>NC_058375.1:53383333-54839166 GCF_018350175.1 Felis catus
TTTGCAGTCTCCTTTCTTATTAGTCATGCCTTGGATTCTGCTGTAGCCTTATCAACCTACCTACATGCCGAAGTGTTTCAGAACATTGTGATTTGAATATTTATAGAAATGTCTTTGAATGTTTGTGTTTTGGAATGTAACTTTAGTGATTATTTTATAACAAATAACATTTCCAATAATTATAGTGAATAATAAACAATGTTAAATGCTGGTTCTTATTCAGAATAGCCGTTGTGAATGTGTGTCTGTGGATAGTCTTTTGCAACTATGAACTTAGAATTTTATTTTAAGGTAATGGTCTAATATGTGTTTTCGTTGCACTTTCTATAGATTGTTTACATTTGTTGGTTAACCTGGTTCTGTTTCAAAAGAATTGTTACTGGGGTTTCAAAATGGAGAAGACAGTGGCATTTATTCTCTATGCTGTTTGAATTCACTCAGTTTTCTCCTAAATGTTATGTATGTGTACATGTGTTTTGTTTTTGTTTAGAAGTTAGAATCTGGAAGAGACTTTATTGTGTAATTAAGAGAAAATGTGAAGGGCTTAGGGCTAACAGCCAAAGTTAGTAATAGAAACAAAACGTTGTATTGAAAACGTTGTATTCTCACTCTGGGCATTATTAACTTTCATTTTGAAGTACTCTATTATAATAGTTAATGAGAAGCTTGATGGTTAATTCACCGAGGTCCATTTCAAAGCATAGTATTATCAACTAAGCACTTTTTAGAATAACAAACCACCAAAGGTAGAAAGTTCCAGTTAATTTTCTTCTTAAAAGCTACTTATTCCTGTGTTTCTTTTGTATTTGTCAGAAACCTATAGCATTTTCTCACATATTTTGTGTTCATTAATTGTGAGATTTTAAAAAAAAATTTTTTTTAATGTTTGTTTATTTTTGAGACAGAGACACAGCATGAGCAGGGAAGGGGCAGAGAGAGAGGGAGACACAGAATGTGAAGGAGGCTCCAGGCTCTGAGCTGTCAGCACAGAGCCCGACGTGGGGCTCGAACTCACTAACTGTGAGATCATGACCTGAGCCGAAGTCGGACGCTTAACTGACTGAGCCACCCAGGCGCCCCAATTGTGAGATTTTTTTAAATAATTTTTTTAGTGTTTATTTATTTTTGAGAGAGGCAGAGAGCAGGGGAGGGGCAGAGAGAGGGAGACACAGAATCAGAAGCAGGCTCCAGGCTCTGAGCTGTCAGCACAGAGCCTGACGTGGGGCTCAAACCCACGAATCATGAGATCTTGACCTGAGCTGAAGTTGGACACTTAACCAAGTGAGTCTCACAGGCACCCCTAACTGTGAGATTTAAAAATATACATTATTTGTTTTCTCTAATAATCAGTAATTACTGTCTCTTTTCACAAGAGCGCAATTACTCACTTTTTCCTAATGATACTGGGATATTTTTACATTTTGAAAATATTCTTTTTCTTATTGAGAATACCATTTTGCATTCTTGATAAGTTGTTATTCTTAGTGTAGTTACTTAGTGTAGTTTACACAACTTAAAAGTTACCTGTTTCCTAGTGTAGTTAATCAGAATTGCATGATGCGTTCTTTTCTGTATGCTTTATTATTCCCAATGTAACAAGGACACTGAAAGCTGCTAGAGGGACATCTTCGAGACTTCTGGGTTGCCCCTGGCTCAGTAAGTTTCTGTCTTGGCAGGATTTCTTGCAGAGTGTTTCAGCAATGCTTGTTCTCTGCTCTGAAAACATATTCAAGAAGAGGAGTCCTTTGTGGTCAGTGTCACGATGCTGGATGTTAACAAGCAGTCTAAAGAAATCTCAGGTGATTTATAGGCCATTTCCTAATTAATGACCAGCTTATGTTTATAAATTATTTTTTGGACTTGTAACCTGTTTTCCCATAGAATAACATGGCAGATGGTGTTTAGTGTTGTCGGTTAGCACCTTAACAGCTATTTGAGGTTTCTGATGCTTCTGAAGTTTAAGCTGATTCTAAATAGTACAGTAACATCTAAACTGCTTTGTGCACCAACAGCCTCTTCCAGCTTCAAGTCATTGACGGGTACACTTGTGCCTTATGGCCACGCTCAAGAAAGCTGTACTTATGGCAGTTGCTCTTTAAACAAACAAGATCACGAACATCAGGGAAGCATTAAATGAGATCATCTCTGATGGAAGGCTGTTGCTGAAAAGGGGTCCCTCTGGCCCCCTGAATTTTGTCTCTTCCTACTTCTGTGTGGATTTATCTTCCCTACTTTGTAGCCAGCAGTCCTTAGGAGCTTTCAGAACCCATTTCTTAACTGTGGGCAGAAAGTTTTATGCTTAGCTCTACCTAGACCAGCTGAAACAAGACAAATAAAGGAAGGTTAAAATGCAAATAGAGAAAACAAAATTCTAAATTTAAATGTTCTATGATTGCTTGTCTGAAACCTTGGCGCTGTATTTTGTTTGCCTGGGGAGGCAGTTGCCTTGTCTAAGAGGATGATGTGTATTGAGAGGGGTAATAAATGAGAAGTGGGAAATTCAGACCACCTGGAATGCTTGTCTGTATATTTTGGCTTATGATTATCTGCAGATGATTGTCCTTGGTCGCTGTGCTGAGTATCGTTCATTTGTTCTTCCAGATCTGTCTCCATCCTTCTCACCTGTGCTGTGTCCTGGGCGGCTTATCTTACTGTAGATTGCACTAACCAGGCTCTCTCATCCTCTAATTTCTGGTTCCATTTGGCCAGAGCCACCAGTGGGAGATTAAAGGGTGAAAGAGAGCTAGGTTGGAACATTTATTCACCCAGCTCCCTTTCTACCAGGATACCTTGGGTTGGCTGTTTCCTCTTTCAAAGGTCACAGTTCCTTTCCAGTGGCACACCATGCAACTAAGCTCTTTGGGTTGTTGTAATCATAATCCCTCTGCCAGGGGTTATGGGAGACTGTTGTTAACCATAGTTTTTTTTATTTTTAAGCCTTTGTAGATAGTGTCTTTAAAAAATTTTCTTTGAGGTGACTGGGTGACTCAATTGGTTGAGCATTCAACTTCAGCTCAGGTCATGATATCACGGTTTGTGGGTTTGAGCCCCACGGTGGGGGGGGGGGGGGCTCTGTGCTGACAAGCTTAGAGCTTGGAGCCTGCTTCAGATTCTGTGTCTCCCTCTCTCTCTCTGCCCACCCCCCCTGCCCCCACTCGCACGCGCTCGCTCGCACTCTCTCAAAAATGAAAACATTAAAAAAAATTCTCTTCAATTACTTAGTTTTTGAGTATGTGATATTTCTTGCTCAGAACCTGATGCTGTTGCCTACCCAGTTTCCTTTCTTTCTCTCATCTTTCCTCATAGAACCCAGATTTTCCTTTGAGGCTCTTTCCCTCCCTCATTATTTAGCCATTATATGACTTGAGTCCATTTGATAGAAGTCACCCCATTGGTTTGGGTGACATAAACCAATAAGCAGTGTTCTTCCCTTTTGGCATGAGAATTAAAGCATGGGCCCCCTAAGTCAGTCAGTATATCATCGTTCCTTGACTGTAGTGATTGCTTCAACTCAATATAACAGGAAGCTTAGGACTTTTGTTTGCTTGTTAAGGTAAGGAGTTCTCTTTCTTCCTACTGGATACGAATGCAGAGGCACATTGCCCTGATTGCTGCTGGCTATCTGAGGACAGAGCAGACATCCAAAGGGGGATTGGACTGAGGTGGAGGAAAAAGAGAGTGAGAGAAAAGCTGAGCTGGAGCCCTGGTCAAGCTATATCTGAAACTTAGTTCTGGATTTCATACATATGCAAGCCACTACATTCCTTTTATTTCATGGATTTCAAGTTGGGTCTTACGTTACTACCAACCAATAGTATGCTAATTAATATAGAAGTAAAAAAAAAAAAACAAAACAAAGTAAAATCTCAGTATTGGAAGGGATGGTAGAAGATATTTTATCTAACTCTTTTGCTTACTGCATAAATAAATCCAATTTAAAGTTCTCAACCCGTGAACTTTTAACACCTTTACTTTCAAAGACATCACTGCTTAGTAAAGTATCCTACTTTACCTTCAGACAGCTTTAGTGTCTTATTTATACTGAATATGTAAAATTAATTTCCCTGAAATTTTGATTTCTTGATCCAACTTTTCCCCTCCCATAATAGAGAATTTGTCATATTGTTTTTTAACTTACAACTTCAATTCCTTCAAACCACTAGTTTTTCGGATATGAGTCCAAATTTCCTCACAGACTTAATTCTTTTTCCCTGAATGCACACCACTACTACTTTGTTATTGTGTATCTTAAAATGTGGCACCCAAAATTGAGTATGGTTGTCTAATTGAGATCTTCCAGTAATCCCTCTGCAAGAACAAATTTCTCTCTCCTTTAGCTATCTGTAGCAACAATAAAAAATTTTGTTCATTGGGTGCTTACTATTGCCAGACACTGTATGTTGTTATTTTGTTTACATGATACTTACCCCTCATTTCAAGACTGTAAAATCAGAATTTCTCGGGGCACCTGGGTGGCTCAGTCGGTTAAGCATCCGACTTCAGCTCAGGTCATGATCTCACAGTTCGTGAGTTCGAGCCCCGCATCGGGCTCTGTGCTGACAGCTCAGAGCCTGGAGCCTGCTTCACATTCTGTGTCTCCCTCTCTCTCTGCCCCTTCCCTGCTCATGCTTGTGTCTCTCTCTGTCTCAAAAATAAATAAACATTAAAAAAAATTTTTTTTTAATTAAAAAAAAATCAGAATTTCTCATTTCCATTTTATTGATAGGGAAACAGATGCAAAATTGATGTTAAGCAGTTTGCCAAAAGTCATTCCACTAATTAGTGGTAAGGTAAAAAGACTAATGTCTGTTTGGTTCCAAAGCTCATATTCTTATCCTACACTGTATTATACTTACAATTCTTCTCCACACACACTGTAGCGTGGCCTCCAAAGGACAGGAATTATGTAATATTTACCTTTGTGTCACAAATATTTCACCTAGAGCCTGACACATTGTTCCAAGGGAAATTTAAAACAGGATTACCCGCCTACTTTGTTTTAAAATTTTAGACTTCTATTAATATGTCTGACATACTCAAGTATTCATGACTGATTTGCACAACGAAGAAATTTTGCATTGTAAGATTGTGCTGGCTTTTTTGGCAGTGATGTTACTCATTTATTTATAATTCAGTCAGTCAACTGTTTATGGCTTATGAGTAGGTTGAAAGCCATAAACGCTCTCTCCAGGAAAGTGCTTAATATTCCTAGACACGTAGAAATTTGCATGTAATTTCAAGAGATTATGGATCTCTTGTAACTTACGCCTGATCTCACTGGGGAATTATAGACCCAGGTTGAGAAGTGCCTTTCCAGGCTAATATAATTTGGTCATATTTTTGGGACTTCACGTGAGTATGGACCATTTGAGCAGATCCAGAGCTCAAAGAGTTTTCATCCGAATCTGTTGTGGGCCATGTTTATGCCAGATCCTCCATCTGGGCAAGAGTATAAATCAAGCTCCTTAATTTTCTTTCTTAAAAAAGTGAACTGAGTCACTTCATGTTTGTTGTAAAAGCTCATTCTTCTCCAGCCTCCCCAGCAGTACCAATGGACACTTGAGGCACTATGCCTGGCACGGAGGTTTACAAGGAATTGCAGTGTATTATTTTCTCCTTAACATGTACTAAATGTCAGAGACTGATATGAAGAATGTTTCTCTTTATTATTTTTAAAAATTTAAAACATTTTTTAAATGTTTATTAATTTTTGAGAGAGAGAGCGTGAGCAGGGGTGGGGCAGAGACAGAGGGAGACACAGAATAGTCCGAAGCAGGCTCCAGCTCTGGGCTGTCAGCACAGAGCCCAGTGTGGGGCTCCAACCCACAAACCGTGAGATCATGACCTGAGCTGAAGTCGGATGCTTAACTGACTGAGCCACCCAGGCGCCCCAAGAATATTTCTCTTTAAAACATGGGAAGACAGTTGCCCATTGTGCTGTTCAGTGTTCTTCACAATAAGTATTTGATAAGAAAGAAGTTTCTCTCTTTTTTTAGTTTTCTGAGTCCCTAGCTCATTGTGGGCTCTTAAACTTGTTTTTTATGCATTTAGTGCCTAATCTGTGCTTATTTTTACTATCGTTATAGTTAGGTTTGTGAACTTATCACTCCCCTGTACTCATGCATTTTCCTTGTGTTTGAAGCTTTCTGTTAACTGTTTGTTACCACAGGAATGCCAAAAGAGCATTACAACTCATTGAATTTGTTCAAGCCTGTATTTGTATGCGTATACTTTGCCTCTCTTCCTGTCATCTTGACCTACTTCATCCCACCCCTTTTGCCCAGCCAGTTGGGCTTTATATCTTTCCTCAACCCACTACTGTAATTTTCTTCTCTTAGCTCCCAGCTTTTATTTTCTGGACTTTGGATCTTCTGTTACCCACAAGTTTAACTGCTTGCTTTTGAGTGCAGATTCGTCTCCATTTCCCTGACTTTATATCCTGTGGGCTTTTTACAGCCTTATCTAGAGTATAGGTAATGGCAAGAAACAAGAACATGTGAATCTGGAAAGTTTTGAAATCTCAAACATACAGAAAAGTACAATACAAAGAACTTTTCTCCCTGAACTGTTTGAGAGTGAGTACCGCCATGATGTTTACCACCCTGAGTCCTTCATTGTGTATTTCCTACAAATTTGGACATTTTCTGACATAACTACATCACTACTATGAAAGTAAAAATAACTGCCCCCTAATCCTCAAATCACTAGGATAACTGCTAGTTATCCCACTAATGTCTTTCATCGTGGAAGGATCCAGTTCAGAATTATGTATTGCACTTAGTTGTGTCTTTTTAGTCTTTTTTAGCCTGGAATAAGTCCTTAGTCTTTGCTTGGCTTTTATGACCTTGACCCTTTTGAAGATGAGATGGGTCAGTTATTTTGTAGAATGTCCTTCAACTTGAAGTTGTCTGATATTTCTTCATGATTAGATTCAAGTGAGGTATCCTTGGCAGGACAGGGTGGTACACATTTTAGATTTTGGCTCATTGTTGGTAAAATTAACTTTGATCATTTTGACTTTTATTAAAGTGGTATCTTCTCCATGCAGAGATTTCCCTTTGTAATCAATAAGGATTTTAAAGGAGGATACTTTAATTAAGACTGTGTAAATATTCTATTCCCTTTCAAGTGTTCAATTTACTTATTTATATTAAAAATAGGCTCATGGGTTCTATGTTGCTCGATGGGTTATACTTCATTAATATAATTACTTATTTTCATGCTTAAATTGTTTTAGATTTGAGCAGTGGGAGCTTCTTCAAGCTGGCTCCTATGTCCTCTTCTTCAGTCTTTTATTTTGCAATAATTTTAGGTTTACAGAAAAAATTGCAAAGATATGAGATAGAGTTCCCATGTATCCCAGTTTCCATTCATGTTACATCTTATATACTCAAGGTACGTTAGTGAGGACTAAGACATTAACATTGGTACATTATTATTAACAGAACTTCAATCTTTGGATTTCATTAGTTTTTTCACTTATGTCGTCTTTCTGTTCCAAGATCCAATTCAGGGGCCCACATTGCACTCAGTCACTATGTCCCATTGGTCTCCATTCTGCATCAGTTTCTCTTCCTTGCTTTTTATGACCTTGACAGCTTTGGTTAGATATCTTTTAGAATGCCCCTCCACGTTGGTTTGTATGATGTTTTTCTCATGAGAGATTAGGGTTATGGAATTTTGGTAAGAATTCCATAGAGGTGAGGTGTACTTCTGATAACATCATTTCAGGGAGAACGTGACTTACTACCAGTGATGTTAACCTTGATCATTTGCATAAGGTGATGTCTTCTGTGTCATTCCTATAAAGACACAATCTTTCCCATTCACGATTTCTTGGAAACAAGTCACTAATTCCAGCACACACTTATGGGAAGGGTCTGAGGTCCTTGTACATGTCCCTATCCTTTGCCAAGCATTTCCTTTGTTTTCAACATAAGATGTTGCAGCTTATTTTGCACTTTCTGTGCTTCAGCCCTGGAACCAGCCATTTCATGAAGGCACCTGTTATGGACTGACTGTGTGTGTTCCTCCAAATTCATATGTTGAAGACCTAGCCCCCCTCCCCTCACCGTGTGGCTATATTTGGAGATGGGGCTTCTGTGGAAGTAATTAAGGTTAAACAAGGCTGTAAGGGTGGGGCCCTGATCCAGCAGGAGAAGGATCCTCAGAAGAAAAGACCCCAGAGAGCTTGCTGTCTGCTGTGTGCATCCACTTCCCTCCCCTAAATGTGTACAAGCACTAGAGAAAGGCTACATGAGGACCAGATGATGAAACATTTATAAGCCATATTAGGGAGTTTGGATTTTACTTTAAGGGAAATGAGGATCCATTGAAATAATTAACCCAAGGTAGTGATGCAATCTTATTTCTAGCTGTCAAAAAGTAACACTATGTTGTTTTTGTTTTTATCTTTCAAACTTTGTTCTTGGCCTAATCCTCATTCTAAGGTTAGGAGGTCAGTGATGCAGTAAGTTTTAGAAATGTGATGGGAATGTATATTTCTTAGACTATTTTTGTAGTGCTGATACTTAAGATACAATATAGTTTAGTAGTTCACGGTGTTTGCTCTAGAGTCTGTTATTCTGGGTTTGAATCCTAGATCAATCGCATAGTGTCTATACTGTAAGTCACTATACTTTTCTAGGCCTCAATGGCCTCATCTTTAAAATCTGGATAATAAAATCCAGCTTTAAAATCTAGCTAATCTGGGTTAAGTAGGATTAAATGAGATAATATCTATAAATTGCCTGGGATACAGTGAGCACTCCGTAAATTATCATTATTATTACTATTTTGATAATAAGAAAAGCTAAAAGTGTATTAATTTTTTTAGACAAAGTCAGAATGTTCCCCTGGCAAAAAGTGTGTATTCAAATGAACTTCCCAACATAATAGCTCCATTTACAGTTGCTAAAATTTTACCAAAGTTAAAATTAATACCACATTTACTCAGGCAGTATCATGAAAGATAATATATGATAGACCCTCCATTGGGCCAAAAAAAATTATTACCTGATGTGGAACATGCAAATGCAGTTCCAAGCAAGCAATAGCATATCTAGGTTTGGAGCCTAAGAGAGAGGTTTGAAAGTGGAAATAAGAATTTAGAGATCATTGGCACGAAGATGGAACTTAAGGCATCACGAGTGATGCAAAAAAAGCATTTGATAAAATTTAACACCCATTCCTAATAAAAATTCATAGGAATCAGGAATAGAGGAGAACTCAAACTTGAAGATTATCTAGAAAACCCAAAGCCATCATATTCAATGGTGAACTACTGAGAACTTTCCCTCTGAGATTAGGAGCAGTGTCAGCATCACTTCCATTCCAGATTGTACTGGAAATTGTAGCTAGCATAATATGGCTAACAGACTGAAAACTGATAAGCAACAGGGAAATTTAAAAATCGTTGGAACACAAAATGTCTTTAGGACTTGGGTAGGAAAGGACTTCTTCTTTTTTTTTTTTTTTTTGAGGGTGGGGGGTGCAGGTGAGCAAGGGGCAGAGAGAGGGAGAGAAGTGGGGCTCACCCAAAGCAGGGCTCATGCTCACCCTATGCAGGGGCTCATGCTCGCCTCAACTGGGGCTTGAGCTCACCAACTGTGAGATTATGACCCGAGCTGAAGCCAAGAGTCAGAGGCTTATCTGTGCAAGCCACCCACCTGCCTCAGGAAAGGACTTCTTAATGTACAAAAAATACAAATGGTAAAGGAAAGAATTAATAAATTTGGCTTGATTAAAATGATACATTTCTCTTCACCAGAAAAATTCACAAATAAAATAACAGACCACATAGCAGGGGAATACATTTATAATACAGTTCCCAACAAAGGATTAGTATGCAGAATATGTTTAAAAAAAAAAAACTCCTACAAGTCGTTAAAAGACAAATACAGTAGAAAAATGGCAATCAAGATGAGTGTTTTCCAGAAAGAGAAATAAATGGCAAATAAACATGAAAAGATGCCTACGTCAGTTAAAGTTCTTCAGAGATACATATATAATATTCATGTTAAAATGTATTTATACTATATGCAGATATATATATATAGAGAGAGAGCTTGATTGATTGATTGATTGAGGGAACTGGCAAGTCTATAATCTGTCACACATACCAACAGGCTAGAAAGTCAGGCATGTTTTGATGCTACAGTCTTGAGGCAGGATTGTTTCTCCAGGAAACCTCAGTTTTTGGTGTTAAGGCCTTCATCTGATTAGATGAGGCCCACCCACATTATGTAAGGTTGTCTCCTTTACTTAAACTGATGGTAGATACCAACCACATCTATAAAATCCTTCACAGCAGCACTTAGATTAATGTTTAGATAGCTGGATACTATAGCCAAGTCAACCTAAAAGTAACTATCACAAGCTCTACCTTTAGTAATCAAGGGAATACAAGTTAAGATCACAGTGAGGTACAATTATATCCACGAAATTGACAAGTATCTGGTAACACCAAGCATTGTAGGGATATGTATTAGCAGGACTTTCACATCCTCCTGATGGAATATAGACTGGTACAGCCATTCCAGCAAACAAATTGGCACTTTCATACAAAGATGATCATTTGCATATGTGCAGCCCAGGAATTTCATTTCTTCAGAAACTTGTACACGAGCACTAGGAAATATATAAAATTTATAAGAATGTGGTAGTAATTTACTTTTATTTTAATTTATTTTATTTTTAATTACATCCAAGTTAGCATATAGTGCAATAATGATTTCAGGAGTAGATTCCAGTGATTCTTCCCCTATGTATAACACCCAGTGTTCATCCCAACAAGTGTCCTCCTTAATGCCCCTGACACATTTAGCGCATCCCCCCTCCCACCCACAGCACCTCCAGCAACGCTCTGTTCTCTGTATTTAAGAGTCTCTTATGGTTTGTCCCCCTCCCTGTTTTTATTTTATTTTTGTTTCCCTTCCCTTATGTTCATCTGTTTTGTATCTTAAATTCCACATATGAGTGAAGTCATACGAATGATGTATTTCGCTTAGCATGATACACTCTAGATCCATCCATGTTGTTGCAAATGGCAAGATTTCATTCTTTTAGATTGCCAAATAATACTCCATTGTATATATATACCACATCTTTATCCATTCATCTGTTGATGGACATTTTGGGCTCTTTCCATACTTTGGCCATTGTCGATAGTGCTGCTATAAACATTGGGGTACATGTGCCCCTTCAAAACAGCACACCTGTATCCCTTGGATATATACCTAGTAGTGCAACTGCTAGGTCATAGGGTAGTTCTATTTTTAACTTTTGAGAAACCTCCATACTGTTTTCCAGAGTGGCTGCACCAGTTTGCACTCCCACCAGCAGTGCAAAAGAGATCATCTTTCTGCACGTCCTCACCAACATCTGCTGTTTTTTTCTTATTATTTAATTTTTTTTTACTGTTTATTTTTGAGAGGGAGCATGAGTGGGGAAGAGAGAGGGAGACACAGAATCTGAAGCAGGCTCCAGGCTCTGAGCTGTCAGCACAGAGCCTGATGCAAAGCTCGAACTCAAGAACCATGAGGTCATGTCCTGAGCCAAAGTTGGACACTTAACCGACTGAGCCACCCAGGTGCCGTGGTAGTAATTTTTTAAAAATATGTAAGTAGCAAAACAACAACTTAGAAAGCAAATATTCATTGATAGAAAAATAGTCCTAGAATGGAATATCAAACAGTAGTGAATAAATGAATGGCCAGGTGGAACATGAGTGAATTTTTGGAACATATTATTGAGTATAAAAAGCAAGGCACACAGGGCACCTGGCTGGCTCAGTCAGTAGAGCGTCTGACTCTTGATCTCAGGGTTGTAAGTTTGGACCTCAAGTTGGGCATGGAGCTTACTTAAAAAAAAAAAAAGCAAAGCACACACACACAAAAGCAAGGCACAGAAAACTAAAAGCATCACAATACCATTTCTCTAAAGCTCAGAAACAAGTAAAACAGCATATTGTTTGGAGATGCATACCTAAGTGAGCAACTCCAGCCATAGGGGAAGGGTGGGATGAGCCTAGCAAATGAATGCAAAAGTCAGTGGAACAGTGTTGCTAATGTTCTCTTAGGTTTGGTGGTGAGTTCCTGGATGCTTATTTCATTATTATGCCTCATAACTTAATATGTGTTACAGATAATCTCTTTATAATATCAAATCACTTAAAATTTTAAAGGCAAATTAGCAAAAATGTTTCCTTTTTTATTCCAAAAAAGTAGAATTTGAAATCTGTGAAGGCCTTTCTTAGGGAAAAAAAAAAAATTAATGAAAGTAAGTCTGAGAAGGGTTTAGAAGGTGATGTGATTCATGTTTAAAATGTTTTTTTTTTTTTAACGTTTATTTATTTTTGAGACAGAGACAGACAGAACATGAACAAGGGAGGAGCAGAGAGAGAGGGAGACACAGAATCTGAAACAGGCTCCAGGCTCTGAGCTGTCAGCACAGAGCCCAACGCGGGGCTCGAACTCACGGACCGTGAGATCATGACCTGAGCCGAAGTTGGACGCTTAACCGACCGAGCCACTCAGGCGCCCCACGTGATTCATGTTTAATATGAAGCCTGGGTTGGGGCGCCTGGGTGGCTCAGTGAGTTAAATGCCCAACTTTGGCCCAGGTCATGATCTCGTGGTTGATGAGTTCGAGCCCCACAATGGGCTCTCTGCTGTCAGCACAGAGCCCACTTTGGATCCCCTGAACCCCCTCTCTGTACCCCTTCCCCACTCATACTCTCTCTTTCTCAAAAATAAACATTAAAAAAAAAAAAACCTAAGGCTGGGTTTCCTTAAGGCTATCAATTCTCTCCCCAGGAAATATTTCATATGTGCAAAACTTTCATTTAATTCCAGAGAGTGATAATGAACGTGGCCTGGAGATAGGTTACTAAAGCTGTTTAATGCTATCAATTTTGATGAACTTATCTTACTGTAAGTAATTTGTAACTGATATTCCTGGTTAGAAGACAAAATGTTTTCATCAAAGGTGCTACTTCATTCCTTAAAATTAACTTATAAGTTAACAGAAATGTCATAAAGCTATTAGAATAGGGAGATACAATTTCAGTTGTTTGGGTTCTGTGCTTCTGTAGAGCATAGTGGAATTTAGGCAAATGGTTGTTAGGGCTCTCTTTCAGGTTTTAAGTTTTTAATTTGGCCAGTTTACCAAGGCTTAAATTGAGGGGTGACCCACTTTTGCCTGGGTCAAAACAACCAGGGCATGGAGAAAAATAATCGTTTTTTTTTTTCTTTACAAGAAGCCTTGTAAGGTTTCCCAGCTGGCAAAATCTGTATGCCACATCTGATACATAGAAAAGTTACAATTTTAAATAGAGGTATTTTAACAATAAAAACTTTAAGTTGCAAAATGCATCTTTGAATATTTAAGATCTCTCTCAGGTAATTCAGCTGAATGAGGAACATAACGTGTCATTTGTTTACAGATAGTTGATAATGTGAAGAGCAGTGTCATGTTTTCTTAATCTGGCGCTCGACAGCTGTTAACTACTGAAAGGAGAGATGAAAGTCTGTGACTAAAAGCGTACCACCTTCTATATTAAGTATTAGCTGATTGGCAAGATGTGTGTGCTATGCTATTGAGAGAATTACACTTTCTTAATGAATACACTATATGTTTTTTTTAAGTCCGAGAAAACATTACAGTTTACAAGATAAAAAATTACCATAGTAATATACGTATATTGATCATACTACTACATAACTCATCAAACCATATTTCACAAAATTGTTAGTATATGTACTTTAAAATATATCTAATTTTGACTTACTAATAAAGAATACTAAATTATCAACTTTACTTTCTTTTCTTTCTTACCATAGGTGATTATCTTTTCTTCACCTAACATTATGTTTTTATATTTTGCCTGTTATGTCACTCTTCCCCCGCCCCCCCCCCCCACTTACATTGTGTTAAAGGGGAAAATATGTCTCAATTTGTAACTGCCCACATATTTATTTTCTGTTTCCATATGATCTCTTACTAGGGCACTAATGATATTGTTTTTGTAATTCTTAGTGGTAGTATACTATTTTTAATTAATTTTAGAAGGAATATGGTAGTGTTGTGTAGAGGTTAAGGTTGTAGTCCCTGGAACCAGACTGATGGGTGAATCTCCACTCAGCAAGTTACTAAGTATGACTTTGGCAAGTTACTTGATTTTTCTCTGCTCTGGTTTCCTGGTTTGTTTTTTTTTTAATTTTTTTTTTTAACGTTTATTCATTTTTGAGACAGAGAGAGACAGAGCATGAATGGGGGAAGGTCTGAGAGAGAGGGAGACACAGAATCTGAAACAGGCACCAGGCTCTGAGCTGTCAGCACAGAGCCCGATGCGGGGCTCGAACTCACGGACCGCGAGATCATGACCTGAGCCGAAGTCGGACGCCCAACCGACTGAGCCACCCAGGCGCCCCTCCTGGTTTTTAATAAAAGGAGTGAGGTACCCTTGCTCTGGTACCTAAGTAAAAGCTAAATGAATATTAGCTATAATAATGGCAATAATAAGAATTATTATCATTGAGTAAATTCGCTTCTATTGTGAACTCAACATACCGGCACTTGTGTATGTTTAATTTATTTATGTGCAATATAGAGCAGGTTGGCTGTAACCCTCCATCCAGGATCAGAATGTCCACCTACATGATAGTCCAGTTCCTTTAAAAAATAATAATTGCATCTGTTGTGTATTATTAGTAAACTTTCAAGGCCAAATATCAATTCAATGACAAAATAATTATTTTCAGTTTAGTGTATGTTTGATTGCCTAGCGTATGCAAAGCAGTACAGGTACTATACAAATCTATGAAATACAGTTCCCATACTCAAGTATTATCAATTTAACAGGAGGATTGGGAATATAAATTTGCTTTTTCAGGACCCCAGCTGGGTGAAAGTCATACCAGAAGAAGCAAGTTCAGACTGGATTGATAATGGAAACAGAATGAACTGGAAAGCCAGTTTCAACATCTTGGGGAGCCAAGTGGAAATAAATTGAACCACACGTGTACCTTGTGGTGGTTATTGTTTCATACCCAGGGATCGCTAGGTTTGCAGTCTAACTGTATTTATTCTCTAGGCTGGTACTACAGCATCTACAAGTGTATTACTTGTTAAAAACTCAGTATGTGATATACAAAGAGAAATGTTTAATATTATTTCTATAAGACAGGCATTAAAAAAGTATGATCATTGTTAGTGTAGAGGTGAGAGAAGTCATGTCCTGTGGGAAAGAATTGGAGAAAACTTCATGAAAGAATATTTGAACTGGGATTTCAAAGGATGCATGTGGTTTTTTTTTTTTTTAATTTTTTTTTTTCAACGTTTATTTATTTTTGGGACAGAGAGAGACAGAGCATGAACGGGGGAGGGGCAGAGAGAGAGGGAGACACAGAATCGGAAACAGGCTCCAGGCTCTGAGCCATCAGCCCAGAGCCTGACGCGGGGCTCGAACTCACGGACCGCGAGATCGTGACCTGGCTGAAGTCGGACGCTTAACCGACTGCGCCACCCAGGCGCCCCAAAGGATGCATGTGGTTTCAGATGAAGTTTACAAGTATTGATATCTTTGTCCCATGCAAGGTCAAGGTATCCGCATGAGCAGAGATTCAGAATGAGGGCTGTGCATGGCATCCTCATGAGGTAGTGCTCATAGAGTAGAAACAGGATCTGTGTGCAGATCCTGTACTGGGAGATACAGTTGGAGAGGTAGGTTGATGTCATATTTGGTGGGCCTGGAATGCCTTTAATTTAAATAATGGAGATCTGTGGAAGGTGTTGTACATGGCAGATGGTGGTGGTAGTAATGATTGGCTAATACAGCTGGATTATCCACTAATTGCATTCATGTGTTTATTTGAACTCGTGTTTTGTCTCTTTCAGGAAGTTCATGATTTATTACAAGACTATGAGTTAAAGTATTGTTATGTGGACAGAAATAAGAGAACAGGTAAGATTTCACTTTTAAGCATCTGGTTTCACTTTGATTCTAAATGTGGGCATTATTAATGTATCTATGTATCTTACTAGAAACATTCATTTTTATAAAGAATGTCCTAATACGTTGTGGTGTTATAGTAAATTTTTGTAGGCTTTGTATTGTTTATTTTTTAATTGCAGTATAATTAACATGCAATGTTATATTAGTTTCAGATGTACAACATATTTTTTTTAGGTGTACGACATATTGATTGCACAATTCTATACATTACTCAGTGATTACCACAGTAAGTGTAGTCACCATCTGTAACCATACATGATTACAGTATTATGGACCGTGTTCCCTATGCTGTACTTTTCATCTCCGTCACTTATTTCATAGCTAGAAGTTTGTACCTCTTAATTCCCTTTATATATTTCACTCACCACTCCCCCATGTCCCCTCAGGCAACCACCAGTTTGTTCCCTGTATTTAAGAGTTTTTTTTTTTTATTAAAGCACATTCAATGCACAACACGGGGCTCAAACTCATGACCCTGATATCAAGTTGCATGCTCCATCACCTGAGCCATTCAGGTGCCCCCCCCCCATTTGTTTTTGTTTATTCATTTGTTTTTTTAGATTCCACATATTAGTGAAATCATTTGGTATTTACCTTTCTGTCTCTGATTTGTTTCACTTAGCAATATACCCTCTAGGTCTGTTCATGTGGTTGCAAATGACAAGATCTCATTCTTTTTTATGGCTGAGTAATATTCTGTTATATGTGTGTATATATACATGTGTGTGTGCATATATATGTATATATATACACACACCATATCTTCTCTATGCATTCATCTATTAATGGACATTTGGATTGCTTCCATATCTTTGTTGTAAATAATGTTGCAGCAAACATGTATCTTTTCAAATTAATGTTTTCATTTTTTTTTGGGTAAATACTCAGTGGTGGAATTACTGTATCATATGGTATTTCTATTTTCAATGTTTTGAGGAACCCCCATACTACTATCCACAGTGGCTGCACTAATTTACATTCCTATTAACAGTGCACAAGGGTTCCCTTTTCTCATCCTCATCAACACTTAGTTCTTGTCGTTTTGATACTAACCATTGCGACTGGTGTGAGGCAATATCTCATGATTTTGATTTGCATTTCTCTGCTGATGAGTGATGTTGAGCATCTTTTCATGTATCTGTTGGCCATCTGTATGTCTTCTTTGGAAAAACGTCTATTCAGGCCCTTTGCCCATTTTTAAGAAATGTTTGTTTATTTATTTTGAGAGTGAGAGTAGGAGAGAGAGAGAATGCCAGGTAGGCAGAGAGAGAGAATGCCAAGCAGACTCCATGCTATCAGCACAGAGCCTGCCACAGGGCTTGATCTCACAAACTGTGAGGTCATGACCTGAGCTGAAATCAAGAGTCAAATGCTTAACCAACTGAACCACCCAGGCACTGCCCATTACTGCCCATTTTTTAATCACATTGTTTTTTGGTGTTGATTTGTATATGTTTATTGTTTTGGGTATCAGTCCTTTGTCAGATACATCATTTGCAAATATCTTCTTACAATCATTAGGTTGTCTTTTTGTTCTGTTGATGATTTCCTTGGCCAAGCAAATTAGTGTAGTCTCAATAGTTTATTTTTGCTTTTGTTTCCTTTGCCTAAGGAAACATACCTATAAATATGTTATTAAGGGTGATGTCCAAGAGATCACTGCCTTTTTTTTTTTTTGCAACCATTAGGAGTTTTACAGTTTCAGGTCTCACATTTAAGTCTTTAGTTCATTGTAAGTTTATTTTGTGTATGGTGTAAGAAGGTGCAGTTTCATTCTTTTGAATGTGGCTGTACAATTTTCCCAGCACCATTTATCGAAAAGACTGTCTTCCCCATTGTATATTCTTGCCTACTTTGTTATAGATTAATTGACCATATAGGTATGGGCTTATTTGTGGGCCCTCTGTTTCATTGATCTATGTGTCTGTTTTTCTGCCAGTACCATCCTGTTTTGATTACTACAGCTTTGTAGTAGATCTTGAAAGCTAGGATTGTAACACTTTGAGCTTGATTCTTCTTTCTCAAGATTGCTTTGGCTTCTTGAGGTTCTTTGTGGTTCCATATAAATTTTAGGATTATTTGTTCAGGTTCTGTGAAAAATGTTGTTGGTATTTTGTTAGAGATTGCATTAAATCTATAGATTGCTTTGAGTAGTGTAGACATTTTGACAGTATTGGCTCTTCCAATACAGGAGCATGGAATATCTTTCCATTTGTTTGTGTTATCTTCAATTTATTTCATCAATGTCATAGCTTTCAGAGTACAGGTCTTTTACCTCCTTGGTTAAATTTATTCCTAGGCATTTTATTCTTTTTAGTACAATTATAAATGAGATTGTTTTCTTACTTTCTCTTTCTGCTATTTAATTATTAGTGTCCAGAAAGGCAACTATTTTCTGTGTATTAATTTTGTATCCTGCAGCTTTGCTGCATTCATTTATTCTAATAGTTTTTGGTCAAATCTTTCGGGTTTTCTACGTATAGTATCATACCATCTACAAATAGTGACAGTTTAACTTCTTCCTTACCAATTTGGATGACTTTTACTTCTTATTTAATTTCTGTGGCTAGGTCTTCTGTACTATGTTAAATAAGAGTGGACATCCTTGTCTTGTTTCTGGTCTTAGATAAAAAGCTTTCAGTTTTTTACCATTGAGTATGATGTTAGCTGTGTGTTTTTCATGAATGATCTTTATTTAGGTTAAGGTATGTATCCCCTAAACACACTTTGTTGAGAGAGGTTATCATCAATTCATGTTGAATTTTGTCAGATGCTTTTTCTGCATCTATTGAGATGATTGTATGACTTCTTTGTTTTGTTAATGTGGTTTATCCTTGTTGATTGATTTGTGAATATGTGAACCTGCTTGTCTCCTTGGAATAAATCCCACTTGATCCAAGTGAATGATCCTTTCAATGTATTGCCGAATGCAGCTTGCTAATATTTTGTTGAGGATTTTTGCACATGTTCACCAGGAATATTTGTCTGTGATTTTCTTTTTTTTGTAGTGTCTCTGTTTTTTTGTTTGTTTGTTTGTTTGTTTTTAAATCAGGGTAATACTGGCCTCATAGAATGTATTTGGAAGCTTTCCTTCCTCTTCTATTTTTGGAATAGTTTCAGGAGAATCAGTATTTTTGCTTAAATGAAAGGTCGAATTCACTTGTGAGGCAATCTGGTCCTGGACTTCTGTTTGTGTGAAGTTTCTCATTATCAGTTCAACTTTGTTACTAGTAATTGGTCTGTTCAGATTTTCTATCTCTTCCTGATTCAGTTTTGGAAGATGGTATGTTTCTAGAAATTTACCCATTTTTTCTAGTTTGTTCTGTCTATTGCCAAAATTTTTTGTGGTATTCTCTTACAATCTTTTGTATTTCTGTGGTGTCAGTTGTTAATTCCCCTTTTATCTCTGATATTTATTTGTATCCTCTCTTTTTTTCTTGATGAGTCTGGCTAAAGGTTTATCAATTTTGTTGATCTTTTATCTCTTGGTTTCATTGATCTTTTCTGTTGTTTTTTTTTTACTAATTTATTTTGGCTCTGATCTTAATATCTTCTTCCTTTCCTGGCTTTGGGCTTTGTTTCTTCTTCCTTTTCTAATTCCTTTAGGTGTTAGGTTAGACTGTTGGAGATTTTTCTTGTTTCTTGAGGTAGGCCTGTATCCCTATAAATTTCCCTCTTAGAACTGCTTTTGCTGTGTCCCAGAGATTTTGGAACATTGTGTTTTTATTTTCATTTGTCTTCAAGTATTTTTAATTTCATCTTTAATTTCTTCATTGAAGAAATCCAGTGGCTGTTTAGTAGCATGTGGTTTAGCTTCCACCTTTGTGTTTTTTTCCACTTTTTTTTCTTGTGATTGATTTCTAGTTTTATACCATTGTGATCAGAAAAGATACAGGATTTAAATTTTATTAAATTTATTGAAACTTGTCCATATCCTGTCATATGATTATCCTGGAGAATGTTCCTTGTGAACTTGAAAAGAATGTGTGTTCTATTGATTTGGAGTGGAATATTCTGTATATATCTGTTAAGTCCATCTGCCCTAATATGTCGTTCAAAGACACTGTTTCATGATTGATTTTCTGCCTGAATGATCTCTTCATTGATGTAAGTGGGGTGTTAAAGTCCCCTACTATTATTGTATTACTGTCAATTTCTTGCTTTCTGTCAATATTTGCTTTATGTATTTAGGTGCTTCAATATGAAAGAAAATTTTTAAGACTTTATAAAATTTTGCATTAGACATAGTTGGAAAAAATAAAGTCTGTATGAAAATCAAAAACAAAACAGAACATTGTAGTATCTTACAGTGGAACTCCTGATATAATTCCTGTACTTTGATTTGAGTCACTGGTCATGAAATTAGGTTAGTGGTTGGTATCAGCCTAAAAAACACAATGAAATAGAATAGAAAATATCAGAGTGCATTGCATAGGGCAGGAGTTTCAGTTACTAATACTTTTGTTTCAGAAATATTTGAAGTGTGTGTGTGTGTTTATTGAGTCACAGACCAAAAATATATTCCTTACTGTGGGTCATAGTCAAAAAAGTTTGCAAACACTGGCTTAGACAAAACTTTAATTCATTTTGTTATCTTCTAGCTTTTGTTACCTTACTGAATGGGGAACAAGCCCAGAATGCAATTCAGATGTTCCATCAATATTCTTTTCGAGGAAAGGACTTAATTGTTCAGCTCCAGCCAACAGATGCTTTGCTGTGTATTACCAACTTACCCACTTCTTTTACATTAGAAGAGTTTGAAGAACTTGTTCGTGCTTATGGAAATATCGAGAGATGTTTTCTAGTCTACAGTGAGGTTACTGGCCATTCCAAAGGCTATGGATTTGTGGAATACATGAAAAAGGACTTTGCTGCAAAGGCTAGATTGGAGTTATTGGGTAAACAATTGGGAGCATCAGCTCTGTTTGCACAATGGATGGATGTTAATCTATTGGCTGCAGAGCTAATTCATTCTAAGTGCCTTTGTATAGATAAACTCCCTAGTGACTACAGGGATTCAGAGGAGCTGTTGCAATTTTTTTCCAGTATACATAAACCTGTGTTTTGCCAGGTATGTATTTTTCAGGTATCATTTGAAATATTTGAAAATATCTGCCTCTGTATCTATTGTATATGCACTCACAATTTATTATGCATATGTGAATATCACAGTGGATAATCTAATTCTTCTTTAGTCTATAATGAAGACTTTAAGTTCATGGTAAATTTTAAATCAATTCCCATTGTGTGTGGGTCAACCTATAGTATTATATAGTTAAGTATGTCTTAGCAAACCCATCACTTGCTCATTCACCTCATTCCATCCATGTGTCTAGCCTTTCATTCATTGATCCATTCATCTATCCAAGTTTTACTTATTATCTTCTCCGCACCAGACACTATATTGCTAAAAGTTAGAAATAGAATAGAAACGTACTCTCTCAATACCTTACAATTTTGCAGAAGGTACTGACAAGCAAATAATGATAAATCCTGTATAAAGAGTGATGTAATTATTGGAAGATAGAAAAGTATTATGAGGTTTAAAAAGAATGTATAATTCTGTCCTAATGGGATCATGGTGAGACATTTAGAGAAGATCTTGAAAACTGACAACACTGGTACGAATTTTCATGTAATATATCAGTAAGATTAAATATATTCTACTAAACATAGATATGAACTATAAGATCCTTCCCTTATAGGCGTTTGATAGCAACTAATGAACTCTTTTTCTCTCTTGCTTTTCTTAATTTCTTCCTTCTCTCTTCTCTCCTTCTCTCTCATGCTTCTTTTCTTCTTAACCCCTGTTCTCCACCCCCACCACCCCACTGGTTTTCTTTAATCATATATTTGTTGAGTCTCTACTGTTACAGTGGGAGACTAGGAGTTATGGTCACTCACACACACACACATACATATACATAACCATAGTATATTTAAATAATATATATAGCTAACTACATAACTATATATAATATTTATAATTATAATTATATATCTGTGTATATATTATATATATTATATATAATATATATATGTATTATATATTATATATATATAAATGCCTACCTTATTTTTTCATTTCTACCCCTCCAATCCCAATATAAACATCAAAGAAACCATCTAAGAGCTTCATAAAATTAGAAAGTTTTGTGACAAAGCTTTTGTCAGTCTTTGCTCAGTTATTGAAAAGTGATTTCTCTAATCCATATACTATTTTTGAATACTAAAAATTGTATAGTGATATTCTAAGGTCATATATAATTCTTTGTAGCTGTCGTTGAGGCCTTTGAGGCAAATGTGAGGGGGAAAGCTGTTTATCACAAATTGTATTTGAATTATGAATCCCAGAATTGGAAGGTACCTGAGAGGTTCTTTAATCCAGCTTGCCATTGGTAGAAAAGTGTTTGTTACACTATTTGCAAGTGGCCATTTAGCTTCTGTTAAAGTACTTCAAAATAATGGAAAATTAACTAGATGGGGAGTCAGACTAATACATGTTTGAGTGGCTCTCCTATTGAACTAAAAAAAACTCTAAAACTATTGATGCTGTGGACTTAGAGGATTTTGTCTTTTGGAAGAATTAAAATGGTATTGTAATTTATATAGGCATGAAAGTTACCATAATGAACCAGGAATAATAAGTATTTGAAACGTTTTCAAAAGATTGATAAAATAACTTTATGATGCCTTTAGCAGTGGATCTGCGATGTTCAGATTCTTGCTTGGTAGGTAGACATGGACTACGTTGAACATAGTCTCTTACTTTGTAATCAAGGGACACCAAAGACAGTGACGGCTTTTACAAATCTTGATTTTAATATCTGGTTTGGATTAGAAGAGGAACGGGGTTGTAGGAGAGATGTTTAGAAGAGGTATATGTTTTCCCTTTCTCCCATGTAATTGGAAAAAGTTTCATGGAAGAAGTTTCATGAGGAAAGTTTTAAAAGGAAGGAAGAATGTGAAGGAAAGATAGAAATTTGGTCTCACTGTATAGTTAGAAAGTAAAACTTCAAAAATAAGAGAAAAGAAACTAAAAAGGACTAAAATGATTTAATTGTAATATTAACCTATGAGATGCCAAATCCAAACAAGTATCATAGATGTGTCTTCTTAAAGACATACCATGCTGAATTTTATCACATTTACCACTTTATAGAGTGAATGTGTTTAAGATAATTCAGACATGTTCAAAACTTAGAAACTTTTTAGTGTCTTATTTTGTTCTTATTTTTGCTCTTTGTACCAGTCTTTACAGATCCAGGACTTTAGTATCTTCCTTTACACTCTTACAGGTGGGTGACTGGAAATAAATCTAGTTCTGCATTGTAGGAGTTTGTTTAGGGCACATTCAGAAATAAAGCTTGTGTGTTGCATATGGTATTTTAACAAACCCAGGGCACAATTTTCCCACATAAGGTTTGCTTTGGAATACTTGACCAAATTCCTGAGATCTTCCTGAAATACTGAATTAAAAGTTGAATATGGTTCCTCCTACCTTTCTTCTCTTGATAATATAAACTTTAATTTACATAGATATGTGGTCAGATAATTGTTCAGTATCTTTCTTTGTCCATGTATCTGGTAAATATATTTTAAAGAAAGTGTTATTTATTGTGTTTCTACATTTTTCTATAAATTATCAGTTACACATCTTTCTTAATATAGAGGGAATATTGTCATTTGAGCTTTGAGTTTTAAAGTAAATTAGAAAATCAAAGAATTGAAAAGAAATTGGACAGAGTCTTGTTTATCATCCTATCTTCAGGACTGCATCTAAGCAACTAGTGAACATTCGTTATTTATATATTTGTTTATTTATTAATGTACCTATATGTCCAGTGTGGGGCTCGAACTCATGACCCCAAGATCAGGGATCGCATGCTCTTCCAACTGAGCCAGCCAGGCATCCCACAACTAGGAAACTTTTAATTTTCGAGAGAGAGAATACATTATTTTCACCAGTATATGCTCTGATACATTTGTTTTTGAAAATGAAAATTACATACTGAAAATAAATATTTCTAACCAGATATTAGGATTCTCCTTTTAACAAACTGTGTTAAATCAGCTTGCACAGGATGAAGGTAGTTATGTTGGCGGCTTTGCAGTGGTGGAATATAACACTGCAGAGCATGCTGAAGAGGTTCAGCAAGCCGCTGATGGTATGACGATCAAGGGAAGCAAAGTCCACGTTTCCTTCTGTGCCCCAGGAGCACCTGGGCGAAGTACATTAGCAGCATTGATAGCAGCTCAACGTGTGGTAAGTTTATTGTTCTTTATGAGGATATAGAAGAATGCTAATGTATCTTAATCTATCCAAACCAGTTGACCATTCATTGGACCTTCATTACATTTCCATTACACAAAGACATTCTTCCTTTGTAAAAATTGGCTAAACGGTATCTCTGTCAAATCAAGCCAGGAGTCATTACAAAAGAAAAAATTGCATTAAGTAAAGTGTATCCATCTGAAGAAGTTTTTTGAAGGAATGTTCTGTTCTAAACTTTGAGTGTAATGTCTCTTTTTACAAGGTGTTCATAAGTATGCATAGTGCAAATACAGGAAGGTGTGTGCTTCCTTTTTGCCCACATGGCTCATTGTAACTACTTCTTTATTGTTGACTGCCTGCTTATTTTTCTCTGTACCTCTGTAGTATGGAAGTTCCATGCAGATAGACACTATTTCTTGTTCAGTTTTTACTCGAGGCATGTTAGCATAGTATGACATTTGAATGTGATGTTAAAGTATGATTTTGAAATGTATTGTTGGGAATGGAGGATAGAATTGCTAGATAAATACAAATTTTGCATGGGACATACTTACATTGAAAAAATTATTCATTGATTATCTGAAACCCATCTGGGTATTACCAATTAAATCTGGCAACCATAGGGAGGTAGAAGGAATTGAATAAAACCTTTCAAGCAGTAGGATGAGGTGAAATGTGTGCTTCCAGAGTGGTGAGTGGTGGAGGTGGAGGAGTATAGAAAGGGATGAGATGGTAGGTTGATGCCAAATCAGAGGACCATCAAGCACTGGAAGGATTTAGACTGAATTTGATAAGCAGAGGGGAGCTTATGAGGTATATAAACAAGGTAGTGATGGGATCAGAGTGAAGCCATCAAGAGATTAGTCTGCAAGTGGCTCATGGATGAACAGGGGAGGGAGAAAAGGATAGGAGATTGCTCTTGGTCTCACATCACTTGCCCTCCTCTTCCTGTTCTTGCACTTCATGTCTGGTCCTTGATCCCTTCTCCCTTCTTTTGTTTGCCTTTTCCTTCTTAAGCTCTCCTGTCATTCTCCTGTTCTAAGTCACAGCCTCAGCTATTCTTTGACTGTCAATGTCATGCCTCTGTTGGATCAGAGTTGCTGAGTTTACAATTGTGAATTCATCCAGTCACCTACTTCTGCAGCCAGGGCACTGTGTCCTCTTGGAGAAAAACAAACACTTGGGTGACTTGATGCTACTACATGTGTGTGTCCTGCATTTATGGCTGGTCCCCTGAAAAACTTTAGCTTCACGTCTCTCATCAGCCGCTCTTCTCCATTTTCTTTTTAAATTTTTTTTTTTCAACGTTTATTTATTTTTGGGACAGAGAGAGACAGAGCATGAACGGGGGAGGGGCAGAGAGAGAGGGAGACACAGAATCGGAAACAGGCTCCAGGCTCTGAGCCATCAGCCCAGAGCCCGATGCGGGGCTCGAACTCACAGACCGCGAGATCGTGACCTGGCTGAAGTCGGACGCTTAACCGACTGCGCCACCCAGGCGCCCCATCTTCTCCATTTTCTACAGCAATTACCTTAAGCCTTAATCTCTCTTCTGCCTTCGTCCTTTGTATCAGATGGTCATGCTTCATCCATGGACAAAGATCCCTGCTCTCTTGGAGGAAGAGTTGTACCTCGTCCAGCCAACACAGCGGCTCATGACTGTGTCTCCCATCTTCAAGGATCGTGATCCTTACCTTTCAATGTTTTTTCATTGGTTGCTCTGCTAGCTCCATCCCATCTTCTCATAAACATGTTCAGATCCTTTCCTTTAAAAATTCTTTCTAGAAATTGGCTTTTAAGTCAGAGTGGCTAAAATGAACAAATCAGGAGACTATAGATGCTGGAGAGGATGTGGAGAAACGGGAACTCTCTTGCACTGCTGGTGGGAATGCAAACTGGTGCAGCTGCTCTGGAAAACAGTGTGGAGGTTCCTCAAAAAATTAAAAATAGATCTACCCTATGACCCAGCAATAGCACTGCTAGGAATTTATCCAAGAGATACAGGAGTGCTGATGCACAGGGGCACTTGTACCCCAATGTTTATAGCAGCACTCTCAACAATAGCCAAATTATGGAAAGAGCCTAAATGTCCATCAACTGATGAATGGAGAAAGAAATTGTAGTTTATATACACAATGGAATACTACTTGGCAATGAGAAAGAATGAAATAAGGCCTTTTGTAGCAACATGGATGGAACTGGAGAGTGCTATGCTAAGTGAGATAAATTATACAGAGAAAGACAGATACCATATGTTTTCACTCTTAATGTGGATCCTGAGAAACTTAACAGAAGACCATGGGGGGAGGGGAAGGAAAAAAAAAGTTCGAGAGGGAGAGAGCCAAACCATAAGAGACTCTTAAAAACTGAGAATAAACTGAGGGTCAATGGGGGGTGGGGGGGGTGGGTGATGGGCAATGAGGAGGGCGCCTGTTGGGATGAGCACTGGGTGTTGTATGGAAACCAATTGGACAATAAATTTCATATTTAAAAAAAATTTTTTATGTTTATTTCTGAGACAGAGACCGAACACGAGTGGGGGAGGGGCAGAGAAAGAGGGAGACACAGAATCCGAAGCAGGCTCCAGGCTCTGAACTGTCAGCACAGAGCCTGATGCGGGGCTCGAACTCACAAACTGTGAGATCGTGACCTGAGCCAAAGTCGGTCGCTCAACCGACTGAGCCACCCAGGTGCCCCAACAATAAATTTCATATTAAAAAAAATAGAAATTGGCTTTTATATTGCTCTTCCTTCACAACTGGAGCCTCTTGAACAATTAGCCCCTACTTCATTCCCGTTTCTTCATTTCCCATTCCGCCTCAGCCTGATATACTGTGGTTTCTACCTCAGCTATTCAAGTGAATCTGTTCCCATTTAGATTAATAGAGATTTCTTAGTATTGAAGTTGAGTAGGCACTATTCAGCATTTTATTGCTTGGTGTCTTTAAAAAAGTCTCCTCCACCATCTTGAATTCTACCCACTATTCTTTTTCTGCCTAACTATTTGTGCCCTTTCTTCTTTTTCCCTAAGGGCTGGTATCAGACTTCTGCCTTTGGCTTTTTCACTTACTTCTTGTATATTCCAATAGCCCCAGTTATTGCCTATCAGTAATGACTTACAAGCTTATATTTTTGAACCAGTTTGCCCTCAGCACTAAATATGCATTTCCAAATGATTATTAAACATTCTTCCTTCATATAAGTAGTTAAATTTCAACATTTTCAAAAGAAAAGTATCTTTTCTCTGGAATTTGTTTTTCTGTGTTCTATAATGTAATATTGGATTTGCTGAGGTTACAACTCTGAATCCATCCAGTCGCCTACTTGCACCAGCACACTGTGTTCCCTTAGAGAAAAACAAACACCTAGGTGGCTTGATGCCACTATAAATATGTGACATACATGTATAATTCTGTGTTCAGTATGTGGCACAAGTTCACCCAAACTAAAATTATCTGAACCAAAAACTCAGTTAATCATGATTGGTTTCCCTCACCTGCTGCCCAAATCCAGATGTCAAAAATATTAGTAAATCCTTTCAGTTGTATGTCCCAACATTTCTTAAATCCTTGAGACTTGTCAACATCTTTGTTACTTTGCTCAGGATCTCATCTTTTCTCACCTTGGTGTTGAGAATAACCCTCTGTGTGGTCACCACTGTAATCCATCTTCCCACAGGACCTCAGGAGTGATCTTTTCCATCTTCAAATCAGATTATGTCATTTACTTACTTAATATTCTTTAATGTCTGAATAAATTCAGATTCCTTTGCATGGCATGCAGGGCCCTTCATGATCATATATCAGTGATAATGAGAAATCTTAAATGTTTCTTGATCTTAAAAGTAATGCATTTGCATTGATGCTTTCTACAGGTTCCTGGTACATAGACTTTATCAAATTTTCTGAGATTAAAAAAGAAAATCACGGGGTGCCTGGGTACAGTCAGTTAAGCATCCGACTTTAGCTCAGGTCATGATCTCACAGTCCATGAGTTCGAGCTCTGAGTCAGGCTCTGTGCTGACAGCTCAGAGCCTGGAGCCTGTTTCAGATTCTGTGTCTCCCTCTCCCTGCCCTTCCCCCCCCCCCTCAAAAATAAATAAACATTAAAAACATTTTTTAGTAAAAATTTTAAAAAGTCATAAATAGGTACTAAAATTTATCAGAGCATTTCTGCAACTTGAGATAATCCTGTGATTTCTCCCTAAATTCTTTAATGTGCTGAATCACACTGATTTTCTCATGTTAAACCATCCTTGCATTATAAACTGTAATTGATAATATTTTTTCCAATGCATTGTGTGATTTGATTAGATATTTTATTGTGCATATGTGTACGTGTCCTCATAAGTGAAAAATGCTTAAAATTTTTTGTACCATCATTTATTTTGGAATCAAGGGAAATACCTCATTAACTGATTTAACTGTTTTTTCTCCTGCTCCCCTTTTCTTGCTACTTCATGGATCAATTCATATAAAATAGGGCTTGCCCATTCTTTGAAAATTAGAGAAATCTTGTCCATGAAATCATGTAGACCTAGTCCTGGAAACTCATACAGAGGAAAATCATTGGTTACCATTTAAGTTTCTCCTATAGATGTTTAGACATTTTACTTTTGTTTTTGTCTCTATGCCATATTTGGCATTTGATTATATTCCACAGATTCATCATCCATTTTGGTTAATTTTTCAAATTTATTGGCACATAGTCATTTATAATATTTTTAAAATTTATTTTGTCTGTTCTCATTTTTTAAAATTTTATTTATGTATTTTGAGAGACAGAAGAGCACATGAGCTAGGGAGGGACAAAGAGGGAAGGAGAGTGAAAGAGAGAGAGAGAGAGAGAGAGAGAGAGAGAGAGAGAGAGAGAACAGAAAGAAAAGAAAGAAAGAAAGAAAGAAAATCCCAAGCAGGCTCCACACTGTCACCACAGGGCCCAGTGCAGGGCTTGATCTCAGGAACAGTGAGATCATAACCCGGACAAAAATCAAGAGTCAGGTACTTAACCGAATGAGCCACTTAGGCACTCCTACTGTTCTCATTTTCATTGTGTATTTTATTTATTTTTTTTCTCTTTGATCAGTGTTGCAAAAGATTTCCCCATTTTATCTTTTCAGAGAAACAGTTTTCTTGTGTTTATTTCTACCTTTTGCATATTTCTGCCCTTCTTTTTAAATTTTAATTCCAGTATAGGTAACATAGTGTTATATTAGTGTCAGGTGTACAGTATAGTGATTCAGTCATTTTGTACATTACTCAGTGCTCATCGTGATAAATGTACTCTTAATCCCCTTCACTATTTCGCCCCTCCCTCCACCCACTTCCCCTCTGGGAACCATCTGTTCTCTACAGTTAAGAGTCTGTTTCTCAGTTTGTCTTTCTCTTTGTTTTGTGTCTTAAATTCTACATGTGAATGAAATTATAAGGTATTTGCCTTTCTCTGATTTATTTCACTTAGATCCATCCATGTTGTTGCAAATGGCAAGATTTCAGTCTTTTTTTGGCTGAGAACTATTCCATTTTCTGTGTGTGTGTGTGTGTGTGTGTGTGTGTGTGTGTGTGTGTGTGTGTATCACCTCTGCTGTATCCATTCATCTATCAGTGGACACTTGGACTGCTTCCACATCTTGGCCGTTGTAAATCATGCTGCAGTAAACATAGGGGTGCCTATATCTTTTTAAATTAGTGTTTTTATATTCTTTGAGTAAATATCCAATTGAGAAATTTCTGGATCATATGGTAATACTATTTTTAATTTTTTTGAGGAGACTCTGTACTGTTTTCCACAGTGTCTGGCCTTATCTTTATGATATCCTTGTTTTTTTCTTTTTCAGGTTTACTCTTTCTCCTCTGTCTTTATTGATATTAGTACTTAGCACCTTTATTCTCAATCTAGGTTGTTTTCTGATGAATATATTTAAAGCAAGTTTCTTTTTAACTAATGCTATACCTATGTGTCATAAATTTTATTTTGGCTTTAAGTTTTTATAATTTACAGTGTTTTTAATAATTTTATAACACGGAGTGTTATTTTAGTTTCAGGTATACAATATAGTGATTCCACAATTCTAAACAATGTCATAAATTTCAGGTTATAAATGTTTAAAATTATTTTATTTCCTTTTATACTCAAAGCTTTTGTTTTTGTCTTATGTCCACTTAAACAAATTTTCAAAAACTGTTCTTCTGACATAGATTTGTAATTTATGGTACATGGTTACTTTCTGTGAATGAGCCATGTGTGCTCGGAAACAATCCAGACTCTATGTTTGTGGGTTATAAAGTTATATGTGCATATATGTATGTATAAATATTAGCTTGAGTTTATTAATTATGACTCAGATATTCAATATCTTATTTTTTTGTCTGTTTGATCTGTCATTAAGAGAAATGTATTAGAATTTATCTGTGTAATTGTTGGGTTTTCTTTTTTCTCCTTAGTCTGTTAGTTGTTTCTCCATAGATACATAGATAGGTATAGGTATTATTAATTAGGTACACATTTGTTTGTAGTCATATTGATCATTTTACCAGTATATATGTTCTTCTGATGTTAGAATTGCTACTTCAGCTTTCTTTTAGTTTATATTTGCCGTCCCTTTATTACTAACCTTTCTTTACATTTTGTTTTAGGTATGTGTCTTATAGCTAACATGTTGCTCTAAAAACATGTGTTTAAAAATCAAATTAAAAAAGTATGTCTTTAGTTGGTATATTTAAACTGCTTGAATATGTAGTAATGATTATTCTTTTATATCACGTTTCCACCCCCCCGTTTTTTAATGTTTTTAGTTTTGTTTTTTTTTTGAGAGAGAGAGACAGAGCATGAGCAGGAGAGGGGCAGAGAGAGAGGGAGACAGAATCTGAAACAGGCTCCAGGCTCTGAGGTGTCAGCACAGAGCCTGATGTGGGGCTTGAAACCCTGAACCTTGAGGTCATAACCTGAGCCGAAGTTGGATGCTTAACTGACTGAGCCGCCCAGGCACCCTATACTTTTTCCCCTTATTTTCATTTCCCATCTACTGTTGGATGAATAAGAATTTTCTTCCTCTTGTTTGAGAGTAATATCCTCTATCTTCATCCTCTTGGTGATTGTCCCTAACTTATTTACATCCCTAGATTTGTTAGTATCTCTTTCTTCCCACTTAACTTTTTTTTTTGCATTTAAAAAAAATTTATTATTTAATTTACATCCAAATTAGCATATGGTGCAACAATAATTTCAGGAGTAGATTCCTTAATGCCCCTTACCCATTTAGTCCATCCCCTCTCCCACAACCCCTCCAGCAACCCTCTGTTTGTTCTTTATATTTAAGAGTCTCTTGTGTTTTGTCCCCCTCCTGGTTTTTCTGTTATTTTTGCTTCCCTTCCCTTATGTTCATCTGTTTTGTATCTTAAATTCCTCATATGAGAGAAGTCATATGATACTTGTCTTTTTGTGACTAATTTCGCTTAGCATAATACCCTCCAGTTCCATCCACGTAGTTGCAAATGGCAAGATTTCATTCTTTTTGATTGCCGAGTAATACTCTATTTATATATATACCACATCTTCTTTATCCATTCATCAGTCGATGGACATTTGGGCTCTTTCCATACTTTGGCTATTGTTGATAGTGCTGCTGTAAACATTGGGGTGCATGTGCCCCTTTGAAACAGCACACCTGTATTCCTTGGATAGATACCTAGTGGTATAATTGCTGGGTTGTAGGGTAGTTCTATTTTTAATTTTTTGAGGAATCTCCATACTGTTTTCCAGAGTGGCTGCACCGGTTTGCATTCCCACTAAAAGTGCAAAAGAGATCCTCTTTATCTGCATCCTTGCCAACATCTGTTGTTGCCTAAGTTGTTAATTAATGTTAGCCATTCTGACAGGTGTGAGGTGTTATCTCATTGTGGTTTGATTTGTATTTCCCTGATGATGAGTGATGTTGAGCATTTTTTCATGTGTCAGTTGGCCATCTGGATGTCTTCTTTGGAGAAGTGTCTATTCATGTCTTTTGCCCATTTCTTCACTGGACTGTTTTTGGGTGTTGAGTTTGATAAGTTCTCTATAGGTTTTGGATACTAACCCTCTATCTGATGTGTCGTTTGCAAATATCTTCTCCCATTCTGTCTGTTGCCTTTTAGTTTTGCTGATCGTTTCCTTCACTGTGTAGAAACTTTTTATTTTGATGAGGCCCCAATAGTTCATTTTTGCTTTTGTTTCCCTTGCATCTGGAGATGTGTTGAGTAAGAAGTTGCTGTGGCCAAGGTCAAAGAGGTTGCTGCCTGTTTTCTCCTTGAGGATTTTGATGGCTTCTTATCTTACATCTAGGTCTTTCATCCGTTTTAAGTTTATTTTTGTGTGCTGTAAGAAAGTGGTCCAGGTTCATTGTTCTGCATGTCGCTGTCCAGTTTTCCCAGCACCACTTGCTGAAGAGACTGTCTTTATTCCATTGGACATTCTTTCCTGCTTTGTCAAAGATTAGTTGGCCATATGTTTGCGGGTCCATTTCTGGGTTCTCTATTCTGTTCCATTGATCTGAGTTTCTGTTCTTGTGCCATTACCATACTGTCTTGATTACAGCTTTGTAATACAGCTTAAAGTCTGGGTTGTGATGCCTCCAGTTTTGCTTTTCTTTTTCAAGATTGCTTTGGCTATTCAGGGTCTTTTGTGGTTCCATACAAGTTTTAGGATTGTTTATTCTAGCTCTGTGAAGAATGCTGGTGTTATTTTGATAGGGATTGCATTGAATATGTAGATTGCTTTGGGTAGTATGGACATTTTAACAATATTTGTTCTTCCTATCCAGGAGCATGGAATATTTTTCCTTTTTTTTTTTTTTTTTTGGTGCATCTCCTTCAGTTTTTTTCATAAGCTTTCTATAGTTTTCAGTGTATAGATTTTTCACCTCTTTGGTTAGATTTATTCCTAGGTATTTTATGGTTTTTGGTGTAATTATAAATGGGATCTATTCCTTGATTTCTCTTTTTGTTGTTTCATTATTGGTGTATACGAATGCAACTGATTTCTGCGCATTGATTTTATATTGTGTGACTTTGTTGTATTCATGGATCACTTCTAGCAGTTTTTTGGTGGAATCTTTTGGGTTTTCTATATACAGTTTGTCGTCTGTGAAGAGTGAAAGTTTGACCTCCTCCTGGCCGATTTGGATGCCTTTTATTTCTTTGTGTTGTCTGATTGCCAAGGCTAAGTCTTCCAATACTATGTTGAATAACAGTGGAGAGCCACTTAACTCATTCTTATCTCCGTCTTACTTCCTTCTTCCTATCCCACCTACCACCATGTTGGTATCTACATTTTTATTTTACAGTTGCTTTAAATATTTCCCCCCATGGTACTAGGTTTTGTATGCAAGACTGAAATTAACTCTGATCTTACATATGTTTATTTGCACGTATCATGTAACATGTCTTGTATTTACTGCATCTCATGTGATTTTCAGAGATGGTATTAATGTGGTAAATAAAAACTTTTGAGAATTTGTATAGTTGGAAGTATTTTAATTTCTTTTCACATATTTAGGTAATAGCTTAGATGAATATAAAATTATAAAAATCTATATTCAAAGTTCTCCCTTTGGCCCTTTGAAAATATTAATTTGTTGCCTTCTTAAATCCATTGTTGATGCTTGGAGGGAGATGATAATCATTTCCTGTTCCCTTTGGAAATACATTCTTTCTCACTGGAAGCTGTTAGCATATTTGTCTTTGATATTCTTAAATTTCATACCCAAAAATGTGACTAGGTGTGTTTTTGTCCTTATACATCATATCTGGAACACTGTGAATCCCTTTCATTCTGTGCTTTTAAGTTTTCTTTAATGATGAGCAATTCTCAGCTGTTATTTCTTCAAAGACCCTGTTCTTTTTTTCTTCTCCTTCGGGGACTCTTGTTTTGTACAGGTTGACACTTCTAACCTCTTCATTGCCTTGCTTATTCTCTTTTGTTTTGTTTGCATTTCTTATTTCCATGTTTTGTTTTGTTTATTTGCATTTTCCATTTATCCTTTTCTGATATCTTCTGGGAACTTTCTTTGAACTGATATTTCCAGTCACTGTTTTGTTTTTCAGCAACACATATTCTGTTTAACCTATCTGTTCAAGCACAGGATAGAGGATAGTGTATTGCTCTGTATGAATTTCTTCAGTTTCCTAGTGGACAGAGTGGTGATAATAGTATCAACCCTGTTGAGTTGTTTTGGAAAACTAAGTGATACAATCCATGTAAAGTGCTTAGAACAATGCCAAGTATGTGGTAAATGAGGGCTGTTTTTCTCTTTTTTTAACATTTATATTTTTCATACCCACTATTTCAAATTAGTTATTCTTTGTAACTTCTACTCCTTGATTCACATTACTGATAAAAATGTTTTTTTAAAGGATATTTATTATGTCTGTTACTATGCAGCATTCTTATTTCCTGTCCATTAATTCTGGTTTGCCTCTTACAGGTGTCTCTTACAGTTAAGGGGCTCCATTCTCTCCACATGTCTAGTTGTTGTGTTCTGTGAATACATATTTCCCTGGGAGGATATCAGCTTCCCTGTGTGTGAATGTTTAGAGGTTGAGGGAGTAGAGGCTGGACAGGGGAGAGCTAAAGCCTACTCATCTTAGCTGGGGTTTAGGGAAGGCCGGTGAGGAGCGAAGCAGAGTACCTCTCCCTTTACTATTTGTCCTTGGCTGCAACCCTTTTCCCACCTCAACCAGGCAATCCCTCACCTTTGAGAAACCCTTAATTCATTGGTCCTGTGGCTGTCACTAGATTGATGCTGCTGTTTTCCCTTCTTGTGCTGGCCAGGAAAGTCCTCATCTCTAGAGGGCAGTGCGGAGGCAGCAACATAGTTGCACAAGTAAAAAGCCCTTCCCCAAACTGGCTGTAGGTCCAGGCTCTCTCATGCTCCTTGATGTCTGCCTCTGCACTGGGACCTGCTGCCTTCTATCTCTCCAGGGATTTCTCACAGGTTTTGTGTCCCATTCTCAGATTTGTCACCCTGTCCCTCCATCTTCATAGTATCTGGGTTTAGAGTGGGATTCCAGGTGCATTGTCAGTTCTCCATTTTTTCATGGCTAGAAGTTTATAGTTTTTTTATAACCGTACGTTAGTATTCTCATCTATCAGGTTGGTTTTTAAAACTGAACACAATTTCAGAATTTTAGGAAGCTCCTAATTACATGTGTGTGAGTCCAGTTCAGCCTTGTATCAGAAGATTAACTTAATAAAGACCTTTATTAAAAGAAAATTTATTCGTAAGGCAACCCACATTATATAGTGAGGCTCTTCTGTAGTATAAGATATTCATACTGCGTCGACAGATTATCTCCCTGTTAATATATTCAGATACCCTTGGTATCTTTCTACTTGTATGAAGAGATTTAGCTACCTAAATTGTTTTTGTTTTTGTTTTATCTTACTAAATCGTTAGTCCTCTTAGAGCCAATTTGTATTTCACGGAGACATTTTATGATGATTTCAGTATATGCTATACAGTATTTATAGTATATATCTTAACATAATTAGAAATTGTAGAATATATAAAAAAATGTATCATAGAAAGCAATTTGCTTGTATCATTAAAAGATCAGATGAATGAGAATTTCTGAAAGAAAACCTTTAAAATTTCATCTTTTGTACTTATCCTTGTTATAATGTTTCCTATTTCTGTATTTATTAAAGATGCACAGTAATCAAAAAGGCTTACTTCCAGAGCCAAATCCTGTACAAATTATGAAAAGTTTGAACAACCCTGCCCTGTTACAAGTCCTTCTACAACCCCAGCTTTGTGGACGAGCTGTTAAACCAGGTAAGCACCATGGCACTGATTAAATATAGAAGGTTGGCATGAAGTCAGTTTGTGCTGTTTTATATGAAAAACACATTTAAATTAGTCCAAAAATATTTTTCTAGGACTTGTCATGAATTTTAATTAATGGTCTGAGGTGATAATATGTTTTGCCTGTTTTTGGTAGATACAATCTGCTTATATGTTTCCTGATTTCTTTTACCTTTTTAAAACCAGTTTAGCTCATAATTAAATGACAGGAATTTAAAGACCAGATAATTAATACACTACATTGTTATGGACTGTATCAACAGACAACATGATACTTTTCTAAGTAATATTTTTAGCAGAATTACTTTGTTCATAAATGCTAAAGTTATGTTTCCTTTTTGCTCTTTTTTGTTGAAAAATAGTTTTACTTTGTAGAAAATGACAAAAGCATTATGGAAATCTTTATAATATTGGTATATATTAAATATCTATTTAGTATTCCTTCTCTGATAAGAGCCTACCTTTTGAAATGTACAACTATATGTACATAAAATGTATACTTTAGCATTATGAAGTGAATTTTTATATTCAACATTAAAGTTTAGAATAAAAATGTTTAAATACATTTTATGTTTGTTTCAACGCTGACTGGTCTAACACCAGCTAGTGGACTGCAATTCAGTTCTAGCACTAACTACCCAGGGTTAGCCCAGACCCCAGAAGTTAAGGGCTTAGTCACCAACAGGTCTGCCTCTCTTTACGCACCAGTTGTCAATTCAGGGGGGCTCCAAGCCACCTGTACTTCTGACCCCTGGCTACAAATTCAGGGATTCCAGTGACCACCCCAGGTTTGATGATTTACTAGAACAGTTCATAGGGCTTAGGAAAGCACTATACTTATGATTACCGTTTGATTATAAAGGCTACAACTCAGAAACAACCAAAAGAAAATACTCTTAGAGCTAGGTCTAGGAGGGCCCTGAATGCAGAGCTTTGGTGATCTTTTCCCATGGAGTCAGAGCACATCTCTGTGTTCGCCAGCTAGAGATGTCTACTGAATTAAATTTGGCATTCAGAGTTTTTATTGAAGTTTTGTTATATAAGCAATGACGACCTGTTATTGAACTCAATCTCCAGTTTCACTCTTCTCTCTGGAGATCAGGAGGTCCTGCTGATACCACGTGGCCCAAAGCTCCAGCCCCCTAATCACATAGCTGGTATTTCTGGCAAGAGCAGTCCCCCCATAAAGGCCCACCTTGAGTCACCTCATTAGCATAACAAAGATACTTGTAGCACTCAGAAAATTGTAAGGGTCTAGTATTCCTTCTAGGAACCAGGGACAAAGACCAGTTAAATTTTGTATTATACAACAATAGTCATAGTAATAAATATGTCCCATAATCATCAATTATTTGTGTGTAAGAAGCAGCTTTAGAAGTTTTCTGCTTCATCCTGTTACATAATCAGATATCTCTTCTACAATTTTAATGGTATAGAGATAGTTTTTTACATCTTGATTACTTAAAGCATGAGAAGCTCATTATTTCCCAAGGCAACCTATTCCCTAATTAGACAAATTTATTTACTAGAGTTTTTTTTTAAATATTAGATGGTAATCCCTATAATTTTAGCCATTTATTCTAGTTCTTCCTCTGAAGAAACACAGAATAAATCTATTCCTTCTTCCATAAGAAAAGACTTCTAATGATATTTGAAAAGACAGCTACCATGAGACCTTAGTCATTTTTGGTTTTCCCTGTCTTCTATTCTCCAGGTCAGTGGTCTTCTTAAAATTTATTTTTTGAATATGCAGCCATATCAGTAAAATAAATTTTGAGCAGAGCCCCAGTGTATACAGTATATGTATCAATTATATGTCAGTTATATAAATGCACCCTTGTCGACCTGTATATTAAGAAATGATAAAACTTAATATTTTTTATTTAAGGATGAAAGTTAATATGAACAAGAATTCTAGTATTTTTTTTCTACACCTCGTTAACTTCTTTGAAGACTACCGTTTTGTATTTGGCTTTCCATAATATGTCCCAAGATACGCTCTCAGGCCTCCCCAACTGGTTGTCCTCTTGTAGATAACAGCCTAGGTTTTCTGATTTGTCCAGAAATAGGGTATACACAGACATGAACATATCCTGTAAATGGGTTTTGATCAGCATAGAATGTGGTGGGATTTCCCTCCTGTGATCATTCTGTTGCTGTTCATGCAGTCCAAGATTGTATTAGTGTTTGAGGGAAGTATTTCATGCTCTTGGGTCTTTTAGAAAGTATTGTCCACATCTTTGGACTCTGGGCTCTCTTTAGTAACTCCTGTCCAATATTAGTTTTTGTCTTTTCATCTGAGAATATATATTCTCTACTCTGCTTTTCTACTCAGATTGATGTATGGCCAAGAAATAAGTTATGCTTATTTTAGGGATAGTTTCACAATTTTAAATAGGATGTCTCAATATTACACTGATGGAGAAATTATTTCACCAAGCTTGCTTTCTTCCTTTGTGTGGAGTGGCAGGGGAGGAAGATTAAATCTCCTTAACGTGAACACATGCAAAGCTTCTGGAGGATGTAATGACAGTTTCTTGGTGGTTAGGAAAGACTAAGTGTCTTGTTAATCAGTAAATGCCACCTGTATTTCCTTTATCTTTTTAAAAAAATTTTTTAATGTTTATTCATTTTTGAGAGAGAGACAGAGCATGAGTCGGAGAGGGGCAGAGAGTGAGGGAGACACAGAATCTGAGGCAGGCTCCAGGCTCTGAGCTGTCAGCACAGAGCCTGACGTGGGGCTCGAACTCACGGACTGCAGGATCATGACCTGAGCCGAAGTCGGACGCTCAACCGACTGAGCCACCAGGCACCCCTGTCCTTTACTGTATCTAACTCTATCCCTTACTGTATTTTGAGCTCCTCACAGAGGGCTCTGAGCAACCTAAGAATTATAATTCATTATAATTATGTTTATATTAAGTAGTATAGATATTTATATTTATACCCTCGCTCTTCTTCCTTCTCGTTTCATTTCTCAAATAACTCACACTTACTTACCTGTTTTTAGTTTGCCTCTCCCACTAGAATGTAAGTTCCATAACTACAAAGATTTATGTCTTGTTCATCTCCTGCACCTAAAGCAACTGTTAATTATAATGAAAGGAACTTAAATAGTTATTTACAGATCAATCTTCTTCCTCTGTATCTCTGTTCCACAGCTTATACATACCTTGTTACTCACATATGGTCTGTTCTACAAATTCTCAACTACTCTGCCTTTTCTGTCTAATCTGTACACTTCCATCAGCTTGATTTTCCTCTCAGACCCAGTTTGGTTATGTTACTCTGACCATTCTGATCTTTTCTCTTCAATCCAGACCTTTTAACCAACTTCAAAATACAATGTAAATATTCTAGACTTCTTTCTTTATATGTATGTGTGTGTGTCCCTTTTAAATTTTAACTAGTATGCAATTACTTATAGTCTAAGTTATATTTTTAACAGCTTTATTGAGTTATATTTGCATATTAATCTACACATTTAGACTGTAAAAATTTATAAGTTGACATATGTATAAAACCATTGTGTACATAATTTTTATATATAAGTATATACCCATATGTATATTGCCATAATCAAAGTAATGAACATATTTATAACTCTCAGAAGTTTCATTTTGTCTTCTTATAATCTCCCTCTCCTCCATCCCTAGGAAACTACTGATTTGACTTCTGTCACTATAGTTTGTCTTCTCTAGAAATTTATATAAATGGAATCACCCTGAAATTTATATACATGGAATAAAATAAAATTACTATTTTGAGACTCATTCATGTTTCATGTATCAGTAGTTTTTTTTTTTTTTTTTTTTTAATGGAACTGTATTGCATTCCACGGTTTGCATATCTATTGAATTGTTGATAAACATTTAGGTTATCTCTAGTTTGGGATCCTTACAAATAAAATTTCTGCGAACATTTGTGTGTTAGTCTTTTTGCAGACTTATGCTTTTATTTCTCCCTGCTAAATATCTAGCTGTGGAATGGCCAGGGCACGTGGTAGGTGTAGGTTCGAGTTATAAGAAACTCTCCCATCTGTTTTCCATTGTGGTTAAACCACTTTGCATTCTCACTCATCAATATCTAGGGCTCCAGTTTGCTTCATATTCTCACCAACACTTGTTACGTTCCTCCTTTAATTTTAGCCTTTCTATTGGGTATCTCACAGTGATTTTGACTATTCCTTTCAATGATTTTGAACATCTTTTAAAATGCTAATTAGTCCTCTTTATATCTTTTTTGTTATATCATTTTAAATACTTTATGCCTTTTTCTTATTAAGTATTATCTTTTTTTATTAAGTTATCTTTTTCTTATTAAGTAGTAAGTGTTCTTTATTAGAGGTACAAGTCCACTGTTGTATGTATGGGTTTGCACATATTTTCTTTCACTCTGCAAGTTTTCCTTTATTTTCTTAACAGTGTCCTTTGAAGAGCAAAATTTATTATTTTGGCAAAGTCCAATTTGTTTTTTGTTAAAATTTGTACATCTTTTGTCATATTTAAGAAATCTTAAAAAAAATCTTTGCCAAATTTTAGGTCATTAAGATGCTCTCATATATTTTCTTTGAGAAGTTTTATAATTTTTTATATTTAGATTTCTGGTTTATGTTAATTTTTGTTTATGGTGTGAAGCTAAGTAAAGGTGCAAGTTAATTTTTTACCGTTGTTCCACCATCGTTTGTTAAAAAAGATTATCCTTTTCCATTGAATTGCTTGACGCCTTTTTTCAAAGATCAGTTCACTCTGTATGTATGTATGGCTCTATCTCTGGATTCTCCATTCCATTCCATTGATCTAAACATTTGTCTTTTTCCCAGTACTGCATTGTCTTGATAAATGTAGCTTTATAACAAGCCCTGAAATCAGTGAGTGTAAATCCTTCGTTTTGTTTGGCCTATTCTCTGTCCTTTGTATTAATATATAAATTTTGGAACTAGACTGTCAGTCTCCATGAAAAAATGTCAGTAATTTAATTGGGATTGTGTTAAATCTATACTAATTTGGATAGAATTGACAACAGTGTTGAGGTTGAGCCATACATATGGTGTATTTCTCAGTTAAGGTCTTATTAATTTTTCTCAGAAATAATTTGTAAATTTCAAGGTACAAATATTACACATATTTTGTCAGTTATTCATAGTATTTTACATTTCTTGATACTATTTTAAATAGAATTGCCTTTAAATTTAAATTTCGAATTTCTTATTTCTAGCATATGAAAGTACACTTGATTTTGTATATATTGTATCTTGCAACCTAGCTTATTATTTCCTGTAGGTTTTGTTCTTAGGATTTTCTATATACACAATCATGTAATCCACTAATAAACACATTTTCACTTCTTCCTTTCCAATATGTGTGACTTTTACTTCTTTTTCTTGCTTTATTGCAATATACAGAAATTCAGCATAATTTGTGCATTGAACTGTAAGAATGCACATCTTTGCCTTGTTTCTGATCTTGAGGAGAGAACATTCATTCTTTTACTGTCATATTAGCTATAGCTTTTTCACAGATTTGCTTTTTCAAGCTGAGAAATTTGCCTTCTATTTCTACATTGCAGAGAAATTTTGTCGTGATAATTGCTAGAATTTATACGGTGCTTTTATGCATTAATTGAGATCATCATATGTGTTTTTTGTTTTTGTTTGGTCTGCTAGCATGATGAATTACATTAATTTTTGAATGTTAAACCAACCTTTTATTACAAGGGTAAACCTCATTTGGTCATGATGTATTATAGTCCTTTGTACATATTGTTGATTGACAGTGTTGTTCAAGACTTCTTGAGGGGAGGATGGGGCACAATGGAAGAAGTTAAGGATAAAGGCAGTTATATGTGAGACTGTAGACATTTCCAGAGTGTTTTGATTCTGGTGGTGGTTGTTTTAAACTGGGAAATACTGTATTCATTAAAAGCTGTGAAAAAATATTTTTTAATGTTTTATAACAAAATACAGTGACTAACTGAAAAAAAGAGAGGAGTTGGTGTTGAAATCTCTAACCATAATTGTGGATTTGTCTACTTTTTTAGTTCTAGAAATACTTGCCTTCTGTATTTTGAAGCTTTGTTATTTGAGGCACATTTAAGATTGTTGTATCCTCCTGATGACCCCTTTATTGTTATGAAATGACCGTTTTATCCCTCTTTCCTAATAAACAATCTGTCTTTATAAACAACTTAGCTAATGACCTAATCTTCCTACCACCTGTTGTGAAACAGGATCCTTCTAAAGAAAACAATTTGCTCTTATTTTTGAGAGAGAGAGGGAGCAAGAGAGAGAGAGAGCAAGTGTGAGCACGCATGAGTTGGGGAGGGACAGAAAGAGGCACAGAATCTGAAGCAGGCTTCAGGCTCTGAGCTGTCAGCAGGGCTCGAACTCATGGATGATGAGATCATGACCTGAGCCGAAGTTGGAAGCTCAACCAACTGAGCTACCCAGGTGCCCCCAAAGAAAACACTTTTGAACAGTTTTCCAAAGATGGACTAGTTTAGCAAGTAATAAAAACTTGTGCTTTTTAAAACATGGGATAAACTTGTAGACATGTTATATGTGAATTTCAAATATTTTTGATCGTTAGATTAAATGCTTTTTTTTAAGGCACTTATTTTTTTCCCTTTCTTTTTTTTATAAATAAGACAACACAATTCTTTATTTTTTTAAAGTAAGCTCTCCATCCAATGTCAGGCTTAAACTCATGACCCACAGATGAAGAGCCACATGAGTCACACGTTCTACCAACCAAGCCAGCCAGGCTCCCTAAGATGAAATGCTTTTTGAAGCACTTTCTATGCCTGACCATTCCTAGTTGCTTTGTAATAATTAGATGAAATTACTTCACATATTTTCTATCTCATGTTTCTGTCTATTATTTATTTTGAAAACATCTCTTTTAATATATACTCTGGTATTTGTCGTCAGGCAAACTTGGTAAAAAGTGTGGCTATTTATTCCTTTTATCAACTATGTATTGTTTCTTTTGTTTTTATTATATAAATATTTTTATGTACATATATTGTCTTCTTAAATGGGTTGTAAGCTCTTCAAAGGAAAAGACTGTATGTTCTTGGCTTTCCCACCCACCCTACTCCCTGCCAACATACCCCAAAAATCTAACACAAATATGGAGCAAATGATAGGGGTTCAATTAGTATTATACTTACTCTAATACATGGAGTTAGTTTTGTTGCTCTAAGAACTAGATAAGAGAAAGCCTAGGGTTGGTGTTTTATTATCTTGACAAGAAGGTGTTGGGATTTGAAATCAAATTCTGATTTTGAATCACGGGGAAGGGAGCTTGTTACTTCTTGTGTGACAAGGTCAGTATATAATTGACCTTTCAATAAACTTGTTAAAAGTTTTAAAAACTATATTTATTTACCCTTTTTGGAGTTTATTTGTTTTTGAATCCCATGTATGTCATGAAGTTAAATATTTTATTTTCTTAAAAGCAGTTCTTGGAACACCTCACAGCTTGCCACATCTGATGAATCCATCCATCTCCCCTGCATTTTTACATCTGAATAAAGCACATCAGGTATATAAATGGCATTGAGTACTGAAGTATCAAACATTTGGAGTGACTCATTTGTTTGCTCTTAACATTTAAAATTCTTGAGAAGTTAAATGAGTATTTCATCTCTAAAAAAAAAATTCTTAGCAATAACTATGGCTACATGAAAACACAGGACATCAGATCAAATTAAGCTGATCAAAGCAGTATAGTTCTGTTTATAGGGCATTAAGGGAAGAGAGATGTATTTTGTGGCATATTTTTCTAGAAATAAGTAGTAAAAACAAGTCTTATGTGGTCTTAACTCAAAGTATTCACAGAAAGAAAAAAATGAATGTGAACTCTTAATTTTTAAATTTTAGTCTATATGAAAATAATTCATACAAGAATAAAAATGTGTTTCTTACCTTCAGATAAGTATTTTAAAACGTATTTGTATGTAAACATAATATTGGAGATAAATACTACTCATTAATTTCTGGTACTGCTGTGTCTATATAAAAGCCTAATTACAAATCCAACCTAATGTATGATAGATGATTAATGTAGCTTAATGAAGGAGTAGTCCTAAACTGAGCTTTTGAAGAAAGGTTTATCTTTTATTTATTTATTTTTCATTTTTGGAATCTAACGTAGGACCTTGTACATTAGAGGGTCTTTATTCATTCATTTAGTCAACATATTGAGAATCTAACATGTACTGGACACTGTGCTGGTCATTGAGGCTATAGCATTGAACAAAAACATTCATAGTCCTTTGTTCTTGAAGAATTTCAACAAATATAGAAAACAAATGTTAATTCTAATAAGTTGTGAAGAGTGACATGAGAGGGGAGTTCAGAGTACTGACGATATTCTCTTTATTTTAGAATTAAGACAAGAATGCTTAATTTTGCCCAGAAGGTCTATCCAGGCTGGCCTCTGCTGCCTCTCCTGTTCATTGGGTATCACTGTCCCAGCAATCATGGCCTGCTTTTGGTCCTCGAAGGACTTTGCTCTCTTCTTCGTTCTTTGCTCCTGCTGCTGCTTCTACCTGGAATGCTCCCCACCTCAATACCACCTAAGTTCCCCAGACTTCACCTAGTTCTTTCTCCACAGCCTTCAGATCTCTGTGCAAGAGTTAGCTCCTCAGGGAAAATTTCCTTGAATTCACCAACCTAAATCAAATCCCCAACTATTCTCATAGCTCCTGTATTTTTCTTTCACATACTCATCACCATTTGTAATTATATGTTTTTAATATTAATGTCTCCCTCCCTCAGGAACCTCTAAGATCTGTGAGGGCAGATTGTATTTTGTATTTCTCATTATGTAGCACTGTACCTGGCACACAGTAAGTGCTCAGTAAATATGTGTTGGATGATTAAATGAATAAATAAATGATTGAATGACAGTGACATAAAGCCAAAAGGGGGTGGGGGGAGGAAGAAGGATGAAAGAAAAAAAGAAGATCTGGAGTTAGTTCTATGACCACATAATCACATCTTGTATATTATTAAAAGAATTAATTAGCATTGCCTGAAGTAGGAAAGTAGGATATTAAGAAGCTATTGGCTTTTGCTCAGATCAACTGGAGAATTGAACTTTAAAATGAATTGGGTTCTGTGAAAAGTAGCTTTTCAAAATTAAACTAACTCGATGCTTTATCATTTTCACAGAGCACAGTTATGGGTAATACTTCTAATTTATTCCTTCAGAATCTTTCTCACGTACCATTGGCACAGCAACAATTAATGAAGTTTGAGAATATTCCTAATAATGTAAGTATGGCATTGTTTTTTTCTTTGGAATTGAGTACATTCCTTTTCTGGATTCAGGCTGTCAGATTGTTTATGAACATTCACATGTGTAGCCTTTTCATACGGTGATATCCTGCTGCCATGAGCAGAAGTCTTGTTTTCTTTTCTTCTTTTGCAGAAACCGGGCTTACTTGGAGATCCCCCAGCCATGATACTTCAAACCACAGTAGGGATGGGGTCAGCGCTTCCTTTGAAAACAGAGTTGGGTCATCATGGAGAAGCACATAAAAGTAAATGACATGCATTTACTGAGAAGTCTGGAAGCAGTCAGATTTGAGATTTAAAGATGGTTTACCTATATTCTGCTTTTATTTACAGAAAGGTTAAATTTGAGTTTTATTCAGTCATTTAAAATTTTAAGAGCCCTCTTGGCTTTTCTATTTTTCATATAAGAAAACTATTGATAAGTTATTGATGGACTTGCTTCCATGCCAAGATCACATTTTCCCTGTTGGATATGCTTTAATATTTGATGAATGTTCACAGCAGCATGAGGCAAAGACATAGATCCCTTTGAGAGTGACGTGCTGCGCACTGGGCTGACAACATATTACATAGATATCCATTTAATTTTTGCCTGAATAAGAAACCCTTAGCTTTTAAAGAAATATGTGGTATTTTGGTAAACTTTGATGATTTATTTGTATTATTTTTTAAATGTGATCTCCAAACTAGTAGTTGAAGAAAAATAACAACATGTGTACTCTGTGTTTCTGAAAAGATGACAAATTTAAACATTTTTTTAAATGTTTATTTATTTTTGAGACAGAGGGAGACAGCGCGAGTGGGGGAGGGGCAGACAGAGGGGAGACACAGAATCTGAAACAGGCTCCAGGCTCTGAGCTGTTAGCACAGAGCCTGATGCGGGGCTCGAGTCCACAATTGTGAGATCATGACCTGAGCCGAAGTCGGACACTTAACCAACCGAGCCACCCAGGTGCCCCTGAAAAGATGACAAATTTAAACAAAACAATTATTTTTTAGAAAAACAAAAGCATCTGGTATACCAAGATTTCTTATTGGAATGCGATTTGAAAGGAACTTTCAGTTTGAAGTGTAATTGAAATTTGCCTTAAGTAATTATGCTGGGAAAAGAGAAGGGCCACAAGTAATTTTTAAAAAAAGTCAATTAAATATAGGGTAGTATATTTTGCCTTTGCAGGAAGCCAGCAAGTCAAATGATCAAATAAATCCATCAATTCTGATTGTTTAAATTGACTGGGTGAAAGTTAAACTAGTATACAGACAGGTGTAGAAATTTTTATGGTATGATGGAGCCTTTTCCAAAAATTAAATTTTATATCACTAAAAGCTCATGCAGATGTTTAAAAAATTTTTTTAACGTTTATTTATTTTTAAAAGAGAGCAACAGAGAACGAACAGGGGAGGGGCAGAGAGAGAGAGAGGGAGACACAGAGTCCAAAGCAGGCTCTAGGCTCTGACCTTTCAGCACAGAGCTCCATGTGGGGCTCAAACCCACTATCCGTGAGATCACGACCTGAGCCGAAGTTGAATGCTTAACCGAGAGCCACCCACCCTTCATGCAGATGTTTATTATTTGTGTTGGGTTAAATAATAAGCTATTTGCTTTTGCATAAACTGCTTTAAGAACATTTAAAATTCAAAATGTCCAAATAAATACATTGCTGGAAGAACTGAAGTATCCACCTCTATTTAGTACTAGAAATAATTTAAGAAATTTGTTCAGTGAATTTGTAAAGTATAAATTTGACTTAACGTACTTATCAAAATTAGCTCTTTTCTTCTAATTGTGGGCCATAGATTTTTAAAAAGGAATGGTTCAAAATTTTCCTATTAAAATTTTCATCTCTTCCAGAATTTCTTAGTATTTCCTGTAAATAAAAATGTAAAGCTTTCATGTGTTAAATTGGTGCCTATCTATTCACAAATATTACTGTTTTTTAAACCAGGGTTATGCTGATGTTTAAAAACCAGCTCTCTAGGTCTAAAAAAAAGTCTTGATTTTCATAGCATTTGTAGAGGTCTACGTGTAAGCACTACAAGTCATGGCCAATTGCACACTACCCACATGAAGACACTGAATTCAGGAGCTGGGAAAAGATACCCATAGTCAGCTGTTATGAACTGGTACAAGTTGGCTGACCAAAACTATTGTTGGATTTGATTTAACTTTATTTTTAGGTGTCAGAGAATTTTTTCAGCTGAAGACTTAATTATTTATGGAAGCAGGCAAATTACAGTGATTGGGCATTAAAACAAAGGCACCTGATGTAACTTAAGTGCCAAAAAGTATACACATTTTGCTCTCATAGTTTACAATATACAGCTAAAACTTGGAGTTAAAAAATATCCTTGAGATTATCCTGGAAGTTGTTGAAAATAAGGAAAGCATGATTACTGTTATAGGGTTTGTTTTTATTACCCCCATATGGAAACCTGCTACTTTACAACCACTAACTTCACGTTTTAAATATAACTCTTCTCTAACGGGCACAAAATAGTTTTTTCCACATTTTGCCCATAACTTAACAAAAATCCAAAGGACTGTTGTGAAGAACTCTTGTCTAATCAAACCTTTTTGCATTTGTGGTTTACTACAGCATCTAATCTGATTCCAACTCAAACAACTATAACAGCTGGAATGGGCATGTTACCATTCTTTCCAAATCAGCACATTGCTGGACAAGCTGGGCCAGGGCACGGGAATACTCAGGAGAAACAGCCAGCCTCGGTGGGGAAGGCAGAAGGAAATTTCTCAGGGTCACAGGCTTATCTTCAGAGCTTTCCAAACCTTACTGCAGGAGGCTTGCTGACAGGACACCATAAGCAACAGCAGAGTCAGCCAAGAGGCTCGGAGATAAGTTCAGGGGTAAGAAAATTGTGTTTATGCATACATACACACACACAAACACACAAGTACACACATATACATGTGTATACTACATGTATGTAGATAATACGCAGGAATATATATGTCTATTCTTTTAAAATTTTTTAAATTCTAATTCTAGAGGATTCTAATTTGGGGCTTATTTTACAGGTAATGTAATTTATGAAGTATCATAAAGTATCTTCAGTATTTTTAAATTCCAAAGAAAGTTAATATACTTAAAGTATAGAAATGTGGATTACAAACTAGATGATTGATATCAATGACATGATGACTTTTTCATAGTGTGCATTTACTTCTCAAAATAGAAGAAAATATTGCACTCATAAAACTGTTATTATAAGCAAACACCCATCTTTTGATAAGTTATGCCAGCTGATGTTTGTGACTATGCTTAATTACTTACCAGTTTGTAAATAAAATAATTTCAATTTGAAGAAAATGAGTTTTTTAAGTCTGTAAAATAACTTAAATATGGATTCTTTATTCTTATAGATACTTTTCTAAAATTCAGTATTTCAATTAGAATTCAGAATTCTAATATTCACAAATGCTTGATATTTTAGAAATGAAATATAAACCAAGTTCAAAATTTGTAGTTTGGAAAAGCTTAAGAGTATCATTAATACTTATCTAATGATATGATGTTATTTATGAGGCTAATGAAATAATAACGCTTTTTAAAAAAAATTTTTTTAACGTTTATTTATTTTTGAGACAGAGACAGAGCATGAACTGGGGAGGGTCAGAGAGAGAGAGAGACACAGAATCTGAAACAGGCTCCAGGCTCTGAGCAGTCAGCACAGAGCCTGATGCAGGGCTTGAACTCACGGACCGCGAGATCATGACCTGAGCCGAAGTTGGACGCTTAACCGACTGAGCCACCCAGGCGCCCCAACGCTTTTCAAAATGTTAATTTTTTCTACTTTAAATTTATACTCTGTAACTAGGTATTAGTTTAATATATAAAGGCAAAACCAATTTTATTTTATCTGAAAAATGTCGAAGTCAGTTATTAAACTCTGGTCTGCTCAAAAGAATCTAATCTCAGTTTTAATTCTGGAAGTTTTACCCAATTATTATATTTGTTCTTAGACCAGTGACATTTGTAAATGTTAAACTTGGTAGGTAGAATAAAGTACATTTAATTTATATTCATACCCTGAAGTACCCTTTGGTTTGTAAGTAGTATAAAACTCAGGTTATAAGCAGCATGTGAGGGAAAAAAATTCATGTAGTTGGCTGTACTGAAATGTCAAAATAATTAGATTAATTTGGAGGTGGTTTTATTGTCAACTAGTCATAGCAGCAGATATGGATGGGATGCCCTACAATTGTTCATTGAGAAAGCTAAGGCAGGTCTTGTAGAATGAATTTTAAAAATTTATCTGCAGTATTAATTTGGGGGGTTTTTGAGGGAAATTAAACAATTGGAACTCATATATGAATATGCTATATCTTTTTGCACAGAAAGCGCCAGCTCTTTAGAAAAGCTTGATTTGAGGTGATTCACATAATGGGCAGAGTCTATCAGGAGGAAAACAGCCAAAGTGGTGCAGGGCCAGGAAAACAGGTTCTGTGAAAAAAATTGAGGGAAATGGAGACATGTAACCCTGAAAGAGAAGACAAGCTGGATATCTATTAAAAAAATATATTCTCAGACTAGTCACAGGGTATTTTGTGTTTCACCAGTAGGCAGAACTAGTCCAGTGACTATGAGCTACAGTAAAGCATTAGGTTTTATACAACAAAATACTGTATTAGGCTTAATACAACAAAGAGCAGTTGAAGCTTTCACACAAACAAAAAGCTTGATTCTTTCACTAAGATGTGACTGTCCTGTCACTGAAAACAATTAAGTAGACATGAAGTGAGCATTGGTACAGATTGCTGTAAAGTGATTCCTCTTTTGACAGTAGGGGTTTGGGCCAGCTAATTTCAAAGTGTATTTTCCAAGAATGAAGCAAGAAATTTGATTTTGTTAAACATAATTGGTTTCATTCAACTTTAGATTTTTAGACTTACGTTTTTAAGAAATTTTTTTGTTAAGGTATAATTGACATACAGCATTATATTAGTTTCTGATATACAATATAAGGATTTGATACATATCACACATATTACAAAATGACCACCCCAGTAAGTCTAGTTAATATTCATTACCATACATACATACATTATAATTTTTTGTGTATGATGGGAACTTTTAAGATTTGTTCTCTTAGCAACTTTCAAATATGCAACGTGGTTTTATTAACTATAGTCACCATCCTGTACATCACATCCCCATCACTTATTTATTTCATAACTGGAAGTTTGTACCTTTTGACTTTTTTCACCTGTTTTGCTCACCTCTGTCTCTGATAAGCACCCATCTGGTTTCTGTATCTATAAGCTTGTTTTTTCTTTTCTTTTTTTTTTTTTATTCTGCATGTAAGTAAGATCATACAGTATTCGTTTTTCTCTGTCTGACTTTTTTCATTTAGCATAATGCCCTCAAGGTCCATCCTCATTATCACAAATAGCAAGATTTCTTTCCTATTTAAGACTGAATACATACACACTTTTTTTTATTCACCCATCAAAGAGCAGTTCTGTTGTTTTCATATCTTGTCTGTTGGGGATAGTGCTTCAGTGAACATGGGAGTGCAGATGACACTTGAGACAGGGATTTCATGTCCTGTGAATATATACCCAGAAATGGGACTGCTGGATCATACGGTAATTGTTTATTTTTTTTAGGAACTTCTATACTGTTTCTCATTATGGTCGTATTGCTTTTCTCCCATTCAGTAGATTGTGTTTTCATTTGCTGTACAGAAGCTTTTTAGTTTGATGTAGTTCCACTTGTTTATTTTTACTTTTGTTGCCTTTGCTTTTGGTGTCATATCCAAAAAGTCCCTGCCAAGACTAATGTCAAGGAGTTTTTTTCCTATATTTTCTCCTAGGGGTTTTATGCCTTCTGATCCTATATTTAAGTCTTTAATCCAGTTTGAGTGAATTTTTGTGTGTGGTGTAAGATCAGGGTCCATTCTCATTCTTTAGCATGTGGATGTCCAATTTCCCCAGCACCATTTATTAAAGAGATGTCCTTTTTTCCATTGTGAATTCTTGGCTCCCTTGTCAAAGATTTACCACATATGTGTGGGTTTATTTCTGAGTTGTCTATCTTACTTGATAATGATGTACAGTGTTTTTAATGTATTGCTGAATTTGGGTTGCTAGTATTTTGTTGAGTTTTGCATCTGTGTTTATCAGGGATATTGGTCTGTAATTTTATTTTCTTGCAGTGTTCTTGCTTTGGTATGAAGGTAATGCTGGCCTCATTAAATAAATTAGGAAAGTATTCTCTCCTCTTGAACATTTTGGAAGAGTTTTAGAAGAAATGGCATTAATTTTTCATTAAATGTCTGGTACAGTTTACCAGTGAAGCCATCTAGACCTGTTATTTTCATTGTTGGGAGGTTTTTGACTACTCCTTACTTCATTATTGGTCTGATAAGATTTTCTATTTTTGTAATGATTTGGTCTTGATAGGGTATAGGTTTCCAGGAATTTATCCATTTCTTTGTAGGTTATCCAATTTGTTGGCAAATATTTCTTGGTAATAGTTTCTTACAATCCCTTGTATTTCTGTGGTATCAGTTTTAATGTCTCCTCTTTCATTTGTAACTATTGGAGTCCTCTCTTGTTCTCTTGGTTAGTCTAGTCAGGGTCTATCCGTTGTGTTTATCTCTTCAAGATGCCAACACTTAGTTTCATGGATCTTTCTAGTCTGTATTTCATTTATTTATGCTTTAATCATTACTGTGTTCTTCTTTATGCTAATTTTGGGCTTAGTTTTTTCTTTTTCTGGTTCCTTGATGTATAATGTTAGGTTGTTTGAGATCTTTTTTCTTCATGTACGCATTACTATAAACTTCTTTCTTGGAACTGCTTTTGCTGCATCCATAAGTTTTGGTATGTTATATTTCCATTTTCATTGGTGTCAAGATCCTTTTTGACTTCTCTTTTGATTTCTTCTTTGACCTATTGGTTGTTCAGGAATGTGTTGTTTAATGTATTCGTATATAAATTTTCCAGTTTCTCTCCTGTTTTTGATTTCTGTTTTCATACCACTGTGGTCAGAACAGTACTCAATATGATTTCAGTATTCTTAAGTTTGTTCAGACTTATTTTGTGACCCAACATGTGATCCTTCCATCCTTCCTTCCTTTCTCTCCCCCACTCCCTCCTTTTCTTTCTTTCCTTTCCTTCTCTTTTCTTCTTCCTTCCCTCCTTCCTTCCTTTTCCCTTTCTTTCTCTTTCTTTCTTTCTTTCTTTCTTTCTTTCTTTCTTTCTTTCTTTCTTTCTTTCTCTCTCTCTCTCTCTCTCTCTCTCTCTCTCTCTCTCTTTCTTTCTTTCTTTCTTTCTTTCTTTCTTTCTGTGTTTTTTTTTTTTTGCTTCTGCTTTTGGTGTCAGACCCAAAAATTCATGGGCATATTGAATATCATGAAGCCTTCCACCTAAGCTTTTAAGAATTCTATAATTTTAGTTCTTAATTTTGGTCTTTGATTTTTGAGTTTATTTTTGTATGTGGTGTAGGGTAAGGATCCACTTTATTCTTTTACATGTGATACCCAGATTTCCCAGCACTTTTGTTGAAAAAACTGTCCTGTCCCCATTGACTGTTGTCAAAAATCATTTAACTATATATGCAGGGACTTATTTCTGGGCTTTCTATTCTATTCCATATGTCTGTGTGTCTTTATGCCAATACTATAGTGTTATGATTACTGTTGCTTTGTAGTAAGTTTGAAATCACAAAGTATGAGCCCTCTATTCTTGTTCTTATTTTTCACCTTTTCAACATTGTTTTTACTATTTTGGGGGTCCCTTGAAATTCCATATGAATTTTAGGATAGATTTTTCTTCTTCTGCAAAGAAAAGTTAGAATTTTGATAGGGATTGTATTGAATCTGGAGGTCACTCTGGTTAATATTGACATTTTAACAACATTATGTCGTCTAACCCATGAACAAAGGATATCTTTCCATTTATTTATGTCTTTTATTTCAGCAATGTTTTTTGATATTTTAATATTTAACTCCGCATATTCAAAATACTATTACCAAATGTAATATATACTGAACTACTAAGATACTTTGCATTCTTTCTTTGGTACTAATTCTTTGCGATTTAGTATATATCTTACATTTCACAAACAGCTCAGTTTAAACTGTTCACATTTTGTATGCTGAGTATTCATGTGTAGATAGTGGCTACCATGTCAGACAGTGCAGTCTTAAGATGTTTTCATGGCTTAATCTCTCACTTTATTGAGATTTCTGCTCAAGTATCACTTTTAGCCATGTTGTGTAGTTTTTAGTAGACAGGTATTTTTCCTTCTTGGTTTGGTTAATCTTATATTTTATGCTTTTTGATTATGTTGTAAGTGGAATTGTTTTCTTAACTTTCTTTTTGGATTGTTCATTATCAGTGTATAGAAATGTAACTGATTTCTGCATGTTGATTTTATATCCTGCAACTTTGCTAAATTCATTTACTCCAACAGTTTGTGTCTGTGTGTGTGTGCTACTTAGGGTTTTCATGTCATCTGCAAGCAGAGACCATTTTACTTCTTCCACTCTAGTTTGGATGCCTTTTATTTCTTTTTCCTGCCTAATTGCTCTAGCTAGAACTTCTAGTATTATGTTGAACAGAAGTGGTGAAAGCAGACAACTTTGTCTTGTTCTTGATGTTAGAGGGAAATATTTTAGTGTTTCACCATTGAGTGTAATGTTTCATATATAACTTTTGTTGTATTAAGGTAGTTTCCCTCTATTCCTAATATGTTTAGCCTGTTGAATTTTAATCATGAAAGTGTGCTGAATTTTGTTAGATGCTTTTTCTGCATCATTTGAGGTGATCATGTGGGGTTTTTTCTCCATTCTGTTAATGTAGTGTATTACATTGAATGATTTTTGTATGTTGAATTGTCCTTGTGTTCTGTGAATAAATCCCAGTTGGTTATGGCATATAACCCTTTTAATAATCCACTGAATTTGACTTGCTTGTGTTTTGTTGGTGATTTTAGCACAGATAGTGATATTTGATATCGGTCTGTAGTTTCTTTTTTGTAGTGTCTGTCTGGCCTTGGTACTAGGGCGATGCTGGTCTCATAGAATAAGTTAAGAAGTATTTTCTCTTTGTCAGTTTTGTGGAAGAGTTTAAGAAGAATTGGTTTTAATTCCTCTTTAAATGTCTTATTGAATTATCCATTGAAGCCATTTGGTCCAGGGCTTTTCTTTGTCGGCAGACTCTGTACGTTTTAAAATTTTATGATTGATTCTCTTTCATAGCTAGAGAACCCCTGATAGGATAGAATCTGATTACCTTGGTCATGTAAGTACTTTAGAAACAAAATCTGAGAGTACTTTGCTGGCTACCTTTACTCAGTTACTGAATTCTAAGGCATTGTCTTTTCTGGTGCTATATGCTTTCTTTTGGCAAACATCTAATGGTTTTAGCTCCCACCTAGAATCTTAGGGTTCCACCTCAGACTTCTTTTGAGCTATTGTATCTGCTTGACTGTGAATTTCTTAAGGGTAGTATTCCTGTCTTACTCATTTTGGGGTTATCAATACCACAGTGCCTGAAGCATAGTGAACATTCAGTAAATATATGTGAATGGATGAATACATTTACATCTGTGATTTACATATCACAAGCCCTACTTTGGGGCTTATGAAGAGATGCAAGATAGATTTCTCAATCCAAATACAGTAATGTTGGCCAGATAAGGAACAAATAAAAGGAGCTCTGGCTCTCAAATATAGAAATAAGCACTTGAGATTATGCTTTCTTCATTCTGTTCGGAGAACAAAATAAAAATTAATTTGGAAATGAAAACTTAGCTGCTAGCTTTAACTTTATTATAGTAATCTGAATTGTTGTCTTTAAAAATTTTTACCAACAGGGAACGAAAAGCACAAAATTTTGTTGGAAGAAATTGAAATGATCTGAAGAATCAGCCCTTTCTGTTTAAAGAAATACTACAAATACTAGAAATAGTATTAAAGAAATATTAGAAATAAAGAAATACCCTTATACCTTGTTATATAAAATTATATTGATAGCATATCTTTTCAAGAAATGTTTCTAGGGTTATCATCTAAATGTGTATTTGGATCTTGTTAAGTCCACTGATTTTGTTTGGTATTATTCTTAGAACCAAAGAAAAATAAGCTTTCCTTTATCATTTGGCTGTAGCTGTACAATATAAAATAGAAATCTTAATAAGAAAATGTGGATAACAATATTTCTGGAAAAAAGGTATGGGATTTGTCTTTTCTTATGAAGATGAATTCTCTCCTAATTCAAATGAGAAGGATTTATATGAAGGCCTTTAATTTTCTTTCAGTTCTGAAGTTTTATGGTTCTAGAATAGTTAAAAAAAACACAAAAACTAATTGACAAAAATAGCAGGTGGAATGTGATAATTTTAATCAATATCCAGAAATATCCCATAACTTAATATGTTCAAATATTAGGTTCCACAGATTTTTATTACACTGGACTAGATTTATTGAAGAATTGGCATTACTCTTTATGTATCTTTATTCTCTTGTACCTCCTAGTAAGCACCTACTCTTTTGTTTTTGATAAATAGGCTGCTTCTAAGAATCAGACTTCACTATTGGGAGAACCACCAAAAGAAATACGGCTCAGTAAAAATCCATACTTGAACTTGGCAAGTGTGTTGCCCAGTGTGTGCTTATCATGTAAGTGAGAGCTCAGTATTAATATTTTGGAGTTGTATTGAATATTTTCTATAATCAGTTTTACTTTAATTTTTAATTTAATGAAAGCAAATAATACTTATTGACTAATTAAAGCTTAAGTTATGACCAGCCTTTAAATTGAAAGAGTAACTAAAATTAAGACACTTAAAATGCATTCTGATTATTTAAGGAAAATATCTTTTGTAATATTTTATTAAGAATATAATTAATTTATTGAATTATTGAATCATTATAGAAAATAATTGAGCAAAGGAATTATTGACAATACTATAATGCTTTGCAATACATATAGAACCGTATTTTTAAAAAAGAGCCTATGTAAGTAATCTACTATCCAGAATATTTGCAAACTACCCCAAAATATCTGAGCTAATGATAGTTGGCAGAGGTTGAACTCTTGTTTACTTTCTTGAAAGGTCTTCTCAGGTCTTCAGTTAGAATAAGTTATAATTTTAAAGGAAAATCACAAATGTGGTATATGCTCTGGGTACTGGGATATTCACTACAATGTTGGCTGTCAATTGGTATAACTGAAAAGTACCTTAATGTTCTTCAGTAGTGGAGTGGTTAAATAAAAATTAGTTCATCATAAAATAGAATACAGTATAATTTTTTTGGTAGTTGAGGGAGAGGTACATGTACTAATATGAAATTATCTCTAAAGCAAATTAAGTGAAAAAAGCCAATGTAGGAACAAAGAGATTCCATTCATGTTTGTTTAAAGCTGTATATTCTTATGTGTGCATATTTAATGTATAAATGCATACAGTAAATTTTGGAAAATAAATTCTAAACTGTTACCTCTGGGAAAAAGAATAGGACTGAATGAAGGAGATTAAAGGTTTTAATATACATTCTTTGTATTTTATAAAGTATCCTCTTAAATGTAGACATTGATTTGTAATTTTTTTAAAGAGCCAGAAAAAAATTTAATATGCTTCTCCCATGTCATATTTTTACCTCGTCTAAAAATGGATGGTTACAACTATTGCATTAACAAGAACAGTTAGTTTACATTTGGTTTGCCTTCTTTAAAAACATTTTTTTAACTTATTTATATTTTAGAGAGAGAGAAAGTGAGAGGGAGAGACAGAGTATGAGCAGGGGTGGGGGAGGGTCAGAGTGAGAGGGAGAGACACAGAACTCCAAGCAGGCTCCAGGCTCCAGGCGCCATGCTGTCAGCACAGAGCCCTACACGAGGCCCAAACTCACGAAACGTGAGATCATGACCTGAGTGGGGTTCAAACTCAAGAACCGTGAGATCATGACCTGAGCCGAAGTCTGGCACTTAACCGACTCAGCCACCCAGGCGCCCCTTGTTTGCCTTCTTTTAGAGAATAGATATAGATCTAAAAAATGTTTCCATCAAAATTATTTATCTATAGGGCAAACTTCCACTTTCAGTTGCTTGAAATGAACAAGACAACATCATATACTACATATTTTTCCCCTGGGCATAATAAATATAGACATATACTGGCTAATGAAAATTTGTGTTCTTTTTGGGAATACAAGTTTTGTATTTTGCTTATAACTTACAATAAAACAACTTTTAGCTGAAAATATGATTGATTTTGCCTTTAGCCCCTGCAAGTAAAACCACTCTACAGAAGACTGGAATTGCAAGCAACATTCTGGATGCAATCTCTCAGGGAAATGAATCACAACACACATTGGAAAAGTGCATTTCTTATTCTCAACCTTTTGGTGATTATGCACAGGTAAATGATTCTCAGGTATTGATATCTAGAAAAATTGGTTCAACTATATATTGAGCTCATATTCCTATAATTGTGATTGTGACTCCTATAATTGAAATTGTGATTCCTGTAATATCATAGGAAATATCATAGGAAAGTAAAATTGCATTCATCTATACAATATTCCTTGTTCATTTGGAGTTTTAGGCCGTATTCAAGAAATTAACTAGCATTTTACTAGATATTTCCCTCAGTGTTTACTCAGTGTTTGTTGACTAGTGGCCAACAAACTATAGACCAAATCCAGCCCACTACCTGTTTTTTTTTTATTAATTTTTTTTAATGTCTATTTATTTTTGAGACAGAGAGAGACAGAGCATGACAGGGTCAGAGAGAGAGGGAGACACAGAATCCAAAGCAGGCTCCGGGCTCTGAGCTCCGTCTCAAACCCACGGACTGTGATATCATGACCCGAGCCCAACCGACTGAGCCACCCAGGTGCCACCCCCCCCCCCCCCCACTACCTGTTTTGTAAATGAAGTTGTATTGGAATACCACCACATTCATTCATTTACATATTGTCTGTGGTTGTGTTGTGCCACAATGGTAGAGTTAAACAAAGACTATAGGACCCACACGATTAAATATTTACTCTCTGGCTCTTTACAGAAAAACTCTGCTGACTTCTGGTTTTTATCAATGTACATCTGACTAAGGAACCCAAGGAAATGCCTCTGTTCTTCACCCCTGCTTACTGATACAGAAACATGATCATTATTGCAGGCATTATTCTGACATTTAAACCAATCAATCAATAACATAAAAAGTATTATATTCAAAAGGTATATTGTGCTATTATTTAAATAAGTCAATTTTACTTTGGCCTTTTCTCCTTCAGGTTATTTTCAGTGGCTTAAGCAGAGAGTGTATATGTTAGCAGTATAGGATTATATAATCATGAGAGTCTTATAATTAACCATTCTGATTCTTTCTAATTTCTCAGCCTATCAGCTTCTCAGCTCTGTCCTGTGTGAGCAATGCTTCCACTTTGATTTCCTTGGAGCAACTGTGTTTGTTTCATCTGTCTCTAAAACCTTAGGAAAGAAACACTGTGTGAATTCACTTGGAACAACTGATGCCTCATTATGCTTTAATGATAGGATATTAGAAACACAAGTGTAATAGTTTCTGTAAAAATGGTGCAGTTGAATATTCAAATACTGTATAATAAAGTCTCTTACCTACCCGTGGAAAAGATGGAGAAAACAGATTGAAAGATGATATAAGTAGGTGGCAACAGACCTATATCTAAGGAATAGTAATCATGAATTAATACAGATACAACTTGGAAAGCGTTCTCTTATATGTTTCTTAAGATTCCATTTTTGTTCCTTTATTAATATTTTCAGTAGTAATTGAGATAGGGACATTAATTGTATGTTAATTATACTTACAGGTGATAAAAGCCAAGGAAATTATCAGAGATGTGTGAAATCATTTATAAATAGTTTATAGTTCTGTAAATTAAAAACAGCCTAAATTTCCAACAATTTATAAGACTACGTAAACAAATCATGTCATATTTATCCCAGATATACAATGCAAGTATTAAAAATCATGTAAAAACACCATGTAAGTTCATGGTAAATGTTTCATCATCTCTTGTTAATTTTTAAAATTTATATAGTCCTATACAATTTTATCTTCTTTACAAGGAACAAAATTCACTTTATAAACAGGAGGAAGCACAATAAACTTTTAAAAATTTAAACATGTATGATTTAATTTCTATGTAACTTTTTTTTATCACTTAATCTTATCATGATACATGTACTCTTTAATCCCTTCCCCCATTTCCCCTACCACCTCCTCTCTGTAACCATCATTTTGAGTCTGTTTCTTGGTTTGTCTCTATTTTCCCTTTGCTTGTTTGTTTTGTTTCTTAAATTCCAAATATGAGTGAGATCATATGGTATTTGTCTTTCTTTGATTTCTGTTGCTCAGCATAATACTCTCTAGCTCCACCTATGTTGTTGCAAATGGCAAGATTTTTTTTTCTTTTTTTTTTTTTTTTATGGCTGAGTAACATTGCATTACAAATATATACCACATCTTTGTCCATTCATCAGCGGACACTTGGGCTGCTTCCATATATTGGCTATTGTAAGTAATTCTGCAATAAACATAGGGGTGCAGGTATCCTTTTGAATTAATGTTTTTGTATTTTTTGGATAAATGCCCAACGCTACTATTCCTGGATCATACAGTAGTTCTATTTTAAAAAAAAATTTTTTTTTAACCTTTATTTATTATTGAGAGATAGAGCATGAGCAGAGCAGGGGCGGAGAGAAAAGGAGACACAGAATCTGAAGCAGGCTCTAAGCTCCGAGCTGTCAGCGCAGAGCCCGATGCGGGGCTCAAACTCACAAACTGCAAGATCATGAACTGAGCCGAAGTCGGATGCTTAACCAACTGAGCCACCCAGGCGCCCCATAGTAGTTCTATTTTTAATATTTTGAAGAATTTTGATCCTGTCTTCCAAAGTGACTGCACCAGTTTGCATTCTCATCAACAGTGCAAGAAGGTTCCTTTTTCTCCCAATCCTTGCCAACACTTGTTTTTAAAATTTTTTATTTTAGCCATTCTGACAGGTATGAGGTAATATCTCATTATAGTTTTGATTTGCATTTCCCTGATGATGAGTGATGTTGAGCATCTTTTCATGTGTCTTTTGGCCATCTATGTGTCTTCTTTGGAGAAATATCTATTTGTGTCTTCTGCCCATTTTTTAAATGGATTGTTCATTTTTTTGGGTGTTGAGTTGTATATTTTGGATACTAACCCTTTATCAGATATGTCATTTGCCAAGTATCTTCTCCCATTCAGTAGATTGCCTTTTATTCTCATTGATGGTTCCTTTTGCTGTGCAGAAGCTTTTTATTTTGATGTAGTCCCAGTAGTTTATTTTTGCTTTTATTTCCCTTGCCTCAGGAGACCTCTAGAAAAGTGATGCTATGGCCAGTGTCCGAGAGATTGCTGCCTATGCTCTCTTCAAGGATTTTTATGGTTTCAGTCCTCACATTTAGGTCTTTAATCCATTTTTGGTTTATTTTTGTGTATGGTGAAAGAAAGTGGTTCACTTTTATTCTTCTGCATGTTGCTCTCCAGTTACTCCAGCACCACTGGTTGAAGAGACAGTCTTTTTCACATTGGATATTGATTCTTCCTTTGTTGAAGATTAATTGACCATGTGATTGTGGATTTATTTCTGGGCTTTCTGTTCTATTCCACTGATCTATGTATCTGTTTTTATGCCAGTAGTATTCTGTTTTAATTACTACCACTTTGTAATATAACTTGAAATCTGGAATTGTGACACCTCCAGTTTTATTTTTTCTTTTTCAAGATTGCTTTGGCTACTTGAGATCCTTTGTGGTTCCATTCAAATTTTAGGATTGTTTTTTCTAGTTCTGTAAAAAATGCTGTTGGTACTTTAATAGGGATTGCATTAAATCTGTAGATTGCTTTGGGTAGCGTAGACATTTTAATAATGTTGGTTTTTCCAATTCATGAGCATCAATGTCTTGTCATTTCTTTGCATCATCTTGAATTTCTTTCATCAATGTTTTGTAGTTTTCAGAGTATAGGTCTTTTATCCCTTTGGTTAAGTTTATTCCTACATATTTAATGTATTTGGTAAAATTATAAATGGGATTGTATTTTTATTTTTTTTATGCTTTATTTTGAGAGCGACAGCACAAATGGGCAAGGGGCAGAGAGAAGGAGAAAGAATCCCAGTCAGGCTCCACATTGTCAGCACAGAGCCCCTCATGAGGCTCCATCTCATGAACCCTGAGAACATGACCTGAGCTGAAATCAAGAGTCGGATGCTCAACCAACTGAGCCACACAGGCGCCTCAAGATTGTATTTTTATTATTAGTGTATAGGAATGCAACAGACTTTTGTACATTGATTCTAGATCTTGTGGCTTTACTGAATTCATTTATCACTTCTAGTGGTTTTTTTGGTGGAGTCTTTAGGGTTTTCTATGGATGGTATTGTGTCATCTACAAATACTGAATTTTATTTCTTCTTTACCAATTTAGATGTCTTTTATTTCTTTAGGTTGTCTAAATGCTGTGCCTAGGACTTGCAGTACTGTGTTGAATAAAAGTGGTGAGAGTGGACATCCTTGTCTTGTTCCTGACCTTAAGGGAAAAGCTCTCAGTTTTTCCCCACAGAGTATAATGTTCACTGTGAGTTTTTCAAATAAGGCCTTTATTATGTTGATATATGTTTCCTCTAGACGTACTTTGCAGAGAGGTTTTATCATGAGTGAACATCATACTTTGTCAAATGCTTTTTCTGCACCTTTTGAAATGATCACACAATTTTTATCCTTTCTCTTACTGATGTGATGTATCATGTTGATTGTTTTGTGAATATTGAACCATTCTTGTGTCCTGGGGGAAAAAATTCCACTTGATTGTAGAGTATTGAGGATTTTTGCATCTATATTCATGAGAGATCTTGGCCTGTACTTCTCTTTGTGTGTGGTGGTGACAGGGGTGTGTGTCTGTATCTGGTTTTGGTATCAGGGTGATACTGGCCTCATAGAATTTTGAAATTTTCCTTCCTCTTCTATTTTTTTTGGAACAGTTTGAGAAGAGTGGGTATTAACTCTTTTTTAAATGTTTGGTAGAATTTGCCTGTGAAACCATCTTGTCCTGGAGTTTTGGTTTGGGGAAATTTTTTTGATTTCTGATTCAGTTTCATTGCTGGTGATTGGTCAGTTCAAGTTTTCTGTTTTTCCTCCGCCCTAGTTTTGATAGGTTATTTGTTTCTAGGAATTTATCTGTTTCTTCTAAGTTGTCCAGTTTGTTGGCATATAGGTTGTTTAAGTTTAAACCCATTCTTTACTCCTCTCCCCCAATATTTTAGGTATATGATGTCATATTTTACATCATTTTACTTTATGCGTCCATTGACTGATTTTTACAGAAATATTTTTATTTTTACTGCTTTTGTGTTTACTTTTCATACTCTCACTCATGGTCTTCCTTTCCACTCAAAGAGTCCTCTTTAATATTTCTTGCAGGACTGGTTTAGGGGTCATGAACTCCTTTAGTTTTTGTTGTCTGAGAAACTCTTTACGCTCCTTCTATTCAGAATGATAACCTTGCTGGATAGAGTGTTCTTGGTTGCATGTTTTTTTCTTTCAGCACTTTCAGTATATCATGCCATTCCCTTCTGGCCTGCAAAGTTTCTACTGAAAAATCCTGATAACCTTATGGGGTTTCTCTCGTGTATAATTGTCTTCTCTTGCTGCTTTTAAAACTTTTTCTTTTTTGCTACTTTTTGCCATTTTAATTACTATGTGTCTTGGTATGGACCTCCTTGAGTTGAGTTTTAGAGGGGTCTCTCTGTGCCTCCTGATCTGGATGTCTACTTACTTTCCCAGATTATTTCCTTAAATAATTTTTTTGCCCTCTTATTTCTTTCTTCTTCTGAGATCCCTATAATATGAATGTTATTATGCTTGATGAAATCAGTTCCCTAAGACTATTCTCAATTTGCATAATTTCTTTCCTTTGCTCAGTTTGGTTACTTTCCATTTCTCTGTCTTCCAAGTTATTAATTTGTTCCTCTGTTTCATCAAGCTCATTCCATCAAGTGTGTTTTTAAGTAAATTTTATTGTGTTCTTGATCTCTGATTTTTTTTTTTTTTTTTTTTTAATCTCTGTGTTGTGTCTCACTGATGTCGTCTACACTTTTCTCCAGTTCAGGGAGTGTCTTTATGGTAGGCATATTACTTCTCTCCTTTCACTTTTGTCTCTTGCTGTGGCTTCGCCCGTCTTTTGGAATGTGTTTCTGTCTCCTCATTTTCTCTGACTTCCTTTGTCTGTTTCTGTGTGTTAGGAAAGTCAGCTACTTTTCATGCTCTTAATGATAATAGCTTTATGAAGAATAGATCCTCTAGTATCCCACAGGGCAGTATCCCCTGTCACCCAGGGCCTGGCACTTCAGTGTCTCCTGTGTGTGTTGCATGTACCGTTCTGTTGAGTCTTGGCCTGATTTTCCTTCAGTCCAGTTGTCTGCAGAGGCTCTCTAGCAAGGTGTGCAACAGTCTGCTTGCTAAATGAGACCTGCCCCTGTTACTGCCAGAACTGAGGTCTCACAAAAGGTACAGGAGATGTGATCTGGTCTTCTCGGAGACGGGTTCACAGTGCCAAGCCTAGGGCATGTATGACTGGGAAGGGCAGATCTGCTGAAGACTGGGGCTGGGGGCTCGGAGTAAGCAAGTTAGGTAAGGAGAGTTGGTGCCATGCGGGTTCCCACAGATGGCCGTTGTTTATGCTGTGCGGTAGGGAGGGCAGTGGTGCCTGGCAGCTCCATTGTTCCTGGAGGAGTCTCCCTGTGATCCCTGTGTCTCCAGGCCATGTTCTGAGATGAGCAAATCCCATTCCTTCCTATCTACCCCCGCGTTTTCAAACTGCTGGTCTACCCTGTATCTGCACAAGCTGTTTATTGTGCTGTTTCTTTAAGGTTGGGGGCTCTGCTTCCTACTGCCATTCAGGCTCTCCCAGAGCTCAGCCTGCTGTTTTTTAAAATTCCAGCCTTTAAGTCCTGCTGGTTTTAAGAACTCACAAAATTTGGCCCCTCTCACGTTCAAAAGCAAATATTGTGGAGATTTGTCCTCCCCATTCATGAGCTCCCCAGTGTGAAAATCTGTTTTCCACTCTTTTCTGTACCACTGGCTCCCTCCCCACCATGGACACCATGGTCTGTTTCACTCTCAGACCATGTCATCACCCTTCCTGCCTTCTTCATTATAGCCTCTTGCCTGCCTTTAGTTGTGGAGTTTGTTCTGCTGGTCTTTGGGTCATTTTCTAGGTTACTTACACTGAGAGGAGTGTTAGGTACTTGTATCCATAGAACAAGGCAATTGTAGGGTTGACCTACTCCACCTTCTGCCCAGCTGACATATATGATTTAATTTTTTCAAGTTAATTTTTTTCCTTACCTTTGCATTCATTTCACTTTTGAAATTTGTTCTTTTTTTTTTCAATAGCAGTTTTGCTTATTAGATTACTGTGGTTCATTGTATACTTCTCATAGCCTCAGAAAGACACTTCTCTATTCACTCGTGGAGAAATTCTGTGATAAAGATGCCTTTTACATCACCAGTCTTCCTCCTGCCTCCATACTTGCTTATGCAGAGACACCGTGGATGTGGGAATCTTCCCTGGATTAAGATTCATCGTCCCTTTCAACAGTCTCTGTTTCTGCCTTGTGTTTGTTCATCAAGTGAGTTTTGTTCTCAGTCTTGTGTTTTCATCTTTGTGAACTCGATTAGATGTTACTTATGGAATGAAGTAACTAGAAAAAAAAGTGGTCGTGTTTTAGGAATTCCTTTTATTTCCATTGCTGGAATGTAGGGAGAGGTCTAAGGAAAAGAAACCAACATTTTTTTTGTTTTGTTTTTAACACTCGCTGTATGCTTTGTGATGTGAGCATTTAACCTTTTCCGACAACACTGTGAGACTGCCTCCCTAATACAAGTGGAAAAGAAGTTAATCTTTGTAAGTTCATGCAGTTAGCAGACAATTTCTGTGATAACAGAGTCCACGTTATTTTCATTATACCATGAACAAGTTTCTTCGGGCATGGAAGTAGGGTCTCATAAAAACGTTTTTTGTTTGTTTGTTTCTTTTGTGTTAGCTGCTATGCATAAGAATTAGGAGAGATGGATGGGTCGAGGTCCAGATGGATATAATAATCCTTAACTCGTATTCCAATATTGGTGAAGTTGCCTGTATCACATTATTTCTCCTGCAGATAACCATTATTAAAACTGGACTAAATATGAAAGAAAAACAACTATCCAAAGGCTTGGGACATGATCAAAAGCAAGCAGAACCCGAAGGGGAATTAGTCCTTGAAAGATAGAAACAGCACTGGATGAGATCTGTCTTTGTGTGGCTGTTTGCCTAACACCACCTGTGGTCCATGCATTTACTGGCTGGTGGGGTCCGAGCACCGAGTTCAGAACCATTAGCAAGGCTGAAAAGTAAGCATGAGGTCGCTGAAAAAGGGGTTGCTTAGGAAGGAGCCTCAAAATCTCTGTGTAAACTCAGGTGAAATAACACTTAATTGACCCTCTGAAATATGTTTGTAAGGGAGATTCCAGGTCCTGGTGGAAAACAATAGCTAGAAGATAAGAACTGAGAACAGATTCGATTCCTCCCCTGCACAGAAGAGACAGAGTTTTGGAGTTTGAGTTCAGCAAAGTTATCTCCTTCTTATAAAAAAAAAAATCAGTAATCACCAGAGGAAGATTACACATGTATAGTCATTATGATGTACCATGTATAATGTTCAGTAAATAAACATTACTAGATAACTGAAGAAACAAGAAATGTGACCCACAATTAAGAAGAAAAGTAATTCGGGGCACCTGGGTGGCTCAGTCAGTTGTGTGTCTGACTTTGGCTCAGGTCACGATCTCACATTTCATGAGTTATAGCCCCGCGTCGGGCTCTGTGCTGATACCTCAGGGCCTGTAGCCTGCCTGGGATTCTATGTCTTCCCCTCTCTCTGTCCCTCCCCTACTCCGGCTCTGTCTGTCCCTCTCTCTCAAAAATAAACATTAAAAAATGTTTTTAAAAAGAAGAAAACTAATAGAAACTGACCCCAAGATGACCCAGATGTTGGTCTTAGTAGATAAGGTCTTATTTAAAGCAGCGATTATATGTTCAAGAACTTAAGGAAAATAAAGTCATAGTGAATAGGTGGGGATTTTCAGCAAGAAATATACACTAAAAAAGAAGTATAGCAACTCTACAATCGAAAAGTATAGTATCTGGAAACAAAAATACAGTGGATGGGCTTAGCAAAATATTGGAGAAAAGAGGAAAAAAGTTATGATTAACATAAAGACAAAAAAATAATCTGAAAAACAGAAATGAGAATGAAAATCAGTGAACAGATCCTCAAGACCGGAGGGACAATATCAAGTAGTCTAAAATAAGTGTAATTGGTGTTCCAGAAGAAGACAGGTCACGCCACATGAAATATTTGAAAAAGTGTTAGTAAAAATATTCTAAATTGGGTGTAAAAACCCTACAGACCTAACAGGCTCAGACATCTCCCCTGCAAAGCAGGATAAATAAAAAGAACAACTTACCTAGACACATTAGTTAATATGATGAAAACCAAAGTTATAAAGAGAGCATCTTGAAAGCAACTAGATAAAAACAACGCACATTATTCCTAAGGCACAGTTTCTCAGCCTTGGTATTGTTGACATTCTGGGCTGGGTAGAGGGTGGGGAGACTATCCTGTGCATTGGAAGATATTTAGCAGTATCTTTCTTCTACCCCTTAGATTGCTCCTTATTGAGAACGACCGTGTTAAAACAACTGTAATATGTGGGTAAATAAAATACTATATATTTTCTCTATTTAAAAGCAAAACTATAACATTGTGGTGTGGGGTTTGTAATGTGCATAGATACAACATATTTGGTAATTGTACAAAGGACAGTATAGTATGGGGTGAATGAAAGTATAGTTGTGGGATTATTGCATTTTATATGAAGTAGAACAGTAACACTGAGTAGACTGTGATAAGTTATGGAATGCATTATAACCCATAGAGCAACCATTAAAAAAAAATACAAAACAGTACACATAAAGTGTCAATAATTTAATGGAATTCTAAGAACATTTGATTAAGCCAAAAAATATCAGGAAAGGGGGGAAAAAACCCAGGATGAATAGAAAACAAATAGCTAGGCGGGAAACCTAAACTGAATGATAAGAATAGTTAAAATAGAGTACAAGCTCCAATTAAAGAGGTTTCCAGAGCAAACTTTGACTATATACTTTCACCGCTTCTATTCAACATTTTGCTGGAAGTTTCAATCACTGCAGCAATGTTTTTTAAAAGGAATGTGAGGGGTGCCTGGGTGGCGCAGTCGGTTAAGCGTCCGACTTCAGCCAGGTCACGATCTCGCGGTCCGTGAGTTCGAGCCCCGCGTCAGGCTCTGTCTGGGCTGATGGCTCGGAGCCTGGAGCCTGTTTCCGATTCTGTGTCTCCCTCTCTCTCTGCCCCTCCCCCGTTCATGCTCTGTCTCTCTCTGTCCCAAAAATAAATAAACGTTGAAAAAAAAAAATTTAAAAGGAATGTGAAATGGGAAGGAAAAGTAAAAATGTCTCTCTTTGCATATGATGACTTTGCATGAAAAACCCTTAAGAATCTGAAAAGCAACTGATAAAACTAACAAACTTTGCAAAGTCACATGATAGAAGGGCAGAATGCAAAAATTAGTTGTATTTCTGTGTACAAGCAGCAAACAATTGGAAAATAAAGGGTTTTTTTTTTAAATTTCCATTTATAACAGCATCAGACATGGAATACATAGCAATAAATTAACAAGATTTGTAAGAACAATGAAAACTACAAGACACTGCTGAGAGAAATTAAACGAGATGCCTGTGAATGGAAAGTTATATCATGTCAGTGAATTGGAAGACTTAATATTGGTAATATATCAGTTCTCCCCAGACTATCTATAGATTCAGTGTTACCCCAACTAGTTTTTCAGCAGCCTTTTTCTTAAATAGAAATTGACAAGCCAATTTTTAAAGTTTGTATTAAAATGCAAAGGAGCTGAAATACCCAAACAGTCTTACGAAAGAACAAATTTGGAGGACTTCCTCTATATGACTTCAAGATTTACTATAAAGTCCTATCGAGCATTGGGGTTTTGGCATAATGACCGGCAAATAGATCACTAGAACAGAATATGCCCATGGTTAAATGGCAAACTGATTTTTGAAAGAGATGCCAAAACAATTCAATAGGTGAAGAATAGAAATGTTAGAACAACTGATTATCCATATTTGAAATCGTGAACCCTGACCCTTGCCTCAAACCGTACTCTAAAATTAATCTGCAGTGTATTATAGGCCTAAATGGAATATCCAGGCCAAATGGATATCAACAAAAAAAGGGCACAATAAAAAGCTCTAAGTGTTCTCTCCTGAAAAAAAAAATCAATAAAACTGGAAATAATTATTAGGAAAGGACCAAACAGAAGTTCTAGATTCAAGTACAATAACTGAAATGAAAAATGTACCATGCATAGCAGATTTGAACAGGCAAAAAACCCAACATGTTAGGAAGATAAGTCAATTGAGAGTACCCAGCTTAAACGATAGAAAGACAATGAAGAAAAATGAACCATAAAAAGGGTTGGCAATGATGTGGAGAAATTGGTACTCTCGGACATTGCCGGGAGGGAGTATAAAATGGCGCAGCTGTTTTAGAAAAATTTAGCAGTTCTTCAAAATGTTAAACACGCTTACCATATGACCTAGGAATCACATACCCAAGAGAATTGAAAATACAATGTCCACATATAAAATTGGACATTAACATTTTTTTATTTAATGCTTAATTTTGAGAGACAGAGTGCAAGCAGGGGAGGGGCAGAGAGAGAGGGAGACACAGAATCTGAAGCAGGCTCCAGGCTCTGAGCTGTCAGCACAGAACCTGACATGGGGGCTCCAACTCCAGAGAACTGCCAGATCATGACCTGAGCTGAAGTCGGATGCTTAACCGACTGAGCCATCCAGGTGTCCTGGACATTAATTTTCATAGCAGCATTATTCATCATAACCAAAATGGAAATGACGCACATGTCCATCAGTTGATGAGTGAATAAACAAAATGTGGCATATCCATACAATGAAATATTATGTAGCTATAAAAGAGATGGAATACCGATCCTTGTCACTATACGGCTGAACCTTGAAATCATTATGCTGAGCCAGATACGAAAGGTCACATATTACATGATTCTGTTTATATGAAATACCCAGAATAGGCAAACTCTTAGAGAAAGTAAACAGTTACTAGGGGTCAGGGAAATAGGAGTTGTGGAGTAACTGTTTTCAGGTACAGGGTGTCCTTTTGGAGTGATGAAAATGGTCTGGAATTAGATTGTGGTCATGGCTACACAGCCTTGTGAACATCAACAAATGTACTCAAATTAAAAAAAAAAAAAGCCTAACTGTACTAAACAGAGGGTGGCATTTTCACACAGTGTTTTAGAGATCCTGAAAGTAATGATAAGAAAACAAGTTAATTACACATCTAGTTCTAATTAGAAAACAATTTAAAATGGGCTATACATCCTATTTCTCTAGTCGATTATAATATTTGAGTACTGCTATTGAGCTGAAGTTATTTTCTCAAAAAGTGTACTTCTTAAATATTCTTTTTAAACGTTTTTAAATAAAATTTTTAAAGTTTTTATTTATTTATTTTGAGGGAGGGAGGGAGGGGGAGAGAGAGAGAGAGAGAGAATGAATGTGAGCCCGGGAGGGGCAGAGAGAGAGAGGGAGGTAGAGAGAATCCCAAGCAGGCTCTGCCCTGCCATTGCAGAGCCTGATGCAGGGCTTCAACAACCCTTGAACCATGAGATCATGACCTGAGCTGAAATCAAGAGTCAGATGCTTAACTGGCTACACCACCCAGGCTGCCCTTAAAAATTCTTTTATTGAAAAATTTTAAATAAAAAATAGATGTAGTTATTTAAAAATCTATGATAACACTGGCAATGATAGTATCATGATAGTCAGCTATATAATCCTGTTAATTTGAATGGATGGATGGATTTTGAAATGTCAGGTTCTGAGGGAGGTACATCTATGTCAGATGGTTGGGAGAAGCCTACCTTAAGGGAAAAGGCTTTGAGCCAATTTATTAAGTTTTTATTAAATGCCTATACCTAACATCTAAAATCTGTCAAAAACAAGACATTCCTTCCTCCCCACTTTTAAAGTAGGTAAAATAGATCAAAATTTCACTTAAGTATCTTTTCAGTTTGACTTAGTAATTAGTTTTAATTATGTAAAGAATAATATAAGAATTATTTCTGCTGTGTCATAGGACTGTTAAAATTGTGATTTGGGATTTTCACGGGACACTTGCCGTCTGGTATGTCGCAGGTTAAGACAACACGATTTACCTGCCTGTTATACTCTTGTGTTGCCCTTGGTTACCGGGGTGTTTCCTGCGAGAAAGCCGATTGCCTGTTTCAGGGAATCCACCACAGAATGTGTGCTAAGACTGTGTGATGAGGAAATAGGAAATAAAACTAAAAAATGAACAAAAAGGTCCGCTTGGCGTTCAGTCCTTTAACATGGAGCCCAATGCTGCCACCTAGTGGGAAAATAGTACAGGGAGACCTGCCAAAAAGATTTTTGTGACAAAAGGAATCTCGTGACAAACACGAACATATAGAATGTTTTTAAAAACCTAAGTCTACCTGAAACAATAATTATGAAATCACAGATTATATTAACTCTAGCCAATAATTTAGAAAATACTTTAAAAATGATTTTTGCTAAAAACTGTAATTAGAGGAAAACAATAATTTGGAATTGATTTAGTTACCCTCACTAATTTAAAATCTTTTGTTTATAAACCAAATCAGTTTTTTAAACGTTAAAAAAAATCAATAAAATGAGTGTGCAATTTAAAGCTAGTTTTGAATTGCTACTCTGACTTGTTAGTCTAATTTTTCAAAGGATTTTAATGTGTGTATTTTGATATTTTGAGAGTGCTTATTAAGCATTCTTAGGGGCGCCTGGGTGGTTCACTTGGTTACTTGTCCAACTCTTGATTTCAGTTCAGGTCGTGATCTCACAGTGGTGAGATCAAGGCCCATGTCAGGCTCTGCGATGAGTGTGGAGCCTGCTTACAATTTTCTGTCACGCTCGCTCACTTTTCTCTCGCACACGTGCGTGCACACTCTCACTAAATTTTTTTTTTAAAAACATACTTAAACCTAAGGTATAGAATTTGTATACTTGGTACGCTGAAACTAGTGGGGCACTGAAATTTTACTTTTATTTTTTGGAACGTGCTACGATACTTTTGGAGGATCAGTCGTTCAATTCAAAGTTAAGACGTAATGTTACTCATGATGAAACGCAAGTAGCTGAGAAGCAAAAATTAATGTGAAAATTGAAAACATCTATGCATATATGTAAGGAAGAGACATTTTATTGTTGTATCCTGAATGTCAGAAAATAAAGGAAAGTGGGTTTTAAAACATTTTTAACTGCGGAAAAGAGAAAAACTGTACTTAAATAAAATTTTATGCTTAATGCAGAAAAGAGGAATGAATTCATGTTTGTTTAGGTATAAAGTCCAAAAAGCTGGACTTGAAACCATAAGAAAGGAATATTAAGGGTTTGATTCAGATTCTAGAAGAACCTGTGCGGTTGTTCATTTTCGGCTTTCCATCTCCTCTGACTTCTCTAATAAGACAAGACTTGGAGAAGTAAAGTGGGGCTAAAGGTTAAGGTGAGGCTGAGGAGCCCTAAGTGGAGGCAGAATTTTCCAAAAAACAATTTGTATATTTAGAGGACACTAAGTCGTTGCATTCCTTTCGGAAGAGTGTGAGTGATAAACGTTGTGAATTTGGACCAGTAGCCGAGGAGCTGAATCAGATTCACTATAAAGTGCCCCAAAGTGGGACGCCCGGGTGGCTCAGTTAGTCAATTAAGTGTCCGACTTCACCTCAGGTCATGACCTTGTGGTTCACGAGATGGAGCCCCGCATTGGGCTCTGCATGGTGGTGCAGAGCCTGCTTGGGCTTCTGTCTCTCCTCCCCTCTCTCTCTGCTCCTTCCCCACTTGTGCATGTGCTCTCTCTCTAAATAAATAAATAAATACTTAAAAAAAAAAAGCCCAAAGGAATCTCACTGAGGGATATTCAAGATGCTGTTTTCATGAATTCTTCCGTGAGCTCTTAAAAACTAGCCTTAAGTTCTGTTCCTGAAGTGAACCTAAATATTGAGCTTAAGACACATCTTAAATATACAACTTTGCCTGTCAAAAAGTGAAACCATGATATTCCAAATTCACATGGAAATACAAGAAAATTAGTCTCCATTTACGTGAAGATAAAAATACTTTAATTAAAGGAAGAAAATATTTCTTCAAACGCAAAAATAAAATAGCAATTGCATAAGTACAGAATGGGCCTCACAGTAATTGTGTGCAAAGAAAAAAATGCATTTTTAAAAATAAGGAAGATTGGAATAATGTAAAGGACACCAATGTGAGAAAAAATGAGTTGGATTCATGGCTCTAACATTTAATAACCTTGTGATTTCAGGCAAGTCCCATAAGTTAGCCAAGCTTCTGGTTTCACACCTATTCACTGGAGATCGTTCCTTTTTTGCTTACTGCACAGGTCCGATGTCGGTGATACAGTGTAGACTATCATCATAATTAAATTTTGTCAGTTTGTCTTTCAGGTGTATTATGGTTTGGATATTTTGCTAATTTGATCCCCACCTGAATAGTAGACATTCTCTTCTACTCAGGACCTTTCTTTAGTGTCTCCAGTGCATAAATGCCCATCAAATTGTTTTTTCAGATTTTCAGACTATATCACTTTCTTTCTTGCAAAATTTTAATCAAGGTTTTAAGTCACATATAATCTGTGTGTTTGCCCACATGCATATATCTAGTGCCTATCTCTTTGATTACCATATTTGTAATAGAGCTGCTTATTAATTTTTCTAGATTCCAAGATCAAATAGATTATTCTGCTTATAATCTTAGCCTGGCATTCCAGCCCCTCCATGACTGAGGCCAGCTTGCCTTTCCAACCTCATTTGCCCCTACGCTCTTCCACGGACCAGCTGCTCTGCCCCATCACAGGCCCGTGAGTTCTTACTACCTGCCTTGCTCAGGCATTTCCTCTCTCCTAGAACAGTCATTCCCGGTCTCCTCATGTCCATATCCAAATTCTGATACCTTGTCATCCGTGAAACTTCACCTCTCAAACCTTCCTCTCCCAATTTCTCTTCTATGAAAACGCTTGAGCACTTTGCCTCTATTTCTCTTTTGGCATGGTGGTGTTCTCCTTTTAGAAGTATGTTTTGTACTTTTCTTACTTCCCCTATGATATGAGCTGTTAGAGGGCACAGTCCAAACTTCATTTTTCTAGGTAACTGTATAGCACACAGCCCAGTGACCTCAATAGTTGTCCACAAAGAAATGGGTGTCTGTGACCTACGAATATGAAATAGAGGGAAGAGTATTTGCCTGTTTTACATATACTCTCCCCCTCTTTTGTGGTCCCCCCCTTTCTGATCCAGATTACTTCTCCTAGAACACTGAGCTTTGTTTCAAAAATCTTAATTATCATCACCTCCCATTGTACCCAACAATCCTTTCACTAAAAATTAGATATCTTTGATAGAATGTATCAGAAAAATTTCGTTTGCTCCCAGTATCATATGGGTGATAATGATGTCCATTTTCATTTCCTCTTCTTACTGCTAATTCTTGTGCTGCTCAGTGGAGTGTTTTGCTGATCTCCTACATCTCACTTGATTCTTACTTCAATGGTGTGTGTATATATATACATACACACCATTGAAGTAAGAATATATATACCATTGATTATATATATATATATGTGTATATATATATATATACATATATATATATATACACACACCACTGAAGTATATATGTGTGTGTGTGTGTGTGTGTGTGTGTGTGTGTGTATACACACACACACACACACACACACACGGTACACAACTGGGAAGTCTTTTCGGTGGAAGCACATAATTTCCTACCTGGCTTCTGAGAATAAAGATAGTATAAAGAAAGAGAGAAAAATTCAAAGTATTGATTTGCTTTATACTAAGACATGAAACATGGATTACTTCATAGCAGGAAGATTCAAGGGAAAGGAATTCAAGGTGTATGATTTCTAGACCCCGGAGTGAGGTATTATTTCTCTCCCTGTCATCTTTGAAAAATGAATTGGGCTGTCAAATAAGTAGCTTTTCAAAATTTAATTTAATGGACTAACCATTTATTAGAGGAAGAACACTAATAAGAAAAAGAGTTCTTTATACCTGAAGCTAAGGGTCTGACAGTGATACTGTGCACAGTCTGACACACAGGAAGATCACCAACAGAGGGACTCCAGCAAAAGGCAGATGAAGGGAATAATTAGAGGCTTGATATTGGAGGAATCCCAGTCTCAGTACGCGATTTTGTTGCAGGCAATCTTTATCTAGGGTGGAATCTCTCTTTTTTTTTTTTTAATTGAGATACAGTTGATATATAACATTATATTGATTTCGGGTTTACAACATGATACTTGCATATATTGTGAAATGTTCACTACAGTAAGTCTAGTTTAACATCCATCACCACACATAGTTACAAATTTCTTTTTTTCTTGTGATGAGAACGTTTACAGTCTACTCTTGCAACTTTTAAATATGCAATATGGTATTAGTCGCCATGTTGTACATGACGTCTCCAGGACTTATTTATCTGTTAACTGGAAGTTTGTACCTTTTAACCACCTTCACCCATTTCACCTATCCCCACTCCCCATCCCCCACCATCTCTGGCAACCACCTATTTGTGTTCTGTATCTATAGTTTAATTAGCTTTGTTCTGCTTGTTTTTTAGATTCCACATATAAGTGAGGTCATACAGTATTTGCCCTTCTGTGTCTGACTTATTTATCATAATGCCCTCAAGGTCCACCTATGTTGTCACGAATGACAAGATTTTCTCCTTTTTTATGGCTAATATTTCTTTTTCTCCCTTTCTCTTTCTCTCCCCCTCCCTTCTTGTGTGTGTGTGTGTGTGTGTGTGTGTGTGTGTGTATGAGAGAGAGAGAGAGAGAGAGAGAGAGAGAGAGATTCTCTGTAGCCGTTCATCCATTGATGGACACTTAGGTTGCTTTCATGTCTTTTTTTTTTTTTTTAATGTTTGTTCATTTTTGAGAGAGAGGCAGAGCATGAGTAGGGGAGGAGCAGAGAGGGAGACGCAGAATCCCAAGCAGGATCCAGGCTCCAAGCTGTCAGCACAGAGTGCGATCCAGAGCTTGAACTCAAAAACCTTGAGATCATGACCTGAGCTGAAGTCGGACGCTTAACTGGTTGAGCCACCCAGGTGCCCCAACTCATGTCTTGGTTATTGTAAATAATGCTGCAATGAACATGGGGGCCCAGATATCACTTGTGAGTTAATGTTTTCATTTCCTTCAGATAAATACTCAAAAGTAGAATTCTGGATCAAATGGTAGTTTAAATTTTTGAGGAACCTCCATAGTTTTGTTCATAGTGGCTGCACCAATTTATATTCCCAGTAGTGCCTAAATGCTCCCTTTTCTGCACATCTTCACCAATGCTTGTTATCTTGTCTTTTTTTTTTGTTAAGCTTTTTAATTCCAATATAATTAATATCTTTTGTATTTTTGATAATAGCCATTCTAATAAGTGTGAGGTGATATCTCATTTTCACTCCTTCCATGGTTGAGGCCGGCATGTCTTTCTAACTTTGTTTGCTGCTGTCTTCCCTGGACCAGCTGATATGTCCCATCACATGCTCCTGTGTTCCTGCCATTGAACATCTTTTCATGTACCTAGTGGCCATCTTATGTCTTCTTTGGACAGTTGTCTATTCATATCTTCTGTCCATTTTATAATAGAGTTGGGTTTTTTGTTTTGTTTTGTTTTGTTTTTTGCTGTTAAGTTGTGTGAGTACTTTATATATTTTGGACATTGACCCATTATTAGATATATGATTTGCACATATTTTCTCCTTTAGTAGGTTGTTCATTTTGTTGATGGTTTTCCTGTGCTGGGCAGAAGCTTTTTGGTTTCTTGAGCTCCCATTTCTCTGTTTTTACTTTTGTTTCCTTTCCTTTTGGTGTTAAACCCCAAAATCATCACCAAGACTGATGCCAAGGAGCTCACCACCTGTTTTCTTCTAGGAGTTTTACTGTCTCAGGTTTGCTGAAAAATCTGCTTATGGGGTTCCTTTCATTAAAAACATGCTTTTCCCTTGCTGTTTTTAAGAGTCTCTCCTTGTCTTTAATGTCTCATAATTTAATTATAATATGTCTCAGTGTATGTCTCTTTTAATTCATCTTGTATGGTACTCTTTGGGTGTTATAGATCTTGATGTCTCTTTCCTCAGGGCAGGGAAATTTTCATCCATTAATTCTTTGAAAAAGTCTTCTGCCCCTTTTGTTCTCTCCTTCCCTTCTTATATTGATCTACTTGATGGTGATTCATATGTCTCTTAAGCTCTCTTCGTTCTTTTTTTTTCCATCTCTGATTGGATTAATTCCACTGATCTGTCTTCAAGATCATTAATGCTTTTTTCTGGGTGATCTAATCTGCTGTTGAAACTTTCTATTGAATTTTTTTTCAGTTGAGTTGTATTCTTCAGCTCTGAATTTTCTGTTTGTACTTTTAAAATGTTTTCTGTCTCTGTTGAAATTCTCACTTTGTTCATGCATTATTTTTGACTGTTATTTTGAACTCCTTTCAGGTAAACCACTTACCTCTTTTTAATTACAATCTGTTTCTGGATCTGTATCTTGATCTTTTGTCTGCAACACATTTTTTCTGTTTCTTCATTTTCCTTGACTCTCCGTCTCTCTCTGTTTTTGCACATTAGATAAAACAGCCACCTCTCCCAGTCTTGCTAGAATAGTCTCATATAGGGGCTGAGCCTGGCCTGAGCTCTTAGTTGTCCCTCAAACGTTTGTGATTGACCAAGTTTTCTTCCTTGTTCTTATGACTCCCTGTAGTTGAGATTGTGCTAAGACTTGTCAGTATCCCAAAAGGATGAATTTCAGTTAGCACCTAGATGCAAGTTGATTAGATTCTGGACATTCAGGCAGCAGCTGAGAAAGTATGTAGTTAAACTTCTTCCAGGGAGAAATATAAGTGGAAGTTTTTGCCTCTTTCTTCTGTGCTGGGCCCAGGTGTATAGTCATAGGTGGGGAGTAGAGAGGATATCCCTGCATCCATTAAGAAATTGTTTTCTGTTTGCTACAGTGCTGTGGAACTCATGAATATTGTGTCTTGTTGGCTATCAGAATCAGGCAATCCAGGGACCATACCTTGAATAGCAGCTAGAAAAGCTGGGGCATAGACATGTGTAAAAACTTCTTCTAGGAAGATACTAGTGACTTGGAGTGGGCTGGAAGAGAAGGTGGGTTTGGTTTTTGTTTGTTGATGGTTTCCTTCACTGTGCAAAAAGCTCTTTAGTTTGATATAATCCCAATTGTGCTTTTTGTTTGTTTGTGTTGGGGTTTTTTGCTTTTATTTTCCTTGGCAGAGACATATCCAGAAAAATATTGCCAAGTTTGATATCGAAGAGATTACTGCCTATGCTTCCTTTTAGGAGTTTTGTGGTTTCAGGTCTCACATTTAGGTCTTTAATCCATTTTGTTTTAAGTTTATTTATGTATTTTGAAAGAGAGCAAGAGAGTGTGCACAGGAGGGGCAGAGAGAGAGGGACAGCGAGAGAATCCCAAGCAGGTTCCACACTGTCAGCACAAGGAAACTGATGCAGGGCTCAAACTTATGAACCCATGAGATCATGACCCGAGCCAGAATCAAGAGTTGGACACCCAACCGACTGAGCCATTCAGGTGCCCCTTTAATCTATTTTGAATTTATTTTGTGTATTGTGTAAGAAGGTGATCCAGTTTCATTGCTTTGCGTGTAGTTGCATAGTTTTCTCAGCATCATTTATTGAAGAGACTATCTTTGCTTGATTGTACATTTTTGCCTTCTTTGTTCTAGATCAATTGACCATAGCAACATGGGTTTATTTCTGGGCTCTCAATTCTATTCCATTGATCTATGTATCTATTTTTATGCTAATATCATGCTGTTTTGATTATTACAGCTTTTTAATATAATTTGAAATCTGGGATTGTGATCCCTCCAGCTTTGTTGTTTCTCAAGGTTGTTGTGGTTATTTGGGATCTTTCGTGGTTCTGTAAAAATTTTTGGATTTATTTATTTTGCTATAGCTCTGTGAAAAATACTGTTGGTATTTTGATAGATTGCTCTGGGTAGTGTGGACATTTTAACAGTATTCTTCCAACCCATGAAAATTATATCTCTTTCCATGTACTTCTGTCACCTTTGAGTTCTGTCATCAGTGTCTTATGGTTTTCAGAAGATAGGTCTTTACCTCCTTGATTAGATTTATTCCTAGATATTTGATTCTTTTTGATGCAATTGTAAATGGGAATTTTCTTCATTTCCCTTTCTTCCTCTTTCATTATTAGTGTATAGAAATGCAACATATCTCTGCATATTGATTTTGTATTACACAGCCTTCCTGAATTCATGTATTAATTTTGATAGTTTTTTGTGGAGTCTCTAGGGTTTTCTACATATAGTAGCCTATTATCTGCAAATAGTGACATTTTAATTTCTTCCTTATTGTTTTGGATGTCTTTAATTTCTTTTTCTTGTCTGATTGCTATGGCTAGGACTTCCAATAGTACGTTGAATAAAAGTGGCAAGAGTGGACATCCTTGTCTTGTTCCTGATCTTAGAAGAAAAGTTATGTTTTTCACCATTTAGTATGATGTTAGCTGTGGGTTTGTCATATATGGCCTTTTTTAAGCTATGTTCCCTCTACACCCACTCTGTTGAGTTTTATCATGAATTCATCTTGAATTTTGTCAAATGCTTTTTCTGCATCTGTTGAGATAATCATATGATTTTAATCCTTCCCTTTGTAAATGTGGTATATCATTCTGATTGATTTTACCTATTGAACCATCCTTGCATTCCTGGAATAAATCCCACTTGATCATGGTGTACTGTTCTTTTAATGTATTTTTACATTTGGTTTGCTAATATGTTGCTGAGGATTTTTGCAACTATGTTCATGAAGGATATTGACCTGTAATTTTGTTTTTTGGTAGTATCTTTGTATGCTTTTTTGCTATCATGTTAATGCTGGCCATATAGAATGAAATTTGGAAGCATTCCTTCCTAATTCCTTCCTGCCTATTTTTTGGCATAGTTTGAGAATAGGTGTTAACACCACTTTAACTGTTGGGTAGAATTCACCTGTAAGGCATTTGCTTTTAGACTTTTTTATTGGGAATCTTTTGATTATTAATTCAATTTTGTTACCAATAATTGGTCTGCTCAGATTTTCTATTTCTTTCTGATTCAGTCTTGGAAGATTATATGTTTCAAGGAATTTATTGTAGTTTATCCAATTTGTTGACATAATTTTCTGTAGTAATTATAATTTTTTGTATTTCTGTGATATCAGTTATAACTTCTCTTTTGTTTTCAATTTTGAGTTTTAATTGATTAGTTGACTAACAGTTTATCAATTTTATCTTTTTAGAGAACAAGTTCTTAGTCTCAGTGATCTTTCCTGTTGTTTTTCGAGTACGTATTTCATTTCTTTCCATCCTGATCTTTATTATTTCTTTCCTTCTAACTTTGGGCTTTGTTCTTCTTATTCTAGTTCCTTTAAGCATAATGTTAGATTGTCGATTTGAGGTTTTTCTTGTTTTTTTTCCTCTTTGTTTTTATTCTCAAGCTAGCTCATATACAGTGTAGTCTTGACTGCAGGAGTAGATTCCAATGATTCATCATTTATACATAACAGCTAGTGCTCATCCCAACAAATGCCCTCCTTAATGCCCATCACCCATTTTCCCCATATTACTGTAAACTTCCTTGTTAGAACTGCTTTAGCTGTATCCTAAAGATTTTGAACTGTAGTTGTCTCCATTTTCATTTGTGTCTAGATATTTTTTTTTTTTTTTTTTGGTATCTTCTTTGATTTCTTCATTGACTTACTGGATGTTTAGTAACATGTTATTTAGTCTACATGTGTTTGTGTTTTTTCCCGTTTTTTTTTTCTTCTAATTGATTTCTAGTTTTATACTGTACTGATCAGGAAAGATACTTGATATAATATCTTCTATTTTTTTAAGTTTTGTTTAAGTAATCTCTACACCCCACTTGGGGCTTGAACTCACGACCCCCAGATCAAGAGTTGCATGCTCTTCCGACTGAGCCAGCTAGATGCTCCTTATATTGGTCTTCTTAAATTTATTGAGACTTGTTTTGTGGCCTATCATAAAATCTGTCTTGGAGAATGTTCCATGTACCCTTGAAAAGAATGTGTATTCTGCTCTTTTGGAGTGGAATGTTTTGTATACATCTGTTAGGTCTATCTGGTCTAAAGTTTTATTCAAAGCTACTTATTCATTTTTCTGCCTGAATGACCTATCCATTGATGTAAGTAATGTTTTTTTGTTTTTATTTTTTTAGTAGTGTTTTAACATCCCCCACTCTTATTGTATTACTGCCAGTTTTTCCCTATATGCCTGTTAATATTTGCTTTATATATTTAGGTATTCCTAAGTTGGGCACATAAATATTTACAATTGTTATGTCTTCTCAGATTGATTCCTTTATCAATATGTAATGACCTTTTTTTTCCTCTTGTGAAAGTCTTTGTTTTAAAGTCTATTTTATCTGAGGATGCCTGGTGGCTTAGTTGATTAACCATCTGATTTCAGCTCAGGTCATAATCTCATGGTTTGTAAGTTCAAGTTCCTTATTGGGTGAGCTTGTGCCCTGCTTGAGGTGAACGCAAGCCCCACTTTGGTTGAGGCCCACTTCTCTTTCCCTCGTGGGATTCTCTCTCTCTCTGTCTGTCGCTCACCATGCCCTCCCCCACTCCTCAAAAAAGATACATAAAGTCTTTTTTATCTGAGTATTGATACCCCAGCTGTGTGTTTGGTTTTTGTTTGTTAGCTTCCATTTACATGGACTAGCTTTTTTCTGTCTCTTCATTTTAGTCTGTATATGTCTTTAGATCTAAAGTGAGTCTTCTGTAGGCAGCATATAGATGGGTCTTGTTCTTTTCATCCATTCTATGTCTTTTGATTGGCACATTTAGTCCACTTACATTTAAAGAATGATGGAGGAGCACCTGGGTGGCTCAGTTAAGCGTCTGACTCTTGATTTCAGCTCAGGTCATGATCTCATGGTTCATGGAATTGAACCCTGCAGTCGGGCTCTGCACAGATAGTGCAAAGCCTGCTTGGGATTCTTACTCTTTACCCCTCCCCTGCTTGCTCTGTCTTTCAAGATAAATAAACTTTTTTTTTTTTAACGTTTATTCTTGAGAGAGAGAAAAAAAGGGAGAAAGACACACAGTGCGAGTGGGAAAGGTCAGAGAGAGAGGGAGACACAGAATCCGAAGCAGGCTCCAGGCTTTGAGCTGTCAGCACAGAGCCCAACATGGGTCTCAAACCCATGAACTGTGAAATCATGACCTGAGCCAAAGTCAGACGCCCAACTGACTGAGCCACACAGGCACCCCACAAAATAAACTTAAAAGTTATTGATTGGTATGTATTCATTGTCATTTTACTTATTTTTTGTAGTTCTCTGTTCCTTTTTTCTCTTGCTCTCTTCCCTTATGGTTTGATGGCTTTCTCTAGTGTTATGCTTAGATTCTTTTCTCTTTTTGTCTGTTACAGGTTTTTAGTTACCATTGGGTTCATATGTGACATCCTATGTGTATGTAGCGGTCTATATTGAGTTGATGGTCACTTACATTCAAACCTATTATGAAAGCATGACATTTTTACTCCTTCCTCCACATTTTATATATTTGATACCTTGTTCTGTATCTTTTTATTTTCTGTATCCCTTGACTAATTTTTGTGCATATAATTGATTTTACTACTTCTGCATTGTAATCTCCTTACTAGTTTTGTGATTGATCTACTACGTTTACTATATGTTTATTTTTGAGACAGAGAGAGCATGAGCAGGGGAGGGGCGGAGAGAGAAAGAGATACAGAATCTGAAGCAGGCTCTAGGCTCTGAGCTGTCAGCCCAATGCGGGGCTCAAATTCATGAACCGTGAGATCATGACCGGAGCTGAAGTCAGATGCTTAAGTGACTGAGCCACCCAGGTGACCCGCTCTGTTTATTTTTACCAGTAAGAGTTTTCCTTTCATACTTTTCTTGTAGTTAAAGAATTCCCCTTAATATTTCTTATAAGGCCAAATATAGTGTTCTTGGTTGTAGGTTTTATCCCCTCAGCACTTCGCACATATCCTGCCCTTTCCTCTGGACTGTAAAGTTTCTGCTGAAAAATCAGATGATAGCCATAATTATGGGGTTTCCCTTGTGACTGTTTATCTCTTGTTTTTAAGATTCTCTCTTCATCTTTAATTCTTGCAGTTTAATTATTATGAGTCTTGGTGTGGACATCCTTGGGTTCATCTTATTTGGGGCTCTCTGTGCTTCCTGGACCTGAATGTCTATTTCCTTTCCCAAATTAGGGAAGCTTTCAGATGTTATTTCTTCAAATAAGTTGTGCCTCCTTCTGTCTTCTCCTTCTAGGATCCCTATAATGTGAATTTTATTATACTGATGATGTTGCAGAGGTCTCTTAACCTGCCATTATTTATTCTTTTTGCTCTTCAGCTTGGTTGTTTCCTTGCCCTGTCTTCTAGATCCCTGATGCATTCTTTTGCATCCTGTAATCTGTTGATTCCCACTAGTGTATTTCTCATTTCAGCTATTGTATTCTTCACCTCTGATTGGTTTTTATATTTTCTCTCTCTCTGTTGAAGTTCTGAGTTCATCCACTCTTCTCTGAAGTCTGGTGAGTATATGACCATTACTTTGAACTCTTCATCAGGCATATTGCTTACCTCTGTTTTATTTTTGTCTTCTTTCATTTGGGACATATTCCTCTGTCACTTTGTCCAACTCTGTGTTTGTGTCTATGTGTTAAGTAGGTCAGCTATGTCTCCTGATCTTGAAAGTGGTGGGGTCCTGTTGTAAACTGTAGAGGAATCCCTAGTCACTAGAACTGAGGACTCCAGGAACCTCCAGGTCCTCTGTGTGGCTACATGTGCCTTCCTGTTGTGGCTGAGCTGTGACCACTGCAGGTGCACTGGTACGCAGGGCTCGTTCCCGGTGAGGCCTGGTTGCAGCTACCATGGGTGTGCCGGTGGGCAGGGTCTGCCTCCTGTGCTGCTGGCTTGGGGGCCTGACTGGGGGCTCGCTGGTGGGCAGGGTGGGCGCTCGGCTCGGCTATCTGCGAGGTAGTGAGCCGCCGTGACTGCTGCAGGTGTGCTGGTTGGGTGGGTCTGCTTCCCTCCCCTGCCCAGGGCAGGTCCACAGAGGAATGAAACCGGGGGCAGGTGGTGCTAGCAGGGTAAAGAGTGCTAGAACCGAGTCCTGAAAGCCTCTGGCTATCTAGGCTGAGGAGGGGCAACAAAAATGGCACCTGTCAGCACTTTGATTTCCAGAGAAAGCCCCTGCAGATGCCTGCCCCACTGGCACATATCCTAAAACTAGTCAATAAATCTCCACGTATAGGCCCAGGTGCTTTTCAGACGGTGTCTTTTGTGCTGTATCTTGGGCCGTTTTTAGCTTACTAGCTCTTCAAGGGTGGGGACTCCGTTTCTTACAGCCTTCCATCTCTCCTGGAGTTAAACCTTGCTGATTTTGAAAGCCAGACGTATGGAAACTCCCCTTCCCGGTGCAGGTCCTGAGGGTGCTCGGTGTGTGCGCTGATCCCCTCGCTCCTCTGTGCTGATGACGTCCCTCCCGTTTGTGGGCAGTTGTGCCAGGGCTTTGGTTCCAGACTGCATCTCTGCTCCTCCTACCCTTTGCAACGTAGCCTTCTCTGTACGATTAGCTGTGGAGACTCAGTTGTGTCAGTCTTCAGGCCGTCCTCAGAGGCAGTTGCATAGATGTAGTTGGGACGAGGTGGGCCCGGGATCTTCCTGTTGCGCCATCTCCCTCCAAGCCCTGGAAGCTGTTCCGAATCCCCTGTGCACACCTCTGTTCCGCTGGGGTCTGGAACCATTGTGCTTTTCCACCTACTAGTTTGTTACCACTTTTTAAATATCCAGACAGACCCATCCTCTAATCTGATATGCAGTTCAGTTTCTTAGCCAGTCGCCTTTCTCAGAGGAATACTGGCATCTAGCATTGCCATTCTGATTCAGTGTGCTTTAGCCAGGTGGGGGGGAGCAGAGGCAACGGCAGTTGCTTTTTTTCTTTCCCCAAAGTGTTGAGAGAACACTCAGAGGCTGGTTCATATTTTTCAAACAGTCCCTCAAGTGATTTTGAATTAGAAATCCTAATTTGTTTTCCTAAAGGAGTTTGTGTAATTTTTTGATAGCTTCGTTATTTATCCTATTTTTTTACACCAAATCAGAAGAATTGCCTTTCTTACAAACATCCTTAAGGAATAAACCAATTTTTAATTTAGGTATTTACATCAATTGTGCTTTTCTCTCCTAGGTGTCCTCTTTAAGAAATGAAAAACGAGGTTCATCAACTCTCCTCTCTGCCCCAGAAGGCGGTTCCGTGGAATTTGTTGGCCAGCATCCTCAGGGCACAGGAGCATATTACATGGAAACCTACTTAAAAAAGAAGCGTGTATACTGAGTTAAGTTTTCTCCTTAGAGCCTCCTAAGGTTTTTTGCAGTATCTCTGCTGTTCATCGCTGCCTTAACTACATTCAGACTAGCCATATCCTTTAAATACGGGTTTCTAATTTCCCAGAAGGAACTGTATAGTGCAGCAAGCAGAATTGCCAAATAAAAAATAAGTAGCAATAAGACAATTGAAGACATTTTCCATTAGAATTAGATGCATCTTAATGTGGTATTAACTTACAGTCCATTGAAGAATTTAACAGTGTTCCGGTATTCCTTGTCTAGGACCGGGAATAATTTTGACACCAGATATAAAAGTGTGAAGCAATAAATGGGAAACAGTCTTGTTTCCTGAGCCTTAGAAGAATGAGTTTCTTATATGCCAGTGTGCATTTCAGTTGACTTTCCCTAGAAATAACTCATTTATAGATTTTTAGGACTTTTTCCTAGAACTAGAAGATTGCGAGTACAAAAATGCAGTGATGGTAATGCAAACTAATTACCCCCACGCCAGCCCTGCAGTATAAAACCCAGAGTGATAGTGATATCCAAGTTATACACAACTACGGATGCTTTACTTTTAATGTTATGTACCATTTATACCTTTTGTGAAAAACAAGGTATTTTTTAAAAAAGTAGCTTTGGTGAAGTTATTTCAGGGGTTGGCAGCCTACACCCTGGGGTCAAGTTCAGTCATCCCTGTTTTTATATCGTCTGCAAGCTGAGAGTGATGTTTATATTTTTAAGTGAAGTAGAAAAGATTTGAATTCTTGAAGTTCAAATTTCAGTGTCTATATAAAATTTTATTGGAACACAAATCTGTTCATTTACATACTGTCTATGGCTACTTTTGTGCTCTCGTGGCAGTGCTGAGTAGCTGTGACAGAGATCATATGGTCTGCAAAACCTAAAATATTGTCTGGACCTTTTGTGGGGAAAGTGTGCTAACCCTTGATCTAATAGCACGAATTCCCTAATCCTTTAATTTTTGCAACAGGCTTGTAAGCAGCAAGCAATATAGTTTCTGCATCTGATTTCATGGCATAAACTAGTAATGATCTAATTGCTACAACAAGGTCTATTTTGATCCTCAAATGCCCTGTTTCCACACTCAGTACTGCTCTTTCTGAAGGAGTACTGTGGAGTAAGAGTGTAACGATTTTGAGTTAGCGAGTTGTACCTCACTTTCTGCTTTGTCTCTTACCATTTTGTAGTGTTAGGCTGAAAAGTTAATTCAATTTACTTCTGTAAGAATTGTGTTTATTGCATATAACTTTCACCATTTCCTGAAGACTTTGGTGTTGAAAAACCCTTTGCTGTCTAGGAATTTCCACGTTTGTTCCTTGTTATGAGACTGTAATTGAGGATATGGAGTTTAGGCGTCTCAATGATCCTAGTCTTTCTGAAATCAGATTAAATAGTAATTCGGTTGGGAGACAAGTTTTGACTATAAGGTACCCTATTTTAATTATGAAGTTTAAAATTGGTACACATATTGTAGGACTTGTAAAAAAAATTTACTCGGTCTAATTCATTTCACATATTAACTTCTATTCGAAAATGACAGCTACAAAGCTAATGTCTGAGAAGTAAACTGCCTCTAAGTAACCAGTTTTTAACTCAGCAGATGAATAATGGTTTCTCCACATTCTGTACTTCACCTTCCCATCTCCCACTGCATTAAGCATTTTCAGTGCTTAGTCACACCTCTCCCACAGTAAACGTAAATCAGAGCTGCAAAATGAAAGCACAAAGAGGTTGAAGGAACGAAAAGAGATTCTGGATTAGAGCACATGAGGATCTGCCATCTGTACTGGCCTGTGCCCTGTCATCATTGGACATAACAGATAAATCAAGTGGTAGGTGTTTGCAATGAGGACCATTACCAAACTCCCCCACCCCCTGCAAAGTCTATACTGTTATTTTTCTATGTAAACAAACTGTCTGAATGCTTTGAAAGTGAAATCTTAATATTAAAAGGCATATGCATGTGAAGTCTCTAGTATATTTATTTGTATAAAGAGTAAACAAAAGTGCATATAGAATGGCCACAGGTTTGATACAGACAGAGACCTTGGTGATGTAGGGTTATTGAACAAATTTAAATGGCAAATTTATTGTTGCCATTGCATCAATCCAGAACTCTTTCAGGCTCAAAAGGTGAAAAGTAATGACATCAGATAGACAGCATTGACAGAGTTTTTTCATTCTTGGTCATAAAGGTCTTACGGTTCACACTGAATCAGATGAGACATTTTTGATTACCCAGCTACATCCAAGCAAACTGAAAACGGTCTAGTAGATCCTGAACTCTCGTAGACAGGTACTAAAACATTGACTGGTTGCATCCAAAACCAGTGCTGGAACAGCTTACCCCAAAGAGGTTGAGTTCTAAAAGGATCTACGTGGGCATCTCTGAAAAGCATGTAGGACAGTATCCAGGGTCTTGGAGTCAGTTCTGATTAAAGATACACTGTTTAGGAAAGCACTGGCACAGGCTTGGTTCTCAAGAATGAACATGCAGCAAAGTATCTATTCCACAGCCGTCCCCCTGGGTATGAGCCATTCTCTCAAAAATCAGTACTTGGTCACCCGAGGGGGCAGGAGCTAAGCCACTGAAGAAACAACTCAAACTTTAAGTCCTACTGGTGACAGGAATACACTCATCTTTGTATAGAAACAATGATCTACTAACTGGTATCTAATATTTCAAGAATGCTTGGCCTATCACTGTATAGATACTGAAATTCGAGGGCAGGTTAGAGTACTAAGTCCATCAATCTTTATCTTCAATTTATCTGCCGGAAAAGCGTTTCAGATCAACTGGCAGCTGGGAACAAGTGCTGGGGTCAGCTCCTCTTGTTTTCTCTTGTGCAACTGTGATGGTAAACTAGCCAAACAAAATGGTGGTACGTATTCTTTCCAAAAGGAGAAGTGCTTAAGTGCTTTCTGTTGTTGTGGTTGCCATCATTTGTTACTGGTGCCAAATTTAAAGAGGGAAGTACTTACACATAAGGAGCACCGCAGTGTGCCTTGTACACGCCCAAATACAAATTTTTTCCATTAAAATTTCTTTTTAAAATGGCTCGGTATTGGTAGGGGAAGGAGGACTTGATACACAGGAGTTTAAAGGCTATTCATGCTTCTTATTTTAAAAGTGCTTCTAAAAGTGCTTCAAATCCTTTAATTAGGTTCTGAAAAGTTGTCCTATTAGCTGGTTGGAATTCCCAGCACTTTCTCATGAGTTGATAAACCTGTAAGAAGGAAAAAAAAAAGGTAGATGACTTTCCTTATTACTCCATTACTCTTGTTAACTGAAAGTATTATTTATGAACTATAGTTGTCACATTTCCTAGATCTTAACATTTGAGAAGCTCATGAATTGACCTTCCAAAAAATCCACGTCATTATATCTCAGTATAGACTCCCATTTCCTCACTGGTTGTTCTTAGACCTTTGAGATGCACTGAAGAATACGTACGAGTCAAAGTCTTAAAAGCTCAATTCACTTGAGAATACAGAAAACCGAGTAAGTGTCATAAATGCTACCGACTCCAGGACAGTTACAGTTGCCCTGTGAACAACACGGATTTGAGCTGTGCGGGTCCAGTTATCCCCGGAGCTGTTCGACTAAATATAATACAGCGCTATAAAAAACATTTGCAGAACCGTGCTACTTGTTATCAGGAAGGCTTCCAGTCAACACTAAAGTTACATTCAGATTTTCAGCTGTAGGAGGTCAGCGCCCCCAATGCCACGAAGGTCAAGGGGTTAACTGTACCCATACTTGTCACAATCCAGCTACACCAGAATATGCTCCTTTAGGGTGCTCGCTCAGGTGAGCCTACTTCTGGAGGGAATCCTTACTTTCAGCATAGCTGTCATCTGCCCCAAAGATGATTTTTCAGACGTCTGATCTGAGATCCAGCTTTAGAAAATTACTTTAAAAACTACTTTTCTACTACTTTCCACTCCTCCACCTCTACCCCCAAACCCTTGCTCAAGGAGTTCAAGCCCTGAAAACATAATACAAATTGAGTTTAGTACTGTAAAATGGCCCACAAATACCTCATCTGGGCAGTTAGGTGGACAGGGCAAACGTTTTCCTTCTTTTAACGTGTTCACAAGTCTTGTGACTGTCATCTGGCCATGCGTTGGGCCTATCATTTTCAGGAACAACTATGTAAAGTAAAACCAAAGAAAATATTTTAGCACATATTTATGTAACACCAGGTTAAGGTAAAATTCCTAGAATTAACTGGAAATTAATAAACAGACTCTTCTCCTTACCAACTGTAAATGAGAGTTCAAAATCTTGATTCACTCTCAATGGTTAGTCTATAATCTAGCTCTCAGACTCTACCAACCATTCCCTCCCCTGGTTGAAGGGCCTGTCCCAGTGACAATGATCTCATTTACGAACACATGAGGCTCAACCAAGGTCCTATGCGCTGCTCCCCCATTTTCCCAGGAAACTGTCCCTGGACTCCTCACACAGGTAAGATCCTTGAAAACTGGTGTTGTTTTCTAGAACTTCAGCTCGTAGTGAAACAGGACTTGAGAGAGCCACAAATAAGTGTCAAGTGGCAACCACGTCAAATGGAAAAGTGACACTTTCCATTATAACACACTGACTAGAGTCTATGCAAGAACAAAATTTACACATTTTAACTGGGTGTGAGGTTCAGATGAAGGGACAAGGAAGACTTACTGCCATGGGGCTAGAATCGGAGTCACAGTAAGTGAGCAGCTCATGCAGAGTCACTCCAAACGACCAGACGTCAGAGGCGATATAAAATTTACACTGAATTAAACATTCTGGAGCATACCTGAAAGAATGCAGAACATGACTTCATTTTTCGGGGAAGGATATTTCAATAAACATTATAGAGTAAATCTGAAAAATCACCTCTTTGGTTTTTCTTGGTGTTTAATACATTAACCACACATATGCTGAAGTACACACCTGACATGTCCAACAATACTGTTACAGGCTCTCTGTAGCACAGAGTTACTTTAAAATGTTAGTTTGCGCTCATTTCACGGAGCACGTGTTGTCCACGAGGAGGAGGTGGCAGAGGACAGAAGGTCCCAGGTTTTCTTTCAAGTTCAAAATTAGCAATGACCTCACTGCCCAGCCCTCTTCCAAGGTCAACCGTTCCAGTAGATGATACCCAACTGCCCAAGACAGAAATGGAGCCCCCCCCCCCCCGCCCATATCTAGTTTTCTAAATACTTTTCAAACCTACTCCTCTTAAGCCCCAATGTCACTGTCCCAGTTCACACCCTCATGAGTTCTGGCTGCATCAGACTCCCTGGCTCTAGTCTTGTTCCCCTCCCATCCACAGTGATCTTTTTAGATTCTCCACCCCACCCCCTCCCCTACCCCCCCTGCCGGGGAGGAGCAGAGAGACACAGAATCCCGAGCAGGCTCCATACTCAGTGCAGAGCCAGACACGGCTCGATCTCACAACTGTGAGATCATGACCTGAGCCTAAGTCAAGAATCAGACGCTTAACTGACTGAGCCACCCCGATGCCCCCACAGTGATTTTTTTTTTTAAACAAAAGCTGCCATTCTTAAACCCTCTCATGGTATCCCAAAACTCTTGGGGTAGAGGGAGTGCTAGCTCTGTGACTCGGCTTCCAGTGCTCTGCCTTAGCAAGTCCTTGAGACCTCCCACTTCGTGATCCAGCCACACCAAGCTGATTCAGGTCCTGGGACAGTCACTGCTCTCATCTCATTCTTGCTAGTCACACATGCCGCCTTCTAACCATCCTTCTAACCCCCATGGATCTTTTTAAAATCTTACGTTTACAAGACTTCCAGAAAACCAAGCCTGAACCCTTCTATGCTAATGATACTATGATATTGGCTGTCCCATCCATTAAATTCTCAACTCAGTCTGCTTGTTCACCACATATCTCTAGTACCCAACACAAAGCAGGACCCTGATACACACTGATGAATTCTGAATAAGGCTTAGGCTCCACAGGTGGGAGAGATCTAGGTTTGTGTCTATGCAGGATGCACCTCAGAGGAACCGCTCTGTTCTGTAGGAGCCATGGAGTAGGGTCTTAAACAGCCTCTCCCCTGGATGGTGCTCCAGGCTGCAAGGGGTCAGTCAGACTGCAGCCTCCTGACGAAGATACCCCGGTGATCTGTAAGCAGACAGCCAAGTTGTGTACTGGGCGTGCTGTGCTCTGCTCTGTCTGGGACCTCCCTGCACTGGTCAGAGCCTACTTCATCACCTCCTTCCCATTCTGTGTGAGCATGTGACCCCTCCAACGACTGACGGGGGCAAGGACTGTGTCAGTGAATGCTCTCTCCTGGGAAGCTGGAGATGCTGACTGGGTGGCTCATGTCCTCCACTCCTTGGAAGATGGTATCGTATAAACCTCAGGCATTTCTGTGCGGGTTGCTTTTAGGGAAACAGTCTAAAAGAGGTTTCTTGAAGGCAAAGCTCAATCAATCCCAAATGTTCTAAGTTCTTTCTAACCTTGACTTAGGCAGGAGGAATAAAAGACATTAACATAACATTAGATTCAGTTACCAAAACACAGGGCTGTCCCGATCATCCTTGACTGTGTAGTACTCTTTGTCGGTTTCAATGGCTTTGGTTAAACCGAAGTCTCCAATTTTCACTTGGTGCTCACTCTCAACGAGGACATTTCTTGCTGCTAAGTCCCGGTGAACGTACTGCCGAGACCCCAAGTAGTCCATCCCCTGAGGGAGAGAAGTCAATGTAGAGTCATTTGCTAATGGTCAGTTCAGGCCGTGTTTTGTATCCATCACTGCATCTCAGGAAAGCACAAATGCCGTTTCATTTACCTGTCATGCATTTCTGTTGTTGTCGTTTTTACTTTAATGCAAGTAAAACCAACCCAATTCAAAGAAATACATATTAAATCACCCATATTAACAACTCAGCTCATTTTGTCAGTACTGGCTAATTCTCATCCAAATCATGCAGAGCAATATGAACTCAGGTACAATTACTGGAAAGCTTCCCCCTGCAGTCTAATTACAAGCCAATTACCCAGGACAGAGTGCCTGATTTTTTAATCTTTAACATGCTTTTTTTTTTACCTTACAAATCTGAACAGCATATTTTAACTGTTGTTTGAGGTTAATTTTGTTCTTATTCTTTGGAAGATATTCCTTAAGGCTTCCTGAAGGTAGAAACTCCATGATGAGCTTAATACCATTTCCTCCTGTCAAGAAAAGAACACCCATCAGGACAAGGCTTCCAGATGAAGGAACTGTGGGGGAGTAGAGGGTGCAGGATCAGGAGACACAGGCCCCGAACTGATTTCAGTGTCACTCCCCACCCCGAATCCCAGGCAAGCTACTTAACCTCTTTAAGCCCCTGAACCTCAGGAGCCTCAGCAGTGAACAGATGTAGTGACACGTGTATACAGAACCCAGTCATCAGCACCCCCTGAGCTAACAGTGCTCTGCGAACAACCACAGATGACTGATTTTTAAAACTTATGAGCCACATCATTTCATTACCAGTTTTAGAGTATAATATGTGGGTGTTATATTGGCTTGTAAAAAAAGATATTAGTTAAATACCACTTGCCACCTTGATTGGTGGCACTGGCCGTATAACCCCAGAAGCTCCCTTAGTTTTCACACCAACCCCACTTTGCACAACATACCGTCTTCTGTACAGATGCCTTTGTACTTCACAATGTTCTCATGATAGAGGTTCCTTAAGATTTCAATTTCCTTCTTCAGATCAGCTATGTGGTTACCTCCACTCTCAGGCTTCAGGGATTTGACAGCCACCTGCTCCCCGGTATTGTCACCCTCAGGGTCGTATCTGCAGAGCTCAACCTTCCCAAAGTGGCCCTGGAAGGAAAGATGCATGTGCCTGATGAGAAAAGCCCCCACCCCGGGCCAGCAGGAACATTCAGAAGATGATGCTTGCTCCTCATGCTGTTCCCACGAAGGCCAGGGGTACACAGCACAGTCCGACCTTACAGGCAGCGAACTGTCCCCCCACCACCCTTCCCCACCCACCACAGCCCCTCCTCTCTTGGTCCCACATGCCCTCCATTACTGAGCTAAGACAAGGAAGTATCAGGGGACTATTGAACCAACACATCGATCCCAGTTTCCGTGAAAACATAGCCCACAAGGAAGGTTATTTCTGGACCTGCAGGATGACTATGGCATTCTCTGACAGCCACGGGCCCAGGCAGCGGGGCAGGCACCACGACGTGGCTGAAAAGGGCACTGCGCGATGGGTGTTCAGGAGACGTGGGGTCAGACTTCTCCTGAGCCACTGGACAGGGAAGGCCCAGTGACCCAGTCTTCTGAGCTGGCTCCAGAGGCACTTGATGTGCACAGACCCTCAGGGTGTTGTGAGGCACTAAGGACACTGTTATGTGTCCAGCACACAGCCCGGGCACACAGAAGACACTCCACACAGGACACAGTCTGTGTTCGCTTAACTCAACTATTGAAAATCTGTATTTAGACACAAATCCCAGTAGCTTTTCTGGTCACCTTAACCGTTAGGAAACTCCCATTCGAGGTCCAAGGGAAAACTGACATTCTATGTGGCCTTCTGTGTAGTAAATATCCCTTATTTAAGCAGCCGCACAGCAAAGTCCAAGATAGGGACTTTTCTACCACATCTATACCTATTCCCCCGTATCTCTCTCTTTCCATTCTCTTCCACCCCTTGGAGAAAAATCGAGTCTGGAGGGAGCAGACCAACATCCTGTGTGCATATCCAGCCACCTGGGCAGGCAGGTATATGCACACTGCTGCTGTGTGCCAAGCGGAGACTTCCCTGTAATTCCAGTGGCCCAGGGAAAACCCAGTGAGATGCCTTCTCTTCATAAATCTTGGCCCAGAAATAGAGAGAATGGAGAGTGGTTTTAGACGCAGAAGAGGTCAGACGGTCAGCAGGGGACTCCAGCCTAACTTGCCTCTCCCAAGTCACGGATTCTCTTCAAGAACCGCTTTTCAAAATGTGTGGGATCCACTTCGGTTGCCGGCTTTCGTTCCGAAACAATGTCTGGATCTAGGAGAGGAGGAAAGAAACCATGTTAAAAAGGAGTGACTGCTGTCCACAGGCTCCTAGTTACTCTGCTGCTTCCCCGGGGAACTGGCTGGTCTCATGCAAACACTGCACGACAGGGTCTTACTCTGCTCCTCCAGTTTATTGATGTCTCTCATGATGGCTCGGAAGAAGGGTCTCTGGTTGGGGTCATAGTTCATGCAGCGGGTCATGAGGTCAGCCAGCTCCTTACAAGATGGTGTCACTGGCCGGCACCGGCTTTCATAGAATCGCTCTTTCTGTAAAGAAGAAAACCACATGGGAGAAACCAAAGGTACCGCTCACTAACCCTTCAGCACCAGTTACCATCCCTAATTTATTTCCCCGATAGCTCTGCATAAAGGCAGGTTTCACAAACCCGTGTTACTATTGCCTTATTCCGGCCTGGGGAAATGTTAGTCCCCATACTAAAATCCAAATTCAAGTCAGATGGGCGGCAGACCCAGGCCTGAACCTGCTGCATTCTAGTGCAGTCACGCAGCCTTCCTGGAATACAACTTGGCAGACTCTTCAAATCCTTTGACTCATTAATTCCAACTATAAAATGACTCAGAAGTCAGATATAAACAAAGATTTATGTTCAAAGATACTCCCTGCAGAATTTTACAAATTTAAAAACAACCTAAATGCCAAATATAAAATTAGTTAAGTAAATTTGAGTTTAATGAAACAACTTTTACATTAAATTTGTAAAACTGTAAGACGTATTTATGCAGGAAAGTACTCCCAATATTAAATTAAGAAGTAGAGCCTATATAACTATATCTAGCATGGTCTCAGTTGTGTTTAAACAAGACAGACAGAAACAGACTGAAAGACAAAATACCAAAGGGCTAACTAGTGGTGAGGAGCGACTGGAATAGGATGACTGCTGTTTTTTCTTTTTCATAGTTTTCTATATTTTCCAATTTTAAACTGTTTATTACTTCAAAATTCTAAAACAAATAATTGATACTACTTTTAAAAATTAAGGGGCACCTGGGTGGCTCAGTCGGTTAAGCGTCCGACTTCAGCTCAGGTCATGATCTTGCGGTCCGTGAGTTCGAGCCCCGCGTCGGGCTCTGTGCAGACAGCTCAGAGCCTGGAGCCTATTTCAGATTCTGTGTCTCCCTCTCTCTCTGCCCCTCCCCTGCTCATGCTCTGTCTCTCTCTCTGTCTCAGAAATAAATAAACATTAAAAAAATTTCAAAAAAAAATAAAAATAAAAATAAATAAAAAAATAAAAATAAAAATTAAGTGAAACCATGACCCTCCAGTTAAAAAAAAAAAAAATGTTTGTTTATTTTTGAGAGACACAGAGAGAGCACAAGTGGGAGACAGGCCGAGAGAGAGGGAGAGAATCCGAAGCGGGCTCCAGGCTCTGAGCTGTCAGCACAGAGCCCAATGCAGGGCTTGAACCCACAAACTAAGAGATCATGCCCTGAGCCGAAGTCGGACACTTAATCGACTGAGCCACCCTGGCACCCCTACCCTCCAGTTTCTAGTGAATCTCATGAGTACTGGTTTCTCCTCTGTCCCTGGGGATCCTTGGTGGAAGTGGGGAGACCTCAGAGGATGAGGAAGAGGAGGAGCTGGAACTGAGCTGGGAGCTGCTCTCGCCTCTCAGTGTCACGCTCACTTCCCCGCTCTGGTGCAGCCAGGTGGAAAGGCCATCCAAACCCATCAAGGGTACTTGGGAGGAGAGAAGGAGCCCTCTTTTATCAAAGGTACAGGCCCTTCCTTACACCATTCCTGCATGCTGCTTAGCCCTGAGTACACAGCAGGTGCTGAATAGATACTGACTTTTCTCCAAAAACCCTAGAATGAAAATCCCAAATAGCAGAGTTATAGATCTGAGGGCTTCCCTGCTGGTTTTGACTTAACTCCGCTTTCCCAAGCCCTGTACTATGTTTACCTGGCCAAAGTTAACTGGTTAAACATTCTACCTCTTCAGGATCTCCTACAGGTGCACCCTCCACTCTGGATTTCCATTGCCACTTCCTGTCTCTGTCCTCACCACTGAGAGCCTCAGAGCGTGTGGTCACTCCTTAGCCTGTCCATCCCAACCACGGTGTCTAGAAGACCCGTCCCCATGCTGACCTCTAAGCACCTCACTTCTCCACGCAAACTCATCAGTGTCCCACATCACCCCTAAGTACAATTCTGTAGCCTGGAATTTAGGGCTTCCAATAATCTGACCCAAATAACCTTTCCCACCTTACCACCTGTCATTCCTCTCCATGCTTGAGGCAAACGAAACCACTCATTGCTTCCCATGGACAACTGAAATGCCACCTTCCCCTGGATTTTGATCAATCCCTCCCAGCTCAAAGTGATGCTGCTGCCCCCATAAATACACGAGACACATTCCAATAGTTGAACCACTAAGTCAGGATCAGTGGCCCTTGATTGTCATTTTACTACTTTATCCCTTTAGAGTTACAGTCTTCACACTTTCTACCAGTAAATTTAAGAGTGGGTCAGACCTTTCTGGTTTTGCACTGTAGCTGAAAGGCCCAGGCATGTGCTGAGGCTCCCTGCGTCTCCGTTACCTGAACTGTGAAATGAAGGTGATGGCACTGCTGTATCTAAGTTGCAGGATTCTTAGGCCGCTGGTTTCACATATTATGTGAAGAATCCTCGTTCTTGCTATTATAGGCGAACTCTCCTAACCACACCCTAAGGTCCTCAAGGAAAGCCAAGGCCTGTGTCTATTTTATAGTGAGCCTCCAGCTTTTACTTCGAACAATGCCTCGCAGCAGAAACTCAACAAGTATCTGTGTTAATGTTGCTAACAGGTACTTCAAATCTGAGATAAACACTACCATAATGTACTACTGAGCACACATCGTGTGCCTGGCATTGTGCATGCATTATTTCATTATTTACTTAATCTTCACAACAGCCTTGCAAAATAGGTAGTATTTATCCCCATTTTACAGATGATGAAACTGACAGGGAAGTTAAGTGACACTTTCGAGGTCACACAGCCAGGAAGCCTGTGGAGGACAGTCAAAGCCGCCTCCATCTCTTCCCACAACATGAGGCTCCCTGACAACTGCTGAGACGTTCACGAGGGCTCAAGGAGTCCTCACTCAGCTCTCACCCCGGAAAGCAACTGCTCACCTCAATCAGTGTCTTGTCTTTCAGAGGGATCTCGCCATTGTAGCAGATTTCCCAGAGTGTGGTTCCAAAGCTCCATTTGTCAGCGGCCACACTCAGGTTCTTGGAGTCTTCAACACACTCGGGAGCAATCCACGGGATTCGTTCTATGCACTCTGGAAAAAGACCAGAGAGATTTCCAGATCAGTTTCTGGAAATGCCAGGGTTGTAAATCACTGTCATTGCAGCAGAAACTGTGAGCTAACGAAGAAACTATTTTAAGCAGTGCTTTCCAAACATGGGCCCGGGGGAGTTTGTGAAGGGTGCCACTTTCCAGGCCTCTCCGCCCGGGCACGTGCTCCACCATGCAGCAGTCTTAGGGCCAGCAGATGTGTCCATTTATCACAAGCCCCCAGGAGGGTCACATAGGGCCAGCCTTCCGAAGCTCTGGCCTCAGATGACAGCAAAGCACCCTGGGGAAGGCCAACACCCCGGGGAAGGAGAACAAAGGCTTAAGAAAGAAAAGGCAGAGGGGCACCTAGATGGCTCAGTCGGTTAAGCATCCCACTCCTGATTTCGGCTCAGGTCACAGTTTGTGAGATCAAGGCCCACATCGGACTCTGCACTGACAGGCAAAGCCTGCTTGGGATTCTCTCTCTTCCTCTCTGTCTGCCCCTTCCCCACTTGCCTGTGTGTGTGCTCTTTCTCAAAATAAATAAATAAACATTAAAAAAAAAAAGAAGAAAAGGCAGGGAAAGACAAGAGGCCCATACATGCACAGCAGGCATGGGCTCACCTCACTCATGCATTCTGCACAATCACCCTGCAATTGTGTGTTTGCTTCGTGTGGGAAAGAACAAGGGAATGAAAGCCTGAGGTGAGGTTGTCATACATCTCTTGCACCTGGCTACTTCTGCAGCCTTGTTCTGGCTTCCTGCCAAGGCTAGTGATCTGAGTAGACACCCCTGCTGTGTCCCTCAACAAGCACTGTGGCCTCCAGCAACAGCCTCCTGGCTCCTGCTGGAAACAGAGGCAGTCACAGTCAGGCCCACCTCACTGACCCACAAGGCCCAGATGAAATCCCACTGCCTCCCTGAATCACCTGTCCCCAGCTAGGTGATATTGCTGTCTCTGAATGCCCATAGCATTTTACCGGCACCTCTCGGGGATACCCAGGCTCCTCTACTAGTTCTGGAGTCACCAGTGTCTGCGCCCCAGGTGCTTTCTGAGGACAGGTCCCGGGACAGATTCAGGGCTGAATCTTTGCTGACTGGTGGGAGATGGGCGGGTGAGGGGCACTACATAGGCACTAAAGAATGCTTCCCATTTCCCTGCTAAGGAGTGAATGATTTCAGTTGTATTTGTAAGGCCTGTTTTCATCCTGGTTCCCTTCCAAACTTAGCCCATTCTTTGACCTACTGAACAAAACTCTAAGAGCCCAGCACTGTGCTTGGTGGCTGGCCGTCACAGGCCAGGGCCACGATGAGATCCCACACACGGCCTCGAAGGCTAAGAGGCAGAGTACTACTTGGGCAGTGCTGGTTGCAGTGTCTTGGCTCCTGGGCCTGTCTTTTCCTTCACAGCCCTATAGTTCACGATGACCTCATTCAAAGGCCACAAGAGCACAGCTATCACTTGGGGGCCTCCCCCAACAGCTCACCAACTACAGTGGAGGGCCAGGAGACCCGGCTCCTCTCAACACCTCTGTCACCATCCCTGGGCCCAGCAGCCTCCCTCTGTGCTACCCCAGCACCTCGAACACAGCTCTTTTATCGTCAGGACCACACGTGCCTTGGGTGAGTTTCTCCTACCACACAGCTCCCAGAGGGCAGGGACTGGCCCTCCCTACCCTCCACATCTCCCTCGGCCCCTGGGGCACAGCAGCAGCACCAGATGCCTGTCTGCTAAAGTGTCCTTCTTAAAAGGAAACACACCAGAGCCCTAGCCCCCTTCTCCCTGCTGGCCTGACCTTAATTCAGGTGGGGACAGGGAGGGTGGAAGGGTGAAGGGCACAGATGGGAACTGGGGTGGGAGGAAAGGGGAGACCCACCTTGCCTGGACAGCACGGTGATGGGGATGCCGGGGTCACTGAGCTTGATGAACGGGCCGAACTCACTGTCGATGCCCTCACGGGCCAAGAGGAGGTTTTTAGTGCACACATTTCCGTGGACCAGGTCTTTATCCTCCTGCAGAGTGAGAAGGGTGAACTCAGTCAAGTTGCCCATGGGGCTGCCCGTCTTCCCTCCTTCCTTCACTCCGTTTCCAAGCCTGGCTCCTCACATCATCTCTCCATATTCCCCAGCGACAGCCATGCCCGGGCAGCCTAGCTCTCTCCCCAGTCATCTGTGTGAGTCAGGTGTATTACACCATGGCCCTGCGCCCTGGTCCCCTCACCAGTAAAACGGGGATAATGGCAGAGTGGGCCTCGTAGGGCTTCTGTGAGAATGACACCAAGGAGAACGTGTAGGACCCCTGAACGGCTGACCCACGGTAAGCACTACTGACGCTGGCGGTTTCACTCATTCGTGTGATAAGAATCGCACTATTTCCACTCTTACCTACAGTGCAGTACAGAAGTCAGTCCTCTGACATGATACAATTTCCATCAAAACAGGATTCGTACACAAGCACACGAACAGCCCCAAATGACCAAGGTCGAGGTCACTAAGCACCAGGCACACCTGTGTTTAACCACAGAGACCAGGCCCCTCCAGCCCACCTCACCAGAGTCCCTTCCTGCCACCACCCACTCGGGCATTCTGGTTCTTGATGGGGGCCACCACAGACTCCAGAACATACTTACCAAGTAACTCAAGGCACTAGCCAGTTGTTTGGCAACTTTAAACTTCCACGGTGTGGTGAGGACATCGCTTTTCCGGTGCATGAAGAGATCCAGGGGCCCCCCCTCCACAAACTCCTCCACCATGATATCTACAGGCACAAAAGTAGCCACAGTAGGGACAGTATCTTCCCTCACCCCCTGAGGGGAGCCCACTTTACTGACTGGTCCTCGGCTTGGGAGGACACAACCATCCTTGTGAGGTGCAAACAGCAGAATGAGTGCTTACACCTCTGCCCCCGCCCAGACGCCTTCTTCTCTCTCAGCGTGCTCACCCCACCCTCCCGGGTCCAGCACAGTGTGCAGTCAGGGCTGGCAACAGTAAACGTTCGAGAAATGAGTGAAAAAAAACAAATGGGGCTTAATTCCACATCCACTATTAAGCACAAGAACTGGTGCAAGAGGCAAGAAGCCCAGGCAAGGTAAAGGTGGCATCAGCCCCGAGTCATCCCCACAGCGCCAACGCTCCCAGCCAGGGCAACCTCCCCTTCCACAGCGAATACACTTACTTTCCACATCTCGGACACAGACGCCATAGAGGTACACGATGTGTTTGTGGGAGACCTGCCTCATCATGCTGGCTGCCTCAAAGAAGGCCTGTGGGAGAAGAGGACAAGGAAAGCTAAGGGTCAGACTCCACTGCTCTGATGCCAAAGGGGCTCTGCTGAGAGGAAAGTCAACGGGTCCCAGGAAAACTCATCACTGTCATCCCAGGCCCTGAAACTGCTCCCCTGGCCTTGCCTGTCCAGAGGCATTGCTAAGCCGGCTGGGATACGGGACATATTTAGACAACCTAATAGGATACAGAGCCAGGCTGGAAGGAGAGGCTAGCTGACAATTTCCCCATTAGATATGCACATCCACCACTTTCTCTCCATTAAACTTTGAGAAATAACAATGTTTGGCACTGTGTTAGAATAAACAAAAAACCAGGCAGATCTCAGTCAAGAGTTGGCTTTATCACTCTAACAGTTTGTGGGATCTTGGGTAAGTCCTTTTACTCGTCTGGGCTTTAATTCTGTAGACTGTGAAGTGATACACCAGGGACTATGTAGAGTCCTGGGCTCCACCACAAGGACCTCTAGATAGGAAACAGGAGGACAGTGGGAGGGCCAGGAAGGGACAGGCTGCTCAACCCACTTCATCTTCAATCCTCCTTCACGTATTTTCCACGCCGGCTTTATCTCAGACTGTACTCGAAGAAAGGCATCCAGACTAGATGAGGAGTCTGGAAACCACAAGACCAAACTAAAGACAAAGGTTCTTCCAAGCTCACTGTGCTCCACTGGCTCCAGAACTGGGGGAGAAGAGGGGACGGGGTTATGAAGGAGACACTTACCAGAGAAATGTCCCTGTGGCTGGGGTCTAAGACTTTGAGGATCACTTTTATTCTCTTTTCTTCGGAAGTTCCTTCGTCATCTTTGTAATCCAGAAGGGTTCCAGAGTAGATATGCGTCCGCGTGCCTCTCCCAAGGTGCTCTCCCTGGAGAAGGAAGCAGGAGGTTGGGGTGATGACCCCTCTCTGGGGCTGCACTGAGGACTTAATGGGAACACAGAATACCAGCAGGGGTGGGGCAAAGGCAAAAGAGCCTCCAAAGATCACAGTCTCCCCATGTCTTGTCCCCGTCAGGCCTCCAAAAGAAATACAAAGCTATTTAACCAAACACAGATGTGGCACTTCCTGGGCCCCAGGAGACAGTTACAGTCCCAAACGGTTCCTTCCCTTCTACTTCCAGGAAACAACCTGTGGCTAAAACATAATCCTGACCAATCATAAAACTTCTAGTAGCGCCACCAACAGTCTCCAGTGACAGCAGCCCCACCCTCACCTCCAAAGTGGACTCAGAGAGGACCCCACGGGGGCTCCTCTACTACAGGCTAGGGTACAAAGAAAAGGGGCTTATTAGTGATCATGCTACTGCTCACTGGCCATTTAACTTGAGACATTCTTTCCTCAACCCCTTTCTGTGAACAGGGATAACAATCGTACCTGCCTCCCAGGGCTGTGTTAGAATCAAGTGAAGAGGCAGGTATAAAGGCTCCAGGTACAGAGTCTGGCACATCATGGCAGAAACGATCTGCTGGCTGATATGTTCTGTTTGATTGCCCTCTAGACCAGGCACTTGTTCGTTTTTCAGCTATCTACCCAGTGTGTGTGTCTGTATATGCACATGCGTGCTAAGCTTTAAAATTTGTGATGCATTTACATGTGGACTTGCCCTCACAATCCCACAGTGGGGGAAGGGGGTCAAGGCAGAGGCAGAGACTGGAAGGATGGGCCTTCAGTATCCTCACATATGAAAGAGAATAATACCACCAAATAACCGTTATGAGGACTCAAAGCCTCATACCCAAAAAGCAAAAAGCCCTTAGCACATAATCATCTGTCTCTAAGGAGTCTCCCAGTTCAAGCTTTAATAATTTTGAGTTAAACATTTTTAATATTGGGAAACCAAAATGTGATTCACAAAACTCAGGCACTCTCAAGCTACTGACATTAACCTCACAAAGTCTGTTAAGTTATGGTGCTATTATTCTATTATGCCAGCACGTTCTGTAAATGCAGAAAATGGATTCCCTTGGAATCAGCCTGCCCCTACAGGAATGTATACAATCGTTAATCGGGTATATTAATTTGCACAAATGCCACTATTTGTCATCTGTCATAGCACAGTGGCGATGCATCTGCCCTGTCTCCCATATCCTGGCGAGGTCCTGTGACTATTCATTAAAGCTGCATCTGTCATGAAGCGGTTCATCAAGATTATGGGAAGTTGTGTTCCCAGAACATCCCGTAAAAGCCATATGCTTGCAGAATAATTACTCTTCCCCAGAAGGGTTGCTTATCCCAGCAGCCAAGCCATGGCAACAGGCCTCCACAGCGCCCCACGGAGGGTCCTGCGTGTTACACATTGGCTTCCTTCCGTGCTGCTCCCTCTGCCTTTGTCTGGTGCTTGCTGTGTATCCTCTGGGACTCCGCTTGGATGCCGCTTTCCCAGGAAGCCATTTCTGTCCTCCCGAGACTAAGCGGCATGGTCCCATCTGACAGTCCCACATCCTGCTGTATTTCCCTACTTAGGACTTGTGTCTTGGTAACGAGATTATCTACTTAAGATGCAAGTTGGCTCTTCCAGTGCACCGTGCACCCGCCAAGGGTTGCCATCATGCGTGACATGTGAAAGTGCTCACTGTTGGCTAGATGAGTGCCGGGGGCACGGAGGGTGGCTATGATCTGTGCAGAGGTTCAAAGGCAAGGAAAGAAGGAACGGCCCAAGTACAGAACCAAATTTAGGCAGGAAAAAAACCCAGGGTACTGCCATTCTGGTGATTTCAATCTCTGGCCACAGCTCCAACTCCACCAGAAGGACAGAACACGACACAATCTGGCCCTCAGTGAAGGATTTATCAAGGGAAGTGAGAGGCAGCTGCATCTGCGGACCTCTATGCCCTGAAACCCTGCCCAACAGTTTCAGGGATTAACCTAAGAAAGTATACTAGCAAACCAACCCCAAGCCTGCCACCTTCCATTAGGCTCCCTAGTAGACGTGAGCCCACAATTCATTCTCCAACACCTCCAAAGTGTCACAGTTTCTCCCAGGCAGTAAACGTTCCTTCCCTCCAAGGCTGCTGGCAGGCTGTCTCCTTGGCCTCCCTGGTGTGTGGCTCCACACCATGCTCCACTGGGGCAGGGGCATGGAAGAGAACATGGGGTTTGCCCTGGGCCTCACACCCTTAGCCCGAGGGTAGCTACAAGGGAAACTGGGCCTGCCTACAGCTGCAGACTCTGGGCAAGAGGCCTCCCAAGCTGGGACAATGGTCCAAGGGACCTATCTCTCAAGGCAGTTCTCCTGCCTCCTTACTGTATTCTGTATTCCCCCAGCTTTGCTCCCTTTGGAATCATCATCTGAAAGCCCAGGGTTGAACTTTAGAAGTGCTCTGTCACAGCATGTGGTGGGTTAACGAGGGTCATCAGCCCAGACTCCCCCCATGGACACCCTACTCTTGCCTTGTCAGCATTCCCACCAAGTTCTCCAACTCCTTCTATCTGCAGAAGACCACTCCCCGGAAGGTCCTGTAACCCTAGATAACCCCACAAAGCCTGACTAATCCATTTCCTTCAAAGACAAAGTGTCTCTTGGGAACATGAGCAAAGCTGGGTAGAATGGCAGGGTGCTGGCTGAACAGCTTTAACTACAAAAGAAAAGTCTCGGTTTTTTTGTTTTTGTTTTTTCCAATAGGATTTCCCCAAACCCAGACTTCAGTCCCCCAAATCCTCAGACTGCTTGCCATGGGGAGGCAGGACCAAGGTGGACCCAGGAAACTTAGCAATGACTCACTTGCACGATATCTTTCTTGAGGATCCGGTCAAAACTCAGCTGGCTCATAGAGTAGACAGGCTGCCACTCCTGGGCTTTCTTAGTAGCCACCAGCAAATTGGAGATCTCTGCGGGAGAGAACGAAGAAGACTGAGCAGGGCAGCGAAGGTCCAAGATCCCAGTTGGCCAACGTCTGCCGAACCACGGAGCTTGCTGAACACATTTGTACATTTGTTGCTTCAGTCATTCAACAAATATTTATTAAGTACCTGATTCCTGCCCTCCAGGAGCTGCTAAGGCAAATAACAGAGCCTAAGCTAATCGAGTAATCAACCAATCGAAAGGAAAGCTCCCATTTGTGCAGCTGCTCTCAAGGTTGCGAGAGCAGGGTCTGTTCTGGCAGCAGAACTCAGGGAAGGTTTGCCTAAGGAAGTGAAATTTTAAAATCTGAGAACAGAAACTCCCCGAAGGCAGGGGCCACTATCTATCTTATTTCCTGCTCTACCTCCACAGCCTGGTAAATATAGTAGGTACTCAGTAAGTATCTTAAATGTGTGAATGAATAGTCAGGATGAAGGATGAGAGCTGAAGAGGGAGGAAGAAGCAGTACGTTGGGCCTAGGGAGTGAGGGGAACTGAGTTAGGAAGGTAAAAAAACACTGGTTTTGTGTAAAAAAACAGGGCAAGTAATCCAGAGAGAAGGTTGTGCCTGAACCTTTCTGGGCTCCCAGCAGTGCCTGACTCCAAGGAGGTGCTATCTAAATGTACAGATTATGAGCAGACCATCCCCAAATACCACTAATTCAAACAGCAAACTGAACACTTCACAAAATCTGCTGGGCAAGGGTGAGCACAGGAGGCTGATGGAATTTATAACCCACAGAAGGAGACTTCCCACCATGGAGCCACTTTGAGCTATGTCACTGTGGGGAAAGAGAGCACCTTCCAGATTCAGACTGGCAGTAAGAGGGTTCTGGAACCCTGGAAGAACTCCACCCATGAGCACTAAGTACTAGGTCCCTACATTAGGCCAAGTAACTCAAACATGGTCTCTCAAGTCCTCACTTCCTTGCAGGGCACGTTTGTTTTCCTTTTTTTTGTTTTTTGTTTTGCTTTTAATTTTTTTTAATGTTCACTTATTTTTGAGAGAGTGAGAGACAGAGCATGAGCAGAGGAGGGGCAGAGAGAGAGGGAGACACAGAATCCGAAGCAGGCTCCAGGCTCCGAGCTGTCAGCACAGAGCCCGACACGGGGCTCAAACTCGCAAACCATCAGATCATGACCTGAGCTGAAGTTGGACACTTAACCGACTGAGCCACCCAGGCGCCCCTAAGCATCCAACTTTGGCTCAGGTCACGATCCCAAAGTCTGTGGGTTTGAGCCTGGCATCGGGCTCTGTGCTGACAGCTCAGAGCCTGGAGCCTGCTTCGGAATCTATGTCTCCCTCTCTCTCTCTCTGCCCCTACCCCGCTTGCACTGTCTCTCTCAAAGACGAAAAAAGTTCTTAAAAAATTTTGTAATAGGGGCGCCTGGGTGGCTCAGTCGCTTAAAACGTCCGACTTCGGCTCAGGTCACGATCTCGCGGTCCGTGAGTTCAAGCCCCGCGTCGGGCTCTGTGCTGACTGCTCAGAGCCTGGAGCCTGTTTCAGATTCTGTGTCTCCCTCTCTCTCTGACTCTCCCCCATTCATGCTCTGTCTCTCTCTGTCCCAAAAATAAATAAACGTTGAAAAAAAAAATATTAAAAAAAAATAAGTTAGATTTTTAAATCTACTTACTACAAAATCTGTACAATAGTGGTTAAGAGTTGAGAACTGGTGTCCTCCTATGTTCAAATTGTCTTTGCTCCTACTGTGTGCCTTGGACAAGTGTGCCTTCCACTCCTCTGAACACTGATCTTCTCATCAGCAACATGGATGGTAATAACACCAACCTCAGAGGAGGTTCTGGGAGCCAGAAACTAGGTTCAGACACAGGTTCCCCTTGTGATCACATTCTGGGTACCCTTTCTCCAGAGTCTATTCTCCCCCATTCTGTTACCCTGACTCCATGCAATCACCTGGATAAAATCAGATTCAAACAGGCCAACTCAGGACTGCCCTGGTGGAGAAAAGACATCAAAAAGGGCCACTTGAAAAGTGTCCCCAGGGAAGAGTCAGGGCAATAGAGCTGCTTTGGGACTGAGAGAGGAGAAGGAAAAGAGGAACCATTTACGGGATGATGATCTGCATGGCTGCTACGGGGAATGTGGCACTGAAGTCAACCATGTGAGTGGGGAAAGCCGCTAAACCCCCCCAAGCCTGGTTTCTCACTGGAAAAATGGGAGACACAGTTGTGCCCCTTGTGAGGTTGCTGTGAGGGATAAATGAGAATGCACACGGCGCGGGGGGGGGGGGCTCACTTCAGCGCCTGGCATCTAGGGAGCACTCCAAAACTGGTAGCTATTGTGGTTAAGACCAACGTTACATCCTGGTCAGCGTCACCATCCTTGTACCAGCTGGTTGGCAACGGCCTGCAGAAGCTTTCAGCGTCAGAGCGAAAGGCTGCAGAAATCAAACACCCAGTGTGACTCCACAGATGAGGATGTGGGTCAGTGATGACTAGGCCAGTGAGTCCTGCTGGGTCCCTATCCCCTTCTTGACATGGCCGCCCTCAGGCCTAGAGAGGGGTGGTGGGGCTGGACCAGACACAGAGATGTGGATTTGCTTTGCTGTCACATCCACTCTGAGGGCTGCCTGCTTTTCACTGATTCCATGAGGAGCTTCTCAGCTGCATTTTCAAGTAAGAAACCCAGGTCAGAGTCTGGCTATCAGAGCCTTAGAGTTAGGAGGGCAGAGGCATTCAGGAACCCAAAATGACCTTCTTTAATAGTCATGATTTCCTCACTTCTCTAATTTGCAGGTGGTAGAGGGAAGACAGAGGGCTTCTGAGGGCACACAGAAGCCAGCCTCATCCTCAGAGCTTGTTCTTCCTTTCTCCCTAAGCCCCCCCGTCAGTCCCTCCTCTCCCCCAGGTCAGGAGAACTGGCCCCTGCCCCACAGCCATGGGTTAATGGCTGCCCCTGTGCATTTGCAGAGTGTGATGTAGGGAAAAGACCATCTGAGGTGGGTCAGAGGACTTGAGTTCAATTCCCCACTCCTGCTCGAACTACCTGGGCAAGCACAATGGCGATTACAACTTACTCCGGGTTGTATGGAAGATTAAATGACAGGGCCTGGCACATGACAGTACCCATCACCATCACCATCGTCATCATAACTTGCTGCTACTTTTATCATAACTAGTACTGACACCACTAGCAAGGCACTGAGCTTCTCTGGGCTTCAATTTCCGCATCTCCGTAACAGCTACAAAGAGCTATTGTACAGATGGAATAAATGCAAATATGCACGTAAAGCATTTGAAATTAGTTAAGTACCCAGCAGTATGGTAGCTACTGCCGTAATTATCAGACATCAGCGAACGTGGATTCTGTGCCAGGTGCTGTGTACCCACCCTACGAGTCACAGCGTGGTAAGACAGACCCAGAGCCTGTCTGAATAGTTCATATTCAAGTGGGAGGGACATTCAGTGTGGAGTTCCAGGGGCCCCAAGGGAAGCCATGAGAGAGGGATTCAATGCATTCCTGTGCTTTTCCTGCCATGGCTACTGGCTCCCTGGTCTGGACTGGGAGGGGCAGGAATCTACACCAGAGACCTACCCAGCTAATTCCAGGGAAGAAATCCTGTCCCAGCCTCCCATCTGCCACTTCTCACTATGTATGGCTGCTGCCCTCCATCCCCCCCAACCTTACCCGGAGACCACCAATCTGCCTGTACTACCTGGAAGAGAGATTATGTAAGTAAATAGGGTAGTTGGGCTTTAAGATTCTACCTCCCTCTGAGGCCAAGGTCTCAGGGCCAAGTGGCAGATGTGTTTTTACCCTCGCGGAACATCTTCAAGCATGAAAACAAAGGCTGCAGTTACCCCCGAAGCTGGCAGGAAACCCTATCTGATCAACAAGAACACAAGACCTTCCTCTTTCCCTGAGTGCAGTGGCAGCCCCGTGGCTGGGAGACCAAACAGTGATTCAAACATCAAGAACCCAGGACCCTTTCTGTCCCAGTGTTGCATCCTCTGCCCACCCCTGACATAAAGGCTCACGGGCAAATTCCCTTAAAAGAACAAGATGTGTCAGATAAAGAGACTCCTCAGAGTATCTTCGACCACACTTACTGGGGCCTGCCCGTCCCAAATGTGCTGCCTGCCCTTTGAGGCCTGACCCCTTCTGAGGGAAGGATGTGACACATGTAGGGCAGCACCTCACACTATGGGAATGTCAAAAAAACTATCTGGAGTAGACTGGCACTCAAACCCCTCTTTGACCTGACCTTCAGTGAGACTCACTTCATTTCTACAGGACTCAATTTTCTCACCTCTAAAATGGGGCACTTGACTAGGTGATGCCTAACTGTCCTTCCAGTTCTCACATTCTAAGAGGTGATGAATTCACCTGCAGGATATCAGTGACACTAACCATGGGGCTTCAAAAAGAATAGCTGAGTCCGTCATCCCCCCATCCACTTTATTCCCTGACTCTCCTATGGTTCCCCGCTCAGCTCCCTGGCATGGCATCCAAGGCCTCCTAGGACCCAAATCTGCCCTCTCCCAGTCTCATCAGCCCCTTCTTTTTATTTTATTCTATTCTATTCTACCCTACTCTATTTTATTTTAGAGAAAGAGAGCACAGGTTGGGGAGAGAAAGAGAATCTTAAGCAGGCTCCATGCTCAGCATCGAGCCCAACGCAGGGCTCGATCCCATAACCCTGGGATCATGACCTGAGCCCAAATCAAGAGCTGAATGTTCAACCAGCTGAGCTGCCCAGGCATACCATCCTACCTCTTCTTTCTAACTTCACTGAATGCATTAGCCCTTCAGCCCCTGTTCTTCTGCAGCTCCTGCTTTGGCCTACCACACTGCCCCTACACATGCTTTGTTGGAAAAGCCCTTATCTAGTAGCCAGGCTAACTGTCCAACACGAGGCTCAAGATCCACCTCTGTGCAGCTTTCCAGTCCACGACTCAGGGATTCTGACCACGCGCTTCTTTGCGAGCCTGAGGTCTGATATGTAGGTGTTGATGAAAACAGCCATCACGTAGTGCGGTGGCCTTGTTTACCTGAAACATTTTCTATGTTAGACTGGAAACCCTTGGAGAGAGGGGCCTGAGTGTCAGGCATTTGATTCTCTGCGTTTACCACAGTTCTTGACCCACAGAGGATATACTAGGAACATTTCTCAGAAAATAAACCACTCACAGGGGAACATTTTACCTTAAAGAGGAAAGTGGTAAGCTTCTGTTTACTAATCCTAAACGTGCTCTTTCCGAAGCCTGAGATGCTAAGAAAAGGTGTATGTTTTTATCTATAGACAATGCTGACACCTGAGGCCCAGGATTGAAGTTCAGGACAGACTCGTAACAAAACTAAATGAAGGACACCTAGAAACTGTGGGGAGGGGCCGCTTTCTTCAAACCAACCAGCAGCTTCTGCTTGATCCGTGTCTTAGAGCATCAGCAAGGGGCAAAGGGGATCAGCGAAGGGACAGGGCCCAGCTCTGGCCAGGGGAGACCGACCTCGGGGCTTGGGCTGGCAGCAGCGTTTCAGCACGAAGCTGATGTTGTCCGTCCGCAGGATCTGTTTCTTGAGGTGGTTCATGAGGTCCCCCAGGCTGGGGAAGCTGCGGTCCGAGCCATGCAGGCTGTAACGGCCCTTCTGCACCTCGATCTGAAAGTTCTTGAACTGTTTCAGGCTACCCACCACCTGCCATTCAAGAAAAGGCTCAGGCAAATGCGTCAACAACAGGAGAAGCTGAATAAGGATATATGGAACTATGTACTATCTCTGTAACATTTCTGTAGATCTATAATTATTCAAAAATAAATATTTATTACAAACAAGTAAACAATAAATAAGTCCAGAAGAAGACAATGATCAAAGAGAGTTAACACTAGAGAGAAAGCCTAACAGAGCAGGACTTCTACAATAGCATCACCCCGTTTTAAACCTGTAAGATGGAGTTCAATGAAAAACCAACCTCACAGGAATGTTGCTGTGACTGCATGACAAAGTAAAAAACTTAGAAGGTGCTTCGTAAAGGTTTGCAAATATTATTATGCATGAAATAATCATTACTATAACTACATTTATCCAGGAAGTCTCTCAAACTGAGCCCTTCCAGGCCATGCATCTATTTGAGGAGAACCCCTGTGGGAGGTGGTGGTCAATGGTCTGGTCCGTTTCCAGATTCTATAGTACCACAGAGAGGAAGTATAAGCAGCCTTCCTTCACGGGCACTTTTTGTACAAAGATAAATATTTTAGTCATTAAGGATGAAGGTCGGAAAGATCTACTTATGGTAGATACTAGGATAAGATGTTCAAGATCGCAAAGCCTTGGGTTTTATTCATCTGTACAATGGGGATAATGCCAGGGTCAATCTCACAGGGTCAGTATAAGGTTTCAATGAGGACATGTAAAGTGGTCAGCACAGCGTCTGGTGAGCTAAAATGAACTGCGCCAGTAATCGTATCTATGATCCTGTTTTCCCCAGGTAATCTGACACCAGGCGGACCACACTCCTGAGTCATCGACATTCCTGGTCCAGCACAAGCCCATTCCACCTCAGAAGGCAGTTAGGCTGTCTCGTGCGCCCATCCATATTAACAACATTATACTCCCTTCACAGACTGATGAATGTAGAAGACAGGCATGCTGCCCAAACAACAAAGCTGACAAGTTCTGACCCACTGTGGCCATATCAACCACGAGGCCTTGCTGTATAGGAAGGCTCCCAGGTAGGCAGTGGTACCCAGACACTTGACAGCCCTGGGTTCCTTCTGCCATTTCCTCTTCCCCCTCTGAACAGAGTCTAGTCCCCAGGGCTTCCCCAGTACTTTTCCTTCCAGTGTCTGACGGCTATGGTGCACTAATGTGCTCACTTCCACCTTGCAGCCCCACCCCCTGCCATCCCAGTTCTCCCAGTTCGTGCTAACCCAGTCAACACTAGTGTATCTGTCTGGACTAATTCTGTAAAACTCATGGTCTTTTAAAATATTCCATTTCCTGTATTTAAGATTGCATGAATGACAAAGGGAGTATTATAGTCTAGTGGGATAAGGTCAACAATTCTGGTTTCTATCTTTGCTTTCTGGGTATCTCTCACATCGTTGCTAGCTTCCAGCTACTGTAGAGTCACTAAGTAGAGTCATCTCCACTTGTCAAACCACGGCACGGCAAGTCGTCCGTTAAAATGTCTGAAGCTACCATCCAGGGAAAGCTGTGTTAGGCCAGGCTGCCAAGCTGGCCTTCCTGGCACTGGTTGGTACCGGTGAGTGCCACAGACAGACGTGGCTCTGTGTCTGAGATTCTGTCACCGAACAAATGCACTAAATGACAAATGTTTGGTCTGAACTGGTTTTCTGGCCACGTTCTACCTTCCAGAGCCGCCGTGGATCCCTGACATGGGTCTCTTGAGGGAAGAAAGAAAGGGCCACAAGGAGGAAAGTTTTGGGGTTTGGCTGCTCAGGAAGTCTCCTTTTGAAGACTGGGGTTGTTCCAGTCAGAACTGCCAGGGATTTTCTCAGAAAATTATAATGCTCAACATCCTGCTCTGCATTTCTCTGAGTGTCTATCTCCCCGGGCTTTTTTACCCCTACCCCAGCCCTCCCCCCAGGTGGTCCTCTCTGCAGCAGCTCCTAGGCTGGCTGCACTGAACACATGCGGCCAATATGACTCGGCCTGACTGACCTCAGATTTTTCAAAGCAGGTGACAGTCATGAGGATATTGTCAAAGTCGGTACAGCTCCACCTCAGCACATACATTCCCTCCTCACTTCCTTCTTGCCGCAACTTATTGATGGCATATTCCGTGCTAGAGGGAGAGAAAGGGAAAGGGAGAAAGAGCTCATACCGATGACAGCACTCTAAATCCCTTGGAGTAGCCACTTTCCCAAGCTGGCTCAAGTCCTATGCGCCCATCCCATTACCCAACCTGGGGCCTGAAGTCCTGTCTGAGAGGACACATGAGGCAAGCTGAGATGCCAAGGAGCCTCAACATGTATCAAGTCTCCAAGGTCTAGAAAGAGGACTCGTCTGCCATCTAAGGCACTGAGCCCAGCTTGACCCTGACTTCCCTACACATGTGGTCTCCAGCTTGACAGAAGCTATCCCCCCCCACAAAGGTGATGCAGGAAGGCCTGACCAGTAGACAGCAGGGAGGGATGGAAAAGAGGGCACCAAAAAAGTCCTAAACAACATGCTCAACTGGTCCCAACCTAATCAACTGATGACACCACACATCCCATCACTAAAATATGGTTCCGTTCACACCAAAGGGAACTGAAAAGTTTCCAGAACCAACCAGATGGGACCGTGACAACCATTCTGTATGTTGTGGACAATCAGTGGGGGAGCCACATCAGTGCAGAGGTAATGATGGGCATCTGCTGTGAGCCGGAAGTAGCCGTCTACCAGGGACACAAAGGACAAGGCCTCCTCGTGGGACGAAAGCTTCAGTTCCTGATGAGAGAGAAGACATGCCCGTGGTTACATCATGTGCCTACTACCTCAAGCAGCTGACTTTATGGGGAGGTACAGAGTGAAAAGACATTTAAAACACAATGGATGAGGCATGACCTCAAAAGGAAGCACTTTTTGCCGATAATAACTGTACCCCTTGCATTTATACAGGATTTTGACTCTCCATACTTGCTCATCTAGTGTCTTCAAACTACCAGATGAGGTATGGTGTGTTTGCATGGGAGGAAGGGCAGAATGGGCAGCTATGGCAGGCAGAAGACCTATGGAGAGGCTGCCACAGGGGTCTAGATGGAGGAACAAGCCTGCCTCAGGTATAAAAGTACAGAGGGCTTAAAAAAAAAGTGGAGGGAGGAGCAGCAGAGCATGTGGAAGTGGTACTCTGGTCTTGGCACTAAGCAATGACTGACTCAGCACCCATTTTACAGAAAAGGAAACATAGGCACAGATGCTTCATCTCATATGGAGGTGGTCTAGAAGGTGAAACTCCGAAGTCTTAATCCAGGAATGGTCCCAGACAATGATGAGGTTGCTAGATTAAGTCCAGAGACCTCTGAGGGTTTGGAGGCGGCAGAGAGTCTTACTCAAAGTGGGAGAACAAAGGCAAAAATGGAGATGAGAGAGGGGATATCCACAGAAAGAAGGTTTTCAAAAAAAAAATGCCTGGAGATAAAGACAGGTGAATTTTTTTCTGTCTTGGTCATATAGCCCTGAACAAAAACTGACTATCTGAGAGAAGCCATGGGCTCAACCAGGAACATCTCCTGACGGAGGGGGGAATGGAAAGCCATTTAGAGCTTTGACTCACAAGAATATTAAAAAGCACCTGAGTCTTCTGAGGGCAGAATGGCATGTGAGCATAAGACTCTGTCCGTAGTACTGGAGAAAGGACAGGCTGGTGGCAAAGAAAAACAGACAAAGGAGACAAATCAGTGAAAGAGAAAGGGGTGGACAGAAGCAACTAGAAAGGATGGAGGCAAGTGGGGCTAATGACAGCTACCTTGCCAAAGGAAGGGTCAGCTCTAGACTTGTGAGCCAAGGAGGCTAAGGCCACCACAGAGATGGTTATTCAGTAAGGAGACTCTGTGCTAAGTGTGCTTCCTTTCACATGTTACCTGGCATTGACCTGCAGATCCCCAAAGAGCAAATTCAGAGCAAATGGTCTGAATCGGGCAGCCCTTCCCCCAATCACCTAAAAGACCGAGACCACATAAGCACCTCCCTGAGAGAAGTCTGAGGAAATGGGAGACGTCAAGAAGAGGCAGAGAGAAGAGATAAATCAAGATATAGTTTGATACCATGCTAGCATCATGCTTTCCTGAAAGACCAGCAGCCAAAGTACTGCCTGGTCAAAGGGCTTGGAAATCCCATGGCTGGCAAGGGAAAGGGGAAGGAGATAAAGAAGAGAAAGCATCACACAGTGTTAACCCACAGGTTCTGGAGTCGGTTTACGTGGGTTCACATCTTAGTATCTCCAACTTGCTATTATGGTTAAGCACATGCAATCGTCATTTTTACAGGTCAAAAACTGTCAAATATTGGCAATTTCAAATGGTTTAATCTTAGAGCTGTGTGACCTTGGGCAAGGTACCTAAGCTTTTTGTGCCTCAGTTTCCTCCTCTGTAAAATAGGGACAATAATACACCTACCTATAAGGTCGGTGAAAATGGAAAGAATTTACATTCACAAAGCATTTAGAACAGGAAGTGTCTGGCATGTAGTAAGAGCTAGTATTTGTAGAGGAAAATGCAGTAACGAGGAGATGAAGTATTTATTTCTCCCCGCCTTCCTCCTGCAGCTGTTACAGACTCGCCAGCCCCTGTGGTCCGAGCGGGCGCTGACTGCAGTGCCCGACGTGACTCTGTCAGCCAGGATAGGATGGGGCGGGCTCACAGACACGGTACCAGCTGGCGGTGGCTTCTCCCCTCTGCTACATGCATCTTCAGGGTCTGACCGAGGTGAAGAGCCCGACCACGGCTGTGCCAAGCTCTTCCTCCCTGCAGTCTCTGGGGAAGAGAACGCTTTGGAGCTGGAGCTGCACATTCTTACTCCGTGACCCTGCACGAGTTTCCACACCTCTCCACAGTCTAGACCTCCCCTCCCCCCCCGCCCAGAAACAGAGCCAAAATTCCTACATCTAAGATCCTTGTAAGGACTAAATAAAATAGTATAGACACAGCACAGAATCCAGGCTTATAGCTATGATATGCTGAATAAATGGCACTCATTTTTATCTTCTTCCTCCCTACATTCTCCATCTTCCCACTAACATCTATCTGGACTCTATTGCTTCTCCCTTCACTTTATTTTTCACTAGTTTCCTGATGAAATTAACTTATGTTTATTGTTTAAAAGGGGGGGGGGAGATGAGAATAAAAATATTTAAATTATTCATAATCCCACCATAAATAACAGCTGTTAATATATTTTAAAATATTTATTTAAGAGAGAGAGTGCAAGCATGAGTGGGGAGAGGGACAGAGAGAGAGAGAGAGAAACTCCACTCCACACTGTGCTTGGAGCCCCACTCGGGGCTCAATCTCATGAGCCCATAGGATCATGACCTGAGCTGACATCAAGAGTCAGGTGCTTAACCATCCAGGGACCCTAATAGCTGTTAATACTTTATTTTTCTAAGAGCATGTGTGTGTATATACATATATGCATTTCTTTTAAAAATGTTTTGAACAAAATTGGTACCATTCTGTAGATAGTTTAATATTCTCCTTTTTTCCATTTACAAAGCATTTTTCCATATTACTAAAAAAAAAATAACAATTTGTTTATATAGTATTTTACTACTCAGGTGAATTGTGATGAATTTTTCCTCTTCTCCTATTATTGTAGATTGGGGTAATTTTCAGTGATTTTACTCTGTAAATTCTGTTCGGGTACATTCTCATGCACAGACCACTGGCTTCATCTCTGTTTCTGGAAAACAGCACTAAGTTCCCAAATAGAGGTACATATAAGTATTTTCAAGGCTTTTAGCACGTGTTGCCAAACTGCTATCTAAAAGGTGTAAGAAGGCAAGTTACCCCAGCTATAAAAGAGTGACCATCTGTTCTCAACCCTATCACCAGATTCGTTCCCAACACTGAGTGTTATGTCACCCTCTTGACAGAGTATTTGCCACATTTAAGGCAAAGCGTGGTATTTCCCTGGTGCTGACTACCTTCGCCCCATGAGTGCCCGCCTCAACTGCCTGTGCTCTCCACGTGCTGTTGGCCATGACTTCCCCAACACAAACATGTTTATTTTGGCAGCGCTCCTACTTCCCCTGCCAAAAGCGGCCTGCTTGTCTAGATCATGTCCTCAAGTGATACCAAAAAAGAGGAAGTGAGATTGAACACCCCTTCCTCTGTCCGGAGTCACTTGGGTGTGCCTGACACCGTAACGGGGACTGCCACTGTGGGCACAGCCACCAGCCTGACAGGCTCCTGAAGTGCAAAGCGGGGTTTCCTGGAGACTTCTTCCCAGAAGGCTCCCCCAACTCAGCGGAGAGGCTGCACAGGGCCCTTGGGAGGAAATGCTAACATTCACCCATCTTGTTTTCCTTCAAATCCACTAACTTTTGTGAACTAAGTATTTATGCTAAAATGTCTTTGGGACAGCAGCAAATCCTGAAAAGTAGATACACATTGGCAAGACCAAAGAAAGGCTCCAGAACGTACCAGTATAACTCAAAAACCAACATGGATAATGCCAATGTCAGCAAGAGGGATTTCTGGCTGAAGAAAGAAAGAAAATCATCAGATTTTCTCCTTGGGACAGGAGCTCTGCAAGCATGTGCTGCCTAACTGTCCTCAGCCTCTTATCACTGCCTCTTATCACTGGAGCCAAACAGAATTGCCTCCAGAGCAAACTTACCATTTTTTTATTGTCCTGCTTATTGATGCTGACCACACACTCCTTTATTACAATGTGAGTGATTTCAGGGAAGTAAGAAAAATTGTTCCACTCTTCCCGGATTTTGTTTTTCTCCTCATCCTTCTTGTGTTTATTTTCCAGCTTTTTCCATTTCAGTTTGTTTTTTTCCTTTTCAACAGGAACAACCTGATAAGATGCATTAAAGTGCCAGAGTTAAGTTGCTTTCTCATTTCCTATTGGCAAAAAAGGTCAACGCTTCTGGAAAACTAAAACAGAGGCTACATTCAAGGAGAAGAAAGCCAGCCTGCCTGGATCTACACAGGAATTAGAACAGGTGGCACATGTGGGCTTAGGATGGCAGTTTAGTGTCCCATCAGGGAATCTTGGGATTTTATACCTGGCAGGGACCTTAATGAGCACTCTGACTAAACTCTTTAAATCATCTCTATTGTACCAGTTAAGTCAGAAAGGGAAATAACTGCCCACTAGACAGGCATCCACCCTCAGGTCCTCTCACTTCCGGACTGATGGATATTTCAACACAGGCAGAGAACATGTTCTTCCCAAATGTGGCTGCACAGAACATGAGCTTTCTCCTTTTAGAATCTAACACAGATTATTTTTAACATTCTAACAATATCCAAGATGAAACTTTCAAAAGAAGATATGAATCCCATGCTTGAATAATCTGCCAGTTATTAACTAGTTAGGTCATCAATTTGAGCCTCCAGTTCCCCGTCCATAGAACAGATCTTATATTTCACCAGGTTCTTTGAGGATTAGTTCTCATTAACAGTGTATCTACTATATAAAAAGCACTTGGATAAGTTTTAGGCATTGTTATTTTAGCATGAATAAACCAGGAGAAAATAAAAATAGCCTTGGCTTTAACATTATTATTGATAATTGTAACGATGATGATGGCAGCTATAATAGTTTTCAAACATTTATTACATGCTGGGCTTTGTGCTGACTGACATTCAGTTCTCTCAACAACTCCATGAGGCAGATACATTAAGCACCTCCATTTTACAGATGAGTAATATGTAGCTGATATAGGGGAAGGAAAGCCCAAAGCTACAGAACTACAAATAGTGGAGCTAGGACCTGAACCAGGACTATTTAGGTTTAAAACCCATGCTTTTAAACCACTCTGCCCCCTTGCCTCATCCAACAAACACTTAAAAAAGCAGCTTTAAATCGCAAAATCAATTACCCTATCTCACGGAGCCAGAAGTCTAAATTCAACTCTTGGCACTATCGTTTATTAGTTAGTTATGACCTTGGGCAAGTTTCTTAACTTCTCTGGGCCTCTTTGTGTTCATCTATAGAATAGAGACAACGATAGGACTCCCCTCAAGGCTTTCTTCTTCTTCTGTTTTTTTTCGTTTTTTTTTTTTTAAGGAATAAATGAGTAATACATGTAAAATGCTTAGAAAAGTACTTAGTACATGGTAAGTGCTCAATAAATATCTGCCATTATTATTAATATTATATATGCTATTGTTACATTTCTCTATTTCCCTACAGAACTCAATAAATATTTATTTAGGATAAATAAATATTCGTGAAGATAATAAAAGATGAATGATACATGGTCTCTAACCTGAAGACACTTGTCTGACAGGGGTGATGGACATGCAAATGGGTAATCCCAACAGGATAAACAGAATAGGTATGTGACACAGGATGGTCTCTTCCACCAGCCACCTATCACCACTTACATTTGGTTTCTGTCTCCACTGGATTCCAAGATTTCCAGTTACCATCACTTCATAGAGAATGTTTCCACTGTCATCTGGATGAAACCAATTCATCTCATTTTCTGACGAAATCAGTAACATGGAAGTCTCAAATATTTCAGCACCATAATGTTTTGTCAAAGTCTCCAAGGTCGCCAGGTATTTCACCTTCAGGTCATGAGTAGATACACTGCTGTCACAGATGGTCTTGTTGTTAAATTCCTTTAGGAAATCCTTGAAAACGTTATTTATCCGCATCCTGGTGAGAAGATTCCTCTGCCTGATGGACTTATTCAATGTTTCTGGGATATATCGCTTGTAGCTAAAACAAAGTAGGAAAATATGTCTGTATGTCATGCACAGGCCAGCATAGAGTAGTACAGAAACCAACCTAGTCTAGAAATCTTCCTTCCATGTGCTGCCCCATAGGAAAGGAAGACCTGCTCCCAGAGGGTCTTAGATGGAGTAAGCACTAGGCTGAAAATCATAAGGAGATGGAGGTGAACAGGGACTGAAAGAGAAAGAAAAGCACATGTTCACAGACTGTACTGAGATGGGAATTCCTACAAGTATCATCCAATATTCTGGGTTGCAAAGGGGGGCAGCAAAATTGACTTATCTGTGTTTTTGCTTGCCAGCGTCACTGTTCCTGTGCACGTTAAGTACTCACATGAACAGTTATTAAGATTCAGCATCAGTTAGAAAGAAGGTGGTGTGAGAGGAGGCAAGAGTGATTATAGATGCTCTGTAGGCTCTACTTTTAGGTTTTATAATTTTTCTATAAAGATCACATATTGCTTTTACAAGAAATGGGAAAAGCACATAAAATCCAATTAAATATAAAAGACCTAGTGTCTGCCATGTGGAAGTGTCCCAGAAGAATTAAATGGATTGGCAAGGAAACCAATCAATTACTTATGCAGGTGCTAATAGGAAAGTATCTATGACTAACAAGAGTCTTGACAAACTGACAGACTGCTGGAAGGAGCCGGTTTTAAGAACAGTATGAACACCCATGAAAGAAAGAACAAACTGGAAACCAAACCAGTGGAGAGACAAGTCTGCCTAATACTCTCAGGCCTGAGACAGCATCTGGCCCTGGGTAATCCCTGCTGCACGAATGGTTTCATGACAGTGGAAAATTGTAAAGTTTAGAATTTATCCCCAACAGATATTGTGACATTTCAGATTAATGTAATAGAGAGGAAGGTCAGAGGAGAGGTGTCATTTTTTACCTTTGTCTCATGAAAAAGTAAAGAGGAGGTACCCGGAGCAAAAGTCACGGAGAAAAGAGAAAGCAGCAGTACAGCATGTATCTAACCAGCCCTGCATCACTGAGAGGCAGCCCGGCACCTGCTCCAGACTCTGCTCAAGGGCGAGATACAAGAAGGAAGCTTATGGGAAGGTGCATGCTGCCTATCTCAAATAAAAGAGCTATATTAACTTGTTCTTCAAAATGAATCTGTCTTCTTTTACGACATTCACAGCAACTCCTTGGTAAATACATACATACAAATATTATACAGATAGGTAGAAATTATGCAGTTTGACGACACCTTCACAAAGACTTGATCATGAATGCTATTTTAAATAAACGCCATTTTCTTGAGGTACTATCCTTCACATCAGATAAACAGCTCTCTAGTGAACTCCAGTTCAGGCTGTGGATGACAGTAGCTGCCTGTAGAACAACACTCAGAAGGATTTCAGGACAGCTCCGGCACAAAAGGAAAAAACGCCGTGACAGATGGCAATGCCCACCACGGGAAGAGAGGCAAAGGGCAGGCATGTGGGCCACCAATTTGATTGGTATCGCTCATCCAGAACTTTCACTGGAGTGCAAATTTCTGAGGTCATGAGCCCATGTTCAAAATCAAGACACGATTGTAATTGTGCTACCTTTTATAAATGTTCTAAAAAAGATCTAGGCGCTGCAGAGAGCAGGGGTCAGCCAAAAACTGGCAGGGGTTAAACTGAGATGTCAGGGAACGTATAAAAATAACACTGTCCCCACGATCAACTCTTCAGCCAGCAGGAAGATTTACCTGATGTCCTTGGGCAGTTCTGGCAATTGCATCTTCTTCATCATGGCGTAGTGGGAGATGGCCAGGACAGCCATTCCCAGACACTCGTTCTCAATATCGTGTCCATCCTGCTCGGTCTTGGGGTCTCGAATGGGAGCCAGGCATTTGACCAAATCATATTGTCCCTTAGGAGCAGAAGTGAAAAGAAATGAACCACCAGATTTTCTGTGTCTCTAGTCTTAAGAGAAAGGTTCCCCACACAGGGAGGTGCCATCCAGAAAAGTAGCGATGACACGAACGAGGTTTATAGATTCTCTGGCACCAAAGCTCCTTCTCAAAAGTTGGGCATGAGGGGGCTCAGGAAATGTTCTCCCCAGGAATAAATTTCATTTATTTAACAAATGTTTACCGGGCACCATGCGAGCTGCTGATGAATAGCACAAACACGTGGAGCCCTTTCGCAGGACTTATCCTATAAATGACCGTGGCCGGCAGCACATTCTGGGCTTGGACAGCACCAGGGCAAGGGAGGGTGACACCTGGCTGGGGTTGGCTCATTAATTCCACAGACATAGATTGAGACATCCTAGCCTAGGCACTGGCTGTATAACTGACAGCACATCACACCTCATTCTGATGGTGAGTTAGAGAAAGGGCAAGTGAACCATTGCCACACAGGAGTTTTTCGACACCTGCTGGTTAAGTTTCTAGTAGTGAAACATATCACCAAAATATACCCCCTCCCGTTGGAAGTGCACAGCATTCCAAGACCCAGTGAGGGCTTCAAAAACAAAAAAGCTAAAGAGCAGTCCCTGTCTTCTACAGAGTGCAAGTACACCACCTGTCTTGTACAGAGTAATGATGATGTCAGTGCTACCTCCCCTTTGTGAAACCCTAGCCCCAGTGCCAGACTGTGGGCTAGGTTCCCTTTATTTACTGTTTCATTCAATCCTCTCAACAACCCTATGACGTAGGTGCTGACATCATCCATCATCTCTACCTAACAGATGAGGAATGTAAGGCACCCAAAAGCTACATCACTGCACTCACCCATGTGGTAATTATTGATTACTGGGAACCAATTATGGGCCAGATATTATTCTAGGGGCCAGGGGTATACATAGCAGTAAGCCAAACTGTGTTCCTGACCTCAGGGAGATTCCATGTTGAGAAGAAAGAATAAACAAACAGGAATATAGAACATCAGTATAGTTACAGTTATAAAGAATAGTTCTTTAATATAGATAGAACTTTAATATATAGTTATTTAATATAGTTCTTTAATATAGAACTATATAATATAATATAGTTATAAAGAACAAAGTCAAGTGGAAAGACAGAATGCCGTGGGAGCTGGGACCCAGGAAGTGGTGGGGGAAAGTCAAACCTAGATGTGACTCCAGGGCTATGGTTCATCAACACTGTGCTGCAGCCACTCAACTTTACTAATGTCAAGCACACCGAAATCTTTAGCCTTTCTCTCGATGGAACAGAGGTAGTGTGAAATCTAGGGGTGCTGTTTCCACATAAGTGAGACACTCACTTTCTCTGAAGGGACTTTAGTTTAGGGGTTTCTGGATGGAGGGTTCTCACTGCGGCTGTTTTTCTTTCCCAGATAGGATTTATTTCTCTCAGGTAAGAACAGGACACCGTCAACCTCCACAAACTACTAAGGACCAATAAGAATCATTTCTGCCGGCAACGTGTGAAGAAGCAGAACAAAATCTGAAACTATTTTGATTGGCTGTGATTTTCTGTAAATATCACTGTACAACCACCTCAAGTAACTCATTCCTGAACCTCTGAGAGGTCAGATTCTAATGCAATACTTATTCTTGAAGTATGGTGCGCTATTCCTTTGAATATATAAAGCTGGGAGGTTGAATAAAAAACTATTGATCTGAAAATGGCCAGTTTTCTGGCCAGAAACTAAAGCTGTGCAATGGAATATAACTGGGACATAAAAATCACATGTGAAAGTATATCTTAAAGAAATAGAACACATCTATAAACACTTCTATAAACTCACTTCCTACCTGAAATCTCTCCATAGGCATCTCCAAATGAGAATGCCTCATTCCCAACCCTTCTCCAACCTGCTCCTCCCTGCCTTCTCTACTTAGGGAACGACTCCATTATCTATCACACAAGGCCCAAAATGGAAACCTCAAAATCACCTTTGATACTTCGGATTCTCTCCCCTTGCGCAGCCAACTGATCAGCAAATCCTATCAATTCTCCCTCCAGAATTAATTGTAGGTCCCCCATTTTTCTCCAAACTCTACTGCCACCACCACTAAGCCAAACCAGCATCTTGTCTCACGTGGACCAACGTGGCACATGATCTGCTCCTCGCTAGCCCCACCAGTAACACTCCTTCCCATCACCCTCCTCTCCTCCAGCCACACTGACTCTCCTCTCAGCTCCCACCTGCCTCACAGTCTTCCCACATTCTGTTCCCTCTCTATCAGATGCTTTCAACCAGGGAGATTTTGCCCCATAGGGGACATCTGGCAATGTCTGGAGACAGTTTTGATTGTCACAATTGGTGGGATGGCATCTAATGAGTGGAGGCCAGGAATGTGGGTAAATGTCATACAACACACAGGGCAGTCCCTCAGAGCAAAAAACCATCCAGCCCAAAATGTCAGTAGTGCTGTTGAGAAACTGCTCTAACGGAGAAGAAATATTTTCCCCTCTCCTTTCTTAGAACTGCAGACTCCTTCTTCTTCCAGATTCACAGAAGTGTCACCTCCTTAGAGACCTTCTCCCATCACACTATTTAAACCAGACTTTCCCAATCAAACCTCCTCTCTATATTCTCTATCACAAAAGCTTTCTCCTTCATAGCACTTCTGACCATTCTTATGTGTTCCATATGTATCATTTTACTTGTTTTCTGTTTGCCCAGCTTGATTTTTATCTGCTGCTTGCAGAGACCACATCTGTCTTGTTCACCATAGTATTTGCAGTGCCTCAGCAAAGAGTATACAGGAGTAAATATTTGTTGAATGAATGAATGATTATGAAGCCATTAAAACAGCATAGATTTATATTTTTAACTGACATCTGAAAGATCATCAATAGAATGGACAAAAAAGCAGTTTACAAAAATGATAGGGTATTTTCAAAAAACTACACGATACACAATATATACCTGCATGGTAACATCAGGAAGCAGATCACCAAAAACGCTGGTTATCTCTGGGGAATGCAATTCTGGAACTCTAACTTCTCTTCTGGCTTTTATCTAGTGTCTAATCTTCCCACCCCACTACCACTGTGACTCAGAGCGGCCACCTCCTGCCTTCCCAAACGTTACTCTGACTGCTGAGATGTCCCCATTCACCCCACTGAACTACACCCTCCCTCACCTGCAGCTTCCCTCTGCTCTCTCCACGGGAGGCACTGCAGATGAGAAGTGAAATGATAGGAGGTAGGGGAAAAAGAAAGGAACAGGGAAGAAGCGATGCCTCGAAAATCCCCAAGTGGGACAACCAGCCCCTTGGGACGCCGAACTGCTGCCTCTCCCCTCCTCGTTCTGGGCAAGTCCTAGGGCAGCAAGGACAGCCATAAGACAGAGCAGAGCAGGAGAGGAGGCCATAAAACATCCTAGCCACCAATGAGTCCACCCACACCAGGCGGTCTGAACCTGTGATGCCTCAGCCATCCCGGGCCCTCCAGCTTCTCCCGGGCCCAGACTTCTCACCTGAGCAAACAGATACTCCAGGGAGCTGGCGTCAAGGAGAGGGGTTGCATCTGGAACTTTTTTTTTCTCGTAGCCATTTTTCTGCTTCTTCGGAGAATGTCGCCATACAGACTGCTCATTATCATTGGTCCCATGCCAGTTGGTGAAATAGAACCTAGAAGGCAGGAAGATAAGTGTCAATTTGGGGAAGGGGACATTCGAATGCATGGGAGAGGTGTCCTTGTTGTACCCAGAGTGCTCAATGTCGGAGGCTAAATTTCCCTGGAAAGCAAGCGTTTGCTTGCTTTTCCGCTGTATAGCACGTCACTGGTTAGAAGGTCCTTTTTCTTTTCGCTCTTACAAGCACTCTGTTGAACAGCATCCTGCCAGAACCTGTCTGTGACTCAAGGAGATAAACTGACTTTCCACTACGTCTTCCTAAATAGGAAAACATGCTGACTAGATGCAAGAGCTGGCCCAGCAACTCCCTTTACCTTTAATAATGCTATCCTGCCTTGAATCCAAGACCTATTTAATTGACATTTTAACATTTCTATTCAAGAAAATGTAGTTTCGTTGTCTAATCAAGATGCACAGTTAATGTGGCAGTACTTCCTATTTCCCAGACTGCTGTTATTTAATTGATGGCTTATCTTACAATGAATAGAGTTACAAATAGAAGAAATACATGAGCACTACTTACAAGCGGCAGCTTGCAGTGCTGTGAATAAAATTAATAAGCACTTTATGCCATTTAATCCTTACAGCAACTGCTCAAGGTAGGTTTCACTGTTCCTATTTTACAGCCAAGGAAAACAGAGGTTCCAAAAGGTGAGGTGAACTGACCCCAAGCCGCTTCTCTTAACTACTACATGCCTCTGCCACCTGTAGGGGAAATGCAGTGAGTTCTTGAGCGTGTGAAAGTGACTGAGCCAAGCTGGCGCAGGCCATCTATAGGTTACAGATTCAACTGGTACCTGGGTCTTTCTCCCTTGACGTGCCCGTGTGCTGGCAAAACCACCGTGGCATAAAGAAGCAACAAATAAAATTTCCTCCCAAAAAAGTGCTGCCACTAAACTCAGACATCTGTCACTGAGCTGTATTTGCAACGCCTCCAAGTGGCAGGCCCTTTTGTCAGGCTGGGATTCAAAGGGCCTGGTCTCCATACCCTTGCGAGTTCCTTGTCTATATGTCTACATGGCAACCAGTCAAATCCAACAATAACAATAAAGAAACATACAAGGGGCATGTCTCATAAGCGGGACTAGAATGTGACTTTCATGGAGCCCAGTTTTTCCTTCCTTCATAAAAAAATATTAAAAGTTGTATTTTACAACCACGTTGATATAAAGATAAATATAATCCAGCTTGGATTTTTTTTTTCTGGTTTTAATGAAATTAAAACACTTTTCTGAGTCTTTAAAAATATTATGAGCCCTAGGCACTGTGCCCAATAGATAAGATGTCCCTGGACATAAGGGAGCCTTTGATGAGGTGCCAAACAAGGGAAAAACCATCCTCTACTGCCAGGGGAAGGGAGAAAGGGTTGGGAAGGGAAGTTGGGGCCAGAATAAATAAATGCCAGGCTTTAGAGCCTGGACCAGAGAGAGCAGCAGAGGAGACGGCAAGGCAAGATCACGTCAGGGAGGATGCCCCGGAAGAAAGCCCCATGGAAGATGGACTGAAATGACAGAGACCAAATCAGATGCCTATGGCAATAGTCTGGACAACGCTATGAGCTCTGTGGAGGCAGATGCCTCAGTGGTCTTGCTCAGCACTGAATCTCCGGGCATATAACAGTTGCTTAACACATCATTGTCAGATGAATAAACAAGAAATGAATGAACAAATTCAGGGAGTAGCAATTAACATAGTGAGGGAAGGATGGATACAGAAGTTAGTATAAAAGTAAAATCAGTATTTTAGAACTTTCAGGGATTCTATACACCTCATCTTCCCTATGACTTATGAAAGTGACTGAGAATTTGACTGTGGGTTTTGGTAGCTCTCACTCACACACAGAAAGAACACATATCCAGGAGCCCACGTGCAGCATAAACCACAGCTGTGGGATTGTTCTCTCACTCTCCTATGTGAGAGGGGATCGGGTGCCCACAGCTATCTGCTGATGAAGAGGCTGGCACTTCTATCCCTAGACTGAAGAATCTACTTTTCAAGGACAGACGGAGCACAGGATGGGAGGACTCAGCCAGGATCAGCGATCCAAGATAGGCAAGAAGTAAGGGTGAACTGGCTCTACCAACTGAGCAAATACAGGAAAATCTGACATTGGGGCAGAAAAAAAATTGACAAGGACACAGCCAATTCCTCTGGCTACTGAGTCAAGTCCAAAATGGAGAGTTCTCATCATTCACACAATAACCAGATATCTACTAGAAGTTTTTGGGATCTGTCTAGAAGGAGACAGGTGAAAAGGCAACGAACAGGACAATGAAGACAGTAACTAAGGGCTTGCGAACACTTACCCTGTGCCAGGTACTCTTTATACAAACAAACAAAGCAGGGCTCTCCCCGAAGGGCAGGCCGACAGGTACATTCCTTTTGGTAGTGGAGGAAGGCGGTGAGAAGATGAGAATTATGTGCAACATGGAAGGGTACCTGGGAAAAGTGAAAGAGTCTCTAGGATGCAGGAGGTTGTTTGAAAGAGAAGCAATGAAGACAGATTTTCCCTGAACCGGTCCAAGGCATGGTCCTCTTCTGCCACATCCCACTGAGTCTCTATGAGAAAGAGTCCTTGGACCTGGTAAATCAAGGGCCCAACATACTCCCTTTGGGCAAAACACAATCTCCAGTCAGGTCTGAACAAAAACATTCTTCCAGGCTGTTATCTGAGCCCTGTGAGACCAGCTTCAGTTTGGAAATCTTTTGGCAAGATGTTCAGACAAGATAAGGCTGAGGAGATCAAACTACCTTGCGGCTCCATCACTTCCGTAAAGGTTGAAAGGAGCCTAAGACAAGGCTGGATCTCTAGAAATTGCCCATAGTCAAAGGCTGACAGCTTTCTATTTAATAAGATGACAAAACAAAAAACAAAAGCCTTTAAATCAGTGACTACCAAAATCAACACCTTCCTAATTTTACCTTAATAAGACAAAACTAGAAGGTACACTGAAGACAGACACTCTACGTTTTTAACATTCAAGTATAATTAACATACAGTGTTCTGTTAGTTTCAGGTATACAATGATTCAACAATTCTGTAACATTCCTGGAAGAAAATACAGGCAGTAACCTCTTTGACATGGGCCACAGAAACCTTTTTCTCCTTTAGCAAGGCAAACAAAAACAAATTTAACTATTGAGACTACACCAAAATAAAAGGCTTTTGCACAGGGAAGGAAAACCCTCAACAGAACAAAAAGACAACCTACCAAATGGGAGAAGATAATTGCAAATGATATATCCAATAAGGGATTAAGATCCAAAATAAAGAATTTACACAAATAACCAAAAAACAAATAACTCAATTAAAAACTGGGCAGAAGACATGAAAAGACATTTTTCCAAGAAGAAATACAGATGGCCGACAGACACATGGAAAGATGCTCTACGTTCCTTTTTAAAATTAATCACCAAGATGTTCATCAAACTGCGGCCACACACAAATTCCTAGGATTGGAACATGCTAATGGGAAAAAATAAAGAATGGCATAAATAAATATAGTATGATAGCTGTGTAGATTCCTTTTCAGAATGGCATGGAGGAATGACAGAGGAAGGAAGAGGGAGGGGGAGAGAGGTAGACAGACCTATCAAGGAGATACGACTTCCTTGCAAGTCTTTGAGAAAATTATATTACAGATGACTGCATATTCTAAGTTTATGTTTAGATATTATACACAAGGAATTCTCTTTAGGTTTCTACAGAACTCTACTAACAGATAGTGAAATTCATTTGAATGAAAAAGGAAATATTCTTTTTCATAAAAAAGAATATGCTTATCTTATACTAAGACACATTATAAAATAATAACCATTAAAAATCATGATCTAAAAACAGAATCTTATAATTGAAGCACAGAGTGTTTCCCAAAATAGAGCTGGGATTCCACTGAAATAGTCCCTAATATTTGTTTTCATATGACACCTTCTACAGTGGTGAGATTAGGAGGTTTCAAAGTTTTTGTAGTTTGTTGTAATGCAAATGTTTTAGCTTAGGGTGGGATCTTTTTTTCCAAGTTCAAAGAGCCTGTGGTAACAAAGCAATATCCTGTTGAAGCTCGATGTCAGGTACAAAGTCAAGGTGCCAAAAATGAAGTAGTTGTGCACCTCCTGGCAGCTAACAGAACAGGGAGGAGGCAAAGACAGCCCCTAATAGTGAGGTATTCGAACAATCCGCAAAGACAAGTGCCTCAAGGAGGGTTCTGGGGCGGACAAGAGGATTCACTAGGTGTGTGACTTTGTGTAACTCACTTCTCCACTGTGGACATCAGTTCGCCCCTAAACAATGAACAATAGTTGAACTAGGTAAATTCAGGTCTTATCCAAGTCCCAAGTTCTACCATTCCAAACTCTGAGCCAAGTAGACAAACCTAGAGGGAAAGAACTAGAATTCGGTGACATGCCCCCTTCCTAGACTGTCGGCTGCAAATAACACGTTTCAATGCTGGTTCACACAGACAACCCCCAGGCCACAGAAAGCAAGATTACACTTTGAAAAACAATCCAAATATAGTCAGAAGGCTCAGTTGGGTGGGGTGAATGTTTCCCTAAATCTGGGGCGAGAAATCTCACATGGTACACACCTCTCCTCTTAAGGTGAGACCTTGGGTGAGTACAAAAAGAAAAAAAATAGTCAGCCCTAGAATGATTATCAAAGAAAGCAGATCTGGTTCAACCGCTGCTGAGAACAACATCCAGACCATTCTGGAATGTTAGCAAGTCCACCAACTTCCCGAAGCAGCAGCATCTAAGCTACCATGGAGAGGCTCTGAGATCCCCGAGGGTGTTTCCAGCAGGTCCCTACGTTCCATCAGCAACTGAGCCAATCTGCCGGTTTCATCACATCTATGTAAGTCAAGATCCTTTTCAAAAAGTATTCACCCTGTTTATAAGCTCCTTTGCTAAAAGCACACTCAGTTGTGCTTAACTAGTATCTAACAAACATTTTCAATTCTAGGTAACAGAGCAAAAATGTTTATAAACTCAAGACACTACAGTGAAGTAGTGACTACCTATGACACCTTGGGAGATTATGTGACATTTAAGGAAGTCTACAATACAAGAGAAAAGGCAATACCCATCAGAAGAAAAATGAGAGTCCCACCCACTAGGCAAAAATTCTCAGGGAGTCAATCAAAACATCTACCCCTTGAGAGCAACAGCAACCTGGAATTTATAGGGAACCACTTGAGGCGGTGCTTCTCAAACTCTTTAGCTGCAACTCTTAAGAAGAAATATTTTATTGTATCATGAGCTGGTATATACACTTGCATATCTCAAACAGAAGTTTTAAAACAATATTCTTGGGATATGTATATATGCTGATATTACTTATTCTTGCCTGTTTCTTTTTTCAAAAACATTCTGGTCACAACTCATGATATTAAACTCATAACCATGACTCATCACTTGAAAAACTCTGCCATAGTACACTAATTCTTTTCAAAATACCCTCTGCATCATAACGATTTCTTTTCTACAATGTGGCAAAGTGATCAAATTCATCTTGAATTGCATTCCAAATACTGAAGAAGTCCTTTCTCATACCAAGCAAATATAAAACTTACCAATTACAAAATGACTACAAATCTTCTTAGTAAGTGACTCAGGCCTCCAAGCTAACTGTCATCCTCCCCCTGCAAGAGGAAGCCAAGCAGGCACCCATACCTCATCCGGTAGTGGAGCCGGAGTGATGTCTTGTCGTCAACTGTGATCATGCGATTCGGAGCATACCAAAGCTTGGTGTTCTCATCATACAGGGCAAAAAGGTTGTGACACAGAGGAGAGATACCTGGGGAAAAAGTAAAACACGTATCAGAAAATTAAAGATAGATACATTAGGCCATCTGCTTCCAAAGCATGATATACACAAAGGCAAGAAATTCTCTTATCCAAAGAATCTAGGTCACATTTTGTATCATCTTAGGGTAAATAAGACTTCCAACCATATTCAGTCAGGCAGTTTTAATCATGATAATTAACAACTATGGCTCCCCAGGAATATATACTATAGCTCCTGACAAACCAGATTAAAAACATTTTACAACAAAAGTCTAACAATGTTTCTCATCACGGTGTCTACGACAGTCTTAACAAATCCTACTTAAAAGAAAAAATACGCGAGCTGAGAGGTTCCCAGATCCCACCTGAAGCGCACCTTGCTAATCACAGTCAGAAACATCCTTGGAGTTTGGGAAACCCCCAATCCGTCTCCTACAGAAAATGTTTAAACAATTCTAACACTGTGATTATGTATTACATGCAAAGGCGTTCCTGGCAGTAGCACACAAAATCAGGTGTTGGAATAAATAACCAAAGTGATTTTTGTCAGTGATAAAAATCTGTTACCATTAATAGATACACCTTGTAAGTACTCTGTATAGTTATATTTTTTATTAGTAGCCAACTCACAAGAAGATATATGTTTAACATAAGTAGTTCAATAGTGCTCCCTTGCCTCCCTGCCCCACCAACTGCCTCCTTTGACACAAGAAGAACTAGAGAGATAAAGGAGGTTGTAAAGCCAGGAAAGCACCTTTCCACTCACTTCTGAGCCCATAATTAAAATTACACAGACTTGTAATCTAAAAGCATGGGGAAAGCAGAGAAGGTGACTGCAAATAATTACTACTGATACTTTCACCTGTGACCAGGCCTCAAACTAAGATACAGGCAACCTAACCAAAAAACATATGAAAATATGAGGTAATAGGAGTTTCCCAAATCAGATATCTGGAGCACAACTGACACTGACAGGGATCTTCCCAGGCTCGGCCCGTCCAGGCACGAACTCTCTCCAATGCACACCCGAGTGAAAAAGAGACAGATGCCTCGGCATGCTGACATCTCGCTGAACTCCTTGATTCCTGCCTTTTAAGATATCTGGGGTAACCCCTCCAGAGGTTATTCCTCCTTGTAACAGAGAAGAGGGAGTAAACTTCAAAGGGCATCATCTCTTGGGAACAAGAGCAAATGAGTTTTAGATCCAGTACTGTTAGGACTATGTTTTGGGTATACTATAGTTTTCCATCCGTGAATTGGCCTTTGTGGGCTGGCCTGGAAGCCGAGACTTTCTTTATACATACTCATACTTGAATGGGCACTGACACATACATAGTGAAGCATAACTTACTTGTGATCATGAATCTGTGTGTACTCTATCACAGGTCTGATTCTAAAATTTTAGTACTTAAAACAGGAAGATCAAAGATAAAAGATCAAAGCTTTTTATACAAAAGTACAGAATAATGGTAACAACAACACTAACATTTACTGGGGGTTAAGTGTCAGGCATCAGGCTGACACACTCTACATTTATTATCTTTTCATCCTAACACTTAATGATGTAATTAATATTTTTGCCATTTTACAGGTGAAGAAACTGTGGCCTCCCGAGATTTAGTCTGATTCAGGGCTACTCAGTAAAAGGCAGAGTTGAGATTCAAACCAAGATAGAGCTACTGAGGAGGTCAAAGAATGAGAGCTGAAAGAACAAAAACGGACCATACACTTTTGGACAACAGGGAAGAAAACCATACTGCCTCCCAATATCACTGACTATAATAATAATGAGAGTTCTAATAACATGTGGCATTCTGTATTCATGTACTTTTAAAATTAATAAATGTTTGCAACATTCCCCTGAGTCAGTTATAAAAGAGCTCCCTCATTCTCTACAGACTGGGCTTAGAAACTGCTGCCCCACACTGCCTGGCCCTGAGCCCAGAGCTACAGCAGACTCAGTGGCTGCATCTGCCTGCGGGCTCAGGCTCTCTCCTCGTCTCCTTTAGCAGCAGCCCCTTGATCTCTCATTAACTGCAGCCCAACAATTCTGTACAAATATGATGGTAAGAAACTGGGTCAACAGAAGAAACGCTATAAAAACCAAACCTTAAGGGAAAGGAGAAAAAAACACAACACCTTAAAAAAATACTTTAGAAGCATCAAATTACATCTAGCTGTTTTGCTAATTACAAATACTTTTAAAGCTAATGTCTAAAGATGCTTCCTTTTATACTTTGCTATCTAGTCAAAATAACTTTAAAATATTAATATAAGGGCATGAACCTCATAATCTATACAGCTCAGCCAATTTTATTCCCTGTAGCACCAACCTCTCCCCTTTTATTGGAACTCTGGTGTTTAAAGCATTGGAAACAGAAAGATATATATCAGAAAGAAAAAGGGGTTTCTAGACAAGCTGTTATCACAAACTAGGTAGGTAACTCTTGAAATGTCCATACTATCCCAACAGAGTTGTCCTGAGGGCTAAAGATGATATAAATCAAGCATGGATCACATGGTCTGCCATCATAGTTAATCATCATAAGTTGATTTAAAAAAAAAAAAAACACAGCTTTATTGAGATGTAATTTACATATCATAAAGTCTACCCATTTTAAGTGTACAATTAATGAATTTTAGTATATTTACATTGATACAATTGCTGCCACAACCCCAGTGGATTAGATCTTTAAGTTTCTATAATTTAACTTTACTTGTCATTTAAAAGTAGGTAGACAAAAACTGTCACTGACCCCAAGGCTTAAAGGAGCTTCATTTTGTTACTCAGTTTGGTTTCTCACCTTCTATTTGGCAACAGGCTAACTCAAGAAAGACAGGCTCACTTGAAAAAAAAAAAAGAAAAAGAAAAAGACCATGTTGTTCACAGCCTCACTGCCCTTTTTACAACCTGGCAGTCTGACCAAGCCACAAAGTGACACTCGAGTTCTCACTTCAAGTCAGCATCACAAAGGGGAAGCAGGTTACAGCAGCCAAAGGATGGATTCCACCCTTCCGAAGAAGTTTTGAACAGCCTTTCAGATCTTGAGAGATGCCCCTTATTGAAGAGCTTGCAACTTTGTGCCAGATGTTTTTACTCATTTAGTGCTGATAGTATTCCAATTTTCCAGATTGTAGGGGAAATAAAAACTGCGCCTCCACAGAAGGCAAGCCTCATTCCTTGGGACCCCAAGCTCATTAGTGACAGAGCAGGAATAAGTCACTTTACCATGAAGACAGTGAAAAGTGACACCCTCAGAATTCAAACCACTGGCCCAAGGTGAAACGCACGTGAGCGGCAGAAGCAGGCCAGAGCCCACGCATGCCCACACGGAGCAGAGCTGAGAGGCTCAGGGACACCACACACGACCGGGCCAGCGGGCAGCAGCCTGTACTCACAGCATTCCTGCGCCGCCCTGATGCACAGCTCCTCTGCCGTGTACTCCCCGCTGCCCAGCCGGAGCGGCTCCCTATCGGACAGATAGAAGAGCACTTCCACCCCTGGTTCGGGGGCCTCCAGATTCACCTCCGTCTTCTTGGAGCTCCTCATTTTAGCACAGAAAGCCATGGCATTGCAGTCCTCTTTTATATTTAGATACTGTAGTGGAAGGAAAGCGAGACCACGTGGTCATTCTATGTGCTAGAAGGTCAAGTGGTAAAAGAGAATGCTGGGAAGGTAAGTAAGCATAAATACCTCTCAAGCAGGTAATTTCCTACTGCCCCTTCCCTCTCTGAAAATCAAATGCATCCGAACTTACGAGAGGTCAAACTATCCATTATAGTTATGAGGATAATTAATTATACACTCTAATTCATTATGACCAGACCATATTCTCAAAAATCAGAATAATTTTGGACATGGCCTAGATTTATTTTCTCTATCTGCACACAAGTTGTAGTTGAAAAACGTGGCTCATTCTGGAAGCGCTCAAGTTAATGTTACTCATGCTGCCACCTCTACTGGAATCATCTCACTTCTGAGCCCACCTAGGGCATGAATCACACTGTCTTTTAACTTTGTCTATCTCCCACTAAACTGCAAGCTCAGGGAGGGCATGAACCGCATCTTATCTATCTTCCTGCCTCCAGAGCCTAGCTCAGGGCTGGCTCTCAGACAGTACACACCAAGTGACCACCAATTCATGTTCATGAGCCATATGGAAGGGTCTCGAAAATTACTGAACGGGGCCAAGTCCTCATCACTCCACTGGCAGGCAGGCAGATGGGCAGCACTGTGTGGCAGAAGAATGAGGGCTGGAAGCCTTGCTCTGAAGAGGCCAGAACCTGCTGGTGAGAAACTTGCAAAAGTCCTTCACCTGAGCTTCTAAAGGCAGGGCAACTAGGATCAAAGAGCCAGCCCCAGCAACTTAGCTTAGACAAGGCCAGGAAGGAAAAGGAACATCTTTCTTCCCCTCACTCCAACACCAGTGGCCTACAAACTAATTTCCCTGACCCCAGGTTCCTAATTTCCTACTGCCTGCCAAGCCAACCTTCGCTTAGCCCTCAAAGTAGTATCTCTGTAACACCTATCAGGTCCTCCAAAAGCCCCCATTAGTCTATAAGAGCAGTCTCAAACTCCTCACAGAGGTCCTCCATCAGCTGCCAGCTAGCCTCTCAGCCTCATCTTCCATCACTCCTAGCCTCTTACTTCATGCCTGAAACCTACAAAGTTGCCATTGTTGCCATTGTTCTGGTTACTCCTACTGCCCCCCCCCCCCCCCCCCCCCCCCCCCGCCCCACGCCATTCTGCTTTTCTCACCTTCCTGCCTTTGGTCATACTCATTTTTCTATCAGGAATACCTTCCCACCTCATCTTTTCCATGAAAAACTGTAATTTTCTTTAGAACTCGGCTTGGACATCACCTCCTCCAGGAAATGCCTATGAACTTCCATCCCATCCCCTAGGTTAGATGCCCTCTCCCAAACTCACCTCGCTGCACTAACCACACTGGATTATGACCATCTTATTCATGTGTCTGTCTTTCTCTCTCTCAATGGTTTATGCTGGGAGTTCCTTAAGGGTAAGGACTGTGTCATTCAACTTTTTCCCCAGTACCTAGCACAGAGCCTTACATTTAAAGGGTGCTTGCAGAATGGCCCAAGGAAGCTCCTCAAAACAAGTCACATAGTTCTCTTCACCAGACTCATGAGCTCGTTTATTAGCCGCCCTGGTAAAGGTGAGATACTTACAGGAGAGACATGAACCAGATATGCCTCAATACTACAAACTAAGAGGCACTCAATTTTACTTGTTTCATCTCCAAAATAAATCTGAAAACCAGAAGCTTCCAGAAATCTGGCTGAAAGACTAAGTTCATAACTTACCTTAAGGGTTCAGATCAACTGTCAAGCAAGAAAGTTTTTTTAAGTTTGTTTCTATATTTTGAGAGAGAGAGAGTGAGTAGGGGAGGGGGAGAAGGAGAGAAAATCTCTTTGTGCTATCAGTGCAGAGCCTGATGTGGGGCTCGAACTCACAAACCACGAGATCATAATCTGAGCTGAAATTAAGAGTTGAACGCTTAACTGACTGAACCACCCAGGCTCCCTGAGCAAGAAAGGTTTAAAACCCAACACTGAGCATCCAACTCCACCCTACAACGAGAAACAGAAACGGAAAACAAACAAGCTGCAGTCTGCTTTATAATGTAAGATACACCTTTGTCCTTGAGGCCCTATACAGGCATGGCATGGGAAGAATTGAGAGATGGTGTTACACGCTTTCACCCTAAGGAAATAATCAGGCAAGTATACGTGATTATATACGTATACAGTGTGGCACCATTTATAATAGGAAAAAAATACAAGTGACAATAGAAGGCTAACAAAATAAGAAATATCAACACAAAAGAATACTATGCAGCTGTTAAAAAGATGACATAAAGCTATGTGAATCAACACTGAAAAATATATATGACATATTACAATGTGAAAAAAGGCATAATATGTATATCATGACCCTTTTGATCATGCCTATATCCACAATCTGGAAAAACATGTGATAAACTGCTAAAGTGGTGAATATCCAGGAAGGACTATAAGGGAGCTTTATCTTTTACTCTGGACTTCCTATACTTTTATACTCTTGAGATTTATTTTTAAACCAGCACATTCAACATTTGGAAATGAAAAAAAAAAAAATTAAAATACCAATACTGAAAAATGAAAGGATAGAAGTACAGGTTATCCTTACAAGTTCAAGATCAGTTTCATTATTCTTTTTAAAAGCTATTTTCCTTTTGGTCCTTTTTTAAAGATATGCAAAGGTACATACCTGCATTTATTCGGCTGTCCAATGTCCTCCAAAAGCAGACTGGATTTTCTTCTCTACTTTCCAAAGTCCGTTCAGAGCTGGGATAGAGACAAGGATAAATAAATAAATCAGCTGCAGATGTAATTGCATCACAGAATAAGAGGACATTCTTATTAAGGAAGCAGCCCAAACCATAAGTGGACAGGAAAAAGCATTTGGGAGGAAGAAGGGAAAAAAATTGATGAGGACACTGAGAGGACAGAGAGGCATCGTAGGGTATGAATATCAAAGAAGATATTATTTTTACCACTTCAACAGAGGAAGCCAGGGACTTTTGCTTCCTGGCATAGAGTGCCCGGTCCAATGCAAATGAAGACCATGCGCCTTTTCCGTCAACAACCTCTCCCCTGAGGCCATGAACAATAGTTCAGGACCCCCAAACTTATGCACTTTTATTTCCCATTTCCATTTCCTTTAGAATTACCCTCCTCCCAACCCGGTCTGCCCTTGGCCTCATTTAATGGTGATACATCATATGATATGGTGAAAGGGGGAGCGCCGAGAAATAAATCCAGTGAAAAATGCTTTTAGTTCACCAAATGTTTTTTGAGCCATTCATATTTGAAAACTTAGGTAGCAAAAAAGCCTCCTTCCAACTCCCTGACCTCACTTCAAACTTATACTACACAAGAAAGCCAGTTTGATTCTCTAGAATTAAAGCACTGATCCTATCATCTTCATCACCAACCACCACCAACCGCCCAACACACACAGTGTTCTGCATTGTTTTAACAACTTTCCGGGTGCCTCTCACAAATTCTTTTTAATAGTAGAATCTAATTATTTTTGCAAATCAGGAGCAAACACCCTTAGTGGTGTGAAAGTGGTTTCCAAGTTAATATGGATCACTGTCTGTTTTCTGTTGGTCATTTAATACACTTTATCAGAATTCTACTTTCCCAAGCATTACACGGCAGAAGTAGAAAGGGAGTGGGGTGACGGAAATGAGGCTACAGGCTAGCATTCCCACAGGATCTTACAATCGAAGGGGGGGATGGCACAAATGAAAACATACACGCAGTCTAAAACCAAAAGAGTGTGGGGCGCCTGGGTGGCTCAGTCGGTTGAGCGTCTGACTTCGGCTCAGGTCATGATCTCGCAGTCTGTGAGGTCAAGCCCTGCATCAGGCTCTGTGCTGACAGCTCAGAGCCTGGAGCCTCCTTCAGATTCTGTGTCTCTTTCTCTCTCTGCCCCCACCCCTCTCCACTCTCTGTCCATCTCTGTCTCTCTCTCTCTCAAAAATAAACAAACATTAAAAAAAATTCTTAAACCAGAAGAGTGTGTCACAATGTCACCTTCGGGAAGCCAGGCAGAGGATATAAGTATGAATTTTTTTTTTCAACGTTTATTTATTTTTGGGACAGAGAGAGACAGAGCATGAACGGGGGAGGGGCAGAGAGAGAGGGAGACACAGAATCAGAAGCAGGCTCCAGGCTCTGAGCCATCAGCCCAGAGCCCAACGCGGGGCTCAAACTCACGGACCACGAGATCGTGACCTGAGCCGAGGTCGGACGCTTAACCAACTGAGCCACCCAGACGCCCCTTGACTTGGCTATTCTGACGTGGACAACTTTATCAAGATTCAAAGAACAAACCATTATACTTTCAGCTTTTAAAAATCTAACGTAATCCATTGTTTTAATTATGAGAATAGATACCCCACCCCACATCAAAACAGAAATCTGAAATTAGCTACATGCTATAATGCCTTGCTTTGGCTCAGGAGCAGAGCTTCAAATGTCACATTTAGGAGATTCATTATTTTTGAGCAGTTCTTCATGCCTGAAACTGACGTACATCAGGAGGCCACAATAAAGAACTGGAGCAATATGGCCCCTGTTCACATGGAACTTACAGTCTGTAGTGGAATCAAACAAAGATGCACATAAAGAGGTAATTATAAAGAGCTTAAAATGCCATGGAGGAAAAAGAGAAAGGTAAAATAAAAGGAATATCATCTAGCATGGGACTCAAGAGGGAATTAATATTGAGCTGAGATGTAATGGTATCTAGGGAGGTGGAGAGAACTGGGTAAAGGACTGGCATATGCAAAGGCCTGGTAGAGGGAAGAAGCTAGTCTCATCTCTCCAGCTTCATAAATGGGGAAATCCCTCCAATATTCCTTTATACCTGGGCAAAGAACAGCCCTAGTTGGTTCATCAGCAGTATTTGCTAATAGCATGTCTGGGGCCTACCTGAGGTTTCCTGGAAGCATGCCATTATATGCTGCTGCCAAGGATGAATGAAAACCGATGGGCCCAGATGAGCCCTATGCTCTGGAGAATTAAGAAGCCTGCCCCAAAAGGAACATACTTTGAGCCTTTCAGATCAGGAAGAGACCTGTAGGTTCCAACAGACCCAATTTAACAAAGACTACAGCATAAAACCTTTCAGAATTCACAAAGGATTTTTAAGTGTACCATCAGATCACCTACTACTTGCATTCAGGAGTCACAGGGTTGCTCGGAGCCTCATGTAAGATTCGAGGGTCAGCCTAAAATCACTAACATTTTTCTAGGATTGGATTCTATGAAAACCTATAATAAAACAGAGTTTGGTTTTTCCAGTGTTCCTTCCCTATTGCAAGCCACATTATACTGAAGTCATAATACACCTAATTTTCAAACTGACCTCCCATATTATTGGATAGGACAATAAAATGGTATTGTGATGCTTAGCATAGAGATCAAACTCACAGGGAAGACAGAATCAGCAACAGAACTGCTAGACCATATGTATTTACTATGATATTTTTATATGCTGATTCAATAACAACAGAATCTCAAAAAACTGACATCCTAATGATAAAAATGTAAAAACACCCATAAAGCACTTAAAAGACAGGATAGGCACCGTCCTAAGCACTTAAATCTAGGATTGCTGATCCACTTTGTATGAAATGACATCTGTTCTCATTCAGGATGAGAAGAGTCTTTTGTTAGTACACAGTCTGTGTAAAGGCTTCATTCAGGTAGCATTTCTTTCCATATAAACCAAACAAAATGCTATTTATTTATTTAATTCAATTTAGTTTACAGTGTAGTCTTGGCTTCAGGAATAGAGCCCAGTGATTCATCTCTTACATATGCTCATCCCGAAAAGTGCCTTCCTTAATGCCCATCATCCATCTAGCTAACACCACTCCCCACCCTTACCCCCCCTTTCAGCATCCCTCAGTTTGTTCTCTATTTATTTTAAGAACAGATAGGAAAAGAGCAAGATCAAGTTTATAAATACTACAGATAATTCCAGGCAATCAATTCAAGTTTTTCGTTACAAATACAAAAAGAAAATCTTAAATGCTCAAAAACTGACCGGTAAGAATCGCGCAACACCCTTTCAAAAGAATATGATTCACTGGGTTCCATTCCCAATGCAAATGAACACAAAGAAGCTCAGAAAATGGGAAGAATAAAAGTGAATAATCAAAAGCTCTTTGAGGACAGCACTGAATTCTTCCATACTAATTTACTTACAAAATTTCAAGTTTTTGAATAAAAAAAAAAAACTGCCTCTCTTTCTATGGTTAGAGGATTGCTTCTGTGGCTCGATCTTGTTAGATGCTACTTTGCATTAAAAAAAGGGAGGGGGGACATTTTGTAGAATCTCACAGTTCTTTAGTTTATAAAAGTCTGATCCAAGTATAGCTGATGCTTCCTGAACGAGGAAAATGTAACAAAACAAGAGACAACTTGCGAGTCTGAACAGGGCCTAGCTGCAATAGAGGCATATCATAACTATTTTCCAAGATGCAAACTCCTAGAAATCTATGTCTGAAGATGCTGAAATCCTCTTAAATTGTCAAGGACACCCTTTAAAGTACAAGTATCTGTATAAGGGAAGAATATACAATTAAACTTTGAATAGTGAAGAGACATAAAAATAGACCATGTTAAAATTCACAAGTATGATCAGAATATGACTGCTTCTGGCCAAAGGCCACTGCCAGATTTACATGATAAAAATAGACTGGATGATAGTTAAAATCAATGACAAGAGTCAGAATACAACACTTTGGGTAGGTAGCTGGTTATTTTTACTAAAGAAACCATCACTCACACACACACACACACACACACACACACACACACACACACACACAGGGTTACTTTATGTCCATCTTAAAGGAATCAAAGCTTTTGATTTCTGAAGTAGAAAATAAAAAATGTTGATAAGTTAAAGTATGAACCTAGAAAAACTGAGAAGAAAAATACGTAATTTAGAAGTATTTCCTGAAATCAGCTGCTTAAGAAACTTTAAGACTAAAGTTTCTAGACCTTAAACTATTTCAGCAGGCACCTGCCTTAAGTTCGGCAATGAAACCTAACATCAAAATACAAGCTCCAGGAGGGCAAGGATCATTGTCCCGTAAGCGCTGATCACCAGCACATATTAGGTGCTATTAGTTAAATACAGTTGAATCTTGAACAGCATAAGGGTCAGGGGTCTAAACTCCCGTGCCATCAAAAATTAGTGTATAACTTTTGACTCCATCCAAATTACCAATAACACAAATAGTTAACACATATTTTCCACATTATACATATTACATACTGTATTTCTATAATAAAGTAAACTAAAGAAAAGAAAATGTTATCAAGAAAATCGTAAGGGAGGGGCGCCTGGATGGCGCAGTCGATTAAGCGTCCGACTTCAGCCAGGTCACGATCTCGCGGTCCGTGAGTTCGAGCCCCGCGTCTGGCTCTGGGCTGATGGCTCAGAGCCTGGAGCCTGTTTCCGATTCTGTGTCTCCCTCTCTCTCTGCCCCTCCCCCGTTCATGCTCTGTCTCTCTCTGTCCCCAAAAAAATAAATAAACGTTGAAAAAAAAATTAAGAAAAAAAAAAAAAAGAAAATCGTAAGGGAGAGCAAATACATTTACAGCACTGGACTTTTTATTAAAAAAAGGAAGTGTATAAGTGGATCCATGCAATTCAAGCTCCTGTCGTTCAAGGGTCAACTGCAGTTGTTACATGAAATGAAGGTAACAAAGTAACATTACTGAATCCATACACAACTAGCAAGTGTGATCCTGAACAAACCATTTTAACTAACTCTGAGCCTAGTTTCCTCATCCGCTAACCTTAGAGGAAACATCCCGCCTAATGAATCAGAAAAATTTTTGAAAAAGTCTTCATCAGGGGCGCCTGGGTGGCTCAGTCGGTTGAGCGTCCGACTTCAGCTCAGGTCACGATCTCGCGGTCCGTGAGTTCGAGCCCCGCGTCGGGCTCTGGGCTGATGGCTGGGAGCCTGGAGCCTGCTTCTGATTCTGTCTCCCTCTCTCTCTGCCCCTCCCCCGTTCACGCTCTGTCTTGTCTCTCTTTGTCTCAAAAATAAATAAACGTTAAAAAAAAATTAAAAAAAAAAAAAGAAAAAGTCTTCATCAAGCTCCTATAACACCTTTTTCAAGTGCAGTTGTTGATGTGAAAGTGCTCAGAAAGGTGTTAAGTGGTAAAACAATGCAATGTAGGCTTTATGGCAAAGGACTCAAGTGAGTTGTGAGCTTGCGAGAAGGACAACAGAATAAATAGGCATTCTGAACAAAAGCCTTATCATTAATCAAGTTCCATTTCACAAATCTAGCAGAGCAGTTAGGAGAGTGAGCTGGATCATCCCTACCTGAGTCCAAATCCTGCCTTCCCCACCTACTAGCTATTGTAACCTTAGGCAAGCTACTTAACATCCCTAAACCTCAATGTTCTCAGTTATGGCGGGAGGCAGGGAATGGCATGTGTCTCATAGAGCTGTTAAGGGTTATATAAGTTAATGCATATAAACTCTGCCTCAGGCAGAGTTTAGCAGGCAGCAAGCATTCATATTTTGGCCATAATTCCTGCTAAACTGATTACATACTGATGGAACACAGTTCCAGTCGAGGAGAGGGAACTCCAATATACACTGAGCCTCTGCAACAACTCCTGCATCAATGGCACTTGCACTTAATTCTCATAAAAAGCAGGAGAGGTTTGAGGCCAGTCAGTGGGAGTGCCGGAAGTCAAACACAGGACTCCTGATTCCAAGGACCCTGCTCTTTCCACAGGGCGGCAGGGGGAATGACGGAGCCTGCTTTAAAATGCCCCCTATCACCAACACCATGGTCTTCTCTGGCTTTTCAGTATTTCTCACAGCTTAACATCCACCTGGGAGACTGAACTCATTCTAGGGCTTTCCCTCCAGAGACTGAAGACATGGTCACTGAAAAAACCAGCCAAGTGCTCAGGCCTTGCTGCACCGAAGCCCACAGCTAAACACTGCTCCAGCACCACTACCTCAGGTGTGGAGAGGAAAGTTCTGGTGGCTGCTGACTAGGGCCCAGCTCACACATGCACAGAACCTCCTTGAGGCCTAAGACACACACAGAGGCAGGGAGAGCATCTCTGCTTCCCTTCCAGAGTTCCCCACTAGGAACTCTGCACACACACACAAGAACTTTGGAAGGGACTTGTATCGGGTGCACCCGGTACCCCCTGCCTTGCCGAGACCCAGAACAACTGTCTGATGAAAGCATCACAAGATACTGTGCAGAGCTGATGGATTCCAGCCAAAAGGACGACACAATATAAATACAAAACCTGCTATTTTTTCCTGTCAGCAAGTCAGAATGATGGCTTTTCTATATGCCATTCCTGCCACACAGAATAACTCACTTCTAACTATAGCATTTCCAGGAATACCCCAGAACCGTAAGTGCTGCTTCATTTACAATAAACTTCCAGGGATGATCAAACAATCAATGCCAACTCAATGGGTCAGGGCTCTCTGCACTGCTCCCAACGAGCCTGCTTTCCCTGAGAGACAATTTCTGATCAAAGTAAATACAGTACTTGGCCTAATTAACATCAATAAGTATTTTCCTAAAAGCCACACAGTATCAAGATGCTTTGCTACTCTTTCTTCTTTTTCCACTAATACATCTATAATGTTATTAGAGAACACAGGATCTCGGGGTCAGGACTATGGTGGCAGAAGTGGACACTCCAAACATGGTGGGAAGAATGGCTTGTCTTCACCTTATGTGCTGTTCAATCACTCATTCCTAAAATGCATATTAAGCACTTGTACCATCGCAATAAAACCTTGCATTTATACGGTACTTTATATTTTAAAATGGCTTTCACATCTATAACCACATTTGAGGCTCACAGCTCCTTTCGCAAATGAGAAGATTCAGCTTCAGACGTTCCCACGTTCGAGAAGCCAGTGCATGGCCAGACGGGGCTCAAACTCATTTCTCGGCCTCCAGCTTCACTGCCCTTTCTCACTGTGCCACATTTCCTTGGTCAAGGCATGGGGCTTTGGTGGAATCTAAAGAAGTACTAGGATTAAAATCTAAGCTCACCAAAACCTTGGTCTGTTAATAGCTAGCAAGAGAAAAAGACACCCGGGGACCTCAAGAAAGCAGACGTGGAGGGGATGCTGAGACACAGACAGTAGGAACAACAGGAGTCAAGAAGAGAGGGCTGTGAGGTAATCAGGGAGAGTGGAGTCTGTTCCCAGCCTTGAGGAAGACAGAAGATTTTCAAAGACAGAAAGGAACTATGCAGTTCTTCTGGAAAAGGACCAGGAGCAAGGCAAATCATGAGGGCGGGTGTGTAAGAAGGAATATGCAGACCGGGAGGGGCAGATAGGAAGGAGGTAGACAGCGTGGAAAGGTGGAGGAGGGTCCGTTTGAGGACAGTCTGTGTGCCAGCTTCCTCCCTCGGGCAACAAGAGAAACCCCCCAGAGAAGGAGGCCCTAGTTCCAGCCTAGTTCTGCCAGAACCTGCCTGGTCTTAAGCCTCTAAAGCTTTCTGAGCTCAAATAGTGTGTAATAAAAAAAATACTAGATGACCTCTACGGTTCCTTAAAGAACAGAATGTTTGAAAGCATATTACGCCACACCCTAACACAGCTAATTTTTCATTGATTTGTATTTCCAAGATGACATGCTTCAACAACCTTTTGTTGATGATGGCATCTGACAAAGCTTGCAGGAAACCATAATTTAATGGAGTACACAGGAAACAAGAGTGAATCCCCCCGCTCCTCACTAATTTTTACTAATTTACTTGTGTGTCACTGCGTGTTAACCTACTCCCTCTCTCTGTTATGTACTAAGCTCTTTCAGGGCAAAAAACCATCTAACATTTTCTCCTGTAATTCTTTAACCACTCAGCATTCTTGGATGCAAACAACAGAAACCAGTTCTGCTTACCTTAGGATAAAAATGAATTAAGAGAAAGATAAAAATGAATTAAGAGCACAGAGAAGTCTGATAAGGACACCATTCTAGGACAGCTACCACTGTTCATCAGACATTAGCACAACTGGACTCCTAGCTCTGCTGCTCTCTTGAATGATCTTAAGCTGCCCCTCCGTGTCTGTACCATCCCCTCCAGATTCAACGTCCTGGAACACAGGGATCCAAGAGGTGAACTCAAGCCGCCCCTATGTGTCCGTACTGTCCCCTCCAGATTCAATATCCTGGGACACAGGGATCCAAGAGGTGAACCAAGTTCATCCAGTCATGTGTCTGCATTTCCTTCAACTTCGACAGCAACAACAGATGATCACTCTAGAAACAAAGAGAGTTCAGATGCTATACAATCCCCCAAACAGCAAGTGTCCACTCCAGTCTATACTCCCAGTGAACTCAGCTAGGGGAAGTCAGAGGAGAAAAATAAAAAGAAATCTCAAGAAAAATGGTCCCATACACCTCTCCCCAACCAAGAAACTAGAACCAATTTTTATGTTTAGTTTTGAAATAGTCTGCCAAGTCTGAAATGGCAGGCAGAGCTCCTCAGTGGACCATATTTGTACAATGAGTAGTGTACTTTGTCCTCATCAAGGCAGCAGACTTGATCACTAGGTCAACACTGCAGAGCACTAAGCCACCTCTCATTCAACTCCCTGGTCTGCCCCAGTTCAGTTGAGTATCTAGAAGGGTTACACCTCACTATCTGATATCCTAGGAACCTGTGCCAACAGCCATGCTTTCCAACATCTTTCCAAACCTTTTTGACCATGATGCATAGTAAAAAATATATTTTACAGTATATGTGTGTGTATGTGCGTGTGTGACAAAAAATTAGTTTCACAGAAGGATACCTTACTGTATGCAATTCATTCTATTTTCTATTCTATGCTATTTTCTTCATTTAATACATTTTTTAAATGCTAAAAAGACCCTCAAAATAAATTTCACAGTCCACTAATGAATAACAAACCAGTCTGAAAAACACTTGTTTAAAGGACTCAACAAGATTACCAATAAGAAAATTAAACAATAAAATTAATAATAATAATAATAATAATAATAAGCTGTGAGATCATGACCTGAGCTGAAGTCAGACGCTTCACCAAATGAGCCACCCAGGTGCTCCATAAAATGTATTTTATATTCACTGCTTATATTCAATGTGTATACCTTCCTTCCCTAGCTGACATTAAAACACTGAAATGTATTTCTCTGAAATTCCTCTGACTACCAGAAGATCACTCCTCTTTTCCCACAGTGTGCAGCCTATGAAGTTTCAACCCAGACAGCTACACTGAGATCCACTGTGCAATCCACTCAGAGTCTTCCTTTCACAATAGTTTCTTCTCCCAGGAAGCTCTTCAGTCGGGTTACCTTCTAAATCTCCACAATGATGCCGGAGATTGAGAAAACACAGAAACTAAACCCACAGAGCACAGAAGATCCATGCTTTCAATTCTGCCAATAACCACTCTTCTTAAAACCCATGATTTATTCATAAACTCATAACTTATTCCCACAGTCCCCAGTTTCTAACTTCACAATCACAGTAAAGTGATGACTTGCAGGAGCCTAAGGAATTCAAAATCCATTGTTTACTTCTTATCTGTGCAAAATTTTTCAATGTATTTCATGTTGATAACATTGTGGATGGACAGAAGAATTCAGTGTATGGCCACCAATGGGAATTTCTGAGGAGGGGGAGCTAGGCAGGTTTTGCAGGTTTAGATGATAGATGGTATATTCCATGGATTAGGTTAGGACTCCTTTGTATCAACTTTAATTATAGTTTTCTACCAACGAACCGAAAAAGGTAAACAGATACAGCTCTCTTTCCTCAAGATAAATGCTCACTTCATACTTGGCACCTAAGAAGGCAGAACCTCGGTGAAGCACTTTTTTGCACTCTTGTCCCAAATACATCCACAGCATGATTCTAGACCCATAATTCTTTTATCAAAAAGCCCTTGCGTAACAGACAACAATTGAATTTAACCAAACTGTTATCCATCTCACTGCAAATTCAGTGGAATGCCTGGTCTTCATTCATTACATTTAATTTTCCTGCAGGAAAGGTGGAGGAGTAGTACATACTCCAGCTATGGAGCTTCTTTTGTCCCTCCTTTCAAGAGAATAAACATGTAGAAAGACAGGAGGGTAAGATAATACACTAAGACTACTGTAAATATTATGGTAGGATGCTGACGACTAATTAAACTAGAAAAATGTAAACGTTAACAACTAGGAGGAGTAACTCACTCCTAGACATCATTCATTAAGTTATTATAAACTAGCAAAATTCATCATGAAAAGCCTATGAACCACAGCTCTGTGGGACGCAAAGAATGCAAGAAAAGATGCATCATCAAAGAAGAGCTAGCAACCCAAGACTGTGACAAGGAAATAACACATGATTGATTGCCAAACACAAGACACACCCAACCAAGGCAAAAGAGCATGTTCAGAGAAGGTGTGAGGTGGGAGCGGGTGTAGTTAGTCCAATCCGGAGGAGGAGGGGGGAGGAGGAGGGGGGAGGAGGAGGGGGGGAGGAAGAAGGAAGAAGGAAGAAGGAGGAAGGAGGAAGGAGGAAGGAGGAAGGAGGAAGGAGGAAGAAGAAGAAGAAAGAAGAAAGAAGAAAGAAGAAAGAAGAAAGAAGAAAGAAGAAAGAAGAAAGAAGAAAGAAGAAAGAAGAAAGAAGAAAGAAGAAGAAGACCTGAGTCAGAAAATTGGCCCTGCCACTTAGTAGCTTGGTTCAGGTCACTTTTTAACTTTCTGTGATTGTTTCCTCATTTGTAAATAAGGATAATAGTAATTATTTCTCAGGATTGTTTTAAACTCTGTGAAAAATAATATATATAGGCCTAGTAGAACAGCTGGCCCACAGTAGTCATGTAATAGTATGACCATTATGGCAGAGGTGGGATTTGAACTGGGCCTTTAGGGATGGGGAAGCTGCAAACAGGAAGAGAATGGAAGCTGACTAAAGGGAACACTCCAAATAACAGAAACAAGAAGAAACAGCAGCAGAGGAAAGGGGGAGTCCCCCTTTGGAGGGTAAAGAGAAGGTCTGTGTAAATCAAAAAGAAATGAGGAAAGAGAGAAAGCTGAGGTCAATTTACAGTGGACCACAAATGCCAATTAAAGTCTGGACTTTCCTCTGAGGAGACACTGCCCATGAATCCCCAGACTCAGATGAATTCCTCTGAAGCAAGAAAGTCCCCTGGTACATGAATGTGTGTTCTGTCGGGAGTGGGGTCTCAGACAGAAGGAGTGATGAAAAAAGGCATGGGGACACCTGAAGTTCACTGTGGAAAATAATATTGTTTTAAAATACTTTTATTATTATTATTTATTTTTTAGATAAAGTGTACACAAGCAAGGGAGAGGGGCAGAAAGAGAGAGAGAGAGAGAGAATATCCCAAGCAGACTCCATGCTGTCAACACAGAGCCCAACATGGGGCTCGAACCCACAAACCATAAGATCATGACCCGAGTTGAAATCAAGAGTCGGACGCTTACCCGACTGAGCCACCCAGGAGCCCCTAAAATACTTTGAATGAATCAACTAGTCTTTCATGGATAGATAGGCACGGACACTGAGGTTCTCCATCCCTCTTCCCCCAGTGTGAACATCCAGGACAACAAAAACTGACGAAATAGCCCCAAATATTGCTACTGGTAAGAGCTAGTTTGAATATTCATTTGGGAGATCCATACTTTAACCTCACCTTACTAAACGCGCGTGCACACACACACACACACACACACTTTAAAAAATAAAATGAGAAGCTAGAGGGTTTCTTCTGCGAATTACACTGTGAATGAGTCAGAAAAAACTTTCCCATTGCTTGTGTCCTCACAGTTTAAGAGACTGGCTGGGACATTTACTATCAGCACTGAGGGAATCAACATTCTGCTGTGGTGATTCACCCTCCTCTGCGAGTACAGAGGGAGGAGTTCGCAGGGCTACCCTCGGGAGTCACTCTGAATTATTTTTGTAACATCTTGTCCTTGGATAAAAGGAAACAGAAATAGGAGGTGGGGAGGTCATCTATTACTCAGTGGAGTTGTTTACACAGCCCTGTTTCCCTATTATCCAGAATTCAGTGTTTTGGATAAATGAAAGACATAAGGTACCCATGTTTCCGGAGAGCTATATATAGAATTCACAAAAATCATGTCGTATGGAAATTTATCTGCCTTTGATACTTCCCAGGCCTTAGGATTATGATTTTGACCAATTTTAATTTCACAAAACCATGCAGGGTGGAATAGGGCGGGAGATAATCCAGTTAGTGGAATTTGCACAAACAAGGTCCCTTGTACTATCATCCATTTAAACAGATAATCTTCAAGAGCTTGCATGAATGTTTTATCAGCTCACAGAACTCTCTGATGTGTGTCCAGCTAGGTGTTCCCTGAACATTGCTGATCTTGGCCAAAAGAACTGTGTGTGTCCATGCACTATGACATCTGTACACATAGCTAATAAATAGCAGAGCTATAGCACAGACCAAGTCCTCAGATGCCACATGTCATGAATTGTACATTGCATGAAAATAAATATTACACTTTCTCCAAATGAATGCAAAAAAGCAAAGCTGGCCTAACTGTTCATAATCATTAAGTAATCAAAGTCAATACAAAATCAATACACACACAAACACAATTATATACTTTTTATAGCTTACAAAGCATCTTCAATACATGGTTTCCATTAATCCTCATAATAATTTTAAATATCGTTCCTCTTATTTTTACTCATAAGCAAACTAAGGCCTAAAGATACTAAGTGACTCATGAAACGTCTAAAGAAAAAATGACAAATGATCATGGTGAAAAGGGCACATTTCACCAATACTCAAAATAAAATAACAGGATGCCATTTTTTAATCCATCTGGTCAGTAAGGGTTATGTAGTTTTTTTGTTTTTGTTTTTTTTGTTTTTTTGGGTTATGTAGTTTTTAAATGTAGATTCAAGCCTGAATTAAGTAGAGGTATAAATTACTGTCATGTTCAAACTATAAAAGTTATTTAGACTCATGTTAATAAAAATACACATTCAGTATACAGACCGATATACTGAAAAGCAAGAGTTCTTCTCCCTACTCCTCAGAGATAACCACTATTCTGCTTTTGGTGCAACCTTCCTTGAGGACAATTTGGCCCCACGTGTCAACTTGTATTTAAAAATCCTTGTGTTTGGAGTCAGCAACCCTGCAATACAGTAATAAAAAAAAGCAGGTTACAAAGTAGCACACAGAGGATGCCCTAGCTATGTTGCACAGACACATGCATATAATCCTAGAAAAAGAAAAAAAAATGCAGAATGGGAAGGACACAGTAAGAAAAATTACCTGTGTTAACAGTGATTATTTTAGGTGCTTGTGGATTAGGGATTAGTTCGTCCTGCAAGCCTTTTCAGTTTTTCCAAGTGTTCTCTGATAACTATGTGTTACTACTCTAATTGGGGGTGGGGGGGAGTAATTCCCCCAGGTTACACAGGGAGTTGAGGTTCAGACTGGGATTCAGGAGAGCTGATTCCTATTCCACTATTTAAGTCTTCATGTCAATATGTCATTCTGCCTGCTGTAATCTTATTTATTTGTTTCTTTTTGCCTGCTGTAATTTTAAAACACTTCAGGAGTTACTAATGACTAAAAGCAATTAAGAGATGTGACAAGGCAAAATGCAATTATTTGCTATGAGTGATAGAGATACTAAGTATTATGACTTCAGAGGAGGAAGAGACCATCCTAACACAGAATGATTTCACAGGCTTTCTAAGCCAGAGATCTGGACAGGTAAAGAGAAGGGAGCTCCATTCAAGGTGAAGATAAAAGTGTGATCACAAGCAGCAGGCAGAATATCAGCAGGCCTGCTTCAGGGACAGGCAGCAGGAGACTTGCACATACTCATGCAGAGAGGCAGGAGACCAGACGGTGGAGGTAGGCGGGGTTTAGACCGAGATGGATGGGACAACAGTGTGGTGTACAGAGGACACTGGGAGTCACAGACGGCTCACATGTCCAACTGGTAAGCCCCAATCACTGTAACTGCTTTGTCTTCCTCTTCTCCCCATCATTCTGATTTCTTTCTCAAATTAGGGCAACAGTCTCCAGAAAAGTTCTCATCTTCCTTCTCATTCCCTCTATTCCTGTCTCCACAATGCAGCCAGTCAGATTTCTAAACTACAAATCTAAAAATCTTATGCTTTCTTCTTCCTACTCTCTTAGGAAAGATGGACTTCAAGGCTACTTGTGATCTAACCTTTCGTGGCTTAACACCGTTTGTACCTGGACTCCAAATGTGCTGAGTTATGCAGGCAGCTTCCCTGACATGATCCATCTGCCAAGTCTAGGCATCACAGCATCCTGTGCTTACTTTTACAGCAGGCTTTATGATCCTGCTTTGAAACTATCTACAGAACTGTGTCTTCTCCACTGTCCTTGAGCTCCCAGAGAGCAGGGACTGTAGCTGCTATCAAGCTATATGTAACACCAAACAACAATGCTTAGGGTACAGCAGTCAATAATTGCTTGTGGAAGGAATGCTTAAACACTTCCTTTTTCAGGATGCCTTCCCTGACCATCCCCACTTCCCTCCAGAAGTACTCACCCAGTCTATGTGAACACAGTATACCAGTTTGCATTTAAATTTTGTTTTATTTATTTAAGTAACCTTTTACACCCAACATGATGCTCAAAACCCATGACCCCAAGATCAAGAGTCACAGGCTATTCCAACTAAGTCAGCTAGCCATCTCTACCACCTTGCATTTAAAAAATGTTTATAAAATAAAATAAAATAAAATAAAATAAAATAAAATAAAATAAAATATGTTTATAACATTAAATGTGAACTTATATGCCTAACTGAATTGTGAAAAACAATTAAGCTTTGTATTCTTGTATCTTCTCCCCACCACGGCACCCATGAAAGAGCCCACAGCTAATTGTTCTTTCTCATAAGGAAAAACATACTCTGAGATTTCTCAGTGTGCTGGAAGTTGCTTAAGATGGAAATAATATAATCAAATGTAGTATATCAAATCAATTCAATTAGGCCAGCAAGTGAAAAAACACAAGTTCATAGTAGGTATGAACCAAATGTTGATTTCTGTTATAGAACAATTAGTGATAAACTGTGAAACGAAACTACAAAGTTTTAAAATATTCTCTTACTTATATTGCCCTGTGAAAGCATTTAAATATTTTTATTTATTGTTTTAAAGTGTACAATTCAAAGGTTTTTAGTATATTCATGAAGTTTTACAACCATCCCTAATACCTAATTCTAGACCATTTTCATCACCCCCCAAAACAACCTCATTCCCATTAGTGGCTACTCTCCACTCTCCCTATCACGTCCTCTGGCAATCATTAATCTGTCTATTCTGAACATTTCATATAAATGAAATCACACAATACGTGATTCAATACTGTCTTACTTCACCTAACATTTTCTTTTTTTTTTAATTTTTAATGTTTATTTATTTGAGAGAGAGAGAGCGCGTGAGCACCAGTAGGGGAGGGGGAGGAGCAAAGAGAAAAGGAGACAGAATCAGAAGTAGGCTCCAGGCTCTGAGGTGTCAGCACAGAGCCCAACACAGGGCTCAAACCCACGAGCTGTGAGATCATGACCTGAGCCGAAGTCGGGCGCTTAACCTACTGAGCCACCCAGGTGCCCCACACCTAACATGTTTTCAAGGTTCATCCATGTTGTATCATGTACTAATACTTCATTCGTTTTTATGGCTGAATAATATTCCACTATGTGAAGGCATTTAAAAATTACAAATCACTCTAGAGAAATAAAAAAAAAAAAGAAGTAAAGATGTTCCTTGATCTTAAAAATAAACACAGAAAGTGAAAATAGTATTAAGATTCATTCTCTACCGCAGTTTTCTCATTTAATCATAGCAACAACCTTGTGAGGGAGGTCAGGGAGCCTTCATTTCTTCAGGTGAGTGAGGAAACTGAGGCTCATAGAGACTACATGATTTGCCAAATGTCAGTGTAGCCAGTAAATGGCAAAATCAGAATAGCCAATATGTTTTACCGTCTTGGCACTTTCATCGGTAAAATCAGTCCTACTATTTTTGCCACAGAAAAACTGACCAGCATTTCCCCGTTCACTGGCTGATAAAAGCTAAGAACAAAGTTTCAGCTCCTCACTCATTCATTTAGTTTCTCAACTACTGGAAAAACTCCTATGCACTACGCCCTGTACGAGGATCTAGGAAAAAAACATGAGCACTGGGGGTGGGGGACAAAGTGCCTTTATTCACAGACTGGTTGCTGTTTTGTGTCATATCATGTTAAGAGAGGCTTCAGAACACTGAAATGATAATGAGGAGAAAAGGATTAAAAGGATGAAGGTTAAGGTGTGAGAGGGGAAAAGGATGATCTGACCAACGGTCAAAGATAGGAGATGGGCAACAGATCCCCCAGTGAAGAGGGTGTGGCAGAAACTGCTACTTGTATGCCCCTATCCTTTCTCCCTTTCTTCAATAATTCTCAGCTGTGCACATGGGTACTCACAACGAAGACTAAACCTGATGACCTCTCTTTACCGCAGGATGAAACCGTGTAAGTTCTGGCCAATGGGGTATGAACAAAGTGCTGTGTAGAAGCTTCTTCCCAAAAGGCGAGCATATGAATTTTGCACCTTTTTCTTAACCCTTTCTGGAAACGTGCACATCTTCTGAACCTAATTAAGGTTCAGAGCTTCTAATATGAATGCGATAATGAAAGAGACCAAGACTGAATGGGAAGATAGGAAGTGGTTAAGTATACAAAATTTAAAATCACACACCTGGTCCTAATTCTGGCTCTTCACTCAGGATATGTCAATTTAGACATGTTCCTAAATCTGAGCCCCAATTCCTTTATTTATAAAATAGGCCCAATAAATGGTGCTGGGAAAACCAGACAGCCACATGTAAAAAGAATGAAACTGGACCACACTTACACCACACACAAAAAAACAACTCAAAGTGGGTTAAAGACTTGAACAGAAGACCTGAAACCATAAAACTCCTAGAAAGAAACAAAGGCAGTAAGCTCTGTGACATCAGTCTTGGAGATGATTTTTTAAAATCTTACACCAAAAGCAAAGGCAACAAAAGCAAAAATAAACAAGTGGGACTACATCAAACTAAATGGCTTGGACAGCAATGGAAACCAACAAAATGAAAAGGCAATTTACTGAATAGAAGAAAATATTTGCAAATTGTGTATCTAATAAGAGATTAATATCCAAAATATACAAAGAACTCATACAACTCAATAGCGAAAAGCAAAGCAAAGCAAAACAAAACAACAAAAAACCCCAAACCCAAACAATCCAATTACAAAGTGGGCGGAGGATCTGAATAGACATTTTCCCAAACAAGACATACAGATGGTCAAACGGTATGAAAAGGTACTAAATATCACTAATCAGAGAAATGCAAATCAAAACCACAATGGGATATCACTTCACACTTGTTAGGATGGCAATTATCAAAGAGATGAGAAATCTGTGTTGATGAGGATGTGGAGAAAAAGGAATCCTTGTACACTGTTGATGGGAATGTAAAGTGGTGCAGCCACTATGGAAGACAGTATGAAGGTTCCTTGAAAAATTAAAAATAAAACTACCATACAATCCAGAAATTCTGCTTCTGGGTTCTTTTATTAAAATTTTTTAAATGTTTATTTATTTATTTTGAGAGAGAGAGAGAGCAAGTGGGAGAGGGATAGAGACAGAGGCGGGGAGAGAGAGAATCCCAAGCAGACTCCACATCGTCAGCACAGAGCCCAACACAGGGCTCAATCTCACAGACTGTGAGATCATGACCTGAGCCGAAATCAAGAGTGAGCCACTTAACCAGCTGAGCCACCCAGGTGCCCTGTCTACTTCTGGATTCTTATCAGACGGAAACAAAAACATTAACTCAAAAAGATACATGAACCCCACATGTTCACTGCAACATTATTTACCACAGCCAAGATATGGAAACCACCTAAGTGTCCATCAATTAATGGATAAAAAAATGTGATATATACATATTTATACACATACATACAGTGAGACATTATTCAGTCATACGAAAGAAGGGAATTCTGTCACTTGTGACAACGTGAATGTTCCCTGAGCAAATCATGTTAAGTGAAATATGTCAGACAGAGAAAGACAAATACTATGTGATCTCACTTATATGTGGAATCTAAAAACAATAACGAAAACAGAAACTGAACTCATAGACTCAGAGAACAACAGATTGATGCTTTTGGTGGCTGTCAGAAGCAGGAGGGGTAGGCAAAAGGACTGAAGGTGGCCAAAAGGTACAAACTTCCAGTTATAAGGTAAGTAACTCCTGGGGATGTAATATACAGTGTTGTGACTATAGTTAACAATACTGTATTATATATTTAAAAGTTAAGAAAATAAATCTTAAAAGTTCTCATTTTAAGAAAAAAGTTTATGTGTGGTGATGGATATTAAAACTAAACTTAGTGTGGGTGATCACTTCACTACTACCTATCAATCTCAAATCACTATGCTGTACACCTAAAATGAATGCAATGTTATTTGCCAATTATACCTAAATAAAGGAACAGATAAAGGAATAAATAGATGAATGAATAATGTCTGTTGACCTGATTGAGACTAGAAGTATAAGCACCATATTAGAAATACATTAAAAGAAAAAAATGTGAAAAAGAGAATACAAATTTGCAAGAATTCAAAAATAAAACGGGAACAATACTAGCTCTTATCTCCTAGTGCTGGTAGTATCATGAAATCCTTGTCAGGGATAAAAGAACTATGTGGTTGCTACCATGACCACAACTCTAAATGATACTTTTTCTTATGAAAGTTATGATAACACACCCACTTATGTTCTAGTCCACACATCTGACTCAGGTTCAGAAATCGTGTCCAATATATCCACAACCTACAGATGATCACAATCAAAATCTAACTTGGGTTCTCTCCTTGGCAGATCCCACACTCTTAGAAAAGTCATCAACTTGACTACAAGTTCCTTGAGGGCAAAAACAAGATCTTCTCTTCTCTAAGCCTCAAGGCATAGCTGACACAGTGCTCTGAAACTGAAAGATATATGTCTGTTCAATAATACTTACTGAGATGCTCCTATGTATCAGGCACTGTAGCAGATACCAAAGCTATAGTGAAGAACAAGGAAGACAACTTTTTTTTAATGTTTATTTATTTTAAGAAAGAGAGAAAGTGGAGAGGGGCAGAGGGAGAGGGAGAGAGAGAATCTCAAGCAGTCTCCACTGTCAGCACAGAGCCTGACTCAGGGCTCAATCTCACAAACCGTGAGATCATAACCTAAGCCGAAATCAAGAGCTGGACGCTTAACCAACTGAGCCACTCAGGTGCCCCGACAACTTTCTTAATACAGAAGCAGATATAGTTTTTTAAATGTTGATTTTGTTAATGAATCTACCTGAACCAGGAAGTGTCACAGTCAGGAATAGCATCACATCACTAACTAGTTCATTCAACCCACTCTTACTTGTATTATACACGTGGGCAAAGACCAGAGAAGTGGCAAGCTCAAAATAAATGTAAGGATTAGACTAAATCAGCATTCCCAAACTGTTTTCTGAAACCTTGTATTTCTGTGCAATGATAATAACTGTTCTATATACAGTTATTGCTCAGAAAGTGGGAAGAAGAAAAGTGGAGGCCCATAGTGAAATAAATTGGGGAAATACTACTTAAGCAAAGTTAAACAGGATCTTTAATAATAAGAATACTTGGCCTTCAATGTGTTAATAAGTGTAATAAGTCTCCAACTTTTGCAAAATTATTCCATCTAGGGGCTTTTATATATATATGGAAAAGTCTAAATCAGATGATCTCCATGTTCTTTCACTTATCAAATTCTATAAATATATCTAAGAGTATCCATCTCAGAAAGCCTTCTTTCCTGGGCAGATAATTTAATACACAAAATTCTTCAGAAAGGCATTCATTCATCCATCCATCCATCCATCATTCAATCACTTACATTCTCTACCCCTGTATCTCACATATGTCCTCTCTCACATCCTAAAATCAGATAGACACAAGTATAGGAATAAAATCCAAGATTACAGTTTAATCACATCAGATGAAAGAGGTACTCATAAAAATGGGGAAGAATGTGGCATTTTTAAAAATTATTTTAAGTTTATTTATTTATTTAGAAAGACAGAGAGCACAAATGGGGAAGGGGCAGAGAGATAGAGAGGGAGAGAGAATCCCAACTAGACTCCCCACCACCAGCACAGAGCCTGATGCGGGGCTTGAACTCATGAACTGCAAGATCATGACCTGAGCCAAAGCTGGATACTTAACCTACTGAGCCAGGGGCATTTTTGCAATGTCATCTCAAGCAGGCATTCTGGAAGGTAACGCCTGGGAAAAATTACACTTCTCTATTACTCAATAACCCAAACACCTGGGGAAAGCCCTTGCAATTCTGATAACAGCAGGTGGGCACAAAGAAAATAACCCAAGGAGAGAGGAGAAAAACGGTCACTGAGTGAACAGTGAAGATGCCTATCCCCAACTCCGTTCCAAATGAACCTCTGCCTGTATTTGCTTCGGTCTTGCTTCTTTCTCCTCTGACCCACTTGGTTTTTCCTGTTTTTATCCCCCATCTTTTTACAAGTCTTCTCTTTCACCATGTGACTGGATAAGTTCTATGACACACTGGCAAATGGCCACAGAGTCTTCCCAGAAGAGAGCCCACTTTTCAGGAAACTCTGCCTCATTCCCACTGAAGGGAAAATGAAGAGAAGGGAGGGGCAGAGAGTGAGATGATGCCAAGTTCAAACAGCCTACTAAGACCGGAACTCAAGCAGAATCAGTTCACAAAATAGATAACGCCAACTGTATCCAATTCATATTTAGCGCACATGCATTGTTTGTATGCATGTATCTCTACATATGTCAATATCAGCATTAATTTTTTTTACTATTAGAACCCCGTTAACAGTAAATAGTTCATGATCCTTTGGCTGTGTATTTATTTTTTTTTGAACTGACAAAAAACAGAAATAACTATATTCCAAGTATGCATCTTGTGGTAAGCCTCTTGTAAACTTTCCCAAACAGCCTCCACACCCCCATCCCCATTCCCTCAGTTACATAACCTACACACTGCAATCCTCTGCTGTATACAGATTCGCACACACCTCACCCAATCCCATACAAACAGATTTTCAGAAGAAAAGTCAAGTGGGAAAATGATTTTCCTACCTAACTCCCCCAACTCCTATATTTATTTATGTGGTTAAGGAGCAAATAATTTTCAGTGTGTGTTCATTCGTATTATCTTACACAATTTCTGTAACAATTTTGAGAGAGAGAGAGAGGTCAGGTTCTAGCATCCTCATTTTCAGACGTTGGAGCCGCCTCCATTTCCCTATCTCCAAATTGTTGGTGGGCCCCAGGTCTCAGATCTTGACCTTTTCTCTTTCCACACTCACAGCCAAAGCAATCACAACCAGCTGTGTGGTTTACATGCTGACAATTTCCAAACTTCTCTCTTTGACTCCCATCTTAATTACTTCTTCAACATCTCTGTTTAGTCTAATAAGCATTTAAAGCTCATAGAAAGAGCAACACTGGATTCCTGTGACACCACACACCATCACCCTCCTCCCCAGTGTTCAACATCTCAGTAAATGCCACCACTATTCAACACGTCGTCTGAGTAGAAACCCCAGAGGTTGGCCTTGACATATCTCTCACACCCCGCATCCAAACCATCACCAATTCTATCAGCTTTAGCTTCAAAGTATGTCACACATCCAACCATTTCTCACCACCTCTGCTGCTCAGTCAGCACCTTCTTCTTAACATAAACAACCAAGAAGGCAGAGGCTGTGTTAGTTTTCTCTATACAATCTGCATTGTATCTGCAATGTTTCGACACGCAAAAAATGCTCAATAGTTAATGAGTAAATGAATACTGGCTCCGAGAAGTGACAGGACTCACAGAGTAACGACAAAACCCAGGCTCCACATCTGTAGGATGTCTCTCATCCTTGTGCTTGTTTTTCCTTTCACTCTTCTTCCTCAAATGCACATACTCAAAACTTCTTTTCCAACAAACCTCTAGTCTAAGCAGTGAGGAAATGCACACAAAGGAGAGAAATGTTCGAGGATCCAAAGTACAGTAAACTTTTCAGTAACATCTTTAAAACGGAGTCCGGAGGCACACTCACTCCCTTTCTCTCTCAAAAAAATAGTAAAATAAAATGAAGTCTGTTTGGTAAAACAATGTAACCAGTTTTAAAGAGTAATAATGATGATGGAGGATGGAACCAGTTCAGGTGCCACTGTAGCCTAACCCCAGTTCTGAACTGAAAATACCAGGACATAGGTTGGGCATGGGGGTACTTCTATGATGTAAACTGATATAATGCATACATTTTATCTAAATGCACTTACATATTCTGACTGGTGCCCTTAAAGAATAGCTATTAGAAAACGAAAAGGTTGGGCTCTGAAAGGAAAAATAACACTCTTCTAGCATAACAAACCTCTCTGGGCCACTGTCAGACCTGCAGCAGAGTGGAATTTATAAAGAGGCCAGACCCACACAGGTTCTGCTATAATGTATCTCTTTACCTCTAGGAGACTCAGGTTCTTCAGGTACAAGGACATACAAATAAGATACTTAGGAAGGTGCTCGCAGGATTCCCCTAATCTTATGAAACTGGGCCCCTGAGAAAACACAGGAGCTACCGCCATGTGCAATACAACATACTAGTGAAATGCACATGCTCCTTTATTACCAGACCGTGAAGACTACAAAAAAGTTAGGGAGACTCGGCTCGCACCAAAATTCTATCTGCTGACTGAAATATAATTATGATCCTTACTCTGCTATTCCCATTAGCCTACATCGTTCTAAATCAGATTTTCCCAGTTTGGGTCTTGAGACATTTTCAAAAGTATTTAGCACTGGGGCACCTGGTTGGCTCAGTCCGACTCTAGATTTTGGCTCAGGTCATGATCTCATGGTTGTGAGGGTTGTGAGATCAAGCCCCCACGTCGGGCTCCGTGTTGGACATGGAGCCTGCCTGGGCTTCTCTCCCGCTCCCTTTGCCCCTCCCCTGCATGCCCATGCATGTACGCTCTCTCTTAAAAAATAAATAAAAATAAAAGCATTTAGCACCATACTAGCTGTCCAAAATGAAACTAAAGAAAAAGAATACTGATAAAGGAGACCACTGACCTCTTTATCAGAACATTTCAGCTACTCTAAAAAGGTCCATTCATCTCCAAAAAGTATTGCTAATGTAAACTGAAGTCAAGTCAGCACTGCTCAGGTTAAGACATTATACACTGTGATCACAAATAGTTTTTATCAAATGCTTAAACATAAAGTCACATAGAAGGCTAGTTTTTCGGTCCTTACTCTTATGGTGGTGATCCTCTCAAAATGACATGCGTATTGAGCTATATCTTATTAATTTTTAAAAAACTTTAAAAAATGTTTTTAATGTTTTTACTTATTTTTGAGAGACAGAAGAGACAGAGCATGAGTGGGGGAGGGGCAGAGAGAGAGGAAGACACAGAACCTGAAGCAGGCTCCAGGCTCTGAGCTGTCAGCACAGAGCCCGACGCGGGGCTCGAACTCACAGACCACGAGATCATAACCTGAGCCGAAGTTGGATGCTTAACCTACTGATCCACCCAGGTGCCCCATATCCTTATTAATTTTTAACACAATCAGGGTCTTTCTCCTCAGCTACCATTTGCAGGTACTCTATATTCCCCCATTCAAGCTTTCAACATATTCAAGCAAGTATTCTTCCCACTTGTTCCAATTAGTAGAAGTTTTACTATGCAGATTAAAAATTAAAATATTAATTATGTTTTGCTTAAATTAGTGCATTAAGGAGAAGGTCCCAAAGACCTCATCGTAGAAGCAGGTAGTTAAGACTCCTATCTTTCCCAGTATTAATGTTTTCACTATTTTTAGTAGCAAAACCCCATTTAAATAATCTTTGTGTTTAATGATGCTTTTTGAACTCACTTAACTACTCATGGATTTTTTTGTTTTTGTTTTTTTAGAAAGAGCGTGTGAGCAGGGAAGAGGGGCAGAGGGAGAGAAGAGAGAGAATCTTAAGTTGGCTCCACGCTCAGTGTGGAGCCGGATATGGGGCTCAATCGTACCCTGGGATCATGACCTGAGCTGAAGTCAAGAGTCAGCCAACCAACGGAGCCACCCAGGCACCCCACATTTAAACAATCTTCATCAGACATTCAAATTGCTACACTTCATTCCAAGCTTGCTAAAATGGAAGCATATGCCAACAGTCTTCAGAATATAATATATGGCATACACACACACACACACCTTGTTTAAATAGAGCAAGGATTCAGTGTACATAACTTTGTCAGGTCTGAATGTTTGTGTCCCCCACCAAAACTCATGTTGGAATGCTGACACCCAAGGTGATGTGTCAGGAGGTGGAGCTTCTGGGAGGGGATTAGGCCATGAGGGTGGAGCCCTTATGAACAGTATTACTGCTCTCATAAAAGAGATACCTCAAAGCTTTCTAGCCCTTTCTGCAACATGAGGACACAATGAGAAATCTGCGGCCCTGAAGACGGCCCTCACATGACCGTGCTGGCACTCTGATCTTGGACATCCAGTCTGTAGAACTATGAGAAATAAATCTCCATTGTTTATAAGCCCCTTAAGTCTCTGGTATTTTGTTACAGCAGTCCAACAGACTAACGCAAACCTCTATGTTTAGGTGAAGTTGTGTAAGTAGAGGTGGCCTTTCTCCAGAACAAAAATCCATCAAGTACTAACTCCCTGATGAGGTTAACAGGCTTCACCAAGCTCCAGTCATCAAAAGCTCAGACCACTGAAACATAACTGGCAATGCAACAGACACAGAACAAGTGGCTGCTCAGTGAACCAGTGAATGAATGTACCAGTGAATAAATGAACAAAAGACACAAGAACTGCTTCACTGCTGTCTAGCATTAGGCCATGTTTTTAGTTCTCCTTCCTATTACTAACCTATTGAAGTGCAGTGTAAGTATTCCCATCAAATTAAATGTTTTCTTTTATTTTTCCTGAATCACATCTTGGTGTATTTCTCTTCCTAGTTTGAGGGTAGCTGGTTAGTAGGGGGTTGCTTCACAGAGGAGCTGCCTGCCAGGCAAGCTGGCACATGCATACCACTTGGTCTGAGGTGACATGAGGAAGAAAGGGTCCTGGAGGCAGAAGGGTTGAAAGCAGGTGGGGGGTACAGTGTGCTTCACAGAGTGGAACAGATGAAGTGGAAGAGAAACTGGCTAATGATCAAAAACAAAACACCTCAAGGTTTTAGAACTGGAAGGCAGGGAGAAGACAGACCAGGAAGGAACAGTGGATAGGGAAGAGTGAGGCTGAGAAAACTAAAAGAGAAACCAAAAGAGACGGAGGGGGAGGTGAGGAGAGACACTATCATGAGAAGCACTGAGACAAAAGAAAATGCATATTCTAATCCAGACTGAATTGCTGAAAATTCAGTCCTTATCCTCAGTTAATGCTGCGCTACACTAGTTTTACTGATTCTTTGTCCAAGAGCTAACATATGCAAGGTGACTTACTTTACTCAGCCCTTATTCTTGCGGGAGGGAGGTGACTTCTTCAGCAGGATGGCAATCAATCATACTCGTCATTATTCTGAGGTAATACAGGTCTCAAAAGCTCTGGCCTTCTAAACTCCAAACAGTTCCATGAAAAGAATGTTGAAATTATATGCTGTCTTTACATTGGTTATTTATTTAACCTCTGACTTAACCCACAAGATTCCAAACGAGTTTATAAGAATATATTTAATAGAACAGAAATATATCAAAAATAAAAAACCCAGATCCAGGGAAATTATAACAAAGGGCCAACAATTCAAGATTAAGGGAAAGTTATCTGTAAGCCACAGCCTTCCAAACAGATGAGCCATGGATTTGGCTCCTAGTTTTCTAGAGGTCAAAAAGAAAAGGGAAACAACCAAATACATTATATTCATTGTCAAAAGGGGCAAAGAAAATGCACCCGTTATTTGAGAAATGAAAAAAATTTTTCTAGTCTTAGTTCTAAAACCAAATTCTCCTGAGGGGGTAGGGAGCATTTGAAATTTGATCTCACGAAGCTGCTGTTGTTCTTCCAATTACTTAGAGATTTATGCTGCACTTGGAAATATCAACACAGGGCATTTATATTTCAAAAAAATCAAGTCAGGACACCAACCTAAAAACTGTATTTCTCTTTGTTTTTCAGTATTTTTCCACAAAGCCATTTCCTGCTCTGTGTATGATTCCTCTGTCTTCTCCTCACACTTAGATATTACTTCCTTAGGACACATCAATCAAAGTAGGCAATTAGAGTGTCTAAAATGCTAAATCTATGATAAATCTAGAAAATTATTCAGGAGTAGAAAAACAAACCATGTTTATCCACTGATCAATCTAGCCAGAGAGATGAGACTGACCTAAAAGTGAAGAAAATTACCAGTAAGCATCAAAGAAATGCTAGATTATCTGGTGAGGGATTTTTAGGGCTATAGGAATAGGGTCAGAAAACCCTCCTACTGTGCAGACTAGGAGTCAACAATGGATGGGTGTTAGGAGAACAGGGTGACCAAATAATTTATCATCCAGACTGGAACACCTGAGAGTTAAATAGGGTGCTATTAATAATCACACCCAACAATAGTCATAAACCAGGGCCATCCCAGCTAAACAGGACCATATATATGGTCACACTGTGAGCTCATCACAGCCTTACATTCCTACTGAATGTATTTCCTCATGATACCCCCAACGACATCATATAGGACAGAGAAGGCCAATAATATTACCTTCATTTTACAGATAAAGAAAGCACATGCCCAAGAGATTAGACAACTAACTAATTCAAGTTTACAGAGAGGAATGTCAGAGCAGAGACTCAACCAGGTCTACTGACTCCTACCCCAATACCCTTCCACTACATAATGACCCAGAACAGCTGGATATCAAGGACGTGGACCTATTCAAGTTCTCTTTTCCAGTATCAGTAATAAAAGTTGAAGACATTTCCAAATACAGGGAGAAATATTTTCCTTTTTGCTTGAAATGCACAGCTACCTGGATTTTGAGTATTTTATATTGCTAATAGAATTTTTTTTATGGTTCCAGATATCACAATTTCCTTGTTACTTCATTTCAAATAATCTAAATACAGGCAAATATCCTGGATAAATACAACACAGATGCATGACAAGCTTAAATTCAAAACTGTTATAAAATTTAATTCAGTTGAACTCAGTTAAGTCGGGCTCTCCATTTTACTACATTAACAATAATCTCTGGGGCGCCTGGGCGGCTCAGTCGGTTGAGCTTCCGACTTCGGCTCAGGTCATGATCTCACGGTCTGTTGAGTTCGAGCCCCACGTCAGGCTCTATGCTGACAGCTCGGAGCCTGGAGCCTCCTTCAGATTCTGTGTCTCCTTCTCTCTCTGACCCTCCCCCGTTCATGCTCTGTCTCTGTCTCAAAAATAAATAAACATTAAAAAAAAAAACCACAATAATCTCTGTTCTCTAACCCCAAAAATGAGTATTACTGTGCCATCACCTGACCTACATTAAGTAACAAATGGTTAGAAAATGTTTTATGGTATTATTGGGTAAGAAATAGTCACCTAATCTAGTTATTCTCAAACCCGGCTGTACATCAGAATCACCCGACAGCTTTTTAAAAATATACTGCACCATACTATCCAAGGTATAGTATGAAATAGTATATTCCCGAACTTCTCTAGATCAGGAATCCAGAGAAGAAAAAATTTTAAACTGTTCAGGTGATTCTGAGATCCAGCCCTTCTAATCCCAATCCAACACAAGACTTCGAAGGTAGACACAAGTAATACTCCACCTGCCCACAACCACAGATATGTCATTCGACTCTCTCCTCCACAATCCACATGATTTCTTTCTATTGATTTTCTTTCTTCCACTCTGCAATGCAGCACTGATGAGCCGGAGAGGACGAGCACAGTGCAGGCATAAAGCTGTGGGGGTAGATTCTATTCATTCTTCTCCCAACATCATCATGAACATCTTCAAATGTTTTAGCCTATGCAAAAGATAACTGTCCTACTCATAACAATAAAAAAAATTATATTTGCTAAGCACCTGCTATGCCACTAGCTGTGCTAACTGCTCTGCATGCATGATCTTAATCTCCACATTAACCCTGCAAAGTGGGATTATTCCCATCCCCACTTCACATTACTAAAGAGGTTAAAATAGCTTTCCCAAAGTGATACTGCTAGGAAGTGGCAGAGCAAGGACTCAAACCTAAATCCCAAGCTCTTCTCAACATACCCACCAATTAACCTAAAGCTATTCTGAGTCTCCCTTGCCTTCAGGACAGCTAGCTTCCACGCAGGCTGTGCATCACAACCCAGGACCCCCCGGGGTCTCAATGGAAAAAGAATCCAAAAAGCTCTTGGATTTTCTAGTAGACAAACTGAAATCTAAATATTAGTATCAGGAAAGGGAGACAAAGGTGTATTTCTGAAATATAAACTGCTCTTTATAAAAGTGCTTCTGGAAGGAATCAGCAGTCCTTCTGGAAAATGAAATGTTTAGACTTTGAAAGGTACCTCAAAGGTGACGCTTCCATTGTGTAATTTGAGGCTTTCCTTTCTGGCTGCTTGGAGAGATATAGAATTCAATATTCCAAATGCAATCTCACACCCCAAGTATTTCTTTCTCTTTAGTTGCTCCACTAAAGAAAAATAAATAAAAAATGGGTTTCAACCTGGATGTGTTTGATTGGCAGGTGGACATACAGTTTCCTGTCCAAACTGGAAGATTTTAAGAGTTAAAGTGGGGTGCTATTCATAATTATCCTGGGAAAATAGATATAAGTGTAATTTATGGTCACACTGATGGCAGAATTCAAAGACAACAAAGGAGAAATCACTTGCCATAAACTCATTGAACACTAGGTCTCAGTTTGGCTCAATACAAAATAATCTGTGTGCCTACTACATGCCAGCCTCTATGCTAGAAACTGGTATACGAAAATAAAATTTCAACCAGAGGGAGAACTGACTAGTCATGTGACAGTTACAACATGAAAAAGCCAGCTGCAGAATAGTGTGTACGATAGGATTCCATCTGGATGGATGGACAGATGAAGTATACTGAAATGTGGTGCTGTGGGAGCAAAAAGCAGAATCCTCTAAGTCTATGTAAGGGTGGTTCATTCAGGCATGGTTTCACAGGGAGAGTATCCTGGAGCTGAGATTTGCAGAAAAATAGTAGATATTAAAAAGGAGAAGAAACAGATGGGAATAGAGCACATCTCAGAGATAAATGCACATATAAAGGGCACAGATTCAAGACCATACAGAGACCCTTCCTTGAAAGGCAGGGTGGGGACAGTACATGTTACAGTGGGTGCCCAAAAGTGGGGCTAAAGTGGTAGGAAAGGCAGACCGTGGTCGACCCTCAATGCAATGCTGAGGAGCCAGGAATTTATAGTGAAGGTTAGAGGAGGCCAATGCATGTTGCATTTGAGAAGGACCAATCTGTATAGGTCATCCTGGGCAACCATGAAGACAGAAGGCAGAGACACCTGCAGTTAGGAGGCAATGCAATGGCCCAAATAAGAAATGATGTCGAGGAGCGCCTGGCTGGCTCAGTTGGAACAACATGTGACTCTTGATCTCAGGGTTGCAAGTTCAAGTCCCACACTGGATATAGAGGTTACTTAAAATAAACAAATAAAATCTAAAAAAAAAAAAAAAGAAGAAGAAAAAAGAAAGGAAAGGAAAGGAAAGGAAAGGAAAGGAAAGGAAAGGAAAGGAAAGGAAAATAAAAGAAAAGAAAAGAAAAGAAAAGAAAAGAAAAAAGAAAAGAAATGTCGAGCCAAAGAGTGATAAACATTCATGAATCCTGTACCTCAGACAAGGGATTCGAAGACAAATAGAATTACTGTCTTATGGAAAGTGGGGTCCAACTGAAGACAGATACAGGGACAATTTTATATGAGAATGATATATAGATAGTTTGAATACAATGTTTAAATTAAACAACAGAATGTTTTTCTAAATACTTTTTTCTAAACTCTTCAAGAATTGCTGAAGAGAATGCTAACACAAAATTTAGAAGTCATGAAGTCCTCAAAAAAAGTAGAAATGAAGAGCAGGGGGAGAAAACATTTCTGAGACAGAAGTACTCAAAGTTGACCTCTTTTCTTAAATAGTTTTAAGGATAACTGAGAAATATCTGGAATAATAGATTTAAAACACAACTATAAAATATTAAAACTTGGGGTATGTGTGAGGACAGAATCCCTCCTGAGCACAACAAGATGAGGCATAATACTGTTCAATGAGAAAGATACCAGATTTCTAAATCTGACCCAAGTTTAAAACCCACTAAGTGGCTATATGACCTTCAGCCAATTATTTTACCTGCCTCTCTTCACTGTAAAATGAGAATGAATTAGGATTCCTGGTCAAAACGGCTGAGTGAACACAACTGTCCAACTTCATTCCCTCCTGAAACCCAACTAAAATGTGTGTGTGTGTGTGTGTGTGTGTGTGTGTGTATAACACAGATACAGTAAGGCCTTTTTGTTTTAAGACCACAATCACAACTATGGCAGGGGATAGAAGAGGAGAAAACTGCAAATAATTTTGGAAGCTGGTAATTAGACAGATGTATAGCAAAATGACAGATGATCCATGAAAACTGAATCCCACATGGACAGTGGCAAAAGCTGAGAACCAAATAAATGTATACCACAGAAGCCTCAAAAAGTCACAGGAATTGGAAGCACCAGCACCTGGGGTAAACAAGGAAGGCTGGGGAGAGACATCTGAGAAATCGAATTCCCTTGCCCACTCCTCCACCCAGCCAAAGTCTAGACTAGCACTGTCCACCGGAATTCTCTGCAACAATGGAAATGTTCTCTATCTGTTCTACCCAGTATGGCAGCCACTAGTCACATGAGGCTATGGAGAGCTTAAAATGTGATTAGGGCAAGTTTTAAGTTTTTATTTAATGTTTAAATTTTTATTTAATGTTTATTAATTTAAATTTAAATGGCTCAACGTGGCTAGTGGCTATTGCATTTTAGGGTAGCATGGGTCTAGAGGTTTATTTTCTGGAGAGGATAAGCCAGAGGATCCTAGGACTGGAGATGCCAGGCAAAGCACAGGGCGCTTACAGCACACAAAGGGGCTGTGTCTGCACGCACACTGAATGCTGAGGCCTGGGATGCTGCAACTTCCACCCTCTTCCCCACATGGCTCCAGAAATGCTGGCAGACACTCCTTGACCCTCCCGGCAAGAAAGTGAAATAATCTTTTCTGAGGAATGTTACCATCCCACGAGAACACACCTAAAGATACTAATACTGGGGGTTCCCTAATTGATGGCCCATTCAAGTCACTCTTTAGTGAAGTTCAAAGTCCATAAGTCCCATGCTCATGCTCCTTCTCATTTTTAATAATGAACAGACATCCAAGATAAACCAATGTCTGAGGAAAGCCCTTAATGCAGACAGGAAAAAAAGCAACTCAGAATAAACAAAGATTATTTATAGAGATGAAAAAACCTTAAAAAGTAAATAATGTCTTCAGGTTGATAAACAAATATATTTTATCTACAAAGAATAAGATTTTTTTTTAAGTAACATTTCAAAGAAAAAAGGGGCGCCTGAGTGGCTCAGTCAGTTAAGTGTCCGACTTCGGCTCAGGTCATGCATGATCTCATGGTTCATGGGCTCTAGCCCTGCTTCGGTCTCTGTGCTGACAGCTCAGAGCCCGGAGCCTGCTTCAGATTCTGTGTCTCCCTCTCTCTCTGCCCTTCCCCTACTCATACTCTGTCTCTTTCAAAAATAAATAAATGTTAAAAAAAAAATAGGGCTCTTGATTATTAAAAAGACGGCCACAGAAATGAAAAAAACACGACTGGAAAAGGGCCCTCCAGAAATTTCTAGGTTGACGGACAAGTTCTATATACTCTGTTTTGGGTAGTGGTTGCATATGTGGATACGACTGTCAAAACTAAGTGAAATAAACACTTAGAATGGTGCACTTTACTGTATGTAAACTTACATGCAATATGTATTTATTTTTTAAAGCTCAATAGCAAGGTTTGAGGATAAAGTTGGGGAAATTGCTTAGCAAATAATAGTTTGAAAATAAGAGAGAAAACATGAGAACATTAAGAGGACCAATGCAGAAAATCACACATCTGAGTAAAAGGAGTTCCTAAGGGAAAGAGAGAAAAATGGAAGAAGAAAACCATCATCAGCAAGATCATTGAAGAAAGATTTTGCAGAAGTGATGGTCTTCTGCAGTTGCCAAATTGAAAAGGCCTAAAAATACAATGGATGAAAAGACTCACTGTAAGTATTACTGGGAACACTAGAAACAACAGAAGAATCCATACATGCCCAAAAGAGAATATAACCAACCACATCCAAAAGATCAAAAAACAGGCCTTTTTTTTTTCCCCATAATTGGGTAGCTTTTGGGGCTCCTGGGTGGCTTAGTTAAGCGTCCGACTTGGGCTCGGGTCATCATCTCGCTGTTCATGAGTTCAAGTCCTGCATCCAGCTCTGTGCTGACAGCTCAGAGCCTGGAGCCTGCTTCAGATTCCGTTCTCCCTCTCTCTGTGTTCCTTCCTGACTCATGCTCTGTCTCTGTCTCTCAAAAATCAATAAATGCTTAAAAAAAAAAAAAAAGTAATTGGGTAGCTTTTTAACAGCTGCATGAAGCAACGTGACAACTGACAAATGCCTTCAAAATTTTGAAGGGAAACAGTAGCAACCTAAAAATCTATAACCTGCCAAGTATCAGTAAAGTCTGAAGGAGTAATAAAGGCATACTTAGATATTCAAGATCTTAAATAATTTACCTGCTACCTTTCCTTAAAGGGTGACTAGAAGAGAAGCTCCAAAACGAGAAATAAAGATTAAACACAGAGGAGGCAAAGGGAATTTCTAGGAGGACAGAACAGAGATCTCAGGATGAAAGCTATAGCCAGACTTTGAGGACAACCTGTCCACACTTGGGCAGTGAGACCCAAGAAATGGATATGCTTAGGGCTGTCATCATCAAGATCCTCAGACCACATCAAGGGACAGAATGCCAGATCCCTACCTGAACGTGTGTGTGTGTTTTTTTTTTTAATTTGAGAGAGAGAAAGAACACATGTGCACACACGTGAGCAGGGGAGAAGGAGAGGGAGAGAGAATCTTGAACATGCTCAGCTGGGAGCCCGATATGGGGCTCAATCCCACAACCCTGAGATCATGACCTGAACTGAAATCAAGAGTCAGACATTTAACCAACTGAGCCACCTAGGCACCCCTCTTTCATCTGTTTAATACATTTTTCAATTGAAAAAAAAATCCCACCCCAAATGGTTAGATGAGCTAATATATTTAAAGCTCATGGGGTGCCTGGGTGGCTCAGTTGATTAGGCATCTGACTTCGGCTCGGGTCATGATCTCGTGGTTCGTGAGTTCGAGCCCCATGTCAGGCTCTGTTCTGACAGCTCAGAGCCTGGAGCCCGCCTCAGATTCTGTCTGTCTCTGTCTCTCTCGGCCTCTCCCCCACTCACACTCTGTCACTATCTCTCTCTCAAAGATAAATAAACATTAAAAAATATTTAAAGCTCCAAACACAGCAAGAGATCTTTATCAGATATTCATTATCAATTACCTACCTTATTCCCTGCAGGTATCCAAATCCTGAGCTGCTTTAAAGACTGTCTCGAGTGGCAGCAATCTTCTGAAACCCTGGCTATGCAAGAATCCCCTTGACTTTTATTGCCAGTTTATGTCATTATTGACTGGTAATGTATGTCTACTTAGCTCGGTTGAGAACAGACATTTTTAGAAAAATCATTACTTTGGCTAATGATTTTCTCTTTCTGCCTTCCATTCTCTACCATAAAACACAACGTTGGGGGGGGGGGGGGCTGACAGGCACACTAGATCCTCTCAGGAGAAAGTCAAGATCTTAGATGAGGTCCTTCGTTCTGTTACTCAATGCCATCCTACTCACAGCATCTACCTAGCACAGGGAACTGGCACAGAGTAAGAACTCAAGTGTCTGTTGATATATAATAAATGAAATCTGAAGAAAAAAGTTCTAAGTAGAGTGACAAATATGACTAAGCTGATTAATGGAAAAGTCGCCCCTTATAGAAAAGGAAAAGTCTTTGTAATCGTTCCTGGTTAAATGAATCAAGCAAAAATCTTAAGCATAAAGAGGTAGTATGACATAAAGGATAATCCTTGAAAATTATTTCCAATTCTGAAAAGAATTAAACCAGGGGCAAGTAGGTTAAACTAAACAAACCATGATCTTTAGATAGAGTGAACTGGGGCGGGGGGTGGAAGTGGAGGGGGACTTCTCACCTAACACCGTGACTAAATTTTCCCGGAGTCTATCTCCCTGTTGGCAGTGCCATGTGGACTGAGTTCTAATCCTGCCTCTGCCATAATCCAGCTCTGGGCCTTGACAAATCTGGCAACCCCTCAGGACCGCAGGGGTTCCTCACCGCAGAACGAGTGGGCAGAATATAAGACCATGAAGCTCTCTGAAGGCCACCAGGGTTGTAGGAATCATATATTCCTGCTTCTGATTCAGTAAGAGTCAGAGCAGGACACACACACATGCACAATGCAAAATGTCTCTAATATCTTACGGGCAGGAAAATTAAAAGACAGTTTTGAATTCAGGTTCATTTACACAGAGTTTAAGTTCTAAAAGCTTTTTATAAAAGCTGTACTTTAAGACAGTTAAATGCAGTGACTTTTAACCTGAAAACTTCTAAAGCCAAGGAACGTAAGTTGAACCCATGCCCATTTCTATTATGATTCCATTTTTTAAAGTAACTCATAAATGTGCATGACTCACACATCTGAATATAATGTGATGTTCCTTTATCATTTCATCTTCCGGTGCTAGTAATCCCACATTACAGAGTGCCAAAACCCTTTAATAAGTGTAGCATGTGCTTCTGGCCACACTCCAAAAACTACCACCACAGGACTGCTGCATTAGGACAAAACTCCAGGGAGGGTTTCTGGGCTTTGGAATATAGGACCTCCAGTCAGACACCCACAATATGACTTCCCTCACCTCTCAATGCACAGCCACTTTTGATACCTGAAACCATAGCAACAATTGTCCTTCAGGCTTATATGGCCCTTTTCAGTTTACAAAGCACTTCCACATCTATGAACTTAGCTGATTTCCAGGGACCCAGTAGAGTGCTTATGGCAAACGTTTCTGTGCCCATTTTAACAGGTGAAGAAACAGGGGTTCAGAAAATTTAAGTGACTTGCCTAAGGGTATCTGGCTAGCAAGTGGTGGAGCTGGGGCTTGTACCCAGGTTATCCAAAACCAAAACCTGGCCTCTTCTCACCAAAGTGCTTTGTGATCTGGGATAAGAAAACAAGTGACGGAAATGAAGCCTGTTGGAAACTCTTGTGATTTTACTTACTAGTTCATTCTTTTGTAAACTTTACTTATGAGAGTTCAATATTTTGTAAACACTGTAAACAACAACAACAAAAAGATTCTTAACCTTCCTTCTTCCTTTCTTTAGTCCCCTTGCACTGAGAAAGGACCAGCTAGAAAAAGTCAGTACATAAAAAGCTAGTACCCAATGCCCAACATCACCAGTGAGTGAATTCCATCTATTTCCAAAAAGAACAAAGAAGTGATGGGGCCAAAATTAGAACCAGGCCTAGTGACAGTTCCATGGCTAAGTGCACCCCAGTTTGTCCCCATCACTTTTGTTTCTTGTCCCTCACAAAGTGGGTCAGAACAGTCTCAGAAGAGGAGGGCAGAGGACGGGGAGGCCAAGGTAGAAATTCCAGAAGGGCCAGGGGAGAGGGGCCAGTCAGGACGGGAACTGAGGCAGCCTACCTAGTTGGGCTGGGCCCGAGATGTGCCCCGTCTTCCATTCCCAACTGAGAAGACAACTCCTGAGATCTACCCTCAGAACAGAAGCTGCTAGTTACAGCATGGCTTGAGTCAATGGAGGCAGAAAGGGATTAAGTAACGGGCCTCAAATCACAGAGCAACACTGGGCCTTCAACCCTCTCTCTCCACACAGACATTAAGGCATGTGGCAATCCTTCCCAAAAATCACAGTTTTCAATAGTCCGTTCAGTGTCAGCAGCCAAAGGTGCCCTTAGGTTCCTCACTAGATTGTCTTTCAGAAAACAAACAAAAAAACAAAAACCAAATCCACTATTAAACATACTCCCTAGTGGAGGAGAGCTAGCCATACCAGCGCCATTAAAAAATAAGATTTTTTTTAGGGGTGCCTGGGTGACTCAGTTGGTTAAGCGTCCAACTTTGGCTCAGGTCATGATCTCGTGGTCTGTGGGTTCGAGCCCCTTAATCGGGGTCTGTGCTGACAGCTCAGAGCCTGGAGCCTGCTTCCGATTCTATGTCTCCCCCTCTTTCTGCCCCTCCCGCACTCACATTCTGTCTCTCTCTCAAAAATAAACAAACATTAAAAAAAAATAGTAAGTTTTTTTTTTTGTTAACCTGACAGTTTCATTGGCAGCTACAACTAACTTGATGATAGCTGGGAGCACAGAAACTCACTCTATATCCTTACCTTCAATTACACAACAAGGACTGGAATCCTTTGTCAGTTTTTTCAGCCAAGTTTTCAAGAAGTCACAATGAGGGAATTTCCAAAGCCCATCTAACATCACTATACAAATACTGATCACCTAGGATTCTCCGTTTATAAACACATTTCAAAAAGCAGACTAGTAACCATATAAAAAGCTCCCTTACTCTTTGCCACTTCAAACAGTTAGTATGATTTAGGTTTTTGGTTAACCATGATAGTCAAATGCTTTAAGTTGCTAAATTACTAACTGGGCTGGAACTTTCTAACCATCCCTAATTTAAATACAATCAGAGATTATATGTCGAAAACTTAAATTGCCATAATTAGGCCAAATGAAATCTGCTTTACAATCTGGGTACAAAACGGTGAGCAAAAAAGCTAATCCTGATCACCTCCTCCACAGTGAAGATATGGAAAGGCTTAAGGAGAGGTTCCGGCATCACTCGAACCTGAGTTCAAATTCTGACCCTACCACTTATGAGCTATGTGGCCCTGGGCACTTATGTCTCTGAGCTCAATTCCAAGTCCCTCTCATCTAACTGTTGCCAAAAACCGATCACAAAGGAAATAATACATTAGGTACTAAATAAAAGATATCCACTAATTCCTATGACTGTAAATTCAGAGTACAAGCCAGCGTGATTGCTGGGGTAATAATAGCATGGAAATTCAGGGTAGGAAACAAATATAGCTTTTTTTATACTCTACGCTCCTCCCTTTGGGGTCCACCCTGATCCAACCTCCTCTTCCACTACCTATCTCCATCAACTCTGGCCTACAATGACTGACATATAACACAATCAGCCCTTAAACATTTTATTATTTTTCCAGGATTATGACTAGGCCAGCCCCGACACCTATCCATTGAAGACCTTCAGGGAAAGAGTTCTCTGTGTTTCTCTAACTTCCAGTCTCATTACCCTTTCATTACTCTTGATGATTATAAACTACACTGAGACCACAAGCGATTACACAATGCCATTTAGTGAGAATTACGAAAACTTCAAAATCACTCTTGAACACTAAGAGATAGCGTTAACATTTGCAATGAGCATTCTGACCTTCTCTAAAACCACTTTGGTTCAGCTCACATGGGGACACTCCCATTTGCTGGCTGTGGTGACTAGAACACAAGTTAGAATCCCTCCAGCTAAGATTCTCAGGCGCAGGGTGCTGTGGACAAAACCACTGTAACCACTTCACATCCACTCAGATATACCCGTTTTCTAGAACTGCAAAACCATCAGCTAAAAACAACTCTTGATGCAAATGAGTTTAGAATCAAGGCTACACATACCAGAACTTAAAACAAACTGGAGGTGTAACTCTCCCTACAGTCTTCTCCACACATCAGCAGGTATAATTGATATGGAACCCGTGCACCAGACCAGTAGTTCTAAACATTCTCCTCCCCCCTTTTTTAAACACATATTTTGTAACGCTCCCCTTACTACCCTGAAAGGAAAATCAAAAATAAAAACTATTCATATGCAAAATTTCAAAATAATCAAATGACGTCCAAAGTATAAATAAAGGGTCACTCAAAGAAGTTTATAAAAATCTGTATTTCAACATGTAATTCCTGTCAAAAGTACATTAGAAGACATAATGAAATAGTCTACGTCTCGCACCAACAGCAGAGCAGCCATGAATGCAGTAACTACAAATAGAGACAGATACCGGCAGGTTCTTCTTGGGGACACAAATACAAGCACCCCAACATTGGTAGCACAATTTATAAAAATGGTGAACAGCTTCTGGTAAAGTTCCAACCAAAATAAAATACTATTAGGTTTCTATAGTACAATATATCAATTTATACAGTAGTTGCATTCCTAGGAAATTCAGGTTATATCAAAATGATGCAAAAATTATGTAAAATAAAATTAGGTTCTAGGCTCATAAAATTACAAACACGTTTTTTTCCCCCACAAGAATGTCTGGAGAGACATTCGGAAGTCATGCAGATTATTGAAAAATATTTTTTTGCACAGGACTATCCCTAAGCACATTACAGGATAATTATTATTCCCGGCCATTCCCTCTAAATGCCAAAGATACCCACCTGCCATCAACCAACAACATCTCACCGCAAGTCACTGAACCAGCTGAGATGAAGAATGCAGCTTTGAGCACAAGTGGAGTCTTACTGTCTTTGTGTTTTCCAGTACTGACCTTAGAGCTATACTTGGCTCCTAAGCAGATGTTCAAAGGGTCTGCGGAATTGGGTGATATTTCTTCCAAAATTCTTTATTAGGTGCCTCAGGGGCACCTGGGTGGCTCAGTCAGTTAAGCGTCCAACTCTTGATTTAGGCTCAGGTCATGACGTCATGTTCGTGGGATCAAGCCCCGCGTTGGGCTCCACATCAGCCCAGAGCCTGCTTGGGATTCTCTCTTTCCCTCTCTCTGTCCCTCCCCCATGCATGTGCACATGCGTGCTCTCTCTCTCAAGATAAATACATAAACTTTAAAAATAAATAAAAATTCATTCTTAGATAGCAGAAAAGCAGAGGCAATATTTTCAGTCAATATGAAAATGACATCTACTGGTCTACCGGACTGGAATGTAAAACTGCTGACACTTCACTCACAATCAGAAACACTTCAAAAGATGCTACTGTTCCTATTCTAAAATGACAGCCTAAGACTAGGACAGCAAATACACATTGCGGCATGATGTCCCACTGAGCCTGGGAATGGCTTTAAAATCCATCTCAACATGGCTCCAGTGAGTCCCGCCAACTGTTTAGGCTTCCTAACCTCAGAAATACGGGAGAAGGCAATTAGTAGGCTCAAAAAACTTCCCCTGGGTATTTAGAGCTTTCCACACCATGCAATCTAGTAACTTCGACCACTGTCATCTGAGCACTTACTATGTGCTTTAGGTACCTAGTGCTAAATGCTTACTTGACCCTCCTACAACAACATGAGGTGGTAGAAATCTCTACTTCACAGAAACTAAATGAGGCCCAAACACAAGCCCCAAAGATCAAAAGCTAGAATCAAAGCCCAGATTCCTGCCCAGCTATCTGGCTCCAAAGCCTGTGCTAGTTATTTGTCTGCAACTACCTATAAAACTTGTCTGAAGGGGCAGGGTAATAGAGCTTTCTACTAGAGAGCAGTGCTTCTCTGCGTGGACCCAGAAGGTGAGCAGACACCTCTACTGGACAGCCAGATGCCATGTCAAAAGACAAAATAAAAAATTCCTCTCTCTCACTGACTCAGCCAGAGGCCCAATCTGAGACTTGGGAGGAGCCCAAATTGGATCTTTAAACCAAGCTTTGGACACCAGGACACCACATTCCCTGATACATGAAGACCCAAAGCTTCAGGATGGCATCAAGCCCTGCTGGGTTTTGGCTCCAACCTATCATCACTTGGCCTACATCTGGATCCTGCTTCTCCCCTCGGGAGGGCCAGTACTGTTGCCCCCAGGCCCTACTTCCCAGCCTCTGAGCAAATGCTAGCTCTCCCCTCCTACCTGCTCTGCGTATCTGATTTCTGCCCATCTTTCAAGGTCTACAGTAAGGTTACCCTCCCCTACCACTAAGACTGTCTGCATTCTCCAGCTGGAAGGAACCAACCTACTTCAGAGCCTTCACAGCACTCTCCTGCATCACAGCAGTTGGTATACACGTCCCTTCCCTAGAGCTTTAGTTCCTTGTTTCCTCTCCGCCCCTCCCCTCCCACAACACCAACACTACCACCACCACCATTAGATAGAAAGTCCACTTAATGAGTACCTACCCATGTGCCAGTCACTTTGCAGATATTATCTCTTTTAATCTATAGACCAGTTCCATTCTGCTGATGAGGAAACTGAGACCTGGCATTATTCACCTTCCACTGGCATTACACCATAGTGGATACCAGCACAGTGTGGAGTCGGGCTGCCTGTGTTTGAATCCCTGCTCTACCAATTACCAGCTGTGAAATCTCAGGTAAGTTATTTAGCTTCTGTGCCTCAGCTCCTCATCTGTAAAATAATATGTATTATTACATACCTCAAAGGATCATTCTCAGCCTTTGAAGAGTTAATATATGGGAAGCACTCAGTGCCGGCACATACTATATAGACTCAGTGTTCGCGACTGTTACTATCCGTGCTGCCTCCAACCTTGTCTCATGTTATGCTCCAAGTCCATACTCTGAGGGCTTCAAGTATACCAAACTATTACCCACCTCTATCCAAGCTTCCTTGACTGCTCTTTGCACACCAGCTCCTTTCCATTCTTTGGGTCTGATTATGTGCTTCTCTCAGAGAGGGATGTTCCCTGACAACCCAGATCAAGAAGATCCTGGTCATCTCAGCCCTGCCTCCAGTGCCCTCTTCTTCCCTCCGCCACTCCTATCCACCCCTTACCACACCCTTGTTTATTGTCCTTAGAGCACTTATCACAACCTAGAAATCTGTTATTTATGATAACTTGGTCTGTGTATTTGTTTGGGGTCCATCGTCCTGACTAGAGATGAGAGAACAAACTACGTCTACCCGGAGCCTGGTTCTACACAGTAAGTGCTCAAGAAGTGTCTACTGAATTAATAAATGTATGGTTTTTAAAAAATTAAGGGGCACCTGGGTGGTTCGGTCAGTTAAGCGTCCGACTTGGGCTCGAGTCATGATCTCACAGTTTGTGGGTTCAAGCCCCGCATCAGGCTCTGTGCTGACTGCTCAGAGCCTGGAGCCTGCTTCAGAGTCTATGTCTCCCTCCCTCTCTCTCTCTCTGCCCCTCCCCTGCACACTCTCACTCTCTCTCTCTCAAAAATAAACATTAAAAAATAATTAAAAATAAATAAATAAATAAATAAATAAATGTATAAACTATGGAATCCTAAAGGTAATGCTGAATGGTCACTGCTGCTATGAGAGCAGGTGTCATCCTGCGAGGTGCCATTTTCTGTATTTGGTCAACTCTGAATTATCAGTGAACCGAAACATCTATTAAGCACCCACAAGGAGCAAATCTGTATGTTCTCTGTATAATGCAAAACAATAAGTCATTGTATTTGGTTGGAAGACAGACAACAAGCAGGATCAGGACTACAGTCCTGTCAAGAGTGCCCAACTGAGGTGAAAAAATCGCGATGGCTGCCTTCTTTCTACTGGCCAGGCTGCACTCCCAGTGCAGGGCTGTTTTCTAACTCCCGCAAAGGCAGCAGATTGGCAGCAGCCCTGGGGAGGGTCAGTCTTATTTTAAGGGCAAATGAGACACTATTAAGAACACCCCCCCAACACACACATCCTCACAGTGCCCCTGAAACAGCCAGTCAGGGTGAAAGCATTGTATTCCAGGAGATGCTTATGATAATACAAAAACATGGAGGGGCAGCCAGTCAGTTCACTCCCACCTTTTAAATTAGACAAGTTTATCAGATTAGCTACTTTTACTTGTCCGAGCAAAGCAGCCAGAAAGTAGAGTCCTGAGAAGATTAAGTTTTCATGCAGCAAAAGGTCTCTCAGGAGAGATTCACAACAAGCAATACTGCCAGGAAGGGCAGCTCAGTCTGGGGACTCCAAACTTCACACACTTCCCCCTCTTACCTGAAGCTAGCTGTCAGGGTATACCGCGTGTGGGTGAGTATATGGGAGTCCGTGCACGTGCCTACACATGTTACCCAGCTTCCCGCCCCGTTGGGAAGTCGTCACGATTCAGCAGAAAAAAAACACATAAAAAAATATCGGGAGGGGCGCCTGGGTGGCTCAGTTAGTTAAGCATCCAACTCTATTTTGACTCAGGTCATCATCTTGCAGTTCGTGGGATCGAGCCGTGCATCAGGTTCTGTGCTGACGGTGCGAAGCCTGGCTGGGATTCTCTCTCCCCACCCCACCCCTTGCGCGCGCGCTCCCTCTCTCTCTCTCTCTCTCAAAATAAATAAAATAAACTTTAAAAAGAGAGACAGAAGCATCTAGAGACCCAAGGATCCCTCTTCTCAGCTTTCCCAGTAACTTTCAGAGTGACCCTTGGAAAGCCACCTCCCCTCCTGAGACCTCAATTTTATCATGTTACAAAATAAGTGAAGCTGTACTATATTCGAGATAAGGATTTTCAAGCTATGTTCTAAGTAACCAAATGTTTGGAGTGCTCCAAAATTCTGGGGGGAAAATACATTCAAATTTCACTTTTCAGCCTTATTTTAACAATTTTTGAAATTATAATGAACCCTCACAAACTCAATTTTATAGTAACTTTTAACCCACTAAAGATGACCAATGTGTTCACATTCTCTTTCTGAAGACATCAGAATAAAGCTTCTCTTGTCAATTCTGAGCTTATATTTCAACATCTTATAAAGGAAGCTGGAACTCTATTTTTTAAACTCAGACTTCTACTGACGTGCTCCCTGAAAACTGCTCAAACAAATATACAAACTACTAGAGCATACTTGCAGCATGTTCAACTGAATGCTGGGCAAATCTCCAGCACATCCGCTGGGTTCAGACTCACAGGGGCATCGTCAGTTATGCAATAACAAATAAATTCATAGCAGCCTGCACTGGAATAAAGAGTAAGCACCTAGCATCAGCCTTGCGCTATGTGTAGAAAATAAAGCATTCGTTAGATAGTGGTGACAGTTTTATCTACTCTGTGATAAAAGTCCCCCCTATTCTTCTTTCGGGCTTCTGGGCCAAGTGAAGAGTATCCTGAAACTGCAAGGTAAGTTATTAGTAAACTATCTGTAATTATTTATTTATGTGAATCAGATTTTTCCATACTGCAACCAAAACTAAATTCAGAAGTAAATTGGGTAATAGAACTGGCAAATGATTGGGACTGCCACTCCACTCTGAACCCAACTCAAAATTCAGTGCCCATAATCAGATTCACTGTTCTGTTCACTTTATCATAATTATTATAATACTGGTAAGTTATGGTATTGTGTCTGAATTTATAAAATTAGTCTCTTCAGTATGCTGAGGTTCCATGTGGGATTAAATTTGAAATAGAGATCCCTGGCTTCCAAAGAGTCAAAAAGCACTATACCAGATACCATCAAAGTCCTCTTCAGGCTCTAATATTCAGAGAGGAAGGCGAGTTCTAATTAGGTCTGTATTACCTGCCCACCCTGCTTACCCACACTACAGCTCCCATGGGGAAGGAAGGCCTAAGCAAAAATTCTCCCTTTCTGCTCCCTCATCTGTCAGCAGTAGGGTTCTGTACACCTGGGGCAGCTGCCCACCCTGCGTATGCCAGCCACACAGTCCCCACCTCCCCAGCCACAGGCTGAAAGCCATTTAGCTCACCCTAGCCATGTGGTGGGCGCTCAGCTATTTGGCACGAGGCTGACTTCTCGTGCTCAGGTCGACATTCAGAGGGGCCCTCAACATTTAACGTTACTGTGAAGAGAGCACCTCACTTGTATAGGGTCCATTCCCCCTCCAGCCCCCATCTCTGCCTATCAAAAGTCTGTTCTCCACACTGCTGTGGAGAATAGCAAATTGTTACAAACTATCTGGAAACAGTGTGATACTGGAATAAGAAGACCTAAAAATTAGGAACCGTGCAACTCTCTGAAATATATACTAAGAAAACAATGTATGCACACAGATTTAACTGTAAGGCTATTAATCACAGTACTGTTCACAATAGCAAAAATCTGAAAGCAACCTCAATGTACCAAAAAAAGGATAGATTTTAAAAATGGGATATCCAAACAAGAGTATATCAATTCTATAATTAACAGTAACAATCCCCACATTTTACAGTGCTTACTAACACTGGATCCTCTGATAAAGTTCCTTAACCTCATTTAATGCTCACACCAACTCTATGAGGTAGATATGACTGCGCTTTATAAATAAGCAGATTCACAGAGGAAACAATTCAGCCCAAGGCTGCCTGTCTAGTAAGTGTCAAGGTCAGGTTCAAACCTAGCTCACTCACTCCCATAGCCAACAGAAGCATTTCTTAAGTATTTACTAATGTGCCGGGCATGGTACTACTTGCCAGTTTTGTCATTGGAGCTTTTCAACTTTTTTTTTACTTTTTTCTTTTTCTTACTGTGGTAAAAACACGTAATATAAATTTACCCTCCTAACAACTTTTAAGCGTACATCATGGTATTGTTAACTATGTGCACACAGCTGTTTTCATCTCGCATGACTCAAACTCTATAACCATGAGCAACTGCTCGTTCCCCTTGATTTTCAAAAACTTCTTATTTTGGATTAATTTTAGATTTACAGAAGATCTGCAAAGATAACTGAGAGAGTCCTACATGCCTTTGTTCAGCTTCTCCTGCCACTGAAGCTATGGCTTTTTTGGCAAAATGGAATAACCATTCATTCCACCTTCAAACAAATACAAGGGCCCAACTATGAGGCAGGGAGTAGCTCCGGCTGGTGCCTCTGCCTGCGACCACACACCTCTGTTCCCCACTGACTTCTGAACCTGCACCACCCCCTCCCCTGCACCACCCCAAGGGCAAAGGAAGGGAATAAAGAAGCCTACCACAAACCAAAAATCCCTCCTAGGAAGCATTCTTAAGCCACTGCTGATGGAGCCTAAAACCATACAAAGAGTTATGTTTTTTAAATGGGTATAGAATCTCAAGGAAATCTCAAATAAGAAAGAAGGAGGAAAATAAATAGAAATAAGCACTACATCAGTGTTAGCTATATGTATCAGGCATCAGCCAAGACTTTTACCTATACTTACTCATTTAATCCTGAACCATACCATAAGGTGGGTACCCCTATTACCCCCACTTTACAGATGAGTAAACCCAAGAGCAAAGAAGTTAAGCTTTACTGAAAGTTCTACAGCTAGTAAAACACTTCCCTTGCCTGGGAAGAGGGAGAACACAGGGCTCCCACCCCTCTGCTTTGAACTTGTAAATTCCTAGATTCCCGGACTCAGGAAGTTATTTTTAATAACCGTGGCCACCATCCAAACATCAGAACTGACCAATGTTCAGCTCAGCAAAACTGTTTGCGAGTGCAGCATTTTTCAGACCCTGAGTAATCTTCACATACCAGTGATATATCGCTCTCTGTACATGTTCCTGGGGAAGTGAGGAAACTTCGGGGGGACTTGCACAACACTGCCTAGAAGCAGATTCCAAAGGGCTTTTCACACGTGTCTTCACAGTGTTCCCGCACATTACCCACCTCCCACCTGCATCCTCCCCTCACGATCCACACGGGCAACGGGCTGAGTGACGCTCACTCTTCAACAGACTGGACAGGCTTCGTTCCGTGCTGCACTATCGCCCTGATGCTCTCCCCAGAACTGTAGGGCTAGAATTCACTCCAAAGGATCCTCATGTCTCTGACCACCAGCAGGAGGAACAGTATAAAAAAAAGAACAGCATATTTCTGGCACCACAAAATCAATCTATTTGCTTCATTAAACACGCTGCTCTAAACAAAAGTTTTTGCTTTCAAAGAATTCTTCGTTTGCCTTAGACTCACTTTGCTTCATACCAAAGTGACTAACTTTGAATCATTCAAACCAGCCTTGGCCTTTAGGATTTTCAGGCACTACAGAGTACACAATTATTATATAAACACGGAGACCCTCAAGTAATGCAAACACACTAACGAGATATACGGCCAAGGGCCTACCTCAGGTCCACCTCTGGAACTAGGGAGTTGGCACACAGTGACGCAGACACTACCAGGAGTCCACAGGAGGAAAGAGAAATGCTGGCCCACACCCAGGAAGGACAGAAGTATCTCAAGATGTCAGAAAACACATGGAGACATGGCAAAGGACCAAAAGCAGCCTGTGTCCCTGGTCACCAACTGAGATCAGTGAGGAAAGGTTTCAGGGAAATCCCAAGAAGCATCATGCAAATGTCCTCCAGACGGGTCCTGAGAAATATGCTCAATAAACGACATGAGGGCACAACATGTGAGGTTGTTTCTGAGAAGGGGAGAGTGAAGGGTGGGGGAAGCCACAACCAGGGGACCCAGGTAGTGAAGAGCTGTGTCCTTTTCTCAGCAGCTGTACCCGGTATCACTGCAAACAGAAACTGCAGTGACTCATCATGATGAATCCATAGGAAAATGAAGAAAAACACATTAAAGGGAGAGCCTGGCATTCTACTTACAAAATGAGATGGGTAAGGACCTCAGGTCATGGACCTGTATGAGTGGTCCCTCAACCCTGACTATTCCCAAGGCCCTGTCCTCCTGAGATTTTTCTGAAAGTTTTCCCATCTATTGGACCTGAGGAATTCTATCTTATTCTCTAAAAGTCCAGCTCAAATGCTTCCCCCACCCTGTTAAGTCTTCCTGGCTTCCCCAAACAAATGCAGTCATTCTCTTATCTATGCCTCAACAGCACTTTATTAAACACAGGAATTATAACCTAAGCTTGCTTTGCTCTGTAAATATAACCCACCAGGCCATAGGAGCGCCTGAGGCTGTGCTTTACTCATTCTTATTTCTCAGAGTCAGGGCTTCTAACATAGTAGGTACTGAATGGATGAATGAATGGATAAACTCATGACCATCCAGAGTTCCAAAGGTCATGGCATTCTGCAGGAAGACTCATGTTCAACTTATGAAACCAACTCACTTGAAGACCAACTGACTCCTAGCCATACAGATATGCATCACTCCCCTCCTTACTTTCTCTAACATAGGAATGAGGGAGCTTTTCCTTGACTGCCCTCTAGAAATGATAACACAAATGCAGCTGACATCCCTGTCACTGCCAAACAAATCAAACCGGCTTTCAACCTCACATCCACTGTGACCAAACTAACGCATCAGACTTGGAGGGTACTGAAAAATACTTTCAAAACAGTTTTCTGACCTTTTCCCTCCTCTGCCTATAAGAGGATACAACCAGAAAGAATGATCGTACTTCACTTTAAACCAAGTCTCTAACAACCTGTCCTTTCCTCCTACTCAGCCTGAGTGGGAAGTCATCTGGGTCTCTGGCAGTCACTCACTGTTTGTCCAGCCTTTCCTGTTGTGACAGAATACCTAAGATGCTGATGACAAAACTGCCTACAACCATGATGGCTCACCTCTGATGCTAAGGGAGAGAAGGAGGGAAAGTCCCTGGAAAGGCACTATGTGAGCCTTTCTAATTTTGTTCAATGGACATCAGAGCCATAACTGATGTATAAATAAATCAGGAAAGGCTAGAGTATGAGGTGACAGGCTCCAGTAGGACTGTTCTAGAATAGATCTGTGTGTGTCTCAATACCTAGGACAGCTGCCCCAGAAACACATGACCCAAGGACACACCCCTCTTCTCCCCACTTCACAAAGCTCCCAGGGAGCCTAGGCTCCTAGCCCTCTGCCTCACTCCACCAATATCAATATGGGACTCAGCAAGTAAGAGACCATGAGCAATTTCCAAATAAAGCTCCCTCGTGGGCTGTGTTGCTTCCTTTCCTTCCATGCTCATGCTCAAGATCAAAGAGATTAAGCAACACAGATGAGAGGCAGAGATTTATTAGAGAACCACAGGATTTCATGATTGGAATGGACAGATAAACATTCACCCTCCTCTTCTAAGGCAGCAACCATCTATACTTTCATTATTAGGGCCAACAAGTCTCTATTCTTACCCTCAATTCTAGAGGCCCAAAGACTGCAAGAGTATCTTTGTTAAGTCTGCAAAACTCTTGTATTGCAGAATTAATTCATTTTTAGGGGGAAATTAAGTTCTTCTTCCCATGAAGTCAAAATAAACACCTACATCATTGCCCATCAGGTGGCCAGACACCCAGGACTTTCACAAACATGACTGGAGAGGTGGGGCCAAAGAGAAGTGCTGAGAAGCAGTCAGCTCCATGACTAGACTGCCTGGGTGTGAACCCAGCTCTACCACTCACTACCTGTGATCTTAAACAGAGGGAAAATATCAGGACCTACCTCACGATTTTTAAGAGGATTAAGTTAATCTACTTAAAATGGGGAATGCTAAATTTCCTCCATAAAGAAAGAGGCAGAGCCAAGATCTCCTTGAAAATATGCTATTCCACACTCATAAGAGTTTTCAATGTGACAGGAGAAAGCATTAGGCTGAACCATATTAAACTTCCAACATTTGACCATTTTTTTTTTAACTCACAAAAGTGGCCATTTCATATGGTTAAATCAAATAGGTATGAAAGAAAACACAAAGCGATTGACTTCAAATGATTGTTAAAAAAAAAAAAAAGAATCAAATATCTGTGTGGGGCTGATCGGCTGATCCTTACACCCCCAGTTTGGTCTGCAGGACCTTGTGAAGGTTGAGCAACCTTGGCTATTTGCAGACCTGACTGGCTGCCAAGCTGGCTTCCAGCTACCACCTGTTGCTTTGACAACTGCAGCTTTAGGGCTACTAGGACCTGTTACAAAGCCCTAGGCATCTACAGGCAGCTCAAAGGCTCAAGAGGCCCAAGCTATAGTGACAGAGAATTCTTCGCCTTCTAATGGTGCTTCTGGCTTCCAGGGAAGCCACTTCCCTTTTGTGACACAGTCACACTCCTGACCAGCGCCATCTGGATTTCAGCCATTATTCCAGGTGTACCTGGAGTCATTCAGAAAACTAGTTCAAACAAGTTTCAAAGACCCAACACTGGGCATCTTTTACCTTTAAAATCTTTAAAAACTAGAAAGAAAAGCATTACTGCTTGTGCTAAAGGTCAATTAAACAATACAGGCCCTCTCTGTACTATCTTTGTAACTACCTGTAATTATTCCAAAATAAAAAGTGTTTTAAATTCAATTATATAAAGACATAAGAAATGGCCCTTTAATAAAGAACAACTTTAATCACAAATTTTGGATGCACTGTATGATTATGCCTTTTTTTCCATTAATGACAGACATTTTTCAACTATTGGCCCAGTAATAATGGAATGGCAGCAGAACCTTTCTTTGGTCCATAAACTAAGCCTGGTTAGAAAAAAAAAAAAAAAATCCAGAAGCACTTGTACCTGTCTGAATCCTTGATTCAGCCTTATTTGAAGACTCACAGATGATCTGATTAATTTGGGCTTAGTGACGTTTTATCTTGATGTTATTGTTCCATTTCCATCAATGCCAGCACTATTTATCTTCTCTCCTTCCCTCAATATAACCATTTATAAAACCCAAAACAATATTAGCTCTAAATGAAACTACCCAAGTAAACACTTTTATCAATACAAGACCAGCTGGTTCCATGTATCTCATCTAAAATTAAGAGTTTATTGCAAAAGAAACTGAAAAACTACTGTTTCCTCGTGGAGTCTCTCATCTTAATACACATTTTATGTTTACACAAGGATGTGATGGAGGCAGGGGCAGACAGTAGCATCACACAATCTCAGTAGTGCCCCAGAACAGAATCATGATGTCATCTGCCTTCCCCTGGCAGTCTTTATAAGGTTATAATTAACTTAATATTTAATAATTAAATTAACAGAACAAAACTGAAGATCCATCTAGCATTCTTTTCATGGAGACTCTGTTGGTTCATGTGTGCTTAGAGCCCTGCTATCTGAAAGCTGATAACATGTTTTCCCCTAAAGATGTCTTTGCCGTGGCACACTGTTCTGGCTGCCACCAGCCATCTTTTCTGGAGGCAGGAAGATGTGGGATGGTTCTGTGAGCAGTTTATCTTTGCATAAATGTATACATATGAGCACAACACACGCCTCTGAAAGTGACCATGTAGTTGAGATAGCAGATGGCAGCTTACTGCTCATCACTCCAATACATCCACCCAAGTTCACAAGAGCTTCAGTTTGGAGCTAACATATAGCATGGTTTGTGGTAAAAAGCAAGAACTTTGAAGTCAGACAGGAGTTACTCATTTACAAAACGAGGTACTTAATTTCTGCAAATCTTGGCTCCCTCATCTTTAAATGGGGATATCATCCAGTGCACAAAGGTTGGGCACACGATAGATGTGTAACTTTTAAGGTCAAGGTCCTAGACATGATCCCTATACAAGGCTTAAAAAAACAAAACCACATGGTTTCAATCTGTGCTTTGAAACTCAGATGTATTATACCACTATTGGTGTATGTGTGCCACACTGTCAATAAAAAGGGGAGAGGAAATAAAAGAACCACTTAGACTATGTGTCTCCCCAGTGGGTGGCTCAATACTATTCCTCTGTAAATAAAGACCAGTGTGCAAATACACTCTTATGTTTGAATAACGCTAAGCTTCATTGTTTTGGAACACACATGAAATATGAGTTCACCAAAGGAAATGCTACAGAAATTTCACACAAATATTCATGAACATTATATGCTGCCAGGCCTTCTCATGTAGAGTTGTGCATAAAATAAAAGTGACTAGATGCCAACAAGCCTGTAAATCCTATGGGTAAGGCTCTATACATAGGCACACTGATCACTTCAGGAAGTGAAAACAGAGAGGTTGATAGAAAAACTATAGAAAGCACAAGAATTCTAGTCCAAAGCTAGTCATTATGAAACAAATACACTGTGTGTATATATGTTGTGTGTGTGAGACAGAAAGAGTGTGTATACACACAATTCAATAGACAATGGAGGACATCCCTCCATTTATCATCCCAATCAGAACAGCTATCACTTACGGAAGATCTATCATATACAAAGATTTTCAATCTCAATTTCTTAAAAGATGAGGAAAGTGAAGTTAGGAGGGGTTTGCTGAGCAAACAAATAGTAGTAAAATGTAAATTTAAGCCCAGGTCTTTTTACTCCAGGCCATGCTATGCGCCTATAAGCACAAGGCTCAGCATAACAACTTACATTCATAACTGAACCTGATTAATAGAGACAAATAAATTGGCTTTAGTTACCTCAGTGCAAAGACATAATAAATATATTTTTGAACTTTTTCATCAAAGTGATTAAAGTTTTTAAAATATGCTCATAAGAATAAACTCTCATCCATCTAGAAAACTTGGCTATCCCAAAATGATTCATCCCTAAGGGTCTGAAAAGAGTCAAGAATTTAACTTGCATGCACACTGCAAGTAACTTGCACTGTAACTTTGCATCTACATGTGAAAAAAAAAATTCATTCCTTAACTCTATGGAAATACTTTTTGTTTAATATGTGTTTATTTTTGGAAGTGGGGGAGTGAGCAGAGGAGGGGCAGAGGGTGAGGGAGACACAGAAACCCGAAGCAGGCTCCAGGCTCTGAGCTGTCAGCACAGAGCCCGAGGCAGGGCTCGAACTGACAAACTGCGAGATCATGACCTGAGCCAAAGTTGGACGCTTAACCACCTGAGCCACCTAGGCGTCCCTCTATGGAAACACTTTTAAATATAGACTACAATAACAATACTGGAAATTCCTTCATTTGGGGCTTTCATTGAAGCTTACCTGCTCATTACCCTGATAATAATCAGGAATCAAAGGTAAAATGATCGTTTTCTTCTATTTTAGGGACATAAAAATGAAGTGAAGTCAACATTTCAAATTTCCCATGGTTAGAATGCAAAAAAACTGTCCCTCCTATCAGTGAAACTGGGGCTGCAAAGGGGACCTCAGAGTTGGGACATTACATTCAAATGCCTACAAAGGAGCTTCGTGTTACAGATGAATACACCAAAGCTTAGTAGCATGAAATGACTTAACTATGGTCTGAAAGTCAGTTATTATCAGATCCCCACACAACTCGAGCCACCTGACTGTGTAAGTTCAGAGGAAATGTCTGAATCTAAAGACCAAATGAAGAGCCTGAGGTCGGCTGTGTCCCATCAGTGCCCCCCAGGATTTGCAGGCGATACTCAGGCGAGGGAGAGGAGATGCTGGAAGCGTGGGATACAGGCCAGAGGAACCTCTACTGAAGTCCAGTCAGCCTGCAGCAATCACATCAGCTTGGTATCTGTCACTGGGAACAGGTTGCTGACGACCGTGAGAACAATCTAGAATTAGATAAAATCCAAAAGGAGAAAAACTACTCCTGGATGAACCTAACAACCATATGTGAAGATAAAGTTCCAAATTAGAAGAAAAAATATGCAAAGATAAACTTCCAAATTAGAAGGAAAAAATAAGATGTTTTAGGAGGAACATTTAATGATGGAATTTGATCTATCTCAGGTGAGAGTGGAGATTTTGATATCAGAGATAAAGACGACAGTGGCTCCAGAGCTTCATGGAGAAAGAAGACCTGCTATTTCCTGCAAGGATTTATCACGACTTCACAGTGGATGAAAAGAGTATTGTTGTGCTGGCTGTTTGCTGCAGAACCAATGTTACCACTTTGAGGCTCAAGGAGAGAATGTGAAATTTTTGGCAGAGGCAGCACAGTGGTGCTCCTTTATTTGTAAAGGTCCTAAACACAACTGAACAGAAAATTAAACATTTACTCTTTGCTTTTTTATTGTGGACTCACAGCTAGGATAGCTTTCCTTTGCAAGATTATTTCATTAGAATATTTTTAAGCGAAAGAAACAATGGATTTGTAATGAAACAAACTGCAAAAATGTGGATAAAGCACATTTATTTTCTTTAATTAAATCAAGAATAGTGGCTCAGTTGCACTGTGTTAGTACATGCATTCAACTTTAACCCAAATGAAAGGTTAATCTCCCCAAATGTAACAATTTAGCATGCTCTACCTGGGCATCATTTTTAGACTTTAAGCCAGATATCAGTCAATGCCACACCTGCCCTAGAAGAAGGAATAAAAGTAACATAATTAACTAAATCTGGTATTTTTCCTTCCAAAATTACATGTTGGGGTATGCTGTAGAATGGGGAAGAACCTCTCTTATAATGGGGTATATTTTCAATTGCTTACACAACTTTCTTGTTCAAAATAAAGGAAGTGTCTTAATTTTTTAAAAAGAAAGAAAAAGACCAAATGAAAAATAACATCATGTGAAAAGCTAAATGCAGCATTACATTTGTTTTCTATTTTTAATCATTAAATTGTTATATTTTCCTATATTTATTAATCATTAATTACTATATTTAATTCCGGTAAAGATTTTAAAAATAATTATAACATGCTTATTTTTGGTTTAGTGATTGGGTTCTATTTGGCTAATGAGAAATTAAAGCCAGAGAAGCTGTTTTGTTGGGTTTTTTTTTCCTAATTCCTTCAAAACCCAAAATGTAACCTTTTATTATGTTGGGTTACTAGTTTTAACTATGGTTATAGTGTCTCAGGAATGCCTGAGCACTCAGTAGAACTGAGCAACTGCACATGTGCTTTGACCCAGCAGTTCTACTTCTAGGAATTTCTTCTAAGAAAATAACAATGATACATAAGATTACGCTACAAGGATCTTCATCATAAGGCTGTTTAAAATGACTAACAAAACAATCTTAAAATGTTCATCCATCCAGGAACACAGAATTGTAGTGAAGCCACCCAGCAGAATTCTACACAAACACACACATATATATACATACATGTTCATGTGTGTATGATTACTGAAAGATAGAATGATATTCCTAATGCACTAATAAATGAAAGGTTACAAAACATCATGCAGTACATGATTACCATTTATGATCAAGATACATCCATAAGATTGAGAGGATATTTGTTAAAATATTAACAATGGTTATGAGATTCCAAGTGTTTTTTATTCTTTTCTCTTATTCTAAACCTTCAATAAACAGAAATAACTTTTGCAAAAAGCAGTGAACATAATTCCTTAAAATATAAATAACTTCCAAGGATGGGAGACTGTAGCCAATAATATTTTATGTGCAGGGCAATTGACTATCTCCCCATACCTACCTGGTGCCTCAGGCACACAATACACCCACCCATTCCATCCTCAGATCCCAAGACAGGGACAAGAGCAGATAAGAATGGGCAGAAAGCCTTGTCTCACACCACACTATAACCCTGTGCCCTAGTATCTGGCTTGGAAAACACTGGATTTGAACAGCCCAGTACCACTTAGGAAACACCGGAAGGGATCACCTCCATTTGTACAATACCTTCTATAGTAACAAGATGGCAGCTCAAAAAAGGTATAGGGGGCCAGGAGGGAAGAGAGGTAAGAACTATCTGCAATGCAAAATAAAAATAAATGCATACCAATGTATGCAAAATAGTGCAAACCTAATGGAAAGCAATTTTCGATATTAATAAAAATGATAAACATGCTTATCTTTTAATCCAACAGTACCATCTGGGAATTTGTCCAACCATGTACATATGAGGTTATATGAAGAAGCACTGTTTGCAACAGCAAAAATGTAGAAAGAAACCAAATATACATGAATACGGGAACTAGTTAAGTAAACCATGGTACATTCACACACTGGAAAACTCTGGAGCTCTAATACATATACAAATATACACACATGCACATACATACTTGCGTGCATGCATGTAAATAAGGAAATACTCTATGTCCTAATAAAAAAAGTGAGAAGGATATACTGTAAGAAGAAAACAGCAAAGTGCAGAACAGTATATAGAGAGGCAAAATATATACTTGTATTAACTGTATCTGAACACAAGAAATTAATGAAGGAGGATACTTATGTAGGCAGGGAAGGAAGTTGCCAGACACAAGGATGGAAAGGAGCTTTCTCAATGTGTACCTTGTTATATAGTGCTTGGGTTTCTGAACCATATAGCACCCATGTCAAACAAAACATCAACATTACCACCAATGATGATGATGATGATGTTGTTTAAAAGGCTTGCCAAGAGAGCCTAAGAGGGACATTTGCCACCCAAAGCGAAGAACACTGGAGCTGAGCAATCGATCACACAGGGATACTCTTCCACTTCCCTCCAAGGAGAGAGGAAACCATTTACAGACCGTCTACCAGGGGCTGTGTTTTCTGTGTTAAGTCATCTCATTTAATATTCAAATTAACCCTCAGAGGAATAACCAGCCCCATTCCTGCAAATAAGCAAATGGTGGTAAATAAGTAAATGGCAAGGCATTAGGTAACTTGCCCAAAGTCACAGGGCTATGACTGGAATTCATGCTTTTACCTGCTGAAACTTTCAAAGGGAAAATTTAGGTCTCAGTAAAAATAACTGTCAGCCATTCACCCGTAACCATACTTCCTTCCACGTGTTTCCTCTAATATTCTGTTTTCTAGGTTTTGAGAATAAGTGTTTGTTAAATAAAGCAGATATTCGGGGTGCCTGGCTGGCTCAGTCAGTGGAGTGTATGACTCTTGATCTTGGGGTTCCACACTGGGTGGAAAGATTTCTTAAGAATTTTTTTATCTTAAAATAAATAAATGAATAAATAAATAAAGCAAACGTTCTACACTAAAGGATGTTCTTTATTTTCCACTTACTGAGCACCAAAAAAGTTAGTTACAGGTAATGTTATCAGATGCATTTTTCCTTCATTGGGGATGAACTATGGAAACGCATGCAAAATCTGCAAGTAATGAACCTCACAGGAACCATAAATCATCTTTTGCAATGGGATCAAAATAATGCTACCACAGAGGAAGGGAGGAAAGAAATAGCAACTAACAACTACTGGGCACTTTTATATATCAGTCACCATTATAAGTGCTTTAAATATAAGGACTCAATTCTCAGAACAATTCTATGAGGTAGGTACTATTACTATTTTAGTTTTATAGATGAGTAAACTGAGACAGAGAAATTCAATAACTTGCCCACAGAGACTGTCCTAACTGTACTGCCTACACTATTCCCCACCATACAATACTCTCTCCACAAAGCATTTCCAGTCTGCAGTAACTGATGATGAACCAGATGACAGCTTCTCTAGCAAATCAGTGAATGATCTGTAATCCTATGTATTTAATTGTATATGCTCTCTTATTCCAAGAGAAGGAGGCTTCAACTGACTGCCAAATGGATCGATGAGATTTAAAAAAAAAAGATTTAAAACTCCTGATTTCAGAGGTTTAGGCTATAGTCCAAGCAAGAGATAAAAACTAAAGGCAGGCAGGCGGTAGGAGTGGAGATACAAAGGAGAGATGAGAGCTGTGTTTCTTACTCGAATCCATATGAGTAAAGTGTTAAGTGAAACACTGATTCCATAATCAAGTGTACATGGAAAACAGTTAACTCAGTAACATTCAAGAGTTACTTTACTGCAAGACTTCTTGAGACTTTAGAATGTTAACATACATTTTGGTTCTCCAAGAAAAGGATAAACTAAACAACATCTAATTCCCAAACTTACCAGATCATGAAATTTTTTATTCAAAGAACACCTTCAGAACAAACATACCCAGAGATGCACTGGATTAAAAGGATGTTTAAACATTAAAAATCATCCAACTTGGTGACTAATAGTCCATGAGAAAGGAGATAAAAAAGCCCCAGGATTGGGCTTAGGTGACCAGTGGAGGTGACAGGAAAGGGAGGTTAAGATATAGGAAAGTTTTTAAGGGAAAAGATGAACTTCATTTTGGTCCTGTTTGAGTTAGAATTGTCTAAAAACTGCCAGTTTCCAAAGCAAGTGAAACCAGGGTCTCAAAGAGGTATCTGTACATCCACATTCATGGCATTATATACAATCGCCTAAAGGTATAAGGCAACCTAAGTGTCCACTGACAGATGAATGGATAAACAAAATGTGGTATACACATTCAACAGAATATTAATTTAGTTTTAAAAAGGAGAAAAATTCTGAAATATCCTACAACATGGATGAATCTTGAGGACATTATGCTAAGTGAAGTAAGCCAATCACAAAAGGACAAATACCGTATTGAGGGAGTTCCAGGCAGACTGCCCTAAAATGTGCCACTCTGACATACTGGTTATTTTGAATTAAAGTTACTTTAAAAATAGCCAGTACAAGAAGGGATACTCTGACCCTCCCCTGTGCCCCTGAAAGCAGGGCATAAATTCCCCCATGTGAAAGGTACCCTCCTTGCACCTACAGGGTAGAAAGCACCCTTACTCCTAGAAACAGCAAATCCAGGGTGGAAAAGGCTACATAAACATAACGTGTTACTTCTTCGTTAATTTGCTATCCCAAGCCCAAACTTCTTTGTCTTGCCAATTCTTCACAAATTTATTATTTAAGGTATAAAAAGTTGCCTGCTTTGTCACTTCGTGTCTCATATTTTTATGAGCTTTCATATGTATAAAATTAAATGTTTTTCTCCTGTTGATCTATCTGATGCCAATTTAATTATTAGACCAGCCAATGAACCTAGAAGAAAGGAAAAATTTTCCACCTCTACAGTGTGATTTCACTCATATGAGGTAGCTAGAGTAGTTAAAATCATAGAAAGTAGAATGGTGGTTGCCAGGGGATGGAAGAGGGGGAGAATGGAGGCTGGGCAGTACATTTAACCAGGAATATAGTTTTAGTTTTGCAAGATGAAGAGAGTTCTGGAGCCAGGCTGCACAACAATGTGAATGTACTTAATACTGCTGAACTATAACTTAAAAATGGCTAAGATGGTATATTTTATGTTGTGTATTTCACAATTGAAAACAAACTTTTTAAAAAACTTCCAGTTCAAGATGTTATGGTAGACATCTATGCCTAGAAATTTCTCATCCCATGTGGTTCTGTTAGGGCTACAATTCAGGCAGTGTCCTGCCTGATCCCCATCCAAGATGGAGGCCTGACCACCCACTATCTACCTACAGGACTGAGGAGTAACTCAAGCAAGAGACCCTCAGGGAGATTTGATGAACAGAAGCCAGAAGAATATCATCTTGGGGCAGCCAGTTCTTCTCTTTCAAGCCACTTGGAGAAAACCTTACTATTGGCAAGAAATGAGACCAATGAAACAGAAACTAGAACCCTAATGAAGGGATCATGCCTTGACATCACTGAATCTAATGGATTCTTTCCCTCCCTCCTTTTAAAAGGCTCTAGTTCCATGGGCCAATAAACCTCAACATCTTTTGTAAGTCACCAGGGACAACACAGAAATCCAAAAACAAAAGCAAAATCATGCTGAACTATACAGGTCCTTGTGGAAGAATTTTCTCTCCATAGCTCCATTTGATATCTTATCTGCAGTATCACATGCCTTTATTAGAACAGTAGTACACAATTCCATAATTTTGTGAGTACAATTTCAAATTTAACATCATCTTTCCAGTTGGTAAATACAGCATTATGTTAGGCCTGAGTACTACTACATTTATGAAGAAAAAACATAATTTAAAAAAATCATTAAATCTACACTAGATTATATATAGAAAGAGAGACTTACAAAGCATTAAAGGCTCATACCGAAATAGACTGAATTAGAAGTATCAATGTTTCTAAATTACCTGAAGTATAACATAGAAAAGAGTGCCTATTTTATTACCCTGAAACGGAGGCTTTGGAAGGAACACGTGAACACTGAAGTCAAAGAACAGGAAGATAATACACAGATAGGATCTCTCATCTGTGCTCTAAGAACTTTGCCCTCTACCAGGTCTTCAACTCAATGCTCCATTAACATAGGTTCCCTTGGTTTGGTTTTCATTAATTATTGACACAGTTTAATTTTATCAAATATAAATCTAATCAAAAAATTGTAGGACCGCTTAGGTATAATGACTCTCTTGTATAAATCAGGAGGCAAGGAGAAAGGAGCAAATAAAGAGAAAAGAAATTAATGTACCCAGCATGGTGTTAGCGCTGCAGACTTTGACTTAAGCAAAAAGACTATCTGAAAAGCTGTCATGCTAGAATTAATGTCACACCAGTTTCACATATACAATCTGAAAGGCTCATAGCATAAGGCTGCACAGAGATGCCTAAAGCAAAATCTTAAAAGTATTCTTTGCTCCCCAGGGAATACAGTTATGAGCCTGTTGTAGCAAGCCTTTGCAAAGATAAACTAGCCTTGCTTATTTCACTGAAACAGACCTGACTGATAAAATAACTTGAGAACACTGAGAATACTATCCATGTGAAATCTTGATAACCACTGATCAGTAAAAGATCTGTCTTCTGAAATTGCTTTTGGGTGTCTCTCTTTGTCATGAAAGATTAGCAGAAAGTATTTTAATCATAAGGGGGAAAAAGAAGTCCCTATTTTACTTGGAAGACTTTCCAAGGTTCACTACAACACACCTGGTAAACACACAATGATAAAGCCTGTCTCTTCCACAGATTATCTTCCCACTATTTAAGTATTTAAGGTGGCTTCCACCTCACAGCTTCAAAGTAAATCTTGGAATCTGACAGCCCAGAATGTTTATGGTACTCCAGGGAAATCTAACCATTAGAAACACTGCTCAGGAATCCAAAATCCCCACAACCATACATTCACCAAAGAACCTATGCAACCTATTGTACAACACCAACTGGGCAGATTTATGATGTTTCCATTAGAGCACAGCAGATGCTTTTTAAACCATGACATAAATAAGTATCCAAAATCTTAAAATGTGAAAAAATTTCACAAAGCAATACCATTCACAGCCTCCTAAGGAAACAATCAGAAAAGTACACAAAAATGGAGGCACAAAGATGTTTTCAATAGGATTATTTACAGTAGGAAAAACAAACAATGCATGTTGCACTTTATTTTTTTTTTTTTTTAATTTTTGCATGTTGCACTTTAGAAGGAAAACTATGTACCATAAAACATTAGGTCACCCTCACCAAAATTATTACCATATGGGGATAAAATTGTGAGGAACCACTTGGTGAAAAAAACCAGATTACAAAACAGCATTATGTTCTACGATCTCCTTGATTTTTTTTTTAAATTTATAGGTCCATTATTCATGAAACGAAGTCTGACATAATAAACACTAAAATAATAACAAAAATGTTTATCTGAGTGATAGGTCAGGTAAAAATAATTTTCATTTAATTTTTCTAAAATTCATGTATAGTATTTGTCTTAATTTCTTTAAAATGCTAAATAAAATTAAAAAAAAATTTTTTTCAACGTTTATTTATTTTTTGGGACAGAGAGAGACAGAGCATGAACGGGGGAGGGGCAGAGAGAGAGGGAGACACAGAATCAGAAACAGGCTCCAGGCTCTGAGCCATCAGCCCAGAGCCCGACGCGGGGCTCGAACTCCCGGACCGCGAGATCGTGACCTGGCTGAAGTCGGACGCTTAACCGACTGCGCCACCCAGGCGCCCCGCTAAATAAAATTTTAAAAGAAGAATTCAGGTACTATAGCAAGTTTCAAGTGATTGCCTAGGAAGCACTAATTTAGGCTGACATCCTGACTTCTCTGCAAGTAAATAAAAGAATGGCTAACAGTATTCCAGATGAAACTGTAACTACTTGTTGAACATAATAGACCGGCTAAACAAAGTATCTAAAATTAAAAAAAAAAACAAAAAAAAAAACCTCTTTAGATAAACAACTAAAAATGCAAGTGCCTACCTAGTGTCTATAGAAACTAAACATATGGCACAAAAACAGTCATTCAGATCAATGAAACAGAATTGAGAACTCAGAAATGGACCCACAAACGTAGGGCCAACTAATCTTGGACAAAGCAGGAAAGAATAACCAATGGAATAAAGACACTCCCTTCAGCAAGTGGTCCTGGGAAAACTGGACAGCGACATGGAGAAGAATGAACCCGGACCCTTTCTTACTCCATACACAAAAATAAACTCAAAATGGATGAAAGACCTAAATGTAAGACAGGAAGCCATCAAAATCCTCGAGGCAAAAGCAGGCAAAAACCTCTTTGATCTTTGCTGCAGGAACTTCTTACTCAACATGTCTCCAGAGGCCAGGGAAACAAAAACAAAAATGAACTACTGGGACCTCATCAAAATAAAAAGCTTCTGCACAGCAAAGGAAACAATCAGCAAAACTAAAAGGCAACCAACAGAATGGGAGAAGATATTTGTGAATGACATAGAAAAAGGGTTAGTATTCAAAATCTATAGAGAATTTATCACAAATAATCCAGTGAAAAAATGGGCAAAAGACAGGAATAGACACTTCTCCAAAGAAGACATCCTGATGGCCAACTGACACATGAAAAAATGCTCCACATCACTCATCATCAGGGAAATACAAATCCAAACCACAATGAGATACCACCTCACACCTCTCAGAACTGCTAATTAACAAGCAGGGCAACAAGAGATGTTGGCGAGGATGCGGAGAAAGAGGATCTCTTTTGCGCTGCTGGTGGGAATGCAAACTGGTGCAGCCACTCTGGAAAACAGTGTGAAGGTTCCTCAAAAAATTAAAAATAGAACTACCCTATGACCCAGCAATTGCCCTACTAGGCATTTATCCACAGGATACAGGTGTGCTGTTTCAAAGGGACACATGCACCCCCATGTTTATAACAGCACTATCAACAATAGCCAAAATATGGAAACAGCCCAAATGTCCATTGATGGATGAATAAAGATGTGCCCCTCACCCATACACACACACACACATATATATGCAATGGAGTATTACACAGCAATTAGATAGAATGAAATCTTGCCCTTTGCAACTACATGGATGGAACTAGAGGGTATTATGCTAAGTGAAATTAGCCAGAGAAAGACAAATATCATATGACTTCACTCATATGAGGACTTGAAGACACAGAACAGATGCACACAAGGGAAGGGAAGCAAAAATAATATAAAAACAGGGAGAGGGACAAAATATAAGAGACTCTTAAAGATGGAGAAAAAACTGAGGGTTACTGGAAGAGTTGTGGGAGGAGGGATGGGCTAAATGGGTAAGGGGTAGGAATCATCTCCTGAAATCATAGTTGCACTATATGCTAACTAATTTGGATGTAAATTTTAAAAATAAAATAAAATTAGTGGATGCCTTGAAGAGTATATAAAAGCATATACTTTTTTATATAGTGTGTGCAGAAGATCTTTAATGGTGACAGTGATGAGCCAGTATAGACTTCCATAGAGTATTTAATTTCATAGTGTGAGAAGTATTGTAAAAATAAAGCTTAAATGGAAAATAAGAGGGATTAGCAGTTGACATATCATCTAAATAGTGTTAATAGTAAAAAGAATTCTAATTATTGATACAATAAAAGCCATCTTTGAGTAGAAATAGTTTTATTTCATTATTTCATTTCATTTTATGGCATTTTTAAGACGGCCCTGACAGCTTCATATTAATATACCATTTTTAAATTCCTATATTTATAATCATTATAATCTCTTTAAAAGTAAATATTGTAATTATAGAAACATTAAATAAATGTATTCTCATGTACCTTCAAAATATTCAAATAAAATAATAGTTTCAGTTGCCATCATTAGTTTTCTATATATCTGTTACATATACGTGTACATAAAGAATATATAGTTTGGGTAACTAGTTTGTAAAATAAATGGTATTATACTGTGAAAAAGAAACTAAACATAATACAAAAGACTCTACAGCATATGTATCTTACTTCTAGAAAATCGAACAGTTAACGATTATTTTGCATTTGTAGGCTATAGCTTTTAAATGACTTAAGGTAAAGGTCAAAAGAGGAAGTAAAAACCTCTCTCCTCAGAGTCCCAAGTCAAGGTGAGCAGACTATCTTGCTTTAAGGCATCTTTTTCAGCCATAAATACCTGGACTGAATTACTTCCTGAGGCTTCATTCCCACAGTGAGAATATGGTAAGAGCAGGCCTCATTGCAAGATGTCAAGGACAGGTCATTCTGACTCAGCTATGTGATTAGGGCCTTGAATGTGACCAGAAGACAGCAGGCATAAATTCTAAGCCTCTGGGAGGCTCTGTGGAGCCAGGTGGACAAGGAGCCAGTGGGTGAGCAGATGAACTTGAGCAGACTGCAACAGAAGAAGGCATCACAGTTTGTGCTGTCCCCCCAAACCAGTCACGAGCAGTCAAGTGCAGCCCTGGGGCACAATGGGAGAGTACAGGGCTCCAGGCTAGCTCATAACTGCTTCACTCCTCTGAATCTCAGCTGCCTTAAGTCTCAAATGAAAGTTATACCGAACACCTTTTTATCTCCCTGACCTTACAATACTTTGTTTTTGCTGCTCTTAATATTAACTGTTACCTCCATTAAGGTCTAACAGGCTGGAAATGCTTGGTAAAGTGGCTTTTCTCCTGATAAAAGGAACATAAAAAAGAAATGCCAGCCAAAACAATCAAACTTACACAACACAAACCCATACTTAGCATCTTATAATTGGCATTCATGTGTTCAGTAATACTTACTGACCGTCTGCTTGGCAGCAGGGATAGGGCTTAACTGGGACTAATGGATAATCAAGAGAGACTTGGTCCCTAACCTCTGTAACTTCCAATATGGCAAGAGCCAAAGAGAGCAGCATGATCGCTCTTCTCCCACAAGACACTGCACTTCACAATGTCCACTGTCCAATGGCTGGACCCTACATAACCCCCACTGCTCTTAAATAATCTCTAAATCTTTCACCCACAAAACATCTTAAACTTCTCAGAATTATTTCAACAAATGGGCATTTAGTTTCTTAAGTTCTACATGTCAGTACTTTCTATATCATTTTACCACTCAATCACAAATTCTGCATGAGGTCGTATTTTAAAAATAACACAAAGGGGCGCCTGGGTGGCTCAGTCAGTTAAGCATCTGACTTCAGCTCAGGTCATGACCGCGTGGTTCTATGAGTTTGAGCCCCACATCGGGCTCTTTGCTGTCAGTGCAGAGCCCGCTTCGGATCTTCCCTCCCTCCCTCCCTCCCTCCCTCTCTCTCTCTCTCCCTTCCCCACTCGCGCTCTCTCTAGTTCAAAAATAAACAGTTGAAAGAATGAATAAGTAAATAAATAAAACACAGAAGTGGTGGCCCACTGAGGTCTTGAGCAAGCCACACAAATGCTCTTATTCCTAGTTTTCTCTTATAAAACTGGGGAAGTGGGGCACCTGGGTGGCGCAGTCGGTTAAGCGTCCGACTTCAGCCAGGTCACGATCTCGCGGTCTGGGAGTTCAAGCCCCGCGTCGGGCTCTGGGCTGATGGCTCAGAGCCTGGAGCCTGTTTCCGATTCTGTGTCTCCCTCTCTCTCTGCCCCTCCCCCGTTCATGCTCTGTCTCTCTCTGTCCCAAAAATAAATAAACGTTGAAAAAAAAATTAAAAAAAAAATAAAAATAAAAAAAATAAAACTGGGGAAGTATCTCTGGGTGACTTCAATTTCTTCCAACTCTTACAATTATTATAAGAGTTTATGATCACTGTGTACTACAAACCTTTAAACAACACCAACTATAAAATGTTTATCAACTTAGAACCCAATATGCTGGGTTCATGGCAGACCTGTCTCCCTGACTCCTTAAAACCATTAGAGCTATCACTTCAACCTGAGAAAAGTAAACAAGACTCCAAGCCAAGAAAGAACTCGTTTGACTGCTTTCCTTGCCTTCCAATAATCAAAGCAATATTGTCTAAGTGTCTGGCTCCCAAATACCTTTCAATGCTTCAACTCGGACTAGCATAAGCAGTATTTTCATCTAATCGGTAACTGCGTGGCAACATCCCTCCTTCTATGTTGCCTGACCCTTATTGCATTGATTTTTTTTTTATTGAACTATATCGAACATACAGAAAAGTATAAAAAGCCATCAATTTTTAAAGAGGACTAAATAGGTCTCTTCATAGGGTTCCTAGTATGTGCCAAACACAATGATGGTGGTTGGGGATACAAAGGTCAGGCACAGATGGGAACAGACAGCTAAGCAGAAGTGTAATAATGTGTATAAATTCCAGAACATGCCTAGTTCAGGCATGAAATATAAGCCTTTCAAGTGTATCAATGCAGGTAATGTATACTCAAATACATTGGTACCTCTAGTTTATAAATGGTTTTGCCTTTTTGAAAATTTGCTCCCAGTTGGCTGTCTGAAATTTAAAGCACGTTTTCCCCCAACACGCACTGCTATAAATGTGGCTAGGTTTCCAAGCCAACACACAAAAGACCAATTTAACACATACAGCAGCTGAAATACTATACATCTGCCTTGCAAAAGGAGCAGGAAACATTACTGCAGCCAGAGAACTGTGAGTGATCTTGTCACCTTGAAAGCTGGAGCTTAAGGGAAAGCAGAGAGTAGGTTAATAAGGGGTGCAGACAGAGTCGTGAGGAGGTGGCTGTTGGCTTTAAGGCAACCCATCTCAGGAATTTTGAAACCAAGGGTCGGGGAGGCCTCACTTCAATCAAATCTAGGTTCCTCCACTTAAAAACTGGGTGCCTTTAGGGGCGCCTGGGTGGCTCAGTCGTTTAAGCGTCTGACTTCAGCTCAGGTCATGATCTCGCGGTCCGTCAGTTCGGGCCCCGCGTTGGGCTTTGGGCTGATGGCTCGGAGCCTGGAGCCTGCTTCCGATTCTGTGTCTCCCTCTCTCTGCCCCTCCCCCGTTCATGCTCTGTCTCTGTCTCAAAAATAAATAAACGGTAAAAAAAAAATTTTTTTTTTTTTAAAAACTGGGTGCCTTTAGGGGCACCTGGATGACTCAGTCCGTTGAGCGTCCCACTTCAGCTCAGGCCATGACCTCGCACTTTGTGAGTTCCAGCCCCGCGTTGGTCTCTCTGCTGTCGGCATTGCTGTCAGCACAGAGCCCGCTTCACATCCTGTTCCCCTCTCCTCTCTCTCTGCTCCTCCACCTCTCTCAAATATAAACATTAAAAAAAAAAAAAACCTGGGTGTCTTTAAACATATTTGGTCATTCTTAGCCTCAGTGTACTGAACTTAATGTCTGGCACAGAGTAAGCATTCAATACACAATAAAGTAGTTTATACACTTTTTTTAAATCTGCTTGAGACTTTATGGCTTTCATCTTCCCTGGCATAAAAGTATCCTTAACACATAGCTGGGTTTATCATTCATTATTAGAAAATGTTCAGTTTCCACATAAAACAAAGCCTTTTTTTTTAAGCATCTGGACAAGAAATGTACAAGGAAGAGCACCGTGGAGAGCATATGAGAAAACGACAGCCTCAGTTAAAATGAAGTAGCTAAAAAGGGACTGAAGATAGAGGGAAAAGACAGATCTATAATGCACAGAGGATTCCCCTGATAAGAGAAGACATGGCAGGGAATTACAAGGAATTTCCAGTGATTTATGGTCTGTCTACACAATGAGGAAAAGACAGGAGTGATAGTAAATAGTAGTGACAAACCCTTATGGAGTATTGGTACACGTACACACACATGCTCATGCATATGCTCATGTAATCCTTACAACCTAAAAACTAGGTGCTATCATTATTCCCATTTTACACAGGAGGAAACCAAGACACAAAGAGTTTGAGTAACTTGCCCAGGATCAAAAAGCTAGTAAAATAAAGCAGAATTCAAACCCACAGACTCTAGTTCCAGATTTGGAAGTCTGAGCCACTATGTTATACTGATGTTTTTGTAGCAGTGGGAACCCAGCCATTTGCATTAGGAGGTTTCCTGCGTCACAAGTTCATAACTTGAGTATGATCTATCGATCAAGTTCCCATTTATAAACATGCAAACATTACAATCATTTACACATTCCCTGGCAATTTTCAGTATCTGGAGTGGGAAACTAACATTTATTAAATGCTGCTGAATCCCAGGTGCCATCTGAAGTTATTTCATATGTTCTACCTCATTTAACCTTCACAAAACTACCTTTGTGATAGGCACTAGTAAATCCATTTTACAGCTGAGAAAAACTGAGGGTCAATTATGAACCCAAAGTCACAGACCTAGCTGTGGCAGAGGACAGCCTCAGACCCAGTTCTTGCTGGTTCCAAGTCCAGCCTGCTTTTCACAACACATCTAGATCCAAACCTGTAAACACGGAACATACTATATAATAATCAGGTAATAAAAAATAACAGTAAATCAAGTTTGATTTACACTGTCAAAAAGATTTCACACGAAAGTACTGAAAACTCTGTTTAGGACAGCTAAATGAACCCAGTTGCCTATTTCACCCCCATCCCCTCACGGTAAAATCCTCTCAGATCCTCTTTATTACTTAGCATCTAACAATACCAAACACAATACAGGTGCGGAGAGGCACTTTTTGGAGAGGCAAAAACTGCTTCAGAAGCATTAAGCTATAAAATGGGACAGAAACAAGTTCCATTGGTTTAAATGCCAAAACAGCAAAAACAAAAAAAACAAAACAAAACATACACACAAAACAAAGAGACAAGTGACCAGACAGTACAAAGCGTTCTTCTAAGAGAAGTGTTTTCCAATTATATCTCAGTAAAGCTGGGGACAGAGTAGAAAGAATAGAAAGGGTGTTTATCTGTTTTAATGCCAGAGGGCTTCAAATCTGAATTTTGGGTCTGCTATTTATTAGCTTTGTTTGCTCCATCTGGAAAATGCTGCTGTTAAGATCCAACTCTCTATGAAAAGATTAAATACCAAATACAAAGCACATACAACAGCAGGCATAAAAGTTCACTAATCTTGAGTTTCATCCTCTCCTTCCTATCGATAAAGATATGCTACACACCCACAAACCTGGGAGACAACATGCCCCAAACACATGTTAATCAAAAGATTACAAGACACTTATAAAGTCGTTTTCTCATTTTCCACCAAACCCACATCATGTTTCCCATATTGCCCCAGAGCCTTTTTGTCTGTTTCTTCTCAGTTACTTCTCTTCTACCATCTTGGTGTCACTTCAGGATGGTTACACTAAGGAGCTACTATTTATTATTTATAATCCTATCGCCAAAAAAAGACGTTGAGGCTATCTACATGAAGATAAAAGCCACATACGACAGAACCACTCATTAAAGGAAGGACTTAACATATGTGACAAGTGATCTGATGGGAGACTGAGGCAAGGAGATTATTGTCAGAAAAAAGATAGCAAGCTAAAACAAGCAAATAACTCGGCCCTGAGCTTTCAGGCAAGGAAACATTATGAATTAAAGAGCATTCTTTTCTTTAAAAAAGGAAACAACAATTCCTAAAGAGGAACATCAGTAATTTGCCTGAATGTATTTATCTAAGCTCAATATTGACAGGACCAAGAATACAACTAATGTCTTCCAAAACACCTAATCTTTCACAAAACTGTACCTCTTTATATAAGACTCAAGGATTTAATCTGACCAAATTCCCATCAGCAAAACATTCTCATTTACAACATCTACATATTGTATATATCTACACAGGACTTAGCATTTATTCAATAAACACCCACGTGCCTACTGTGAAAGGCCATATTACAGTGAATGAGACTGTTCCTGGCCTCCAAGACCTTGAGACTGTACAGTAGAAGCCAGTCTACAAAAGAACTGAGGCACAAGGCAGAACACGATGCCCTCGAAAAAAGGATTGCACACCACTGAAGTGCTACATGTATACAAACTTCTTGTCTGGGATGAGGGGGAGGGAGTAGGGACATTTGAAGGGGCCGTGAAAGAAATGTGGCAGACAGAGAGAGCAGAAGGCATAGGCAAAGTACATTAAAAAAGAAGACTGCAGGGGCACCTGGGTAGCTCAGTCGGTTGATTGTCCCCAACTCTTCATTTCAGCTCAGGTCACGGTCTCATGGGTTTGTGAGATGGAGCCCCGTGTTGGGCTCTGCACTGACAGTGTGGAGCCTGCTTGGGATTGTCTCTCTCCTCTCTCTCTCTCTCTCTCTCTCTCTCTCTCTGCTCCTTCCCCCAATCCACGCATGCACACTATGAATAAGTAAATAAACAAATAAATAAAACAATTTTAAAAAAAGAAGACTGCGGAAAAACAGAAGAAATGTTTAAGGCTGAATGCAATACAGTAAATAATCTATTTTGGCACAGTGCAGAGGAAGAGAAATTGGAGAAGCTGAAAAGTTGAGGTCTTATCATAAGAAGCCTTGAATGCCACAGCAAGGTGGAGTTTAGACTATTTTCTGTACGCAGTAGGGGCTTCCGAAGGCTTGTGGTCAGGGAAATTCTATGACCTGAATCCAGCTGCAAGAAGATTATTCAATATCTGTGTGGAGGACAAACTGGAGGGAAAGGGCTGCAGGCAGGGAGGCTACATTAGAGATTGCTGGGATCACCAGGCAGAAGAAAGTTAGCTCAAGGCAGGGACCACTGAGCAGTGAAAGGTGCAAATACTGGAAGGGAGCACTAAGGGCAGCAAACTTTGGCCCACGCACCAAATCCCGCCTGCCACTTGTTCTGGACAGCTAAGAAACTGTATAAATTTTACATTTTTCAGTGGTTGGGAAAAAACATTTTGTGACAAGTGAAAATTCAAATTTCAGGGTCCATACATAAAATTTTATTGGAACACAGCCACACTCATTGGTTTATATACTGTCTATATTTGCTTCAGTTCTACAACAGAATTGTGTAGCTGTGACAAAAGCAGCATGGTCCTCAAAGCTAAAAATATCTACTGCCTTTTCCTTCACAGAAAAAGTTTTCTGGCCACTAGTCTAAGGTTTTGAGGGTAGCAGACAGAGACGGTATTACGAGGAACAGAGAAATCATCCATTGGTAAGGCGGGACCAGAAAGAGAGATACCAAGTTTGAAGCAGTCAAATAAAGAGGTGTCAGTAAGACATCCAGATAGGAGAGCACAGCATGAAATGGAAAGACCATTCCTAATGGGGCCTAGGCCTCTGCTGTTCCCCCCGCCTGGATGTTCCTCTAGATCCTGGCATGGCCCGGGTCCCACTTATTACTCAGGCCTGAACTCAAATGTCACTTCCCAGGGGGAAGTCCCTCTCCCACCCACTTAAGCATTCTCTACTCATTATCTTATTTTCTTTATTGCATTTATCACCACCTGACATTATCTTGTTTATTTATGGATACATTTAACATCTTGGAGTGTGGCTCTTTAAGGAGAGGCCTTTCCTCTTGTTGCCTAGAGCATCCCCAGTGCCTTGAATAGCACTTAGGGGTGCTCAACAACTGGAACTCAGGTGAAAGCAAGCCATCCACACAGCTGCAGTAACAAAAGACTTGCCATTCACAGAAGCTTGGGGAAAAGTCTTCACTGGGGGAAAGGGAGAGATGAGAAGAGGAGAAGACACCAAAGAGAAGAGAGCAAAGACAAAGAAAGGAAGGAGAGAGGTACTGTGCTTCAGAAGCCAGACAGCAGTGGAGCTGTGGGACAGCTTTCAGGAAGGGGTTAACAGCATCAAATGTTTTAGATAACAAGAGCAGAAGAAAGGTGTCAAAATGTGACAGCAAGAAGGTCACCAGTGACCTCAAAGAAGAAGTCTCAAGAGTGTGGAGGTGGCAGTCAGATTGCAAAGAATTAAAGCATGATTGAGTGAAAGGAAATGAAGGCTTTCAAGGCATTTGGCAGAGAGGGCAGAGAGGGCAGAGAGAGAAGAGAGATGTTCCCAGAGGTGGTAGCAATCGGGGAATCCTTCTTTCTTTTTTTCACACAGGATTCAAGTCCCATCATGTCACCTGATGCCCTGTTTTAAAGCCTTCAATTTCCCCTGCTATGTTACAAGGCCAAGGTAATATGGCCCAGAAGCACCCTGCTTGATCAGGTTCCTGCCAACCTTACCAGCCTGCATCTTTGTCCCCTCTGCTCCAGCTGCAGTGTTGGTTCCACCTCAGGTCCTTTGCACATGCTGTCTCCTTTAGCTGGAAAAACCTCCTCATCCTCTTAGCCTGGCTCTTTCACCCTTCAAATTTCAATATTTAAAAATTTAAAAATATACCATAGAGACCCCCTCTTCTTACTGCCTTCAACCTCTACAGCAATCTAGTACTGGTACTTCGCATAGTTGTAACACAGGTTGTAGAATTGTTGAATTATTGTGTTTTCCCTTAGCAAGGAAGCTTCCTGAGGGCAGAAATCAGGCCTATCTTGCTCTCACATAATAATACATTTACAGATAATAGTTAAATAAAGGAATAAACATGAAAACCTGAAAGCATTTCTATATCAGCCAGTTTGTACATCTCTAGCAGCCCACTTCCTAAATCCACATCAAGTGGGCTTATAATTTATATTCAGGGTCATCCAGCAGTCTCTAACCAACATGCATGAATGGTCATTCTAAACAGGTATAAAGATGGGATTCTTTGGAGATGCCACAATACACGAAATGATTTTTCCAATTAGAAAACTCATATACGGTGATTAGCAGACTTACCTAGTTTTACACAATGGCTTTAAAGGGGCGGGGTGGGGGGTGGGGGGGTAGTGTCTGCCTCCCTGTGTACAATCTTGTTCAATAACAAAATTTTTTACTGGGAAAATATACATTTGGCAGATTGTTTTCTCCTTTTTTTTTTTGTCTTTTCTTTTACGATAAAGATTTTAAATTCTACTTATTGAAAAAAACTGCTAAAATTACAGCCTTGCTACAGCTTGAGCAAATTAACTGCAAATAAGTCTGCAGATATAATTGTGCTTAATTGAATGAACTGTTGTCAGTTCTAATAGCCGTAAGCCCTTTAAATCACCATTAAAAACAAGAGCTGTGTTAATTACAAAATGTTCTTACCTATTTCTACTTTAAATATACAAACTTGCCTGAGTTACCCAATGCACCTGAAAATAATCAACCTAAATTTATTTTTTAAATACCTACAGGCCAACCTGTTCACCATTTGAGCTGCCCCCCCACAAAGTTAAATCAGAGAATTTTACCAGAAGACAAGGAAAAGATACAACTAACACCGTTGTTATCAAAGAACGTGGGATGAAAATGTCAAGAGCTCTTCTCCAACCACGTGGCAACTGTTATTCTTGAGAATATAAATGCAATATAAACAGTACTGAGAAGGAACTAAAGGTATATTTAAAATATGATTAGGAGGAAGGGCTAACTTTCTTGTGCAATTTGTATTTTGGGTAAACCTTGCTTCTGGAAAGCACATATCTGAAATAGAAACTGGTAAGACAAAATTCAGGAGAAACTGAATATATACTTCAGAGTTCCTTTAAACTCTTATAATTGCTTAAAGAGCAAAATTCCCTAACACATCATCTGACTTGTAAGATTTTTAACTTGCACACAACTCTGAAAACACCATTTTACAAAAGGGTATGCCTATGTTTCTGCCACTTCCTAAGTAAACTGAATCAGTAAGAGCAACACCGTACCTTTATATTGACTTGCCCAGAAAGTCTAATACATTCCTACCAAATTATATACTTTGCATGACCTTTAAAGTTAAATTAAAGGCACCTTTGTTTCTCATTTTTCCTTAAAAATACAACACCTAATGTGTTATCATCTTTGGTGCTGTCTACATAACAAATTCCTCTAGATTTCAGAAACTGCATACTTTAAGTGCCTAAACTTTTTTGGTTTATCCGTTTCTAATCGAAGCCTTTCTAATATAGAATGTATTAGCCACTCTGTTTTGTATTTAATGGGTCACACTTCCCTGCCATCTTTTTTTTTTAAAGTTTATTTATTTTGAGAGAAAGTAGAGAGGGGCGGGGGGGGGGGGGGGGGGGGGAGAGGGAGGGAGCGAGAGCGAGAATCCCAAGCAGGCTCTGTAATGTCAGCACCAAGCCCAATACAGGGCTTGCACCCATGAACCATGAGATCATGACCTGAGCTGAAACCAAGAGTCGGAAGCTTAAATGACTGAGCTACCCAAGCGCCCCTCCCTACCATCTTAAAGCATTCTGGACACGATTTAAGCTCTTCACTTTGTTTTTAACCCAAAGCACGCACCAATAAAAAAATAAAAACACAAATGTTTAGCTTATACCTTGTGCCTGGCACCATTCCAAACTCTTCAGGCATAGTCATTCAATTCTCCCAACAAGCTTAGAGGTAGGTACCGTCTTTACTTCTTTTTACTGATAAGGAGACAAGCTTAAGTTGCCCACACTGTCACAGCTCAGATCAAAACAAGCAGCCCGGCTACATTTACAAAAAAGGATTTACTTTTTTGCATGTGTAAAATCTACAACTGAGAAACCCTGAATGAACAACTCCAAGTTTCTTCCACTAGACTGTAAAGTCTGTAAGGCAAGGATTTTTGCATGCTTTTTTCTGTTTATTCACTCCCTGAGATTCATAGCACAGGCTCAACAAGTATTTACTGAATGAATAAAGGAATGAACAAAGTGTTGTGTGAATATTACTGTTAAATAAATTCAGTTACCACAGATTAAAAATATCCCAACAAAGACCAGCTCTGTCTTCTGGCTAGAGCAGACTTAAAGAAATTTTCGTTTTTCTTCTAATGCAAGTCTCGCCTCCAGACTGGGCAATTTATTCACAGAGCACCAAGGAAAAATGTGTACCCGCTGCCAGCTGCTAAGACTCACAGATCATAAAATCTTAGAAGTAAATATATCATGGAAATGAACTTCATGTTTTATGCTTGCTTGTTGCCCCAAAATACCAAAAAACCTGGTGCACTTCAGAGGGAAGAATACTCATAGCAAGTAGCTTCCTGCCCCTGAAACCCAGTCATTTCAACATGGCAGCTGCTTAAAACCCCACGTTACCGCTGGGTTTTCGAGACAGGAAGCAATAGTGGCACACCTAGCTGAGTACAGGGGAGAGCAAGAAGCAGAGAGGAAACAACATGCCGAGTGAGAACATGGCTTGGAGGTTAGCCCACAAAGCATGAAAACAATGAACCAATTTTTCTAATGTCTCCTATGATGCATTTTACCTGTACGTGGTAATTACCAAAAAAGAGAAAATGAAGGGCTTAGAAACAAATAGTACCTTCTCTGGTCAATAGCACCTTCACTGCTCCCCCTTTTCTCATCGTTAGCTCTTCTTCCAATTTTAAGGACTCTTCCAGAAATTGATAAGAACTCAATGGTCTTTAAACGGGAAAGGGAGTAGACCATGGATGACTATTCTCCTCCACTTTCCTCAATTTTCTAATCATTCTACAATGAGTGTTCCCTCTTGCTATGATGAAAAAATAATCCTTAGGTTTAAAGAAATTATAGAGCTTTGAAGTTTATGTTATAAGAAAACTACATTAAATAAATCCTTTTCCCCCCAAAATTAGTAACAATTCAATAATACCAAACCATCCAATCTTTTCACTCCATAACCTTAACCTCTTTGCTCGTCAACTACTAATATATCTAAACAATTTAAAAAATCATGTCTTGGGGCTCCTGGGTGGCTCAGTCGGTTAAGCGTCCGACTTTGGCTCAGGTCATGATCTCACGGTTCGTGGGTTCGGGCCCCACGTCGGGCTCTGTGCTGACAGCTCAGCTCCTGGAGCCTGTTTCAGATTCTGTGTCTCCCTCTTTCTCTGAGCCTCCCCTGTTCATGCTCTCTCTCTGTCTCAAAAATAAATAAATGTTAAAAGAAATTTTTTTTAAATGTCTTCCTAACAATTATATTTGTGTGGCACTTCATAGTTTCCATGCATTATTTAACTGATTTTCCCCCAACAACTTTTTGAAATGGTGAACACTTTTACTTCCATTCTACAGATGAGGAAAATTGGGAACTGAAGGGAAGCTATTTGCCAAGACAGAAGCCCACATCTTCTTGTTTCCTACCTGGCATTTCGAAAGAGAATTTCTCAACCCCAGCGCTACTGACATTTTGAGCCAGATAATTCTTTGTTCTGTGGGGCTGCCTCATGCATTATAGGATGTTTAGGAACATCCTTGACCTCTTTCCATTAGATGCCAACAACACTGCCCCCTCCCATACCACCCCCGAAGTTGTAATAACCAAAAATGTCTCTGGAAAATGCAAACATCCCTTCAGGCACAAAATCATACCCAGCTGAGAAATACTGGTCTAAAAGTATCTGAGAGGTTCTTTTTGGCATCTCTACTTTATGACAAGGCTCCATATACCACTAAGCCACAAGAAATCACAAAGCATCAGATGCTGCTTGTTCGGGGACACTGAGTTAATTAACCAATTCCCCATTCACTTAAAAAAAACTTTAAATGTGGAAACGAACAAGAAAAATGTCCTTGTACGAATAGTTACATCTCAGATGATAAATTTTCTGAAAAGCATAAATTACCTCATAGAACACAACAAGGACACACGTAATAAAAAATATAAAATGATACACATGGGTTTAGGGGGAAAAACACTTAACAGAGGAGTTAGAAAACACAGATCTTGGTCTTTGCTAATGAACCTTATTAACACAGTTATACACTAGTGTTCCCTCTAGAAAAGTGAATATAAACCTACACACACTCTCAATACTTGCTTCAGTTGGGTTTCTGTCCAAATATATGTATGACCTAAAGCTTTTCAGAAGAAATTGAGTGATAACCTTAAAACATTACTAGAATTTGTGGTCTGCAGTTGAAACCACTAGTGTTTGTGAACCCAGAATCTAAACTGGTAGACCTAACAATCTGATTTAAAAGCACTCAATTTAAGTTTCTTCATGCCATTTCATCCAAATCCCTATTCCTGCAAAAGCAACTCCACCCTCAAAATTCCTTATTTTTAGCAGCTTCTTAGCAAATTCCTGAATTGAAAAAATTTTGCAACATAATTCATCTTAATCTGTACTAAGGGTGGATACCAAATGACCAGAAAGATAGTCACAAGTACAGTATTAAACGGACACTAAGACTGCTTAAATTATAGCAGTTTGCAAGTAGTTATATGTTATATTTTGGAAAGTGAATTATTTTATCTATATATGTACAATTTATTTACCCTCCATCATCATTTCCTAATAACTGCAATTAGTATATCATGGAATGGGGAAACTAAACTGGCTTTTATTCAACGCAGAATATCACACTGCAATCTCTGGATTTAAAAATGCATTTTTGTAGCTATTTAGAGAAATCAAGATACAGTGAAAGTGCTCAGTTAATATGATAAGTAGAATTATTAAGGTGGTGATTATTCCTATTCATAATGTCCACAATCACTCAGGTATGATGTACTTTAAATGTGATCTGGATCTATATATACAGGAGACATTTTCTCCATAATACACAGCATATTGTACCCCAAGTGTCTGGTACCCTTATGGTCTCCATTAACCTTCACCACAAAGTACAAAAAAGAACACATTGATCCTTCAGTGAGAACGACTCCCTGGTCTTAGAAAACAGAGCCACCAAAAGCAAAAGCGAGAAACAGCACAAAATGGGGTTTTGGAAAAGGAAGAACAAGGATTTAATCAATATAAAATGCTCATCTGAAAAATTTTTTTGCACCGTGTATATGCCCATGATCCTTTCCTTTAAAAATTGCCAACAAAGACTCCACAGTCAAATCTAATTGTTTCTGCATTCTACTCCTCACTTAACACTTAACTGTCCAGGGTTTTTAATGCATTCCTCCCTGAAAGAAGCAATGACAATTTTATACCGCTGTGAACTCCTGCCACTGAAAGAAAAACTCTGACTCTGAAAGAAAGAAAAGGAAGAAAGAAAAGAAAGGTTAATAGCGTGTATTTACCCTGGGCTTAAAGACCGACGGCTCACAGCCACGTATCAGAGAAGCGGCTCGCTCCTCTCCCCAACGGACACACAGGAATTCAGAGGATACACAATGTTTTAAAAATGTGAACACCTGCCAATAATCACACCTTTTATCTATTCTCCCTAAAGAAGTTCCGTGATGAACACACATCCAAGGAGCCCACATCCCTAGAACCTTGGGATGTGACTTGAGAGGGGTGTTTACCAGTCCTGCTAAAGCGACATCTCCCTTTGATGCTTGGCGACCACGCGCGGATGGGGTCTGAGGAGTAAGACAGGAGGCCAGAGACCAGCCCTAGTTTCAGTTATTCAGTCCCATTACAGAAGGATTCGCACTTCCCCCAGTGGCTCTCTCTCACTGTTCCTCTTCCCAGGCCCTCTCGCCCAAGATGTGTCTTTCCCCCTCCTCGCTGGCTGCTAGGCCACGGTCCCAAAAGACCCTAAAGGGGGAGGGGGCGTTTCCTGAGTCCACAGATGCCCCCTCCTTGTCCCAGACATGCCCCCAAATCTCACAAACTTTCCCTCGCTGAGATGGCAAAGGAGGACAAGGGCGAAGACCCTCGGCCTCCGTCCTGAGGCCAGAGAAAACCTCCTCCCGCCCCTACCCCAACAGCAATTATGCCAGAGCGCTGGCGGTCAAGTTCTCGGTGCAAGAGCGAGGAACGTCAGACCTCAAGCCCGCGCCTGTATCTCAGGGTGGTATAAACAGGATGTCAGCGCGTTCCAGACTTGTTTATGAAAATTTGGTGTGTGCTCTGGGGGAGGGGGCGGCGAGCCTTAACCATCCCCCCATCCTGGCGTGGGGCTCCCGCCCCCCAACCTCCCCGCCGCCAGCAGACTCCGCTTGGCTGGAAATCCCCCGCTTCCTCGCCCGCACCCACAAGCCCCCAGCCCGCCCGGGCCCCCGGTCCACCGCCCCGCTTGCTGAGTGGCCGGGGGTGCGCGACTCCCGAGAACAGAGAGCAGCGGCCGCGTCGGCCGCCGGCGCCCGGCTCCGCGCCCCTCGCCCGGCCGTCGGCGGCCGCCACAGGCTTCTCCACCTCCCCTCCGTGACACTCACCACTTCCGTGTGCGCCTGGGCCGGAGGGTGCTCCGGGTCGCTGCGCAGGTCCGGCGGCCTGCTAGCTCAGCGGCCAGCCCCGCAGGGCCCCGGCGAGCGCGCGCCCGGGGCTGAGGAGGGGGCGCGGGATGGGAAATCAGGGCTGGGGCGCAGGCCAGCTCTGGAAGCGGCTGCTAGCTACTCCGCGGCCGCCGCGGCCTGCCCTCGCGACGCTCCCGCCCCGCCCCGCCGCTGGCTCCGCCTCCCAGGCCGAAGTCGGTCCCGCCTCCTCGTGACGTCACGAGCTACAGCCTAAGAAACAGGGGGCGGAGGCTGCAGACCAGTGGTGGGCTCAGCTACCGCGCAAGAACCAGCGCCACTAGTGTTCCCGTCCGGTTCCCACTCCGCGTCGTTCATGCTTCCCCACCCCCTCCTCACTCGCTTCTTTACACCGCGTCTTCTAGAAACACCAGTCTAGGGAGGAGAGGTCTGAGAGGGCAAAAAGTAAAATTGTTGTGAGGTTTTGGCCATAGGTTGACACCTCCCAAGTTTGATGTGCTCCTGCACCGCGATGCTTTGATCACAGTCCTCTGCCCCTCGTCGCGACAGAATAAGAGATAAGCTGTAGAGCACCTGACTAGCAGGAACTTAAGAACAAATTTTATTTGACATAGACAAGGTACTTCAGATCCAACCCGTGCCCTATTTAAAGAGCTCTTTTAAATTAAAAAAAAAAAAAAAAAACATTTGTTGATACCTAATATATTCATGTATTCAGCACTTTTCATTTTTTACTAATAATCTCTCAAAGTAGGTATTATCCTCGTTTTAGCTATGAGAAAACAAATTGAGGTTTATGTATCTTAAAGTCACACTACAGCCAGGATTCATATCCCGTAGGCAGTCTACAGTCAGATCCTGACAATTTTACTTCCAAGTAATCTCTAGTCCTTTCACTTCTCTGTTCCAACAGTTAGAGAATAGAAGAGACTACAGTCTCTATTTAATTTTCTACAGTGAGCTTTTAAAATTTCAAATCTGTTCCACTCCCAAGCTTGAAACAATCCAGTGCCTTCCCCGGGAAAATCCTCCTAGGCATGAAGTCAGGCTTCTGCAGCTCAGTCACTGTGGACTAAGACTGCCCCACCTGCCCAGCTAATCCTGCTGGAGGGTTCCTGATAACTTGGGGGACTACTAAGACTTACCTCATACTGAGCAAGAAGTGCCAGTGTGGTTCCTGGTGAGTGAAAAGAGCACTTGATTCTAGAGTTCTAGATTTTAGGTCTGGCTCCCACCATTAGCCACCTGTGATACCCTAAACAAGTCACAGGTTACTCATAAAAGTTGAGGGGCAGACTAAAAGATCTCCAAACTGCCTTCTGGAAGGAGATAGAAGAGTTAACAGAGAGGACAGGAGAAGCAAGCAGGGAGGGTCGTGGCCCCAGCTGTCTCCATTTGTGGGTGTTTGTGTGCATGTATTGCCTCACCTGCAACTCAGGGCTGTTCACATCACATTCCTCACCTGTTAAATTAGGATATACCTTCCTTACAGGGATTATGCTGAAGGTGAACTAAGATAATGCAGCCCCAGGGTGCCTGGGTTCCTCAGTAGGTTAAGCATCTGACTTCGGTTCAGGTTATGATTTCACAGTTTGCAGGTTCAAGCCCCAGATCGGGCTCTGTGCTGACAACTCAGATCTTGGAGCCTGCTTTGGATTCTGTGTCTCCCTCTCTCACTGAGCCCCCCCCCCAAAATATATAAACATTTTATAAAGAAGATAATGCAGGTCTGGCACAGTGGTGGGCTCGGTAAATCATTTTTATTGAGCTGGGCCTTAAAGAACAGGTGGGAGTGAATGAATGGAGACAGAAATATGAAAGAGCCACATTTCAGGGAAGGCGAAAAGTAAAGATAAAGGCCAGTCAGGACAGCAGCAATGACCCCATTGTACTCAAGAATGAATCTGACTGCTATGAAAGACTCATGACATGGAATAAGAAGAGAGGGCCTTGGCTGAGTGTATTTCCCCATACTGGGCATTGCACTAAGTGCTGAGGATTCTGGGGGAAAACACCCAGCTCCTGACCTCTGGTTCTCACACTGGAGTGGATAACTGACGGGTGACCGTTCAGTGTGATTCGTGCTCTTCTAAAACTGGTCATAGAGGAGAATTACCCAACCTAGCCTGAAGAAGTCAGGAAGAAGATGCTATAAGCAGCAGATAAATCACAGGAGCCCCAGAGGGATCGTGGCATATTCAGACAGTAATACATATATGCTTGTGTGGCTGGGGAATAAGATAAGAGTCATGCAAAAATCTTGCCTGAAAAACATAGTGTGTTCTTTAGGTATTTAAGCAGGTTTACATTTTACAAGAATCACCCTAAGGCAGGGTTTCTCAGCCTCAGCACTATTGACATTTGGGGCTAGAATATTCTTTGTTATGTGGTGCTGTCCTGTGTATTGCAGGAATTTCAGCAGCATCTCTGTCCTCTAACCACTAGATGCCAGTAGCAATCCCCCTCGCTTCTCCTCCATGCCCTCCACCCCCCCCCCCCCACCCATCTCCTCGTCCAGTTATGACAACCAAAAATGTCTTCAGACATTTCCAAATGTTCCCTGGGGGACAAAAACCACCCCTATTGAGAACCACTAATGTGAAGATAAGGTAGATGATGGATTGGAGGACAAGATTAATCTCCACAGCATTGTAGAGCTGCAAACTACCAGTGATAAGAACAATATTAAAGCAGTAGACTAAGGAGGCATAAGCATGAAAGTGTCAAAAGCCTGAGGAGATATAATAGACTGTGCGGTGACTGATTAGAGGTGGGTGCTGAGGCAAAAGGAAGAACGGCACGTGACTCCCAAATTTTCCAAATTAGTTGACAGGTTGACCAAGAACACCAACTAAATTGGATGAGGAATTCAATCTTATGTTTGAAAATAGAAAAAAAAATTGTACAGTTACCCTATAAGGAACATATGAAGCAGAGAACAGTATAGAAGGAGGACTACACACATCCCCTTCTAATAGGTAACATGTGGCATGAAATCTGCAAGCCCACTACAAACATTCATCTAAATCGAACTAACCCTCTTACTGGGAAATTCTCAAAAAAAACCACTCCATCCAATCAGCAATCATACACATGGGTTTCACACGTAAATCTTCATTAAGAGTGTTTGCTCATCAGTTTATGTCTCTGGAAAAGATTAGATTACAATGGGAAAATAGATTCAAACAATAAGGTTTGCCTTTAAAAGGTTGTACTAAACAAAACTAAAATGCCATTGTACAGATGATGAAATTCAATTACAAAAACTTGGAAATTAGAGAAGACAGATAAAATCTCTGCAATTTTGCAGCCCTAATATAAATATGCTTACCATATTTTCTTCCAGTTATTTTTTTCACTAGCCATATTTTTAATGTAAGTATAATCACGGTGTGCATGTAATTTCATAAATTGTTCCTTAAATTTATTTCAATATATGAGCATTTTTCTGTTACTACTGAAGTCTTCATAACTAATAGATTTCCTCATGCAAATAACTTAAATAATAATTAAATATATACTATTTAGGCCATTAGGAGAGATTCACAGAAATGGAATTATTGAGTTAAATGGACTGCATATTTTTAGACTCCTGATCATAGATTCATATTGGCAAGTCACTTTCCAGGAAGTTTCCAAAAATTTACACTGTCCTAAAAAACATACATAATGTCAAGTTCTGCAAGAATGAACATTATCATTTTAAAATGATTTACATCTTTGGGGTGCCTGGCTGGCTCAGTCAGTAAAGCATACAACTCTTAATCTCAGGGTTGTGAATTTGAGCCCCATATTGCGTGCAGAGCTTACTTTAAAATAAAATAAAATAAAATAAAATAAAATAAGTAAATAAATATTTACATCTTTAATGTTTAATTTTTTTTTACTTTTAATTGTGAATTTCCATGATTTTTTTTTGCTTTTTTTTTCTTAATGTTCATTCATTTTTTGAAAGAGAAGGAAACAGAGCATGAGCGGGTGAGGGGCAGAGAGAGAGGGAGACACAGAATCCAAAGCAGGCTCCAGGCTGAGCTGTCAGCACAGAGCCCCACATGGGGCTCGAACTCAGAGACCACGAGATCATGACCTGAGCCAAAGTCAGACACTTAACTGACTGAGCCACCCAGGTACCCATGAATCTCCATGATTATTAAAGAGATTAATAATTTTCCATGTGCTTTCTCACTAGTTTCTATTTTTCATTTTTCTTTTAGTTTATCAATGTGTGTCTATGGAGTAGGCAGGAGAAATTCTGTTTTTATTCTTTACCTGATATCTACAGGGATCATAGTATCTTCTAGCAATTTGTAATAATGATATCTCTAATAAAGATAGCAATACGTTTCTGTCCTACTTTTGATATGTATTTTTCCAGCATACTATTTACTCTAAAAAAATATGCTTGTAAAAATTTTCCATTTTCTTATAGTGAAGTATATTGATTACTGTGGGTTGTTTGTTTGCATTATGCTGTCATCCGTGATTCTCTAGGAAACCATCCTCTTTCCCTAGGTTAGACAAACGAATACAACAAATATTTCTTGAATACCAAATTATGTGCCTGTCACTATTCTGCACTGTGAATACAGCAGTGAAACAAGACAGAGAAGGTTCCTAGTTGGTGAGGATAGTTAAAAACAAGTAAATGAGTAAGTAATTAGAATAATGTCAGATAGTGATATATGCTAAGGAGGAAAAAAGATTTAAGAGACAGAATGAGGGAGGATGACTCAAATGTTTTTTCTATATTACTCTAGGTTTTATACAGCTCAATGCTTTAAATATCCAATATTTAATCCACCTGAATTTTCAATGGATGCTCCAAAGTGTCTGAAACTTTTTGTTATTTATATTGAAACTATATTATTCAATAAATGGCTTTTATTTAATAATCTCTCCCTTTCCTTCATCCCACCCTCCAAAAAAAAAAAAAAAAAGAAAGAGAGAAAAACTAAAATAAAATGTTAGGTCTTTTCCCTCTAAACTAAGATGGTAACTGGACAATTCTTTTCCTATATGGTCTCTAATCCATTGAATTAGTCTCCTTCTAAAGTGGGGAAATTATTACACTTACAGGAAAGAGATCCTTTCTCATTTCTTAGTACCATGAAAACAGTAGGCCATCAATAATACTCAGGCACTTGGGATTCTTTCCTTCTCTCTCTGCCCCTCCCCTGCACATGTTCTCTCTGTCTCTCTCAAAATAAATAATAAGATAAACACTAAAAAAAAAATAATACTAATAATGACACACTGAAAGTAAGAAAAAAGAGCCTGATTAAATGTAATGGGGAAGGAAAAGGAATGTATGTAATTTTTGCCTGGGAGGAATCATGCATGCCATAAAAGTTCAGCAGATATTTGTTTTAAAAGTATAATTTAGAGAAAGAAAAAAGATAAAAGCCAGTGAATCATATATGTATGATTGTGAGCACCCACCTTAAAACCTTTCCAGGCTGAAATTTTTGAGGGATTACTTTCCAGAACATTGATGCTTCTATCATGTATTCGATAACAGCATTAGTGCTACCCTAAAATTATTGCTGGAGATATACCTTGGTCCTGATTTGGAGAACTACCTCAGCTCGCTCCTGTTAAAACATGAGGTTCATCTTCCTTAGAAACTTCGATTCTCTTAAGCTATCAACTCTGCCCTTAGCCCAACTGTCCAATGGCTGAGTAGCAAAGGTGACTTTGGAGTGAGATAGATCTAAGTTTGAATTTCAGCTCAGCCCTGCCACTTACTAGCTGGGTACCCCAGGAAAGTTCCTAAATTAATACTCAGTTTCCTCAAATGTAAAATCTGAATAATACTACCCAGCCCATTTACCTCAGTAAATGTTTATGAAGACTAAGTAAGCAGGTATATACAAACTCACGGTTTAACTCCATTAAGGTGTACGGACTGTACTAAATTAGCCAGTCATTAACTGGAGAGCACACATTAGTTTAGGTCCTTCAAGAAGCAAGTAAGGGGGCACCTGGGTGGCTCAGTGGATTAAGTGTCCAACTCTTGATTTCAGCTCAGGTCATGATCTCACAGTTTGTGAGGTCAAGCTCCATGTCAGGCTATGCGCTAACAGCATGGAGCCCGGTTGGGATTCTCTCTCTGTCTCTCTCTCTCTCTCTGCCCCTCCCCTGCTCATGTTCTCTCTCTCTCTCTCTCTCTCTCTCTCTCTCTCTCTCTCTCTCCAAAGTAAACACTTAAAAGAAGAAAGAAGCAAGTAAGACAGGATTAGATAAGCAAGAGATTTACTGAGGAGGAAGCAAAAGAAGGCGAGGGAAGACTCAACTCCAGACCATGATGCAGCTCCGTTATCTGTGGAAGAAAAGAGGAGGAAAGGGAAGTTGGGATAGAAAGAACGCATTTCCAAGAAAACCTTGGGTAAGCCACTTGGGAGTCTTCAAGCCAAAGTGGCCATTGTTCACTGGAACTAGCCTGACTTAGTATGCTTGACATGCTCAGTCATTGGCATGGGAAGCCTAGTCCCTACACAAACATAGCAATGGATGCATAGGGGAAAAGCTAGAACTCTTGGTCAGTCATGCCGCCCATAGGAGGAGATCTGGGCAGTGCACTTTCATAAAGGCTACATTCTACCCACTGCACTGCTCAGGCCAACTTCTATAGCAGGTTCAGGGAGCAGGACCTCCACAGGTCTGTGGATCTGTCTGTCTGCAGGGAAATTTAGAAAAGGGGGGTTAATGAGGCAAACTATGGCCAGGTCACTGCCGTTGGTCTCAGAGCCACAGCTGGTTCACATCCTCTCCCTCTTCTGTCCATTCCGTTTGTTTGTTTGTTTTCTGTTCTATTCTAAATTCCCCTCATTCTTAACTATTACTTTGGCAGGTCCTGGTGGCTTACCTGGTGACATGACCCAAATCTCACCCTCAAGAGGGCTGAGCCCTTTGCAGTCACACCCTCCTCAGGCCAGGAGTGCTATCCACTTCCAATCACAGTTCCAGTGGAGAAACAGAGTGCCAGGACCTTGTGTTCTCCTGGGCACCACACACGTTCTTCCCTAGCTACATGTGTAAAAGGAACTCTACTTCCTCCTACTGATGAGGATGGATTCTCCCTGCCATGATGGTGACTCTTTTCCCCTGCTGGTCCCTGGAGACGAGGAATCCAAAGGGCCCTGGTGACAGCTATGATTCATAATTCCATGGGACTCTTGTTACATCCCCTGACAAGAGTACACCATGTTTAGGGTCCAAGACCCCTAACACTTGAAGAGACCAGAATGTGGACAAAGTTCCCCAGTGAGTCATTAGGAGTGATGGTAAATGGCACCACTCCTACTCTGATTCCTTGGTTCCTGGATCCATTCATTCTTCTAGGTGTGGACACACTGTCATACAGAGGTCTCTGATTTAAAGCATATCCTACAGGAAGACAACCCAGTCTCTCAGAGGGTTGTTTCTGATCTGTCACTTCAGATGTGCCTTTGCAAGGCCTGCCAGCACTCTACAAGGTCTGCTGCTTTATGTGGTGCCATATGTGGTATATATGACCACAGGACCACGTGATCATAGGCCCTCTCTTTTTTAGATTTTATGTAGTAATTTTGTTCTCTACACATTTGTCCCTTGGGACACTATGAGCTGTTTACCCTCTCTGTAATTCCTGCAGACCGTACCCTTGGCTGGCCCTCTGACTCTACTGGTTATTATGGTATTGTGGCCTCATGGCTTCTGATAGGTAAATGCTTCCAATTGGTCTCTATTTCTTAGAGGGAGCCCCATTATGCCCATGGCCATTAAGGAGCCCAGCTCTGGGACTCCTATTTCTTAGAGGGAGCCCCATTATGCCCATGGCCATTAAAGAGCCCAGCTCTGGGACTATTCTCCTACCTTAAGCCCAGGTCTTCAGAAGTGACTTCTTAGTGACACCGGCACCTCTCTGCAGTACATTCTTAATCGTCTTGGTGAATGGTGTATCCTTTGGGTCTCCCATGAAACAATCCTCTCGTGGGCCTCTGGCCTTTACACTCTAGCATGCCCTTTCCCTCAAGTTCTTAATCCTTCTTCTGCCTTCTGCCAGGGCAACTCAGGCATCTCCACCTCACTCAGGTTTGGCTGGTACTTTTTCCAGGCTTCTAACAGCCATCCCATCTATTCCACGGTGAGTTTGCCTCATCCTCCAAGGTTCTCGCTAGGAGGTTAAATGCTGTGTCTTGAAAAAAAAGGCCCTTGGGGCGCCTGGGTGGCGCAGTCGGTTAAGCGTCCGACTTCAGCCAGGTCACGATCTCGCGGTCCGTGAGTTCGAGCCCCGCGTCGGGCTCTGGGCTGAAGGCTCGGAGCCTGGAGCCTGTTTCTGATTCTGTGTCTCCCTCTCTCTCTGCCCCTCCCCTGTTCATGCTCTGTCTCTCTCTGTCCCAAAAATAAATAAACATTGAAAAAAAAGAAAAAAAGGCCCTTACCCTTTGTAGCAACATGGATGGAACTGGAGAGTGTTATGCTAAGTGAAATAAGCCATACAGAGAAAGACAGATACCATATGGTTTCACTCTAGTATGGATCCTGAGAAACTTAACAGAAACCCATGGGGGAGGGGAAGGAAAAAAAAAAGAGGTTAGAGTGGGAGAGAGCCAAAGCATAAGAGACTCTTAAAAACTGAGAACTGAGGGTTGATGGGGGGTGGGAGGGAGGGAGGGGAGGGTGGGTGATGGGTATTGAGGAGGGCACCTTTTGGGATGAGCACTGGGTGTTGTATGGAAACCAATTGGACAATAAACTTCATATATTGAAAAAAAAAAGGCCTTTAGGTCTGAGCTCCAGATATTTATACTTCTCTTGGGCAAGGTTACTTACCACTCATATAACTGATTGTATTTGTCCTGCTGATTGTTAGGAAGCTCAGAATCAAATTTTAGTCATACATGTTTTATATACAGGAACTTCTTTTTTTTTATTTTTAAATATTTATTTATTTTTGAGAGAGAGAGACAGAGCACAAGCAGGTGAAGGGCAGAGAGACAGGGAGACAAAACTTGAAACAGGATCCAGGCTCTGAGCTGTCAGCACAGAGCCCAACACGGGGCTCAAATTCACGAACTGTGAGATCGTGACCAGAGCCAAAATCGGACGCTTAACCAACTGAGCCATCCAGGCATTCTTATATACAGGAACTTTTAATATATACTTTATGTACCACCTTCAAAACAGCTTTTGTCTTCCTTTTCACTGATTTTCACTTCATGCTGACTTTTCCAATTGCGTTTATTCAACACACTATCTGCCCAGCACTGTGCTAAGTACATATATCTTATCGCATTCAGTCTCGGCCTCCCCTACTGTGGAATCTTGGGCAAGATACCAAATTTCCATAAGCTTTGATTTTCTTCGCCTGTAAGTGAGGAAGATCATAATGTCCACTTCATAGGGTTATCATGAGGATAATTAATCGTAGTTCACACCATTAGTTATTAGAAGACACGCAAAAGCTTTTTTACTAAAAAAAAAAAGTCCACATATCTAATATAATTATTTTACGAGGCGTCAATGTAGTAATTTCTGAAAAGATGAACATTGTTTCTTGTAAAAACACTCAATATACAGAGCAGAGTTATTAATCTTATTTATTATGGCTTAATTTAACTGAAGGTTTTTGTGGTTCATGTAATTAACAGCAGTACAACAGAATCAATAAAACTGTTATAATGAATGTCCACGCAGAAGTGTCCACTTACAGGGTGTATATATATGATGTTATATATAGGTAGGATAAATGAGATGATGGCCCCCTTGGAAGGTAGTGAGCTCAAGGATTCTTTACTTCAAAATCTATTCGATTTTATAAGAATATCAGATTGCCTTGGCCTGACTTACTAGCTCTAATAATGAGGTTTATTCCACCCCAAGGACTTAGTATGCTGCATTAATAATGAAAACACTATGAAGAAATGCTATTCTGACAACCAAGAATAGAGACTGGAAAGCCAACGAACCAGAAAGCGTGGGACCCAAATGCTCAGTGAGCTCTGCAACAAACCGAGGAAACAAGGCAGTCTGTTTGACCTCTCTGAGCTCACACTTCTGAGTTGATAATATCTGTCAGCATCAAAATTCTGTGCATCTTTATTTTTTTAACCTCATAGCATCCATGTGAAAGTGACTGGCCAATAAATCATATTTTCATTTGGAGTACAAAGCCTAAATTACATGCCTCAAAGCAATAGGAAAATAAATTATAGCTTAACAAGAATTAGATTTGATCTCTTCCCAAGTTCTAATCTTCTCTTATTCTGGAAGGAGGGTGAGATCTAGGAATCAGAGATTCTCAGAGGTCTGTGGCAGCCAACAATTCAACTCAATTCAACAATATTTATTCAGTACCAGGATGTGCTAAGTACATAATAAATTCTTCAGTTTCTGAGAGTCTGATGCAAGATACATACGATCAGTAACAATCAATTGAACAACTATGTGTACAGGATACTATACTAGGCCCTTAGCAAGGGTGGTCCTCAGAGACTGCAGTATATAGAGGAAAAGGCAAAACATCCATTTGAAAAATAAATGATCAAGTGTCAAATGGCTGACACAGACAGGAAATGGCATAAGATCTCAGAGACAGGAAACATCACTGAAAGTCCAGATAGACTTCCTGGAGGGTGAGATATGAGTTGAACTTGAAGGATACTAAAAAAACAAAGAGGTGGGAAAGTATTAAACCTGTTTAGATGGTATTTATTTCCTTCCCAGAATTTTTAGAATTCGGTTTATTTTTATGTGTGAAATACATGTGTGTTGTCTTTACTCAATTTTAGGTACCACGACAGCAGAAACCATACATAATATTTACATGATTCAGCACAACAAATATTTACAGAGCGCCTACTATATGTCAGGTGCTGTACTGGGTAAGCTTTGGAGGGGAGGGAAAGGTAAAGAAGGAAAGAGAAAGAAATTAGAGATATAACTCGGAAGTCAGCTGAGGCCCCTTTGCCTCTCAAAGATCTGGGTAAACTTCTTTTGAGGCCCCAACCCCTCATTGGCCTCTGCAAGTATACAGCCCTTCCAAGAGATGAATAACATCTGAAGGGACACTTCCACTTCCTCACATCTAATCTGTCCTGCACAATGTTGCAATGAAACTCTGCCCCTTCCCAGTTTTTTCATCAAAGGCACTCACCTTTGATGAAGGTGCCTGGGTTTGGTGGTCATCACTGGAGACGTAGGGAAGGGTAGGGAGGAATCACAGTTCGGGTGCACTGCTAGCCGCTCTCTCCCTTTTCCCCCTGCCCTCCCTCCTCTCTTTTCCTCATGCTCTCCATCCCAGATTGCCCCCAAGGATTGCACATTCTCCCTGTAGTACCCACAGCAAGCGGCCCCTCCTCTAACACCCAAGTCCTCGAGTCTCAACGCTCTGCCTCAAGCTCTCCATATGATTCTGTTCTACCCAGCTTTCCAAACCTAGATGCTTCTAGCTCCAAGAGGAATTTTGGCACCAGTTATTAAGAGATAGTGATATTTTCTGGGGGTGCCTGTGTGGCTCAGTCAGTTGAGTGTCCGACTCTTGATTTTGGCCCAGGTCACGATCTCACAGTTCGTGGGTTCAAGCCCCACACCAGGCTCTGCACTGACAGCACAGAGCCAGCTTGGGATTCTCTCTCTCCCTCTCTCTCTGCCCCTTCCTTGCTCACTCTCTCTTTCTCTCTCTCAATAAAATAAATAAACTTAAAAAAAAAGATAGTGACATTTTCTCCACCTTGTTACAAAGAGCTAAGTGCACTGGTGACTCTAAGAGAAACCCAAAGTGCTATGGGGGGACAAAAGCAGGAGAGAATGCAGGAGGGGCATCATGGTGGGTTCCTTGGCCCCTTGCAATTGGTCTCTCTCCCCCACATTCACACAGCATGTACTATGGGCATCATTCTCTGGAAATCTGTCCTCTGATGCCTTCTATTACTATTTCTCCTTCCCTCTATCCCTGTGTTATGTGACCAGATATTTTGTGTCCCCAATACAGCAGCGTTTCTCTTTCCTCTCCAAAAGTCTCACGGGTCATGGGCCTCCCTGATTGGTCTGCTGAGTCCCACTTGCAGGAGCTGTATAACTTGCCTAGTTTCACAATACCTTCCCCAAATTGCCCTTCAAAATACCACATGTCAGGAATTTATTTTGATTAAATTGAGTTAACATACCTCTAAGAATGTATTGTGTGTGTAACCAATATGCTTGAGATGGCTGGAGATGTCCATTCGTGTTACACTGAGGAGAGCTGGAAAGGACTAACCTGTACTGAGGTACCCCAGGGGCCAGTCATCTGCTGCAGTTCCCACAGTCAGCCTTTCAGGTGATGTAAGGTGATTTGCCAAAGGTCACACCACTACAGAGCAGGCGCTAGAATCTTAATGCAGGAATACCTGGTTTCAGAGCCCTTGCTCTTTTCACTACACCACATCTCTAAAATAACACTCCTTCAGGGACATTCCAAGTCTCACTATTAAAAAAAAAGGGCAGTTATTCGCTAGGATACAGACTAAAGACCACCCCAATGTTAGAGTCCGTCAATAGTAGGAAGAAAACTGATTCTATGACCTTGAACAAGTGGTTTCATCTTCCTAAGCTTCAGGTTACTCATTTGTACACACAATTTTAGAGTTAAATTATGCCTATAAATATATGCATATTTAATATAAAGTTAATTTCATATATAAATTTAACTCTGCCTGGCAAGGTTAAAGAGAATTCCTGCTTCCTTTTTCAGAGAGTGTACAATGGGAGTTGACAGAACTGACGGTCCGTTTATCTGGGTGGGTGTTTTTAACTGGGCTAACACATTACATTATTTGGGAGGGGCATTAGGTGACTTATGCATGAGCAGATGAATCGTTAATTCAACATCACCCAGAAGCAACCACAGTCCTTGAGGGTAAGTTGACACTGCCATCAACATCCTCCAAAGCCCTTCTCCCCAATAACTATGAATGTCTCCTAAACAAGGTGCTTTCAGATGGTTGTTATCAGCCCAGGTAGGAGGTAAGAGGGTTTGAGGTATGAGCATCATAAAACATAGGGAAGTTTTGGAGGTGGGTTTGGGGAGATGGAACCACTCTTCCCGATGCCTCAACGATACCAAGTCCTACTGGCTCATGTTTCTAGGAGCACAGTCTTGGCTGTGAATCAGAAGTGGGTTATAGCTCTGCCTATTCCCAGTTGTGACCTGGAGTTTTAAATCTCAGTTTTCTCATAAAACTGTAAAACGTTTTATGTAAAACGTTTCTGTAAAAAGAGGATGATGATATTTTCTGTCTTCTAAGGTTGTTGTGAAGATAGTTAAATAATGAATTTAAAGCACCTAGTACAGTATCTGGCACACTGTAAGCCCTAAAAAAGTTGGCTATTATTTTATTAGCAGGGACCAGGGCCTTGAAGTCCTAAGATACAGGGCAATGGAAGAGGAAAGGAAAGAAAGATTCCCTGTTGCTGGAGGATCAAGTTTAATGGCACGTTGAGCATAGAAAGTCTGTCATGATCTGGCCCAAACCTCTGCTTCACCCTTTGGTAACCTGCACACACCCTGCAAAAACCTCCATAGCTCCTCCAGGCAAACAGAATTCATCCTTTAGTTTCCCATAATACTTTGCATATACGTTCGTGCTTTTTCTTATCATACCTTATTCTCACTATTCATTTGCATCTCTATCTCCACACCACCTGGCCCCATCCCAAGCTGTGAGTTTATGGACACTACGCCCATCTAGCATCTTCATATATGCAGCCACAAGCATTCTGTAAGTCATGGATGGATGGGTGGACGGATGGATGGATAGATGGATGGATGGATAAAGAACATGGGACAACACAGTGACTTAGTTAGTCAAGGGTTTAAGACTAGGTGCCCAGGAGACAGGGCAAGATAGTCTTTGTTTCCTTCATAAATTTTCTTAAGGCCAGGTCTGAGCAAAAGTGTAGAGGGCATGACATTTGCTGAATCATTTGCCCAATGGTGGCGGTTGGGCAATCTATGTGTGTCTTCCAGGGAAAGCAGGACTGGCTGGTGATTCCTGCCAGGGCCAATATCAAGCAGAAGACCTTAGCAACCAGGGAGCCAAGGCAGAATGATGCTTCTAAGTTTCCCTGCAGCCATCAAGGTTAGTATGTTAAGCAGTTAGGAGCAACAAGTCCCTCCAGGTGCGGCCAGTTGCCAGCAGGGCAAACAGACTTGTGGGCAAGGACCATCCTCCCTGTGATTATGTTCAGCATAAACAATGATAACAAGATCTAAAATTAGAAAATGGGTATAAAATGTGATTTCCACAGAGGACAGACTATCCGAGGATAACATTAAATATAGAATATTTTAGAACAGAAGGCAATAGAGAGGGAGATTATATACCTTGCTTTGCAGGAATCATCTTATTTTCATTTATTTTATTTTTGTTAAAGGCAACTGAAAATGATATTTATCGATTGATAACCTATTGTGTGCTTCACACTTAAAAAACAAAACCAATGTGCTGGAGTCAGCTCCCACTGGCATGTGAGAACAGACTGTGTACATGTCTCTTTAACTCTATTTGCACCTTAAAACCAGTAATGGCAGGAGTAGTTACCACATGGAAATTGGCAAACATTCCAAATCAGGGTTTTTCACCTCCACATCCTCTGAGAGCTGGTTGTTAAACATTTACCAGCACACCACTGGCTTTACAATGAATGATCCCAATGAATTCTCCTAATACTCCCATTTTACAGAAGGGAAAATTAAGTTTAGAGAAGATAAATGACAAAATAACTTGCTACAAACTTTTTGGTAGCAGAGGAAGAATTAAAATTTATACCACCTGCCTCCAAAGTTGATGCACTTAATCATGATGGAGAGAACACTTCCTAATTCATTCTATAAGACCAGCATTACTCCGATACCAAAGGCAGATAAAGACATCACAAGAAAAGAAAATTACAGGCCAATATCCCTCATGAATGCAAAAAGCCTCAACAAAATACTTGGAAACCAAATCTAACAGCATATTAAAAGGATTATACCCCATGACCAGGTGGGATTTTTCTCAGGAATGCAAGAGTAGTTTAACATTAAGAAAATCAATCAATGTAGGCACCTGGTGGGGCTCGGTGTATTTAAGCATCAGACTTCGGCTCAGGTCATGATCTCACGGTTCATGAGTTCGACCCCCGCATCAAGCTCTGTGCTGACAGCTCAGAGCCTACTTCAGATTCTGTGTCTCCCTTTCTTTCTGCCCCTGCCATGATTGTGGTAGCTTGATCTCTCTCTCTCTCTCTCTCTCTCTCTCTCTCTCTCTCTCTCTCTCTCTCTCTCTCAAAAGTAAATAAAAACATGTAAAGCCTTTAAAAAAAAGAAAATCAGAGGCGCCTGGGTGGCTCAGTCAGTTATAGCAATACAGTATATTTTAATGAAGGTATATACATTGGGTTTTTTAGGCATAATGTTATTGCACACTTAATAGACTACAGTCTAGTGTAAACATAACTTTTATATGCACTGCAAAACCAAAAAATTCATTTGACTTGCTTTATTGTGATATTTGCTTTATTGTGGTGGTCTGGAACCAAAACCACAATATTTCCAAGATATGGCTATGAATGGAAAGACATCCATGTTCATGGATTGGAAGACTTAATATTGTTAAGATGGCAATATTCCCCAAGGTGGTTTAGAAATTCAACACAATCTTTACCAAAATTCTAACAGCCTTTTTTGCAGAAATGGAAAAACCTATTCTCAAATTCGTATGGTTGCTGGGGGCCCAGAATACATAAAATAGTCTTAAAAAAGATCAGAATTGGAGGACTCACACCTCCTGGTTTCAAAACTTACTACAAAGCTAAAGTAATTAAAACCATGTGATATTGGCATAAGGATAGACATATAGACCAATGGAAAGAATTGAGAGCCCAGATATAAACCCCTATATTTATGTCCAATTGATTTTCCACAGAGACGCCACATCCATTCAACAGGGGAAAATTAGTCTTTTCCACAGATAATGCTGGCACAACCGGATTTCCACATGCAAAAGAATGAAGTTGGACCCCTAGTTCACATCATATACAAAAATTAACTCGAAATGGAACCATAGAACTCTTAGAAGAACATATAGGGATAAATTTGGTGACTCTGGCTGTGGCAATGGGTTCTCAGATAAGACATCAAATGAGAAACAAAAGAAAAAAATAGATAAATTGAACTTCATCAAAACTAAGAACTTTTGTGCATCAAAGGATATTATTAAGGAAGTGAAAAGAGGCAGTCCAACTGTCTTGGCCTGGACAGCAGACACCACCACAAGGCCCAGCTGAGAATACTGGTTCCTCTATAGCCTGCTCAGCTATCCACTACTGGATATCACCTTAAAAGCCTGGATATCAAGTACCCACTGTGGCTCATCAACAAGGAGAATATTGGCCATGATACCCAGTGGTTCTACTTCATCCTGCTATAACCCCATCACATTCTAGGCCTCCCCTTTGGCCAGCATATCTACCTATTGACTCAAATCCACCAAAACCTGGTCATTCACCCTATATACTCATCTCTGGCCATGATGACAAGGGCTTAGTGCGTTTGGTCATCAAGATTTTCTGTAAAGGCATCCATCCCAAGTTTCCCGCTAGAAGGAAAGGTGTCCCAGTACCAGGAAACCATGAAGATGGAAGACATCATTGAGTACGTTCCAGGGCTCAAATGGGCTGCTAGTCTACCCAGGCAAAGGCCATCTGTCCAGACAATAAATCTAACTCTGTCATCAAGATGGTGAAGTCAGTTGGTGTGACTATGGGAGGAACGGGCATCCTAAAGCATCTGAGGGATGCTGCAGGTGATCTGTGACATCATGAAGGACCTGGATGACTACACCATGTGCCAACTGCTCTTTGCCAATTGGACCAAGAAGTATATCCTGCTGCAGCCAAAGCTGGAGGAACTAAGGAATGAACACTCCACTTACCTCAAGCTCTAGTACATAGTGGACAGACCCATGAAGTCTTGGATTATAGCTAGGACTTTGCAAATAAGAGAAATATGGGACCACCTACCACCCCCAGAAGTGGAGCCCCTGCTGCTCCTGCCCATGAGCCAGTAGGCCTGCCTGTCCAACCTGGACCCCATGGGCCATTCCAAAGAGCATTGCTTCACCTTCTGTTGGCTGGGCCCTGGGAATGTAAAATGGTGTAGTCCCTGTGGAAAATAGTTCGGCAGTTTCTCAAAAAGTTAAACATAGAATTACCCTATGACCCAGTGATTCCACTCCTGGTATGTACTCAAAACAATTGAAAAGAGGGACTCAAACAGGCATTCGTATGCCAGTGTTCATTGCAACGTTATTCACGATGGCCGGAATGTAGAAACAATCCAAGTGTCCATCCCCAAATAAATGGATAAATAAAATGTGATATATATGTACAATAGAAAATCCAGCCATAAAAAGGAATGAAGTTCTGATACATGCTACAATATGGATGAACTTTGAAATAAGTCAGACACAAAAGGAAAAATATTTTATGAAATGTATGAGCATATGAAATATCTGGAATATTTCTATCTAGAATATTGTCTATCTGGAATAGGCAAATTCATAAAGACAGAAAGTATATTAGTGTTTATCAGGGGCTGGAGGAAGGCATAATAAGAAAATTTTTGCTTGATAGGTATGGAGTTTCTGTTTGGGGAGATGGAAAAGTTTTGGAAATAGATCATGGTAGTAGTTACACAACATTTTCTTTCTTTTTTATGTTTATTTATTTATTTTTGAAAGAGAGAAAGAGAAGAGCTAGACATGGGGCTTGATCTCACAAATCAAAATCAAGAACCAGACATGTAACCAACTGAGCCATCCAGGCACCCCTACACAACTTTTTCGATAATTATTGTCACTAAACTGTACACTTAAAGATAGTTAAAATGGCATATTTTGTGTTATACATATTTCATTACAATAAAAAAAGTAACTAATTAAACGGTTCTTGTAGACCCTCCACTTAATTTTCCAGCTTATTCTTATCCCCTCCTTTGAGCCCAGTGACCTAAAGTTGCCTATTTCTTTACCAATTGCTTGAAGCCTTTTTCCTCCATGTTGTACACTTGGCAACCCCAGTGGGGAAGGAGGCACCAACCAGCACTATGCTGGCCAAGTACCACGTGCTGACAGAAACTGCTGATGTAGGACATAGGGCATTGGGGAAAAAACACTTTAAAATGAGCACAGAAACATTTTTGTACTGTAAATATGTATGTATAAAAAGTACACTGAATAAAAGTTCTAGAAAGTAAATATGGTAAACCATATTTGATAGCTCTACAAACTTATGCAGGGAGATGAGCTCTCCTCCTGGATCACCTCCCTCAATGGCTTAGAGAACAAAGCTGTGTCATCTCAACTTCCTGAAGCAGATTGTCCCCAAAATATTAGGCCACAAAGCCTGGGTCTCTTTAAAAGCTTTAGACACTTAACCAACTGAGCCACCCAGGTGCCCCCAGAATTTTGTTTTATAAAGTGAGAGCTTAGAATATAATAGATCCCCTTTCTCTGTTCTATCCCACAGGTCTGCCAACATGTTAAGGGAAAGGGGAACTCTAATTGTTTTTTTTTGTTTGTTTTAGAGACCTAGACACATTTTTACATATATTTGTAAGAAGTCAGATTTTGGGGGCATCTGGGTGGCTTAGTCTGTTGAGCGTTCAACTTTTGATTTCAGCTTGGGTCATGATCTTGGGGTCGTGGGATCAAGCCCTGTGTCAGGCTCCACACTGAGTGTGGAGACTGCTTAAGATTCTCTCTCTCTTCCTCTGCCCCTCTCCCCATATCATGTGTGCACGTGCTCCCTCTCTCTACCGATCTACCTCTCTCTTTAAAATTAAAAAAAAAATTAGGGGCGCCTGGGTGGCTCAGTTGGTTAAGCGTCCGACTTCGGCTCAGGTCACGATCTCACGGTATGTGAGTTCAAGCCCCGCGTTGGGCTCTGTGCTGACAGGCTCAGAGCCTGGAGCCTGTTTCAGATTCTGTGTCTCCCTGTCTCTGACCCTCCCCTGTTCATGCTCTGTCTCTCTCTGTCTCAAAAATAAATAAAAAACAAAATTTTTTTTTTAATTTAAAAAAATTAGGGGCACCTGTGTGGCTCAGTCAGTTAAGCATCCAACTTTTTTTTTAATGTTTTTATTTATTTTTGAGCCATAGAGAGACAGAGCACGAGCAGGGGAGGGGCAGAGAGAGAGGGAGACACAGAATCCGAAGCAGACTCCAGGCTCCGAGCTGTCAGCACAGAGCCCGACGCAGGGCTCAAACCCACAGACTATGAGATCATGACCTGAGCTGAAGTCGGATGCCTAACCGACTGAGCCACCCAGGCGCCCCTAAGCATCCAACTTTGGCACAGGTCATGATCCCAAAGTCTGTGGGTTTGAGCCCGGCATCGGGCTCTGTGCTGACAGCTCAGAGCCTGGAGCCTGCCTCCGATTCTGTGTCTCCCCCTCTCTCTCTGCCCCTACCCTGCTTGCACTCTGTCTCTCTCAAAGATGAGAAACATTTTTTTTAAATTTTGTAATAAATAAAATTAAAAATTTTTAAGTTAGATTTTTAAATCTACTTACTATAAAATCTGTACAATAGTGGTTAAGAGTTGAGACACTGGTGTCCTCCTATGTTCAACATTGTCTTTGCTCCTACCGTGTGCCTTGGACAAGTGTGCCTTCCACTCCTCTGAACACTGATCTTCTCATCAGCAACGTGGATGGTAATAACACCAACCTCAGAGGATAATGGGGCCTAAATGAAGGAAAGTATGAGAGGTACCTCACACAGTGCCCAACACAGACTAGGTGCTCAAAAGGGTTAGCTTCTTAGTTATTTTATTTGTTGTAGAGCATCCATGAACGCCCACAGGCCTCCTCCATGAAAACTTCCTCAATGAACAGCCCACAATTTCTCCTTTCTCTACATTCCTAAAACACTTCATGAAAATACAATTGATGCTTGCAGCCATTTCACGTGTACACAAATTTTGATCAAATAAACTCTAAGTCCTTTGAGAGAAGGCAGCAATGCAAGCCCTCTTGCCATCCTTAGAGCCCGATGAAACGGGCCCTGAAGAAACACTTGTTAAACTGAAGGACTGAGAAGCAGTTTGGGGCCCTGCAAAAAGCACTGGACTTGTTGCCATAAGATTTAAGTTCTAGTCCCAATTTCCATATGTGCAAGTGTGGTGACCGTGGACAAGAAACTTGAAGGCAACTTGGATAATTAGTCTCTACATGGGTGTCTTAGGTAGGTTCAACTGCAATGAGTGGAACATTTGTGTCCCCCCCACCCTCCGCCAAATTCATATGTTGACATCTTAACCCCCAGTATGAAAGTATTAGAAGAGAAGACTTTGGGGTGGTGATTAGGTCACAAGGGTGGATCCCTGTTTCTGCCACGTGAGTACACAATGAGAAGCTGGCAGTCTGCTACTCAGAAGAGGGTGCTCATTGGAACCTGACCAGGCTGGCACCATGATCTCAGATTTTCAGCCTCCAGAACTGTGAGAAATAAAATTTTCTACTGCGTAGAAGTCACCCAAGCTACGGTACTTTGTTATAACTGCCCAGTCTAAGACGACAACCTACTCTCAAGACAGAATTGCACTGACATTCAAATGTGACACCGGACATTCCTGAAGTGCAGCAAACATAACCCTATCTGATGTCTTCCCTGTTGGCCTGAATCTGCAACCAAAGTCTCCTACTGTTGTCTTTATTCTAGGCTGCTGACAAATGTCCTTTGGCTCTGGAACTAGAAAGGGGCAGGAGAAGGGGCAAAACAACAAACAAACAAACAAACAAACAAACAAACAAACAAACATTGTTGGGAGGCACCTGGGTGGCTCAGTCGGTTGAGCGTCTGACTTCAGCTTAGGTCATCGTCTCACAGCTCGTGAGTTCGAGCCTGCATCGGGCTCTGTACTGACAGCTTGGAGCCTGGAGCCTGCTTTGGATTCTGTGTCCTCCTCTCTCTCTCTGCCCCTAACTCACTCGCATTCTGTCTCTGTCTCTCTCAAAAATAAATAAACCTTAAAAAAAAAACAAAAAAAAAAAACTTGTCGGGTGTCAATCATTTACACTGAGGCTGTTGTCAACCAATTAACAAGTTATACCGAGAGTTAAAGCCCATTTGTGTTCTGCAAGGATTAGGAGATTGATAGACTTTTAATGGTAAACTCAAAACTCCCATTAGCAATAATGCAAGCTATGCCTGCTAGGTCCATGGAGAGATGAGAGTTGAATGTTATCCATAATCTATCTTACTTAATGTCATCAGTTTCCCTATAGCCCCTTCAAACAATCAGATGCCAGTGAAATGCCCTTAGTGGAACTAATTGCATTGATTTGGGAGAATACTGATGGTCTATTTCAATGAAGCTTTTCAACATGAGAAGCCTACAGATATTTTAAAATCTTGATGTAACTGTGGACATGTATTTTTTGTTGATTAAAAATGAAAGACAGGGCGCCTGGTTGGCTCAGTCGGTTCGGCGTCCGACTCATGATTTTGGCTCAGGTCAGGATCCCAGGGTCGGGATGGAGCCCTGCATCAGGATTTTCTCTCTCTCTCTCTCTCTCTCTCTCTCTCTCTCTCTCTCTCTCTCTCTCTTTCTCTCTCAAAAAAAGAAAGGCAATCCTGTAAAATGAGAAGGTAATAAAAGAGGATAATATACATGAATATATCAGCTAAAATATTTCCCCTAATACTTGGGTTTTTCCTGCCTTTTAATTATGTAAATTATTATATCTGTTGAGCTTTTTATAAATTAGAAAATCTTGTTTATAAGAAATGAACAAACCGAAAAGAAAGTGACATTGAGCTTTTTTATTTCCTTCCAAATTCACTGAAGGGACCCCTTTAGATAGTCATGCAACACGATGCTTGGTTAGGATTTTCCAATTACAGAAGAACAAATACAATTTCTCATTTATTCTTACACTACGTCTATTCAGTTATCAATTCTTGTCACAACTTCCTGCAAACATCAGATATCTGCCCCTTTAATTCTAGTGCCATCACACCCATTCTCCCTCTGGCTCCTTTAAAACAGACCCAGACTGAGCTAGTAAATTCCTGGGTGTTCTTCTTTCTTTAAATCTCTTGATGCTTCAATCCATCTCACATTCTATACCGCACAGGATGTAAAAATTCTTTGAGGGCAGGGACTGTGCCCTACATTTCCTTATATTGTAGGTATAGTGACCATATTCACGGAACCAAAAAAATCTAGACACATGTACATTTATAAAGAAAAATAAAAAGAAATCTGAAATTGGACTTTTCTTTCCAAATCTGTGGATATTGTATCTAACAGATGCATGCTAGCAAAACGTATTCTACATTGTATATATAAAACACACATGGGTTGATGGCTTAGCCTGTTTAGAACAGAGATTATAAGCTAATACATTGAGGCCCATGTATGGCCCTTGGTAAATTTTTTTTGTATAGCACTTTAAAAACAAATAAGTTGGAATTGATTGGCAACATTTAAAAAGTGCTGATTTCATATAAAAAATCAAGCTACTCCTGAGAAATCTGACGATCTCGGAAGACTGGTTGTTAGAAATCAGCTTGAACTAAAGTCCACCCCAAATGGGGAAATCTGATAAAACTGGAAACCCAAGGGAGGCCAGTATAATGATGAACAGGCTAGACAGCTGCTGTACAGGAAGGGACAACAAGGAAACATGCCTGTCTGGACCATGGGGGAGATATCTACATCTATCTCTGTCTCTATCTCCTCCTCCAAGTGCCAATGATACTGTGATTATCAATTACCAAAAAATAAATATTTACATGTGTACTTTTTTAATTTTTAGTTTTGTTTTTATACAACAAAAGGATGTCACTTGGTAGAACTGTATTATTCTTGGGTGCCTGGGTGGCTCAGTAAGTTAAGCGTCTGACTCTTGGTTTCAGCTCAGGTCATGATCTCGTGGTTCATGAGTTCAAGCCCCATGTCAGACTCCACACTGTGCAGAGTCTGCTTGGGATTCACTCTCTCTCCCTCTCCCTGCCCTTCCCCTGCTTGTGCTCTCTCTCTCTCTCTCTCTCTCTCTCTCTCTCTCTCTCTCTCTCAAAATAAATAAATAAACTTAAAAAAGAGAGAACTATATTATTCTTGGTAGAACAGTTTCAAATGTGTTTGTCTAAAATAGTTTGAAAAACAGAATATTCCAACTGATTAAACAGTCTGATTAATTCTGCATTGCCATGCAACACTCTATATAGATTATAAATTTTCAAAGAATTAGAATATGAGACAATGAAAAAAATTTATATTAACCATAACCTTTTAAGAATAGTACCATCTTTAAACCATCACTTGTCTTTTATGAGTCCAGAATATATTTCCTACTGCTTTCTAATTCAGCATAAGCAACAGTTTTATTAGCAAATAGACCTTTAACCCTCCTGCCCTTACTCAGAATGCCCCCAGCCCTATTCCATGCCTTTTTCTATAGCTCCATATGTAGTCTTGTATTATATACAGTCTATTTCCTTCATTGGATTAGGTTCCTACACAGCACAAGCATTGTATTTGTAACCCACACAGTGAACATTCAATATACATTTTCATATTTCAAACTAACTTCCCCCAAAATGAGTGAGGGGTAAAACAAATATATTTAGCAAATAGAATTGATGTTTCATTTCAAGTAAAATAAGCAAAAAGTAAAATAAAAACTTAATAGGTGTCAATCTTTGATGAGAAATTTACTGAATGCTTACTTTGTGGCAAGTACCATGCTAAGTGCTTATAAATTAGTTCTCAAAGTTCTCAAATAATCAATGAGATACATGGTACTTGATTTACACAGAGAAAACTGGCAATTAGGGATTAAATCATGCATTCACATATTTGCTGAGCACCTATTACACTGTGCACTGAACTAGCACTGGAGACATGGCAGAGAACAGACTCTCTGCCTTTTGTGGAACTTATTTTCTAGTGGAATTTTCCAAGATCACACACATAATATATCAGCATTCTCGGTTTATCTATCACCTTATGCATATTATAAGCTTCGACAATGTGAGTTCATCTCTGAAATGGGTTCATTCTCAGTATTGACAAAAATTTGAGACTGAGGAGCAGAGGCTCACACCCTGATGACCTCTTCAAGGTAAAAATAACCCTGCAAGGTCACTCCATCATCGCTGGCAGCATTCAGTCTGTGAGGATCTGATCTCTAAACTTACAATATTCTCAAGACAAGATTTATAAATAATAAAAAGAATCAGATAGAAATAAGATACTATGGAATTAAAGAAATAAAACAGAGTTAAGAATGCACCTTTTTAAGTCAGATATTTTTCTGTCTCACATATAAACCTCAGTCAAGAGCAGAGCAAAGCCACAGTAGAATAGAAGTCAAAGCACGGACGGGACTTTGGCCTCTTGGTCTCTAAGTGAGACAGGAAGGTCGAGGGGAAGGATGAGACTCCCAAGCACCATCACAATTCATGCCGTAAAGCTGTGGTCCCTCGTGGCTATGCCATTCTGAATTTTATTTGCCTCTCTGGAGCTAGACACATGAGGAGCCACCCAGTTCAAAAATGCAAAAAGAAAAAAGGAGCAGTTTCAGGAGCAAATTTTCCAATTTGCATCAGACACTTCCTGTCAAACACTGAATGTGCTGGGATTGACTCCGAGAGCACTAGGCCAGTGCAATTTAATCATTAAACTTCAAGGTTTTCGTAACTAATCTCCAAAGATCTGGGGCATCTTTAGGAAAAGTTTCATTTTTAAAAAAATGAGGTTGAATTCAGAAGGTGAGCAAGGGAAATGATTTTAGAAGCTACCTTCTAATTCTGAGTCAGTAGAAAATTATCTTTTACTCTAATTTAAAGAAACAGAGAATAATTTTCTCATCTACTGCAATATTATCTAGGAAATCTGAGGCAAAAGTCACCAGACTATTTTTAAATGCAATGACCTGCAGAGAGACCGACCACAGCTCGGTATCCCTTGAAATGTACTTAAACGTGCCTCGGAAAGGGAGACCAATGCAACACTCAACGTACACAACAGTACCTATCTGACATTAGAAACCTTTTATTGAGACCAGGCAAATAGTAAGCTGAAAATCTTACAGCGTGGAGAAAGGCTGAGGAAATGAATCTAATTTCTTTTTCCTCTATGGTGGCCCAAATGACTAACTAAAGACACTCCAAGATTACTGTATTTATACTTAATGCCTTTTAAAAAGCAAGGTCTTAACCAAAAAGTCTGCACCTGACATTCAAAAAATATTGAAATTTTTTGGATGGACTGCAATGTCATAGACTCTGAGTCTAAAGTTCTTTCTTGTCCAACAAGAGAGCAGACGCAGGATTAAAATGCAAGAGATGGCTAATGTCCAGGAAAAGACAAGAGCCCCAATTGAAGGTTGTTGCTCCGTTTTTATTAGGATCAGAAGGCTTACAAACATGGTGATGGACATGCACAAAGGGACAATGAAACTGTGAACTTTAACTCATGGACATGAGGAAAAGGGGGTCTTGAAGATATTCAGGGTTAGGGGCTTCGGTTAATGCAAAACAAAATCCTGGCACAGGGGCAGCAGGGCCGGAGGTTGTTTATAGCAGACAAGAGGCACCACTTCTGTTTACCTAAACTGGTCTAGGGGACAAGAAAGACAGAGCAAGTAACCTCAGGGTCAACAAGGCACCTTTCTTTTGTTGATTAGCTCCCCTCTGGGCAACTTCACCTGCAGCGGTATATAGCCCTATTTACCTGTTTACCTAATTTGGTCCTTCCTTCCTGTGAAAGCAGCTTTCTACTATAGTACTAAATTGGGGGGCGTTTTCACCCTGAATACCTAATCTTGCTCACCTCATATACCTTTGTATTGGGGCCTTTGCCCCCTCATGCTGGGGGCCTCTGCCCCTCTTCTCTATCCTTATTCACATAATCTTGTTTGCCAAGAGTTGGGTGTGAGCATCCTATGGCTTTGTAATTCTTTATGCCTTGTTAACCCATCAGTGCAGGCTCAGGGAATTCCTAAGCTTATTCCCCACACTGCAAGAGCTAAATAAATTATCTATACAAAATCTGTACAGTAGGGACCTGTTTTTAGCAGGTAAAGCCTATTTACAAGTAAAAACCTCTTACTCTCATATCATTGTTCTGTTTTGTCTGAAGAAAATATTTGTCGTTTGATAATTTATATCCACACACATGGGTTTGCAACCCCACTCACCCTACTTTTGTAGTTAAAAAAAAAACAACAGAAACAAAAACAAGCAGAGATATTAATTTGGTCCTGGGTAAAGAGTTACCCCAGCCAACTAGTAAAAGTAAATACAAATGATCTGTGAATGAATGAACTTTAATCTATGCCTCAAAGAATTTCTACAGATAAACCCCCAAGGAATATGAGAGTAAAAAATCCACAAACCACACAAGTAAAAAGATCAAAATAAATAAAAGCTAACAGCAACCGCTGAACAAAAATCAGACTTGCAAAATCTTTGGAAATGGAATGGCAAGATACCGAATATAAAATAAGAATGTTTAATATTAATTCACTTGACAAATATATTTTTTGAATACCTTCTATTTTTCAGGTAATATTCTAAGCTTTGAAGACAAAGCAGTTAACAAAACAAATATCCCCACTCTTAAGGAGGTTGTGGTTTTAGAAGAGGGAGACTAATAAAATATATAGTATGGCAGGTGGTGGGGGGAAAAAAGCTAGGAGAGAGATATAGAATACTATAGCAGAAGGTATCTCTCTGTCCTTAGAGCCACATGGGATTAGCTTTGTGTATGAAGGATGATCTGAGAGTTCTGGGCTTCTTTTGTTTATTTTGAGAGAGAGAGCGTGAGTGGGGGAGGAGCAGAGAGACAGAGAGGGGGAGACAGAGGATCCTAAGTGGGCTCTGAGCTGACAGCAAAAGCCTGATGCAGTGCTCGAACTCAGGAACCAGGAGACCATGACCTGAGCTGAAGTCAAATGCTTAACCTACTGAGCCGCCCAGGCGCCCCTCGGCTTCTTGACATAAATGGGAATGCAGGCAAAATGGAATTGCAATGGCCTTGTGGCAGATAGTGGTGGTAAGACCCTTGTGGAAGGTGGAGTCCTTTCTCAAGAGCATAGAGAGTCCAATGCTTCCCTCTTCTCTCCTGGCAATTCCTATGGGAGGGGTAGGGAAGGAAAGATCTTATCTAAAGGTCAAGTCACACCAAGGATCCCTCTCTTTTCCTGCTGATGAAGGCCTAGAGGCCAGGGGACAGACTGGCTTCCTTTTGAACCTTTTTTCATGAAATGAAAGCTGGTAGGTATGAGCAAGAGACAAGAGACCATACAGAATTGTGCAACAAAACTGCTAAGAAAGAAAGAAATGATAGACATTAAGAACTCAAGAGCAAAAGGAGATTGGACACAATTCAAGAATGAATTAGTAAACTAGAAGTCAGATCCTAAAAAACAACCAAATGCAAATACAAAATATGAGAGATTACAAGACTTGGATGACAGAATTAGAAGGTCTAATATACATGTAATCAGAATTCTTTAAGGAGATAGCAAAAATGAGGGAAAAGAAACATTCGAAGAGATAATAGTTGAGAATTTTCCAGAATTGCTGAAAGTTATGATCTACCTGGTCACAGCAGGCATTTGAACATTGTGACCCCTTGTGTATAAGCAAAAGTTTTTATTAAACCACCTTCCAGAAATATATCTTTCATTGAACACTACTTACAGTTTACAAAGGGCTTTTCACATACTAAAATCTAGGCTACATGTTTTAAGGTTTATTACTCTGGATTTGTTTTCCTGATAGGAAATGGAAATGCATCAACATCCAGGCCATTCTCTTTAGAGAAGAGAATGTTACTCATGACCAAATTTACTAATGATTACTATAGCACATTCTTTAGTGTGACAGACTTGGTAGGTACTACTGCTGAAATTGGTCGATTCTCTGCAGTTTCCATTTCAACATTCTTTGGGGATCCTTTTTTGCAATTTTTTGCATCTTTTGTTTCTTTATTCCCAGGAATGATTTCAAGGGTCTACTGAAGACAGTGCCCTTCAGTAGGTTAAGTGGTGAGATCCAATTTCATCATACATGAAGTTTCTTGGCGGCTCCATAAATAACTTTCTCTGTTTACTATGTGAGTAAGGTCAGAACTTTCTTAGCATGACATAATAGTGTATTTTGTTTTTGGTTTTTGTTTTTGGTTTTTTTTTTTTTGCATTCTCTTACTACTCTCCTTCCCAAGTCTATGCTTACTACAAGCACACAAGACAACTCACAATTTTGCCAAATATATGAACACATACCAGGCTTTTAGGCCGCCATGCTTTTGCACAGAAAACTCCCCTTGGCCCTTTTGTTGTTCCTCCCCCTTTTTTTTTTCAGTGCTCCTCACTAACTTCCTCTCACATAAAATCCCTTGGTCTCAAAAAAGTCATCTTGTCTTTTATGACCCTCCTCAAACTGGGCATCTCACTACCCAAAGCTCTGACAACATTTATGGCACGTTGTGCTACAAAGTATTCATCTCTGCCTGGATCCAGGCATGTCTGGCATGGAATGGATGTTCCATAAATTCTCGGTGAATAAAGGGTACAGGAAGTCTGGGGAAACACTGGTGTGGGGGTCACCGTATCAAGCTTGAAAGGTCATGTAGGGCAGTCTTTATCTCTGGATCCAGAAATACCATATCTAGAAATTTAACCTATATAAATAATTGAGAATGTGTGCAAAGATTTAGCTACAAAGCTCACACTTCATTGCTATTTCAATAGCAAAATCCTGACACAATTTTAATCCTTCGACTGGACCTTAGTTAAATAAATGCACAATGGAATACTAAATACCACTTTAAAACATACATGGAAAAAAAACATATATGGAAAATATTTAGTGGCATGTCATGACATTTTATTCAAGGAAAAAAGGCTGTTCAAGGAAAAAGGCAGCGTGTTCAGTCTGCTTACGTTTAACGCTATATACCAAATTATCAGCAGTGGTTTCCAAGGTGTTGGATTTCAATTTTTTAGCTTCTTTGTGATTCTGAAAAAAATCTAACTTGTGTACAATGAGTACTAATTATTTTTGTGATTTAAAAAAAAAGGATTTAGTTTTCAAAGAAGTGTCCTTTCCTTTCATGGTCTGGCTTCCCTTTGGAGCTGCAACTCTACCTGGAGGCTATTTCTGTTCCAGTCATTCCAGGATGCCCAAGGGTAAGGGCTGCCCAGGTAGCTTAGCCTCATTTCGTAAAATCAAGGCTTGGAAGGCAAAAACCAGCTACTTCAGTGAGCAGTGATTTTAAAACCCAAACAGTTCCCAAGATGCGGCCATGTTATAAAACTTTCATCAGCCTATTTCACTTTCCAAGATAAACTCCTCTCAAAATTCTGTGCTGACCCTGAAATGATTTGCCATGGAAGGAGCGTGCCCCATCCAGGAGAAAATCCCAACGCCAGCCTGTTCCTTCCTACCTTGATCTACATTTACTTGGATATTCCACAGCCCGACGCTCCCCCGCCCACTGCACTTCCGGACACACCACACACACACACACACACACACACACACACACACACACACACACACACACTTTATCTTAGGGGTCCAGCCCCAGCCAGCAAAGAGCCCGAGGCCTGCAGGGCTGGCCCCACGTCTGAGGCTCTGGATCCCTCTCTAGGGGGTGGGGGGAGCAGCTGCGAACCCAGTGACTTGACTTCCTCCTCCTTCCCGGAGGTCCCCGCCCACATCACCGTCATCAGGTCCCCGAGGAAGTCACGTTCTGGCCTTAGAGCCCTTCTGAAGCTTCTGGGAGGAAAAGGAGGGTGAGGTGGCCAGAGCCCTTGCACCGTCCCAAGAAACATGGCCCCTAGCTCGCCCTCTGTCACTAATCAGATGGAGATTGGGGCGGGGGGGGGGGAGTGATTTTCCCCTTGGGTGCATTGTATCTTTCGTCTGTCAGAGAGGGTGTTGACCTAAAATGGCTAGGTCCCTTCGCCAGTGTTAGGGTGAGTGCCCAGATGACCCCGGGAGCGCTGCAAAAATAACCCAAAAAAACAAAAAAAAAACAAAAACAAAAACATTAACACGTATTGAAGATCCCCGAGGTGCTAGCAACCACATAAACGCCGTCTTATTTAATTCTCCAACAAATCCCTTATGTTAGGTGTCCCTGATCCCAAGATCAGGTTTGAAACTCGAGGTAGAAGGTCTGTGAAATGCTTTCCAACCTCGTCCACTCCGAGATACACAGGGACAAAACAGATTTTTACGGCACACTGGGGCAAATGAGTGTGCAACAACCAGAAGCCAACTGCCCCCGCTGCCCTGTACAGAGGGGCTCCGTCTCTCAGTTTACCTGCCCCACCTGTTACCCGTCTGCTGCTCGCTGGGATGAAAGCCTGGAAGAGGCCGACCCAAGAGAAGTATGACCCAGCTGTGTCCAGACAAAGCTGGAATTGCTTCGCAGCTCTTCCTTCTGTTTGACTTCAAGCACGTAACTGGATATTTTTTGAGTCGGCTTCCTCACCTCTAACGCTAATAATAGTACGCACGTCACCGGCCGGTGACCTGAGTGGCGAACGGGACCAAAGGTTGATCTGCGAGCCCGCGCCCGGGGAGCGCGTCCCGCCCGGGATCCCTGGGTTACCCCGGCGGAGGCCTGGGCGGGCACGCTGGGCGGCGCGGGGGCGGCCGGGCGGCGCCGGCGGCCCGGGAGGTTCCGGGCTTCCGCGCAGACTTCTGCGTACCCGGACGGCTGCGTCACAGCCCGAAAGCGCGAGCCGGCCGGCGGGGGTGGGGGCGCGGCGCCGCTGGAAGCCCCGGTGCTCTAACCGAAAGTGCGAGCCCGGACTTCCCGGCCGCGGTCGCCCGGGCTAGTCTGCGGTCCCTCCCACCCCGCCGCGTCCTCGCGGCCGCAGGGGGGTGGGGGTGGGGGGGGAAGGCCGGGGCCGCCGTTCCCGCTCTGCCCCCCACCCCCCTCGGCTCGCGGCCCCAAGTGGAGTCCCGGGGAGCGCGCGGGGGCGGTCCCTGCCGCGGAGAGGGGACGGGCCCCACGCGCTCCTCTCCTCCGCGCCCCTACAGCTTTCTTGGCCGGGATTCGGGGCCGTCCGGATCCCCGGCGTCCTGGCCGCGCCGTCGCGCCTCACGGTTCCCCAGGGAGGAAGGGTTGGCACTGTGGCGGCCTCCCCCGCCGTCTTTCCAACCCCGGCCGGCCGCCCGACTCGCCTCATTGCACAATTCCTGCCGTGGAATTGCCGCGTGACTCGGACGGGGCCCAAAAATGTTTCCCAGGTTTCCCCCCGCCGGGAAAGGAGCGACTGGGGAACACACTCAGCGCCCGGGTGCCTTGCAGCCCTTTACGATGCAGAGCCCGCCCTTTCCAAGGGAAGAAAAGCTCGCTAGCCCGCTGGTGCATCCGCTCCAGGTTGAATGCAACTGACATGTTTCTTGTCCCCGTGTGTGTTTTCAAACAGAAAAAGTGTTTGGATCTGTTGCGGGCGAGAGAGATCAGGAACTGGTTTTAAAGGAGGATGAGGAGTGATGTTTAAAGCTGATATTAAAGTGATGTTTAAAGACGCAATTTTAAGCTTCCAAGAATCGGTGTTGTTAGCATGAATGGCGCATACCAGGTACTGAATAGAGATTGAATGAATGAACAACTGAAGGAGGGATTTAAATGGCTGTGTGTAGACCAATGCTTTCATTTTGCAGATGAGGAAATTTAGAGGTTAAGTGACTTCCCCAGGGTCACCCAGCTAATTAATTTCGACGTCAGGAATAGAATTTGCCTCTCGTTTCAACTCGAAAGACGTCGTAATTATGAGGTGGGTATATTTTTTCCCTCTATATGAAAATAAAACGCCTTCTGCAGTAACCTCTTCAAATCCTTACTCCATGCTCTCTTCCTACCCATCTAAAACAAAACAAAACCAAGCAACTCCCAAACACAATACATGCACGTAATAGGCTAAATTTGACAACGCCAAAGCAAGATGTTTGCAAGGCATTTTTTTTTCTTATCCCCAGAAGTTAATCGCAAAATAGGCAAGGAGGAGGAGGAGGAGGAGGAGGAGGAGGAGGAGGAGGAGGAGAAAAAAAGGAAGGAAGGAAGGGAAAGAAAAAAACAGTGTTTCTCCAAAATGGTACGGAAGGGGCGACTGGGTGGCTTAGTCTACTGAGTATCCAACTTCAATTCAGATCATGATGTCCGGTTCATGAGTTCCAGGCCGGCAATGGGCTCACCTGCTGTCAGGCAGAGACAGCTTGGGATCCTCTGCCCGCCCCCCCCCCCCCATCCCTCCCCTGCTTGTGGTGTCTCTCTCAAAAAGCAAAACAAAACAAAACACAAAAAGAAACCAAAAAAAAAAAAAAAACAAACAAAAACAAAAAACAAAAAACAAAACATTAAAACAGTGGTATGGAAGATAGCATTTGCCACTAACCATGCTGTTTTAAGTAGTGTTTGGTATTTTGCATGGGAACCGCTAGACTCATAAATAACTGGCAGGGTTGCTCTGAGACTGGTCAGATGTTTTGCTCAGGCTCAGAATAAATGTGTAGCTCATCTTCCAGAATAGACAAGCTGCAATCTGTGAGAACACAAGGGACTTCAATGGCAGTCATGCAGATGGCTGGACAGCTTGTTGTCTTTGAAGTTTCAAGGCTGACCAACTATATATACCAAATGTCTAATTTAGGGAACAGAATTACCAAACAAGTAGATGTTAAGATCAAAGGAATCAAAACTATAAGTGGCAATCATGAAAAACTTCATTTTTTTGTGGGTTGTCAACAATGGTTCCACAATGGTGATTATGGTACAGTTATAACAATACAACCCAAGTACAAATTCTTCTCCAAGAAGATAAGGTTTTTTCCAGTGATAGAACAGAAGAGCAAATTATGAAATGTCTCATTTTTTAGGCCAGCCAGATACACTCTGAACTAGCCAGATACACTCCGAACTAAAACTTTATTTTTTAAGTTTATTTATTTGAGAGAGAGAGAGAGAGAGAGAGAGAATAAGCGGGGGAGGGGCGGGGGGGGGGTGGGTAGAGAGAGAATCCCAAGCAGGCTCTGTGGTATCAATGCACAGCCTGATGCAGGGCTCGATTTCACAACCTGTGAGATCACGAGCTGAGCCAAAATCAAGGGTTGGACGCTCAGTTCAACCAACTGAGTCTCCAGGTGCCCCTGGGGCAATCTTTTTTTAACACTGCTGTCTCTCCCCCTTCTCTACCTCTGATATCTTGAAGGTGAGAACAAATACAAAATTGCTAGAAAATTTTGAAATTCTAGGCAGCTGAGGTAGAATATATTAATTCTGGTTTGATAGTCCTACACAATGTTCATGAAATCAAAGCATCACTTCCTATGTTCTCCCATACTGCAGTTTCCAGTTTGCCATTATACCAGGCTACTGAACCTGAACTTTAGAAACACAAAGTGTTGACCCCTATTATTACACTGCTTTGCCGCTTGAGAAAGGGCATCTGATCAAACAAAAGTCATCTTTTCCAAGTGAGATCTTAAGAATAACAACCTATTTGGATGCAAGTGATATTTTAAAAATTATTACATATTTCATTCAACACCATTGTGTAATTCATGTTGAATTCTTGCAAAGAAAATACCTCAAGACAATTTCAATTGTTATCGACATTAATTAGTTTAACTATAAGATATTTATCAGTCATGGTGTAGCATTTTGGAATTTAGGAGATCATTAGAAAAAAATTATACACCTTCATTTTATAGAGGAGAAACTGAAGGTTATTGAAATTAAACAATATATGGAGTTCCTGACACAGTCAAAATCAGAACTGAGGATTCTGATTTGCCATGTGTTTTACAAAATTATCATCATAGCCTTCATCTCATGAGTGTGTGGTTTTGCATAAGGCATGGTGTTTGGAACCGGCGGTATAAGAAGGTATAAGGAGTTCCCAAAGATTTTATAGTCTAATTGGTGATGTAGGCCAATGTTTCTCAAACCTTAATGTCCACAAGAATCACCTAGAAATCTTACTAAAATGCCGTTTCTGATTTATTGGTTCTGGGATGGGACCTGCTTTGCTACGAACATGCTCCAAGGAGATGCCACTTGCACAGATTACGTTTTGAGTAGCAAAGTGTGGAACATACAAACATAAAGAGAATTAACAGTCTAGCAATATAAGAGAAACAAAGAGAATAATAAAATCTTCTTAGCCCATCTGAAATGGATGTTCCAAAGCTGATGCTCTTTACTTTGAGGAATGTCCCTCAGACACTCTGAGCATACTACAGGAACCTATTTCTGTCTATTGGAACACAGCATATTAGAAATAAAGCAATAGTGGGGCAAGGAGAAAAGTGATGGCAAGAAATAAAATCCAAGGAAGAGACAGAGACACCGTAAAATTTTTTTTTTTAGAAAAATGTGAACTCATGGCAGCCAAGATATCAATACTTCTGGAGAGTATCAATGAAAATTGTATAATAGATTTGGAGCCAAGAAGTCTTTTTTTTTTTTAATGTTTATTTATTTTTGAGAGCGAAAGAGTGGAGGAGGGGCAGGGGGAAGGGGAGATAGGGAATCTCAAGTAGGCTCTGTGCTAATAACAGAGAGCTCCATGCTGGACTTGAAATCACAAACCTTGAGATCATGATCTGAGCCGAAGTCAGACACTTAACTGATTGAACCATCCAGGCACCCCTAGAAATCTTAATTCAAGTCCTGGTGAGCCATTTAGGAATTATGTGATCTTTAGGCATATATGTAATCTGTTTAGCTTCAATTTCCCTATCAGGAAAAAAAGAGAGAGAGAGAGAGAGATAGTACCTCCAATCTCCCTGGGTTGAATAATTAAATATAAAAGCACTTCATGAGGCACTTCATGGTGATTCCCATCTGACTTCTGCTAGGGTCATGATATCCCAATTCATGGGTTCAAGCCCTGCACCAGGCTCTGTGCTGACACTTCAGAGCCTGGAGCCTGCCTCGGATTCTGTGTCTCCCTCTCTCTTTCTCTGCCCCCCCCTCAAGAATAAATAGACATTAAAAAAATTTAAAGCACTTCACACAGACATGTTGAAGAATGTACAAAGCTTCACAATGTAGTTTACGTTTAGAAACTCAGCAATTTTATTAAAACCAATGCTGTAACAAATAATTCCAACCTTACACAAACTATTCCAGAGAATAGAAAAAGTAGGTACCCTCTGTGACTAATTTTGTGAGGCTGTTATAACTTAGCTGCGATAACCTGATTATGTTCATGTATACAAGCAAAGGAAAATAAAAGGCCCAGAATCACTCATTAGCATGACTACTAAAATGCATGACCAAGTTTGATCTTTCTCAGAAAGGAAGGTTGGTTTAACATTAGAAAATCAATTAATGTAATTAATGTGATTAACAGATTAGAGGAGAAAAGTCATATGATCATCTCAATTTCAGGAGAAAAAAAGCCTGCATCAAATATTATGCTTAATGATGAGACGCTGAAAGTATTCCGTTAGAGATTAGAAACAAAACAGGATTGCCTTACATAATCACTCCTATTTAACACTATATTGGAAGTCCTAGCAGTATTTTGGTTTTTATTTGTTTGTTTTCCCCAGCCATTCTTTGTGTTTTACCTTGGCATTAAATGTAGGAAAGACACACACACACACACACACACACACACACACACACACACACTCTCATTGGAAAGGACAAAACGAAACTGTCATTATTTGCAAATGATTTGATTGTATATGTAGAAACCTAAAAGAACCTATAGATAAATGATAATAATTCATAAGAGGTTAGCAAGACTGTAGGATACAAAATCAGTATTACCATGGTAGGCAGAATGATGCCCATCTTCTCTATAGAGATGTCCAGATCTTAATCCCTGAAATCTGTGAACATGTTTGCCTTAAATGTCAAAAATGACTTTGTAGACATGATTAAATTAATTTAAAATGGTAAGATTATCCTGGATTACCTGGGAGAGCCAAATGTAATCACAAGAGTCCCTAAAACTGAAAAGTGTGTCATAAAAGTCAGCCAACCTGTGACTGGTTTTGAAGATGGAGAAAGGGGGCTACAAACCAGGGCATGTGGATAGCTCTAGAAACTGGAAACGACAAGGAAACAGATTCTCCCCTAGAGCCTCTAGAGAGCAACATAGCCTTTCCAACATCTTGATTTGGGCCTAGTGGAACTGATTTTGGACTTCAGAACTACAGAACTGTGAGATAATAAATTTCTGTTGTTTTATACCACTAAGTTTGTAGCAACTTGTTACAGTAGCCTTAGAATAATACAATTACAAAGCAACTGATTTCTAAATAACAGTTCATTTGTGGTAGCATCCAAATTTATATGTTAAAAAATTACCCAGGAATAAGTCTAACAAAGTATATGCAAGAAAATTATAAAAATGTTAGTGAATGTTGTTAAAGAGGACCTAGATAAATGGAGATATACTATGATCATGTACTAGAAGACTTAACATTTTAAAGATGTGAATTCTTCCCCAAACTGATCTATAGATTTAATTCCAATTACAGTTAAAATCCCAGAAGACTTTTTTGGTGGAACTTGACAACTTGATCTACAATATATATGAAAGTCAAAAGGCCAAAAAGAGCCAAGACATTCTTGAAGAAGAAGATAGGGACTTGCTATCAAGATATTAAAATTTATACAGTCATTATAATTAAGACAGTATAGTATCAGTCTAAGCATAGAAGAATAAATCAATGAACTTGGAGAGGCCAGAACTAGATCCACAAATATATAGAAAAAGGGGCACTGCAGAATAAAGGAGAAATCATGGAGCCTGCAGTAAATAGTGCTGGGATGACTGGGTATTTAGTTATAAAAATAAAATTGGATCCTTACTTCATACCATACATATAAATAATCTCCAGGTGAATTAAAATCTAATGTTAAAGGCAAACCATAAAAATTTTAGAAAATAATATAGGAGAAAATATTCATGACCCTGGGGCAGGGAAAGTTTTCTTAAGACATAAAACGTATAAACATAAGACAAAAGATTGGTAAATTAGACTACATTAAAATTGAGAATATTTATTCATCAAAAAACATAATAAAATAACCTACCATCCACTAGAAGGAGATGCATATTTGCGACAGATTTAAGTGATAAAAGAGTAGTATCAAAAATATACAAAGAAGACTTGGGAATTATGAATAAGAGACAAACACAAAATAGGAAAATGGACAAAAGACAAAAACAGATATCTCACAAAAGGAGAAACTCAAATAGCCATTAAACATATGAAAAGATGTTCATCCTTAGGAATAAGGAGTAAAATGCAAAGTAAAACCACACTGAAATATTTTTACATCTCCACCAGATTGATGAAAGGAAGTCTGGCCGTTCCAAATGTAGAAAATGCTGTGGAACAATGGGAACTCTTACACATTGCAGATAAGAGCATAAATTTGCAATAGCACTTAAAGAAAACAGTTTGGCATTACTTAGTAAGACTGAGTGTGTAAAGATCCTATGATTCTTCTCCCAGTTGTATACTTTCAACTAGGAACTCTGGCAGTAGGAAATATATACATGGATGTTTATAGCAGCATTGTTCGTAATAATAGTAACAAACTGGAAGCATCCAAATGTCCACCAAAGGTTGAATAGACAACTGTAGTATATTAATGCAGGTACTATTATACAGCAATGAATATAATGAAGAGCTGCACACACCAACATAGATATTGCAAACACAGTGTTGAAAGAAGCAAGACCCTGAAGAAAATATACAATATGACTCTGTTTATACTAAGTTTAAAACAGGCAAAACTAAACACTCTTGTTTAGGGATTCACATAGGTCACAAAACTAAAGAAAAGAAAACTAAGGGGATAATTACCCTAAAATTCAGAACATTGATTACTTCAGTGGTGTAGGGAGGGGAGAGCAATTGAGGAGGCCCACCCAAGTTTCTCTGATGAGGAAAATGTTCTTTTCTTAACCTGAGGGGGGTGCTAGAGAGAATTCTTAGATTATTTTTATTCTTCCTTCCGATGGTACACTTATGTCTTCTACATTCTTATGTGAGCATGATTAATTTCAACAAAAACTATTCAACCAAAAACAAAACAAAAATTACACTGGAGGTTTTATATGTGGAAACAAGGGGCTTAGTTCTAAACCAAAATAAGATCATCCCAAGTTTAGTAGTAAGTATAATTCACAAACTCTTTTGATCTGACATCAGCCACATCCATTTCAGAGCATACCACAATTGAATTTGTTGCACCAACCTTGATCTCCATACCAACACAGAGGTAAAGAATGAGTGTGGGCTTTATGGCAGGAGAGATTTTATCTCTGCACACAGGTGTGAGGAAGCAACAGAGAAAAATGTTTCTTAACATGGAGAGAACTGAACTCGGTAAACTGAAATCTTATTTGGTAACCTAACTGATAAATCATTAAGCCCCATGAGTAGCTCACTAAATCATAAACTTAGCTTTCCCTTGTGCAAAGACTGAAATATTTTTACAGTCTAGCATCTGAATTTGAAAATATCTTTAGGTCTAGGTGGTTTGCTTCATAGTTTTTCTTGAATTAAAACAGTTTCCATTCTTGGGGCACTTGGGTGGCTCAGTCAGTCGAACGTCCAACTCTTGATTTCGGCTCAGGTCATGATCTCACGGTTTCATGGGTCGGGCCCCACATCAGGCTCTGTGCTGGCAGTGCTGAGCTGTTTGAGATTCTCCCTCTCTCTTTGCCCCTCCCCTGCTTGCATGCTGTCTCCCTCAAAATAAATAAGCTTAAAAAAAAGTTTCCATTCTTAAAGGAGGACTTATATCTGATATCTCATTTTTCCCTTCAAAGAGGAGGCTTATTTTATTCTGTTTTAGTAACTGGTGCTCATTAGTTGAGATGAACCTATAGATTCTCTGAATTATGCCTTCATATAAAATGTTTGATTTTCGGGGCATCTGGATGGTTCAGTAGGTTAAGTGTCTGGCTCTTGACTTTCACTCAGGTCATGATCTCATAGTTTGTGAGTTCAAGCCCTGTGTCGGGCTCTGTGCTGGCAGTGTGGAGCCTGCTTGGGATTCTTTCTCTTCCTCTCTCTCTGCCCCTCCCCCACTCGTGCTCTGTCTCAAAATAAATAAACATTAAAACAAAATAAAAATAAAATAAGATATTTGATCTTCATGTTTAGTTTGAATCATCCAGAAATGACTAAATAATAATACACTCAATTTAATAAGCTAGGTAATTTTTGTCAGCTGCCTTAGAAAGGTCCATCCAAAATGGTTAAAAATTTAAAAAGTAAGAAAAGTCCTGATCTTTATCTTCCTCATCTAGAATTCCTCTTTGCATAGTAATATTGGATACTCATGAGTTTGAAACAAAGTGGCCAAAATGAATGGTTTAAGTGAGTGGGCCAAGGCATGCAGGTTCAGGCCCTCACAGATCAGAGTAACTAGGGCTCAACCTTTAAGGAATATACAATGGGATCCACTTTTATGACTGTAAATAGGAAAAACCAGCTTTAGTAAACTCAGTTTTGACAGAATGCAAGGCAGGAGTGTAACTGGGTCCTTTGATGGAAGAAGATCCAGGTGCTATTTGGGAAAATACCCAGACTGTGTTTCATCTCCTCTCTGTAAGTCCATCTCATTCTTCTGCCTCTACCAGCCTGCTTTGGCTGCATTTCTTGCCCCCAAGGATCAGAAAAACCATCCCATAGCTCCCATGGTGACCCAACTCTGGCTATGTGAACAGATGCTCACTTTTGGTCCCAATTCCAAGTTCTTCAGGGAGACTGTGATTGGCACAGCTTTGGTCTGGTATCAATTCCTGGTCCAAATAATTGTAATCAAGTAGGAAACCAGGAATCCACTTCTGTGAGATGGACAGACCACCCCGTTGTCACCTACTACAGAAGAATAGGACAGAAAAGCCAAGGGGAGTAGGGAGACCTTTCCTAGTCAAAGGCCTGAAGGCAAAAATGTGTATGGTGTGTTCTAGTAATATCACATAAGACAATTTGTCTAGGTGTGGAGTTTGTGCAAAAGCAGTGCCAAGTGACAAAAACAAAGAAATAATTTGGGATCACACTGGAGAAATTCCTGGATGTCAAGCTAAAAGGCTTAAATTTCTATAGACTTTTTCACTAGAACTTTATAGGTCCAATGAGTATAACAGGTCTTAAAAAAAAACATGTATATTTGAGGCACCTGGGTAGCTCAGTCTGGTAAGCATCCAACTCTCAATTTTGGCTCAGGTCATGATCTCATATTTCATGGGTTCGAACCCCACATTGAGCTCAAAGTTGACAACATGGAGCCTGCTTGGCATTCTTTCTCTCCCCATCTCTCTGCCCCTCCTCTGTTTTCACTCTCTCTCTCTCTCTTAAAATAAACAAATTAATTTTTAAAAAATGTATATTCATGAAGTCTTTGAAGGTCAGAAAGTCTGTTTAGATGTTCATGTTTATTATAAAATTGTTTATAATAATAAAAAGTTGGAATCAACATGGATAGCCATCAGTAGAAGAATGTTTAAAGAACTGACAGTATCTATCCTACAAAATTTCCTGTGGTCACTAAAAGGAATGATGTCAAGCTGTGGTCATTAACATGAAAAGGCCTATTAACTATTAACAGTAAAATTATTCACGGAAAAAAAGCAAGTAGCAGATACGTATAATACAATTCCATTTATAGTAAAGTATTTTTAAAAAACCAGCTTTTAAACAGGTAGAAACATTTCTGAAAGAACATTCATGAAACTGTTAATGTGGTTTCCCCTGGGGAAGGAAGTGGGATTAATGAGTGGGTGGGGTAGAGATGAAGAGTGACAGTCATCTTACTACGTGTCATATGCTTAAAAAGATAAAAGTACAAATACATCCTTAAACATTTTTTAAAGTTAATTTCATCTGCAATAAGACAGGCATAAGGATATGTACTTAGACTCAGAAAGTAGAATAATATTACCTTTAATTCCTTTTTTAAAAAAATTGTTAACGTTTATTTATTTTTGAGAGACAGAGACAGAGCATGAGCAGGGGAGGGGCAGAGAGGGAGGGAGACTCAAAATCCGAAGCAGGCTCCAGGCTCTGACCTGTCAGCACAGAGCCTGATGTGGGGCTCAAACCTATGCACCATGAGATTGTGACCTGAGCCGAAGTGGGACACTTAACCAACTGAGCCACCCAGACACCCCTAACATTACCTTTCATTCCTGAAGCAGCTCACAGTTTACAACTGTAATAACCAGCCCTTGCTATGTTTCAGGTACCTTTTTTTTTCTTTTTTAACTTTTTTGTTTGTTTTTGATAGAATGCGAGCACAGGAGGAGCAGAGCTAGAGGGAGACACAGAATCTGAAAAGGCTTCAGGCTCTGAGCTGTCGGCACAGAACATGACGTGGGGCTCGAACTCACAGACCATGAGATCATGACCTGAGCCAAAGTCGGACACTTAACTGACTGAGCCACCCAGGTGCCCCAATTCCAGGTATCTTTTAAACCTTTCCATATGCTAACTCATTTAATCCTCACAAAGACCCTGTGAGTTAGGTACTGTTATTCTCTCATCTTACTGATGAGGAAACTGGGACACAGAGAAGATGATTTAGTGGTCCAGGCTCACAGAGATAGTAAGTGGCAGAACTGAAATTTGAATGCAGGCATTTTGCCTGTTGAATCTCAGCTCTTGATCACTTTTGCTAAACTACACTTATACAAAAGCATTTTCACATACATTGACTTGTGTGCCCCCAAGCATCTATTGTCCGCCATGTCACATGGGAGAAAACTAGGACCCATATCTTGGTGTACTGTAATTGCTTGTTTTCATGTTCACGTCCACACCAGACCCTGAGCTCTATTATGCAGGAATCTGTTTTGTGGTTGGTTTTTGCACATTGGCACACAGGAAGGGGGAAATGAAGGATTTTGAATTCTGTGGTGGTTTAAAATGTCCACAAATTCTTTGACACTACCTTTAAGAGGGTGAGCCTAATTCTCTTCTCCTTGGTTATGAGCTGGACTTAGTGGCTCATTTCTAATGAATAGAATGAATCAAAAGTGGCAGTGTGTGACTTCAGAGACTAGGACATAATAGGCATGGTGGCTTCCTGCTCACTCTCTTATCTCCCCGCTTACTTGGTCTGAGGGAAGCCAAGTTACAATGTCATGAGGAACTGAGGCATCCTGCTAATATGGGAGTAAACTTTGAAGTTCAGCCTCAGTCAAGCCTTCAGGTGATTGTACCCCCTCTTTCATATGGTCTTTAACCTCCTAGGAGACCCTGAGCCAGAATCACAAGATAAGCCACTTGCAAAATTTATGACCTATAGAAATGGTGAAATAGTAAGTGTTTATTATCTTAAGCCGCTAAATATTGGCATAACTTATTACACAACAATAAATTTAAATAATAATAAATTATTATTTAATACAAATAATACAAATGTTTTTGATTAGAAAATAATATATGTATATATCTGTAACTTGGATATTTATGGAATGTACTAATATGCCTTTTTCTTTTACATTTTCATGCATATGACGTTTTCCTTACTTGGCCTGAGGCCTCTATTTGCCTGAGAGTGCTGTGTGCAGAGTGGGATTAGGATTGTTAAAGCCGGAATTACTAAAAGAGGGCTAAAAATCAGCTTCTGGCATCCCAAATAGGATTTTTGATCAAAATAGTTAATTAGGAAGCCAGAAAAAAAGGTGAAAGACAAGAAATTGTCCACATTCCTTTTCCTAGCATTGACATATCAAGGATTAAACCTGGTAGACCAGATCATGGAGTTTCTTCTTTAGCACAGTTAAGACTACTGTGCACCTGTGATGACTAGACCATTGAGCGTGCTGTCCTCGGACAGAACTAGGATATGACATTGAGCCAGCAGCACAAGGGGTGGGCCCAGAGGAGCAAAGAGCAGAACAGAGGGTACAAAGAGGGCCCAGTTTGAGCTCCATTAGTTCCTGTGTGGTGGGGAAGGGACCGGGGCTTCTGCAACTCCTATAGAGGACATAGAACATGGCTGAGTGGAGAGACACTAGTTCAGCCATGAGGGTGGTCAAGGTGACCCACTGCAGAGGTAGAAATGAAGACAATGTGTAAAGGACTTGGAGAGATTCAAAGAAGTCTGTGGTGCTGGTGCTGGTGCTGATGAGAACCATGGTGGGCCAGTGGTAGCTGAGGTATACCACCAACTCCTGACCAAGTGGAGAAAAACAACCATCCTATGAAATACTCCACTTTGATTTGAGTAACAGATAACACCAGAAAACCAGAGATACCCTGTGAGACCTCAGTGGACGCCAGTCCACAGGCCAGTCTTGGGACCGGCTTACTCCAGACGCTTGACTACAGAAACTGACAACTAAAAATGCTGGATTGAATATAAAGATAACATATAAATATAATATATAAGATATATATTATATATAAAATAATATAAAATATTATTTAAGTATTAAAATTATTTTAAATACACTTATAATAAAAGTATCAAAACACAATTGAAATCTTTTTTTAACTTTTATTTATTTTTTAAATTTACATCCAAGTTAGTTAGCATATAGTCCAGCAATGATTTCAGAACTAGATTCCTTAATGCCCCTTACCCATTTAGCCCATCCCCCCCTCCCACAACCCCTCCAGGAACCCTCTGTTTGTTCTCCATATTTAAGAGTCTCTTATGTTTTTGTTCCCCTCCCTGTTTTTATATCATTTTTGTTTCCCTTCCCTTACGTTCATCTGTTTTCTATCTTAAAGTCCTCATATGAGTGAAGTCATATGATTTTTGTCTTTCTCTGGCTGACTAATTTTGCTTAGCATAATAGCCTCTAGTTCCATCCACATGGTTGCAAATGGCAAGATTTCATTCTTTTTGATTGCCAAGTAATACTCCATTATATATATATATATATATATATATATATATATATACACACACACACACACACACACACACACACATACACACACACCACATCTTCTTTATCCATTCATCCATCAATGGACATTTGGGCTCTTTCCATACTTTGGCTATTGTTGATAGTGCTGCTATAAACATGGGGGTGCATGTGCCCCTTTGAAACAGCATACCTGTATCCCTTGGATAAATACCTAGTAGTGCAATTGCTGGGTTGCAGGGTAGTTCTATTTTTAATATTTTGAGAAACCTCCATACTGTTTTCCAGAGTGGCTCCACCACTTTGCATTCCCACCGGCAGTGCAAGAGAGATCCTCTTTCTCCACATCCTCGCCACATCTGCTGTTGCCTGAGTTGTCAATGTTAGCCATTCTGACAGGTGTGAGACTCACACAGGTGTGAGTCAGAATCTCATTGTGGTTTTGATGTGTATTTCCCTGATGATGAGTGATGTTGAGCATTTTTTCATGTGTCAATTGGCCATCTGGATGTCTTCTTTGGAAAAGTGTCTATTCCTGTCTCTTGCCCACTTCTTCACTGGATTATTTGTTTTTTGGGTGTTGACTTTGATAAGTTCTCTATAGATTTGGGGTACTAACCCCTTATCTATATGTCATTTGCAAATATCTTCTCCCATTCTGTCGGTTGCCTTTTAGTTTTGCTGATTATTTCCTTCGCTGTGCAGAAGCTTTTATTTTGATGAGGCCCCAGTAGTTCATTTTTGCTTTTGTTTCCCTTGCCTCTGGAGACGTGTTGAGTAAGAAGTTGCTGCGGCCAAGGTCAAAGAGGTTGTTGCCTGCTTCCTCCTCGAGGATTTTGATGGCTTCCTGTCTTATGTTTAGGTCTCTCATCCATTTTGAGTTTATTTTTGTGTCTGGTGTAACAAAGTGGTCCAGGCTCATTTTTCTACATGTCGCTGTCCAGTTTTCCCAGCATCACTTGCTGAACAGACTGTCTTTATTCTATTGGATATTCTTTCCTGCTTTGTCAAAGATTAGTAGGCCATACGTTTGTGGGTCCATTTCTGGGTTCTCTATTCTGTTCCATTGACCTGAGTGTCTGTTTTTGTGCCAGTACCGTACTGTCTTGATGATTACAGCTTTGTAATACAGCTTGAAGACTGTGATTGTGATGCCTCCTGCTTTGGTTTTCTTTTCCAAAATTGCTTTGGCTATTCGGGGTCTTTTGTGGTTCCATACAAATTTTAGGATTGTTTGTTCTGGCTCTGTGAAGAATGCTGGTGTTATTTTGATAGAGATTGCATTGAATGTGTAGATTGCTTTGGGTAGTGTTGACATTTTAACAATATTTGTTCTTCCTATCCAGGAGCATGGAATCTTTTCCCATTTTGTGTGTGTGTGTCTTCTTCAATTTCTTTCATAAGCTTTCTATAGTTTTCAGTGTATAGATTTTTCACCTCTTTGGTTATATTTATTCCTAGGTATTTTATGGTTTTTGGTGCAATTGTAAATGGGATCGATTCCTTGATTTCTCTTTCTGTTGCTTCATTGTTGGTGTATAGGAATGCAACGGATTTCTGTGCATTGATTTTATATCCTGCCACTTTGCTGAATTCATGGATCAGTTCTATCAGTTTTTTGGTGGAATCTTTTGGGTTTTCCATATAGAGTATCATGTCATCTGTGAAGAGTGGAAGTTTGACCTCCTCCTGGCCGATTTGGATGCCTTTTATTTCTTTGTATTGTCTGATTGCAGAGGCTAAGACTTCCAATACTATGTTGAATAACAGTGGCAAGCGTGGACATCCCTGTCTTGTTTCTGACCTTAGGGGGAAAGCTCTCAGTTTTTCCTATTCTGCTAATTTTGGATGGAATATTCTGAATATATCTGTTGGATCCATCTGTTCCAATGTGTCATTCAAAACCATTGTTTCCTTGTTGGCTTTCTGTCTGGATGATCTATCCATTTATGTAAATGGAGTGTTAAAGTCCCCTACTATCATTATATTACTGTCAATTTCTTCCTTTATGTCTGTTAATATTGCTTTATGTATTTAGGTGCTTCCATGTTGGGTCATAAACATTTTTAATTGTTATATCCTCTTGTTGGAATGTTCTCTTCATCATTATGTGGTGTTCTTTTTTGTCTCTTATTACAGTCTTTGTTTTAAACTTTATTTTGTCTGAGGGATGTCTGGGTGGCTCAGTTACGTGTTCAACATCAGCCCAGGACATGATCTCATGGTTTGTGGGTTCGAGTCCTGTGTTGGGCTCTGTGCAGACAACTCAGAGCCTGGAGCCTACTTTGGATTCTGAGTCTCCTTCTCTCTCTGCCCTTCCCCTCCCCCCCCCCTTAAAAATAAGTAAAGATTTTTTAAAAATTAAAAAAAAAGAAAAAAAGAAAGTCTATTTTGTCTGATGTAAGTAGTGGTACCCTAGCTTTATTTTCACTTTCATTTTCAAGGTAAATGTTTGTACATCTCTTCACTTTCAATCTGCATGTATCTTTAGGTCTGAACTAAGTCTGTTACAGGGGCGCCTGGGTGGCTCAGTTGGTTACGCATCTGATTTCAGCTCAGGTCATGATCTCACAGCTTGTGAGTTTGAGCCCCACATTGGGCTCAAACAAAAATTGAAGTACGTCTCTTGTAGGCAACCTTAGATGGGTCTTGCTTTTTTATGCATTTAGTCACCCTATGTCATTTTTTTTAATATTAATTTTTTTTTTAATGTTTACTCACTTTTTGAGAGAGAGACACACAGCATGAGCCGGGGAGAGGCAGAGAGAGAGGGAGACACAGAATCCAAAGCAGGCTCCAGGTTCTGAGCTGTCAGCACAGAGCCCAATGGGGGGCTCGAACTCATGAACTGTGAGATCATGACCTGAGCCGAAGTCAGCTGCTTAACTGACTGAGCCACCCAGGCATCCCTACCCTGTCTTTTGATTAGAACATTTAGTCCATTTACATTTAAAGTGATTATTGCTAGGTGTGTACTTATTGCCATTTGTTACGTTTTACCTGTTGGTTTTGTAGTCCTTCTCTGTTTCTTACTCCTTCTCTTTCTCTCTTCCCTTGTGGTTTGATGGATTTCTTTAGTGATATGCTTGGATTCCTTTCTCCTTATATTTTGTGTATCTATTACAGGATTTTGATTTGTAGTTACCATTAGGTTCATATATAGTATCTTATGTGCATAGCAGTCTGTGTTACGTTGATGGTCACTTAAGTTTGAACCCATTCTAAAATCATTAAATTTTTACCTTCCACCCCATTTTATGTATATACCATGCTTTACATCATTTTGTTTTGTGAATCCCTTGACTAATTTTTATAGCTACACTGATTTTACTGCTTTTGTGCTTTAACCTCCATACTGGTTTTATAAGTGATTAACCTACTTTTATTATATGTTTGCATTTACCTATGAAGTTTTTTCCTTTCATAATTTTCTTACTCCTGATTATGGCCTTTCTTTTCACTCAAAGAATTCCCTTTAGTGTTTCATATAAGGCTGGTTTAGTGGTATTGAAGTCCTTTAACTTTTGTTTGTCTGGGAAACTCTTTTAAATCTCCTTCTATTCTGGGGGTGCCTGGGTGGTTCAGTCGGTTGAGTGTTTGACTTTGGCTCAGGTCATGATCTCATGTTTGTGGGTTTGAGCCCCGTGTCAGGCTCTGTGCTGACAACTCAGAGCCTGGAGCCTATTTCAGATTCTGCATCTCCCTCTCTCTCTGCCCCTCCTCTGCTTGTGCTCTGTCTCTCTCTTGTCTCTCAAAAATAAATAAGTGTTAAAAAAATTAAAAATTAAAAAAAATCTCCTTCTATTCTGAATGATAGCCTTGCCAGGTAGAGTATTGTTGGTTGCAGGTTTTTCCTTTCAGCACTTTGAATAGATCATGCCAGTCCCTTCTGGCCTACAAAGTTTCTGCTGAACAATCCGCTGATAGCCTTATGGAATTTCCCTTGTATATAACTGTGTAATATTCTCTTGTTGATTTTAAAATTCTCTCTTTATCACTATGTGCCATTTTAATTATTGTGTGTCTTGGTGTGGACCTGAGAGTTAATTTTGTTTGGGGCTCTCTGTGCTTCCTGGATCTGGATATCTGTTTCCTTCCCCAAATTTGGGAGGTTTTCAACTATTATATCTTCAAATAAATTTTCTGCCCCTTCTTTCTTGCTTATCCTTCTGGGATCCCTGTAATGCAAACATTATCACACTTGATGATGTCTCTGAGTTCCTTTAACTCATGGTCATTTTTTTTATTATTTGTTTTGTTGTTCAGGTTGTTCCTTTCCATTACCCTGTCTTCCAGATCACTGATCCACTCTTCTCTGTCCTCCAATCTGCTGTTGATCCCACTTATTTGCATTTTTTATTTCAGTTATTGAGTTCTTCATCTCTGATTGGTTCTTTTTGTATTTTTATCTCTTTGTTGTAGGTCTCACTGAGATCTTCCATTTATTTTTTCAAGTCCAGTCAGTCTTTATGATCATTACCTTGAATTCTTTATCAGGCATATTGCTTTTCACAGTTTCATTTGGCTTTTTTGCTGTGGCTTTGTCCTGTTTTTTCATTTGGGGCATATTCCTCTGTCTCCTCATTTTGTCTAACTCTCTGTTTCTATGTATTAAGAAAGTCAGCTACATCTCCTGATCTTGAAAGTAGTGTCTTTATTAAGAAAAAGTGGTGCCCTGTAGTGCAATGCCCCTGTTCACCAGAATCAGGCCCTTTAGTGGTGTCTCCTATGTGGGTCGCATATGCCCTACTGAGCTGCATCTGCCTTCAGTCCAGCCACTGCAATGACTCATGTTGCCTCTTGTAAGCTCACTGGGCAGGGTTTGATCCCTGTGCTGTTAAGGGGCAAGTCTGGGGCTTCTGGTGGCTTGTAGTCGGGTGGTGTCAGTAGGCAAATCAGATGCCTGCCCCTAGCCTGTCTGCCAGGGCTGCAGTCACACCAAACTGTAAGGCACTCTCTCTTTATTGTCCTCCGAGAGGCTTTAATTGATTCAGTCAGACCAGATGCCTGACCCCAGTCTGTTGGAGCTGCAGTTGCACTGACCTATAAGGTGCTCTTCTGCCTTGTCCCCTGAGAGGCTTCATTGGTGGGTAGAGCCAGCAGTCAGACAATACAATCAAAAAAAAAAAAAAATACATGGAGAAAAATTAAAATGCAAACACAGTGGTCCAAAATCTTTAACATGCAACAAAAACTGTTCTACAAGGAAAGATTAAAGAAATACAAGCCTACCTCGAGAAACAAGAAAAATCTCAAATAAACAACCTAACTTTATACCTAAAGGAACTATAAAAAGAACAAACAAAGCCCAAATCCAGTAGAAGGAAAGAACTAATACAAAAGAAACAAATGAAATAGAGACTTAAAATCAATAGAAATAATCAATGAAACCAGGAGCTGGTTCATTGAAAAGAAGAACAAACTTGAAGAACCATTAGCCAGACTTATCAAGGAAAAGAGGATCCAAATAAACAAATTCAGAAAGGAAGGAAAATCACAAACAATACCACAGAAATATAAAGGATTATAAGAGAATGTTATGAAAAAGTATATGTCAACAAATTGGACAACCTCGAAGAAATGGATAAATTCCCAGAAACATATTACATTCTAAACTGAATCAGGAATAAATAGAAAATTTGATCATACTGATTACTAACAATGAAATTAAATCAATAAAAAAAAAAACCTCTCAGCAAATAAAATTCCAGGACCAGATGACTTCACAGGTGAATTCTACGAAGCACTTAAAGAAGAGTTAATACCTATGCTTCTCAAACTATTCCAAAAAATAGAAGAGGAAGGAATGCTTCCAAATTTATTCTATAAGGCCAGAATTGCTATGACCCTCAAACCATATAAAAACACTACCAAAGGGGCACCTGGGTGGCTCAGGTCAGGTCATGATCTCATGGTTTGTGACTTTGAGCCCTGCATCAGGCTCTGTGCTGACAGCTCAGAGCCTGGAGCCTGCTTCGGATTCTGTGTCTCCCTCTCTCTCTGCCCTCCCCCATTCATGCTGTATCTCTCTCTGTCTCAGAAATAAATAAACATTAAAAAAAATAAAAAAAAAACACTACCAAAAAAGGAAAGCTACAGGCCAATATCTCTGATGAACACAGATGCAAAAATCTTCAACAAAATATTAGCAAACCAAATCCAACAATACATTTAAACATAATTCAATCAAGTGGGATTTATTTGTAGAATGCAATGATGGCTCAATATTCACAAATCAATCCAGGTAATATATCACATTAACAAAAGAAAGGATAAAAGGCATGTGATCATCTCAGTAGATGCAGAAGAACCGTGATAAATCACAACATCCATTCATAACAAAAACTTTCTGCAAAGTAGGTTAGAAGGAACATACCTCAACATAATGAAGGGCATATATGAAAAACCCACAGCTAAACATCATACTAAATGAGCAGGGGGGACTGAGACTCAGACAAGAAAAAAGGAATAAAAGGTAAGGTAAGGAAAAAGATGCATTTGCAGATGACATGATGTTATATGTAGAAAACCCTAAAGACCTCATCAAAAAGCCATTAGAACTGGTAAATAAATTCAGCAATGTTGCAGTATACAAAATTAATATACAGAAATTGGTTGCATTTCTATACAGTACTAATGGAGTATCAGAAAGATAAATTAAGAGAGCAATTCCATTTACAGTTGCACCAAAAAGCAGTAAACCTAACCAAGGAGGTATAATACCTATACTCTGAAAACTATAAAACACTGATGGAAGGAATTGAAGTGGATACAAACGAATGGAAAGATATTCCATGGTCATGGATTGGAGGAACCAATATTGTTAAAATGTCCATACTTCCCAAAGCTATGTACACATTTAATGCAATCCCTATCAAAACACCAACAATACTTTTTACAGAACTAGAACAAATAATTGTGAAATTTGTATGGAACCACAAAAGATACTGGATAGCCAAAGCAATCTTGAAAAGCAAAGCTGGAGGCATCACAATTCAAGTTATATTACAAAGCTGTAGTACTCAAAACACTATGATACTGGCACAAAAATAAACACACAGATCACTGGAACAAAATAGCTCAGGAACAAAACCACATTTATAGGATTAATTAATCCATGGCAAAGGAGGCAAGAATATACAATGGAGAAAAGACAGTCTCTTCAACAAATGGTGCTGGGACAACTGGATAGCTACTTGCAAAAAAATGAAGCTGGACCACTTTTTTACACCACATACAAAAATAAACTCAAAATGGGTTGAAGGCGTAAATGTGAACCCTGAAACCATAAAACTCTTAGAAGAAAATATAAGCAGTAATTTAGTTGATATAGGCTGGAGAAACATTTTTCTAGATATGTCTCCTCAGGCAAGGGAAATAAAAGCAAAATTAAAATATTGGCACTACACCAAAATAAAATTTTTGCACAGCAAAAGAAACCATCAACAAAACAAAAAGGCAACCTACTGAGTAGGAGAAGGTATTTGCAAATGATATATTCAATAAGGGGTTAATATTTAAAATATACAAGGAACTTACAGAAGTCAACACCAGGCAACAAAAAATGAACCCTATAATCTGATTAAAAATGGGCAGAGGACCTAAATAGACATTTTCCAAAGAAGAAGACATACAGATGGCCAACAGACACATAAAAAGATGCTCAGCACCACTAATCATCAGGGAACTGAAAATCAAAACCACACTGAGATATTGTTATACCTGTCAGAATGGCTAAAACTAAAACACAAGAAATAACAAGTATTGGAGATAGATAAGATATGGAGAAAAAGGAACCCTTGTGCATTGCTGGTGGGGATGCAAATTCATACAGCCACTATGGAAAACAATATGGAGGTTCCTCATATAATTAAAATCAGAATTACCATATGATCCTGGGTGTTTACCCAAAGAAAATGGAAACACTAATTCAAACAGATGTATGCACCCCTGTGTTTACTGCAGCCAAATCATGGAAGAAACCCAAGTGTCTATTGATAGATGAATGGATAAAGAAGAAATGATACACACACACACACACACACACACACACACACACACACACACACACTGTAATATTTACTTAGCCATAAAAGAATGAAATCTTGTCATTTGCAACATGGATGATCCTGGAGGGCATAATGCTAAGTGAAATAAGTCAGTCAGAGAAAGACAAATACCATATGTTTTCACATGCAGAATTTAAAAAACAAAACAAATGAACAAAGAAAAAAGAAACCAAAAACCATCCTCTTAAATGCAGAGAGCAAACTGGTGGTTGCTGAAGAGGAGATGGTTGGTGGACGGGTGAAATAGATAAAGGGAATTAAAAGTACTTACTTTGATGAGCACTGAGTAATGCATACAGTCATTGAATCATTATATTGTACACATTAAACTAATACAACACTATGTGTTAATTATGCTTAAAAAACCAAATAACTCCTACAAGTCATTACGAAAAAACCAGGTAGCCCAATAGAAAATGGGCAGAAGATCGGGTCATGATCTCAACAGTTCCTGAGTTCGAGCCCCACATCAGGCTCACTGCTTTCAGCCTGTCAGCATGGAGCCCACTTCGGATCCTCTGTCTCCCTCTCTCTGCCCCTCCCATGTTTGTGCTCACCCAAAAATAAATAAATATTAAAAAAAAAAAGAAAGGAAATGGGCAGAAGATTTAAATAGGCACCTCATAAAAGAGAATATCTACAAAGCCTAAAAAAATATCAGACGACTTGCTCCAACTTGTTTTCCTCATTATTAACGAGGGAAATGCAACAGGAAACCACAGTAAGGTACCAACACCATCCTGACTAGTGGTGTTGATGTTTGATAGTGGGAATTCTTTTAAGCTACTGGTGGGGATATAAATTAGTACAACTGTTTTTGAAAAAGTGTGGCACTCTCTAGTACAAAGTTATACCTATCTTCTGACCCAGCAGCTTCACTCCTAGGCTTGCACCCTGGAGCAGTGGTTCTCAAAGAGTGGTCCATGGACACCTGAAGGTCCCTGGTTATCTTAAAGGTCTATGAGGACAAAACTATTTTTATAATAAAACTAATGTGCTATTTGTCTTTTTCAGTGTGTTAACATCTGCACTGATGGAGCAAAAGCAGTGGTGGAGAAAAGGCTGGAGGCTTAGCACAAATTAAGGAAGTGGTACCAAACCGTACTGGTAGTTACTGTATTCTACAATACCACTTACCAAGAAAAATGACAGTTTCAATGAAGAATATCTTTAAAAAATTTTTTTCTAGTGTTTATTTTTGAGACAGAGCATGGGCAGGGGAGGGGCAGAGAGAGAGGGAGATACAGAATCCGAAGCAGGCCCCAGGCTCTGAGCTGTCTGCACAGAGCCCGACACAGGGCTCGAACTCACAGCTGTGAGATCATGACCTGAGCTGAAATCAGACGCTTAACTGACTGAGCCACCCAGGAGCCCCAAGAATATCTTTAAAACAATAAAATCAATAAATGAAGTAGTAACAATTAATTGTATTAAATCATAAGTAATTGTACCTTAAATACATCTTTTTCTGATAACATCAGTAGCAATATTAACAAATGTGAAATTTCTGATATAAGGAAATGTGTTAACATTTGGAAAATCTGTGTAACTCAGTGAACCAATATTTACCAAATGACCAATGCATGATATTAAAAAGTCATGCATAGGTAAAAGTTTCATTCAGAGTTAGAGACCAGATTTAATGAACAGAGTACATAGTTTTAATGAGTACAAAGATTTTAATGAACAGAGTACATACTTCACTGATGTGATTTCAGATTCTACATTGCAACTAACCTTTGAGAAACTACCAGTGTTAAATAGAAGATATGATGGTAAGCATCTTTTTATTTTTCCTTATTTCAGAGAGAAAGCTTTCAGTGTTTCACTATTTAGAATGATGTTGGCTATAGATTTTCTGTAGATAACTTTGAAATGATTTTAAAGTTCCATTTTTTTCAAGTTTGATGAAATTTAAAATTAAGTGTACTTATTGATTTTTTTTTTTTACTATTTACCTCTTCTGAATATACTGAAGTAGTCATATGGTTTTTCACCTTTACTAATATGACAGATTTTATTTATTTATGTATTTATGTATTTATGTATTTATTAAAGTTTTAAATGTTTATTTATTGTTGAGAGTGAGAGAGAGAGAGGGACGGGGGAGGGGCAGAGAGAGAGGGAGACCCAGAATCAGAAGCAGGCTCCAGGCTCTGAGCTGTCAGAACAGGGCCCGATGTGGGGCTCGAACTCATAAACTGTGAGATCATGACCTGAGCTGAAGTCAGACGCTTAACTGACTGAGCCACCTAGACTCTCCTATATTGATTTATTTTTTAATGTTAAACCAATTTTGTATTCTAGGATAAATCCAATTTGTTATATATATATTATCCTTTTGTATTGCTGGATTCAGTTTGCTAATATTTTGTTTCAGATTTTTCAATTAATGTCCATAGATCAAATTAGCCTGTGATTATTTATATTTTGTCATAATGCCCATGAGTTTTAGTACCTTATTACAGGTTTGAGAATTCTCTCTTTTATTTTATGTTTATATAATAGTAGAATACTCTTTTCCTTAAAACATTGGTAGAACTCACATTAAAGCCTCCTGGTCCTAGAGTTTTCTTTAAGGATTTTCTATGATTGATTCAATTTTTTAATGGTTATAGGAGTTTTCAGGTTTTTCAGCTGTTGTAGGCTTTGCTAATTTTTCCCCTAGAAAATTAGTCCATATAGCTTATTACATTTTCAAATGTATCAGCATTACATTATTCATTATATCCTTTTGTGATTTTATTCAGTGTCTGCAACCTCTGGAGTAGTATGCTCCTTTCCAATCTTGATAGTTTTTTTTTGTGTGTGTATGTATCCATCCTGTCTGTCTGTCTCTCTTATAGTCTCATGAAAGATTTGACAACTTTATTAGCCTTCTCAAAGAACCAAGGATTGGCTTAATTATTCCTTTTTTAAAAAACTTTTTTAAATGTTTTTATTTATTTTTGAGACAGAGAGAGACAGAGCATGAGCAGAGGAGGGGCAGAGAGAGAGGGAGACACAGAATCCAAAGCAGGCTCCAAGCTCTGAGCTGTCAGCACAGAGCCCGATGCGGGGCTTGAACACACAGACTGTGAGATCGTGACCTAAGCTGAAGTTGGATGTTCAACCGACTGAGCCACCCACATGCCCCTTAATTATTCCTATTACATGTTTTTTGTATTTCATGTATTTTTGTACTTATTATTTCTTTTCTACTACTTTCTGTTTATTTCTAATATCCTGAGGTGGTTGCTTATCTCATTAAGTTTTGGCCTTTTTTCTTTCTCTTCTTTTTTCTTTTTTGCCTTTTTCCCCCTAATATATCACATTTAAGGCTATAAATCAGCCCTCTAAGTACTTTTTAGCTGTATCCTACATGTTTTCAATAGGTGTGAGTTTATTATTCAATAGAAAACCATTTTTTTAAATTTCCATTATGAGTAAATTTACAATTACATGGGGATGTTCTGTTTATCTTTTTATTATTTATTTATAGTTTGATCACCCTCTGTGTTATGTCCATCCGTGTTTTAATGATCTCATGAGTCCATTTTTGAAATGTTGTGTGTGGACTTTGGAGTATTTGTTTTGCAGTTGTTTCATGTAATACATATATCTCAGCTAGGTCAACTGTATTAAGCATCATCGTTTGAATCATCTATTAAGTAATTTTTCTTTATTTTTAATGTTTATTATTTATTTTTGAGAGAGAGAGAGAGAGAGAGAGAGAGAGAGAGAGAGAGAGAGAGAGAGGAGGGGCAAAGAGAGAGAGGGAGACACAGAATCCTCAGCACAGAGCCCGACTCTCAAACAATGAGATCATGACCTGAGCCGAAGTCAGATGCTTAACCGACTGAGCCACCTATGCGTCCCTATTAGGTAGTTTTTCTTGTCTTATTCTATCTATTATTTTTAAGTTTCCCATATAATTGTGGGTTTGTCTATTTCTCCTTATAGTTCTGATTTTCTCTTACATAGTTTGAGGATGTTGGTAGGTATATATAAATTTTAAATATAAGTGAAAATTGAAATTGTATTGTTAAGGGACTGTCTTTATCTTAGTAAATTTTTATTGTTGTAAAATATATATAACATTAACTTTGCCATTTTAACCATTTCTAAGTATACAATTCAGTGGCGTTAATTATATTCACCATATTGTGCAACCATAATCGCTATATAGTTACAAAACATTTCCATTACCCCAAATAGAAACTGTAACCATTAGGCAAAAATTCCCCATGTTCCCTTCCTCCCAGCCTGACAAATCTACTTTTCTGTCTCTATGAATTTGCCTGTTCTAGATATTTCATGTAAGTGAAATCATACAATATTTGTCATTTTATTTCTGGCTTATTTCAACTTAGCATCTGTTTTCAAGGTTCATCCATATATGTGTGGCATATATATCAGAACTCCATTCCTTTTTATGGCTAAATAATACTCCATTATATGCATACACTGCATTTTGTTTAGCCATTGATTTGTTGAATAGTAGGGTTGTTTCCACCTTCTGGCTGATGTGAACAATTAACATGGTGTAAAAGTATCTTTTGAGTCCCTGCTTTCCATTTTTTTAGCTATATGCCTCAGAGTGGAATTGCTGGGTCATATAGTAATTCTGTGTTTATCTTTTTGAGTAATAGCCAAATTGCTTTCAATAATGCTTTTTTTTTTTTTTTGCCTTAAAATCTGTTGAGAGTACTAGTGATATAAGAATGCTGGCTCTTTTCTGTTTGTATTTGCAGAGTATATGTATTTCTATGTCACCTGTTTGTATATTAGTTTTTTGTATTCAGTCTGAAAACCTCTGTTTTATAACTGATACATTTTATCCATTTATGTTTTATTGCATTAATTAGTATTAATAACTAATATCTTAAATTTTTTTTAATGTTTATTTTTGAGAGAGAAAGAGAGACAGAGCATGAATGGGGGAGAGGCAGAGAGAGAGGGAGACATGGAATCCAAAGCAGTCTCCAGGCTCTGAGCTGTCTGTACAGTTTGAGCCGGATGTGAGTCTCGAACCCGTGGACCGTGAGATCATGACCTGAGCCAAAGCTGAACACTTAACCGACTGAGCCACCCAGGTGCCCCAATAACTAATATATTTTAAATTAACCACAAATGCTTTGCTTTCTCTTTGTCTCACTTGTTCTATTATTCTTTTTCTCTTCTTTGTTTTGAATTGATGATTTTTTTAATCATTCCATTTTCTCCCCTCTACCAATCAATTTATTGGCCACATTCTTTGTCTATTTTTTTAGCAGCTAGCTAAATGACCTATCAATTCAAGTTAGCCAGTAATGCTGTTTTTGTGCTAGATACTGCAAAGACACTAACTCTATTCTCTTCCTAGTTTGCATGCTTTTACTTTTGTTAATATAACTCTTCATCTTTATTTCTTTAAAATTTTTTAATGTTTATTTATTTTTGAGAGAGAGAGAGAGAGAGAGAGAGAGACAGAGCACGAGTGGGGGAGGGGCAGAGAGGGAGACACAGAATCCGAAGCAGGCCCCAGGCTCTGAGGTGTCAGCACACAGCCCGATGTGGTGCTCGAACCCATGAACCGTGAGATCATGACCTGAGCCAAAGTTGGACGCATAACCGACTGAGCCACCCAGGTATCCCTAACTTCTTAGTTTTCAGTCTAAGACATTATTAATGTTGTATTATGTGTAACATTGCATTATATAGATTTATCTACATATTTACCACTTTCTTTATTCTTCATTCTTTCTTTCATTTCAGAGCTTCCATCTGAGATCATGTTCTTTCTTCCAGAATGATATCCTTCAGAATTCCCTTTTTGGAGGGTCTGAATAGTAGCAAACTAACTCTCTGTGTTCTAATTGATTTTTAAATGTTTATATTGTGTTCTCATTCTTGAAAGATGTTTTCACTAAGAATAAAAGAATAGGTTAATAGGTATTTTCCTTCACCCCATGGACGATATCATATTGTCATCTGCTTTCCATTGATTCTATTGAGAAGTCAGTTGTCAGTCTAGCTGCTTGTTGCTTTGACAGTGATCTCCACCCATACCCCACCCCAGTCTCCACCCTACCTCCAATTCCCCGCCCACCCCTGCTCTGGCTATTCATTAGTTTTAAGGTGAGGAGTCTTGGTTTCAAGTTTTCTCATTTCTCATTTCTCAAAGTTATTTCCTTCTTTCCTCCTTGCTTCCCTCCCTGCTTTCTTTCCTTCCCTCCCTCCCTCCTTCCTTCTCTCCTTCCTTTCCTCTCGTCCCCTTGCTTCTCTCCCTTCCCCTCCCTTCCCTTCCCTCCCCTTCCCTCCCCTTCCCTTCCCTCGCCTTGCCTCGCCTCGCCTTCCCTTCCCCTCTCTTTTCCTGTATAGGATGTATTTAGCTTTTTGAGTGTGTGAATTGATACCATTTATTAGCTCTGAAAAAGTATGAACCATTATTTCTTCAAATCTTATCTCTGCCATGTCATCTCTTTCCTCTCCTTCTAGAACTAATTAAATGTACACTAGACTTTTTTATTCTCTTTTCCATAAATCTTATTTTTTAAGTTTATTTTTATTTATGTTGAGAGAGAGAAAGAGAGAGAGAGAGAGAGAGAGAGAGAGAGAGAGAGAGAGAGAGAGAATCCCAAACAGGCTCTGCAGCAGTGGCACAGACCCAGACACAGGGCTTAAACCCATGAACTGTGAGATCATGATCTGAACCAAAACCGAGAGTCAGATGCTTAACCGGCTGAGCCACCAGGCACCCCTGCATAAATCTTAATCTCTTTTTGATATATTCCATTTCTTTGCATTTCTGTGCTGCCTTCTGTAAAATCTTATGACTTAAACTTCCTGTTCTCTAATTCTCTTTTCATTTATGTCCAATATGCTGTTAAACCACTGGTTTTTGTTTTGTTTTTAATTTCAGTAGTTGTGATTTTCATTTCTAGAAATTTTATTTGGTTCTTCCTAAAATCTTCTTGGTCACATTTTATAGTTTCCAGTATCCTGAAGATATTTTCAAGTGTACCTTTTATATCTTTAATAACAGAAATATAATTGTTTTTATTTTTTTAAACGTTTATTTATTTATTTATTTTGAGAGAGGAGGGGCAGAGGAGGGGCAGAGAGAAAGAGGGAGAGAGAGAATCCCAAGCAGATTCCAGGTTGTCAGTTTGGAGCCCAATGCCGGCTTGAACCCATGAACTGTGAGATCATTACCGGAGCCAAATCAAGAGTTGGATGCTTAATTGAATGAACCATCCAGGCTTCCCAGATATAATTGTTTTTTTAATCTATGTCTGATAATTCCAGTGTCTGAAGTCTTTTTCGCTCTATTTCTACTAATGTTTCTTTTAACTTTTATACATGGTGCTTGTTTATTCATGTGCTTAGTTTTTTACTGTGTGCTGCTCATTGACCTTGAAAATTATTTATGTAAATCCTTTGAGGCCGAGGAGGAAGATGACTTCTCAAAATGGGTTTGTATTTGCCACATTCAATCCCTATGGGCTTCACCAGTATACAATTCAAGTTGGCAGAATTGGGGAAAACATAGCCTGTGAATTCCTAGTTCCACTGGTGCATTTCCTTTTGTACTTTACACCTTAGGCAGATAGAGGCTCAAATTCGCTGGATTAGCAAATGCTCTCAGGGAAAAAGTAGCTTGTACTCAGTATAATTTAGATTTGAACAAACTGAGGGTTGCTGGAGGGGAAGTCTATGGCAGGTGGGGGGAGTGGCACAGAGGGGATGGACTAATTGGGTAACGGGAATTAAGGAGGGTACTCGTTGGGATGAGCACTGGGTGTTATACATAAGTATGAATCACTAAAGTCTACTCCTGAAACTAATAAACTATATGTTAATGAACTAGAATCTAAATAAAAAATTGAAACATTAAAAACATATTTTAGAGTTGCATTCCCATACGCCAACAATGAAGCAACAGAAAGACAAATCAAGGAATCGATCCCATTTACAATTGCACCAAAAACCATAAAATACCTAGGAATAAATATAACCAAAGAGGTGAAAAATCTATACACTGAAAACTATAGAAAGCTTATGAAAGAAATTGAAGAAGACACACACACACAAAATGGGAAAAGATTCCATGCTCCTGGATAGGAAGAACAAATATTGTTAAAATGTCAACACTACCCAAAGCAATCTACACATTCAATGCAATCTCTATCAAAATAACACCAGCATTCTTCACAGAGCCAGAACAAACAATCCTAAAATTTGTATGGAACCACAAAAGACCCCGAATAGCCAAAGCAATTTTGGAAAAGAAAACCAAAGCAGGAGGCATCACAATCACAGTCTTCAAGCTGTATTACAAAGCTGTAATCATCAAGACAGTACGGTACTGGCACAAAAACAGACACTCAGGTCAATGGAACAGAATAGAGAACCCAGAAATGGACCCACAAACGTATGGCCTACTAATCTTTGACAAAGCAGGAAAGAATATCCAATAGAATAAAGACAGTCTGTTCAGCAAGTGATGCTGGGAAAACTGGACAGCGACATGTAGAAAAATGAGCCTGGACCACTTTGTTACACCAGACACAAAAATAAACTCAAAATGGATGAGAGACCTAAACATAAGACAGGAAGCCATCAAAATCCTCGAGGAGGAAGCAGGCAACAACCTCTTTGACCTTGGCCGCAGCAACTTCTTACTCAACACGTCTCCAGAGGCAAGGGAAACAAAAGCAAAAATGAACTACTGGGGCCTCATCAAAATAAAAGCTTCTGCACAGCGAAGGAAATAATCAGCAAAACTAAAAGGCAACCGACAGAATGGGAGAAGATATTTGCAAATGACATATAGATAAGGGGTTAGTACCCCAAATCTATAGAGAACTTATCAAAGTCAACACCCAAAAAACAAATAATCCAGTGAAGAAGTGGGCAAGAGACAGGAATAGACACTTTTCCAAAGAAGACATCCAGATGGCCAATTGACACATGAAAAAATGCTCAACATCACTCATCATCAGGGAAATACACATCAAAACCACAATGAGATTCTGACTCACACCTGTGTGAGTCTCACACCTGTCAGAATGGCTAACATTGACAACTCAGGCAACAGCAGATGTGGCGAGGATGTGGAGAAAGAGGATCTCTCTTGCACTGCCGGTGGGAATGCAAAGTGGTGGAGCCACTCTGGAAAACAGTATGGAGGTTTCTCAAAATATTAAAAATAGAACTACCCTGCAACCCAGCAATTGCACTACTAGGTATTTATCCAAGGGATACAGGTATGCTGTTTCAAAGGGGCACATGCACCCCCATGTTTATAGCAGCACTATCAACAATAGCCAAAGTATGGAAAGAGCCCAAATGTCCATTGATGGATGAATGGATAAAGAAGATGTGGTGTGTGTGTATGTGTGTGTGTGTGTGTGTGTGTGTGTGTGTGTATATATATATATATATATATATATATATATAATGGAGTATTACTTGGCAATCAAAAAGAATGAAATCTTGCCATTTGCAACCATGTGGATGGAACTAGAGGCTATTATGCTAAGCAAAATTAGTCAGCCAGAGAAAGACAAAAATCATATGACTTCACTCATATGAGGACTTTAAGATAGAAAACAGATGAATGTAAGGGAAGGGAAACAAAAATGATATAAAAACAGGGAGGGGAACAAAAACATAAGAGACTCTTAAATATGGAGAACAAACAGAGGGTTCCTGGAGGGGTTGTGGGAGGGGGGATGGGCTAAATGGGTAAGGGGCATTAAGGAATCTAGTTCTGAAATCATTGCTGGACTATATGCTAACTAACTTGGATGTAAATTTAAAAAAATAAATTAAAATTTAAAAAGAGCAGAATATACATTCTTTTCAAATACACATGGAGGCACCTAGGTGGCTCAGTCTGTTGAGTGTCCTGCTCTCAATTTCAGCTCAGGTCATGATCTTACAGTCCATGGGTTCAAGCCTTGCATTGGGCTCTGTGCTGACAGAGCCTGCTTGGAATTCTCTCTCTCACTTTCTGCACCTCCCCCACTTGCTCACATGCATGCACGCACTCTCTTGCTCTCTCTCTCTTTCTCAAAGTAAATAAATAAACTTAAAAAAAAAAGTACACATGGAACATTCTCCAGAATAGATCACATTAAGTCACAAAACAAATTTAAATATATTTAAAAAGACTGAAATCAGGGTGCCCAGATGGCTCATTTGGTTAATTGTCCAACTCTTGATTGAGGCTCAGGTCATGATTTCATGGTTGATGAGATTGAGCCCCATGTCAGGCTCTGCACTGACAGCACTGAGCCTGCTTAGGATTCTCTATCTCCCTCTCTCTCTCTGCCTCTCCCCTGCTCACATGCATGTGCTCTCTGTCTCTCTCAAAATTAATAAATAAAACTTTTAAAAAATAAGTAAAAAGGCTGAAATCATATCATGCATCTTTTTTGACCACAATGGTATAAAACTAGAAATCAATCACAAGAAAAAAATCTGGAAAGAACACAGATTCATGGAGGCTAAATAACATGCTACTAATTAATGAAGGGGTCAACTAAGAAATCAAAGAGGACTTATATGAGTTTTTATGTTTTAGATTCAAGTCCTTTGTTGTTTACATCTGTAGTCAATATCCTTTCTTATGCTGTGGCTTGGGTTTTCCCTCTTTTAGGTATCATTTCATGAACAGAAGTTCTTTAATGTAGTCTAATTTATCAATTTTTGTGGTTTTGCTTTTTGTATTATTTAAGAATCTTTATCCCAAAGGCATAAAGAATTCTGTATTATCTTCCTAAACCTTACAGTTTTTTAATTAAAAACACATTATTTATGTTAATATGTAATGGGTTTATTATTTTTAAACATAAATTAATAGGGGCACCTGGGTGGCTCAGTCGGTTAAACAGCCAACTTCCGCTCAGGTCATGATCTCGCGGTCCGTGAGTTCGAGCCCCTCGTTGGGCTCTGTGCTGACAGCTCAGAGCCTGGAGCCTGTTTCAGATTCTGTGTCTCCCTCTCTCTGACCCGCCCCCTTTCATGCTCTGTCTCTCTCTGTCTCAAAAATAAATAAACGTTAAAAAAAATTTTTTTAAATAAACATAATAAATATTTTTAAATTTTGTTTTAATTTCTAATGTAGTAATTAATGACAAATATCACCCATAAAAACAAAAGCTCTTATGGGGTCCTCAAAATTTTAAGAATGTAAAGGAATTTTGGGACCAAAACATTCAAGAACCACTGTGCTAGAGAAACTCTTGCATTGTGCACTAAAGCTAAGCACAAAAAATTTTTGGTAGAATTGTTTCAAATAGCCTGGAACTGGAAACAATTAACATAGTCATGGACACTACAATACATAAATTAAGGGTTGAATATTACTACAATGGAACAGTATACAGCATCTAAAGTAAAGAAAGTATCCTACAAAACATGGATACTTACACACAACAACATAAATAAATCTGACATAATATTGAGCAAAAGAAGCAAGATCAAAAAATGCCTATAGTGTGATCTCAATTGCAGAAGCTCTGTAATAGGCAAAATAAAACTTTAGGTTTAAGGGACTCTTACATAGCTGATAAAATACACATTCATTGGTAAAATGCAGAAAAACAATGAATAATTGCCATAAAAGTCAGGAAAAAGATGTCTGTAGTTGGCAGGGTAGGGTAGGTTGGGAAGGTTGTGCTTCTGAGAAGCCAGCAATGTTTTATATCTGGATCATAGTACTGGTCATAGAGGTGTTAATTTTATCATTTTTCTTTAAACTGTACATATATGTTTTATGCATTTTTTCTATATGTATCGTGTATGCTTCATTTGAACTCTACAAAATTATTACATTCTCCAAAGAAATTTCACACACATTTTAAAAGTCATTTCATCTTATGATCACGCCTGTGGTTGCTATGAAAAACTGTCTATGTTAGTCAGACCTCCCACCCAGAAAAGAAATAGTTCATGCAAATTTGGTAATCTGAGAAGAATTTAACAAAGGGACTATTTACAAAAGTGTGGGCAGGGTGTAAGGAACCCGAAAGTGGTAATAAAATACCCAAGTATTAGCAATTTAGGCATACCATTACCACTCATAGGCTTGGGGGCAAGGAAAGAAAGCCATTATTAGACCCAGGAGATAAGGCTTTGTGAAGACAGCTGCCTAACAGGAGCTCCGACCCCTAGTGGAAGGATGCTGCCAGCTCACAGTGCAGTGGCTTCATAGAAGGGCATATGTACATACTCTGATCTTATTCTCCTTTCTTTCCTCTGACTCTGCTCCCTGTTGTCGAACCCATCCAGAACCCAGAGGGCAAGAGAATCTATTGATGCTGTATGCTTACGTCAACCTCTCAGGGAACACAGCAGAAGGAAGGCTAGAGAGTAGATCTAGAACGATGAGAAGCTGGTCACAGGTCCACCTGAACCTAAAATGTCAGCCACCTCCATTGTTTTCCTTTTAAAGTAGGGGGTGTGAGGGACTGAAAAATGACCAAGTACAGAACATGCATCTGGCACTATCCCTGCTTCTGCAGCGTGCCACAAGGTTTAAGCAGGTGCTCAAGGCTACCTTCTCTCTGCTCTTTCTGTTCTTGTTATATTCTGCCAGCACACTGGTTGAATGTTTCTGATTTTGTTTTTTACCTCTCTCCTTGTACCAGGCTGCAGGAATAAAGATGCTTTTGCATGCTTTTCTAAAGTAGGTTTGGAGAGACCTAAACTTCATGCATGTGGAATACGAGACAGTCCTGTCTATGTTAGGGGAACACTTTCCCAGTGAGCGGACTTGGCCACTGGGCCAAGGAGGGCTAAGAGGTTGTGCACTGAATGCCTGAGTTCTGAACATAGCCCTCCTTCCCGCATCCCCACCATGCAATGGCAAGACAATTACCGCTAAGAAGGCTACATCATCACCCCTTCTCTGCATATTGGTTCTGTGGCCTGAGGAACCCTTAATGAATAGGAAGAAGTCAGCTTACATTTCTTTGGAATGCTTCCTTTTTTTCATATGAGAACACTGAAGCCAAGAGAATTTGTGATATTTGCCTGAGACTGCATAGTTAGTACAGGAACAGAGAATAAAAGCTCAGCCTCCTGACTTTAAGGCTAATTTGTCTGCTACACTGGAGGACTATATCTGTGTCTTATCACTGTACCAGGTGGACGTGGAGAGTAGCAGTAACATAATGGTAGACTCTGATAAAGGTGACTCAGGGGAGGGAGAAACACATAGTAACAGATGTCCTCTAAACATTAAGGCACCATGGGGAATAATAAGGCATTTGTCATCCTGCTGTCTCACTGTGCCAAGCTACAGGACTGAAGATGTTTTGCCCTGTGTTTTTCCAAAGTAGAGCCTTTTCCAAAACAATTCAGTCTGATGACTACTCAAGTGCATTTTAATGTGTTTGCTAATAAATTTCCTTGGTATTGGAAAATAATACCATTTTTCTTTTGTAATATCCCCTCTCCATTCCCGCAAAGGAGGAGTTCACATTGGTTTTTGTTTGTTTGGTTTGTTGTTTTGTTTTTTAGTCACAGAGAAGTCTATCTAGTGAAGCAATAAGGCTCTTTCTAATCTATAAAACAACATCAAAATGGATATTATGGTGAACCTATAGGGATTTCATGAATCATGCTAGGGAAGTTTCTAAGTGAGTCTGCATTTTAAGATTTCCATAGCCTTTCTGGGACTAATTAAACTGGTCAATAAGTGGTAAGTGATGAGGCATAAGTCCGAGAGATGCAGTGAGATAAAGAAAGAACTGAAGAAATGAGAACACATTATCCAGAGTGGAAACTTACTTTGTAAGAGTCGGTGTCTCTTCAAACTTAGTAACTTGAAAATGGAATCACTGTTTTATTGCTTTCATTCTTTTTAATTTTTTAAGATAGAATTTCACCTATCTCTTGAGCTAAGTTAAATGGAATGAAGAACTCTGTGACAAACTTTGTTTTTAAAAAAAGAGAGGTTGGAAATTAATGGTTTATAAACATACTCCATTATCAGATGACCAATGGGGCCTTAGATAACTTGCTCACCTTTGACAACAGTGGGTTGAGATGCATTGCTATGAAGCGTTAGCTTCTTCATCAGTCAATCAATCAATCTTGTGAATTAGTGCAGTGCTAAAATAGTCATCAGGAATATGTAATACAGCATTTTACTTGGGACTTGCAATGCTCTATATTAAAGGAGAAAGTAATTGGTGGGGAGGAATGAAGTCCATTCCTAAGTTGGTAGGGAAAGATGTTTTTGGATAGGACAATTTTTCACACATTTCAGATCACATAAGTTCAGTGGATGCCTTTGTTCCTCATCAGAAGTGAAAAAGCAGTCAACACTGAAAAAATAGTATTCATCATTTTTTAAGTGAAGTGCACTAATCTTACAGTTCAATTTAGTAAGTTTTGATAGCTGTACACACCCATGTAAGTAGCACCTAAAATTCCAAAAAGTGCCCTCACCCTCTTATCCCTTTCTAATTAAATATGCTTCCTTCTCACTGAGGCAACCACTTTCTGATTTTCTATCACCATAGATCAGTTTCCTGTTCTTGGACTTCATATCAATGGTGTCATACCATACATATTATTTTGTGTCTGGTTTCTTTCAGTCAACGTGTGTCTAGTTTCATTCATGATTTTGCATGTATCAGTGGCTCATTCCTTTTACTGAGTAGTATTTCTTTGAATGAATAGGTCACAATTTGTTTATCCATTTCTCCTTGATGGACATTTGTTTTGTTTTTGTTGTATTATGAATACAACAACTATGAGCATTCTTACACAAGCCTTTTGGCAGATATATCTTTTCTTTTTTTAAAAAAATTTTTAATGTTTATTTATTTTTGAGAGAGACAGAGAGAGTGTGAGTGAGGGAGGGGCAAAGAGAGGGAAACACAGAATCCGAAGCAGGCTCCAGGCTCTGAGCTGTCAGCACAGAGCCCAATGTGGGGCTCGAACTCACGGCCCACGAGATCATGACCTGACCCAAAGCCAGACACTTAACCGACTGAGCCACCCAGGCACCCCTGGGGACATATCTTTTCATTTCTCATGGGTATATACTTAGGAACAGAACTGATGGTCACATGGCAACTCTATGTTCAGTCATCTGAGAAACTGCCAGACTGTTTTCCTAAGCAGCTGCATCATTTTGCATTCACACCAGCAATGTGCACAGGTTCCAATTTCTCCATATCCTTGTCAACACTAGTTATTGCTCATATTTTTTATTAAAGCCATCCCAGAGTGTGTGGAATTGTATCTCACTGTGGTTTTGGTTTGCATTTCCCTAATGATTAATGATGTTGAGCATCTTTTCAAGAGCTTATTGGCCATTTCGTATCTACTTTGGAGAAATGTCTATTGTCTTAGCCTATCTGGGCTACGAAAACAGAACACAATAGACTGGGTGGTTTATAAACAACAGAAATGTACTTCTCATAGTTCTGGAAATTGGGAAGTTGATGATCAAGGCACTGGCAGATGCAGTGTCTGATGAGAGCATGCTTGCTGGTTCACAGATGGCAGCCTTTTCACTGTGTCCTCACATGGCAGAAGGGACAAGGGAGCTCTCTACAGTCTCTTTGTAGACCCTAATCCCATTCATGAAGGCTCTGCTCTCATGACATAGTCACCTCTCAAAGGCCCCTACCTCCTAATACCATCACATTTGGGGAATAGGTTTCCACATATGGATTTTAGGGGGACACAGATATTCAGTCTACAGCATCTATTAGGATCCCAGGCCCATTTTTATTTGGGTTATTTGCCTTTTTATTGTTGAGTCTTAATTGATTTTTAACACTGGTTGGATTGGAGTGAGGAAATCTATTGTATCAGGTAAACCTTTTTAATTTAATTTAAAGGTTTAAATTTTAAAAAAGGTTTAATTTAAATCTTTTTAATTGAAAGTAACAGAAAATACAACCTGTACTAGCTTAAGTATAAATGGAATTTGTTGTATCACAGAACTGTAAATTTTAGGGGATAGTTTCGGTCTGAAAAGTGGCCTAATCCAAAGCCAAAAGAAAGACAACAGGACAACAATAGGGAGAATAGGTTTCTCCCTATTCATCTCCTGGCTCTGCTTTTGCTGTGTAAGCACCATTCTTGGACAGACTCTCCAATCAAAGCTGCAAGATAGCTTTAGTGGCTCCAGCCTACATTTTCCCAGGTTCAGGGGAACTAGGAAGAGCACTGCTTTTCTCACAGCAGCTTTGGCCAAAAGCTAATTGGTCCTGACTGATTACAGACCATTCCAAATTGCAGTGGCCAGGGAAATGCATCCATTGATGGATTTGGGAGGGACCTTAGGCCAGGATTGGAGCCCATCCAAAACTCTGGACTGCAAGTGGAGGAGAGAGTTCTCCAGAGGGAAATTAGAATATGTTTACCAAAAGAAGAGGAAAGTAGATGTTGAGATGTCAAAAACTAGCAAATGTCCACTACAGTGCTTCACAACCATGGTCTGACTAAAAGTTGACATGATTTTACCTAAGCAACGAAGCCAGGTATGGCCACTGGGTAAAGTATTATTATCATTGATATAGGCATATTGATAAAATTAGCCAGAGTGAAATCATGAAAAAAAAGTACTACATTTGGAGTTAGAAGATCTCATCCGAATTTCCTAGCTTTGCTATCTGCTAACACTATGACCTTGGAAAAATCACTTAACCTTCTAAACCACAGTTTTCTAGGTCTTAAAAAAGGGATTACCTTAGGCACACCTGGGTGGCTTAGTTAGTTGGGCATCTGATTCTTGATTTCAGCTCAGGTCATGATCCCAGAGTTGTAGGATCAAGCCCCACATTAGCATGGAGCCTGCTTAAGATTCTTTCTGTCTCTCTGTCTCTCTCTTTCTCCCTCTGCCCTTCTCCCCAACTCGTGCTCTCTCTCTCTAAAATAAAAAATGTTAAAAATTTTTTAAAAATTAAAAAAAAATAAATTGATTACCTTAAAGCATAATTGATTGCCTTAAAGTGTAATTCTGGCAGCATAGGGTGGCTCTAGAAATATAAACATATGAAAGTACCTGGCACATAAAGGTACTTATTTTGAAATCCTGGCTCATAACCTTTTGTCTTCCATGTGTCCCCACCCCAGAGCAACTTCCTTCCAAGCCAGTGTTTGCTTTCCTGATGGGATGTGAGAGATTTCCCCAGAAAATATTTGGATCCATTGCCTTACTGAGCCCCAGAATGCCCCCTCAGCTACATGATTAGTACATGGTTCTCTCAACTGTAAGAATGGTTTCTGGTTGGAATTTCATTGTGAGACAGACACAGGCAGTGGCCTTTTGAACAGAGGCTATGGTGGAAGACAGAAAAGATCTGTCAGGGAGACCTAGAACATCTCACCAGAGAACTCAGATTCCCACACTTTAACTTCCAGGAATGGAAGTAAGTGCCATCTCCCCACCTTCCCACCCTCTCATGCATGCTGCCCCTTTGGGTTCTAGTTTGGTAACTCAACAGTGGGTCCATTATTCCTCAGAACTTGGTCAAGAGTTTGGAACTGCTACCTGGGTAGACCCAGAATCTCTCTACAGAAATGTCAGGGGTAGGAGTCTGGCTAAAATGAGTATATAGAGGAATTGTTTTTGAAATGGTGGAAAATAGTATGGAGTTTCCTCAGAAAGTTAAAAATAGAACTACCCTATGATCCAGCAATTGCACTGTTGGGTATTTACCCAAAGAATACAAAAACACTAATTCAAAGGGATACATGCATCCCTATGTTTACAGCAACATTATTTACAATATCCAAGACATGGAAGCAGCCCAAGTGTCCATTGATTGATTACTGGGTAAAGAAGTGGTATGTATATATATATATATATATATATATATACATACACACACACACACACACACACACACACACACACACAATGGAATCTTATTCATCCATAAAAAGAATGACATTTTGCCATTTATAACAACATGAACGGATCCAGAGGATCAGGTCATGATGAGCACTAGGTGATTAAAAACTTAAAGGGGAGGGGCGCCTGGGTGGCGCAGTCGGTTAAGCGTCCGACTTCAGCCAGGTCACGATCTCGCGGTCCGTGAGTTCGAGCCCCGCGTCAGGCTCTGGGCTGATGGCTCAGAGCCTGGAGCCTGTTTCCCATTCTGTGTCTCCCTCTCTCTCTGCCCCCAGAGCCTGGAGCCTGTTTCCCATTCTGTGTCTCCCTCTCTCTCTGCCCCTCCCCTGTTCATGCTCTGTCTCTCTCTGTCCTAAAAATAAATAAACGTTGAAAAAAAATTAAAAAAAAAAAACTTAAAGGGGAAAAAAAGGAGTCCCATGTTGTATAACAGTGGTCATACTCTAGTGTCTCTGTGTGCTCAGTCATTGGCTGAGGATTGCCTGGGAGAAAATGCTATACTTCAGATGCTGAGGTGCCTCCAAGAGGTGCCATAGCTGGAAATTCTAAGCTCCCTGCACTCCTTGAAGCAGGCTCCTTCTTGAAAAGAGGACTGAGTGTCACATGCTACAGTGCCACAGCCCCTGCCATCTTGGCCATTCTGCTCACGCCTAGAATCATACTCACAGAAGGGAGGGACAGTGCTGTTGTGCTCCACAGAACTGCCTTGGCTTTCTTGATGACTCCCTTGGGTGAACTCTTAGTCATTCTATACTTTAGATCTCTTTTATTTGAAATCTTTCCTCTGCCTGGAATGTTTTTCTTCAGACATTCTAATGACTTGCTCCCTTGTCTCCTTCAGGTCTCTGCTCACATGTCACCTTAATGACACTTTAGTTCCTCTCTAATTAATATAGCAATCCCTTCGCAATCCTTATTCCCCCTCCTGGCTTTATTTTTCTTCATAGCACTTATCCCACATGATTTAAAAAGTTTGTTTCTGTATCATTCGTCTTCTTTGATTAGAATATAATTGATGTCAGGTCAGGAAATTTTGTTTGCTGCTCTATCCCTAGCGCCTACAGTCATGGCTGGCACATAGCAAAGGCCATTAAATATATGTCAAATGAAAATAAAGAAGGAAAGAAAGGAGGAAGGAATAAAACTGATATAACCACACACATCATCTAAAAGTTGGTAGCTACCACTAAATCTTTCTCTTTGTGATTTCATATCTAAGAAGGCCATTTAACATTTAAAAACATTTTTTAACGTTTTATTTTTGAGAGAAAGAGACCGAGCATGAGTGGGGGAGGGGCAGAGAGAGAGGGAGACAGAATTGGAGGCAGGATCCAGGTTCTGAGCTGTCAGCACAGAGCCCAACGCAGGGTTCAAACTCATGAGTGGTGAAATCATGACCTGAGCTGAAGTCAGATGCTCAACTGACTGAGCCACCCAGGCACCCCAAGACCATTTAACATTTTGATGAAGGTCAAGCATGTAACTTTTTCCAAGTCAAGAAACTTGCAAAAGCATATAATTAAAAGTTGGAGTTATAAATGAAGAAGAGAAAACATATCAACTGCTTTCTTGCATCAGATACCATGTTACATCCTTTGACATACACTATTTCATTTATTTATCCTAGCACTATTTTTGAAATAGGGGTTAGCATCTCTACTTTAGGAGCAAGGAGATTAAAGTCCAAAGAAGGTGCCCAACATCACATATACCCCTGGAAGTGTGGAATTTAAATCCAGATTTGTCTGATAGCAATAAACAAAAAACAGATTTTAATGCTAAGTGAGGGGAATGTGGCTAAATTCCCTCACAGTTGATTGAAAAATAAAAATAAAATTAAAGACTGACATTAAGGAGGAAGGAGTAAGGAATTACTTTGCTATGCATGGGCTTCAATGCTCAATATCACAGTTACTCAGTCCAAGGGAGATATCATCTTCTTACAATGGGTTTGTTTTTTCCCTTTATAAAGGCTGTTATAGACTGAATGTTTGTGTCCCCATAAAATTTGTATGTTGAAGCCAAACCTCTAATGTGATAGTATTAGGAAGTAGATCCTTTGGGAGGTAATTAGTTTAGATGAGGTAGTGAAGGTAGAGCCCCATGATGGGATTAATACTCTTACAAAAAGAGAAAGAATTATCAATGTACCAGCTCTCTCAGCCATGTGAGGACACAGGGAGAAGGCAGCCATCTGTAAGCCAGGAGACCACTCACCAGGGACTGAACTGCCTTGCTACTTGATCTTGGACTTTTAGTCTCCAGAAGTGTAAGACATAAATCATTGTTTAAGCCACCCAGTCCACGGTATGTTGTTATAGCAGCCCTGGCAGAATAAGATAAAGTCTCAGAAACATGGAGCTACACAGCATCAGAAACTCTCTCTTAGAAGAAAAAGGTGTTCTGGTGGTAAAACGGTAATTAGTAAAAATAGAAAGAATGATGGGATTTGAAAATCTTCAGTGGATGCTAAACCTGATAGATTAATGTTGGGTGAAAAAGACAATGTTTACATAGTTCAAAAAAAAAAAAACCTTCCTACAAATCATTTCTTAATTATAAAGAAAGTAGAATTTGACAATGGAGAAATCGAGCAGATGCCACCTCAACCAGTGATCCACATCAACATCACCAGTATTAAGACAAACTGATATTGTGTGCTTCCTCATACAATGCATGGAAAGAACACAATACCACTCCTGTGGGATTCTGGCCAAAAAGTGTTTAACCTGCATGTAATCATGAAGCAAGCCAGATAAACCCCAAGGTGAAGGATATTCTCCCGAATAACTGTCTTATTGTTTTTTTTAGTGTCAAAATAGAGACAACCAGAGAAAGCTGAGAAACTGTTCCAGATTAAAGAGACGTGCCAACTATATGGAATACATAATCTGAAACTGGATTCCAGCTTAGAAAAATAAAATAGCTATAAAGGACATCATTGGGGCAATTAATGGAATTTGCACATGAGGCATGTATTGGGTAACAGCATGATATCAAATTTCTTTTGATCATGTTCCTGTGGTTATATAACAGAACATCCTTTTCTCAGCCAATATTCTGAAGTGTTTAGGTGTCTCCTAGCACATGACATCTCCAATTGACTCTCAAAAGAGTCCGAAAAAAAAATCATACACACATACTGGAGAAAAAAAGAGAGAGAAAGATAAAGCAAATGGGTCTTATTGTAAACAGTTGGTGATGCTGTGTAAAGGGCATACAAGAGTTCCTTATATTATTCTTAGAAATTTGTTCTAAATATGAAATTGTTTCAGAAAGTTACAAAACTGTGCTTTTGATCTCAAACAAAGCCCCTCTCTCAAGGTTAATCTGGTGGTTGGGGAGACACTTGAGGTAATTACCATAGATTTTTCTTTCAAGAGTTTGAATTATTTTGCAAATCAAAATAAGAAACTCAGGAGAGTTCCAGAAATGCATAACACTAATTTCTATTGGAAATGTAATCTTCTCTTTTTCTCTAAGTGCTCATCAAACGTCGCCTGGGTACTGGTCATTTTGTCAGAAGTGGTTGCTTGCAATGAGTCCTTTTGCAAAACAGAACATTTTATGACTCCAATTTTGTAAATGGAAATAAAATGTATGCAAAGAATAAAGGCTGAAAGAAACAATGAATCTACTGAAAATAATTTCAAAAGACTTGGCTCATTTTCTTAATCTTGATGTTAATTTTATAAGCATTCTGTACAGGAAGCTGAGTGACAGGACTGTTTAGGGAGAAGAAAGTGGGTATTTATTTTCTTTTTTAAAAAATATTTATTTATTTTGAGAGAGAGAGAGAGAGAATGAGCACAAATGAGGGAGGGGCAGAGAGGGAGAAAGCGAGAATCCTAAGCAGGCTCTGTGCTGCCAGCACAGAGCGCAATGTAGGGCTCAATCCCACAAACCGCAAGATCATGACCTGAGCTGAAATCAAGTCGGACGCTTAACTGACTGAGCCACTGCCCAAGCACCCCATGGGGATTTATTTTCTTATAAAGTACTTATAAATTTGACATCATATGGGGCTACTTTTTTCATTTATCAGTTTTCTAAATTACCTTTTCCACTCTCTATTTCTCTACATTAGACTGTCCACCAGTGTTTATTGGACACCTTCAAGGTGCTGTGAAAATAGGAAGACCGGGACATGGGTCTCTGTGGCAGAGACCACTAGCTGCCTGCTCAACATCTATTTCTCTTTTTTTTAAGGTTTATTTATTTTTGAGACAGAGAGAGAGAGAGAGATACAAGTGCAAGCGGGAGAGGGGCAGAGAGGGAAGGAGACACAGAATCCAAAGCAGGCTCCAGGTTCGGAGCTGTCAGCAGAGAGCCTGATGCGGGGCTCCAACTCACAAGCTGTGAGATCATGACGTGAGCCGAGGTGGGACACTTAACTGACTGAGCCACCCAGGTACCCCTCAACATCTATTTCTTTCTCAGAAACAGATTACCTTTACTGTTGGGTGAATCAGTGTACTCAGCTATAAAATATTTCCCAGCCATCCTTGCAGATGTGGTGGCCAACGAGATATAAATGGAAGTTGTAGGTGAGACTTGTGGAAAAGCTTTTAAAAGTTTGACTGGGAGGCCCGTGCTCTCCCCTCCATCCTTTCCTCCATTGTGCCTCTAACACAAATATGATGACTGGACTTGCAGAGGTCAACTTGTAAACACAACAGTAAGGCCCACACTGTGGGGGTGGTGAAGGGAAGGGCAGAGCTGAAAGAAGCGAGGACCATGATACTCTCTTAGGGTACCACATTATCACCTGGCCTGCTTTCTCTGGACTCCATTTCTTTTAGGTGAGAGAAAAATCCTCTTCTGTCCTATCGAAGCCATCATCAGTCTGGATCTCTGTAACTAGCAGTTGAATGTAATTCTTAAATGACACAATTCCTGATTTCAAGAACGAAATGAGGAGAGAAGACTCGTGTGCCCAGAGCACATAGAGAACACCTCTAGGTATAAGGTTAAGAGCCAGCAGAGGTAGAAAGAGGAAGAGCTTTAGAATCGGTTACCCCTGTAGTTCAGTCCTCAGCTTAGCAATTTAGGGTATGTGACCTCGGTTTCTGACCCTTGGTTTCCTCTTTTATAAAATGAGGATGACAACAATTACCTTATGTAGTTGTAATGAGTAGAGAAAATGGTGATACTTAATAGGTACAATAAATAATGGTCATAATTTATAAGGTAGACAAACACACAGAAAGATGCAGTCCGTATGCATTGAAATGTTCAGGAAAGCCTTAGAGAATAAGTGGGGTTTTAACAGCAGTGAAGGATGAAATGTTCAAGGTGGATAAAAGGGAAGGGTGTACCACATGGATATAGGGAAAGACAAGTACAGCACAGGTAAAGATATGGGGATTGGATGAATAGAACATATTTGAAAGGTATAAGGAGATCAGGTAACTGATACTCTGGAACTGAGGAAAATAGAGCAGCATTAGTGGGGGGAGATCAGGGCAGCAGAGAGGGGCTGGGATCAGGTTGAAAGCGAAAGAGAAGATATGTGAGTTGATGCAAAAGAGCACAAGAGAATCCATAAATTTTATACAAAAGCAATGATCAGAACAGACATAATAAAAGCTCACTCCACTAAGGTGTTCAGTTATCCTAAGTGATTTTCTTTTAGAACAAGTGACAAGGAAATGAGTCAGAGTGTGCCAAATGGAAGGCGAATGTCTAATCCAAAAAGTAGCCATTAATTTAATGGAAAGATTGTCTAATAGCAAACATTAATCTAGTTGTTAGAAAGGTGCTGTGAGGTAGCTTGAGTCCACACAGCTTTCTTCCTGTGGTTTTTATATAAAATGAACTTTTGCCATTTGACAAAGGTGTTTTCCACTTAAAAAAAAAAAAAAGCTAATCAAGCCAATCAGACGAAATATGCTTCTTTGTACAAATCATAAAACACCAGCAGAAAGTTGCCCATTTTGATTCTAATGGTATCTTTTTCTCTATCCCATTTGAAAAATGTGCTTAGTAATGCCATTTGTTTCTGGCAAACATTTCAGAACTTTCTCAAGGTAAAAGTTAAGAGGCCCATTAACCAATCCCTCTACTCTTCGGTTTTCACAGAATCACCACATTGTACAATAAAGTTAAATGAGTCTTGCTTTTCCTATATGTTAAGGATGCAAGCTGGTAAACTAGACCAACCGTCAGGCTTCTTGGAGCTGTACTTCCCAGAGAGAGCCTACCCACAAGTTCAAGTTCCAATTTGAGGAGTCTCTTCCTTCTCATCATCTGAACTACAGTATGTAATAGAACTGTAAACAAGTGGGTATAAAGCTTGGCTGAGTAATCACATCTCTGGGCTGTTATGCAAAAAGCAGGAACTTGGGAGTGAGAAGACTTGACTTTGAGTCCTGACTCTGCAAGCAAGGTGGGAGATCTTGGGCAAGACAGATTTCCTGACCCTCAGTGTCCTCTCCTATAAAACAAGGTTACAACCCTTTCCTACTTCAAGAAGTCCTTCCTTAGAAGAATGACATAAAATCATGTGTAAAAATGTTCTGAAGTCTCAAAGAATTGCAAATGTGTGATATTTTCAGTAGGAACTTAGAGTGCCTATCCACCCTGGTCCTTTCTTTGGGAAGAGCCCCCATCACACCCTTCCAAAGGGTGGACCTAGGGAACCATATTTGAAATAATCATGATGATGATAACTTAAAAACAAGAGCTACAATTTGGGATGATGAGAAAGCTCTAAGGATGGAGAGTGGTGATTGTTGCACAACAGTGTGAATATACTTAATGGCATTGAATTGTACTGTTAAAAATAGTTAAAATGGTAAATTTTATTTTATGCATATTTTTCCACAGTAAAAAAAAAAAAACAACTTAGAGTCAACACATATTGAGGACTTCTTATGTGCCCTTCTTATATTCCTTGACAAGGAATATTTTATTTCATCTTCCCAATAACCTCGTGCAGTAGGTGCCACTGTTACACTCATTTTACAAATGCGCAAACAGATACACAGGGAACTGACCCAAGGCTACATGCCTAGTAAGTGGTAGAGTTTCATTTGAATCTAGGCAGACTTCAGAGCCTTTCCCTCACCCTCTCCACCAATCAGAGGAAAGCACAAGTCATAAAATCAGGGGAGAATCAGATTATTTCTTAGGAATTTGATATAAGGGATACAAAAATTTTGATTAGATAGCGGTTGGCTCTGGACTTCTTTGCTATAGACCCAGTGTCTCTGGCTCCAAGCAAGTCAAAGCCCTGTGTGAGTCAGTTCTAAGGAAGCCAGGAGTAGGAAGAAAAAGGCAGTCTAAAGAAAACAAGAGACCAGAGAGGGAAGATGAGGAGTTCTGGATAACTTTCCAATTCCTATGTGTGCCTTGCATTTTGTATCTATATGCTTATCAACAAAACCTCTTTTACTTAGGCTCCTCCAATGAGCTATATAATTTGCAAGCAAATGAGTTCCAATTATTCTAATAGAGTATTTCAAGAGTGAAGAGAAGCTGTGTATGCAAAAAAAAAAAAAATCTAGGGCACTGCTTTTATAATAATTAAACATTGGGAAGAACTGAGTCACCCAACAGTTAGGAAATAATAAATTATACAATGTCCATTCCATGGAATATTATATAATCATGAAAATGCACAAGCAGAAAACTGTATATAAGTGGAATAATTACAATAGGGAAAATATATCGGAAACTGTGATGGTAGGCAAGAAGTGTGTGTATGTTTGTCTAAGTGTGTGTGTGTGTTCTATGTTGTTCAAAAACTGCATTAAATTTTTTTCATGCTCTTCAGCCAGCTTTATTGCACTATTCCTTTAAATCAAGTTTAATATACATTGAGATCTCACTCCTGTAAATGATGGGACATTTAATTTTCATGATCATTGAGGTTTCCTCGCTCTTTGTGTGATAAAGCATTCAGAAAGCCAGGAGCGGTGCTAGTTAGTACAGTGGTCACCAGTGTCGACAACCATTCCTTCTGCTCCCTAATGATGCTATCGAGTATGATCTTCCAATATCCAACAAGCATTAAGCTCTGAGTAGACTTAAGGATGAACCCCTCAGCCATTCACTCCACCAGTCTCAGACACTGCCCTGTGCACACCAAGCCACAATCCATAATGCCCAGCTTCCTTGTCTCATGCCTGCATTCGTTCCCATCCTTTCCTTGTTCTTTTTTTGCCTGTCCTAAAACTTCGCTTTCCATTGTCTTGGTTTTTTATTTAAAAAAATAAGAATTTTGGGGGTGCCTGGGTGGCTCATTTGGTTGAGTGTCCAACTTCCACTCAGGTCATGATCTGGCGGTTCGTGAGTTCGAGCCCTGAGTTGGTCTCTGTGCTGACAGCTCAGAGCCTGGAGTCTGCTTCAGATTCTGTGTCTCCATCTCTCCCTGCCTTTCCTCTGATTTCTTTCTCTCAAAAATAAGTAAACATTAAAAAATGTTTTTTAAAAAAAATAAGAACTTTATGGCTATAATTCACATACCATTCTACTCACCCATTTAACGCATATAATTCAATGTTTATATATATATATATATATATATATATATATATATATATACACATACATACATACACAGAGTTGTTCAGCCATCACTATGGTCAATTTAGAACGTTTTTATCATCCCCCAAAGAAATCCTCTACCCACTATCAATCATTCCCCATTTTCCCCCAGTTCTCCTACTCACTGAAGCCCTAGGCACAAAAGTCACATTAAATTGTTAAGAAAAGTTAGAGGGCTCTTAAAAAATTCCCTCTCTTAAAATATTTGATGGAATAATCAAGTCTCAGAGCTGGAAATAATTTTAGAAGTCTTTTAGTATAATTTTTCACTTCTTACCTTCTAAACACTCAATGATGAGGAGCTCTCTGCCCTCCAGTATAAGGTAACTATGAAGTGGCTGCCCACCTTTTGCTCAAACACTTCTGGGGACAGAGGTGCCAAAGTGTCTTGGGTTGACTTGTTTTACAAAGTTCTCCCTCAGGTTGGTTTGTTTCAGTTGAGACATGATTTTACATTAGTTTCAGGTGTACAACACAGTGATTTGACAAGTTTCTACATTATGCTACGTTCACAAGTGTAGCTACCATTTGTCACCATATAATGTTATTACAGTATCACTGACTATATTTCTTATGCTGTGTCTTTTATTCCCGTGACTTATTCATTCCATAACTGGAAGCTTGTATCTCCCTCTCCCTTCACCCATTTTGCCCATCGGTCCACACCCTCTCCCCTCTGGCAACCATCAGTTTGTTCCCCCATGTTTTATCTGTAGTTTCTTCCCTTTCATTCTAGGCCTATTAGGGTCAAGTCTATCCCTTTTTTCCCCCTGATATTTCCATTTGTTACTGCAATAGACAATTGCTCTGAAAAGGCAATCACTCATCACAGCACTCTCCCCACTGGAAAAATACTTGAAAATTCATTCTTGGAGTGTCTTGGACCACAAGCTTCTCTGTGGGCAGAAAATGATTACCAGTGTCAGAGGGAAAAAGTAGACACACATGCACACACACACATACATGAACAGAAGGATAAAAAGAGAAGAGTGCTGGAAGACAGCAGGGGCCAATTGCAAATGGAAAACCCAGCAAAGAGGTCATGGGGAAAACAGCCCTGACTGTGTGAAGTGGAAGCTGACTCCCCATCCCCCAGCAGATCATTTTTCCCTTTGTCTCTAGAACAGGTGATACCCTAACCATAGCTGTGTTATATCTTAGCATACCAGAGGCCCCATGGAATCCAAATAAATGAAAAGATTTCTCAAGCTGGTTTGGAAAAAAATAAGTGGTTTGAATAAAATGATTACCTCCCATTTAAAGCTGTTAGCAGGATATCTGGGAGAACACTGGAGTAAGTAACATGCTGTCCAACAGGGATAGCCCCTGCTCTAACCAGTCATCATCAGCATATTTTTGATGGGAAAAGGTAACTGTGAAATACTTCAATGACTAAGAGGAAGGGGAATTTCTAGAAAATATAAGAGATTCAAAAATCTTGAGCAAATGAGACAAAAGACAAAAAAGCAAAACTATGGACAATATACCTAGCCACCCAGCCCAAGGAGACCCTCACTCATGAGCACGATATACACATATGTACCCATCCTCATACACACAATAGGAGGAGAAACCCAAATGTTTGCTGTCTTTGGAATTCTCATGGCAAATCTGAGTTTAGGCAAAAGTGAAGACCGCCCTGGATCTGAGCAAATCTTAACAGGCAGCCACTGCTCCCCATTTTAGTCAATGGTGCTCTTACATTTGTCTGAGCCCTTCATAATTGGGCACCAGAATTTCAGGTTTCTAAATCACCGCCAGATCTTCTTATCTGATCTAACTTTACCTGTAATGTAAGTACCTCTTTTGGCCTCCTATTCTTTTAGGAAAAAAAGCATCCTCAAACAGGTAAAGATGTTCTGAAGTTGGAAAGCAGGAAGAAAGTACTATAAACACAATAGGGAAGTGCCTTTTTGCTCTCATATGATTTGTCAAGTGATTTAGACCAGGTGGCTAAGGATCCCTTTAGCTTTCAAGGATATGTTACGTGGCTTTTTGTTTTTGTTTTGTTTTTAGTTTATTTGTTTTGAGAGAGGGAGAAGGAGAATGAGTGGGGGAGGGGCAACAGAGAGGGGAACAGAGGATTCAAAGTGGGCTCAGCTCTGTGCTGACAGCACAGAGACCAGTGCCAGGCTCAAACTCACCAACCATGAGATCATGACCTGAGCTGAAGTCAGATGCTTAACTCACTGAGCCACCTAGGCGCCACAGGGATATGTATTAAAGACTATATTTCAATCTTTGCTCACAAGAATGAAAAAAGTGCTACTTGGGGATGGCTTTAGGACTCTTAATCATTATTTACTGGAATCCTAGGTACCCTAATAGGTAGGTAACTGGTCATTTAAAAAAAAAAGTTTTTATTTCTTTATCTTGAGAGAGAGAGAGAGAGGGAGGGAGCTCATGAGTAGGGGGTAGGGGCCAGGCAGAAAGAGAGAGAGAGAGTCCCAAGCAGGCTCCACGCAATCAGTGCAGAGCCTGATACAGGGCTCGACCCCATGAACCGTGAGATCATGACCTGAGCTGAAATCCAGAGTCAGACGCTTAACCAACTGAGCCACCCAGGCTCCCCAGTAACTGCTCATTTTTAAAGCATTTGAAAGCATCAACCTTCAAGAGGTTTCTGTCTGGGCATCCGAGATCAGTACACATTTGCTAACATACATAGCAAGGGATGAGGACTGAAAGCAGGTTCTTCCAATCACTGCAGACAAGCACAGCCATGCAGATGAAGATATTCATCAAGGTCCCTTTTTCTCCAGATGCTCCAGTTTCAGGATCATAGAATTTGCCAATTTTAGTGCCTGACAACATCCAGCTTTCCACTTTCCTTCCTCAATGAACGGCATGCAAGAACCCACCAAAATAGGCTTGACAACTGCTCATCAGGGAAAATCATTACAGTCGTTGCCCTCAGCTCCAAGTCCTGCACTTGGAACATGTATTGCAATCTAGCTCTTTATCAGACTGGGTTCTGCTTCAGCTTAATTTATAAGGCATACCCGGTGAAACCATGTGACCCACTGATTAAAACTCTATGGGCAGCAGAGCCTAAAAAGCAAGGATTGGCACAGGAGGGAAGTGGAGGGCACAAGGCAGGAAACTATACAAAATCAGTAACACATTTTCAGAAAGTGGGGGGCTTGGGGAAGAGGGAGGAGAAATAAACAAAATGTCCCAATAATTTAATGACACAGCTAGAAAAGAGCATTTACAGCTATTTCAGGACTCTCCAACAAAAGGTTTTCCTGAATGCCCAGACATTCATAATACCAACATAACTCTCAGGCGACAGCTCTGGCTGTAAACGTGGTCATGATGCCTTTCTCACAGCATGAGGAGAGCATAACAATGCTCAAGAGGCATCTGGACAGCACACAGCAAAAAGAAAAGCTGAACTCCTCTCCACAGAAGGCCATTAAAACACAAAGTTTGTCTATTACTAAGTCGCATTTTCCATTTTTCTATTTTATAAAGTCAGAGATGCTGGAGGGTATATCAGTCCCCCAGGAATGAGTGCAAAGGGGGATCATGCAGCACAGGAATGTCTCTTCAGTGAGCAGATGGAAGGACTGGCTGGAGACTTCCCATCCATTTCACATAAACACACGTCCGTGTTTGGGCTGTGGTTGTAAGGTCGCTGCCAGGATTATTCGATATTGAAATAACAGACGGGCACCTGGGTGGCTCAGTCGGGATGCCTCTTGATATCCACTCAGGTCTTGATCTCACAAAAGTGACATCTCACTTTCATGAGATCAAGCCCCACATTGGGCTCCATGCTGAGTGTGGAGCCTACTTGGGATTCTCTGTCTCCCTCTCTCTCTGCCCCTCCCCTGCTTACTCTCTCTCTCTCTCAAAATAAATAAATAAACATTTTTTAAAAGACATAATATTCTGAAACCACATAAACCACAGGTCCCCAGATTTCCTCCCCAGTCATTATGGATTGCCTCAACATGGCCAGGATGAGATTCTCCCAGCAACAGGATGCCAAGCCCTCCCACAGTCAAATAACCCACTTGCCACCATTTTTGTTTGCATCATCTTCCCACACGGGCTTAACTCCTTCTTTGAAGAGAAGGAAGCCACTATGACCTGTCAAGTTCCAGGGAAGTAGCACATGGTGGCTGTAAACCCCCCAGGACTGCTCTACAGGGTCAAAGGTGCCCATCTGTTTGATATTCTGTTTGCAGTTCTGTGTGCTGGTGGGATGGTGGCAGTTCTCCCGGGCCCCAGTGTGAGACGGGGATGCAGTGCTGGTCCAAGGACAATAGCCTTTCTCTTGCTGCTGCTCTGGCTCTTGTCTCATCGCATTTCTCCTTCATACCATCTCTCTACGTGTCCTTTGTTCTGCAAACAGTCTCTGCTATCATCATCTTGCAAGGCCTGGAGCTTCCATGCTGCCACTGTCACCACTGCTTCCAGAAGTGAGTCTGTCACCTCTTACGTGATCATATTCAAGGCTGGCTTGGTGAGTGTGTGCACTATGCAATAGGCCCTGTGTTCAGAAGGTTCCCAGGCTTGGTTGAATGCTCTGCTGTCATCATCTTGAAATTCTTAATTTTTGGAACCAGGGGGTCCATTCTTCCATTTTGCATCAGACCCTACAAGTTATGTAGCCTCTCCTGAGAATATTTCAAATAGCTTTATGTCTAAACCTCTCTATTCAGTTGGACATTTTCAAGCAGAGCCTGCTTGAAATTCTCTCTCCCCTTCTCTCTCTCTGCCCCTCCCCCATGGATGCTTGTGCGCGCGCGCTCTCTCTCTCTCTCTCAAAATAAACTTAAAAAAAAAAGGCATTAAAAAGATGGGGGCACCTGTGTGGCTCAGTTGGTTAAGCGTCCAGCTTTGGCTCAGGTCATGATCTTGCGGTTCAAGAGTTTGAGCCCCGTGTCTGGTTCTGTGCTGACAGTTAGGAGCCTGGAGCCTGCCTCAGATTCTGTCTCCCTCTCTCTCTCTCTCTCTCTCTCTCTCTCTTTCTGCCACTCCCCCCATTCATGCTCTGCCCCTCCCCCATTCATGCTCTGTCTCTCTCTGCCTCTCAAAAATAAATTTTAATAAAATGTTAAAAGTTAAAAAACAATCTGTGGTTTAGAGAGGTTACATAACTTGGTTAAGATTGTACAGTCATAGGTGCAGAGAACTCTAACCCAGGGCTGACTGATTCTTCCACGCTATGTTCTGCTATGGTTTCTCCCAAGTTATTAGAGGCACTATTCGGCAGGCTAGATGCAGCACGTATTGAGCTGTTACCATCTGATCTTACTGTCAACTAATTTTCATTTAAGGTGATTCCGTTGGGAAGGTCTCTTCGGGTGCTGACTAAGCTACTCCCACGTGGCCATTTCCTGCCCCAGGGTCTTGTTCTCTGTTAGGTTCTTTCCTTAGGTGCCCTCCCACGCTTAGCCTCTATATTGGTTTCTAATTGCTGCTGTAACAAATTACCACAGATTTAGTGGTTTAAAACAACAAGTCTAGAGGCACCTGGGTGGCGCAGTCGGTTAAGCATCCGACTTCAGCCAGGTCACGATCTCACGGTCCATGAGTTCGAGCCCCGCGTCGGGCTCTGGGCTGATGGCTCAGAGCCTGGAGCCTGTTTCCGATTCTGTGTCTCCCTCTCTCTCTGCCCCTCGCCCGTTCATGGTCTCTCTCTGTCCCAAAAATAAATAAACGTTGAAAAAAAAATAAAACAACAAGTCTATTAGCTTATAGTTTTGGAGGTCAGAAGTCTGAAAGGGGCCTCACAGGGCTCAAATGAAAGTGTCCACGGAGACATGCTCCTTCTGGAGGCTCTGGGGAGGAGTCCGTCGTTTGCCTTTTCCAACTTCTGGACGCTGCCTGCATCCCTTAGCTTGCAGCCATGACACTCCAAGGTCTGCTTCCATCATGTCTCTTTCTCTGACTCTGGCCCTTCTGCCTTCCTCTTGTAAGAACTCTGCGATGCACTGACCGCCTAGATAATCCACAACAGTCTTCCCATTTTAAGGTCAGCAGATTAGAAACTCTAATCCCATCTGTGACTATAATTTCTCCTTGGCACACAACAACATATCCAGAGGGTCCAGGAATTAAGACGTGGACATTTTTGTCCACATCTACACACTACACACACTCACACGCACACACACCTAGCTCCTCATGGGACCTGGATTCCAGGGCTTTCCCCTTCCTATAGACTCTGCTCACCTTCCTATGGATGCATTCTGGTTCCTCTGTGTTCAGCCCATAGACATTTATAAACCACCTATTAGGTTCTAGGCATTCTGCAAGACACAAGGGATACCAAGAAAAAATACATAGTCCCTGTCCTGAAGGAGCTCACACTTTAGTGAAGCTGACAGAAAAATCATGAAAGACAAGAAAATATGGCAAATACTGAGATAAAAGGTAGCACAGGAGAGGAAAGGGCACTCAGGACTTGGGGCTTAGGGATATGCAAAGATAGATGTTACTCAACCTGTTCCTGTCATAGATACACAAGATTAAGCCAGTAGAATTCACCATGGAAGATAAGGATCTGGGATCTGGTCTCTGGCGTCTCTGAAGTATCAGTGCCCAGTGATGCCAGGCAGGGCTGGGCTGCTCAGAGACTAAGAAGCACAGGAACACGTCAATCTCCCTCTGTCCTCCTGAAGGCCTCACTTCAGCATGGGGTCAGTGGCAGCCAGGAGTTGCTCATTACCAAAGTAAGGAGGACCACTGCGAAGTGAAACAAGCTTATAGTATTCACAAGGATGGGCTCATCCCAGGTGGCGCATTCTCCCACTTCCCTCATCTGAACCTGACCTATAAGAAGGTCTTATTTTGAAAGTTGAAAAGGAAAGAAATTGTTACATTAAACACACACAGATGTAATTTAGTTCCTCTCTGAGTCTCAAATGTGGAACGGAAGGAAGGAGCAAGAACTTGTAAGCTTTCAATGACTTTGTTTGTTGTAGATACCCTATCATAGCCATTTCTTGGATGTGCCTGATGATTGACCTTTGCTTCTACTTTTATCATAAGAAACTCAGACTACCATCTGAATCTGTACTTCCTGCCCACAGACATGTCACAAGAACCGAAAGCCTTATTTCCAGCTCAGTACTGAACTCTACTGTCTCCTTTCAGAAGCACAGCGCATATATATATATATTTTTTCCCATTTTCCTATTTATCCTTCCTAACTATGACAAACCAGGTTCTCTTATTTCTCTCTCTCTCTCTCTCACACACACACACACACACACACACTTCCTTTCCAGTGGTGCAACCAAAAAGCTACTTTGATGAGATTGAATTCATGTTAAATCAGGTGACTTTGTGAAATCCCTAGTGTTTGTACAGGGCTTTATAGTTGTTCTTGGCCATTGAACCTTGTTGCTCGTAACCACTTTATGAAACAGTGCCTTCGATGGGGGCCCTTTAGGTCCTAAGAACCTTTCAAATCCAGAGTCCCCTCTGAGAACACTGAGTAAATGTGGGCTTTCCTTTTTTTTTTTTTTTTACTATGTTGAATAAATTCTGCCCTTCATCTACAGATGGCTAAACCAGAAATCAGTTGATTCTCTGCTTATAGTCCCATATATACTATATGACCATCAGCCTCAGCCTGAATACCTCTAGTGACATGGTTATCACCTCCTAAGGCAATCCCCATCTTTGGTTGTTTCTGACCAATTGGCAGACAGAGATGGCCAGACAGAGAAGTTTACAGATTCTTGTAGTGCATCTACAAGAGGGCCATGAGAGAGGATACCACCTTCATAGGGTTTGGTGTGGACCCATTACAGTTTCTCTATATTGGAAATGGCCAACCAACCCAATCACACCCTTTCTCTTGGGCAATAGGACTCTCTTGGACAGGGAGTCACAGAAAAGGTAGGTCACTGAATCTAATGTCTTTCCCTTCCAAATAATGCACGAGGCTGGTTGTTTATCCCAATCTTTGAAGTACTGGGACTTGGAGGTACTGTGGCTAAAAAAGACACTGTACATTATAACACAACTCCATTAATGAAGGGAATTTGGATGCTTCTCCTCCTTGAAACTTTAAAAATTCAAATATAAGAGTCTAATTGTTACACTCATTCTAAAGGTGAGGACCTGGAGTCTCAGGAAGATTAAGCATTCCACAAGTCTCCTGGCTAGGAAGTGGCACAGCTAGCCTCTGTTACCGCAGCTACAGATTTTGGTTAACTAAAAACAAACCAAAATACCTAACTAAATGTTTTAAAAAATTAAAACTAAATAAAATTTGTTAACATATGGTCTTAATGTATGATAATAAACAAAACAAAACCCTATAGCACAACTTGGCTGAATCTCTGGGGGAATGATGCCGAGTAGAAAAAAGCAATTCTAAAGGCTACCTACTATATGATTCCGTTCATTTTTGAAATGACAACATTTTAGACAGGGAGGCTAGGTTAGTGGTTGCCAGGGGGTGATGAGGACAGAGGTGGAGGCAGTGGTCAGCAGGCTTTGACTCTGAGCTGGGCAGTAGGGACGCTGTTCCTTCTGTCCACTGGCTGAAGACAGAGTAAGTTTTAGGTCAAGTGTTCTTCAATGAGCCAACCCACAGGAAAGGCTGTGCTTCTCCGACAATTTTTCAACTTACTATCCACCCTAGAGAAATTGAGTGAAGTTATAAGTTTTTCAAATGGTTAGTGTGACATTAAGATTGATACACAGGTACTTGCCTGGGGAAAAGGAACGTTTACAGCAGCTTAGTGCTGTAGGGTCAACCAGACTTGCGGTTGACAGTGAAGATTGAGGACAACCTACAAGCCATCGCATCTGTTTTGTGAAAAGACAGAGTGATCAGATGGCGTGGGAAGTGGAGCCTGAGAAAAGAGCAATTCCAGCGTGGTGCATCTCAGTTCTTTCTGAGCTACTGGCTGTTCACAGCCAACAGGCCAATGGCAAGGGTAAAGATGTACAAGAAGTTTGGCAAATAGTGCAAGAGAGGAGTGAAGGGAAAAGAGATGGCAGAGGACATGTACAGGATTCACAGCTTGAACAGACTGTGTTTAGGCTCTGTCCCTTAGAAACAGTGAGGCTCTGAGCAAGTCTCTTAGTCCTTTGAGCTACTGACTCATTTGCAAAACAGAGCAAAGAACCCTTGCTGGCCTACATTACCAGTTGGTTGGGAGGAACAAATGGAATAAGGTTAGTAATACATACTCCGTGAACACTTCCATTCTTCGCAAATGCAAAGATTAGTAATGTGATTGACAAGATTCCTACTAGTGGTCTCTAAATTTCTATACCTATGATTTGGCAAGTGAATTAATTCCACCTGAAGGCTGGAGGGTCCATGGCCCTCAAGTGAGCATCACTAAATGATCAGTCTTGATAGCAGCCACTGCACTTACCATGAGTTCATGGATGGGGACATACAGTGGGAATGGAATAAAGCATGATGTCCCCCATCTGAGCTGAGCTTTAATAACTTCAGCTGGTTTCCTAGCATGCTTCCCTGACTGGCCCTTGGCCCAAAGCTATGCACACAGAGAGAATTAAATAATGAATGCTCATCTAATTTGATGAGGATTCTTATGTTTTCCATTTAGGTAATTTGGGAAATCACTACTTTTGGAAATGCTGCACAGGAGAGGGGACACTATCATGGTGGGTGACAGTCTATCCAGAGACACTCTAGGAGGGAGGCACTTAGGGCTGAGCTGAAAAACTTGAGAAGTGGCATAGTGTGGCAGAAAGCACATGGGCTCTAAATGCAAGTAGCTGTGTGAGTAACCTAGCTTTGTCTTCTCTGAGCCATGGCTTCTTCACCTCCCTGTCAATGGTAATGACAATAATGCTCTCCTCCCAGAATTATCCTGAGGACTAAATGGTAAACAGATATGGTACAGCTGGAACAGAGAAGTAACACAGTAACTTGGATCCTTTCTTTCTTCAAAGGATAGGAAGAAGATATAACTCCTTTAAGATATCTTGTTCATGTTTTTCAGAGATAATGAGAACAGGCGCCTTGGATAGCTAAGCTTATCCTCTTTATAGCTCCTGGGAATGCACCTTAGCAAGCCTGGGATTTGGAGGCAAACCTAGATTCGTATTCATGCTCTAGCAATTACAAGCTATGTGATCTTAAGCATGTTAGCTAATTTCTCCCAATCTCTGTGTCTTCAGTGTAAGAGTTTAATAATATCTATGAATATGGTTGCCTAGAAAGTTAAATAGGTAGTAAATATAAAGTGTCTAAGACATTGTCCTACACGTAATTTGAACGCAATAAGCGTCTGTTCTCTCCATAACTATCTTGGGTGAGGCAGCAGGAGTGCACAGAGAAATGGGCAGAGCGTCCACAGACATCACTATTATTTTTCATAATCATCACTAATCCTTGGTTCCATCTGAGCAGTATGTTCTTCCCACTGGAGTTCCACAACAGGTCACACTAAAGGACTTCGGGAGTGTGGATAAGTCAACAGGGTAGTGTAATTGTCAAAAAACAATGGATGTAATCCCAATACCACACCTGGATACTGAATGACACATTCACGTTTGACACGAACGAGCTGGAGAGCACGCCGGGTGGGAAAGTGGCTGGAAAGATGCCACGTGAAAAATGTCCAAGGGACAAGGACAAGACAAACTGAAGGATGAGTGCAAATAAACCAATATTTGAAGGGCTGATAAGTGAAAGGATGATTTCATTGATTGTGGAGAGAACTCAGACCAGTGAGTAGAAGTTACTTGAGGATACAATTCCAAGAATTCTCTGGAAATGCAGCAGTCTACCAGTGGAACAGGCTGTCCGGTGAAGGAGAACCTGAGTCCCAGTGCTTGTCACTCAGGGGCAGAGGTGGGTAGGCTAGCATGCACATCCCTCAGGTCCTTCACAGCTCTGAAAGTCCATCTCAGAAGAGGCCTATGCTCCAACAGAAGGCCCATGCTCCGACAGAAGAAGTCTTGAATTAGCAGGTCATTTATATATACCAGTTCCTTCAGCGTGTTGTAAATCTTGGGGGCACCACAACAGGATAGAGGAGAAAGACATCTTATTTACCTTAATACTAGCTATAGTTCCTACTGTACATGAAAGGCCCAGTTTATGTATTTAACAAATACATATTACTTACCTACTCTAAGGAGGGTACCTGAAGTGCCAAACCAACCTCTTCCTCATGTTAAATGTTTCATTCCAACAATATAGTGTAGAAAGGAAGCTATTATCACCATTTAAAAACAGACTTTGAAGTTAAAAAAAGGAACAAAAAGTTTCATTTTTGAGCATATTATTTAATACCATGACCTTCAGTTTCCTTACATGTAAAATAGGAATGATAGTGCTGTGTACCTCTGAGGACTTGTTGAATGTTCATTCATTCATTCAACAAATACCTGAACACCTATTATGGACCAGGCCTGGTTTGACTTGCTGGGAACTTACATCATTGGGCTAAAAAAGACATACACACTTGTGGAGCTTATATTCTAGGTGGAGGGAGGGGGGGACATGGTAATAAACACAGTAAATAAGTTTTTGGAGTATGTTAGTGTGAACATACTGTATAAAAGTACTATGAGAAAAGAAAGCAGTAAGAGGGATAGGGAGGAAAAGGCAGTCTCTGTGAAATGATTAAGTAAACTAATACAGTAAAACTTATTGCACGATAGGTTCAGTAGAAAGTCTTCAATCAGTGTTGGCTATTATTACTATGGAGACTTCTGAGCTCACATGGCCTACCCTTTAACGCATCATCCACTCCTGATTTATTGAATAGGTGACATGTGTTCAAAATCAAAACCAAAAGGAAACGGATCCTGACACTGTTTTGAAGTGTCATTTTCAATGAAAATGTCGTAAGTTTAGGGTTCTGGCATTACCTCATTTATTCAAGGTTGCTGATAAGATTCTAGGAAATACAGATATGCAGGAATTCTGGCTTGAACAGAATTTCATCAGCTAAGTGACCTAACTTTTCTAAGCTTTAGTTTTTCCCTGATATTTGACCAGGGCTATTGTAACATTTAGTAATCACATATGTAAAATGCTGGGCACACAGCAGGTACAGTGAGCTTACATTATTATTATCATTGTCCAAACTCATCTGAATTTTTGGATCTTCCCTGTGTACAGAATGAAAAAACAAAGCTGTATTCCTCAGGAGGGAACATTCCACAATCACGTGTTACTAGGAGTTGGCCTAAGGTCACTTGCCATGAGAACAAACCAGGAAAACATAAGGAAGCGTTCAACTGATTGAATGCTCCGTCCAGTTCTCAGCCTTGCTAACTCCTTGGCTGCAGTCTTCAGAATTCCAGAAGATGCAAACAAAAGACACACTGATTCACTCAAAACAGTTCTTCGTATAAATCTGAGGGTTTAGCCAAAAAAACAGTCCAAAAGGATTTATGAAGTGTGCTTCCCTCCAGAGCCTGCAAGTCAAGGAGATCACAAGCTCCCTTTAATCAGCCCTAGTTTCCCGGAGACCTCTGTAGCATCAACCCTCTGCTTCTTACCCCTCTGATTGAGAGTTTTGGAAAATGAGAATTTAATTTGCTCCATGTTGAACTTTTTCTCATGAGGACTGCTTTACAAGGAAGGAGCGCTTTCTGCTTTTCCCTATCAGTCCCATTTTCTGCAAGTTCTGAAGTAAATGAAAACTTTGTAGTGTTTATTGGTGTTAGCACCTTTTCCACTATGTCCCCAAGACAAGAGGGCTATTTCTAGAATTGGAAGTCCTCCACTCACTCCTAGAAAGCACAGTAACCCCCTCTCTGCTGTTGGGAGACTTGCATCCAGCAATATAATCTGCCCCTTCCAGGGGTAGCTGTGACCACCTGGCACTTGGAGAGGAAGTGGGCTTCGGTGGGTCTGAGTCAGTGCTTCTTGCACAATCTGTGGTGAAGGACCAGCTTGTTCCTATTTCCAATCCATCGTGGACTGATACTTTATAAAATACAATAAAAATTAATTGCTAGGAAAAAATTTAAAGACATAAAATGCAAGCCACTGTTTTATTATCAGATCCAACAGTCATAAAATTACTCTGTCAAACTGCAAAAATTTTAAATGTTTATTCACAACTTCTGTATTTTATCCAGCTGTAGATTGCAGCACTGATCTGTCACTGGTGAGCCATGAACACTTTACTTGAAATGGAACACAAAGCCAACCTATCCCTTTCCCTGTAAGATGATATATTTAAGTGCTGGGGTTGCCACATGGGAATCACGCACTAAATACTACCTATTGCTGTCCTCCCCAGGCTGGTGAGAAGAGGGGAAACATCCAGGAGACTGACATGGATGTCTGAGTTCCTACTCTGTTGCTATGACCTTGGACAAGTGTCTTCACTGTGATGAGTGTTAGTTCCAAAATGTAAAATACATGAGATGATCTAGAACCGAACATCTAAATCAGTGACTTATGAATTTAACTGAAACCCAGAATGAAAAAAAATTCATTATGTCCCAGTACACAAACCCACCAACATACACTCAAGCAGGCAACTGCAAAGTTTCATGAAGTAATATTATCCTTATCACATGCTATGCATTCTGATTTCTCTATTTTTTTAATGCTGGTCAAGGGGCACATGGCTGGCTCACTCAGTACACCATGTGACTCTTGATTTCAGGGTTGAGTTCGAGTCCCATGCTGGGCGTAGAACTTTAAAAAAAATACATATATATATATATATATATATATATATATATATATATATATATATACACATACATATATATATATATTTAAAAATTAAAAAATGCTGGTCAAGACATATTTGACTTCAAATCCACTACTTGAAAAACGCTACGGCAAATGATCTCTAGGGTTTCTATCTTTGATGATGAGATTAATGAGTAAATAGGTTCCTCTCAGTCATTTACAACTTGATTTCCGGGTAAGACTGACATTACCTAGAAGTTTTTGTTTAAGCCAACTGATTCTACATTAGGATAGTCTTCAAAATTTTTTTTTATTCAAGGTTAATTAACATAGTGTTATAGTAATTTCAGATGTACAACATAACAATTCAACAATTCCATACATTTCTTAGTGTTCATCAAGATATATGTACCCTTAATCCCCTTTATCTATTCCACCCAACCCCCACCTGCCTACACTGGGATACTAAGTGAATCCATTTGTCATAAAGAATAATGGTCAAGGACCATTCTGTTCTCAATGGCTCAGTCGGTTAACCGTCTGATTTTGGCTCAGGTCATGATTTCTTTTTTTTTTTTTTTTTAATATTTATTTATTTTTGAGACAGAGCATGAACGGGGGAGGGTCAGAGAGAGAGGGAGACACAGAATCCAAAGCAGGCTCCAGGATTTGAGCTGTCAGCACAGACCCCGACACCAGGCTCAAACTCACGGACCTTGAGATCATGACCTGAGCCGAAGTCAGACGCTTAACTGACTGAGCCACCCAGGTGCCCCGCTCAGGTCATGATTTCATGGTTCGCGAGTTCGAGCCCTGCTTAGGGCTCTGTGCTGGCAGCTCAGAGCCTGGAGCCTGCTTTGGATTCTGTGTCTCCCTCTCTCTCTGCCCCACCTCCGCTCACACTTTGTCTCTCTCAAAAATAAACATTATAAAAATTTTTAAAAAATGGCCAAAGATGTGGGTGTCTTTGGCTCATACCTCTGGATGACAACCTAGAGGCATCACTGGATAACTCCTACCTGCCCTCATACAAGCTTCCTTCAGGTAAATGTACTGGGAGACAATTATGGGTAAATTTCCTTATTGGATTTTGTGGTCTGGCTAAAAGGCCACCTTGTTTCTGGAGAAAGGAGAAGGGACAACAGTGGGAGTTAACAGGCTGCTGGAAGTGTTAGGACTGAACTGGTATTTCCCTTCTTTCACATGTTAGAGGCAGCAGGTGAGAAACTTAGTAGGAAAAGAAAACTGACATGCAGCTTTCTATGTGGAAGGATATTTTGTAGTCCTTTTATTCTTTTAATGAATAATTTTAACTTGTGAATCTCAACTTTGTCGAGGAATAAAAGATGAAGTTATTTCTAGTAACTTCTACTTTTGTGCTCTGTAGGACCTCCCCTTTCCTCTTGAGTAGTAAGAACATCTCTAATTGACCTCCCAGTCTGAGTTGCTAAGTGTTTCACTTGGTAACTTTAATCTCCTATTCAATACGAGGCTCTGTGCCTCTCTCCAGCAGAGGCAAGTCTTGCAGCTCTAGGGGCATGGGATGCTGGAGGAATGATCTCTCACCTGCATCCCTCACCTTCTCCCTGAACTTATTCTTATGGTTGGTTCCTTTCATGACTATCCACAGCAAATTTGAGAGCTGGTTGTGCAGAAATGACATCTTTTCAAAAAGCTCCACGTGAATGCTGGTTTGCCTCTTCATCAAGTTCAAAAAGGGATTCCCAGGTGAACCCCCCCCACCTGGCAGGGGTTAGTTTTTCTGACTGGTCAGATGCCCGCACTTTGGGATACTATCCATGTCCTGGCTTGCTCTTAGGGGGGAGGGGGGGGCACATCTGTTGACTCTGCTGAGAGGCACTACCAGGGTTCTTCTCAGGAGTTGTGGGGAGTGCTCTCCTGTTGGGTACCACCCAAAAGGCCAAAGTCCCAAGCCATTTTCTGTGGATTCACTTGAGACCATGGTGCCCAAGAAACCTCACATCCACATCCTACCAAATTTGTCCTCTTTCCACTCTCTCTATTCCTTCTCTTAGCTTCACAGAGTCTCGGCATGAGGACCTCTTTCTGGGATAACTGCTCACCAATTTTCAGACAAAAGATGATCTTCTGAAAGGTTACCCCGAAACTTGACATCTCCCCCTCCTCCAGCCCACTTTACATGGGTGTGAGAGCTAAAGGCCATTCAAGAATTGGTTCTGCTCAAATACATCTTTTGAAAACACTCTGCAGGAAAATGCTGGCCACAGAGCTGCAGTTGTGACCTTAGAGAAGCGGGGATTTTTTTTTTTTTTTGGCAAGCCTGAATTTTATGTATTTTTTATATTTTAGCACAGTTATACAATGTTCTATTAGTTGGAAAACTGGATAGCTACAAGTAAAAGAATGAAACCGGACCACTTTCTAACACCATAAAATCAAAATGGATTAAAGACCTAAATGTCAAAAGTGGGGATTTTAAACACCTTGTTTTTAGCTGTGAGCTCTTCTCACCTCTTCTTAGAAAACAGGAAAGACTCCACTCAGCATCTCACACTACCTTAGGTTTCTACAGCAAGCCACCCTGTAGGACCTGTGCCAGGCACTGTGGACACAGCAACGGGCACACACATGGCCCTTGCCCTCAAGGAACTCAATCTAAGGAGACATTACACACACACACACACACACACACACACACACACACACACACACACGGAATTGTGACAAGTGCTCTGGAGGAAAAACAGAGTGCCAGCCAGGAGACTGGACTTAGTTGGGGTATCAGGAAAGGGGTCTCTGAGGAATGGATATTCAACCAGAGGCTAAGAAACAACCAGGTGGTGTGAAAAGCAAGGGTAGCCCAGGCAGAAAATGCTTCTGAAGCCAGAAAGAGACTTCATTCCCCAAAGGATGGTCCAGTCAACTGGGTGCAAAAGATGAAATCAGAGAGGTAGATGATAGCCAAACTGTCCAGGACCTCCAGGTATGTTAAGGACAGTAGTCTTAGTCCCAAGAGAAAAGAAAACCATCAATGGGCTTTATTTGCTCCCATGATCAAATTTTCATTTTAAAAAGGTAATTACAGCTGCACAGCTTGAAAGGGCATCAGAAGGCAAGAATGGAGTGGGGAAGGGAGCAGGTATACTGGCATGCAAGTTTTAAAGCATTTCTAGTTATGCTGGGTCTAACCCCTTTTCAAAGCCTTGCCTAATCAACATTCAAGAGCAAGGTTGTATTAACTTACATTAACTTAATTTCCTACACTTTTCCTGTTCTGGGATCATACCCTCCCTCTTACCACTTGCTAGCTGTGTGGCTTAGGGACCGCCTATGAGCCTCCTCAGGTTCTTCAATTATGAATTAAGGAGCACTCTTCTACTCTGAAGATTTGCATTAGGGTGAAATGAGAGCCTGGGTACATGGACGCTCCACAAACACAGACTCATCTCAAGCAAATAATCCTGTCAATTAAAAAAAGGAAAAAAGGAAAGCCTCTTCTACTGGATCTAATTAAACAAAATTCTACATACATAAATTATGCAAGATATTACCCAAAATGCATTTACTAGAGTGGCAAATTTTATGGTATTAGAATAGTAATATTGTAAGTCAGAATTTTTTTTCTTTTACAGATAGCAGTGATACTAAAACGGTGAAGAAAGATTTATGTCTAGACATTATACTGGCAGACATTTTAATTAAAACTCCTTGATACCCTCCCCATAAGAAAAAGGCCATCTATATTCCCAATGACACAGTTTCCCAGAAATCTAGTCTTTATTAATATAACTTTGAGAATTGGCACCTCCCCAGAGGATCTATACCTCCAGAGTAAAAACTATGCTATCTACAAAGGGGAGAGCAAATGTACCACCGCTCCGCTGTCTGATGCCCGTGGCAGACATCAGAAGATGTGGATAAGTGGGTACAGCACTCCTTTCTATGGAGCCCAGACACAGCCTCAGAAGTCCCAGCCAAGGGCTCTAGGCAGCTACCCCCACTAACCCAAAGATACTCCCGGTCCGAATGTACTCATTTTCAAAGTAGGGGGAAAAATCAAGCAATGAGAGTCTAAGTAACATACCTGGAATTTCATTTACAAAAAGCAGAAAAACAAATTCCCCATTAAATTGAACCATTCTCTACATCTTTCACATTTTTTTAAACATCACTATCCATCTCCTCATAAGCTCATGGAAAGTACAAGCGCAGTAATAGTCCAAACGCATAAAGATATAATCTGTTTTACTCCAGTTCAATAACGTGAGCTGTTTTAACATATATTACATCAGAGGCATATATTACAAAACAAAACCCTTTCAAACAATTTTAAAGAACTCCAGGTGAGAATGTTCTGGGTACATTCTCTGCCAATGGGGATCTTCATAATCACTGTTTTGGATATGGAAGAAAAAAAAGTGGGGTTTTTTTTGTTGCTGTTGTTGAGTCCCTTAGTCTTGTTCATGCTTAATGCAATTTTGTGTGGTGAAAGATTAACTGAACAGGCAATGGTGAGAATGAACTATACGACAAGGATAGATTATGTAAATATGAATGCAGGTTTTTAAAAAGTTTTACTTACTTATTTTGAGACAGAGGGAGAGAGCATGCGCATGGAAGAGGCAGAGAGAGAGAGAGGGAGAGAATCCCAAGCAGGCTCTGTCATCAGCACAGAGCCCAATGTGGGGCTCAAACCCATGAACCTGCAAGATCATGACCTGAGTTGAGATCAGGAGTCAGATGCTTAGCCGACTGAGCAACCCAAACACCCCTGGATGCAGAGTTGTTTTTTTTTTTAATGTTTATTTATTTCTAAGAGAGAGACAGAGCGTGAGCAGGGGAGGGGCAGAGAGAGAGAGAGGGAGACACAGAATCCGAAGCAGGCTCCAGGCTCTGAGCTGTCAGCACAGAGCCCGATGAGGGTCTTAAACTCACCAACTATGAGATCATGTCCTGAGCTGAAGTTGGACGCTTAACCAACTGAGCGACTCGGGTGCCCCAGAATGCAGTTTTAAGGAAGCAATTTTTAGGGGGAAAATTTCTCTACAAGAAGCACAGAAACACAGAAACAGAAACCTTGCTGTCTCAAAAAGCAATTGATCTGGAAAAAATTAATGTTTAATAATGACACAGACAAACTCCTGGCACTCATTAATTGGCTGGTTATTCAGAGAAGCTAACAGTGTACTAGGCATAGGAAAATATTTGAAACTGGTGTGGCAGGGTCAAGAGCTCAACCCCTGCTCCAACTTTGTGTGGTATGATCACTGCAGAATACTGCACGGGATCTGCATTTCCATGCAGCTCATGGCAGTTCCGACAACTACTATCTCATTTCCAAAGCATGACCCCAACTAAGAGCTTTGTGATGAAGCAGATTTTTTACCCATGGCTAATAAAGCATGATCCCTAAGAGAAGATTGTTGCTGCCTATTTCTAGTCTCTATGCTTTTACTTATTTTCAAATTTACACATGTAATAACAAACAGAACTCTTTCATGATCTATAGCAAGCTACAGAACACTCCTTTTAATGAGGCTGGTAATATTTGAGCCACAAGTCCAATTAAGAATCTTAAAACATTGATTTACTTAGGGATACTATAGCTGTTCTTTTCAGACCTTGAATTTCTAAATTTTGAGACTATGCCACACTTGAATGTTCCTTTAGTCATCAAAGTGGTCACATGTGTACACATAGCTAGGTGTATGTGTGTATATAATTCTTGACACATATCATGTAATGTTACATATACATATTACACCTATGTAATACGTGAAATATGTGTGCATATATACATATAAACTATATGTATACATAAAGTATATATGATGTCATCTTACCACAGCTCCAAAGAGGTGGGCAAATGAGAACACTGGAGAATGGAAAGATCTGGTGAGTCACCCTGATTTCACCAGTAAATCCAGCAAGAGATGTCCCATCACCTCACTGCCTGTTGAGGCCCCTTTCCCATTTTGATTTAGTATTCATTGTTATGCTTCATTTCCTTTATATTTTACAAAATTTTGGAACTATGCTAAATTATGTCAGAAACCCTGGAAATATGTCCAACAGTCTACAGTTCAGAGAAGTTTAAATGCAAAAGACATGAAAATTACATTTTAACTGCTTATTTGAAACTGTTCACACTGAAGACTAAGGAAGCGATCAACTCACTATTATTGACCGCAACAGTGTTTTTACCCTGAAATGCCTCCCATTTTGGTGATAGAACAGACATAAAATTTACCACTTTAACTCTCTTGAAGTGTGCAGTTCTGTGGCATGAAATACATTCACACTGTTGTGCAGCCATCACCATCCATCCCCACAATTTTTTCATCTTCCTTAATAACTCTGTACCCATTAAACATGAATTCCTTCCCCCCCAGGCCTGGGCAACAATTTTCCACTTTCTGGCATTAGGAACTTGACTCCTATAGGAGACTCATCTCAAAGGAATCATACAATAGTTATTCTTTTGTGTCTAGCTCATTTCACTTAGCTATCATCAGGGTCCACCCACTTTTGTAGTATGTGTCTGAATTTTCACTATTTTTAAGGCTGAGTAATATTCCATGGTACATATACACCCCTCTCTTTATCCATTCATCCATCACTGCTTCTACTTTTGGGCTATTGTGAGTAAATGCTGCTGTGAACTTGGGTGTACAAATAGCTGTCTGAACCCCATCATTGGGGTATATAACCAGAAATGGATTGGAACTGCTCGATCATAGGGTATTTCTATGTTTAATTCCATTCTTACATACCTAAATGAGGAACGCAACAAATACACCAATCGAACACATTGTGTGGGTTTTAATCAAGGCAGTGGAAAAACCCCATCAGATTTTCTTGCATCACACCTCACTTAACCTGCTGGAACACCTTACATCTATGAACTGACTCGAAGACGCCAAAGGCCTCCAGGCCTAGGCAAGCCTTCCAGAGCTCTTGCCACAGACCAAGCCTGAGGCTTTCCTGTTGACAGGAAACAGGACCCAGTACAGCTCCGTCTGTAGAAGTGCCGAGGTCAGTCCAAACTACACCCAAAACTCAGCTCTGCAGCATCCCACAGGCACGGGTGTGGATCCTGGCATCAGAGCCCGGTAAGTATAAAACCTGAATTTTTATAAAACTAGTAACGGGAAAACAGGAAGATCAAAGAAGGTGGTGAAATCCCCACCAAGGCCAATGATTGCACAACACGTCGCTCCCTGAGGCACTTTTTTCCACCTGCTATAACACTAAAATTAGGAATGTTTCAAGTTATTTGAGAATTCACCAATCCCAAAACTTTCCTTTATTAGAAGTTCTTCCAAGGTTTGTCAGAAATTCCCTGTTTAAGGAAGCAGGAAACTCCAAGGAATTTTAGGACTGATAGTGTAATACACGTTTGGGCAGAGCCATCATTCCCTATAATTCATCAAAAACATAGTCTAACATGCAGTTTATAGAGAAATTCTGAATGTATAATGACATGTGGAGGTACTGGGCCATAATGTGGTCAATGCTGTGGAGAAAAAAATTCAGGGCCAAGCAGGTAGAGTACAAGGGGTTACCCTAGGAATGGTTGGTCCCCTTTTGGGAGGGAAGAGGGGTTAAAGAGAACTGTGTGAACCAGCAAAGGAATGCAATGACCAGGAACATATGAGGACCATGCAATGAAGGGTGAAACTGAACCTCTCTGGATGGGGACGCAAGGCTTTGCCTCTCTACTCGCACTCCAGTTCCCCCTTTTTTTTTTGGTTCCCCTTTTTAAGGACTTGAAATACATTTGGCCCAAGAGATTAACTGGGCTGTGCTGATCAGCGGGTAAGGTCTCCATATACTAAAAGGTGACACACAGCTCTTCCGTCCCTCGCTCCTCTCGCCCTGTGGGACGCACACCATGACCTCAGCAGGCTCAGTCGTCTCTTTGCCCAAGAGTATGAGTGGGTCACTGCTTTGGGTTCCTCCACCAGTCAACTGTCCACAGGATGGTCAGATTCCCAGATACAGACATGAACCTCAGAAGAGGTTAAGAGGTCTCTGTTTAATGGACTGAACCTGAGCTGTATGAAATTACCTGAGCCCTGCAGCAGACTGTGATCTAACACATAATAAAGTCACGCACTTTGACTCTTGTCTGCTGCTGATCCACGTGTACAGCTTCTGAAAGGGTCTTGAAGGATGTAGGAAACCCTGGGTTCTCTAAGATCCCCATCCCAAACAGCACTCTTCAGTGTAGGATGCAGGCTAAAGATGCATGCTCTGTTAAATGTCTTAGTGTTTTATGCAATCCTGATGCTGAGTTGGTATTCATAGCCTTATATCCCTGAAATCAATTTGTTTTAGATGTCACTGCAGAGTCGTCCTCAATTCTTGATAGAAATAAAATTACATTTTCACGTAAAGGTGACAGCAACAATAACATAGACACTTAGCAAACAGTTTTTGAACTAGAACTAAATTCTAAATTATTCCTGAAAGAAACAGAATGTGTCCCTACCCATTCCTTAAGCACAAAGATATAGTTTTATTCATGCAATATCAGTGTTGTTCAAGGGCAACAAGATTAAGCATCCGACTTCTTGATTACCGTGTCAGGATTTGTGGGATCAAGCCGTCCATCGGGCTCTGCGCTGACAGCATGGAGCCTGCGTGGGATTCTCTCTCTTCCTCTCTCTCTCTGCCCCTCCCCTACTTGTGCTCTCAAACAAATAAACTTAAAAATATATATAACAATGTTGTTCAACATGTAGGGCTTTCCTCTCCCCGTTTCAAGTTGAATTTCATTATGAATACCCAATATTGCCAAGTATCTAGCTATTCTAATTAGATTACCTCTTATGTTTATAAAAATAGCAAATCAATTGCTCCTCACAATTCCAGTGCAGCTCTTCCTGCCCACGGGTCTGGTCTTTGTGCTTTAATAAAAATACCTTTTTGCTATGAAAAAAAGAAAAGGCAGGGTAGGGGGAGCACCTAGCGGGCTCAGTGGGTGGAGCAAGCGACCTGATCTCAGGGTTGTGAGTTCAAGCCTGATGCTAGGCGTAGAGATTACTTGAAAATAAAATCGCAAAAAAAAAAAAAAAAAGGCAAAAATTTCTCTGAATACCACTTCAGAAATACTAATTCACACTAAGCATTCATTTAGTAACAGCATCTTAAAAGTTCCAAAGGTCTTAGTACATGTCCACTCAGTGCAACAGTCTTCATCCTGCCATGGAAGCAACTACCCAACTCCGACTTATCCCCACCATGTTACAAAACAAGGCAAAGACAGAGGGAATAACATACCCTATTTTCCAGGAGACGTACAATATAAGAATAGGGTAAGCAGGTTTCCAGGTCCCCCGCCACTGTTTTATGTGCCTGTTTCATCTTCTGTCTTCCTTCCTGGGCACGACGGGACTCCTTTGATGGAAGGCAAGATGGCTGCCATCCTTCAGTTATCACAGTACTGTACCTTTAGAATGGACAGCATCAGCACTGTGATAACTGAGCCAGGGCAGCCTGTCAGTCACGGTGTCGGCCAGCACCATCCTTTCTGGGTGGCTGCACGACTTCCTCCGAAGGCTCCCGTGAAGTGAAGAACTAAAAGATCCCCTTCTGGTTTGAGATGTGGGGAAGCAAAAGAAAGAGTAGGGTCATGGCCCAGCAAGTGGTGAGACTGAAATAGTAAAAGGCCCAGTTGAATCATATTAGAATGAAAGATGAACACAAGATGAATGCATATTAATGATGAGCAACCATGTGATTAAGCTTTCAACTCTGACAATACATCAAATATGCAGTAAGCTTCCCAGCTGTTTCAGTGTTATCTCTTCCATGCATGGATTCGCCAACTCTATCTCCCTGACCTCAATCACCCATGTAATAAATACTTAGTGAGGAACTACTCTGTTCCAAGATCTCTTCTAGATGTTCAGCAAATGCTCCTTGTCCTCAAAGTGCTCACAAACATAGCCATAATACTTCTCATGTGTCTTACGTTTAATAATTTCCTATGTGCATTCTCATTTGGTTTTCACAACAACTCACATGGGGCTGTCCATGAATTATTCATTATCACAAAAGGTTTTAGAAATAGATTACATATCATTAGCCCATTTTACAGATAAAAAATAAAAACCTGAGCAGTTAGGTGATTTACCTGAGATCATGCCCTAAGTTATGATAAACTTGGGTTCAAATCCATGTCCAATGATCAAGCCCAGGGTTTTTTTTTTCTCTACTCCAACCCGGCCATTCAACTCATCAACTGGATACACAATTTACACAAAGGGATTTCTGAAAACATTTAATTTTGGCTTCAGAGTTTTAGTTTTCTCAGTATCTCAGATCACGAAGCAGAAATTTGTGGGGATTTTATGCTTTAAGGAGAAATGCATGTTAGCAAAAAAGAAAAAAAATGACTTTGATTATTCTTACTCTCAGTTCCAAGGATGTACTCAAATTGATGACACTGATGACAATTATGTACTTAGCACACCTGCAGGGTGTTTTCCACTACAGTTAACGTCAATTCTACAGTTATGGCAGTGTAAGAACCACTGACAACCTCTGGAATGCATTAAAAAAAAAAAAAAATCAACATACACACAGATCACTTGCTTTGAAATTATCTGTACCTTTGAGCTGTACCATGAAGTCATTTGAGGGATGATTCTTACTTTTAATAAAAAGTACAAAAAGATTCTGAAATTGGAATTCAGGCTTTAGATTGTCAACTTATTAAAACTATGATTCACTCGGTTTTTTTCCATGTCAGTCATAAGATCTCAAGTTATTTCAATATGAGTGGAACTCGACAGATATTTGAAAAATAATTATGTTTTCAATTAGGCATTTTCTCAGTTTCAATGATTCATTATATGCAAATTAGATATTAGCACTGTACTTCAAATAAGACAGATGTTATGAGTCAATTCTTTAGACGAGAAGCAGAAAACAGGAGTACAGTGACTTTATGCACTATGAAACTGACCTTATCTTCAGAAAAGTAGCATCCAATGAAATAATCCACCTTCACACAAATTAAAACATTCTCTAAATATCTAAAACTCAAGGAGGTCACAATGCCTAGGTTTTGGCCAACTGATGTAATACAGAGTTGAAACACGAGAGGGCAACGAAGCTTAAAAAAAAAGTTGGATCTCGTAACCTTAGGTTCCTGGAAATAGCTGCACATTTTCACCCAAATTATAAACATCTGTTACATGAACAAAGATATTGTGATTACTTGAGAATAAAATTTAAGATAGCTGATCTGTCAAAGAGGATAAAAAGATTACCACCTAACATTTCCTGGATACAAGTTCTGTCAGTCCAGAAAAGAGGAGTACTTACTCTGAGACACTGAAGGGTGGACAAGTTATGGGAACAAATAAGCAGCCTTGATATACTTAGTGGTGAATAGACTGTTCTACACAAGGTTCAGTATTAATGTAACTGAACATCTAAATGTGAAGTATGCCAAGATGAACTTAGTTCGTATTGTACCGCAAAGCTGAAATTCACTTTATTTAGCCATGACCAAAATCCACATAACTAAACATTTCTGGCACATGACATAAAAGATATTTTCTTATTTTTCTCTCACTTTATTTGTCTAAACTGGGATCAAAAAATAAAACATACACACACACAAACAAAAAAAACAACACCTCACAGACCAAGTGATAAAAAGCAACTTGTCATTATACTGTGAGTGGTTACTTACACTAATGCTCTCAGAATAATTCTAAAGCAGTTTCAAGGAAGAAAAATATGGGTTATTGTATTTTATAAATACTGATAAATAAACTTCAGAGATGCAAAGTCTTATTTCTTCTTGGAAATTATTCTTTATAAATGTCCATTTTAAAAAACCAAATCTGAAACATTTCTTTCTCAAGAGATTTTTCTTACAAAAATGGAACTGTTTTAATATTAAAACAAGTGACTGCAGGTACTCATGCTACATACCACACTATACTGCAAAGTAAGAGAAGAAACAAAATAGTGATGTTTCCTACCGAGATCAAATTGATTTTAAAGTTCTATGATAAAAATGATGCAAACTGAGAACAATTTCTTCATGATGCATGCACCAAATATTATCAATAAATTAAGTACTTGTGGCAAACTGGTATAGTAAAGAACTTGCTTTTAAATACTGCAGAGTACTGGGGCGGCTGGGAGGTTCAGTCAGTTAACCATCTGACTATTGGTTTCAGTCCCAGGTCACGATCTCACCGTTTGTGAGTTCAAGCCCTGAATCGGGTCTGCAGCTGGCAGTGCAGAGCCTGCATGGGATTCTCTCCCTCTTCTCTCTCGCTGCCCTTACCCCACTCAGACTCTCTCTCAAAATAAACAAACAAAATCAATCAATCAATCTTGGGGAATATAAATGAACATACAAAGAACATGTCCCATCTCTCTTACCTGTAGACCAAAAATGAAAATATGATTTCAAACCTTTAAATATCTGAGTAAATAACTGGAGGCACCATAAAATAAGCTGCTGACAATGCAAAGTATTTACGAAACACTTCAAACACAATAGTTTAAATAAGATTGTTTAATTAAATCCACCAGGCTTTTACTAAAGTGTGACTTTTTTTCCAATTTAAAAACTGAAATCCAACTCAGTGTTATAAAATGTGTATATCTGACCCAACTGTGATGTTATAAAAATTTACTGTCAACAAAAAATGCTCAAATATCAATTACTGCTTTGTTAGAAGTACAGGAATGTACACATGCATATCACTGCAAAGCTCTGCTGTATCAACACTTTTTAAAAACTAACTTCTGCTAGAGATTATTAGGAGACCTAGAGTGAGGGAATTACAGGTATTTTTTTTTTTTTTAAGGAGAAAAGAAACTGGCTAAAAAGGCAAAAAGAAGTCAAGGACCACTGCCCTGTGCAATGTCCACCCTGATTCTCACAGAGAAGCATTAACTGGGAGGCATTATAAAGGGAGTGTCATATTTTACCCACTTCCAGCACTGACCTCCAAGTCCTCTCCTACCACATAACCCCAAGAGATCCATCTCAAGGAAAAGACCTATCAAAGAAGTATGTACACAATAACACAGAGAAAGAAAGAACATGCTTTCTTATTTATTTTAATGGGGATTTTAGTCCAAAAAAGCTACAGGAGACTAAAAATTTACAAATAAATGGATTATCCCATAAATTCTATCATTAGCCTTTTCCTCGTAACACACACACTCCACATACACACTTTTAGTCCAACTGTCTATTCCAGCTATTTTGCTTTCTGATTTTGCTCTAGATTCCATTTTTTTCCCCAGAGTTTAGATTTTAGAGTCCGCTCACAAGTCCGTTTTATTCTGATTTCACCTCTGTATTAAATCTTTTTAAAATAACTATTCAAAATGATCTACCTAAGCTAACCATCTCTAAACACCCTGTCCCTAATTAATCTATGACTTCCTCATTATTACAGCACTGCCATGTAAAAATGCCGGGTCTTAGATTTTGAAATTCCCTGAAGGGCCAGCTAACAGGGGCAATACCAAAGACTTTCACTGACCTCAAGTTCTAGAACGCTGAGCCGTTCCAGAAACACAATTAAACTCCTCTTTTCTGCAGAGTCCACCATTCTCAGAGCTTTTAGTCCTGCATCTGTAAAATAAACACATTTCTACTTGTAACATATGCCACAGTGGTACTGCACTCATTATTAATATTAAACACTATTTCTTATACGGGCACACCTTGGAGGCATTACATGTCCAGTTCTAGACCACCGCACTAACGTATCGCCAACAAAAGGAGCCAAAAGAATTTTTTGGTTTCCCAGTACACAAAAAGGTTATGTTTTAAAAAAAAAAATTTGTAACGTTTATTTATTATTGAGAGACAGAGAGACACAGAGCATGAGCAGGGGAGGGGTAGAGAGAGGGGGAGACATAGAATCTGAAGTAGGCTCCAGGCTCTGAGCTGTCAGCACAGAGCCCAACGCAGGACTCAAACTCACAAACCGCGAGATCATGACCTGAGCCGAAGTCGGTCACTGAACCAACTGAGCCATCCAGGCACCCCCAGAAAGGTTATGTTTATGCTACGCAGTAGCCTATAAAGTGTATGATGGCATTATGTCTAAAGAAACCATGTACATACTTTAATTAGAAAGTACTTTGCCAAAAAAATGGGGCGCCTGTGTGGTTCAGTCAGTTAAGCGTCTGACTTTGGCTCAGGTCATGATCTCACGGCTTGTGGGTTCAAGCCCCATGTCAGGCTCTGTGTTGAGAACTCAGAGCCTGGAGCCTGCTTCAGATTCTGTGTCTCCCTCTCTCTGCCTCTCCCCCACTCATGCTCTGTCTCTCTCTTTCTCTCAAAAATTAAAAAAATAAATCACTTTGCCAAAAAATGACTATCGTCTGAGCTTTCTGCAAGTCATATTCACTAATCACCATAACAGATATAATAAGGAAAAATTGTGAGAATTACCAAAACGTGACATAAGAGACACAAAGTGAGCAAACGCTGTTGGAAAAACGGTGCCAATGGACTTGCCCAACACAAGATTGCCACAAACCTTCAATTTGTAAAAACCACAGTATCTTTGAAGCACCATAAAATAAGGCATGCCTGTACTGTAATTTAATTTGGCACGGCTTATAATTATTTCTTCCAATCAGCAGTATTGTTCCTAAGGTCAGAGATTGTTTTCTTCATGTCACTTCAAGACACTAATCACTCCATTCCACAAAGTGCAAGCTCAACAGGTATTTGATTAACTGAACCTCATCACTTCCTAAGGATTCTCTAAATAGATTATCAACGAAAGTGTATGTTTAATTCCAGCTTCTATCTGTATGACCTTAAGAAAGGTACATGACTTTCTGTCATCTGTAAGAGGAGGGGATTGTTATTTAAATGGCTCCTAAGTTCCTTCCAGTGCCATTAGCGAATCTCATTAGACAAAACCAACCACCAAAGATAGCACTATCTCCATCTAGGTCATCATTATACTTTTTTCGGACGTAAGGGGTCAGCAGTCTTGTGGGCCCAATTACCACCAGTGGAGCTAGGATGGGGGGATGAGGGGGTGGAGGAGAGAAAGTAAATGAAGGAGTAAGAGGAAACAAATGAGTGGTATCACTAAAATGCCACCAGGTGTCACAATTGTTACTGTGTCACTTACTGTTCTCTGATAGAGTTTGGTATGCACAGGCATCTTTTAAAACAGCACCTAGAGCCAGATGTGTGGTATCTAAATTTCACCATGACACTCCCACTAGCCTTTCTGGTCCCCTGCATGCTTGTATTGACCTTCCTGAGTAGGGCATGCCTCCCACATAGAAATCTGCAAAGCATTCACTATTAGGTCTTATGTACTAAAATAATTGACTATTGGGGTCCCCAAATTTCCACATGGAAAACAGCAAGGGGAAGTAGAGATTTCATTCAGTCATCTCTTCTGAAATTAATCCATGGACCAAAAGGAGCAATGTTATAAGCCAGTACTGTCCAGGAAAAGTAAAATGCAAACCATATTATGTATTTTTAAATATTTTAGTAACCATATTTAAAAAAAATTTTTAAACAGGTTAAATTAGCTTTAACAATGTATTTCTAAATGAAATATCCAAAATAGTATCATTTGAACATGTAATCAACATAAAAACTATCCATGGCTATTTTACTTTCTTTGTAGGAAGTTTTTGAAAATGAGAATGTAATTTATACTTACGTCACATCTCAATTTAAACACTAAATTTTCATCAGAAGTACTTAATCTACACTTAGATTTCATGTTTTACAGTTTAAAAAGGTGATGCATATGCACAAGTTGTTTCCAAACATATTTAAGTTTTCCAGTAACTGAATCAAGTATCAACTTTAAGAATTTACTGGAATTTGAAAATCAGTTCATTATCACAGCCAGACTGCAGGTGCTAGACAGGGATATGGAGCTAGTGGCTACTGTATTAACGCAGTTACAGGCAACCCTGTCTGTCGCCTCGATTTTTTAAAACATGAACCAGATTAGAAGACGTTACCTCTCCAACTAGCAAGTCCTTCTACGACACCCACCAGATGCTCAACTTAATGCCAAGTATTCTCTGCCCCACTACTCATCCTTAAATTGTCAATACTTCAGTGATGATCACTTATCAAGCAGCCCTTCCCAGAGACTGAACAATACTTTTCGCTCAGAGAGAAAGGCACATCTCAATTCAGGAAAAGAATGGAGACACTGACATTCAGAGATATGCAGTTCAGTTCCAAGGTAAAGGTGGAAAATCCTGACATGGTTACTTCTTTGTCAAGGATGTTTGTCCCCCGCAAAAGTTAGTCATTGTTTATGATGAGCCTCTCATGACAGCTGTCACTGCACGCACCCTCACATCCTTCATCTTCCTCAAATGCTCCCTCCTAGCCTGCCTCCACAGTCTCCTTGATCTCTAGCAGACTTTTAGAGGACACTCTAGGAGCCCCACTTTAATTCATTCTTAAAAGTACTTGTTATTGTTGACACACCGAAACATATGAATAATTCAGTAAAAGAATCTCGAACCAGCCTATTAATCATTCATTGGTCTAGGTATCCAAATTATCTTGAGAAAAGTTTTTTTTTAATACGCATGGTAAGTATCCCCTCCACTCTTCCCCAAAGGAACCAATTACAAATACTACAGTTCCCTCCCTATGTCAAAGTTCAGTGTTGCTCCTGCAGCTGATTTAAAAGTTGATCTTCTAAAGGAGCTGGATTCCTAAGATAGTTCTATTTTGAGCCTTCTTCCTGTTCTGAAGCTAAAGTTGGAAGGGCTTAGGTGGTGATGTCATGAAAGAGAAACTGTTGACTTTTACAAAAGGGTCTTCAGCAGCTCGGGGCTGCTCATATGATAGAACCTGGTGGCGGAGTGGGGGGGATGTTCATTTCTCATCTCTTTCCTTTCCCTTCCCTTCCTTGTGAGTCCCAATTATTATTTAGCCAGCAAGAAAACAAGTTCAAATAAGCGTGCAAACATATTTACATGTTTTACTCAAAAACGAAGACTGAGAAGGAAAATGCCTCATGCTGGGGAATAATGGTGACCACCTGCTTCTCCACTCTTCATCCCTACCTTCCCAAGGACCCACCACAGGACTACGGGCAGGAAGGGTAGGAGAGACAGCTGGTGAGAAGAATCAACGGATTATTATAAATCTAGGAGGATTGGAGAGGAAAACGCTGGTGGGGATATTCAAGACTGAAAGGAGACCCTTGGGTCCCTTCTCTGCCGCTGCTTTCTCCTCCCTTTTGGAATGGTTGGGTTTGGGACTGGGTGTGTCTTCTGCTTGGGAGGCGTGTTTGGCTCTGAAGAACCAAGAGGGGCCAGGGTGGGGCCCAGGGAAAGGGAGCCAGAGACAGGCTGCTTTAGGCCGGATTCTGGGCTAAGCTCTTAGGGAAAGAAAAAAAAGGGGCTGTGAGGAGAGAGCAGACAATTCCATTACACTACCTGGTGGGGAACAAATAACAGCACTGACCGAAGGAGGTCATCTCTCTCCATCTTTAAAGCCAGCAGTTGGCTAGTGGGGTGCAGGTCCAGAGGGAAGAGAAAATCTCAACACATCTGTAAACCACAACTTGCCTGGGTAGGGAGACGGATGTGCCCAGTGCAATCAGCAGGTGAAAGAAGCACTTTCTGGTCAATCCTGGGATGGGGGATTAGCTAAGAACTCTGGGGAACACGGGATTCTCTGGTTTTTCAGCTCACCTCTCCTCCAAAGCGAGAATAAGCACAGGTGTGGTCCTTCTCCAAAAAGGTGGCAGCTGGCATGCGGGTAGCTGAGTGAGGGAAAAGATTCCTTGGCCCGGGAAGGCAGGGAGAAGCCGTGGGTTCAGTTGCGGCCAGGAGCAGGCGATCTCCAAGTCCCTTCCCCCTTCTTGAAAACCGAACAGGACCGGCAGAAATTACAACAACGCACCCCCCCCCCAATAATGTTTCTAATAAAAGAAACACCCTCCCATGCCTACTTAAAAAACTGCACTCTCTGGTTGATGGAAATAAACAGGTGAACCCGGAGAGAAGCGGGAAAAGACTGGAGATGGGAGAAAGAACGTACCGAGAAATCGAGGCTTCCTCGCCCTCCCTGCACACCCCCTCCCCTCCAGCCCGGGAGAATCTGCGTGGCAGGTTGCAAGCTAAAAATGCCACACTGACAGACATCCCCCTCCCCGCCTCGCGTCCATTCTCCCTCCTACCCTAGGGTCCAGCGTCCCGGCCTCGTGGTAGCGTCCGGTCCCTGGACGCCGCGCGGGGCTCCCCCTCACCCCGGACCGCCGCCGCCGCGGGGACTCCGTTCTTCCTCTCTCCTCCCTCCCTCCTCCTCCGCCTCCTCCTCGCAGACTCCTCCCGCCGGATCCTTCATGTAAACAACATCCAGGCTCTATTTACAGTCGCCGCCGGACGGCGAGGAACCCACGCCAGCACCCTAGAAGAAGGCGGGGGTGGGGGAAAAGCGAGTGCGCAACATTTACACACGCACCCCGCCCCGCCCCTCCGCGCCGCTCCCCTCCGAGGGGCCGGAGCGGGGCGTCGGGGGCCACCCGCGCCCTCACCCGACCTGCGCCGCTCCACGCACCCCAGCGAGGGCCGGAGGACAACCGCGGAAATGCCCATGGGCGAGGCTGCCCCCCCCCAACCCCGCAGGAAAAACACACACGCCTCAACAACAACAAACCCAGCCGGGCAACACACGCTCGAAGTCCGGGAGGGAGTGCGGAGCCCAGGCCCGCCCCGTGCCACCGCCCTAGCGCCCGATGCCTACCCCGCGGCGGCGAACTGCTTGCGGTCCGGGGAGGCGGCTGAAGGCAGGCGCCCAGCGCCAGGCAGCGGCGCGCCCTCGGCCCCCGCCGCCACCCGGCCCGCCCTCGGCCCGCCCCCCGCGCGGGCGCCTAGCCGGCCGAGCCCCGCGGCTCCGTGTGCGTGTGCGCGCGCGCCGCGGCCAGCTTCACAGGAACGGCTCTCGTCGCCCCCGCCGCTTCCCGCGTCCCCGGCCGGCTCCGGCGCGCCGCCACACCGCGCCAGGAGCGCAGCGGCCAGCGCTCCGCCGCGGCGCACGGGCGCGCACACGGACGCAGACCCTCGGCGGCACGGAGCCCCGCGCGGTCGCTTGCGGCCCGCCGGCGCCCGGTCCCGCGCGCGCCCGGCCGCCCCCGCGCCCGGCCCGCCGCCCCCCACGCCCACCTGCGCCCCCGGGGGTCCTGGGCCCCCCCTTCCTTTGTTCTTCCCGCTATTTGCATGAGGATTATCTAATGACGCAGCAAGGCTCGCCACAACGTGACCGTCGCCATTTTTCTGTTTTTATTCTATCTCTGCCATGTGATAGATGGGGGGGGGGAGGGTTTGGAAAAGGGAGAGAGACAGGTTTAAAAAAAAAAAAAACTTCCGGGTCTCATGACCGGGAAGGGAGAAAAACAAAAGGGAGACGAGACGCAACTCCTGGGGAAGGATACGTGTGTGTGTGTGTGTGTGTGTGTGTGTGTGTGTGTGTGTGTGTGTGTGCGCGCGCGCGTGCGTGTGTGTGTGTGTGTGTGTGTACGCGCGCGCACACGCGCGCCCTTCTCTCTCCTGGTCCTAGAAGGGAGGCTCCCGCAGCGGACAGGGAGCATCCTCCCATCTAGGGAGCCCATTGACCCCGTGGGTCCAGGTCGCACCCTCTAGCTGTGGCGAAGCGCGTCGTGGTCCCACAGTCGCTGCAAATGCTCCGCGAAGCTGTCAGCTTGGTCCCTTCTGGCCGCCTCCACTTGGTCTTCCACCCTGGAGCTCGCGCCCTCGCTCCCAGGCGGGTGTAAGGTTCTGGGTTACGTTCAGGGAAGTCTCAGCATAAACGGAGGAAATAATAAAGTTTAAAGGCTACTGGATTTCCTGAGTTTTAAGATAGTTTGTCTCGATGCTGTTGTTTATGACAACCGCGTGGCAACGCCAGACAGAATTTAATATTCCTTGGAATCCTTCCTTTCTCAACCCCCTTTTCTCTCCCCAAAGCCGGACACACCCTTACGTGGTGTTCCAAGGGGGGGTGGGTGGGGGTAGTTATGTGGGGACGGATCATTCGTCATGGCTTGATTTATTTTGTAAGAAATTTTTAGTAAGTGGTTTTTCAGGACCAGGGAGCATTGTTTTAAGACAGTTGCGTGCAGCAAGGTGGATTCGTGTTACACTGATCGTATTCACATTTGGAGGACGTGATAGACATGTCATTCTCTCCCAAGTCTCGTGTTCACGGTTGCTGGAAAAAACAAAGTATTTGGGAGCTCTGCCACATTTTTCAGTGAGATATAAATTTTTTTTGTTTACTACTGTATTTCCTTTAGGCACTTTCACTTTTGTTTCTCTTGAGTTTCCTTTCTGGTTTCTTGTCTCAATTTCACAATTCGGTGCAGAAATGGACTTTAGAATCTACTGGGGTTCCTCGCTTCACAGGCGCAGAAACAAGGCCCCGAGCAATGATGCAAGTTGCACCAGGTCACATAATTAATTAGGGCGGAGCTTGGACTGAGCCTTGCTCACCTGATAGCTCTGTTAGAGGGGTGGAGATGGAGGGTGGGGGATGGTTAGGGAGTGGGGGGAGGTGCTTAGTAGTGTTTGGCAGCCACTCTGCTCTGTAAAATTAATATCCTGGAAATTAAAGATGGAGAACACGACCAGATCATTACCTTCTTGGGACTGATGTGAATTGATTGCTTCTTCAAAACCCCCTTTCTTGTGTTTTGCCTCAACTACCTCTGTTAATTCAGATTTCACTTCGCTTCCCCCCCCCCAGAGTTGGTCATCTCACTGAACAACCTTACATGATAGTTATGAATTATTTCTATTAGAATCGCAGAGAAGATCACTGCCCCTTTGTCCACCCACTGTATCCTTTCAATATTTATTTCATGGTGCCCTTCACACTAAAGCTTACAGTTGCTGTATCTCCCTGAACTGAAGTGTAAGCTTTGAGGGCCAGGGCCATGCCATGTTAATTTTATATTTCTCATGGTTAGCACCCCGCCTGGCAATGAATAAGTAAATTAAGGCCTGATGAGGATTTTTTTTTCCAGTAATTCCATCCTAACCATCTCTAGAAAAGTCCTACCATGTTCTTGGTGAAGGCAGAACACCAAAGATGCCTTTTGATTCTTACACTTTGCAGACCATCTTTGACAGACTTGTTATTTACAGAGCCAAGCAAAACATAATTTGTTTTCTCATTTTTTTTAAAGCAAATGCTTTCAACCCTCTTTTCACCATGTTTGGTTCCTCTTCTACAAATTCCTTCTAATCCATACAATTGATTATGCCAATACTTGCCTTTTAACTTTTGCTTTCACAGATCCAAAAGGTTGATAAAGTCAAAACTATGATTTAACCCTGCTCGGCAATTGGTTAAATCAAATGGCTGAATTCAATGGCCAAAGACAGCATTCTTATTGAGACTGATTCTTCCTGGAACACAGTGGGGAGGCTGGCAGTTGAGCAGTATGAAGAGGGCTGCTGAAAAGATCTCATCATGGACAAAAGTGCACATTTGTACTTTAAAAGACTGGAGAATAATTGATATATGCAATCATATTGATAGCTCAGAGGAGAGTCTGGATTGTCACAGATGAGTTCATACACATGCAGACCAATGAGCTTTCGTCGCATGTCTGAACATAAACTACAAGTATTCCTTTGGATGGGGCAAATGAAATTGGTATTACTGATGGTAACATCTAAAGTTTCATCCCAGATAATAACAGTATGATAGTCGTTTTAAGTGTAACAACATTACCTTCCAGCAAGGTGGAGATGGACCCTAATTATACTTAAAGTCACATGCTCCCTTAAGTACAAAGCCGAACAGAGAAAAAAGGAACATAGATCAAAAATACAAGAAATACCTCCATGTTTCTTCGAGACATGTACACTCACACATAATTATAAAGATCAAACTTTAGTCCTCTGGGGAACTACATGGTTGCTGATTAAAGTAGAGCTCTTATAGGCACTCTAACAATATATTCTTTATCTCTCCAATATACACTTAAAAAAATGACAATTCCTGGGGTGCCTGGGTGGCTCAGTCGGTTAAGCGTCTGACTTCAGCTCAGGTCATGATCTCATGGTTTGTGAGTTCAAGCCCCACGTCATTGGGCTCTACTGACAGCTCAGAGCCTGGAGACTGCTTCAGATTCTGTGTCTCCTTGTCTCCCTCCCCCCCCCCCCCCCTCTGTCTCTCTCTCTCAAAAATAAATAAATATAAATAAATACATAAATTAAATGACAATTCCTGGTGTGTGGACAATTCCTGGGCTTTGGACTCAGGTTCTGATCTCAGCTCTGCCGATCTATTAGCTGTGTCATCCTGGGCAATTTTCTCATCAGTTCTGTTTCTTTACTCATAAAACGAACATAATGTCACCTAGCTCAAAGAGAAGCTTTTAGGATTGAAACTTAATCAGAATTTAATGAAATATACATAAACCCCCCACCCTGGTATGATGCTTAGAACATAATCTTCAATAACAAGTGGCTGTAGGGGCGCCTGGGTGGCTCAGTCGGTTAAGCGTCCGACTTTGGCTCAGGTCACAAACTCATAGTTCGTGAGTTCGAGCCCCGCGTCGGGCTCTGGGCTGATGGCTCAAAGCCTGGAGCCTGTTTCCGATTCTGTGTCTCCCTCTCTCTCTGCCCCTCCCCCGTTCATGCTCTGTCTCTCTCTGTCCCAAAAATAAATAAACGTTGAAAAAAAAATTAAAAAAAAAAAAGGGGCGCCTGGGTGGTTCAGTCAGTTGGGCGTCTGACTTCGTCTCAGGTCATGATCTTGTAGCTCGTGGGTTTGAGCTCTGTGCTGACAGCTCAGAGCCTGGAGCCTGTTTCAGATTCTGTGTCTCCCTCTCTCTGACCCTCCCCCGTTCATGCTCTGTCTCTCTCTGTCTCAAAAATAAACATTAAAAAGAAGTTAAAAAAAATAACAGGTGGCTGTAATAATTTTTTAAGTTGTATTTTTATTTACACCATATATTTCCTAGAATTACTCTTTTCCTGTGGCTTCCTGCTCTTGAAAATTCAACAAACCGGGGGCACCTGGGTGGCTCAGTTGGTTAAGTGTCCAACTCTTGATTTCAGCTCAGGTCATGATCTCAGGCTTTTGAGATGGAACCCTCGTCAGGCTCTGTGTTGGACATAAAGCCTACTTGGAATTCTCTCTCACTCTCTCTCTGCCCCTCTCCTCTTAAAAAATTCCACAAATCTCATATTAATGACAGTTCTTTGACTATGAAGATAAATACATCCTGCCCTCAGGAAGTTCACACTTTAGCCTTCGAAAAATACATAGAAAACTAACTATACTGATACTGGTGGACCAAAGACAAACACTTGACTTGTACTACTTTATGATGATCTAACTGTGAAGCACTTACATAAGATCTGTCTTCACGAATACCCAAACAATGACAAAGCTTATGGAAACCCAAGCAATGACAAAGCTTATCGGGAGAGGAAAATGCCAAAAGACAAACACAAATACAAAAACAAGCCAAAACCCCCCAAACCCTCACATTTTCACATACATGACAATGATTACCTTCAAAACCCCATCCAATCAGACGATTCTGCAACTTTTGAAAACAGTTTTCTTGTCCAGTGTAAGAGGCAGGATTCTTTTGCATTTGTGTGAAAACTATGCCAGATTGTACCTTTGAAACAATGTTGGAGAAGTGTAGTTAATAGAAAGCACTTCTGGTTGTTAATTAGTTAGGCCACTGTAATCAAGAACTATTTTCTGAGAAACTTATTCCCAGTCCTGGGTCAGGTGCTAAGGAAACAAAGGTGATGAAGATACAGACTTTGCCCTCAAGAAACTCATTCACAAATGTTTATTGGCTACTACTGGGGATGCAATGGTGAAAAAGATATTGAGCTTACTAGCATGAGATTGATACATACATGTTATCTTTACGGCTCTCTTAAGAAGAAGTCTTTGATTGACACAGGGTTTGGGCAAGGCAAAAAAATATGTACTCCACCCCCCCGCCCCCGCGACCCCCAGAACAGTCTTTGTTCCTCAAAACAAAGAGTAACTCTTGAAAAAAAAAAGTTTGGTCTGTGCAGCCTGAGTGAACCTTGGAATTTCACCAGCACTAGGCAGAATTGCGAAGTGAATGAAGTTAAATTCAATTCTCCTGGAGTCTAGGCTATTTAAAGAGCTTTCTGGTCTCTCAGTTCCTGAAGCTCTGAACTCTGCTTTGTTCTCCAAAGGTTGATTCTAAGATGCAAACCTGACTGTATTACTTCCCTGCACAAAAACTTTCCTGGCTCCCCGTTGTCTGCCAAGCATGGCACACAAGACCCTTCGTGATCTTGCTCTGCCAAACCTTCTCACCTCATCCTTCATAACACCCACGTGTGATGGTTGCCAGATGCAGTAAATAAAAATAACAGGATGCCCAGTTAAATTTCAGATAAGCAACAATTTGGGCGTATAAATGTGTCCCAAATATTGCATGGGACATACACTGAAAGGCTTTCGTTATTTATCTGAAATCCAAATTTAAATAAGTATCCTATATTTTATCTGGCAACTCTACTCTTGCCAGTCTGATTGATTAACTTACCATTCCACACTAGTCTCTTCATGCCTTCGTAAGTGCCTGATAACCACTCCATTCTCCCCCTTAGCCACATGGTATGTTTCCATTTCTTTTCCTCAAAAGCCAGGCATGGAGTTCTGGAACCCTGCAGGTGTGAGCATGAAATCCAATGTGCTGGGGGTGGGCCTGGCTATCTGTGTGCTTTGTTTAATATCTGGGCTTCTGCCCCAGTTCATGTTCTTCCTTCCCTTTCTCCCTCCTGGAACTGGAGTTCTGCCCTGAACCCTTGGCTGGGACCCACACACAGTTTTTCACCCTTGCCAACTTTCTCCCTGAGGCTTGTGGGGCTAGATCGTTTCTCCCAGCTGCTGGCTGGGCTCCTGACCTAAACTGGATGGATTATTGAAAACTGCCTCTGAATGCTGCCACCTTCCTATCTGACCTACTACAAAGGATGACAAGATAATTTGAAGGAGATTAAGTTTTTGAGTGTGGTTTGCAAACTACAAAGGCTCTATGGTGGTAATTTCAAGCTCTTCACCTGGTCCTGTGTATAAAAGCCCTTCTTTAAGATGCTCTGGATTTCCCTTGTTTCTGCTCATGCCTAGTGATATATGATGCTGAAAATGACGTGGACATTTTCCAAATGTCCTGTAACTTTGATTAGTGCATTCAACCACACTGGCTATTTCATTATGAATGGATCTAGACCAGTGGCTTTAATTTTTAAAATTTTAATTTTATGATCGAAGACACCCTCTTTGGAACTTCATCCAGAGTGTCACAAACTATGTCATACCCCGACTATGTGTAATGAGCTCTGATATTTTCTATTCCATGTCACCTTTTAAAAATTGGTCAACCCACCAAATTAATTTCATAACCCACTAATGGATTGTGACTTGCATTTTGCTAAACACTGAACTGCACTATCCATTAAGATTTCGTGTATTAAGCAACCGGCCAGGACAATTGTTACACAGTCTACCTCGTTTGGTGCTATCTCCGGTAGGAACCACCTTGTCCACAAAAGGAGTTGAGGCCACCTCACCCAAGTAAGTCATAGTTGCTCCTGCTGATAACATCAGCAAGCTGAGTATTGCAACCAGACTTTCTAAACTGCTTGAGGTCAGTATATATAATTCCTGGCAAGGCCATTTATAGACAAGGGTAGCTGTAAAATCGTCACAAATAGCAACTACATTTGTCTTAGAATAGAGGGTTATTGTTTGGGGGCAATTCTGTCTCAGACTTTTAAAATTATTCCTGATTGGTTTAAAGAGAGTTTTAGGTTTCTGAGGTTTCACATTAATTTCAGATATAATAGAGAAATGAAAACGGTCTCACTCACTGCTATGATTTTGCTTCACTCTCCTCTCACAAAATGGTGAGCAGGTTAATCTGGTATTCAGACTGATTTCAGAAGCTGGGCGACAGTAGATTCCAAAGAAAATTGGGAAAATATATAGGAAGGAAGGATGATTCAAATGGAATAGAAAGAAAACTAATTATCTAAGGAATCCTGAGGATACAGGTAGTCAACCCAGCTGCTAGAATTCAGGACTTTCTCCTACTCCCTACCTTCTTTGTTTACTCGGAGCCGCTTTATTCATTTTTCTTTGCAGTAGCATTTTAGTTTTGTTTGTTGGCCTTGAAAAAACAAGTTTCAGATCAATGATGGCACAGAAGCTGGACTGGAGAGAATTTAAGAGAGAACAGAGGCAGCTAGTACAGTATAGACAACTGTTTGGCTATGAAAGATTACAAAGAAGTAAGATGGTAACCAAATGAGGGAAATACAACCAAGGGGAGATTTTCCTTTGCTTGTCTTTAATGTGCCTGAAATGATTCTTGTGTATACCAATGGAGATGATGCAGTAGAGGAAAAATTCGTGACGTAGGATAGTGGGGGAGGATTGGCTGACTGGGTGTTCCTGAGTCAACAAGAGGGTAGAATCTAATGCACACAGGGAAGCCTGTACATAGGAGCCCTGAGAGTGCATCCTGACTGAGAGGAGGTAAGGCAGGGCCTAAGGGGGCATGCGTATAGGCACATGCGGCTGTGGTGAGAACAAGTGGAAGTTGTCTTCTGATTCTTCAGTTTTCTCAGTGAGGAAAGAAGCACAGTCATCAGCTGGGAGTGACCACGGAGAAGAGAGAAAACGGTCCTTTAGCGGAAAGCGGATGTAGTCATGGAGAATGTAGGAAGGTGAATGGATGAGGGGGATGTGGGATGTTAGCTGGCAAAGAGCAAGGGTCTTCTTAAGTTCTTGGTGACGAGTTTAAAGTGAGACCAGTAGAGGTGGACAGTTGGACTTGAACAGTGTTGTGATTTTGCCAACCAGTATGAGAGGTTAATGCGATCAAGGAAGTTGAGGGAATGATTGTATTTACCAACTCTGAATTTTAAGCTGAGCAAAGAGGGAATAGAGGGCCTCAAGGTACAAATACCCTGTAAAAACAAAACAAAACAAACCAAAAACACGACAAGGTGCCTAAGATGCTCCTCCTTCTGGTCTTTGCAAGACTGGCTCCCTCTTGTGGTTCAGTCATGTTCTAATATCACCCTTTTATTCTGAGTACTTAAGGTACTTTCTTTCTACTTCTCCCCCCTTCTCTCTCCCCTCTCCCCCTCCCTCCTTTATTTCACACTACTAGAACATAAGTCCCAGAGAGCAAGGACCTTGTCGATATCATTCACTATTTTATAGACACAGCACTTACTTGAACAGGAAAATCCAAAAGGTACTTGATAGAAGAATGATGAATGCCTAGGATATGATTTTAAGATCTCCACCGTCCTGATATGCCCTTCTACATGTGCTCCTTTTTGTAAATTTTCACCTTCCAACCTTCCTCCAAGAGAAATAAAAATCCCACCAGGGTTAGAGCTGCCTGCAAAATCATCCCTTTCAAGTCTTCCACGCAGTCTTCAGAGGGTGTGGAAAGGAAAGTTCAAGGACAGTTTTACCAGTTATACAGGCACCAGCTATTTCAAAGGTGAGCCAAAAGGGGTGCTATGAAGTCATAATAGCTTTCTGTTTTGTTTTGTTTTGTTTAAACCCTCTTTATAGAGGTTCCATTTAGATACCATAAAATTCACCCATTTTAAATGTAAACTTCATTGAATCTTAGTGCGTTTATATAATTATACAGCCATCACCACAATTCAGTTTTAGAGCACTTTTATCACCACAAAAAGTCGCCTTGTGCCAGTTTGCAATCCATCTCTGCTTCCACTCAGCCCTAGGCAACCACTGATCTTTTTCTGTCTCTAGAGTTTTGCCTTTTCTAAAATGTTCATGTAAATGGAATCATACAATATGTAGTCATTTGTGTCTGCCTCCTTCCATTTAGTATAATGCTTTTGTTGCGAATAATATTCCGCTCTTTAGGTACACAACATTTTGTCTATCGATTTACCAGTTTGATAGACACTGTTTCCAGTTTGGAAGCTGTTATGAATAATATTGCAATGAATATTTGTATGAGTCTTTGTGTGGACATACATTGCCATTGCTTTTGGGTAGATACCTAGGAGTTGAGTTGCTAAGTCAATTGATAAGTCTATGTTTAGCTTTTTAAAAAGTGCCAAAGTTTCCCAAAGTGGCATTTACATTCCCACTAACAATGTATGTGTTTCTCTATATCTTAATGAACGCTTGGTCAGACTTTTTTGTTTCAGCCATTCCAATAGGTGTGTGGTGACATCTCATTGTGCTTTTAACTAGCATTTCTGTGACGACTAATGATATTTAAACATCTTTACACATGCTTACCTGCCGTTTATATATCTTCTTTGGTGAGTGATTATTCAAATATTTTGCTCATTTCGCACTGGATTGTTTGTCTTCTTGTTGCTGAATTATAAAAGTTCTTTATATATTCTGGATTCAAGTCCTTTATCAGATCTGTGTTTTGCAAATATTTTCATTCTGTTAATTGTGTCTCTTGAAGAGCAAAAGTTTTGATTTTGATAAAATTCAATGTGTTCATTTTGTCTTTGATTGTTCTTACCTTTTGTGCTATATTTATAAAGAACTCTGCCTAATTCAGGGCTGCAAAGATTTCATCCCATGTTTTCTCTTAAGTTGTTATGTATGGTATAAGGTAAGGGTTGAGTTTCATTGTTTTGGCAGATGCTTATTCAATTGCTCCAGCATCTATATTGAAAGAACTATCTTCCCCATTTAATTACTTGGCATCTTTCTCGAAAATCGATTGACTCTGTAAGTGAAGGTCTATTCCTGGACCGTCTGTTCTCTTCCTTCTATCTAAATGCCTATTGTTTCTTGATTATCATAGCTTTGTGGTAAGTTTCAAAGCCAAGTAAAGTCCTCTGACTTTTTCTTTCTTTTTCAAAATTATCTTACTTTCCCAGGTTCTTTGCATTTCCATATAAATTCTAGAAACAGCTTTTCAGCTTGCACCAAAACCAAAACCAAAACAAAAACAAAAACAAACAAAAAAAAAAAAACGCCTACTGGGATAGTCATAGATATTACATTGAATCTATACATCAGTTTGGGGAAATTGCCATCTTACCAATATTGAGTCTTCCAACCCATAGATATTGTATATCTCCTATTTTTGTAAGTCCTCTTTATTTTTTAATGCTTATTTATACTGAAAGAGAGAGAGAGAACATGTGAGCAGGGGAAGGGCAGAGAGAGAGGGAGAGAAAGTATCCCAAGCAAGCTCCACTCTTTCAGTTCAGAGCCTCGTGTGAGACTTGAAGTTACAGGTGGGGAGATCATAACCTGAGCTGAAATCAAGAGTCAGACGCTCAACCACCTGAGCCACCCAGGCGCCCCTATAAGTCCTCTTTAATTTCACTCAGCAGTGTTGTGTAGTTTTCGGTGTAGAGATTTGCACTTCTCTTATTAAATTTATTTCTAGGGGCAACTGGGTGGCTCAGTCGGTTAAGCATCTGACTTCAGCCCAGGTCATGATCTCAGGTCCGTGATTTCAAGCCCCACGTCTGGCTCTGTGCTAACAGCACAGAACCTGAAGCCTGCTTCAGATTCTGTGTCTCCCTCTTTCTCTGCCTCACCCCCCGTTGCACTCTGTCTCTCTCTGTCTCTCAAAAATGAATGAATGTTAAAAGAATTTTTTTAATAAAAAAATAATTTTCTTTCTAGGTACTGTATTCCATTAAGGCTATTATAAGTTGAGTTCATTCATTTTAAAACCGCTTATTGATAGTTTATAGAAATATAATTGTTTTTTGTATATTGACCTTGTATTCTATAATCTTGTTAAATGCATTTTTTTAGCTTCTTTGCCAAGAAAAAAATTTTTTAGCCATTTTGAATTATAATAGACAAATAAAATTGTAATTTATTTTATTACTTAATATTAACTAAATGATATTTGCTTAATAAATTAATAAGTTAATTAAAATTAACTTTCCTACTTAAAATGTACAATGTGATGATTTGATATACATATACATTATGAAAGAATTCCCACCAATGAATTAACTAATACACCCATCACCTTTCATTAATATACCATTCTTCTTTCTTTTTTGGTAAGAATACTTAAGTTTTACTGTCTTAGCACATTTCTTCTTTTTTAATTAACTTATTTACTTTAAGAGAGAGAAGAGAGCAGGGGGAGGGGCAGAGAGCAAGGAGAGAGAGAATCCCAAGCAGACTCCATGCTGTCAGCGAGCTCCATCTCACGAACCGAAGCGTGAGACCAGGACCTGAGTCAAAATCTTAACTAAATGTCGATGCTTAACCAACTGAGTCACCCAGGCACCCCTGCAAACTTCAATAATTATACAATACAGTATTTTCAACAATAGTCACCATACTATAAATTAAATTCTCAGACCTTATTCATCTTATGACTGAAAGTTTGTACCTTTTTACCAGCATCTCCCTAATTTCCCCCATTCTGTAGCCCCTGGAACTGCCATTCTACTCTCTGTTTAATTTTTTTTTTTAATTCCAGATATAAATGATACCATGCAATATTTGCCTTTCTCTTGTGGTTTCTTTCACTTAGCCTAATGTACTCCGAGTTCATCCATGTTATCACAAGGCAGGACTTCCTTCCTTTTTAAGGCTGAATAATATTCCATTGTGTGTGTGTGCATATATACATTTCCACCGTGTGTGTGTGTGTGTGTGTGTGTGTGTCATATTTTCTTTATCCAGCCATCATTGACAAACACATTGTTTCTATGTCTTGGCTATTGTGAATACTGCTGCAATGAACATGGGATTAGAGATCTCTCATTGAAATAGTGGTTTTGTTTACTTTGGATATGGTGATTTTATTTTTAATTTCTTGAGGGAACTCCCTACTGTTTTCCATAATGGCTAGACCAGTTTACATCTCCACCAACAGTGTGCAAAGATTTCCTCTGTAATTTTTTACATATGTAATCATATTGCCCGAGAATCACAATAGCTTTTAAGTTCTTTGCTCATTGCATCTCAGTCAACCCTCTCCCTCTAACACCCAGTCCCATAGCCCTAAAATAGCCTCATTCTTGATAATGTCAAACACTGTGAGGGTAGGGTAGAGGATCCTTAAATTCTTCCTAAAGACTGGAATGTTCCACTAACTGTTGTGTTGACCTCCATCTGTGGTAATCTTCGACATTCACTTTTTGCACAAAGATAAACATGTCACAAGAACTAAGTGCTTGTGTTCATGAATCTAGGATTCTTTTCCCCTTTGCTCCTATGACTTTCCTGTATCTTTGCTTCAACTGTTGACCAAGCATCCCATGGGCGTCCCTACTCTTCTTTTGAAGTATGATAATACATTTAACCTGATTAAAGTAAAACCCTTGTTGGGGCACCTGGGTGGCTTAGTCGGTTAAGCGTCCGACTTCAGCTCAGGTCATGATTTCACAGTCTGTGAGTTTGAGCCCCACGTCAGGCTCTGTATTCACAGCTCAGAGCCTGGAGCCTGCTTCAGATTCTGTGTCTCCCTCTCTCTCTGCCCCTCCCCTGCTCATGCTCTGTCTCTCTCTGTCCCCAAAATAAATAAAAACATTAAAAATAATAATAATAAAAATAAAGTAAAACCCTTGCCAGGAAGTTTTCTAACTCTAGTGATGATGCTTTTGTCTGCCCTGACCTATTACCTTTTTAAAGTTTATTTATTTATTTATTTTGAGAAAGAGAGAGAGAGAGAGAGAGAGAGAACAAGAAAAACCAGGGGAGGGGCAAAGAGAGAAGGAAAGAGAGAGAATCCCAAGAAGTCTCTGCCCTGTCAGCACAGAGCCTGACACAGGGCTTGACCTCATGAAATGTGAGATCATGTCCTGAGCCTAAACCAAGAGTCAGATGCTTAACCGACTGAGCCACCCAGGCACCCCTATTACTTGTTTTGTAGTAACTTTGAAAGGGCATTCTTGTTTTTAAATTTCCAAAAGCTGTGTGTGTGTGTGCATGCGCAGGGGTGGGAGCGGATACCTAGTGGTAGCACCTGGCTGTCATCCAGTACTCAAGTCACACTCTCAGTCATCTAAACTCAGTGCAATTCTTTTACATGTATCACTATTAATTCATTTTGCCTCCAACTGATCTATTTTTTGGAACTGTTTAGGACTCGATGTTTAATTCTCTCACACTTACATCTTGTTAGATTCAGCTCATTTTTCCAGACCACTGAGATCCTGTGCATCCTCAATTCTACCATCCAAGATAACTTACCCCACCAAATTCATGCTTTCCCATATTGGGCAGTAAATCACAGTCTTTATCCAAATAAATTCTGATGAAAAGATCAGAGGGGGACAGTTTACTGTGGCCTTGGAGACCTTCCTTCTAGCTCCTTGTGATAAACAGTTAGCACTCTTTAGGGATGGTTGCTCAGCTAGTTACACATTGATGTATCTGTGCTTCCTTTCCCTCTACTGTAAAATGATAACTTTAGTACCCACTCATAGGGCTGTTGTAAGGATTAAATATTTAACACTCGCAATATACTTAGAACAGTGCCCACCGCAGTATATATGTTCAGGAAGGTGAGTCATTATTATTGCAGAGGAAAGGGCTTTATCATCAATGGCTTGGCCTTTATCTTCATCTTTTCATTTCGTAGTTGTGTATCCTGAAACGAGCTATTTAACTTCTCGGAGCCTCAATTTCTTCATTGTAAAATAGCTGTGAGAACAGTGCCTTCTTCACAAAGTTGAAGGATTAAATAATGTAACATAGGGTGTTTAATGCAGTGCATGACCCTCAATAAGTATTTGCTGCAGTTGATTCCTATTGACATTTATCTTGGACAATCTCCTACCTCTATTCTCTTACCAAGATATCTCGAAAAGCTTGACGACCTTCAGATACATTATGTCTATAGCATTCCCCTGATCAAGCTATTTGGGAATTAAATAACTAGCTTACAGAGTTATGGTTCACTTAACTCATCTTTTAAAAAACCCTAAAATTCTAAAAAATACAAGCAAAATAATTATTTAAGTTTACTTTTTAATGTTTATTTTTGAGAGAGAGATAGACTGTGAGTGGGGGGAGGGGCAGAGAGGGAGAGAGACACAGAGTCTGAAGCAGGCTCCAGGCTCCAAGCTGTCAGTACAGAGCCTGACAAGGGCTTGAGCCCACTAACCGTAATATCATGACCTGAGCCAGTCAGACTCTTAACCGACTGAGTCACCCAGGCGCCCCGCAAAGTAATTCTTTAAATGTTTAGATTATTAATCTTGGACTGATTTCATGATACCCTAGACTTATATGTTATATACATGCTGTATTACAGTTTATAAGAGTACCTTGAGGACCCTTGGAAAGGTTGTGATCATTTAAAAAATTTTTTTTCATGTTTGTTTATTTTTGAGAGAGAGAGTGGGGGAGGGGCAGAGAGGGAGACACAGAATCTGAAGCAGACTCCAGGCTCTGAGCTGTCAGCACAGGGCCCAACCCGGGGCTCAATCTTGTGGACCCTGAGATCATGACCTGAGCTGAAGTCAGAAGCTTAACGACTGAGCTACCAGGGACCCCAAGATTGTGATGATTTTATACACTAGGAAGCATAGTTTGATTATTCAAAATGATTATGAAGGTATATATTTGGTTTTATTAGTGCTTTCTTCTTTGATTTCTTTGATGCTGAGAACAGCTCAGGCTCTCAGCCACCAATGAGAGCTGTTTCTATGAGAAGATGGTCTGCCCCACAATGGTCGGCTGAGATGTGGCATCTCGGACTCACCCTGGTGAAAGGCGGATACCACTTGCCAAATCACAACAGTCCTTACTGTGTCATAGGAAAAGAAGTCCCAAATCTCAAAGGTACGATTTCCACAAAACAAACAATTCAAAAGCTAATGCCTTAGAGCAACTAAGAATCAAGGCTTGATTTTTTTATGTAGTTTTTACAAATTACTATGTGTCAGATTTTTTAGAAAGTGTCTGTGGAAGCACAATATAAAACCTTGCAAATCAAACGCACTTGTATTTTATTCATCGTGCTTCTTTTTTTTTTTTTTTTTTTTTTAATTTGGGCACATTACGTATCTTTTTGGACTCTCAGGATTTCTTTTCCAAAATGTAGATAATAATTACCAAAAGGATTGTTCCAAAGATTAGATGATGAGTAGAAAGTGCAGAATATAGTGTCTGGCACATGGTAGATATTTAATAAATGTTAGTGCCCTGCCTTTCTTTTTCGTTGTCAGTGGTGATCTAAAAAATATGAATAGAGTGGGAGAAAAAGTATTTTTTTAAACTTGGCTCAGGTTTGACTTGCCTCCTTTCAAAGACACAAATACAGTCCTTCATTTTGTTTAGTTTTGTTTTTAATGGAAACACCGTGGTAGAGTTTTCAGTTGTGGAAGGTGAGGCCCTCGTTGGGGAGCTTTTAAAAAATCCTGGTGTCTACATTCTATCCCCAGACACTCTGATTACTTGGACTAAAGTATAGCTTAGGCATTAGGATTTTGTTCAGTACAATTTAATGCAATAAACTGCACACTTCAGTCAGTTTTGACAATTGATTATTCTCTTATAACCACCACCCTTATTAAAATAACTTTCCCATTACCCGGTAAGTGTCCCTTTCTTGTCACTTTGTCCCACCTCCACCCTCGGTAACAGAGGCTCTGATTTATATCAGCAGAGATTAGTTCTGACTGTTTTTCGAATTTCATATGAAATTTGCAAATAGAACCAAATAGTACGTACTCATTTGTACTCAATGCACCATTCTTGAGATTCATCAATGTTGATATCTCTATCAGTGGTTCTTCTTGTTATTATGCACAAAATACCACAATTTGCTTATCCATTCTCCTCTCGGCTGATATTTAGTTTGTTTAATGGTTTCACTGTATGAATAAAGATGCTATTAATGTTCTTGAATAAGTCTTTTGTGAACATACATTTTCTTTCTCTTGGGTATGCTTAGAAGTGGAACTCCTGGGGCGCCTGGGTGGCGCAGTCGGTTAAGCGTCCGACTTCAGCCAGGTCACGATCTCTCGGTCCGTGAGTTTGAGCCCCGCGTCAGGCTCTGGGCTGATGGCTCAGAGCCTGGAGCCTGTTTCCGATTCTGTGTCTCCCTCTCTCTCTGCCCCTCCCCCGTTCATGCTCTGTTTCTCTCTGTCCCAAAAATAAATAAACGTTGAAAAAAAAATTAAAAAAAAAAAAAAAAGAAGTGGAACAACTGGGTTTTAGAATGGGTATATTCTTTATAGTAAACTGCCGAACAGTTTATCAAAGTGGCTGTACCCTCATATATCCCACTAGCAATGTATGCAAGTTCCAGGTGTTCTACATCATTGCTAATACTTGGGATCATGTCATCCCTTAAAATTTGGCCATTCTGGTTGGTATGAAATGGTACCCTATGGTGGTAGTGGTGGTGGTGGTTGTTAATTTAATTTCTTTATTTTAAGCAATCTCTACACTCAACTTGGGGCTTGAACTCACAACCCTGAGATCAAGAGTCACATGCTCCGCAGATTGAGCCAGCCAGGCATCCCTCATGGTTTTAATTTGTGTTCCCTGACGAATGATGAGGTATCCATAGGAATTTACGCAGTATTTTCACAGACACCTATGGTTACTATTTTATGTGCTTACTAATGATTCATGTATCTTCTTTTTTGAAATGTCTGTTTTGAAATCTTGTCTTTTCTCCATTTTTATTTACTTATTTTTTTTCCTAGAAGTTATCAGCATTTGTTTCCTGGGTCCTAGTTATCACTTATCTTGGTCGGAAGGACAGAGAGTTGATCAGACAGTTTTAAGCACAACAGCCCTTCTCTAGAAATGGATCTGCGGAGCTCCATGAGGGAACAGCAAAGCTGCATAGATGGCCAGTTTAGCTTATAACGCCTAAAAAAAGAAAAAGAAAAAGAAAAGTCAGCTCCCTCCCTCTCTGCTAAAAAAAAAAAGGTTTAAAGTTTTTAAAAAGTTTACGTCGGGCTCTGGGCTGATGGCTCAGAGCCTGGAGCCTGTTTCTGATTCTGTGTCTCCCTCTCTCTCTGCCCTTCCCCCGTTCATGCTCTGTCTCTCTCTGTCCCAAAAATAAATAAACGTTGAAAAAAAATTAAAAAAAAAATAAAGTTTTTAAAAAGTTTAAAAGTGTTTTTTTTTTAAAAGGGGTACGAAGGTAATGACCCAGAAGGTTGAACATGGAGAAGCGGAGACAGAGCTGGGATGTGGTTGCTGCCCAGGCCGCCTGTGGGGGCACATTCCTGGTGGTGGGGGTGGGGGGGGTGGGTTGTTTACCCGGGTGCCCACTGAATAAATCTCATCCCGCAGCCACAAGGTCTTGAAAGTGTACCAGTGCAAGATGAGAGGTCGTGGGCAAGTAGAACCTGAGGGTGCCGGTGGAGAGCTTTCCCAGGGTAGGGGCCTCAGTGGCCTCTGGGGGTGCCTTTTCACTCTGGCCTGGCCTGCCTGAGACAGGGGCACAGAGAAGAGGCAGCCGGGCCAGTGTCAGGGCTCCCTGACCAGGCAGGGTCAGCAGGTGTCTCTTCCACCCTCCATGGGCGTGTCAGACTTAAGACAAGGTGGTGTCATTGTTGCTCTCAGGCTGGTTGCTAGCTTCTCTGTCTGGGGTGCCTGCCTCTGCCTGTCCATCTGCCCCCTTGAGTGCCAACTCGCCCATGTCTTCTGCCAGCTGCCTCACACTCACAGCCTCCGAGTCCCCCTGGATGTCAAGACCTTGTTCCAAAGGCCTGGCCTGGTCTGTCACAGGATATGCAGACCGAGTAGGAAGACTTGACCCCCATCATGCCTGTTTAGTTTCTTTTTCTTACTTGGCATCTCTTCAGATTTTCACCGTTGACCAATCAGTATGGAAATTCTGGAAGGCTCAGTAGCCCTGAAGCAGCCGACTTGGGCGGGTATTTATTTGGTGGTAGGGGTGGGGGATGGGGTAACGGGCTCATGTAGGAGCTTGAGTAATTCTCCTTCCTCTGCCATCAACCCTTTCTATCATTTCACTTTGAGCCTTCTTCCTTTTCTTCTGGAGAGATTTGGTAATGAAGCCTTCACTCTCAGCTCCAGGCTGGTTCTTTTCTCTATTAACAAAACAAAACAAAACAAAACAAAACAAAACTGGTTGTTTTTTGTTATTGATTTAGAGGAATTCTTTAGCTGACTCCTGTTTGTGCTGCCCTGTACCTGCTTTTGTTATTCTTATACAGTCAGGAAGAGTTTGTAATTTACACAGCCTGGTGTTGGTACCGCTATGAAGAATGAAGGGGAGAAAGAATATGGGCGTGCAGAGGTACAAAGAGTCAGAAAGGAGAGCAGCCTCAGAGGTCTGATAGTGTGCAGAGTGGACAAGAGGAATCAAGCTGGTGACAGGGAGGCCAAGTGAACCATAGAAGGAGACTTCCAGCCACTCTTAGGAGGAGCAAGACCACAGAAATCTTGGTGGAGAGGTGTTGGAACTTCCACACGGCCCTGAGAACCAGGATCCAGATTTTTTTTAAATATGGAGATATTTATATATTCTCTCTCTCTCTCTCTTTCTCTGTGTGTGTGTGTGTGTATATATATATATATATATATATGTATATATATATGGAGATATCTATATTTATCTATAGAGATTATAGAGATATAGAGATATATAGAGATATCTCTATTTTATATATATACACACACATACAATATATGAAGATATATACACAATATGTAATATATAACATAAAAGACAATATATAAAATATAAAACTATAATGTGTAATGTGTAAGAATATATAAAATGCCAGAAGACTGGCCTACTTCTGTGTCAAAGATACAATTCGGGCGCTTTCATAAGCGATTCAGAAGACAATACGTGGCTCAACTTCTACCTCGCTGTGAACTCCCCAAATGTGGCAACAAATCCTTTTAGAGTTTCTTAGAACAGAGAAAATCCAACTGCAATGCTACAGAATATTGGCTTCTCTCTTGTGTTCTTCTTGGTTCTTCTCTCAGCAATCTTTTGCTGTGGTTTCTTAGGTTACAGGTACAATTAGTGAGTGAAGTCTTTAATGTATGGGTAGATGCTTATTATTATTATTGGCTTTAATGTGACTATGGCTAAGTCTTATTTCTGGACTTCAGTCATTACTGTCATCATTAGATATGCTGATCATCAGTCATTCCAGGGCCAAAACCAACAGAACACCAGCAACTGAAATTCCAAAGACAATATGATCAACTCTGTTATTCAGGAACTCATTAATTCAAACCCCCAACTTAGAATTTATTAGAATTCCCCAATTGGATGTGCATTCGAGTTTAACTTTGTTGTGTCAGTAGCAAAAGACTTTGCAAAGCAAAATAATAAGCAAGAACAAGATTGCAGGAGGATGTTCACCCAACTAAAGAAAACAGTAGGATGAGAACATTGGGAACTCATTAGAAGTTTCCATTTACTTAAACAATTAGAAGCATGCACACACACACAAAGATACCACACTGTATTTTGCCCGTTTATTTTTCTCTCTGTTTTCCTCGTTAGACAGGGCTTTGTTGAGGGATAGGCACAATGTTTATGCACAGAACTATGTTAGCTAAATGAGTACGTCTTTCCATGCTGCATGGATGATTTAGGTGTTAGTCATACCCCTCAGTTCTTTACCTATGTGTGTGTGTGTGTGTGTGTGTGTGTGTGTGTGTGTGTGTGTGTAAAACTTTGTCAGGAGGGTCCACTCAACCAGAGTTACTAGTGTAAGAGTTTTGTTGGGGATAATTGCCTGTAGAAGATACAAGGGGGGAAAAACATCATTGTGCTAGAAGAGCCTCAGACCATGATGTAAATCTGAGAAAGTCTTGGACAATGCACAGGGAATCTCTGGAATAAAGATTGCCCATTAGAAGAGTGCCATTTCGGGCAAAAACAGCCAGACCCTAGTATCTCCACCATATTTAGTTGTTGGCTGGGGCTGCTGAAAAAAGAGCATGGCCTCAGCTCAATAGCTGAGACAGATCCTGAAGAGGCCCACAACCAGAAGCTGTCAGCTAACTGTACTCCTGGTAGGCAAGCATCAACTTCTTTCTTGAAGGAAATCTGAGTGCCTTTGTAGTTGCCACAACTCCCACAGTAATAACTGTCCCTCATAACACAAGTTCAGATATGAGGCAATTGACCTTGCCACTTCCCAAATCATCACCCCATCTCTCCTCTGAGAAGGTATGTATAGAAAACAAAGAAGAAGGTATGCATAGGAAGGCAGAGAGTTCTGTTTTACAAAGGCCACCTGATGTGCCCAGTATCAGGTCACCCAGTTGGAAGAGTCTGCAAATTGTTACTGTTATTTACCACCAGTTGCAAGTCCCAAACACAGCCAGGGCAGAGACAGGTTGGGATGGCATCAACCGAATACTCCCTGGCTGGCTGCTCTGGTTTGCCCTGATCATTTCAGTAACCTCACAGCACCAAGGCACCATACCACACTTAACACAATGGAATTTTAGCCCCAAGGATGCTATGATGGGGCTTTATTCTAATCATAATGTGTATCTTTATTCTTAATTATACAACTCTAGCTCGCTCTTTGTAGAAAATGTAAACAATGCAACTTATTCTACAGAATAAAGTAAAACCATTCGTAATATCACCTTCTAGAGACAATTATTAGCGATTCTGTGTTCTTTCTTCCAGTCATGTACATAACAAAATATCCCTCCTTTTCGTCGATTTGTCAAATGTCACGTACATTTCTCAAAGACAGATGATTCTTGTTCATTCTTTAGTGCATCTGGAGACCTGGGCTGAGAAGTTCCTTGTGCTTCTCAGAGGGCAGAGCGGCTTGTAGGAGGGAGAGTGGGTTGGGGGAGGCGGAGGAGTTAACTTCCAAAGCTGCATTTTGCTTTGGGCACTCTTTGACCAGTAGACCTAAGGGTCTTGGAATCTCATGATGAAAGGATCATTTTCTTCTCCTTGGCTTGGAGTCAGGCTGGGCTTGTGGGTGTTTTGGGGTCTGGGAAAAACACAGGGCTAAGGCAAACTTATTCCTTGGGTTCATCTATGTGTATGACCACCCCCCAAGCCACTGTAGGCAATTGCAGACCACTTTACCTAGCTAACATTTACTAAGTGCCTACTGTATGATAGAACATTTTTCTTGCCCTCAAGGAGTATAAAGCATAGTGAGGGAAACAGGAAAACTGAACTTTAATTTTTTTTAATGTTTTTATTTTTATTTTTGAAAGAGTGCACTCGCGCGGGCGCGCGCGCGCGCACACACACACACACACACACACACACACAAGCGGGGGAGGGGCAGAGAGAGAGGGAGACAGAATCTGAAGCAGACTCCAGGCTCTGAGCTGTCAGTGCAGAGCCAGACGCGGGGCTCCAACGCACGAACTGCGAGATCATAACCCGAGCCAAATTTGCACACTTAACTGATTGACCCACCCAGGCATCCCTTAACTTTTTTAAGTGAGTCTATGCCCAACACGAGGCTTGAACTTGTGACCCTCTGAGATCAAGAGTTGCATGCTTTACTGACTGAGCCAGCCAGCCACCACAGGAAAACTGACCTTTAAAATATGTTCTGATATCTACTAACCAGTAGGATGTACATGTTCAACAAAAGAATAAAGGAGGGAGTGTTTATCTGCAACATATACGTCTGGACTTGATGACTATGTTGACTTTCACCAGAAAGGACTATCAAGGCTGAGACAATGCCACGTGTAGGGACAAAATAGTGAGATAAGTGTAGGGAAAAGGATGATGCTTAGTGAGAGGGGAGGGGCAAGGGAGGGGCAGGGCTTTGTGGTGATTGATTTCATTGCATTAAAAAAAGCAATGATTGAATGCTAATTAGGTGCTGGACTGGGAATACAAAGTGAAATAACAGAATTTTGGGTAGCAGTCTTGTTGAGAATGAACCTGGAAATGTTGATTGAGACCTAGTAGCATCAAAAATTCTGGGAGTTCCACTAAAGCAGCTCTCAAAGTCCTTCTCAAGCCAGTTACACATCTAGTAATCCCAAATTCTTGGTCTTCCCATCAAAGAGAATTTAAATCTGAAATATAAATTAGCCAAATAATTTAATTTATAATATCTCTTTAACAAACTGTTTCTAGAACATGTAGTTTTAGAACATATGCAATGCATGGGGTGCCTGGGTGGCTTAGTCGGTTAAGCATCTGATTCTTTATCTTGGTTTAGATCAACTCATGGTTCGTGAGTTTGAGCCCTGTGTCAGGCTCTGTGCTGGCAGCACAGAGCCTCCTTGGGATTCTGGCTCTCTCTCTCTCTCTTTCAAAATAAATAAGTAAACCTTAAAAAAGAAAAGAAAAGAGAAAGAAGAAAGAAAGAAAGAAAGAAAGAAAGAAAGAAAGAAAGAAAGAAAGGAAGAGAAAACATATCCAGTGCACACATATTGTTATGGGTTGTATTATATCCTCCCAAGTTCATTGAAACCCTAGCCTCCAGTATCTCAGAATGAGACTATAATTGGAAACAGGGCCCTGAAAGGGGTGATTAAGTTAAAATAGGCCAATAGAGTGGGCCATAATCCAATCTGACTTGTGTCCTCACAAGAAGAGGAAATCTGGACACAAAGAGACAGCAGGGGCATGCACAAAGGCAGGACCCTGTGAGGACCCAGCCAGAGGGCAGCTATCTATCAGCCAAGGAGAGAGGCCTCAGGAGAAACTAATCCTGCTCACACTTTGATCTTGGGCTTCCAGCCACCAGAGCTGTGAGAAAATACATTTCTGTTGTTTAAGCCACCCAGTCTGTGGTATTTTTTATGGCAGCCCTAGCAAACTGATAGAGTCCTGTTGCTTTGCAGGAGTGTCCATTTTGGTGGAGGAGACAATGAAGGCAAAAAACAACAAAGGGGACGCCAGGGAACCATGGGCACTCAAAGGTGGGGGACATCCCAGTCAGACTGAAGAGGGTGGTGTCAGGAAGGAATGTCTGGAAGATGTGCCCCAGGGAGCAGAGTCCTGGGAGAGGAGGAGGGAGGAAGCAGGAGGAAGCAGGAGCCTCTGCTCCTGCAGAGGATGCAGAGGCGTGGGGACAGGAAAGAATATGGCACCTGAGGGACAGGCGAGTCAGCTGAAACACAGTGATGGAGAAAGTGGAAGTGCTATTGTATGATCTGACACAAGCACATCGGGACCTACAGGAAGGAGATGTTATTAATGACAACAGTGATAATATTTTTTATAGTACTTTACAGTCTGACAAAACACTCCCTTATGCCTTATCTGTCTGTGTCAACAGGAGGGCTGAACTATTTCATACATGAGGCAAATGAGGGTCGAGAGGCTAAATGGTTTGGCTGCAGCCTTCCAGGAAGTTAGTGTCTAACGCTCACGGCCTTTTCTTCCCAATTCTCCATGGGATGGAGTGTCAGGAGCTGTTTCCTTGCCTCTGACCTTGCTCAGGGCTATACACAGGGCAGTGTGGGGACAGGAGTGGCTTAGGTTCGGTGGGTCCTACTGGACAGGAAGGACCTGGCCGAGTAGAGTCCCATTTGCAACAAGACCACCACATCCTAAACACAGTGCCTCTTGGAGAAGAGTCTGGCCTCTGTGGAAGTGCTTATCTCCTCGTTCATTCTGTCCCTAATTAAAGGGTGATTAAGGTCTCCTTATCTGCCAAATGGAGACAGAGTAATACACACCCATAACCAGCACTGGGGCCCTCCCTGCCTTTCATGCAGGACACCTCCTAATTCCAGGAACCCCAGCCAGAGATGGATATTGGGGCCCCCTCTGGAACTGCACAACTTTGTAGGGGTATCTTCTTAGGACTGATGCCTTAGAGAGGTGAAAGAAGAATTTAAAAATGTAAGGTGTTTCATATAAGTTAGTCCTTTTATCAGTTTGGGATGGATTGTGCTTAGGACCCCTACCTGGGGTAGGGGAGAAAGAAAAGGTTTCAAGCAGGCCTTCTCCCTCACTCCTCACTGTATCCCTATAGCAAATACTGTACGTACCCCCCCCCCCCCCCATACCCTTTGGCCTTAACCGCTGCCATAGTCTCTGGTGCCCGCATCTCTTTTCTAGAGAACATTCTCTAGATGCCAATGACCACCATGCCCTCAACTGCTGCGTGCTGGGACCACCATGGGGTTAATGCCCCCTGGGAACAGCTCTCAACCATGGTCTAATGGAACTTGGTGGATAAGTACCCCAGTTCCTTCCTCTCTTACCAGGGTAACTACACTGATTCCCAGAGTTCTCCAGTCAAATTAAGCTCTGGTTGTCTATAGTGACAACTTGTTTAATATCACAATTTTTATTGGTATCTGTTCCTTCTCCACCTCACTTCTCCACTCCTCTGCCAGTGTTTCCTGGGGTCACCTCCTAAATAGACAACTCATGCTCTGATCTTTGTTTCATGGTTTGCCTCTGGAGAAACCCAAACTACAATGACCTTCTCTGTCCAATGGTTTTGGGGTGTTTTGTTTTGTTTTGTTTTTGCTGCTTTGAGCGTTATGAATGGGGATGCGGAGGAGAAAAGGGAAAGATACAGAAATATAATTCATCCATTCATGCATTCATACATTTTTCACTCAGTAAATACTTATCAAGTGTCTATTTCATGCCAAACACCATGCTGGGGGTGCTGGGGTGGAGGGTAGTTAGAAATCTCATTTCCCAGAGCTCTCAGAAGCCATCCATCACTCAAACCCCATCTCATACACCCTGGCCAGCACTGCCTGGGAGATGGAAGCATGTGAAAGGGGTAGAGCCTCAAAAGGGGAGGAGAAGACAGAAGTTCTGGGAGTGTGTGGGAGGGGAATGACAAGAGTAAATGAAGGCCAGTGGGTGGGAATGAAACTCAGTCCTGAAGCAGCAAAGGCTTGGGGTGAGTACACGTGTCACCTTTTGAGGACCCGATTCTTGGGGGCATCTACTGTCAGGGCTGACAGGGCCTCAGAGGTCACAGGTAGATCTCCTTTACTTTACTCGTTAGGAAACCAAAGAAAAGACAAAGTGATTTCCCCAACTCCTTATACTGTGAGTGTTCTTTCTCTTGAGGGAAATAAGGCTAGATCAGTGTTTCTTAAAGTTTTAATCATTATTGCCCTGAAATCTTTTTGGACATTTTTTCCTAATGATGCTTCTCCAGTGAAATCTTAATACCACAGATATATTGTACATCAGTTATATACTATGGGTCTGTTTGTGTGCTATAGACATAACAAGGGGAAGATTATTTTCAATCCCCAAGAACCGATATTTGCTCCCTTGGGGGCGATATTGCCCTGGTTGAGAATGCATGGGACAGAGAGACCAAATGTGGTCAGATAATAACCTGAAGCCTTGAAATTCCATCAGAGAAGCTGGATTTGGTGTAGTAAGTAATAGGGAGCCCTAAAAGGTTCTTGAGCAGAGGGATGCAGTGAGGAAAGAGGTGGACAGCCTACCCCACATAATAGTATCCATCAAACACCCTGGGCAAGCTGCTCTCCCAGCACTGTCAATGTCATTAAGAAAAAGGCCAGCATGGCTTTCTTATGCCCTTATAGACAATTTTAAGTATACATACAAACAATTATTTATGAGAATTGTGATACGCTACAACCAGTTTTATTTTATTTTATTTTTTGTTTTCTTTAACCAACATTTACATAGTGCTTATTATGTTCCGGATGCCAGGCTAAGCACTCTATAAATATCAGTTCATTTAATCTGATGAGAGAGGTATAATTATTATACTCATTTTACAGATGGAAAAACTGAGGCACAAAAAGTGTCTTGCCTAAAGACACGTGGCTTGTAATGGTAGAGATGAGATTCAAATGTAGGCAGTCTGGCTCCAGAGTCAGTGTTCTGAACCACTATACTATGATTTGTAAAATACTATCTATTTGGGCAAGGTGTAACCATAATTCTGTCTACACCCAGTGCGGGGTGACAATATAAATTCATGGACATCTTGCGATACTCTAATGGAGCCAAGGACTACAGCTGGAAACTGGAGGGCTAGTAGATTTTTAATGTCTGTTTGACTCTAAAGTTTATAATCTTGGTAAAATTTTTCAAAGGGCGTGGGAATTAAGTCTCTCTCAACATCAGCTGAAGTAACCAGAACACACCATCTGACCTCAGGCTCCCTTCTCAGCATTGAGCAGAAGAGGCACCCTACTCTCTGCTACATGCAGAAGAAATGTAACACTGGGGCTGTAACTAAGTCATACATGAGTCTCTAGTGAAGGACATATGTGCCCTTGGACTTGAAACTGGAGAGACAATAAAACCAAAGACATCTGCTCATGTTTTACTATTTGGCCACCTCTGTACTTTCTCCTTTCCACCCTTTGTTACCAATGAATGAGATAGATTTTTTTTCAACGTTTTTTTTTTATTTATTTTTGGGACAGAGAGAGACAGAGCATGAACGGGGGAGGGGCAGAGAGAGAGAGGGAGACCCAGAATCGGAAACAGGCTCCAGGCTCTGAGCCATCAGCCCAGAGCCTGACGCAGGGCTCGAACTCACGGACCGCGAGATCGTGACCTGGCTGAAGTCGGATGCTTAACCGACTGCGCCACCCAGGCGCCCCGAGATAGATTTTTTTAATGATAATTTTAGCTTACAGAGGACTCATATACCTGCTATAATCTGTACTTTTTTCCTTTAATTAAAACAATATCTGTTGTCTTTTAAGCCGAAACCTGTTTTCTCTATGTGGTCTTATTCTACTGCTTTAGAAGGGAGTCCAAGATAATGAACAATGAACTAAATCCAGAAGAAATTCCTCTCCAAACCTATCTTCTTGTTGCTGTCCTGTCCATATATTTATTGAACACCTACTATATGCCAGGCACTATGGTAGGTGCTGGAAATATAGAGGTCAGCAAGTCATTACTCCTGTCTTAATGGAACTCACAGATGAGTAGGGGAGGCAGATATGTACAGATATCACTGCCATGTGGGGGATATATTAATACATGTACCGCATGCTCCATGATATTTTCAGCCTGCAGACTTTTGCACATGCTATTCCAAGACTGGGGATGTGTTTCCTTGGCATTTTGGCAGGCTGGTTCCTGTGGGATACAGCATAGAGCACGTAGTAGAGAGACATCAGAGAAGGCTTCCTGGAGGAGGAATGTATAGGCTGAGACTTAAAGATTAGCACAACTTGGATGTCAATGCTGGTCTCCTTGGCTGAGTGGGGTACCCGCCCGCCTTTGTGCTCCCTAGCCTCCTGTCCAAACTCTTATCCTAGCAAAAAGTAAATATTTACGACTGCTGAGTAAATAGCATGCATCAATATCCTATAATTTCTATAAACTAGTTACCTTCTCCACAAGACTGGAGCTCTCCAAGGGAAAGGAGAGTGTAGGATTTATCTTTTTATCTTTGTCAGTAAGGAAAATGCCTTGCCACGACAAGCCCTCGCTGTGTTTGCAGTTTCAAGGATGGGTGGAGGCATGGGTGGATGGATGGGTGAGAGGCTGGGTAGATGGGAGCACAGGAGAAAGTAAATGACAGTGCTCAAGTGGAGGTATGTGGACAGGTTGGATAGGAGGATCAGTGGCACTTTTATAGAATGATGACTTTGAGTTGAACCCCAAAGAATAATCTAGTGTAGCGCTTTTCAATGTGCAGTGCATTCAGAAATCACCTGGGGATCTTGTTATGGACCTCAGTGGTGCAGGCTGGGAAGGAAGATGAAAGAATAGGGGCTGGAAGACACCTAGGACTGGTTGTGAAGGTATGAGAAACCAGACTTTCACAGAGACTCGAGGAAGCTTGAAGCAATGGACATGGCACCTGAAGCTGAAATGAGTGAAAAGCAGGCAGAGAAGACAATAATGTTCCTTGAATACTTAGGTATCTCTCTTTATATCCTAATCTATACCCACGCCTGTACCTAGCCATCACACTACATTATATCCTCTCAACAGCTCTGAGGAGATGCGGAAGATAGAGATCCTTCCTTCCTTCCTTCCTTTCTCCTTTTTTCCTTCCTTCCTTTTTTCCTTCCTTCCTTCCTTCCTTCCTTCCTTCCTTCCTTCCTTCCTTCCTCCCTTCATTCCTCTCTCCTTTCCCTCTCTCTTTCCTTTCTATCTTTCTTTTTTAAGTTGCTTAGTTCACTATGGTATCATTCTTTCAATGTGACACAGGTTGCAGGTTCAATCCCTGTTGAAAATCACACAGAAAACATGGTTTTGGCATCTCAGTTTATGCCATTGATCACAGAGAAAGAGAAACATAGATCTTAAGTACTTGAAAATGAATAAAATATATTGAACTAAAAAAAAAAAAAGGATATGGAGACTCAGAAAGTGAAGGTCACTTGTCCCAGGTCTTACAACTAGTGACAGCTGGGATTCCATCAAGAGTTAAGTAGGATGTGAAGACCCAAATAAGTAGACAGAGATTCAAGAATAGCTCTCAGTCTTGGTGAAGAATTCAAGTATAAATGAGAAATTTGGAGTCCTCATGCAGTTGCAGAATCTGGGGCAGGAGATCATGATTCTGGAGGGCTGGCATCTGAAGGTCGCTGAAGCAGGGTCCCAAGGCTCCTAGCACATTCAGGGTGGAGCCCAACCCCAGATTCCCAGATTTCCGTAAAGCTAGGGCTGGAGACAGAGGAGCGCCTTCTGTCCATGTGACAGAGGAGCCCCTTCTGTCCAGTGGACAGTGCCTGCTGAAGAAGCCCACGATGAGGAGTAAAGAGGGCTGGGTAAGACAGGAAGAGGGAGTAGAGGAATATTTTATTTAGAATAAAATTAGAATGAAATTTATTTAGAATATTTCAGAAGTGAAAAATGGCCTTACTTAAATTTTAACAGATTTCCTATCTCTTGCCATAATAAAATCACAACCTTCTTGAGACATACACACATAGATTCTTTTTGAACAACTCAATACAAAGGTTCTCCCCAACCCCATCCATTCATTGAATGTTAGAGACTACCTGTTTAATTTCCAAGGACTACAACTTTCTTTTCTTTTCTTTTTTTAATGTTTATTTATTTTGAAGGAGAGAGAGACAGAGCATGAGCAGGGGAGGGGCAGAGAAGGAGGGAGACACAGAAGCTGAAACAGGCTCCAGACTCTGAGCTGTCAGCACAGAGCCCGATGAGGGGCTCGAACCCACGGTCCGCGAGATCATGACCTGAGCCAAAGTTGGATGCTTAACCAACTGAGCCACCCAGGCGCTCCTAAGGACTATAACTTTCAACTAAGAAATGTCTAAAATAAAAATGTTTTAGGAATGCAATTAATTTACTTAATTTGTAGTTAGCAGTATTGTTCCAGCCCATTACTTTATGACTCATTTAGTCACTTTATCAGAAAAACGAGAGACCTACTTAAACCTCTATGTTGTTGTTGTTTTTTAATGTTTATTTATTTATTTTGAGAGAGACAGAGAGAAAGAGAGAGAGAGGGAGCATGAGTGGGGAGAGAGAGACTGAGCTCCCCAGCATCCCCTAAAACTCTACGTTTTGTGCAGAGCTCTGTACAAACTAGGAATAAGTGGGAACTCTCGAAGTAAACATAAAAATATATTGCGTCAAAAGTCAAAATGGCAGTGCTGAGAGTGAGATCCATGCACGGGAGCTCCGCAGGTAGGATAGAGAACATGACAAGTCCAGGGAGGAGGAGAGCAGGACACTGAAAGACCCGCGGGTGAAGAGGTCACAGGCATTGTGATGGGAATAGTTCTACAGAAACAGAAGCTGCAGCAGGTGCCCGAGGGTCGGCAGGTGGTGACAACAAGGTGGGTGGGTGGTGGGCAACATGGTGGACGATACAGGACCCGCTGCTGGGGCTTATAGGGTCCTGGAAGTGTCTCTTAATTCTTTTCACTAAGAAGTTTACAACTGGGACCTGGCGACACACCATTAGGATCGTTATGTTTCTTTTAGTTAAGCTTGTGTGAATCAGGCATTGTTCTGAGTACTTTTACAAATAGTAAGCCACTTCATCCTCTGAGGGAAGTATTGTTACTATCCCCATTTTACCGTCAAGGAAACTTAGTCATACAGAGAGTTTAGGTCACTGCCTGAGCCTTAAGAAGCACGTAGTTCACTTGAAACACTAAAGCCCAAAGAGGTGAAAATATTTGTGCAAAAGCCAAAGAGAAGCAGGAAGGGTTTAGAACCCCTGTGTCCTGAGTCTCAGCCCAGTGCTTTTGAAACATAACATCTTGCCCCCTTGCTCAAGTGTAAGATTTGAGAAACAAAAGCATCATTTCTTTGACGTCTTCTCTGGTCCTTTGTGTCTCCACTAAACTTGGCCCGGACCATCTGTACACTTACCCCATTGTCCTTCAGAGGTTTGTTCTCATGTTCCCTACTAGACTGTGAGCGGCGCCTGGGTGGCAATCCTCTTTTCTGTATGGGCAGCGGCCGAATACTGCCTTTGGCTCATACTAAGTGTTTATTGAATAAATGAATGGATTAAATGCCCCCAAACCCACCTTCATTCTTTCCTGACTGCTGGTGCTTGGGATTTATCTTCCCGATGGTGTGGAAGCCTAGTCTGGAGGCATCGCCTGCCCTACCCGGTGGTTGCCTGTCTCATCAATGTTTCATAACTACAGGCTGCGTGTTGCTCATTCCGGGGCCTGGCACTATGCCAGGGAGATAGCCGGCTGAGCGGTCTTCTGCAGAGCAGCCTTGATCTTCCGTTTCTCCGGTTATTTTAGTTCCTGGGTCTTGTTTTCTTCATATAAGCACTAGAAGTTTCATAGATTCGTCTTTGTCTCTGCTTTTCAGATCGAATGCGATGTCGAGTGAGTAAGCGGCATATATAGTGTAAGAACTTGGGGCGCCTGGGTGGCGCAGTCGGTTAAGCGTCCGACTTCAGCCAGGTCACGATCTCGCGGTCTGGGAGTTCGAGCCCCGCGTCGGGCTCTGGGCTGATGGCCCAGAGCCTGGAGCCTGCTTCCGATTCTGTGTCTCCCTCTCTCTCTGCCCCTCCCCCGTTCATGCTCTGTCTCTCTGTCTCAAAAATAAATAAATGTTAAAAAAAAATTATTAAAAAAAAAAGAACTTAAGACAGATTTATTTTGAGTAAGCTGATAATGTATCACACATTAGCTATTTGCTACATACCTTGTATCCATTATCTCATGTAATCCTCAAAAACCTTATGTGAGAGAGGTGCTGTTATCCCCATTTCACAGAGGTTGAAAACGGAGGTTTAGAGGGGCTAAGTGACTGATCCAAGGTTACACAGCCAGTAAATCTTTCCTAGGGATTGTTGTGAGGATCCTAGGAAATGACAGAACACATTTTGCACTTAGTCTAATAATGACCATGCATGGCACTTTTCTAGAACCTGCATTTTAGGGAGCAACACCTGAAAACTTAAGATCAGAAGAAAAGAAAGGAAGAGAAGAGAAAAGAAAAGAAGAGAAAAGAAAAGAAAAAAGATTTCTAACAGTGTAAATCAAGGCATGACCCAGTGAACACGCTCCTATTATGAACAGCAAGGGCCCCAAGATCTTCCTGAATAAATAGGGCTCTGCCTGTAGGAAATGTGATCTGATTTTTCCTCTTCCTTTGCCATGGAAAAATTCCACTCCCACCGCGAGCGACTCCTTTGGCTAAGAGCCAAGAGGCAATCAGGCTGCCTTTTTCTACTTTTCTCCTCCCCTAGAACACAGAGTTCTGTTGGACCCTTCCAGAGCTGGGCTTCCACAGCCCTCCGTGCTGTTACTCAGCAGGCTGGTCAATTGAAGAAAAGATTTCTGCAGTCCGGCCAGAGGATGTTAGCCTCCGTTTTTCCCTTTTTCTCCAGGTATACCGCTATAACAAGCTAACCAGGGGAGCCTTTCAGAGGAGTCAAAGGAATCTTACTTCTTAGAATGGTTTTTAGACAAAGGCATCAGTTGAAGACTTTCATCTTCAAAGTGTGTGTGTGTGTGTGTGTGTGTGTGTGTGTGTGTTTAAAATTCGGGTTTTCACTCTGAAGTACAAATGTAAAGCCAGCTTGAGGCAACACATCAAACAATACCATTGTGTAAAACAGTCAACAGTATCCTCTTCTGCTTAATCTGCTGCCTCCACTATAATAAATGTGAATATTTCGGTATGTATCTGTCACAACCTTATCTATGTGTGTGTGTTTCAATATATCTATGTACACATACACTGTATACATGTATATATATATTCATATATTTAGAGATTTTTGTCATGCTTTTTTGAAATGAGACTGTATAAACTCATAAAATAACTTGCTTTCTCTTCGTCTGTGTTTCATTCACATGTCTCTGGACAAATACATATAGATTTAACTTATTATTTTTATGCATCATATCCATAGTTTGTATATACCACATTTTATTTATATATTCCTCTATAATACATATCCAAGTGGTTTCTGGTATTTTTGTCTTTTGCCCTTTCAAATAATACATTGCGTGTCATGTATTGATGTTCTTATTTATTCATACTTTTTGTTTATAGAAGGTATTTCCAAAAGTTGAATTTCTGGGTTCACCTGAGGATTTTAGATATCACTGAAGAGAAAGACTCCATGCCTAGCAAAACACACAGCCCTTTGGTGATAGCTAGCTTTTCCCTCTTTGTTGGAAAAGAGGCCTGGAAAAATAATGTCCCTTTCTCTTCCTTCCCCACACCATTATTCTCCTGCAGTAGAATGGGCAGGGATAATATATCCTTTGTAATACAGAAAGGAATAAGAATTACCAGTTTGCTGGGTTATTAGAGGATAGAAGAGAGGCCCAAATTAGACAACCATATATTCCTCCAGTAAGTCTTTCATTCCCTTTTTTCTCCCTTTATGAAAAGGCAGGTAATAGGGAAAAGGATGCAACGAATGATGGATTGTGCATTACTGGGCTTTAACAGGCAAATAATTAAATGATGGCACCTGTTAAACCATCAACTTATAGGGTCTGAATAGATCTTCCTTCTCTTTGTAGATCAGAGAAAAGAGGGAACAAGACAAATGAGATGAATCAAACATAAGTCCTCTTTCGTTATTAATTTTCAGTTTTCTCATCCTAGAGACTCATCAGAGTTCAAGGTTGGAAGGGGCCCCAGGACATCTAGCCTATTTTCCCCATTGTGTCTGGCCTCATCCTCCTCCTAGTTTTTGCATTCTTCTTCAACACATTTGGACTCAATTATTTCTCTCTTCCCTCCATGCCTTTTAGAAGAATATTTATTACAAGATCTCAAGCTAGATTCTGGGGACAAAGAAAGACACAGACCCTGGTCTCGAAGACCTTACAAATAAGGGGAAGAAAAATCAGCTGAGTTAAAATTATAAGGGAATGACCAAGATGCATGCAAGTATTAAGGCAACGCAGAATGCAGAGGAGAAGCACCTAACTAAGCAACAGCTAGGAGCGCAGGCAGTGAGAAGAGGCTAGTAAGAGTAAGCTGTGACTTTAAGATTGAATACAATTTGGGACACCTGAGTGGCTCAGTCGGTTGAGCATCTGACTTTGGCTCAGGTCATGCCACAGCTCCTGAGTTCAAGCCCCCCTTTGGGCTTGCCACTGTCAGTGCCGAGCTGGCTTCAGATCCTCTCTCTCCCTCTCTCTCTGCCCTTACCCCCCCAAAATAAATAAAGATTAAAAAAAAAAGATTGAATAGAATTTTTCCAGCATTGACTGTACAGAAGGTGAATCACATACAAAGGCATGGGCATCAGTGAAAACATGACAGATTAAGGTGTTTGTGATTGGTTTAGAAAAGAAGAAATATATTTTGCCTGCATGGAGTAATGGAATATGAGGTTGGAGAAGTGGTAGGGCCTAATCTTGAAGGACCATATGTTCCTTCCTAAGAAGTGTGGGTTTCATTCTGATGGAAATGAGGAGAATTTTAACTGTAGAAGTGACAGGACTGGATATGTAGTTCATAAAGATCATTCTAGACTCAGTGCAGAAAATAAGGTCAGGGGATAAGAGCCTGGAAGCAGAGAGACCAGTTGGGAAGCTGGCAAGTTGGTAAGAAATGGCAAGAAATGGGGGAGGATCTGCATTACTAGTGACACTGGGCACAGAGAACCCAATAGTAGATTGAATAGACTGGTCCTATGACTTTTCGAACATGGAGGGAAAGACAGTAGGACATATCTTGAAGACATTTAGGTTTCTAGCTTAGGCAACTAGGGAGATGGTGCTTCCCACCAATTTAGATAGGGAATACTATGCAAGAAGCTTCTTTAAGTGAAAAGGTAATGAGCTCATCTACAGTCATATTAAGTTTGAAGTTCCTGGGGCGCCTGGGTGGCGCAGTCGGTTGAGCGTCCGACTTCAGCCAGGTCACGATCGCGGTCCGTGAGTTCGAGCCCCACGTCGGGCTCTGGGCTGATGGCTCAGAGCCTGGAGCCTGTTTCCGATTCTGTGTCTCCCTCTCTCTCTGCCCCTCCCCCGTTCATGCTCTGTCTCTCTCTGTCCCAAAAATAAATAAAAAACGTTGAAAAAAAATTTTTTTAAAAAGTTTGAAGTTCCTAGGATATTCCCTAGTGGAGGTGTGCATAAGGATCAGTGCATGAGTTCAGAAAAGAAGCATGGGTTAGAAATATGAACCTTGGCTTCATCAGCATGTGAGTGGTAGCTAAAGCCAAAGTCATGACTGAGATCACTCAGTGAGAAAAATAGAGAGTGATTAGAAAAGCAGATCAGAAACAAAGCTGTAGGAAAATAATGCCCTGTTTAAGAATTAGTTGCCATTTGCTATAACAGGATGAAACTGGAGGACATTATGTTAAGTGAGATAAGCCAGACGGAGGAAGATAAATAATGTATGGTATCACTTATACGTAGAATCTAAAAAAAAAAAACAAAACAAAAAAGCAGATTTCTAGAAACAAAGAATAGAATGGTGGTTGCCAGAAGCCAGGGGGAGGGGAAAACGGGAGGATGTGGATCAAAGGGTACAATTTTCAGTTATAAGGAGAATAAGTTCTGAGCATCTGCTGTACAGCATGGTAACTGTAGTTAATAATACTCGAAAGTTGCTGAAAGTAGATTTTAAGCATTCTTACCACAAAAAAAGTTAACTATGTGAGGTGATGGTCGTGTTAATTATCTTGGTCTTGGTCACCACGTCATGCACTTTAAATATATACAAGTGTATTTGTCAATTATTCCTCAATAAAGTTAAAAAATAATTAGATGATGAGGAGCTCAAGCACAAGAATGAGATGGGATAGACAGAAAAACAGTGAAGAAAACTAGATGAGAATGGCGTGGTAAAAGACAAAAGAGAATTTTCAAGATGGAGGAGGTGGTCAACAGCTGGTGAATGTTGCAGTCACATAAGGTTAATATAGATAAATGCCCTTTGATTGGATTTAAGGATTCCATTCCCCACTCTCATTTGGCTATTTGCTTTGAGATTTTTGTACTTGCTATTCCCTCTTCTTGAATTCCTCTTATCCCCCAGATATTTGTATGTCTTATACTCTAATTTTGGTCAGATCTCTGCTCAAAAGCCATCTTCTCAAAGAGGACTTCCTTGACCACTTTATGTAAAATAGCACACCAATCTCTTTATAGCCCCTTATCCATGAGAATTTCTCATCGTGGCACCTAACTCTACTTGACATTATATTTTTAAATTAATTGTCAACCCTACTAGAAGGGAAGTCTGTAAGCACAGTGATTTTGATTTGTCTGTGGCTGCATTCCCAGTGTCTGATACAGAGTAGGCCTTCAATACATACAGTTGAGAGAGTTAAGTGACTGAATGGTCATCTTGATAAGACAAATTTCAGTGGGTGGTTGGGCAGAAGTAAGATTGCAATGGGCGAAGGCATGAGTGACAGTTAAGGAAGAGGAATCATGGAGTGAACACAATTCTTTCTAGAAGGGAAGGGGAAAGAGCTCAGGATATGAAAGACTTGAACTGGAATAAATAATCAGAATAGGAAAGCAGTAGTGAGAGAGAAGTGGAAAATACAATACAAAAGAGGAGATAATTGAGAGGATGAGATTCAGAGCAATGGTGAACCAATTCACTTTGTGTGGGTGGAAGGACTTCTCCAGCAAGAAAAGGAAGAACAATATAAAGGTGAGTGTGGGAGACATGGGTAGTTCTATTCAAATGGCTACCATTTATTGAGCACTTATTATATGCCAGGAGCTGCCATTTTATTATATCCAAGTTACAACTATGCAAGATATACCGTTTTATCTTCCAGAAAGCTGGGGGCAAGGAGTTAGAGTTAGTTTATACAGTTAGTAAGTAGGTTGCAGAGATGTGACTCAAATTGCAGTCTTCTAATTAAGATTTTATTTCACATTCACGGTGCCTTTAGTAAACCTTTCCAAAGTTGAGTAACATCATTCCAGAGTCTCATTCTTTATTCCCTCCTCACCCATTGGGACATCTGCCTTTTAGCCTTGATATTTTTTGTATAGTTTTGACTATGTCCCTACTTTTATTCATTCTTGTGGACACTATTTTTATGGCCAGACCTAATTCCTTCCTTATGAATCTGCATTTGCATTCATTCTCCCAAGGTCTGGTCCTCCCCACTGGACGAATCTAGCTCCAGCTTCCAATTCCTCACTGCGCTGAGTAAATTAGATCATTTTTAAAATAATAATAATAACTAGATGTTATAGTGTGTCTACTTTATGCACTAAACATCTATTATTTCTAATCCTGAAACTCCAGGCAGAGTATAGAGAGAAAATGGACTTCAAACTAGGGTATGTGTACCCTGCAAGTCAGAAAGACTTCCAAGGGGGTATAGGCATGGTTACTTTTAAAGAAATCGATTTTCAAAAAGGAAGGAAGGAAGGAAGGAAGGAAGGAAGGAAGGAAGGAAGGAAGGAAGGAAGGAAGGAAGAAAAATTTTCAGGGGCATCTGGGTGGCTCAGTCAGTTAAGCATCCAACTCTTGATTTAGGCTCAGGTCAGGGGATTGAGTCCCGCATTGGGCTTCATGCTTAGCATGGAGCCTGCCTGAGATTCTCTCTCCCTCTCTCTCTCCCCCTCTCCACCACCCCTTAAAAACAAAAGAAATCAGTTTCAAATCCTGAGCTGTCACGTGCTGGTCCCAAATTAATCTGCCTAAGAAAGTGACCTGGAAAAGGTACAAGTCCTCTTTTCCAACACAGCTCTTCATCACCAGTCCTCTTCCCACTTCAAGAAAATAAAGGTGTGCATCCCACTCATGTCAATTTGGGGGGGGCACATTACTCTCAGGATATTTGTAAAAATATCCAAACAAAGAGACCATTCAAAATAGTGGTAAAGATCCTGGGACCTGAAAGACCCTAATGGCTGGGTATCAATTCCTTTTTCAAGCCAGATGGTTTCTGATTTTTTTGTTTGTTTGTTTTGTTTTTAACAAAACTGAAGGAAAACCTAATCAAACTGATAGTTGACGGATCATTAAAATTAGTTTTGATGACATGTAACTGTGTTTCTTGACATACAGCTCAGAAGTAGTTCCAAAAACTGAGTAACATCGCTATAACAAAACTCCTTCCTTTCCCATCTACTTAATTGTATAAACATGTTTCTCAGTTCTTACATCCATAAAAACAAAAAAGAAGAATAGAATTAGAGTGCAGCCTTCCCCATTCTAACAATAGCTTATATTAATCCAACTAATTGACAAGGCAAAAACAAAACAAAACAAAAACTTCCAAAACAAAAATAAAACAAAGCAAAAACAAAGCATAACCAACTCATTTAAAAATGGATTTCTGGGGCGCCTGGGTGGCTCAGTCGGTTAAGCGTAAGACTTTGGCTCAGGTCATGATCTCGCACTTTGTGACTTCGAGCCCCACATCAGGCTCTGTGCAGACAGCTGAGAGCCTGGAGCCTGCTTCAGATTCTGTGTCTCCTACTCTCTCTGCCCCTCCCCAACTTGTGCTCTATCTCTCTATGTCTCTCAAAAAATAAATAAATGTAAAAAAAATTTTTTTAAATAAAAATGGATTTCCAATAAAATTTGCTTTTAATTATTTATCAAAATTTCAATATATGTATTTTTTAAGTTTGTTTATTTATTTATTTTGAGAGAGGGAGAGAGAGGGTGAGCAGAGGGAAGGGAAGAGAGTGAGGAGAGAGAATCCCAAGCAGAACAGAGCTTGACATGGGGGCTTGATCCCACCAACTGTGAGATCATGACCTGAGCCAAAATCAAGAGTCAGATGCTGAGCTGACTGAGCCACCCAGGAGCTCTGATCAATATATGTATTTTTAAAAGAGGCATGCGCAAGGATGATCAACAAATGACTTTCCCACATAAAATAAATCACAATAGAAAACAATTTTGAAGAAGTGAAGGAGAAATAGGAGTCCAAAAAGAAAAGGGAAAATTGCCATCTATTATAGACCTGCTCATGTGTTTTTAAAATAGATAATGTGGATGTGAACTTACTTTTAATTTTAAATTCCACTGGATACATCTTAAAAAGTGATGCAGCTCTTTCTCTCAGTCCCAGATTGAACACAAGTTGTAAGATGCCAGTCTAGTCTTAAAATGGAAGTAAAACCAGGGTGCCTAGATGGCTCAGGCAATTGAGTGTCTGACTTTGGCTCAGGTCATGGTCTTGTGGTTCATGAGTTTGAGCCCTGCATCGGTTTCACTGCTCTCAGTGCAGAGCCTGCTTTGGATCCTCTGACCCCTCCCTCTGCCCCTTCCCCTCTCACACATTCTCTCTCTCTCTCTCTCTCTCTCTCTCTCTCTCTCTCTCTCTCTCTCTCTCAAAAAGAAATAAACTTTAAAAATAAGAACAGATAAAATCTCTACCTGATGGCCCCCTTCCAGACTCCAGCAGCCACCAGAGGACAAGGAACCAGAGTAGTTGAGAAAACTCTCTACTGGTGGTAGGAGGTTTGAAACTACAGATAATAGTTTAAGAGAACATTTTGAGCAATGAGGCACACATGTTCACTGCGTGATGAGACCTCCAACCATAATGTTCCTGGGGCTTTGTGACTTACTCTTATATTAAAGAGTTGAATGCTGCAGTTTGCTTAGACCAGGTTGATGGGCATGTAGTGGAACCAAAGAGATTGTTTCTAGAAAGGATTCCCCAAAGACCGGTGCCCATCTAACAGTGAAGAAAAATTTTTGTTCGTGGTATTAAAGAAGATACAGAAGAGGCGTGCCTGGGTGGCTCGGTTGGTTAAACGTCCAACTATGGCTCAGGTCATGATCTCATGGTTTGTGAGTTCAAGTTCTGCATCAGGCTGTCTGTTGTCAGCTCAGAGCCTGGTTCAGATCCTTTGTCCTTCACCCCCACCCTCTTTCTGTCCCTCCACTGCTGGTTTTCTCTCTGTCTTCCACCCCATCAAAATACATAAATTAAAAAAAAAAGAAGATACAGAAGAATATAATTTTGAGAGACTACTTTGAAAACTGGTAAGATCGAAATCACAGAAGTTATGGATGACAAGTGGAGTAGAAGAAAAAGATGATTTGCTTTTGAAACTTTTGATTACACAGTTGATAAATTCGTTGTTCAGAAATATTACACTATTAATGGACCTAACTGTGAAGTGAAAAGGCTCTTTCTAAAAGTACAGTCTGTTTGGGGCACCTGGGGGGCTTAGTCAGTTAAGTGCCTGACTTCAGCTCAGGTCATGATCTTGCACTTCTTGAGTTTGAGCCCTGCATCGGGCTGTGTGCTGACAGCTCAGAGCCTGGAGCCTGTTTTGGATTCTGTGTCTCCCTCTCTCTCTCTGCCCCTCCCACACTCATGCTCTGTTTTTTTTTCTCCCTCTCTCCCAAAAATAAACATAAATAAATAAATAAATAAATAAATAAATAAATAAATAAAAGTACAGTCTGCTAGATCACAAAGAGGTCGCAGGGGAGATCTGGAAACTTTATGTATTGTGGGGAACTTCTGCCATGGTGGAGGGCACTTTGCCCATGGTGGTAACTTCAGTGGAAAAGAGGGCTATGGTGATGGAGCTGGTGGCAGCACAGATAATTATGGATGACATAATGGGACACATAGTGGATTTGGAGGTGTTGGTGGCAATTACGGCAGATATTGTCCTGGTTATAGTAGTTGAGGGGGTGATGAACCAGGTTGTGCAAACCAGGTTAAGGATATGGTGGCAGTGGTGGAGGACATAATGGTTACGATGAAGGAGAAAATGTTGCCAGTGATAACCATGGTGGTGGTGGGACCTCTAATGGTTTTGGAAATTATAGTGGATAACAGCAATTAAATTACGGGCCAATGAAGGGGGGGACAGTTGGTGAAGAAGTTCAAGCAGTCCCTATGGTGATGGTGGTTATGGATATGACAGTAGACGGTTCTAAAATCTTTGCAGAAAAGGGCTTCTGTTCTTAGGGAGAGGGAGCATAAGGAGTTGTCAGGAAAATTACAGGTCACTTTGAGCCCATTGTCCCAAATGCATTAGAGGAACTACAAAAATCTGTCAGGAAAGGAGAGATGGCCATCCGTAGCCAGAAAAGTTACTTAGATGGGAAACCTAAACTTAATAGCCCCTTAAGTAAGAAACTTTTTGTCAGGTCTGTCATTGCCACAGTTTGCAAAAAGTGCAATTAGTGATTAACGCAATGCCGGTCAGTTAGATGTATATTCCTGAGGTCTTTCATATGTTGTAGATTTTCCTATTTTTTAGTTGCATCATGCATATTGCTCTGATCTGTAAATTGTGCCTGTGGTAGAGGAATAAAAATTAAGGAATTAAAAAAAAATTTTTAATGTTTATTTATTGTTGAGAGAGAGAGACAGAGCATGAGCAGGGGAGGGGCAGAGAGAGGGGGAGACATAGAATCCGAAGCTGGCTCCAGGCGCTGAGCTGTCAGCTCAGAGCCCAATGTGGGACTCGAACCCATGAACCATGAGATCATGACCTGAGCCGCAGTGGGACATTTAACCGACTGAGCCACCCAGGTGACCAAAAATTAAGGAATTTTTAAGTAACCCCACAAAGGTGATGCCATTTTTTAAAAATGTCAGTATTTATAATACCCAGGAAATTACAGCCTTTGCAATTACTTCAACTAATAATAAAAAATAAAAAATTCAACATCAAAGTTTCAAGATGAGTAAAAACATTGAAAGACCACAGGTAGAGGGGAAAGGGCAGGGGCTTTCCACGGGAGAAGGCATAAAGTCTGCCTGTCAGTGGTGTGTCCTTGGGCTAGTGACTTTACCTCTCCCATTTCAGTTTCCTCCTCTGTGCATGCTGACGTTAAAATGCATTTCATAATAGCACACACTTCCTATGCAGGATTCAGGCAGATAAGACACATAAAAGAGCCTGAAACGTGGTAGGTAGGTACTCAGTAAATGTTACTTCTTTCTTTCTTACATCAGTGCTGCAGGAAGTTATTGACTGATTAATTCAAAAGTTATTTTTAGCACCCACGTATCAGAAGCTCTTCTGGGGCCTGGAGATATGGAGTGAATAAGGCAAACAAGGGCCCTAAGACACAGGTAAGAGTGAGCTCTCGGAGCCAGATTGTCTGGATTTGAATCCGCTCTTCGCTAGCTGTATAACCACTGACAACTCACTTAATATGACTCTGTTTCACGCTCTGTAAAACAGGAATAATAGTACCTTGAATGATCTGGGTATTGAATTGTAAAGGAGTTAGCAATGTACCTGGCACATCATAAGCATTCTGTGAACGTCAGCTATTAATGTTATTCTTCATGAAGCTCGTACTCTTAATGTGGAGAGTGGGGAGAGACTAAATGTATTTTACAGGTAAAGAAACTGAGGTTCAGAAAGGTTAAGCAAACCACCTAAGTCAAATAGGTAGTAGGGGTGGAGGTGAGACTTCGTCCTCTGTTCCATTTGACTTCAAAGCCTACACACTACTTGTCAGGCAGAGTGGACTCTTTCATGACACGTCTTCTTTAGGACATTCCCTGCTATAGAATTCTATTGGTGGGCGAAAGAATTTTAAAGTTTCAAATTGGAGGTCTTAGAAAAATCCAAGAACACAATTTATAAGCCTCCCGAGCCCTTCATTATCTCAGGTCCATCAGGTGCGAAGTCTAGCTTCTGTCCCTTTGGGTAAAACAGAGCATCCCTTGGTCTATCAAACAAGTCATCTGGAAGGAAGTCAGAATGAGACTCAGGAAATGCATATTGCATACAGGCTGTGATTGCCTTACGTTCAATATAGTATCCACTGTCCATTTATTTGTTTCACATTTTACAACAGTGCTATGTTCCAGTCACTTTCATGCACGACGAGGACCCCAGGTCAAATACAACAGTCTCTGACTCTTCACAGTTAGTGGAGTCCCACACCTAAAACCAGAACCCCTAGCACAAAGCGCTACAGCCTACGATAACGTTGATAAGAAAAACCAGCCATAGGACTCCTGAGAAGGAAGCAATTAACTGACTAGAAGGGCCAGGTGGGAAGAATACCCTGGGGCCTGAAATGGGTTCTGGAAATCTGAGAGGGAAAGACACTCAGATGGAAGGGACCCGAACACCCTTGTGCAGGAAGGAATTCTGTGGTGAGGCAAGAGGGTGGAGCTCTATGAGGGCAGGGACTTCCCTTATCCACTCAGATGACTAAAAAGTTGCCCGGCACAGAGCACTACTCATTAATTACTTGTTGACTAATTGAATGCTAAAATCCTGTGTCTACTCCCAGAGATTCTGACCAGGGAAAGGGCCAGGGTTCGGGTATGTTTTAAAAACTCACCAGGTGATTCTGATGTACTTCGAGGTTTGGTACCACTGGATTAAATGAATGACCTGAACCAATAGAGATGAGGAAATTTACAGTTTTCTGTAGATCATAAACCGTACTCTTTGAAAACAGCTTGGACGAAGGTTTTATGGTGCTTTCCTGTTTTACAGAAGGGGAAATGTAGGCTGCCAAAGATTAAGAAGAGATAAGCCTTGGCAGGTATGGTGAAATTAATAGTAGAATCTGGGCAATGGGTATATAAATGTGTATAAAACATTTGTTTCAATTTAGATATATTTCAAAATTTTTTCTTTTCTTTTCTTTCATCCTTTTTTTTTTTGAGAGAGAGAGAGTGTGTGTGTGTGCACAAGCGGGGGAGGGGCAGAGGGAGAAGGAGAGAGGGATTCCTAAGCAGAGTCTGCCTCTAGTGTGGAACCCAACTCAGGGCTCGATCCCATTACCCTAGCTGAAATCAAGAGTAGGATGCTTAACTGACTGAGCCACCCCGGTGCCCCTCAAATTTTTTTCTTTTCTTTCTTTTTTTTAATAAGGGAATTGATAGTAGTTTTGTCACTCTCCACTCTTTCCTTTTTTTTTTAAATGTTTATTTGCTTTTGACAGAGAGAGTACAAGCTGGGGAGGAACAGAGAGAGAGGAAGACACAGGAACTGAAGCAGGTTCCAGGCTCTGAGCTATCAGCACAGAGCCCAACGCAAGGCTTGAACCCATCAACCCTGAGATCATGACCTAAGCCAAAGGGGGAACACTTAGCCGACTGAGCCACCCAGGTGGCTCAAATTTTTTTCTTAATAAGATGTTGAAAAAAATTAACTTAAGCCAGAGATAAAACATGCTAATTGAGTCTCATTGAGAAATTGGTAAAAACTTGAGTGTCATTTAGTCCAGAATTCTATGAGGAAGCAGAGGCCTTCCAGGTAGAAAGGGGAGTGGTCCTGGGGTGGTATGTTGGTCTCGGCTGGAGCAGAAGCAGAGGGTTTTGCTGAAAGAGCCTGGGATGTCACTTCAACCGGGTTCAGTTACCTTGGGTAATTGGTGTGGTGTCTTTGAACCTTAGACTCCTCATTGTTAAATGAGAGTCACATTAATAGAGGTTTTAAGTACCAAATTCACAGAGCCATTGTGAGGATCAAATGGTATACACGGTAGAAATCAAATGATTTTTAAAGATAGATACAGAGACTTTCAAAGAGATATGGTGGCTCAGATCATTTTAAGGAAACCAGTTTCTGGATCTTGATTTCCTTATGGAATTCTGCCCAAAGGGATTTCTCTGAGGAAATGCTGACTGTTGACATGTTATGTTAGTTTTCCTATCTCAACTCCCTTTCATAATCCTCCTTATCTCCTTTGATAAAATAAAAAGGTATACTTGGCCCCATCTTATCATATACCTTGCACTGCTTGTAAACACCCCCAGGGCTCCACAGAGACCATTCAAAGTACTGGGGTAGGCTAAACTCTTTTAATCCAGACAGTGTGTCCTCAAAGTAGGGCTTGTGTTTGTCTTGATTTATCCATATCCTGTAAAAGAATGAAAGGTGGCATGTTGGGATTTTTTTTTTTTAAGTTTATTTGTTTGAGAGAGACAGAGACAGTCTGGGTGGGGGAGGGGGAGAGAGAGAGAGAGAGAGAGAGAGAGAGAGAGAGAGAGAGAGAGAATACTAAGCAGGCTCTGAGTTATGAGCACAGAGCCTGATTTGGGGCTCCAACCCATGAAACTGTGAGATCATGACCTGAGCCAAAACCAAGAGTCCAAGGCTTACCTGACTGAGCCACCCAGGCACCCCAGGATGTTTTAAATCTAGTTCCACTATGGAATAAGTAGGTCATGATGACAATTTTTGCTTAACAACCTTAGCCTTTCCATCTTCTTTTTGTCAAGGAATCTATCACTTCTGACTGAGAGTCTTGTGACAACAAATAAGCAAAAAAGGGGGGCATATTGAGAAAAATATTAAACAAAATAGCACTTTACATACTTTATTCCATTCAGGAACAAATTCTCAGCAAGGTTCTCCCCTCTCTTTGAATTCAGAAGTGAGCTGGTTGTCATGGGGATGTGTCTTAACATGTTTATTTGAATAGAAGACATGTAGTCGGATCTTTTGTGACAGAGAAAAAAATCTGATTTGGCCGGTTGGTTTGACAGTGAAGGGTGACTTTGCTAGTTAGGTGGTAGCTGGGTCTTTTCCATAAATCAAATGAGCTAAAAATACTGCACCAAGGTTTTTGAATAAAATATATTTAAATCACATGATTTAAGAGAGAATTCCTTGTCAAATTTTTTTATCACTCAAGATATTTTGGAATTAATACTATCTTCATTTTCTAGTCTTTTCTATACATGTCAGGTTAACCAAAATGCCTCTAGATGGAAAAGTATGATTTTAATCATCATTGATAATTCTTGAGAAAGCCTTTTTGATAAACTTTTCAGAAATTCAGAGTGAACGGGTCTCATGACTAGGTGACAAATGCTTTTGCAATTCAGGTGCTTTCTAATTCTTTGCTTGCCACAGAATTGAGGGGAAAATCAAGTTTCTGATAACAGATGACTAAAAAACGCATTAAAATTTTTTAAATTTATTTTTTAATTTAATATTTTTTAAATTTACATCCAAGTTAGTTAGCATAGAGTCCAGCAATGATTTCAGAACCAGATTCCTTAATGCTCCTTACCCATTTAGCCCATCCCCCCTCCTACAACACTTCCAGCAACCCTCTGTTTGTTCTCTATATTTAAGAGTCTCTTATGTTTTGTCCCTCTTCCTGTTTTTATATGATTTTTGCTTATCTTCCCTTATGTTCATCTGTTTTGTATCTTAAAGTCCTCATACAAGTGAAGTCATATGATATTTGTCTTTCTCTGATTAATTTTGCTTAGCTTAATACCCTCTAGTTCCATCCACATAGTTGCAAATGGCAAGATTTCATTCTTTTTGATTCCCGAGTAATATTCCATTGTATGTATATACCATTTCTTCTTTATCCATTCATCCATCGATGGCCATTGGGGCTCTTTCCATACTTTGGCTATTGTCAATAGTGCTGCTATAAACATGGGGGTGCATGTGTCCCTTCAAAACAGCACACCTGTGGGGCGCCTGGGTGGCTCAGTCGGTTAAGCGTCCGACTTCGGCTCAGGTCACGATCTCACGGTTCATGGGTTCGAGCCCCGCGTCGGGCTCTGTGCTGACAGCTCTGAGCCTGGAGCCTGCTTCGGATTCTGTGTCTCCCTCTCTCTCTTCCCCTCCCCTGTTCATGCTCTCTCTCTGTCTCAAAAATAAATAAAAAACATTTAAAAAATTTTTAAAAAAATTAAAAAAATTAAAAATAAACAAAACAGCACACCTGTATCCCTTGGATAAATACCTAGTAGTGTAATTGCTGGGTCATAGGGTAGTTCTATTTTTAGTTTTTTGAGGAACCTCCATACTGTTTTCTAGAGTTGCTGTACCAGTCTGCATTCCCACCAGCAGTGCAAAAGAGATCCTCTTTCTCTGCATCCTCTCCAACATCTGTTGTTGCCTGAGTTAATGTTAGCCATTCTGACAGGTGTGAGTCAGAATCTCATTGTGGTTTTGATTTGTATTTCCCTGATGATAAGTGATATTGAGCATTTTTTCATGTGTCAATTGGCCATCTGGATGTCTTCTTTGGAGAAGTGTCTATTCCTGTCATTTGCCCATTTCTTCACTGGATTATTTGTTTTTTGGGTGTTGAGTTTGATAAGTTCTCTATGGATTTTGGATACTAACCCTTTATCTGGTATGTCGTTTGCAAATATCTTCTCCCATTCTGTCAGTTGCCTTTTAGTTTTGCTGATTGTTTCCTTCACTGTGTAGAAGCTTTTTATTTTGATGAGGTCCCAATAGTTCATTTTTGCTTTTGTTTCCCTTGCCTCTGGAGACATGTCAAATAAGAAGTTATTGCAGCTGTGGTCAAAGAGGTTGTTGCCTGTTTTCTTCTCTAGGATTTTGATGGCTTCCTGTCTTACATTTAGGTCTTACATCCATTTTGAGTTTATTTTTGTGTATGGTGTAAGAAAGTGGTCCAGGTTCATTTTTCTGCATGTCGCTGTCCAGTTTTCCCAGCACCACTTGCTGAAGAGACCATCTTTATTCCATTGGATATTCTTTCCTGCTTTGTCAAAGATTAGTTGGCCATATGTTTGTGGTCCATTTCTGGGTTCTCTATTCTGTTCCACTGATCTGAGTGTCTGTTTTTGTGCCAGTACCATACTGTCTTGTTGATTACAGCTTCACAATACAGCATGAAGTCCAGAATTGTGATGCCTCCAGCTTTGGTTTTCTTTTCCAAAATTGCTTTGGCTATTTCTGGTCTTTTATGGTTCCATACAAATTTTAGGATTATTGTTCTAGCTCTGTGAAGAATGCTGGTATTATTTTGATACAGATTGCAAAAAAAAAATTTTAATGTTTATTTATTTTTGAGACAGAGACAGAGACAGAGTGTAAAAGGGGGAGGGGCAGAGAGAGAGGGAAACAGAATCGGAAGCAGGCTCCAGGCTCTGAGCTGTCAGCACAGAGCCAGACATGGGACTTGAACTCATGGACCAGGATATCATGACCTGAACCTAAGTCAGATGCTTAACTGACTGAGCCACCAGGTGCACTGCCACCCCCCCCCCTGCCAAATGCATTTTAATGACAGATCACTCTGTGGTTTTTGGAATATAACTTGGAAGGAGTTCAAATAAGTGAATGGTATTGCTTCAGCAAAACTCCTCCAATTCCCATCCTTTGACTTTTGTAAACAAGTTTTCTCAATTCTTACGTCTATAAAAATGGAAAATAGAACAAAATTAATGCTGACTAGTATTTCAGTCTAGCAATAATATTTATATGAACTATAGTTTTAAAAATTATAATTTATATTAGTAAAAGAGGCTTTTATAATAAAACATTTTTATTTCATATTTTTGATCAAAATTAGTAATGCATTAGTCATTTTGATTAGTAGTACATGACTAATAATTTTGACAACTTAGTTCCTATAATCAAATTCTTTATTTTTTTTAATGTTTATTTATTTTTGAGAGAGAGAGAGAGAGAGAGAGAGAGAGAGAGAGAGCGCAAGCACAAGCGGGTGAGGGGCAGAGGGAGGTGGGGGACACAAAATCCAAAGCAAGCTCCAGGCTCTGAGCTGTCTGCACAGAGCTTGAACCACTAACTGTGAGATCATGACCTGAGCTGAAGTCAGGCACCCCAGTCGGTTCTTTAAAATAGAGTGTAAGGGGGCACCTGGGTGGCTCAGTTGGTTGAGCGTCCAACTTTGGCTCAGGTCATGATCTCACAGTCTGTGAGTTTGAGCCCTGCGTTGGGCTCTGTGCTGACAGCTCAGAGCCTGGAGCCTGCTTCGGATTCTGTGTCTCCTTCTCTCTCTCTGCCCCTCCTCACTTGCGCTCTGTCTCTGAAAAATAAATAAATGTAAAAAATTTTTAAAAATACAATAGAGTGTAAGATCACAGGAAATTATCAAAATTAATTTCCATCTGTATAGATATTTTTATCACCAAATATGTTAGGGTAGTTGAGAAAAGACTCCCAAAAATGAAAATATATTACCTCACAATAAAATTGGGAAAGTAGGATGGACATGTTGGTTTGAGGTGCAAAAGAATTGGTGTAAAAAATTGAGTAGAAGAGCTTGTTCCCATAATTTTCAAGAGGATGATGGTGGCTATTGATATGCTATGGTATTTACATTCAAATACATTTAAGAGAGTGATATACGTTATATTTTTAAATTTCAGTCTTATAATATGGCTGGAAATTACACCTCTTGCCACTTTTGCATTCGTGATGTACAGTTTTATTTTTATTTTTATATATATATATGTGAAATTTATTGTCAAGTTGGTTTCCATACAACACCCAGTGCTCATCCCAAAAGGTGCCCTCCTCAATACCCATCACTCGCCCTCTCCTCCCTCCCACCCCCCATCAACCCTCAGTTTGTTCTCAGTTTTTAACAGTCTCTTATGCTTTGGCTGTCTCCCACTCTAACCTCTTTTTTTTTTTTTTCCTTCCCCTCCCCCATGGGTTCCTGTTAAGTTTCTCAGGATCCACATAAGAGTGAAACCATATGGTATCTGTCTTTCTCTGTATGGCTTATTTCACTTAGCATCACACTCTCCAGTTCCATCCACGTTGCTACAAAAGGCCATATTTCATTTTTTCTCATTGCCACGTAATATTCCATTGTGTATATAAACCACAATTTCTTTATCCATTCATCAGTTGATGGACATTTAGGCTCTTTCCATAATTTGGCTATTGTTGAGAGTGCTGCTATGAACATTGGGGTACAAGTGGCCCTATGCATCAGTACTCCTGTATCCCTTGGATAAATTCCTAGCAGTGCTATTGCTGGGTCATGGGGTAGGTCTATTTTTAATTTTCTGAGGAACCTCCACACTGCTTTCCAGAGTGGCTGCACCAGTTTGCATTCCCACCAACAGTGCAAGAGGGTTCCCGTTTCTCCACATCCTCTCCAGCATCTATAGTCTCCTGATTTGTTCATTTTGGCCACTCTGACTGGCGTGAGGTGATACCTGAGTGTGGTTTTGATTTGTATTTCCCTGATAAGGAGCGACGCTGAACATCTTTTCATGTGCCTGTTGGCCATCCGGATGTCTTCTTTAGAGAAGTGTCTATTCATGTTTTCTGCCCATTTCTTCACTGGGTTATTTGTTTTTCGGGTGTGGAGTTTGGTGAGCTCTTTACAGATTTTGGATACTAGCCCTTTGTCCGATATGTCATTTGCAAATATCTTTTCCCATTCCGTTGGTTGCCTTTTAGTTTTGTTGGTTGTTTCCTTTGTTGTGCAGAAGCTTTTTATCTTCATAAGGTCCCAGTAATTCACTTTTGCTTTTAATTCCCTTGCCTTTGGGGATGTGACGAGTAAGAGATTGCTACGGCTGAGGTCAGAGAGGTCTTTTCCTGCTTTTTCCTCTAGGGTTTTGATGGTTTCCTGTCTCACATTCAGGTCCTTTATCCATTTTGAGTTTATTTTTGTGAATGGTGTGAGAAAGTGGTCTACTTTCAACCTTCTGCATGTTGCTGTCCAGTTCTCCCAGCACCATTTGTTAAAGAGGCTGTCTTTTTACATTGGATATTCTTTCCTGCTTTGTCAAAGATGAGTTGGCCATACGTTTGTGGGTCTAGTTCTGGGGTTTCTATTCTATTCCATTGGTCTATGTGTCTGTTTTTGTGCCAATACCATGCTGTCTTGATGATGACAGCTTTGTAGTAGAGGCTAAAGTCTGGGATTGTGATGCCTCCTGCTTTGGTCTTCTTCTTCAAAATTACTTTGGCTATTTGGGGCCTTTTGTGGTTCCATATGAATTTTAGGATTGCTTGGTCTAGTTTCGAGAAGAATGCTGGTGCAATTTTGATTGGGATTGCATTGAATGTGTAGATAGTTTTGGGTAGTATTGACATTTTGACAATATTTATTCTTCCAATCCATGAGCAGGGAATGTCTTTCCATTTCTTTAAATCTTCTTCAATTACCTTCATAAGCTTTCTATAGTTTTCAGCATACAGATCCTTTACATCTTTGGTTAGATTTATTCCTAGGTATTTTATGCTTCTTGGTGCAATTGTGAATGGGATCAGTTTCTTTATTTGTCTTTCTGTTGCTTCATTGTTAGTGTATAAGAATGCAACTGATTTCTGTACATTGATTTTGTATCCTGCATCTTTGCTGAATTCATGTATCAGTTCTAGCAGACTTTTGGTGGAGTCTATCGGATTTTCCATGTATAATATCATGTCATCTGCAAAAAGCGAAAGCTTGACTTCGTCTTTGCCAATTTTGATGCCTTTGATTTCCTTTTGTTGTGTGATTGCTGATGCTAGAACTTCCAGCACTATGTTAAACAGCAGCGGTGAGAGTGGGCATCCTTGTCGTGTTCCTGATCTCAGGGAAAAAGCTCTCAGTTTTTCCCCGTTGAGGATGATGTTAGCTGTGGGCTTTTCATAAATGGCTTTTATGATCTTTAAGTATGTTCCTTCTATCCCGACTTTCTCAAGGGTTTTTATTAAGAAAGGGTGCTGGATTTTGTCAAAGGCCTTTTCTGCATCGATTGACAGGATCATATGGTTCTTCTCTTTTTTTTTGTTAATGTGATGTATCACGTTGATTGATTTGCAAATGTTGAACCAGCCCTGCATCCCAGGAATGAATCCCACTTGATCATGGTGAATAATTCTTTTTATATGCCGTTGAATTCGATTTGCTAGTATCTTATTGAGAATTTTTGCATCCATATTCATCAGGGATATTGGCCTGTAGTTCTCTTTTTTTACTGGGTCTCTGTCTGGTTTAGGAATCAAAGTAATACTGGCTTCATAGAATGAGTCTGGAAGTTTTCCTTCCCTTTCTATTTCTTGGAATAGCTTGAGAAGGATAGGTATTATCTCTGCTTTAAACGTCTGGTAGAACTCCCCTGGGAAGCCATCTGGTCCTGGACTCTTATTTGTTGGGAGATTTTTGATAACTGATTCAATTTCTTCGCTGGTTATGGGTCTGTTCAAGCTTTCTATTTCCTCCTGATTGAGTTTTGGAAGAGTGTGGGTGTTCAGGAATTTGTCCATTTCTTCCAGGTTTTCCAGTTTGTTGGCATATAATTTTTCATAGTATTCCCTGATAATTGTTTGTATCTCTGAGGGATTGGTTGTAATAATTCCATTTTCATTCATGATTTTATCTATTTGGGTCATCTCCCTTTTCTTTTTGAGAAGCCTGGCTAGAGGTTTGTCAATTTTGTTTATTTTTTCAAAAAACCAACTCTTGGTTTCGTTGATCTGCTCTACAGTTTTTTTAGATTCTATATTGTTTATTTCTGCTCTGATCTTTATTATTTCTCTTCTTCTGCTGGGTTTAGGCTGCCTTTGCTGTTCTGCTTCTAGTTCCTTTAGGTGTGCTGTTAGATTTTGTATTTGGGATTTTTCTTGTTTCTTGAGATAGGCCTGGATTGCAATGTATTTTCCTCTCAAGACTGCCTTCGCTGCATCCCAAAGCGTTTGGATTGTTGTATTTTCATTTTCGTTTGTTTCCATGTATTTTTTAATTTCTTCTCTAATTGCCTGGTTGAGCCACTCATTCGTTAATAGGGTGTTCTTTAACCTCCATGCTTTTGGAGGTTTTCCAGACTTTTTCCTGTGGTTGATTTCAAGCTTCATAGCATTGTGGTCTGAAAGTATGCATGGTATGATTTCAATTCTGGTAAACTTATGAAGGGCTGTTTTGTGACCCAGTATATGATCTATCTTGGAGAATGTTCCATGTGCACTCGAGAAGAAAGTATATTCTGTTGCTTTGGGATGCAGCGTTCTAAATATATCTGTCAAGTCCATCTGATCCAATGTATCATTCAGGGCCCTTGTTTCTTTATTGACCATGTGTCTAGATGATCTATCCATTTCTGTAAGTGGGGTGTTAAAGTCCCCTGCAATTACCACATTCTTATCAATAAGGTTGCTTATGTTTATGAGTAATTGTTTTATATATTTGGGGGCTCCGGTATTCGGCGCATAGACATTTATAATTGTTAGCTCTTCCTGGTGGATAGACCCTGTAACTATTATATAATGTCCTTCTTCATCTCTTGTTACAGCCTTTAATTTAAAGTCTAGTTTGTCTGATATAAGTATGGCTACTCCAGCTTTCTTTTGGCTTCCAGTAGCATGATAAATAGTTCTCCATCCCCTCACTCTCAATCTAAAGGTGTCCTCAGGTCTAAAATGAGTCTCTTGTAGACAGCAAATAGATGGGTCTTGTTTTTTTATCCATTCTGATACCCTATGTCTTTTGGTTGGCGCATTTAATCCATTTACATTCAGTGTTATTATAGAGAGATACGGGTTTAGAGTCATTGTGATGTCTGTATGTTTTATGCTTGTAGTGATGTCTCTGGTACTTTGTCTCACAGGGTTCCCCTTAGGATCTCTTGTAGGGCTGGTTTAGTGGTGACAAATTCCTTCAGTTTTTGTTTGTTTGGGAAGACCTTTATCTCTCCTTCTATTCTAAATGACAGACTTGCTGGATAAAGGATTCTCGGCTGCATATTTTTTCTGTCTAGCACACTGAAAATCTCATGCCAATTCTTTCTGGCCTGCCAACTTTCAAAAGAGAGATCAGTCACGAGTCTTATAGGTCTCCCTTTATATGTGAGGGCACGTTTACCCCTTGCTGCTTTCAGAATTTTCTCTTTATCCTTGTATTTTGCCAGTTTCACTATGATATGTCGTGCAGAAGATCGATTCAAGTTACGTCTGAAGGGAGTTCTCTGTGCCTCTTGGATTTCAATGCCTTTTTCCTTCCCCAGTTCAGGGAAGTTCTCAGCTATTATTTCTTCAAGTACCCCTTCAGCACCTTTCCCTCTCTCTTCCTCCTCTGGGATACCAATTATGCGTATATTATTTCTTTTTAGTGTATCACTTAGTTCTCTAATTTTCCCCTCATACTCCTGGATTTTTTTTATCTCTCTTTTTCTCAGCTTCCTCTTTTTCCATAACTTTATCTTCTAGTTCACCTATTCTCTCCTCTGCCTCTTCAATCCGAGCCATGGTGGTTTCCATTTTGTTACGCATTTCGTTTAAAGCGTTTTTCAGCTCCTCGTGACTGTTCCTTAGTCCCTTGATCTCTGTAGCAAGAGATTCTCTGCTGTCCTCTATACTGTTTTCAAGCCCAGCGATTAATTTTATGACTATTATTCTAAATTCACTTTCTGTTATATTATTTAAATCCTTTTTGATCAGCTCATTAGCTGTTGTTATTTCCTGGAGATTCTTCTGAGGGGAATTCTTCCGCTTGGTCATTTTGGATAGTCCCTGGCATGGTGAGGACCTGCAGGGCACTTCTCCTGTGCTGTGGTGTATAACTGGAGTTGGTGGGCAGGGCCGCAGTCAGACCTGATGTTTGCCCCCAGCCCACCGCTGGGGCCACAGTCAGACTGGTGTGTGCCTTCTCTTCCCCTCTCCTAGGGGCGGGATTCACTGTGGGGTGGCGTGGCCCGTCTGGGCTACTTGCACACTGCCAGGCTTGTGATGCTGGGGATCTGGCGTATTAGCTGGGGTGGGTAGGCAAGGTGCACAGGGGCAGGAGGGGCAGGCTAGGCTTGCTTTTCCTTAGGTGATCCACTTCAGGAGGGGCCCTGTGGCAGCGGGAGGGAGTCAGATCCGCTGCCGGAGGTTTGGCTCTGCAGAAGCACAGAGCTGGGTGTTTGCGTGGAGAGAGCAAGTTCCCTGGCAGGAACTGGTTCTCTTTGGGATTTTGGCTGGGGGATGGGCGGGGGAGATGGCGCTGGCGAGCGCCTGTGTTCCCCACCAAACTGAGCTCTGTTGTCCGGGGGCTCAGCAGCTCTCCTCCCTCCCTTTGTCCTCCAGCCTTCCCGCTTTCCGAGCAGAGCTGTTAACTTATGACCTCCCAGACGCTAAGTCGCGCTTGCTGTCGGAACACAGTCTGTCAGGCCCTCCGCTTTTGCCAGCCAGACTCGGGGGCTCTGCTTGGCCGGCGAGCCGCCCCTCCGCCCCGGCTCCCTCCCGCCAGTCCGTGGAGCGCGCACCGCCTCGCCGCCCTTCCTACCCTCTTCCGTGGGCCTCTCGTCTGCGCTTGGCTCCGGCGACTCCGTTCTGCTAATCCTCTGGCGGTTTTCTGGGTTATTTAGGCAGGTGTAGGTGGAATCTAAGTGATCAGCAGGACGCGCGGTGAGCCCAGCGTCCTCCTATGCCGCCATCTTGCCCAGCCTCCCGTGATGTACAGTTTTAATAGTTGATGTCAACATGTGTTGGGGTTACATGTTCCAAAATTATTTTAGGAGATACTGGGGCACAAAGGTTCAAAGACCCTTGAAACAATATATGTGAAAAGAAACCCTCACCCCTCACCAGCTCCACCCCCTCCTGTGTTTCCTGGCTTAGTGAGGGGTGCCACTTTCCCTTGGCCATAAAAGTCATAAAACCTGAGCAGCATCCTTACTTCTCTTTCTTCCCTTACATCTGACCAATTTATGCTATTTCTTAGTAATTCTTAGATTCATCGCTTCTATCTCCCCAGCCTCTGTGTCTCCTAGAATATTGTTAACATCTTCTTAATTAGTTTGCCTGACGTTAGCCTCAATCCATTCTGCTGGGGTGTCTGCAAGCAGGACAAATTTATCTTCCTAAAATTCAAAATCAATTATGTCACTCTTGTATAACTCAGTGGTTTTCCATTCTCTTAAAATAAAATCTAACTCATTAGGACTATATAGAAGTCTTCCGTGATTGACTCCTGCCACCTTTCTTGCTTTTTTTATCCTTACTCCTTTGTTCCCTAATCTCTAGTAATTCTGGGTGTTCTTCTCCCTCTATATCCCATATCCTTGATGTCATTCCCTCTGTCTGGGATACATACACTTTTGTGCTTTTGACCCCTTGGCTGATGCATCCTCCAAACCTAACTTCAAGAATTATTGTTCTTGCTGGGTAGGCTCCCTTGCCTCTCTCAGACAGACTTAAGTGATTTCCCCTTTTCTTCTGTTGGCTATCCACCTTTCCTTTTATTTTTTTAAATATATGAAATTTATTGTCAAATTGGTTTCCATTATCCTTTCCTTTTTCACTTTTCCTCTCCTTCTCCATGATTTGAAGGATGACCTCTCAAAGAAATTACTTGTATCCAATTCCTTTTCTCAGGATCTGGGAGAATCCCAAGCTAAGAAAACTAGATTCCAGGAATACAATAGTGAGCTTTCATCATACACACCTTCATTTATTACTTTGCATGAAAATAGTCATGTAAGCTGCAGAAGGACAAGCGTTTTGTCTCTTTTTAAAAAAATTTTTTTTATGTTTATTTATTTTTGAGAGAGAGAGCGCGCGCGCGCGCGCGCGCGCGCGCACGTGGGGGAGGGGCAGAGAGAAAGGGAGACACAAAATCCGAAGCAGGTTCCAGGCTCTGAGCAGTCAGCACAGAGCCCGATGCGGGGCTTGAACTAAAGACTTGTGAGATCATGACCTGAGCAGAAGTCCGACGTTAACCGACTGAGCCATGCACATGCCCCAAGCGTTTTGTCTCTTATTCACTGATATATCACAAACATGTAGACCAGTGCTTAAATCATAGTGTTGAATAAATAGTAGTGATAGTATTTACTGAGAGCTTACTATGTGCTTGATAAATGATTTTTTTCAGAAAGCATTTAATCACCAAGAAATCTTATGAAATAGGTATTATTATTATTCCTCTTGCAGATATGAGAGCATTAAGATTAACCAATGGAGGGGTGCCTGGGTGGCTCAGTCAGTTAAGCGTCCAACTTCAGCTCAGGTCATGATCTCGCGGTCTGTGAGTTCGAGCCTCCCATTGGGCTCTGTGCTGTCAGTTCAGAGCCTGGAGCCTGCTTCGGATTCTGTGCCTCCCTCTCTGCCCCTTCCCCATTCATGTTCTGTCTCTATCAAACAATGAATAAACATTAAAAAAAAATTTTTTTTTAAAGATTAACCAATGGGGGCGCCTGGGTGGCGCAGTTGGTTAAGCGTCCGACTTCAGCCAGGTCAGGATCTCGCGGTCTGTGAGTTCGAGCCCCGCGTCAGGCTCTGGGCTGATGGTTCAGAGCCTGGAGCCTGTTTCCGATTCTGTATCTCCCTCTCTCTCTGCCCCTCCCCCGTTCATGCTCTGTCTCTCTCTGTCCCAAAAATAAATAAACATTGAAAAAAAAATTTAAAAAGATTAACCAATGGATCCAAATCAACCAGGTTGTAAATGGTGGACCTGGTTTCTAATTAAGGTCCCTTTGACACTAGAGCCCATTCTTTCAAAATTTTGGTTTTGATTTGTTTTACTTTTATTGTTATATGTCTGACTCCTTCATTAAACTTAAAGTTTATTAAAGGCAGGAACCCCGTTCAAGTCTGTATCCTTGACTTAACAAGTCTGTATCCTGGAATATAGTAGGAACTCAGTAATCTTTGTTGAATGAATAAAGTGAAACCTGGCTTATTTATATATACTTATGTTAAGGAAGAAAGGGCAATGATGTTTTCTGGAGCCAGTTAAAGAAAAGTCTTGAATATAGCATGAGGCAAGTCATTCTTAGGATGCTCCCAATTAAAATTCCTTTGAGATTTTAACTTCACAACCAACTCAACCTGGACGCCATTTGACTAGTTTTAGTTTTTGGAGATGCCTTCCTTGTTGAATTCTCCTTCATCTGAGAATATAACCCATTTATTTGTTTATGTATTTGTGTATTTATTTATTTATTTATTTTTAAGTACACTCCATGCCCAGTGTGTAGCCCAACACAGGGCTTGAACTCACAACCCTGAGATCAAGACCTTAGCTGAGATCAAGGGTCAGATGCTTACTGACTGAGCCACCCAGGTGCCCCTCTTTCTTTCATTTAAATCGTTCCTGACCAGAGGCATCTAAACAACTGCTAAACCTGGGACACCTGGGTGGCTCAGTCTGTTAAGCGTCTGACTTTGGCTTAGGTCATGATCTCCTGGTTCATGTATTCAAGCCCCATATCAGGCTTTGCACTATCAGATTCCCTCTCTCTCTCTCTCTCTCTCTCTCTCTCTCTGACCCTCCCCCTTGCATGCTCCCCCACCAAAATAAATAAACTTAAAAAGAAAAATAAACAACTTCTGAACCTGAATTCCTTGTATCTGATACTCTGTTAGTCAATGAAAATAGGGACTCTTAAGCACTGTTGTGTTATCAGGGCTGATTTCGTGCCTGGCGTGCAATGGAGACTGCAATAAACACTGTTAAGTTAATGAATGAGGCAGAATTAGAGTAGGAACTGTCTAGTTTTCAGTGATTATCCATGAACAATTATGAAAGACATCTTCAGAGTTTTAGGTCAGTATGAAGTCATAATTACTGGGTTTGCCAAAAAAAGCAACAATTTCAAGTTTAGATTATATGAAATTTTAGCAAAAAGAATTGTAGTCTTTCAACCACAATATGAAAAATTGTAACTTTAAAATTCTGTGACTAAAATTAATATTTATTTTGAGCTTAAGTTAGAATGCCTTAACTACAGGAAGTAGTTACCTTAAATGATACAGAATTTATCGGCTAATGTAAGAGGAAGCTCAAAGGTAGGGAAGAATTCAGGATTGGTTCAGAGGCTAAATTATGCCATCAAGGACCAATTTCTTTTCATCTTTCTGCTCTGCCATCCACGCTGTTGGCTTCAAACTAATGCTAGTCCCTCTCATGACTGTAGGGTTGCTGTCAAAATTAATTGGGCTACAAAGACATCTTGTTTGAAAGAAAGATTGATTGATTCCCATTGGTTGCTGTGAACCTTCCCAGAAACTCCCATGCAATTGCTTCTGCATAATTGGTCAGATTTGGGTCACTTATCCATTCCTGAATTAATTAACAGCAAAGGGTAGTTGAAATACTCTGGGACCAATCAGATACAACACTGGAGTCAAGGTCAATTCCTCAAGCTTCATTAGTGGTATTCAAAGAGACAGAAGGAACAGATTCTGGGGAGCCAACCACAATGTCCAACTCAAAACATCAGTTTTTGGTAGGTGGTAAAAACCTCATTTCAGTCAGTTCAGTGTCTCTATGCTTTGCCCCAGTTTTGGTGGAGAGTGGGAATTTGGAATTGCCATAACTTTGAGGAAGCATTCTGGTCTGGTTGTCACCTATCCGCATCAGCATTCACTGAGACATTGTTGTTTACATTGGTTTTCAATCACACGGGATCTGTCTCTCTTTCTCTCCTTCTCATGCCACTCTCTTGAGTAAATGGAATTACTCTGCTGAGGCACATGTGCGATTATTTTCCATGTCCATCTGCCTAGTCAGGGATTTTAAACTCCATTGCCTTTATAGAGGCAAGTCAGTAAAATAGACCAGGTGTAAGATAACAGGGAATAAGGACAGAAAAACCTAGAGAGGGTATGCTCCACTCAAAGTCATTCAAAATCAAATTATTTTAAAATTCTGTGCTTGCCAAATAAGACCTGCTCATAGACCATATTGTCTGTGATACACTTCCCTCTGGCGTCTTGCCCTTTCTCTAGGTCCTGCCTGGGAAAGGGGATATAAACCTTCCCTGCATTTGGATCTTTCCAGCCTGTCTCCTTTCATCCTCCATGCTGGGGCTCAGTCCTGGGAAGTAAACAGGTGTGCACATCCTTTTTTCCCCCAAGGAATCATTCCCACTTAAATTTCCCTCTGACTCTCCCCTCTCTCCAACCCAGGAGATTTTTCCTAGTCCAGGATATGGGGAGTAGGAAGACTTCAGCCATTTACAGACTCCCAAATCGATTGTATTATATAAGCACAAGCATGTTTTCCACTTCTGGGGGCTTAGCCCTAACCTCAAACCCAAGAAAAGACTCTTGCCTTCTCTTTTCTACTACACTATTTCTTTCTAAGGTGATGGGCATACAATTCCTTAGCTGTTACATGAAGAGGGAGAAGGATCATGGGTGGAAATATGGGAAAATATTATCCTGCTCTATAGTTAATACTGCTATGTGGTATATTTGAAGATTGCCAAGATAATAGATCCTAACAGTTCTCATCACAAGGAAAAATACATTTTTTTCTACCTGTATGAAATGAGAGAGGTTAGCTAAACTTATTGTGGTAATCATCTTACAATATATGTAAGTCAAGTCAATATGCTATATACTTAAACTTGCATACTGCTTCTTGTCTGTTATATCTCAATAAAGCTAGAAGAAAAAATGAAAATACACTATCCTGCTACAGAAGAAATATAGTGTTCAGAACAAGAGGCTGCTTATCAGACTACATCTGGAATGCCTTACGTATTGCTGTGTACGTCACCTTAGAAGGAACATATTCATCCAAAGAATACCCAGTGTGTGAAGGGATTCTGAATCACATTATGTGAGTATAATCAATAAGACTTCTGTACAACATTCAGCATCCTAGGCTGAGAATGTAAAAGTCAAGATAGGCTAGCTTATGATGTGACTGACCTCAAAAATCTTGGTAGCTTAAGGGGTGCCTGGGTGGCTCTGTCTGGTATCCAGGATTCTTGATTTTGGCTCATGTCATAATCTTGCGGTGGTGAGATCGAGTCCCACATTGTGCTTTGCCCTGACGGCGTGAAGCCTGCTTGGGATTCTCTCTCTCCCTCTCCTCTGGCCCCTCCCCCATACTCATTGCCCTCTCTCTCTCTCTCTCTCTCTCTCTCTCTCTCTCTCTCTCAAGAAGAAATACACATTAAAAAAAACTCTTGGTGGCTTACAACAATAAAGATTTATATTTTCCTCATGTTACATGTCCATCATGGTTCAGTCTTTTGTAGGGAGGTGAGGTCATCTTTACTGTGGGACCTAAGCCATTTGCTGGCCATTGTGGCAAAAAAGAAAGGAACAATAGGAACGCTGGCTTTTAAAGTTTCTGCTTTCATTTCAAAGCAAGTTATATGGTCACTCCTGAGATAACAGGATGGGGAGGGAAATCAGAGATCATGTGGAAAGTCCCCGTATCATCCTGTTTGGGGATCTTCTATGGATCATCTTAACTCCCAGGAATTTGCATAGTTCAAAACAAGATATAGTAGATGACATAGTAATATTCAATAAATACATATTAGCTAGTATTGTTATTATTACATTTCATTAAGAAGGAAAAATTCTTTCCATATGTTGTGTATCTATAAATCTTTTGAGGATGAACAGGAGAACTTCCTAGTATTCCTTACTCAAGCAGCAAAAGACACACTGGTCTGTTACTTGCTAGTAGGATACCATATTACTTAGGGAATGGCTGAGTAATTCAGAATATTTAGCATAAAGAAGAGACGCTTCAGACAGGACAAGCAGCTGTTTTCTTTTTCTTTTTTTTTTAACTTTTTAATTTATTTTTGAGAGAGAGAGTAGGGGGAGGGGCGGACAGGGAGGGGAGACAGAGGATGCGAGGCGGGCTCTGTACTGACAGCAGAGAGTCCGATGTGGGGCTCGAATTTAAGACTTGAGAGATCCTGACCTGAGCCAAAGTCAGATGCGCAGCCAACTGAGCCACCCAGACACCCCAAGACCTCTGTTTTCTAATATATGAAAGTTTACGTGAAAACAAATTACACACACAGATAATGTGAGGGTCCTGAGAAGATAGCCCTGGTAGTAGAATAAGTTTGTCTGGTATGGCTTAATTCTTCCAGGGACCTGTCTTTAGTGCCATGAAGCACATTGTGCTTTGTGGGAGTTGAAGAAAGAATAATAACGCAACTTATATAATGCTTACTCCACGCCGAGTGTTGTTCCAAGCCTTTGCATATACTAACTCATGTATACACAACAACCCTATCAGATCGAAACTACAATTATTCCCATTTTTCAGGTGGAAAAAATGAAGCACAGATTAAGGAACTGCTACGGTCACACATCTGATAAGTGGTTGAGCCAAAGACTGAACCTGTCAATCTGTCTATAGAATCCACTGTCTTAATCCTTGTGCTGAATTGCCTTTCTATACTTGGAATTCACTTGGAAACCCTTATCTATTTGATCAGTCTTTTTTTTTTTAATTTTTTTTTAACGTTTTATTTATTTTTGAGACAGAGAGAGACAGAGCATGAACGGAGGAGGGGCAGAGAGAGAGGGAGACACAGAATCGGAAGCAGGCTCCAGGCTCTGAGCCATCAGCCCAGAGCCCGATGCGGGGCTTGAACTCACTGGACGCGAGATTGTGACCTGAGCTGAAGTCAGACGCTCAACCGACTGAGCCACCCAGGCGCCCCTTGATCAGTCTATCTTAGAACTGGTCATCTCATTTCTGATCTTTGTTTCTCCACTGGGTCTTCTGTGCAACTCTCCAACAAGACACACCTTTTATTTATTTGTTTATTTGTTTGTTTGTTTGTTTGTTTGTTTGTTTGTTTGTTTATTTATTTATGTTTATTTATTTTTGAGAGAGAGAGAGAGAGAGAGAGAGAGAGAGAGAGAAACAAGTGTGAATCGGGAGGGGCAGAGAGAGAGGGAGACACAGAATCTGAAGCAGGCTCCAGGCTCTGAGCTGGCAGCACAGAGCCCGATGCAGGGCTTGACCCCATGAACCACGGAATCATGACCTGAGCCGAAGTCAGATGCTTGACTGACTGAGCCACCCAGGCACCCCCAAGATGCACCTTTTAAATTATACTCCCTTTCTATCTTTTTGGTTTATCTCTCAAAATGACTTGCCCATAGTGACCTCTCAGACAAGTGGGGTCTATGATCTGGGTTGGGGATCTAGGAGCCATGTTTGGGACTGGTATGGTAGAGAGGTGTGGTAGTGGAAGGCGAGGACAGCTGGAACTTGACACTAGAGTTGGCAGGCTGGCCTGCGGTCATGGTGAAGAACAAAGTGGGAATGCCATTTGCGAGCCAGGTCAATAGTGAGCCCAGTGTCAGGTCAAATGGGTCTGGCAGCAAGACCAAAACCTGGGATACAGCAATGATTTGGCAACAGGTTGGCAGCAAGGACGTTGACGGATGAACTGGCAGATTCAGGAAGGGAAGATATAAGTTAAAACCCGAGGAGATTCCTGAGAGGGAAGTCCTGGTGGGAAGAGCCTTTCATAGGTACCTGGTTGTTCAATCTGGCTCTTGAGGAAACCAAGCCAGTCAGGGCATGAGTGACTTTCTCTTTGTTAGTATTTCTCTATAGACCAGCAATCTGGTGCAGAACCCTCCTGACAGCCTCCTCGGACTCTCTTCACTCAAGTACTAGGGAGACTGAGCAGGGTGTAGTGGTTATGTGTTTTGACCCTGATATCTGGGTCCAAATCCCGCTTCTTCCACTTACTGGCTCATTACACTGAAGGATGAATTACCTAACCTTAAAGTGTCTCAATTTCTTTATCTGTGAAATAAAAAGATAACAATGTTACTCCAGAGATCTCCAAATCAGCGTTGCACAGTGATTAAAGAGTATGGGCTCTGGAGTCAAGATGCTTGATTTATGTCCTTCATCTTCCACTTATAGCTATAAGACCTCAAGCAAGTTACCAGATCTCTTGCTTCAGTTTTAAGGTCTATAAAATGGACACACAATAATGGTCGTGACATAGGACTTCTGTAAGAATTAATATGATATATAACATATATAGTCTTTACTGCCCTTATCAGAAGATCAAAGTTAAAAGGCTCCCACAAGTGGGATCCCCTTTACCCACCCTGCCTTGGCGGAATAAACTCAGTATTCAGTTCTGTTGGAACAGGAAGAACATGCATTCCCTCAGGCAGTTAACTTAGCACACAGGAAAGACACACCCAAAGGCATTTCATCTCCAGACACGCCTACTAACCCAGAGGCAAATTCTAAAAGGAACCCTGCTGTTGATGGTGGTGAGGAAGGTAGAGTGAAGAGAGGATTGACACAGGCTTGTCCCTGCCCACTGCCAAATGTATAAATCAGAGTAAAGTTCTCAGCAAGACACCATCATTGTATCATTATATTTGGAGGGTAGAGCATAACTGATGGTTACTGTGCTTTCCAGGATTTCACAGTGAAAAGACCAAAGATGGTAGTTTCCCATCTTCATCTTTTGACAGAGGCCCTCCATTACAGACTGTTATTTCAGGAGCGATTTTTTTTTTAATGTTTATTTATTTTTGAGAGAGAGAAAGAGAGAGAGGGAGAGAGAGACCGAGTGTGAGCAGGGGAAGGGCAGAGAAAGAGAGGGAGACAGAGAATCCGAAGCAGGCTCCAGGCTCTAAGCTGTCTGCACAGAGCCCGACGTGGGGCTCAAAATCACCGACCACGAGACCATGACCTGAGCCCAAGTGGGATGCTTAACCGACTGAGCCACCCAGGCAACCCAGGAACGATTTGTAAAGGGTCTGTTGCTCATGGAAAATAACAGGTCATGCCAGGTAAATTGCAAGAATGTTGATTTCATTCATCCCAGTTCCTTTTTTAACTTCTTGGCTTGGGAACGTGTGTGCACACATGAGCATGGGTGTGTGTGACCGAGAGAGCAAGCTTGTAGAATAAATGCTGCTGCCTCTTTTCAGTAACTGTTAAGATGTTATAGGTTAATAAGCATGTGAGCTAGTAAAATTTGGGGATGATTCTTTCACTCTTAAGAATTCACTATAGTCACAGATAATGCCATGTTAGTCTTTTATTCACCATTTATTCTCTCAATACAACCTTATGACTTCTTGAGTATTTAATAAGTGCCTGCAGGGAAAAGGCAGCAGGTATACTGGGACTGGTACCTTGTCCCTTCTTCCCATTATTTTCCAGCTTTTTTTTTTTCCCCTGAATCTTGACATGTCCAAGTAACTAGCCTTTCTTCCATCTCTTCAGTGAAGCTTCATGGAGGGCAAAGAGAAGCTACTTTATGTACTCATTCATTCAGCAGTGAGTCAGTTGTGCAGTGCTATTTGCTCTTCATGTCTGTACCTAGCTATGTGGAGGCCATGATGAAGCCACTATGTTCAAGGAGCCTATGGTCTCCAACAAACACAACAGAAGGAAGCCTGAAATGATTTTAGAAAGATAGTGATGAAGAAGGGATAGCTAGAAGAACAGCAGGGGAATGGGGAGTCTAATCTTTGAAGTGGGATCAGTACCTTATCTGTGAAATGTGGTTGGGGTGACTGCATCATTTGAAAAGTCCTAATGAGTTATATTTCAAAGGTATGCTTTTTTAAGTTTATTTTTTTAAATGTTTATTTCTGAGACAGGGGTGGGGGGGTGGGGGGAGAGGCAGAGAGAGCGGTGGACAGAGCATCTGAAGCAGGCTCTGTGCTGACAGGAGAGCCCGATATAGGGCTCAAACTCATGAATGGTGAGATCGTGACCAGAGCCAAAGTTGGACACTTAACCGATTGAGCCACCCAGGCATCCCTCAAAGGTACACTTCTAAGTACATTAGAGTATGTGACATACATCCTTGATTATGCAAAAGATAATATGACATGAGACTAGAGATGATTCTAGGTGGCACATGGATTTGGCTTCCATTAAACTGGCTTCAGTTTAATACAATTAAACTGAATATTAAGAAATTCTTCTCAGTATTCTCTTTCTAATTCTATTTGGAGCTATATGATTACAGATAAAGTTTCATTACAAAAAGTTTCATTTAGATGCTGTATGTCTTAAATGCCTGTCTATGACTTGGTGAACAATCCCCTTACTTTTTTTTTTTTTTAAATAAGGACTAAGTTCAGAAATTCAACAGGCTAGATTGGTAGATTCCAGCTAGAATTTGCTAGCCTTATTTTTCTCATATTATTTTAGTGTGTCCCTTTATTTATGGCTAGTGAGTTATATTCAGTTTTTTAAAATAAATTATTTAAACAAATTGAGTCGATATAAAGAAACATGATAAGCGGATAAGAACCAAGGCGGTACAAGGTCATAGCAAAACTGTGAAAGTAATATGGAAATGACTCAAGTTTACTAAACAAGGACACTGCAGTCTAGATAAGAGAATCTGAGGAAGAAGTGTGTAAAATGTGATCAAATGTAGACTTTGTATTACTGTCCAGTGAAGTCACAGAGAGCTCTGTGCCAGGGTTTGAGGTTGAGTATGTTAGGAGAAGGGGAGGGGGAGGTTTGCCAACATTGACAGAGTACTTATTGCAGGCAAAGTGCTGTATATTTTTGAGGATAGAAAGATGAATAAAATTTGGACTTACTCTCAGAATGAGTTTACAGTTTGTCTCTAGAGGAGACAGACACGTAGATGTATATTCTTTTGTACACTATGATAAATAATATAAACAGATTTAAAACCCTAGGCAAAGGAAATAGGAAGAAGTTGATGATAGGAGTGTATGTGTGATAAGAATAGCTACCATTTATAGAGTATCTTCCAAGGGCCAGGAAGTTTACTAAATAACTTTGTCACATTAGCTCATTTATTCCTCGCAATTTGGGAACTGAGATCAGAGAAGCTAAATAGTTGTCCCAAGGTTAATAATAGTGATGATATTCATGACTGAGTCCTTATTATATGCCCAGCACTGTGCTAAATCCTGTATGTACATTAATTCATTTAAGCCTCCCCACAAGCCTAAGAGGTAAGAATTAGCTCCCTTTTACAGATTAGCAAACCAAGGCTCACAGCAATCAAGAGACTTCAGAGTTAGTGAATGGCGCTGTTGCAACTTAAACCCAGGGATGTTTGACTCCAAAACCCATTTCTTCCAGTTCTACTGCTTCCAATAAGCAGCTGAGCTGTGGGACCCTGAGTTGGCAGTGCACGGGGAAGGTTCATGGATGGCTCTTTTGTGAAATGCTAGGTTCAAATCTCAGCTGGGTTTCTCTATTGAGTTTACCTATGTCACAACTCCTTCTGTTTCATAATATAATCTCCTAAACTCCTAAACCACTAAATGCTAGGACTGCATGAGTGGCTAACACTGCTCCATGATATTATAAGGTGATGTTGGTAAAGACATTTCAAAAGTAGGCAAAAGAACTCGGTGATAGGGAAGGTTCATCCAGTTTGTGAGGACTAGAAACTATTTCCTGTGGGAACTCACACAATCCCGATGCTTGATAAATACAAAGGAATCTTTGGGAGTACTAAATCCAATGTCCTCATTTTAGAAAGAAAAAGAAACAAACAAAAAAACAAACAAACAAACAGGTTAAGAGCCAAAAGTCCCATAGCAGGCAGAGGAATTAAGAGCCACACATCTTCCACGTCTCAATGCTCAATGTGGCAGACCATTGGTTTTCAAAGTGTGGAAATCACGGTTTTCCAGCGCTAATCTCCAGACCCACAGCCTCAGCAGTATCTGGGAACTTGTTAGAAGTGCCCACCTCAGACCCACAGATTCGGAAAATGTGAGGAAGGAGCTCAGCAATCTATTTTAACAAGCCCTCTGAGTGATTCTGAAGCATGCTCATGTCTGAGGAGGACTGCAAAGTATCTGCTATATATTATACAGCATATGGAGGGAAGAAAAGGCAAGATTGAAGTCACTCCCACATTCCCATAAGCTCTTCTCTCTCTTTGTTCCCAGGTGAAGGGCTGAAGGGGTTGGGGGTAACAACCTCCTGATGTCTACAGCAAACTCTGAGATATTTTTGACAAGGGGATGAGCCTATGGAACAAACACTGGCCTGAAGTGGGTGCCCTGGGTGTGCTCCCAGGTAGCCAGAGACTAGGCACTGTCTGGCTGTCTGTCTATGGAGAACTTACTAAAGGAGAAGGGCTGAAGATGCCAGGGAGGGGCAGAAAGGAATACTCTGCCACACTCTTCCTCACCCAGCCCCCAACACAAACAGTGCAGCCAGGACTCTAGAGGAGGTTCTTCTCCACGCTCTCCCTCCCCGTCTGTGAGCCATGGGTAGTTGCACTGAAAATCCTGCACTGATTTCCTGAAAGGCAGGAGGCCTGCAGAAAGAGGAGGGGGCAGGGGAATTTGCAAAGGTTTTTGGCAGGCACCTGTGTGTCCCTTTGTAAGATTTTTTATCCTGAAGGGATGATTTTTATGCGAGGTGAGGAAATAATAGAAATTGATTTGCACTTTACCAATGTCTCTGGCGGTTGCATTGAGGATAGACTAGCGGAAGCTAGCAGCTTACATGGGCTGGCAGTTATCACACTAGTCTCAGTGGGAAATGAGGGCCATGTGGGGAGTGGGAGCAGATTTAAGAGAATATGGATGGGGATACGCAGGGGAAGGGAGGGAGGAGATAGTGCCCCTGGGACTTAGTGAATTGTTAATTGTAGTGCCAACATCCTGGGCCCTGAAGTCCTGAAATTAGAAGGCTCTAAAAACCCGAGCCCAGGTGAGTGACCATTTCCTCCTTCCTTCTTCCCCAAAGAGCCTGGGCTTTGGAGCCATGCAGATGAGGGTTCAAAACTCCCGCTGCACTCTGGGCAAGATTCCGCCTCTTTGATTCACAGCTATATGCCAAGCGCCTAAAACAGTGTCTGGAACACGGTAGGAGATCAACAAACGTTTGTTGAATGAATGGCGATACTCCAAGCCTCCTTTCCTCATCTGTGAATATCTGGAACGGTTGTTGCGTAAGGAAACCACTAGCCCTGAACTTGACGCATAGTAGGCACTCAACAAGTTGTATTTTTCCTTCCCCTTGACAGTAAAAACGGGGTCCCCGGGCGAGTGCAAGAGGTGGGTCTGAGTCCTGGCGCCCCCCGCAGGGTGGTGGGGAGCACGTGGGCTGGGAGGGCGGAGTGGGAGCCGAGCGGCGGGAAGGGGAGGGGGCGCCGGCCGACAGCTCGCGCGGAGCCGGTCTCCCCGGCTTACGTAAGGCGCGAGTCCCGCGCGGCCGGCTGGGGCTCGGAGTGGGGGCGGGCGGAGGCGGCGCCGCCCAGCGGGATCCGGGCTGGAAGCCTCTCGGAGCGCCGCGTCCCAGACGAGGTGTGTGTTTGACTGCTTGGGGTGGAGAGGCGTCGGACTCGGGTTCCCCGCGGCGGGGAGCGCATCCGTCCGCCCTCGGCGGAGGTGGGCGCTGGGCGGTCCGCGCGGGCGGCGGGGGCCGTGGCGACTCCCGGGGATTGACAGCCGCTGGGGAGGGGCCGCGGCGCAGACTCAGCGCTGCCCACGTGCGAGGGTAGGGGCAGGGGCTCAGCCCCCAGGCCGACCGGTGCGTGGGGCGACTGGGGGCGCGCTTGGAGTCACCGCCCCTCCCGGCGTCCCCCTCGGTGGAGACTGGCGCGGGGATGCCAGGCCGCCCGGCCCCTTCCTCGAACGCCGCGTGGGAAACGAAAGAGGAAGGGATAGAGGTGGGCCTGGCCGGGCCGCCCTCAGAGCCCCCGAGGCCGACCCCGCCAGGGGCGGGGACTCCGGACTTGTCCTGAATCGCGGCGTGGGGGCGAGGAGGGCGGGGATGGGTAGCGTGGCGCCTTTCTCCGCCTTCGAGCCGGCCCCGGCGCGGGGCTGAAGGGAGGGGTTGTCTCAAAAGTCACTCCTTCCCCCTGCAGGGGCGCCCGGCGAGTCCCCGCGCGAGCGGAGAGTGTCAGAGGCAGAAGCAGAAGCCATAAAGTTCCCCGGGCTTCTCTGAGGCCGCTGTCCGGGTTGTCCGTTTGGCCGCCCCCTCCCTGCCTGGCGAAGGCAATGGCTTCCAAACTCCTGCGCGCGGTCATCCTTGGGCCGCCCGGCTCGGGCAAGGGCACCGTGTGCCAGAGGATCGCTCAGAGCTTTGGTCTCCAGCATCTCTCCAGCGGCCACTTCTTGCGGGAGAACATCAAAGCCAACACGGGTGAGGGGTGCGGGGGCGAGGGGCGGGGGTGAGCCGTAGCGGGATCGCGTTGGGTCGGGTCTCCTCGGTCCCCGGGCGCCCTTCCCCCGCCCGCATGTGGTCGTGCAGGCTCCTACGTGCCTGGGAGCATGCAAACGGTGGCCCGCGGTGGTGCGGCTTAACCGCGCCCCAGGAGGGTGCCGAGGCTCGCCGGGAGGAGGGTGGGAGGTGCATGCTTCTCCTCTCCTCGCTTGGACTCCTCTTGCCGTGGGGAAAAGCCTGTAACCACCCAGCTGAGGGAGAACCAGACAGCTGAAAACCCCGAGCTTCCCTCTCGCCCTGCTTCCTTAAGGATAAGCCCTCCCAGCCCACGCGTCCCCGGGGAACTGGGGCGTCCCCCCGCTCTCGCCGCCCACCTGTGGGAGTCCGGTCCCGTTGCGCTCTGGGGAACCTGTGGCGCCGCGGGGCCCCCAGCCGCGCACTGTTCCTGCCCCTCCGCGTCACCCTGGGCCTCCGGGCACAGCCCTGGTGGCTTTGAAAGGCCTGTCTGTCCGCTGCCGCCTTCTAAGGTAAACTCTCACCACTAACACCCCTCCTTCGCAAGCCGGGGCCTGGCCGTTAGGAGACTACGTAGTAGGAGACTCAATCTGAGAAATTACATTTTGAATCCAGCTTCCCTGGAAATGGCTTCTTGAGAATGCCTCCCTTGGCTGGCGTCGTGAATTTGGGGATGTAAGTCGCCTGATCGCTTAGTCTTTCAATAGGGCCCTTCACCCTTCTTCCACCCCCACGGCAACCCCAGTTCCTGATGAATTGGCATTGACAGGCAAGAGGTAGCTGTTGGGCCGCTGGTACATAACCTTTCTGGGATGCATATTCTCATAATAAGCAACTCCTTTATGAAAACTTGTTATTTGCAAACGGGAGCTTCTCTACCGCCCTCAGCGGTGTCCGGGGTGGTTAATGCCCATCCGTGGGCTAATTACCCAGGGATCTTCATTACAGAAGCACAGATTAGTTTCAAGAGGACTGTGCTGGAAAACAGCGTAAAACCTAGGAATCTAGGAAGTATCTAGGAAGTATCTCAAAGGCAGAGTTTTATTTATCTCTTAAACATTGCAAAAGCAAGCTTTTATTTTGATTTTCAAGAAGACTCGCCCGCTGCCCCTCATCTCTCAGAAGGAAAAGTTGTGTGTACCAGGTTGCACCTTGAATTTTCTCTTGCCTCAGTTGGGTCTGTTTTAATTTTAATACCACTTTTCAATGCATTTTATTCTTTTTGTTTTGGAATGCAGTTTGGGGGAAGAGCAGTGTGAGAGGGAAGGCTGGCTCTCAGCCGGAGGGTTTTGTGATTGGCTCCAGCTTCTCCGTGGTAGGGAGCCAGAGACTTGGTCAGGGGAGGAAAGGCTTAAGTGGCATTGGGCCCGTTTCTTAGCATTCTCTCTACCTGACTTGGGGACTCGTTTCCTTCTGGCCTGAAAGACCTCACCCTGTCCATCCCAGACTGGATTAGTGCCCTTTGCATTTTTAAAGAGAATGTGATAGGAAGTGGCTTACTTCAGAACTTTCTTAGAGGTTTTGAAAACTTTCCACTTGCTGTTTTCCCTTATTCTCACTTTTTTTTTTTTTTAAACTTTGTTTGGTTTTTGGATTTTAGTTTCTGTTCTCTTTCACACAGCTTCATTTTCTCCAAGTGTTTCTCCCTACAGTATGACATGACTACAAAATGTTTAGATTTTCTTTTTCTGTTGGGTACCAAGTAGTTTTTTTTTATAAACCAATTTAAAAACTGTTTATCAGGGAAAGAGAAGAAAAATGAAGGACAGCAATTTGTTTTCAAAGTGGCTTGTTTCTAGTGGACTTAGAGGGTTTTCTTGGATTATTTTTCTCGCAGAAGTTTCTTAGAATCTCACAGCTCATTGCCTGGTAAACAAAACATTCCACGGTATTTTTCTTTTGCCTGTTTGCTTTTAGCTAATTTCCTCATAGAGAAGCACAACAGCTCCTCTGTATGTATACCTTTATAGTTGGAACATTTGAAGAAGATGAGGAAGCATAACAGAACCCCCGGAAAGAAAACCTTGGTAGGAATTCGAGTTGGAAAGTAGCTCAGGCCATCTGCTCCAACCTTGATTCCGGAATACTCCTGTCCACATGGCTTTCCTGCAACCACTGCCTGCTGAAAAAATGCTCTTCCAGGGAAGGGCTACTCATTGCTTCTGGAAGTCTTCCCTTACCTGCCCTGGCAGAATTCATTTCTTTCCTCTGCGCGTGGCTTTGTTGATTCTGTTGCTGCTGTCACATACAGTTACAGTGCATTACAGCAAATGCCTGTCTGATTCATCCTGTATTTACCAAGTACCTGCTATGTGTCAGACAGTGTTCTAGGTACTGGAGGGCTGTAGCAGTATTTAAGATAATCATGTGTCACTTGTCACTTCTAACTTCACCATGTTCCAGTACCCTCTGAAGAGACTTCAATCAAGGTCAGGGATATGGCAAAGTACTTAATGCATAGAAAGAGTTCAACAGGTCTTTGGGTCACAAATTCTGTCTACTTTCCAAGAGTCAGATAGTCTCCAGCAATTGAGTCCATTCTGTTCAGTTTTGATTTATGGTAAAAGTTTGTGCCTACTATGGATCTGAGATTAGTCAGTCTCATGATAGCTGTCACCCTTTGACTTTGTCTAATTGGCCTGAAGCAGTGTAGGCTGAGACTGAATCAAAGACTTTATTTGAAGACTCACACCCAAGTCTTTGGTTCTCATTTTCTTTCTTTCTTTCTTTTTTTTTTTTTTAATTTTTTTAATGTTTGTCTATTTCTGAGACACAGAGACAGAGCATGAGTGGGGGAGGGGCAGAGAGAGAGAGGGAGATGCAGAATCTGAAACAGGCTCCAGGCTCTGAGCTGTCAGCACAGAGCCCGACGCGGGGGCTTGAACTCATAAACCGTGAGATCTTGACCTGAGCTGAAGTCGGTTGCTCAACCGACTGAGCCACCCAGTCACCCCAAGTTTCTCATTTTCTTTAGTGCATGCATTGCATGAGTAAATAGAAGGGAGAATTATAGATTGCCAGGAGGTGGGTCCTACATTCTGTCATAAAGAATATTAGCTTTTCTGTGTTTGTGTGTATATGTGTATGAATGTGGGTGCACACACACTGCTGGTGCTTAGTAGTGGGTCTTATTAAAACTTTATTAGAAGTTTGTTAGAGACATTAGTCTCCATTTGTTGAGTGATAGTGGCTGAAACCTCCCTCTGAAAGGATGTGAGAATCCCGTTTTAAGGGTTGGACAAACAGTGGCATTTAAAAAAATCACCTTATTCTGTACTGGATCTCCTATCTCAAGTACAGGAAAATTGGCAGATTTCCATTTGGAAGCATCCTGGACTTGATTGGGTGAAAGAATGTTCAAGAACAAACGTGTTTCTGCCCTTTTTTTTTTTTAATTTTTTTTTTAATGTTTATTTATTTTTGAGACAGAGAGAGACAGAGCATGAACAGGGGAGGGTCAGAGACAGGGAGACACAGAATCTGAAACAGGCTCCAGGCTCCGAGCTGTCAGCACAGAGCCCGACGCGGGGCTCAAACTCACGGACCGCAAGATCATGACCTGAGCCGAAGTCGGCCGCCCAACCGACTGAGCCACCCAGGCGCCCCATCTGCTCTTAATTAATATTAACTGCAGCTTTTGCTGGGGTTTGCATATGGGACCAGCATTTCAGATTAGACTATGGCCTGAGCCTCTTTTCTGTGAAAAGATGACCTAGTTCAGAGGGCTCTGGATTTTTTTTTTTTTTTTTTTTTGCATTTGTTAAGTATAAATGTGTATCTTATGTAAGAGTGAAAACTTCTGAGTCTTGGAGGATAGAGAGGTTGTATCTAGAGACTTGACAGAGCTGAACAAGATATCAAACAAATTTAAATAGTTGTTCTGTAGAATATTAATAGGATTTCTGGAATATGCTATGTTCCATTTTTTTTTTTTTTTTTTTTTTTCTAGCTTGGTAAGACTTGGGGTATAGCTCGGGTCAAGGGTCTGACGATTTTGGAGGATCTGTCTATTCCACAGGTCCACTCTACAATGCCTGGTTTCTTTGAGGGTTTTTATGGGTGTTGAAAGAACAATTTGTGACTTGAGTAAGGTGTCCCCTGAGAGTACATCTGCTTTGGCTACATGAACAGCTGAATCTAAGCAGTCTTCAGTGTGGTCTTTTTTTTTTTTTTTTTTTTTGAGTTTATTTATTGATTTTGATAAACAGAGTGAGCTAGTATGGGTGGGGGAGGGGCAGAGAGAGGGAGAGAGAATCCCAAGCAGATTCTGCACTGTCAGCATAGAGCCCAACAGGGGCTCGAACTGGTGAACCATGAGATCATGACCTGAGTCAGACACTCAACCGGCTGAGCTGCCCAGGTGCACCCAGTGTGGTCATTTTTTATTTATTTTTGAGAGAGCACAAGCAGGAGAGGGGCAGAGAGAGGGGGACAAAGAATCTGAAGCCAGCACTGCCCTGACAGCACAGAGCCCGATGTGGGGCTTGAACTCATGAACTGCAAGATCATGACCTGAGCCAAAGTTGGACGCTCAAACAACAGAACCACCCAGGTGTCCCCAGTGTGGTCATTTTTTAAAAGGAGCTTTAGTTGTACCTTGTGGAAAATTTGGAAAATGTGAGTTAGATTTTATCTAAAGGGCACTGAAAAGCTATTGAAGAGTTTTATCTTTTTTTTTTTTTTTTCAACGTTTATTTATTTTTGGGACAGAGAGAGACAGAGCATGAACGGGGGAAGGGCAGAGAGAGAGGGAGACACGGAATCAGAAACAGGCTCCAGGCTCCGAGCCATCAGCCCAGAGCCCGACGCGGGGCTCGAACTCACAGACCACGAGATCGTGACCTGGCTGAAGTCGGACGCTTAACCGACTGCGCCACCCAGGCGCCCCTATTGAAGAGTTTAAAATAAGATAATGACATGAAAGGATTTACTCTAAAAGTTGAACGAATTTCGGGACGCTGTGTGAAGTGACTCCAGTTAAGCTAGAGTGATACCAGGAAGACCAATGTAGATGAGGAGAGTGGACCATGGCTTGGATTGGGGGGTAGTTGTGAAGGCAGAGAGAAATGAGGGGCTTTAGGATGCAAATGAAGGCAGAGCTTACAGGGGATGAATGAGCTGGTGGTGAGCGGTGATGGAGAGAAAGCAGCCCAGAGATCAGTCCTAGGATTCTGGCCTTAGCACTTGGGTGAATGTGCCTTAGGGTTGAACTGGAGTGTGCCTAACCACTCTGGTGTGGAACATTTGGGTTACTTGCTGTTTAATAATGCTCTTATGAACGTCCCTGCATGTAAATCATTCAGCAAATATATTTTCCTTGGCATAGGTTACTAGAAACAAAATGACTAGGGGTACCTGGGTGGCTCAGTTGGTTAAGCGTCCGACTTCTGCTCAGGTCAGACTTCTGTTCACTTCATGATCTCATGGCTGGTGAGGTAGAGCCCCGGGTCTGGCTCTGTGCTGACAGCTCAGAGCCTGGAGCCTGCTTTCGATTCTGTGTGTGTGTGTCTCTCTCTGTCCCTCCCCCTTTTGTGCTCTGACTCTTTCTCTCTCTCAAAAATAAATAAAATTTTTAAAAAAATTTAAAAAGAAAAAGAAATAAAATGACTGGATCAGAGTAGTTTTTAAGCTGTAGAAGAAAGGAATTTTAAACTTAGCTTACAAGAGTGCCTGGCTGGCTCAGTCAGTAGAGCATGCAACTCTTGATCTCAGGGTTAATGAGTTCAAGCCCCATGTTGTGTGGGGAGCCTACTTAAAAAAAAAAAAAATTAACTTACAAGCCTCTAGTCAAGGGCTTGGTTGAAAAGTAGATAATAGGTTCTAAATTATTCATGTAGTTTTTGGCTTACTAAATATTTAAGTATAGACATGGGTACACATACATTGATACATATGTATTTGAACTCTCCTTGTTTTTCTGGTTATAAAAATAGTATGTGTAAGTTATCAAAGGTTTAAAAAAAACAAGAAAAATAAATAAGACAAACACTTGTAATCCCACTAACTGGAAGGAAAAATACTGTTAATACTTTTAAAAACAGTATATCCTTCCAGACTGAATTTCAAGAATAAACTTTGTATTACTATTTTGAAAATTGCTTGCTTTATTGCACAACATATCATTTATTATTTTTTAGTGCCATTACAATGTGTTCTTTAATATGAGCTTAGTGCCCCTGTACTCTTTTAATATAATTTTTATCCCACTTTTGTTTTTTTGGAAAGGTAATATGTGCAGATGGTAAAATTTTCAAACTACACCAGAAATGGTGTGGAAAGTCTCTCTCCCCTCCTTGACCGGTGGTTCCCCAGTTACTCTCTGCAGGAATACATGTTCCCTGACCCACGGTTCCTCTCTCTACCAGGATACCTACTAGTTACTTTTCTTGAATGTTCATCCAGAGAATTTATGCATACATATATAGCATATATATAGATGGCAGTAGCCTCTTTTTTAAAAAGTACAAATTTATATTTTGTTTTTCATATCTTTCTTTAGACTTAGCAGTATAGCTTAGACATGGTTTCTATTAGCAGGTATCAATCTATCTTATTCTTTTTGAAAAATGGCCATATACTCTTTTTTTTTTTTAAGTTTATTTACAGAGAGAGAGAGAGAGAGAGAGAGAGAGAGAATGGCTGGGAGAGGGGCAGAGAGAGAGGGAGAGAGCGAGGATCCCCAGCAGACTCTGCACTGTCAGTACAGAGGCTGATGTGGGGCTTGATCTCACAAACCAGGAGATCATGACCTGAGCAGAAAATCAAGAGTCAGACGCTTAACCAACTGAGCCACCCAGGTGCCCAGACCCATAATTTTACGTTACAGTTGTACCATAGTTTTTCTAACCAGCCATTCTCAGACATTTTGGTCTCACATTTAAAACTCATTGAGGGGGACCTGTGTAGTTCAGTTGGTTAAGCACCTGACTCTTGATTTTGGCTCAGGTCATGACCTCACAGTTCCTGAGATTGAGCCCCGAGTTTGGCCTGGGGCTGACAGTGTGGACCCTAGCCTGCTTGCTGTGCTTTCTCTCCCTCTTTCTGCCCCTTCCCCCATGCATACTCACTAAAAAAACAAACAAACAAACAAACAAACAAACAAACAAAAAAAACTCATTGAGGGGTGCCTGGATGGCTCAGTCCATTGAATGTCTGACTCTTGATTTGGCTCAGGTCATGATCCCAGGGTCATGGGATCAAGCCTTGCCTTAGGCTCTGTGCTCAGTGGAGGATTAAGATTCTCTCTCTTTCTCTCTCTGCCCCTCCCCCACTCTTTCTAAACAAAACAAAACTCACTGAGCACTCCATAGAGCTTTTTTTTTTTTTTTTTAATTTATTTATTTGTTTTCAGAGAGCACCCTTGAGCAGAGGGAGAGGAGAGAGAGAATCCCAAGCAGGCTCCACGCTGTTGGCACCCAGCCTAACACTGGGCTCAATCTCAGGTTTCATGAACTGTGAGATCAGGACCTGAGCCGAAATCAAGAATTGGATCCTTATCTGACTGAGCCAGCCACCCAGGCGTCTCAATAGAGCCTTTTAGATGGATTATACTTCTAGCTACTAACTGTGTTAGAAGTTAAAACTGGGAAATTTAAAAAAATGTTTGTGAATTCATTAAACATGACGATAAATCCATTACATGTTAACATTTCTATGAAAAATAACTATTTTCCAAAACAAAATCTGAGAAGAATAGTGTTGTTTTAATCTATTTGCAAATCTCTTCAATGTCTTGCTTTGCAAAAGAAAGCTGGATTCTTCTATCTGGTTCTTCGTTCAGTTTGTGTGCTGTGTTGTTTTGGTTAAAGTACAGAAAGAATACTTGGCTTCACATAGATGTGTAGTTAGAGAAAGGGGGAATTCACAGACCCCAGAAAGGGTGTTAATGGACTCTTGGGGTCCTTGGACCTCACTTGGAGAACTGCTGATTTTACTAATCTTCTGTTGATGGAATTTAGGTTACTTACTGTCCTTTGGTATACAAAGCATGCTTGACTAGGACTTGAATGTCCTAGTAACCATGTCTTTCAGCAAATATGTAAGTGCCAAGCAGTGTTGACTTGTGGGATACAAAGAAGGGAGACAAAGTCTATTTCCTGAAGGAGGTTGAGGCAGGTAAACAAGGATAAGGTAATAGAGGCTGAAAGATGTACATGTGTAGGTCCTGTGGGATATGGGGTAGTATGGCCAACCTAGCATTGAGAAGGTGGTGAGATTACGGAAGGGTTTCTAGAGATGATTCCCGAGCTAAGTTTTGACGGATGAGTCCAGCTGCCAGGTGAGGAGATGGGATGGTTGTTGCCACCATATAACTGGAACTCCTTTCAGAGCTCGTGTATGGTCCACAAGAGATCATTGCTCTTGTGGCTTGATCACACCTGTGTGTTACCATTTTGGCCTTTATTCATCTCTTATTATGCTATTAAAGGAAAAGTTGCTGTACCTGCTACATATCACTTTTTCCAGTTTTCATTACTTGGTGCTTATCTTTAAGATACACACAAATATATTAGCATCATAATTTATGAAGCTTTTACACTTCTGCTCCAAACTTCCTAGAACTCAAGTGATGGCACCTGATCATGAAACTCATAAGTTGGGTACCAGACTATTAGCTACAAATCTACCCATTATAGAGGACATACTGAATTGCCTATTTCCTTTAAAATCTACCAAGTAAATTGTTAAATGGTATTAGGCTTCTCTGCTCTTAACTCTGCTCTTAAGCAATCTGTGTAATGCATGTTGTAAGAAGATTTAAGGACTAGGAAATTGTTTTTCTTGTAAACTTTTAGACAGTATTCTTTTACACAGGGGGTCAGATAGCTCAGCTCTTTTAGCAAACTAGATTGTTTTTTAAAGCATGATCAGGTAGTAGAGGCTTTGAATTACTCTGTGCCCCTCCCCCCCCCCCCCCCCCCCCCCCCCCTTAATGTTTAGTTCTCAAGTTCACCTTTAAGACATGGTCCAAAAGGTCTCATTGGTACAGTTTCATGAAGTACAATTAGATGGCTGATGTTATATTTTAACAGTCCCATGTCCAAGTTCCAAGAGTTCTTGGTACTAGTTAAATGACAGACCTGGCAGCAAGAATCCCTTATTTAGCCAGAGAGGCTGATGATATTGAAATAATGCACAGTCACTCCTGTTCATCAAATTCCCAACAAGCTAGAAATCAATTGTTTTCTGTTCTTCAGCACTTTGTTATTGACCTACGACCTGTGACTTTGGCACTTTATAATTCCTGCCACTTGGTCATCATAACTAACATTTGCACTGGTCGAGCATGTGCTAGGCCCTGCACTGGCTAATGGATGTGTCATATTCTCTAGTCTACACACAAATCTACAGAGCAGTTGTTACTACATCCTTTTGCAAATGAAGAAATGGGCTCAGAGAGGTCGGATTACTTGCTTTAGGTCAAATAGCTAGTAAGGTAGAGAAGCTAGTAGTCAAACTTGGGACTCCATAGGTAGGGTTAAACTTCCCATTATGTCATGCTGCCATCCAGGTACTCCAGTACATAGTGAAATATCCACTTCATGTCTTATAAACAGGACACGGAACAATGGATGGCCAGGGCATCATTGCAGCTCAGCTCTCCACAAGTACACTGAGGTCAGCAGGTTCCAGGGTAGTCTAGAGGTATGTGTTTTGTTGTTCTGTTCCTGAAACATTTGAAACAAAAATCTAAGGAAACGCTGACTTCCTCCTCCCTCCCCAAAAAAAGAACCCCAAAAGGTCTAAAATAGAAACTTTATGCAACTGTGAGGAGGTAGAAATTACCGTTCATTGTAATGGTAAGACTTCTGGAATAATACCTGAGCCTGCTGTTTCGTTAGTCATTTGGCAGATGTTTCTATGCCTACATTAGGTATGAGGAGGCATGCAGAAGAACCCTTGAGGCACTCACCATTTCGGGTTCAAGTTCTAGGTTTCGCATTATGTTCCCATGAGTCATGGTGGGATGTGTGTGGGTGAAGTGTTGTGAGGTCATGGACAAGGTGGGAAGGGCATTGTTCAGGTGCATCTTTCTCCTGGAATGCCTTTCACACTTAATCTCTCAAAGTCTATTTTCAGTCTCATCGCTTCTGTGAAGTTTTCCACAGCTGTTGCAGCTACATACCATTTTTTCTCTGAAATTCCTCTTATACCCATCTGTATCTATAATATGGCATTCATTATCATCTCCCTGTAAGGTGATCTGCTTTGTAACATCAGTTATATAGTCTCTAACCATCTCAATAGTAAATTCACTAGTGTCAGTTTAGTTCAACAAATGTTTTGATTGCTTGTTATGGCAGGAGGGGAGATGGGCTATAAACAAGGGAAAAATAGTCAAGGTAACCTTGTATACCTTATGCTTTAAGCCTTGTATGCTATATAAGTATTCCCCCCAAAATATGATAGTGCAGTGATGGACAGTGCCTGGGAAGGCCACTTTAGACTGTGGGTTGGAGAAGGCCTCTCTGAGATGATGTTTAAGCTGAGCCCTGAGTGAGGGTAGGGGCCAGGTGTGTGAAGATTTGGGGGCAGAGGAAGGGCATGTGGAGAGACCCTAGAGTAGGAGTGAGTTTTTCCTGGAGGAGAGGAGGCAAGTGTTTCTGGAGCACTGTGAGTAAGAAGGAGATGGTAGAAGGGGAGGCTGCAAAGGTTGGCATAGGGCTTTGAAGCATGGTCAGGAGTTTGGGCTTCCATGAAACTGTATGAAGAGTGACTGGGGTTTTGTTGTTATTGTCATTATTTCTTATGTATAACACCTTTACTGAGATATCTACAATAGCACTTATCCTTATATAGCGTATAAAACAAGTGGTTCCAGTGGTTTTTAGTATATTTATAGCATCATGCAACCATCACATCACTACTGCCTAATCTGAGAACATTTTCATTACCCCAGAAAGAAACTGCACTCATAAGTAGTCATTCCCCATTTCCCCTCCCTCCAGCCCCTGGCAATCACTAATCTACTTTCTGTTGGTATGGATTTGCCTCCTCTGAATATGTCGGGTAAATGGACTCATACAAGATACTACTTTTTGTCTCTGGTTTCTTTCACTAAGCATGTTTTCAAATCAAAGTTCAACTATGTTGTAGTTATGTATCACTACTTCAATCCTTTTTATTGCCAGGTAATATTTATTGTATGGATATACCACATTTTGTTTATTCATTCATTAGTTGATGGACACTTGGGTTGTTTCCTGCTATTAACATTAATATACAGATTTTTATGTGAATATATGTTGTCATCTCTCTTGCCATGTATATACCTAGGAGTGGAGTTGCTGAATCATATGGTAACACTATGTTTAACATCTTGGGGTGCCTGGCTGGCTCAGGCAGCTAAGCAGTCAACCTTGGCTCAGGTCATGAGCTTGCGGTTTATGAGTTCGAGCCCCACATCAGGCTCTGTGCTGACAGCTCAGAGGCTGGAACCTGCTTTGGATTCTGCGTGTCCCTCTCTCTCTTCCCCTCTCCTTGTGTGCACGCACTCTCTCTTTCTCTCTCTCTCAAAAAAAAAACATTAAAAAAGTTTTTCAAAAATCTTGAGGAACTGTCACCTGTTTTCCAAAGCAGCTCAACCATTTTATGTTCCCACCAACAATGAATGAAGGTGGCAATGTCTTCATATTCTTGTCATACTTGTTATTGTATGTCTTTTTTGATTTTCACACCCTAATGAGCATAAGGTGGTATCTCATTGTGATTTTGATTTACATTTCTCTAAGAACTAATGATAATTGAACATCTTTTCATGTGCTATTGACCATTTGTACATCTTCTTTGGTGAATATCTATCCTGTCCATTTTTTAGATGGCCTCATGTGTTCCTTCTGTGTTGAGTTCTTTATATATTCTGGATACAAGTCCCTTTTTATTTTTTTAATTTATTAAAAAAAAATTTTTACTTTTATTTATTATTTTGAGTATTATTCTGTCAGCACAGAGCCTGGCACGGGGCTCGAACCCACAAACTGTGAGATCATGACCTGAGCCAAAGTCGGACACAACCAACTGAGCCATCCTGGCACCCACGAGTCCCTTTTTAGATATATGACTTGCATATATTTTCTTCCATTCTGTGGGTTGCCTTCTTACCTTTCTTGATGTTGTCCTTAGAAGCACAAAGTTTTAAAATTTGATGAAGTCCAGTTTATCTGTTTTTTTTCTTTGGTAGCTTGAGGTTTTTGGTGTCATTGCCTAATCCAAGGTAAAGCCCTTGTTTTTAAATATGGTATTGACAATCTGATTCATATTCTATTCTGCTTGAAGAAATATACTACTTTTGTTTGTTTTATTTTATTTTAATTTTTAGTTTTTTTGAGAGAGAGCAAGAGAGAGTGCATGCAAGAGGTGTAGAGGGGTAGGGAGAGAGAGATTGAGTATATTAAGCAGGCTCCACACTCAGCGCACAGCCTAGGCGGGGCTCCATCCCACAAACTTGGGATCATGACCTGAGCCTGGGATTATGACCTGAGCCTGGAATCATGACCTGAGTCGAAACCAAGAGTCGGAAGCTCAACTGAGCCACCCAGGCACCCCCATTCACATTTTAAATAGATCACTCTGGCTATTTGTAAACTAGATTGGAAGGTTCTAGAATGAAAGTAGGGAGAACAGTTAAGATGTTAAAATGTCAACAAATGGGTAGACTTCAAATATCAGTAACTACTTATTAAATTTGGCATATTCCAGTAGCATCCTGTTAATAGGAATCAAAAATGGTCTCTACCTTTAAGGAGATGACAAGGTAAAACATACACCCAATTAATTGTTTATTAAGGCAGATTATACTGAGTGCTATTAAAAAAAATGAATGAGGGGCACCTGGGGTGGGCTCAGTTGGTTAAGTGTCTGACTTCAGCTCAGGTCATGATCTCACAGTTTGTGAGTTTGAGCCCCACATCGGGTTCTCTGCTGTCAGCACAGACCTCTGTCCCCCTCTCTTTCTGCCCCTCCTCTGTTTGCACTCTTTCTCTCAAAAAATAAACATAAACATTTAAAAAAACAATAAAAGAATGACAGGTTTTTTATAAGAACACTGAAGGGGTGCCTGTGTGGCTCAGTTGTTTAAGTGTCCGACTCTGGATTTCGGCTCTGGCCATGATGTCCTGGTTTGTGAGATCGAGCCACCCCAGGTTGGGCTCTGTGTAAAGAACACTGAAGTCATTTGTATAAACTTATAGAGTTCTTTTTGTATTTCCAGTGTCTGACATACCGTCAGACAGTGCTTAATAGTTGTTTGATCTATTTCTGGATGAAAAAGTCCATGAAAGCTGTGGGAGAGATGGTGTTAGAACTGAGCCTTGTAGGATGGGTAAGGTACTGGCAGGTAGAAAAATGGGAGCAGGGCGTTTTTGATGGAGGGATCATATATGAGAGGAGGTGATTACAATTAAGGATATTTTGATTGAAACCTAGAGGTGGAACAATTACAGGCATGAAAGTTAGAATTGTCCTTTGGGGGTTTCATGTAATTCCACATTGAGTTTATAAATAGGAAGGTGGTTCGGAATCAATTCCTTCCTCAAATTCCTTTAGGGGTATGATGGCTCTTTTTCATAGCAAAGTAGGAGTGGATTGTAGGGGAGAGAAAGTGGAGCACAGCTAAGGTGGTGTCACAAACAGTTTAGATCAGGTATAAGGTAAAAGTAATGAAAACGGGAATTTGGGAGAAGCTGCAATACCTAATATGACTCTGTGCATGGGAATGGCAGCGCCAAATGCAACTCTTTAAAGGGATGAGTTTCAGTGATTGTGGGGGAAAGTGGACCTAGTTAAAAGGAAGATAGTCCAGGGTTGATGATAATGACAAGTTTAACATACCTGCAGGAAGTTCCAGGTGCAAGTGTCTAGTGGATTTTGGCATAGCGAATGATAGGCACCGGCAGTTGGCTCTGTGGCTTAGAGGAAATAAGGTTGGGCTTTGGAGTCATACCTCTGTCATTCCTCTGTCTAAACTTCTTATGGGCTTAGTTAACTTTGGGGAGAGTTAATTAACTTGATTTCCTCAGTTGTAAGAACCCCACCTCACAGGGCTATTTGGGAGGGTCAGATGGGGTCATCTGTGTAAAATGCCTGACAAGTAGGAGGGTTCTCTCTGTGGTTTCTTCCCTCTTCCCTGGAGTAGTAATACTTTGATTTCATTTAAAATCTTCTGCAGTAAATGTGGTGCTTTGAATGGAATCACTGGCATAATCTAGTGGGATTTAGGCAATATATAGGTGTGTGTGTGTGTGTGTGTGTGTGTGTGTGTGCGCGCGCGCGCGCACCACTCAGCTGCTCAGCAGAGGCAACAAGCATTCATTGTTTTTAAACTATTAATTGTGCTGACCTAATTTTTAAAACTGTCTTGTTTCCATTCTTGTCCAAACAAAAGTACTTCCATTAAATTTCTTTGTGTGCCTCTTTTGGAAGACTCCTTTGGGAAGACCCAAAATTGCTTTTTAGAAATTTTGTCATCATTAAGATGGACATTTTTCTAACGTTACCTGTGTGTCCGATTGGATAGATTTTCTCAAGGTCTTTTAATGTATTGGGCTGATGATGTATTTGATTTGACTTTGGCTTTGCTTTGTTTTCCTAAATTCTGACTTAACTGCTTCTGTATTTTTTCCTTCTGCATGACCTCTGTAGATCTTGGTAAGAATAGCTAATGTCGTTTGCAGGAGAACTATAAAATATTGATTGCATATATGAGTTCAGCTTCCTAATTTTCTTAAATGGTAACTATAAATACTGTCTCAGGACACAGTTTATTTTTTCTATAAGGGAGATTGATTTTTAACTTGTATTACTTCAGTGGCTTAGTTTTAAAAAAATCAAGAATCTAGTTTGGAATACAAAGAAAGAGCAAGACCTCCTTCCCATTGAGCTCATAGTTTTGTTTTAGTTTTCTAGGGTTTTTGGTAACTAAACACTATGCACAACAATGAATGTGTTAAGTTTAATTATTTGTTCCTTTTCTTAATGCCTTAGAATTGGAAGGAATTTGAGTTCTTCTGTCCAAGTGGCCATTCTGTGCTGGGTCCCTTCTCTAGGAGCTGACAGCCAACTCCCCCACTGGAGAAGGGCTTTTTCATTGTTGGATGGGTCTAATTGTTGGAAGACTTTTTTCTTTATACTGAGATGAAAGCCAGTCCTTGAAACCATCATCCATAAGCTGTCATCCACTTGTCCAACTTGAGTCTTTTGGTGTCACACAAATTAAATCCACTAACTCTGCAGATAATTGAAAATAGTTGCTAGGCACCACTTCCCGGACCTAAGTTGTCCTCCCCCGAAGCCTCCCATCCAGAAGAAGAGCTCTGGTTACTTCAACCATTCTTTCCAAGATAACTTTTCTAAATTCTTTTCAGCCTGATTTCATTATGACCCTTTTAAACTCTGATGGCTACCTTCAACAAACAACTGACTAAAATGGTGGGATCATTGTAGCTGTAGTGGCTTTACTTCTAAATCTACTCTCTTTCTAAGTTTTTTTTTTGTTTGTTTGTTTTAAGTTTATTTATTTTTGAGAGAGAGAGAGAGAGGAAGAGCAGGGGAGGGGCAGAAGATCCGAAGGGAGCTCTTTGCAGATAGCAGAGAGCCTGATGAGGGGCTTGAACGCACGAACTGTGAGAACATGACCTGAACCAAAGTCCGACACTCAACCAACTGAGCCACCAGGCACCCCTCTACTCTCTTTCAAATGAACACATTATTTGGAAGTATTTCTGAACATTGTCCTGCAGTGCACACTGTGGCTCAGTTAGCTTTGAAAAGCCGACAGTATTTGAGGGTATCTCAGAACCTAAGCACAGACACCTGCTACTCTAGGCTACTCAGATCTGTAGCCCTGTCCTTTGAGTGAGGGGTCAGATACTCTGTCTCTCCCTTGGTTCATTCTGAGCATTGAGATGGCTTAAAGTATTAGGGACAAGTTAGAAAAATTTGGGAGTTTGGTGGAATTACCACTTAGCCTAAATATTGCAGGACACTGATCAGTGATGAATAGATCATGACTAAATTTGCCCAGGTTGTCATTAATTATAATTTATTTGGATAGTTTCTACATACTGTTATATCCTAAAATCTAGGACTATATGATTTTATGCTGAATGCCTTTGTGATACAAAACTCTAAGAGGTGGTATGTTTGTCTTTAAGAATTTGGGCTCAGGGAGCCTGGGTGGCTCATTCGGTTAAGCATCCAACTTCAGCTCAGGTCATGATCACATGGCTCATGAGTTTGAGCCCCAAATCGGGCTGCTTCGGATTCTGTGTCTCCCTCTCTCTCTGCCCCTCCCCCTCTCATCCTCTGTCTCTCTCCCCTTCAAAAATAAACAAACATTTTAAAAAATTTAAAAAAAAAAAGAAAAAGAAAAAGTGTGGGCTCCGAAGTACATAGCTGGGTTTGGAATCTGACTTGGTGACCCTTACTCTACAATCTTGGGCAAAGTAACTAACTTTTTTGTGTTTATTCATTTATAAATGAGAGTAATGGTGAGACTACCTCACTAGATTTCCTTGTGAGTATTAAGTTAATGTGTGTTGGCAGGGCTGAGGCTGTGGTAGGGTGAGGTGAGTAAAGCACTGTCCTGGAGTGAAAAATTTAAGGGGTGCCCATTAAACTCAATAAATCAGTGGTAGTGCAATAGAATGAACAAAATACAAGAATTTAAAATAAAAACCAGACCTGACAGATTGAGAAAGAATTGTTATGGATGTGAGTGAGTTGTTTAAATGCAGGGTTGAATTGATTTTCATCATAGATTTTTTTGCACTAATTTTGGTATTTTGAAATATTGCATTAAAATATTATCTTAATGACTAGAGTTTGGTTTTTTGTTGCCCTCTTCAATTTTTTTTTTGCCCAAGGTGAGTGCCTCACCCAGCTGATGCTAGTTGTAGGCCAGTGTGTTGGTGTTCGTTGTTAGTTGATTGCAGTGTTAGTTTTGTTAAGGAAATACATTTAAGATCCTTGCGGAAGGATTTTTCCCCCCCCAGCTTATATGTTTCTGTTAGGTTGTCTCAGAACACCAGTCAAAATCTATCTTGTCAAGGTTAGTTTTAGATTTGAATGTCATGTTACAAACACTGCTGGAGCTCAAACCCTGGAGAATAAAAAATGCATGCACTTAGCTTATGTCTAGAGGAATCTAGCCAAACCAAACAGCACTGAAACATTGCATTTCCTTAATGGCCAGGATTGTGAAAGACAGCCACAGATGGTTGGCTGAGCCATAGCTGGAACTACTGTTAGTCGGCGTGAGATGTTCTAAGTGGCAGAAGCCAGGAGCCCAATGCGGGTGGGAAGTGGTGTTTCTAGAAGTGAAATTAAGATGATAGAATCTTTCCGTAATTCTGGTTCTGATCCAGACCTGATTATAAACATGTTTTGGAAAACTGTTTCATCATTACTGGCCAGTGAAAGGCAAAAAAAGTTGTAGGATTGATTTTTAAAGCGTGTTGTTCTTAACAGTTGAAGTGTTACACAAGGCAAGGCAGCTGTCTGTTAGGACATCATCCCTCTTAAAGTGCCTACTTGCTTGCTTTTTTTTCTTTCTTTTTTCCTTCCTTCCATCTTTTTTCTTTTTGATACAGATTCATCCAGTGTTGCTTTCTACACAAAGGAGAAGCAATTGCTCTTAAAAGGTCGTATAAACTGGATGTTGATATTTTGCATAAAATATGTGGAGTTAAGTAAACGAATAATCACGATAGCAGTTATTGTTTGCTTTGATTAGGTTTAAATTTACCCAAAGACTTTATCATTTTGTTCTGAGATTGTGAAGAGATAGAATCCAATTATATACTTGAGAAGTGCAGTGACTTGAAAACATCACCTTATTTTGCTGGTTGCTGCCAGACATTGCTGCTTTGCTGTGGCGAGGTGGCTCTGTTGTTTTGAGTTTGGTCATTTTTAGAGACTCCAGATACCTTCTGGCTTTATAGTTAAAAAAAAAAAATTGGAAAAAAAATTTTTTTAATTTTATTTTTATTTTAGACAGAGAGAAAGGAGTGCGAGTCGGGGAAAGGGGCAGCGGGAGAGAGAGTGAGAATCCCAAGGAAGCTCCAGACTCAGCACCGAGCCCGACACAGGGCTCCATCTCATGACCCTGGGATCATGACATGAGCCAAAATCAAGAGTCAGACGCTCAACTGACTGAGCCAGCCAGGCGCCCCAAGAGGTGGAAAATTCTTGTCTCAAAAAAGTGTATGTCACCTCTGTACCAATTTTTGGAGAACAGCTGTGGCAGCTGCTTTGTTTTCCTCCTTTAATTTGGCAGGTGGAGAAAGCATGGAAATTTCAAAGTGAGTTCTAAAATTAGAAAGTCTGGTGGAGCATTCACTTTCATGTATACGGTGTTTGGAATAGGAATAGCAGTGTGTGGCAGAAGAAGATGTAGACTTGAGACTTAGGGGTTGAAATGGAGCAACCAGTACATTGCTGGCAACATACGAGGCAAACATCTTTAGATATCTAGGAACTCATATTTGGAATAGAGGCAACTATGGGAGTCAGTCGTCTTACCTGGAAAGTGATCCTTGGTTTAATGGGCAGAGTTTAATATTTCCTATTGGGCAATTTACTGATGCAGGCTGGCTGGGCCTGAGGGTCCTTGGCTTCGTGCAGGATAGAAATCAAATGAGAAGAAGTGAGAGCAGAGTTTATTGAAGATATAGAGAGAGCAGATACAGATAGAGCATGTGGGAGCCTCTGAAAGGAAAGGAGAGAGACTGTCATCTCGCTTGAGGTTTGGGTCTTTATTGAGGACGGTGGTTTGGTGGATGTGCCCTCTCAGGCACCGAGCTAGGTGTCCTGCATGAGTTTTTTATGCCCTGGAGCCCCAAGTCTTGGGGTCAGGATGTTTGCAGTCAGTGGTCTTGGAAAACCTTCATGACATCCCTGTCTGCCCAGTCACTCCTTAGATGTTACCTATTGTGCTAGAAGACTCCAAAGAAATCATTAAGTCCTTTAGGGAGAACATACATTATCAGTACCATAAGCCATGTGTAGGGTGGGGTACAGGTCCTAGCAAGAATAGAAGCAGGAAAATGAGCCCCCCAAATCCCAGGTTTTTGTTTTTGTTTGTCTTTTCACAAGATCCCTTCAGTTTCTCTATCTCATTACCAGCTCATATTTAGATTGGTTAGACTTAAATTAGGTGAAGACTTCTAGAGTCCTAAGATGAAAATGCAATGTTTTTTTTCTCTTCGTCTTCACTTTCTTTTCTGCTTCTAGGCCAGCTTGCACTGAGTTTTAAAGAGACTTGTGAACCACAAATCCTGGTGGTTGGTGTTGAGTCATGATGTGTGGCGTGGGAGTGACCGCAGTGCATGGGACAGGCGTTCTCTCCCTGTGAGGGTGATTAGTAACCCTGGGTAATAGTCTGTGGTCATGGACTGGTCCTCCATCATTTTCTATTGAATCAGAAAGACCTGGGCTCTCACCACCTGCTTCGTGGGCACACAGCTCTTTACTCCACCGCTTATGGTACTGGCCACTGTCCCTAATTACCTCCTTCTCAGATTTCATGCTTCTCTAGGATTCTTCACTTCTGCTTTTCAGTCTTGTAAGGGCCTCCCTTTTCAGCATTCTTTTCATCCCATATTGGACACTACCCAGATTTTCCTCTCCCAAAGGAGAGGTGGTCCTATTGAAGTTTTGGCATGATGATTAGAGTCTGCCACAAGCAGCATCTTGATGTGGCATGTTAGACACCACTGTGCCCAAACCTGTCAGCCATTCTTCACACGCTTCATTAGCTCCACCTGCCCATATCCTAGTTTAGAGTTAATTTGTTACCTTCTTGTTCTTTTCCTTTCTGGAGAATTTGCTCTTTTTCTGTCTGCCCAGCTTTCAGTCCTCTAATACCTGTTACTTGCTTATCTAGAATAGTTTACCTCTTTACCATCTACTCCCAAAATAAATCACAGTCCCACCTTTGTTGAGCTAAAAAGTCGTTAAATTGCTTTCCCTGAACAAAGGACCTGGAACAAAGCATAGACAGATGCTTTAAAACTTCAGTGTGTGTGTGTGTGTGTGTGTGTGTGTGTGTGTGTGTGTGTGTAATCTGATTTAATTTTTACATAAAGTTCCTTATTTCCCCTCTAGTAGCTCTAAGAAAGAGAGTAGTGTTATTTGGGGACAGACCCCAAAGAGTCAGGGTTTATTATTTTTTCTTGCTACATTTTATTTTGCTTTTCTTTCCTCCTTTTTCTTTTTTTAAAATTTATTTATTTATTTTTGAAAGAGAGAGAGAGCAAGGGAGGGGCAGGGAGACAGAGAGACAGCATCTTAAGCAGGCCCAATGGGGGGCTCCATCTCTCCACCCTGAGATCATAACCTCAGCCAACGCTTAAGTGACTGAGCCACCCAGGCACTCCGTTTTTTCCTTTTTTAAAAACCCCATCTTTATTTATTTGCTCATTCAACTTAAAAACTATTGAAGGAATCCTTTGCTCCCTAAGGCTCAGTTTAAGTCACTCAGCTGAACAAGACCTGCCCTTGCGGTGTTCTCATTCAGAAGGGGAGGGCAGATGGTTGAACAAAGGACTCAAGGGTGGGAGGTATTGGAGGGAGAGACAAATTGTTTAAGGAAGTGGTAGCAGGCTCTGGAGCTGGGGGTAGAAAGCCCCGCACTGATCTGACCTGTGATGTGTGCAGATTCTCAGATCCCCCTTCAATGGGAAGCCAGCCTGCAAGCTGCTGAATCACTTCGTATCTCCAGTTATTCAACTACAAACCAAGAATAATAATGGTGCTGCTTCCTAGTGTTGTAGGAATTAAATGAGATAATGAATATATGAGATTAGAATAAAATTTGGTCCATTATTTAATTTTTTTTAATGTGACCCGTAATAGTGTTGACATAAAATTTGAGGCCCAAGATGGAACCTGTCCTGTCTGGTGTGCCACGTCAGCAAAATGAAACTTAGGTAACCTTTGTGCCCCTACAAATGCTCCACTTGACCAGAAAAGCAGTGTTTCCAGTCAGCTAATCCCCAAAGGCGATGCCAGCTCTGGGGCATCTCTTCCCAAAGATGGTTGATTCTGGGCCCCACCCAATCAGATACTTTCTATTTTTTCTTGTGCTTTATCCTACAAAACCTTCCTACCTTTCTCCTCTTTTTGTAGTTCTCTGAAAGGAGACTGTCCATGTGCTGTTAACCAAAATTGTCTTCTTTAATCAGTAGGAATTAGCTTAAGCTTACAATTGAGTATATACATACAAATACATAAAACCGACACACATCCTAAATTTTATAATATTCTCCCTTTTTTGTGTACAAAATGCTTTTGTACACAAAATACTTTTTCAGTTTCAAAAAAAATAGTGATCTTGACAGCAGTTGGACAACCACTGGTCTAGCATTTAATAAGTGTTTAACGAGTGATGCTTCTGGTATTTTTTTCCTATTACATTCTTTAGTTTAATTAGTTACCTTTTTTTTTAATTTTTTTTTTCAACATTTATTTATTTTTGGGACAGAGAGAGACAGAGCATGAACGGGGGAGGGGCAGAGAGAGAGGGAGACACAGAATCGGAAACAGGCTCCAGGCTCTGAGCCGTCAGCCCAGAGCCTGACGCGGGGCTCGAACTCACGGGCTGCGAGATTGTGACCTGGCTGAAGTCGGACGCTTAACCGACTGCGCCACCCAGGCGCCCCATTAGTTACCTTTTTTATTTAAATTGAATAGCTAACATACAGTGTAATATTAGTTTCAAGGGTACAATATAGTGATTCAACACTTAACATGCAACATCACAACATGCTCATCACAACAAATGCCTTCCTTAATCCCCACCACCCATTTAACCTGTCCCCCCACCCACCCACCTCCCCTCTGGTAACCAGCTTTGTTCTCTATAGTTAAAGTCTGTTTCTTGGTTGGTCTTCCCCCCCCCCCCCCCCCCTTTGCTTGTTTTGTTTCTTAAATGCCACATACGAGTGAAATCATATGGTATTTGTCTTTCTGTGACTGACTTATTTCACTTAGCGTAATACTCTCTAGCCCCATCCATGTTGTTACAAATGGCAAGATTTCATTCTTTTTTATGGCTGAGTAATATTCTGTTGTATATGTATACCACATATTCTTTATTCATCAGTTGATGGACGTTTGGGCTGTTTCCATAATTTGGCTATTGTAGATATGCTGCTATAAGCATTGGGGTGCATGTGTCCCCTTATTAAAAAAATTTAATTAGAGAGAGCGCAAGCAGGAGAGAGTGGCAAAGGGAAAGAGAGAGAGAATCCCAAGAAGGCTCCATGCTCAGTGCAGAGCTCGATGTGGGGCTTGATCCCATGACACTGGGATCATGACCTGAGCCAAAATCAAGAGTCGCTCAACAGACTGAGCCCCCCAAGCGCCCATCCCTCTGAATTAGTTTTTTTGTATTCTTTGGGTATATACCTAGTGGTACAATTGCTGGATGGAAGGGTAGTTCTATTTTTATCTTTTTTGAGGAAGCTCCATATTGTTTTCCACAGTAGCTGTACCAGTTTGCATTCCCACTAACACTGCAATATACTATTATTAACTATAATGAGTAATCTGTACATTTTATCACCATTAGTTATGTATTTTATAACTGGAAGTTTGTACCTTTTGACCACCTTCACCCATTTTGCTCACCCTCACCCTGCATTCCTCCCTGCCTCTGCTCTGGCAGCTACCAATCTTTTCTTTGTACCTATGATCTTGTTTTGTTGTTGTTGTTGTTGTTGTTTGTTTTAGATTGGATATGTAAGTGTGATCGAATGGTATTTGTCTTTCTCTGTTTACATCTGACTTATTTCGCTTATCAGGATGCCCTCAGCGTCCATCCATGTTGTCACACATGGGAGGATTTTATTCTTTTTTATGGCTGAATAATATTCCAGTATGTGTGTGTGTGTGTGTGTGTGTGTGTGTGTGTGTGTGTGTGTGTACATATATACATATGTATGTGTATATACACACACATATATACACACACACATATACATATATCTCATATTTTCCTTATCCATTCATCCATTGCTGGACACTTAGATGGTTTCCATATTTTGGCTATCACAGATAATGCTGCAGTGAACATGGGGGTGCAGATCTCTTTTCAAGTTAGTGTTTTCATTTTCTTCAGATAAACACCCAGAAGTGAAGTTGCTGGACCATATGGTAATTCTATTTTTAATTTGTTGAGGAACCTCCATACTGTTTTTTACAGTAGCTTCCCTCTGGTATTACTACTGCTCTTGTTCTTCCTGGGTGTTCAAGGATGATTGCATGTCACCCTACCTTATGACCCTCCTGGGAGCCCTGTCATAGAAGTGTTAGCATCAGTTGTTTCCCTCCTCCTTGTCTTTGTAGGACTGTCTGCTGTCAGCCCATGGAGGCTGGTGAGCATGGCACGTCTTTGGTGTTGCTGTAGTTCTCCACCAGAGCACTGCCAGGAAGCTGTGAGATGGAAGGGTGCGGAAAAGACAGAGAGGGAGGGGGGGAGAGAGGAAAGAATCCCCCATGGGCAGCATAGCAGTGCACCCTGTTTGAACAGATGGCACTGGAGGAAACAGCAGCTTCCCTTATGTTGACCTGCAGCCAAGATCCTGCACGGAGAGGCAGCCAGCAAGGTGCGTGGTGCAGCCAGATCCACACCCTGGGCCTTTTGCAATGGGAAGGAATTCCTTTTTATGTTGCTTTAAAAGTGAAATTCCTCCCTGTCCTCTGAATGCACCTAGTAATTGAGTTGTGATAAGGTTACAAGGGAGGCAGAGAAAATCTAGAGAGTCATGAGATTTGAAAAGTATGATCCTGCTCAGGGCTGAAAGTGCCTGGTATGGTGGGTACCAAGGCAGACTTGAAGAACGTGAGCTTGAGATGGTTAAACACTGTGAGTCTAAAACTCATCTATGATTTTGGCAAACCTTTCAGATTACTTGCCTTTTCCCATTTGTTCCCTTGCCCAACTTCTGTTCTTCCATCCCAATCTGCTTTTTTCTCCTCTGCTGCTTATATAAGCCAGCATGTGGTACCGTGCCAGATGTTCATGGTATGTTTATAAATGCATGTGTTCCTATTCTGGGCCAAAAACATTCTCCTGACATAGGACATCCAAAATTTTTTGGCTTATAAAATTCCAATATCTTTTCCTTTCACGATTTATTTAAATTCTTAAAATGAGGTTACTGCACTATTTTATTCTTTGAATCAGTATGGAGTGTCAAATAACAATTGATAAGCTGGTGTGGGCAGAAAGCTTAAGGATAAAGAATCTGCTGGATTTCCTTTGTGCTTAGATACCGGATCACCTTTTTTCTCAGCACTGTGAGCCCCTCCCCTACCCAAAGTCATGGCTTTTGTCCATACATATTTTTAATCTTGGCTATTATAGAAACACATCCATTGGACCCAGGGTACAGAATTAGACTAAGTGAATGTACATATGCAGTCTGGCTAGAGAGAAAAGAGCAAATAGGCCAAAGCACTGGCCCTTATTCTCAGGATGTCTTGCAGTCAAGGGGTGATGGAACACTAAGAGATGGCGTAGGCCTGAGGTCTGGCCGGGATTCCACTCCTCATATCTCAAATGGGTGTAATGACCATGAAAGCAGGGAGATGCTCCTTAGTCTGTGAAGTCCATCTCCTCTGCTCACTTAGAATCTTGGTGATTGAAAGCACACTGGTGTGGTTGGACGCATACTGGGGGAGCTGATCCTTCAGCCCCAACACATACACAGAGCCAGGTAAAGGAAATTGAAATTCCACCTCCAAGATGGCAGAGCTAGAAGGGTCCAACAGCCTCATGTAGGTGAGGAAACTTGAGGCCATGATAAGTGAAGTACATTGATATGTTCAGTCCTGTGGGCAGTCCTTGGGAGCAGAACTCTTAACAGCCAAGGCTTCTGATTTTCAGCCTAATACAATTTTCAGCCTGATACAGTTCCTTGTATCATATTGGCTCTTTGTCTCTTGATGGAGCCATTCCAGTGTGTTTAAAAGGGTATTGTCCCATGGTAAAAATGCAGATAGAAAGAATAAGTAAACTATATGATCTCGCTTATATGTGGAATATAAAAGCAAAACAAAACAACTCTGAGCTCATAGATACAGAGAATAAATTGGTGGTTGCCAGAGGTGAAGGGTGCGGAGGAGGTGTGAAATGGGCAAATGTAGGCCAAAGGTACAGACTTCCGGTTATAAAATAAGTCACAGAGAGGTAATGTGCAACATGGCGACCATGGTTAGTAATGCTGTGTCACATATTTGAAAGTTACTAACAGAATAGATCTTAAAAGCTCTCATCACAAGAAAAAAACATTTGTAACTATGTATGGTGACGGAAGTTGACTAGATTTATTGTGGTAATCATTCTATAGTATTTACAGATATCCAGTTATTATGTTGGACCCCTGAAACTAATATGTTATATGTCAGTTTTACCTCCATGAAAAAAATCACATTACATATTTTTTCACTTTCAATCTCACAATTAGTGGTAAAGAGGTGCACATTTGTACTTTACATAATTTTGGGTTCAAATCTAGGTTAAAAGAAAAATCTTTTTACTATTAACCTTCTTTTGATCTAGGGAATGATTGATTATATAGATCATAGATTCAAATAATGTTAGCTACAATTTTCTGTGGTTAAAACACCAATACTAATTATCCCCATGATAAGCTAGATTTTGTACCTTAAGACTAAATGGCAAAGGACAAGCTTTGAAGATGGGTACTTCGTGCCAAGTCACTGTTCCTCAGGAGAGACCTGTGGTCAATGACTTGATCTCTTCGGGGTCTTAGTCTCATTATGTCGACAAGAACAAAGAACAAATAGGATGGAGGTCTTACTTCATAGTTTCAAAGTTTTGTATTATGTTATATAAAATGAAATAGAACTTCTTTAGCAATAGTTTACAATCCCTAATGTCTTGTGATTTATCAAAGAAACTCTTTTGGTAAAGCTTATCTGTGTCACACAGACATCCAGTTTCATCTCAAAAGGAGACATCAGATTTTGGGTAGTCTAGCCTAGTATAGCTTCTCACTTGGGGTGACTTCCATGCACCTGCCTGTTAGTTTGAAAATCAGTTGTTTTCCTCATGTTAAACTTTCTGCTTCTTCTGTTTAGAGAATATTTTTAGTCTTAATCTTAGAAATCTATAAGAGTTGACTCATATACATTTTGTGGGTGTTTAAGAATATCAGATAGCGTTAGGAGGAGCAAACATCCACTTGTTGGAACAGATCCTTTTTCGTTAAGAGGTCAGGCTTGGGATCCAAGTGCAGTCTGTGGTAATGATCTTTCTGCACCAGCTTGAGTAGACTGAAGCAATAGGTGTGAGAACCATTGACAAAAGGGATGGAATGTCCATTTATGTAGCTAAATCAGATAACAGTGTTTTGCTTCATTTAGTGATTTATTTTACTCAGTTATTCAGTGCCAAAGAATTAGATGGTAAGATAACATTTAAAGGAAGCATTGCTGCACATAGTTTTTACTGTGTGATTGAGAAGGTTTTTCTGAGTCTTAATTGCCTAGAAGTCGTGACTGTGGTTAGTAGGACTGTTGTACAATACAGTCCACAGAAGATATGGCAGGGGTAGAGTGAGATGAAAGTTTACCAATAATCCGTAGGACCTTGGAGACGGGAAGATGGAGAGTTTAAAGATCATGGTACTTTTTCATCTCAAGTGCTACCTATTGATGGTTAAAATAAGATAGTCTCTAGCCTCGAGGGCATTACAGTCTTGTATGGAGGATTTGTAAACAACCCCACTTAACAAGAAGAGTGAAAGGTAGACACACTATGTTTGTGCAGACTGTGACCTGCATGGGGTGTGGAGCAGGGACATACAACGTGACTGGAGTCTTCTAGCCGTTAAGTGGCAGTGCCAGGATTTGAACCTAGGCAGTCTGGCTCGAAAGTGTATACTCTTGGCCATTATATTAGGTTCAGACTTTTCCTCATAGTTACCAAAAGCAAGTGTCAGGGAGTAATTAAAAATCATGTCTTTTTGTTGTGAAGGAAAAGAAAGCCTGGCTGTGAGCAAGGCCAATTGAAGGGTGGATACCAGACATCTGAAATGAGTCATTTGAATTAGTGCCAAAATGCCTTATATTTAGGAATTTCTTCCGTGGTTTCTCTAAAGCTCTTTGATATCTTTTTTTTTTTTAAGTTTATTTATTTTGAGAGAGAGAGAGAAAGACAGCACAAGCAGAGGAGGGGCAGTGAGAGAGAGAGAGAGAGAGAGAGAGAGAGAGAGAGAGAGAGAGAGAGAGAGAATCCCATGCTGTCAGTGTAGAGCCTGACTCAGGGTTTGATCTCACAAACCACTAGATCATGACCTGAGCTGAAATCGGGGATCAGAGACTTAACCGACTGAGCCACCCAAGTGCCCCAGGACTTTCATATCTATTCACAAATTTTTTTTGTAAAGTTTATTTTCTTACTGAAAGAGATTTATCAAAGTGATATCAGTGATAAACAGTTTATGGAATGAAGATTTTCTTCATTTTGTAACTACTCTAGTGCCAAAATATTCTACCAAGTAGGGGAGATAAGGAACTTGTGGTTTGCAGAATCACAATACTACAGTTCATATCTGACCATGCCTTGTATAGGGAGTGTGTGTGTGTGTGTGTGTGTGTGTGTGTGTGTGTGTGTGTATGTGTTGGCATTCTCAGTGACAAAGTTTTGGAGAAGGGATGATACTGGAGGCAGGCAATGGTTTCTACTGACTTTAGGTAGCATTATGAAGAAATCAAGCTCTTTTACAGGGGCCTTTCACTCAGCATTTTCTAGCTTGAACAATGAAAAGAACATTGAGTAGTTATCTGTTTCTGGTGATTAGCCAGGCATCTTGGGAATTTGCTGCTATGTGGACATTTGTCCTGCTCTGTCTTCTGTTTCCAGTTTGCCCTCACTTTATAGGCAACCAGAACAAAATAGGGTATGTAGTGTGTATATGTTTCAAAGGATAACAGTTGTTTATCTACGACTCAACCTAAGGGATAGAACATTACCAGTACCATAGAAGCCTCCCATATGCCCTTTCTCCATTACTCACAACTGCTATCTTGCATCTTAAAATTATTATTCTCTTGCTTTACCATGAAAATATAATATATAGTTTTTATTTATTTATTTTGGAGAGAGGGAGAGACAGAATCCCAAGCAGGCTAGGCACTGTCAGCGCAGAGCCCAGTGTGGGGCTCAAAATCATGAGCGGTGAGGTCGTGACTTGAGCTGAGACCAAGAATCAGGCACTCAATCGACTGAGCCACCCAGGCATCCCATTTATCATATATTTTTGCCATATATGCATGTATCCCTCAGCAGTACTTCGAGGAATACACAAGTTTAATTTTGTGGGTTTTAGACTTTTATAAAAATGGGCAGATTATTTGGGCAAGACAACATAAAATTAAACCTTGTTTATTTTTCTTTCTGGTTGTGTCGGTAAAAGATAGGAGATCATTCTTAGAGCTTGATTTTGTTTTGAAATAGGCCAAGTTGTCAACTGTTTGATGCCTGGCCAAGCCATCAGAAGCATATGAGAGATTACTTCTGATGTTCCATTGTTTGCCTGACATGTAGGGAAATATGCTATAGCATGGCACAGAGTATAGTTGCTTAGTAAATACTTTTAAGTGAATGGCCGAATTATAATTGCAAGATCAGTGAACTTAGGACAACTTCCATGTAGTTGTTTTTGATATTTCTTTGCAACTGAACTGAATGTGGAAGTCCTAACTGGGAAAGATCTGTTCCAATGTAAATTCTTAAATTTCGAGTGCAGATAAGTAGCTGAAGTATTTGTACTCAGATCTGATTGTTAGGTCATGAGTAGCTACCTCTGTTACAAAAGTTTAGTTAGCTCTGGTCCTCTAGGGAATGAATGGAGTTGGAAGGACCAATCAATTTTCAAGTGCATATATTGTTTAAAATCTTTATATATTTATTTTGTGAGAGAGCGCAAAGAGCCCAGCATGGGGTGGGGTTCAATGTCATGAACTGTAAAATCATGACCTGAGCTGAAATCCAAGAGTCAGATGCTTAAGTGACTGAGCCACCCAGGTGCCCCTCAAGTGCACATTGAATGTCTGTTTTGAAAAGGTGCTGCAGAGACAGTGGTTGGTGTACCAGACAGATTCCATACTGTATGGTGGTGCAGACTGGCATGAGAAATACAAACGTGATGAATGCTACAGAGCTGGAGGGCAGGATGCCATGGAGTATATAGAGGGGACCTAACCTCAGTTTGGGGAAGCTGAAGAGAGAAGAGAGACCTGGGGCTGGACGGTAGAGATGGGCTGGGGTGGAGCATGTGAGTGAAGGGAGAAAAGCTACCAGACTGCTTGAGGGTAGGTGTGGGCAGAATCTTAGAGGGACTTAGAAACCACTGAATGGGCAGTAGAGCTGATTCGTTTTAAGTAGAGACTCAACATGATCAGAGGTACAAGTTGGTCCATTCTGGCTGCAGGGTGGAAAACAATGGCATGAGGTTGTGGGATGTGGGGGAAAATAGTGTTAGGAGGAAGCTACTGATTATTAAATCCTATCTTTTGATCAAAGCCTAGCCTTAAAGGGGAAATAAAATCAGTTTGAGATTTATACCAGAGGCAAAGTGACATTTAGAATTTCAGTAGCCTAATTATGGGCCCTCTCTTTGATGCTGTTTATTTTCCAAGGTTAAACTTGAGGTTAAATGCAGAGTCCTTTGGTTAAACTTCTTCCTTTCATCTGCACATGTGTCATGGATTGCTAAGAACAAAGTGCTCTATTTCAGAATAGTTCCTTTCCAGCTCCCACTGTGGAAGCTTACGGAGATTTTTCTCCAGTATTAAAAAAAATTTTTTAACGTTTATTCATTTTTGAGAGAGAGAGAGAGCGCGCGCATGAGTGGGGGAGGGGCAGAGAGCGAAGGAAACACAGAATCTGAAGCAGGCTCCAGGCATTGAGTTGTCAGCACAGAGCCCGACACGGGACTCAAACCCACAAACCACGAGATCATGACCTGAGCTGAAGTCAGATGTTTAACCGACTGAGCCACCTAGGGACCCCATCTCCAGTATTTATTACTATGGGAACCTGGTCAATCTCCTGGAGGTACTCTCATAATATTGTGCCCCCCCCCCCGCCCCCCTCCAATGACTATGTCCCCTGGAGTTTTTGTCTATGCTTCTAGCAATTCCTCAATTACAATTTAGGATTTCCTACCTGGCACTGGTTCCTGAGGTGCTTTCCATTCGTGAGTCTCTGCTCAGGTAAGATGTGACTCCTTTATTTGCCTGTCTGTCCCTCTAATCTTGGGGGCAGTAGTTTGCCCCCTGTCCTCCCCTCTCTTATGGATCCAAGAGAGTTGTTTGTGGTTTGTTTTTCAATCTATTCAACTTTTTCTTCCTCTAAGGACAAAGTGGCTGTTTCCAAGTTCCTTACATGCACACTAGGGCATACATTGTTGTTGTTGTTTTTGAGAGTACGAGCATGCATGCAAGTGGGAAAGGGGCAGAGAGAGAGAATCCCAAGCAGGCTGTGCACTGTCAGCGCAGAGCCTAGTGTGGGGCTTGAACTCACAAACCTCGATTGTGACCTGAGCCAAAGTCAGAGGCTTAACCAACAGAGCCACCCAGGTGCCCTCAGGGCACATACTTATTAACAAGTAATTATTTGTTCATGAGTCTGTTCCACTTCTCTCCTAATTAATAAGCTCCTTGAGGTCATTCCTATATCTGTGTCTGTAGTGCCTTGCATGGTACCTGGCCTGTAGTAGATGCACAAAAAATTTTGGTTGGTAAGTGGTATGTTCCGGGAGACGAGAACCTTCACGTGTGGTTGTCTATGATTGGAGTCACCTGGGTGGACTTGGGGTAAAATGGGAGGCTTCTTACAGGGTACTGGGGGGGGGGGGTCATTGCATAGCTGATTAGAGGCCTGTGGCACCGAACACACTTGACATTGTTGTCCTGATGTTGGCACTTTCCAGGTTGGTCATTGAGATAAGAGGTACGACAGATATTCAAATGAAATAAAAAGACCTCATTTGCTTTTGCTTAAAGTATTAATAGTAATTGAGGTTTGATCCTGTAAGTTGATTATCTTGAAGTTCTAATCCTTGCCTTTGTTAAAACAAATATTTTTGTCTCCATTGTTAAGAACTAAGGGAGTCTGGTTGGTTTTCTGCAACTCTGGACTGGTATTTCAGGGATAACTCCTTACTGGTCAAAGGTGAATGAGCTGGCATTTGGTTTGACCAAATTCATTTAGTGTGTGACCAATAACCTATTACTATTTCACAATATATTTATATGGAACTGTACTAGCAAGTAAGAGCCCGTATAACTTAATTGTGATAACTGTTATTTAGTTTTTCTGCCCGACAGAATGAAATTCTGTAAAATTTGGCTGTTTAAAGTTTTCAGTGGTTTAGCACCCAATTCCAGTGTTTAGGTTCTAAGCTCTAAGCTCAAATATCAGGTTGGTACAGTCTGCCGCAGGGTAGATGCTTAATCAGTATCAACTGAAAGAATATTTAGTGGGTTCAGAAAGTATGTATGTATGTATTTATGTATTTATTTTTAATGCTTATTTTTGAGAGAGAGAGAGCACAAACAGGGGAGGGTCAGAGAGAGAGAGGGAGAAGAGAATCTGAAGCAGGCTCCACGCTGTCAGTGCAAAGCCCAACGTGGGTCTCGAAACTGTGAACCTGAGCTGAACTCTGGCACTCAACCAGCTGAGCCACCCAGGCGCCCTCGCAGAGTATTTAAACTACAAAACCCACCATACCATGTTCTCCAGTTATCCCCTCCCTGAATAGGGAACCATTTACTTCCTGTTTCATGACACTATCTGTTTTTCCCATGTTGAGTTGATTTCTGTTTGGAGGTCATTCAGTCTCTGGAATGTTTAAGCTGGCTGTCCTGAGTATTTAGGGTCCTGTTGAATGGATTTTGTGCTACCTAAATATGCATGTGTGTGTTCTCATGGATTTTCTAAAGAAATGTCATTTGCTTAATTGGCTCTCCTAGTTATTCAGAAAAAAATATTTTCTTATTAACCAGTCTTAAGACAATTCATTATAAATCTAACATCCTCCCCATTGAGCAGCTGACAATGTTTTGTTATATTTACCGCCCTGAGTACAATAATCTGTGTCACTCTGTTAATGTGACAGTGGTAAATTTTAATTTTTTTAAATGTTTATTTATTTTAGAGAGAGAGAGAGAGAGAGAGAGAGTGCGAGCGCGTGCCAGGGAGGGGCAGAAGGAGGGAGACAGAGAATTCAAAGTAGGCTCTGTGCTGTGGTTCTGTGCTCACAGCACAGAGCCCCATGTGGGGCCCGAATTCAGGAACCCTGTCATCATGACCTTAGCTGAAATCAAGAGCCGTTTAATGGACTGAGCCACCCAAGCACCCCTGAAAGTGGTCAATTTTAATGTGAAAGAAATGAGGCCAATAAAAATACCTTTTCTGTATCTTGGAAGTATAAATTTTAGACAGATGACCAAGTTAACAGGTAGTCTTAAGTTGCATATTATCTTAAAATTTTAAGTTTGGTATTTCTTAAATACACAACTTAATAGGTAGTCTTAAATTCTGACAATTTGTATATTACCTGATCTAGTTGGGAATGGAAAATATATATTTTTCAAGGTTACTAAGATTATATCTTATTTTAATTTACATTTAGCAATTGAATGAAATAGGTTAAGCTGCATTGCCACAATATTTATATTGTAAAATAGGTGGAATATTGATTTTTTATAATGTATTTAACATTGAAAATGATAATATATATCTATAGATATACTCACATAATTTTGTAATATATTACCATTTTGTAATCTGACACTTTCTCTTTTCCTTTCTGAGGAAAGTTTTTTCAAATGTGGTCTTAATCACTCGTGTTCTGTTCAGTCTTCTAAACACATGATGGATTTTCTTTTTGGTTGTTATGAAGCTTAAAAAATGCAGAACTGTTGGCCTGTTTTTGGCACTCTAAATTTATTGTTTATTTTTGAAAACTTCCTGGTGGTTTATGACTTACTCATGTGTGCGCGCATGTGCACATATGCGCATCTATATATACACTGAGGATTCAGAAGCTGCGTAAGACTGTGTGTGCCCACAGCCTTTCTTTGGAATACTACTTGACAAATTGGAGCTGGTATGTGTGTTATCTATTTAATGATACTACTTTCAAGCAAGCTGACAAAGGCAGATGAAGGTCCCGGTTTACTGAATGGGCCTCTGTCTTTATCAACATCTTATCTCCATTTGTTGTTGTAGTGAGATCTTCATTCAGATGCAGATACACTGTTTTGTTCTGGCTTTTAAACTTTCCAGGTTTTCATTTGGGTGGGGATTGAGGTATGGGGGGGTAGAAGTTTGATTTTGTATCAGATTAGATGGATGTGTTGTCTGTTCTGCTCCAGAGAAGATCCAAGACTGCCAGTAGCTGGGAAAGTATGTTGAACTTAGATCTTTCTCTTACTTAGTAAATTAGATTAAAATGATTCTGGAAGTCTTCCACAGGGTTATTTTAAACTTGGAATTGCACAGTCTATGTTGGGTTAACTCAAGGTGATGTAGGCAGGCTGGGCCTGAGGATCCAGAGGGGATCCTGCAGGAGTGACCAAGAGGGTCCTTGGTTGGCTTCGCGCAGGATAGAAATCAAATGCAAGCTGGTAGGAAGTGAGAGCAGAGTTTATTGAAGATACAGAGAGAGCAGATACAGACGGAGCTTCTGGGAGATTCGGAAAGGAAAAGCAGAATGAGTCTCATCTTTGCTTGGTGTGAGAAGTGAGATGATTCATTTTCAAAAATACCAAATAAAAGCTGTGCTGTCTAGTTAACAATAGGTTTACAATCTATTGGAAATATGTATGAACCCCTTCCCCACTGCACAGTGGAGTCCCCAAACCCGTAGACACTTCACTTCCTGGTTCTTCTTCCCCTCTCCATTTGGTGGGCTTATTTTTTGCGGGCTTTGCAATGAGTATGTGCCAAAGAACTCAAGTCTCTGCATCACCTCAAGAGATGTCCATTTGTTCCAGTCAGACTACTTTTCAGCCTCACATGGGCATCGGTGACTTCTGGGTAAGACTGTAACCTCTGTAGTACTCAGCCAGTGAGGAATCAGAGAAGGGACTTCGCTCTAGGAGATAAATGCCTGCTGTAACCAGACACCAGCTCTTGCAAAAAATGTTGATCAAAGCCTAGCTTCTCTGTGCTCCAGTCTTCACATCCCTCATTTGATTGGGGCAGTGGGCTTATTTCTCACACTTGGGGTCTGGGCTTTTAGTTGAGGATGGTGGTCTTGTGTCCCTGTCCTCAGGCATCCAGGAACCGGTCAGAGCTGGGAGTGCTCAGGTGTCCTTCATAAGTCACTTATGCCCAGGAGTCTTGCTGTCAAGGTGTGTAGAGTCAGTGGTCTTGGAAAACCTTCATGACAACCCCACCTAATCACTCCTTAGATGTTATATATTGTGCTGGAAGACTTCAAAGAAATCATTAAGTCCTTGACCTTTACAAGCAGGACATAATAAGGCATGTGTAAGGCAGGGGTGCAGGTCCTGAGAAGAATAGAGGTAGCAAAAAGCAGTCCTTTATGGGGTGCCTTCAGTCTCCATGTGTCAAAGGTATTCTCTCAAGGGGCAGAATGTCTTCTAAGGTTGCTTCTGCTTTAGTGCAGTCTATTGTCTCCTGCTTGGATTATTGTCACAGGCTCTTTGGCTTTCACCACACCAACCCAATCTAGAGGTCACAGTGTGGTGGGCACGTGACCTGTGTACTCACACAAGGATTTGCACTTAGTTTAATGCTTTGCTGTTGCCATTTAGAGATTTCTAATTTTTGATTTTTTTTTTTTTAACGTTTATTTATTTTTGGGACAGAGAGAGACAGAGCATGAACGGGGGAGGGGCAGAGAGAGAGGGAGACACAGAATCGGAAGCAGGCTCCAGGCTCTGAGCCATCAGCCCAGAGCCCGACGTGGGGCTCGAACTCCCGGGCCGCGAGATCATGACCTGGCTGAAGTCGGACGCTTAACCGACTGCGCCACCCAGGCGCCCCAGAGATTTCTAATTTTTGAACAGGAAATCTCCATATTTTCATTTGCACTGGGCCCTGTAAATGCTGGTCTTGGCTGTGGGAATGGCATTTCTAAAACTACATGTTAAAAAAAAAAATCTTTCCCACCTGTCTAGCTGCATCTCAAATGATGCTTTTCTCTGTACTTGAAGTTCCTCCAGGTATGCCAAGCAGCCCCCTGCTTGGTGGCATTATTGGCTCATGGTGTTTCTTTGTCCTCATTTTCCCTATTCGACCTTGTTCATCGCTATACATGGTTTAAAATACTGATGAAATAAGACTGAGCTGTGAAACCTGACATGGCCATCTCAACTAGTACTGATCATGCTTTGTCTCATATCTCCCTTGAAAAAGTTGGCACACGGCAACAATTCATTCATTCATTCATGCAACAATTCATTCATTCATTCATGCAACAAATTGTTATGGAGGTATCTCATACATGCCAAGCTATATTCTAAGTACTGAGGGTATGGCATTGAACAAAGTACCTCAGTTTTTCTGAATGAATTAGTAATATTCTTGTTGGGGGAGGTAAAAAGTGAATTGATAAATAGATCAATATATAATATGTAAGATCTGGGGTTGTAGAAGACAATGCAAAGCAAGATAAGAGACTAGAGGGTGATAGGGATGTGTGTCTGTCCTTGTGCTATTTAGATGGGGTGGAAGGCCTGTTTGAGGTAAGACTTACCAGAGATCTGAGTGAAGTGGGGGCTTGATCCATGTGAAATTCTTGGGGAGAGAGTGTTCTAGGCAGAGGGAGCAACAAATGAAAAGTTCCTAAAGTGAGCACATGAATGTGATTGTCAGAAAACTACAGGGAAGCTGGTGTGGCTGGAGTAGAGTGGACAATGGAGAGGAAGTAGGAGATGGCTTCAGGGAAGGAGGGCCTGATTACACAGGGCCTTGTAAACCAAGGTGAGGGCTTTGGCTTATACTCTGAGTGAGATGGAAAGGTCCTGGAGGATTGCAGTTGGCTTGCATTTTCAAAGGTTCACTTTCCTATCATTTATGCAAAGGAGCCATCTCAGATGCTACTGAGAAGCGAAGTAAGCTAAGAATTGAGAATTGGCTGTTCAAGTAATGTAATGATTCGTTTGGTTGACTAGTGTGCAGAAGACCCCAGAAGCAATCTGTTGATTTTGTGGCAGGTCACAGATTGCTATGAGTAAAGGACCCACTTTGATCTTATCTCAGAGATTCTTTATCAGTGTGATTCTTTGGCCAGTTGTCTCTTTTTCACTATGTAAAGATTTGTGCAGTGGTCTTGGAGTATAACTCATTGCTTCATTTTTTTTTTTTTTAAGTTTATATATTTTGAGAGAGAGAGAGCAGGGGAGGAACAGAGAGAGGGAGAGAGATCGGACCCCAAGCAGACTCTGTACTGGCAGCGCAGAGCCCGACATGGGGCTTGAACTGATGAACTGTGAGATCATGACCTGAGCTGAAATCAAGAGGCAGATGCTTAACTGACTGAGCCACCCAGGCGCCCCAAATATATTTAAAATTTTTTTTAATGTATATTTTATTTTTGAGAGAGAGAGAGAGAGAGAGACAGAGCACGAGTGGGGGAGGGGCAGAGAGAGAGGGAAGCAGAGGATTCAAAGCAGGCTCCAGGTTCTGAGCTGTCAGCATAGAGCCTGATGTGGGGCTGGGACTCATGAACCGCAAGATCATGACCTGGGCCTAAGCCAGCACTTAACCGACTGAGCCACGCAGGCACCTCCATTGCTTCATTCTTTCAGCTCTGCTTTTTACTAATCTGTGGCCTCCGCTTAACCACCAGGGCCATCTGGGGCCATGGTTGTGATTTCTTTCCTCACAGTGTCATTGCTTGCTCTGCAGCCATCTTCACAACAGTTACTGTTGCACTTTTATGTTTTGATCATTTGGCTTGGATATGACAGACGCTGTGGAAATGTAATGGCAGGAACTTCATGTTCAATTAGATATAAAGAATGGGGGAAGTCAAGAAAATCAAGACAACTGGTGTTTACTCTTACATGACATCTGAGGAGAGTAATGTTGTAAATACCAGGGCAAGAGCATGTGGGAGGGGAAAGTATGATTTTGGCCATGATAAGTTTGAGGTATTAGAGGGGGTACATATTGCACCATCTAGCAAGTATTTAAAGGCCTCAGGGGCATCATTTGGCTACTGTTCTGCATTAAACTCCTGAGTCCAAAAGTATCCCAATACCATAAATCCTCACCCAAAAGGACCTTAAATATTAAGTGGCCCAATCCCCAACCAGTTTTCCGAATCTCTCTATAATATCCCGTCTTAGGCAGTCTTTGAATCTCCATTCAGACATTCCTTAGGCCATTTTTTCTCTATCCATTTGTAATTCCCATAACAAGTCCTAATTGTAAGCCCTGGGGATTAAGTAAGATAATGCCCTTTCCATGTGTCAAGTATCAAGATATGGGCAAATTGTTTTCATGCCCTTCTCTGGGTCTTCTCTTTTCCAAATAAAATGTTTCCTATGCTTTCACTGTCTCCTCATGGGATATTTGGAAACAATTCACATCTTGGTCTGTTATCGTGGAAGATGAAATATATATATATATATTTGTTTAAATCTGTCTTAATGTTTGGCAGATGGGACTAAGAACAGGGCTCTGGCACAGGGTATTGTATGGAAACCAATTTGACAATAAATTTCATATTAAAAAAAATAAAAAGGAAGCTGGCATTAAAAAAAAAAAAAAAAGAACAGGGCTCTGCAGTTGGCCTGACCATTGCAGAGTAGGACAGCACCAATCTTGTCAGTTACTCCAAGCATACCATCCGACAGTGATTTTCCTGATATAAAACGTACATAGTCTACAGGTATTACCAAGAGAACAGAAAGCATATGTTCGCCCAAAAACCTGTACGTGAACATTCCTTGTAGTGTTACTCATATTAGCCAAAAAGTAGAAACAATGCAAATGCATATTAACTGATGTATATAAACAAAATATGGTATACCCATACAGTGAATGATCAACCATGAAAATGGATGAAGTACTACTTGAAAACATTATGCTAAATGAAAGAAACCAGACACAAAATACCACATATTGTGTGATTCCATTTATATGAAATGTGCACGATAGGCAAATCTGTAAAGACAGAAAGTAGATCAATAGTTGCCAGGGGCTAGACAGAGGGAGGAGGGAATGGGAGGAGGGGATTGCTAATGGGATTGCTAATGGGTACAGCGTTTCTTTCTGAAGTGATAAAAATGTTCTGAAATTAGGTAGTGGTGATGGCTGCACAGCATTGAGAATGTATTAAAAATTACTGAGTTGTACACTTTAAAGTAGTGAATGTTAATGGTGTGTGAATTGTATCTAGTAAAGCTGTCATAAATATGGGTATTACTTCCTATCTGAAGGTGAGGATCTTATGAGGATTAAATGAAATAACACATACAAAGTGGTTAAAGCACAGTGCCTGGTATAATATGTTTCTTAATATGTTAACATAGTATGTTACTTTATTAGTGATTAATATTGTTGCTCTTCATGAAAATAACACTGCTTAAACATTGGTAGGTAAGCTGCAACTTTTATTCACTGCTCCCTTTGTGCATTATTACCTGTTACCTAGTATAGAGTTAATAAATACTTTGTAATGAATCTGTTTTTGTTCATATGCATGTTTAGCCACATTTGCCAAAGTGGTTGTCTTTTGCTGTTGTTCTTTGCAGCATGTTACTGAATCAGCATCATTGGATCTAACTTTGAGCTTGTAGTAGTAGCAATCAGAGCCAATAGTTTGAGCCAGTAGTAGTAATCAGAGTGATATGAATCTCTTGACAGTGCATACTTCAGAGTTGGAATTAGGAGTTTTGACTCAGTTTGGGGAAGGAAGGTTCTACCTTGAATTCAAGGTGAAGGTAGGGACAAAGTGATTCTTGAGCTTTTTTGCAGTAACGTAATTCTGCTTTATGTTTTTATAAGAACATAATTGGCCTTTCTTAAAGTCAACATCAATGACTAGGCAATATGCTAGGTAACAGTGCAGTGAATATCTTCTTGGGGGCACTGGTGGTTGAAATTGTATCAGTCACTTGAAATGTAAATTAATATTTATTATAAAAGCATAAAATATGGTCCTATTTAATAACCATTGTGAATGCAGCCAACTGAATAAAAACAATAAAGTTCGAATAAATAAATAAAAAAAAAAGAACGTAATTGGCCTGTCAAAAACGTGGTTCTTAATGGTTTATTATCAGTTCTCTGAAGAGTAGAGGACTTCATCTTGGTTTAAAAAAAAAAATCCGTTCCTAGAAACTTAACAGATTTAAACTGATAATTTGTTCCACTGAACCTAACCCACAATTTCCACATATAAGAAATTATTTTAATATAAGATAGAAACATTTTTTCTTTGAAAAAAACTTTTTTGAAAAATTCACATCCTTTTATATATGTTAACTAACTTGGATGTAAATTCAAAAAAATAATAATAATAAAAATAAATTCACATCTTTTGATAAAGTTGGCATTCTACTAATAACACTGAGTTGCTTCTACAACTGTATCAGCAAGGTGCCATCTACTTATACTGAGGTTCATGAAGAGAAGTTTTTGTTTGTATTATCCAGCATTCTTTCTGAGCCCAGTGGAAATGTTTTCCTTTGGTCTCTAAGGAATGGTTGTGCTCCTCAGCTTCTTTCAGCCTTCTGCATCCCATGAACCATATAGTTGATCACATTTCCTGGCTGTCGTAAACCGTTGGGGGGCTCAGTGTCCACTTCGCGGCTCTCACCTCTGGGAAGTTCCAGGACTTCTGTCCTGGCCTTTCACGAACACCCCTTCCTCTGGACTCCCACCTTTTGTTTCTTACTTTTATCTTCTCTTCTAATTTATAGAAATACTCTTTTATTTTTATTTCTGTTTGTGTATATCTTATTTATCTTCAAAAGCTGCTTTTATAATTCTTTGGGAGACAAGGCTACCATTGTTGAAACCAGTATTCTAAAAATTACCCCCAAAACATCTACCTATAACTTTCCCCTCATACCAATAGGGAGGAATGGAAGAGAAGGCAAAAGGAGTTTGTAAGCTTTTCTTTTTTTGAAGCTTTTTTGAGTGTCTCTTTTTCCTGTTTTTTTAATAGAAGTTGGTGATATGGCAAAGCAGTACATAGAGAAAGGTCTTTTGGTTCCAGATCATGTGATCACACGCCTAATGATGTCGGAGTTGGAGAATAGGCGCGGCCAGCACTGGCTACTAGATGGTGAGTTGAACCTGTGGGTAAGCTGGATGTCTGTGACTAGTTGGTTGTGCACACTCCCTTAATTTCTGACCCATTGCAAAATACTTTTTCTTCCAAGCTTTCAGTCATTTATTTAGGCATATTCCAATTTGGCAAAATGATAGAAACTCACTGTGATAAAGCCTTTTCATTTCTGTCTCCAGACTACCATCCCTAGAGCCATTGACTTGAAGCAAACCTTTACTGAATTCCCTTTACTGTTACAGTTTCGATGGTGCTCATTGTTTCCACGACTAAGTTGTCATAGGTATGACGCATCTTAAATCAGAGGTTCTTTCATTCATAATAGGCCACACAAATTAACACCATGAGTTACCATTTTTCATCTGTCAGGTTAACAAAGACAGAAAATCTGAAGATCTTTTATTGAGTGTAAAGGAAATAAATATTATTGAGAGTATAAAACAGGCAACCATTGGAGGACAGTTTAGCCATCTTTATACTTTTTTTTAAAGATTATTTTTATTTATTTTGAAAGGGAGAGAGAGAGCATGTACATGTGAGAGCATGGGGGAGAGCAGGAGGGAGAGAGAGAGAGAGAGAGAGGGAGAGAGGGGGAGAGAGAGAGAGAGAGAGAGAGAGAGAGAGAGAGAGAGAGAGAGAAAGAGAATCCCAAGCAGGCTCTAAGCTGTCAGCACAGAGCCCAACGCAGGGCTCAGTCTCAGGAACTGTGAGATCATGACCTGAGCCAAGACCAAGATTTGGACACGTAACTGACTGAGTTGTCCAGGCACCCCAGCATTCTTTATATTTCCTGACTCAGCAGTTCCCTGCTGGATTTCTTCCTAAACAAAGGTTGTCAAGGTTGTCTGTTCTCATCATTATTTGTAACTAGCAAGACACTGATAACAACCTAAGTATCTATCATAGGGATGCCTTAAAAATTAGTATGTCTGTTAACCGAATGATGTGTACGTATGTGTTGGCATGGATAGATCTCTAAGATGCACTGCCGAGTGAAAACAGCTAGCTGCAGTAGAGTCTATATCATATACTATTATTTATGTAAACATGGAAGGATGCTGTGGTATTTATTACTCTCTCCATGTAGAAATACATGCATAAGCTCTTTTTGAAAGGATATTAAAAAGACTGATACAGTCTTTGATACTGTTTGATTTTTTTTTTTTTGAGTATGTATTTAAGTAAAACCTGGACCTTATTTAAGACCTCTATTAGAGGTTCCTAAACTTTTTAGGCAAATGGGCCCCTTGATGACAACTATGATATTTCTCCTAGGAAATGCCTGCAGATGCTTACACATAACATATTACACAATTCTCCATGAAGCTGAAATTCGGAATCTTCTACTTTAAATTTTAAGAAAAACAATGGACTGGGTGGATTATTTCTTATTCTTGAATAGCAAGATTCCTGGGTACAATAAAAATAGAAACTTGATGAGCATGCTACTTTCCAGGACCACAGAATGGCAGAGAATGAGATTTCTCTGTGAGGAACTTGTTTCCATTGCAGAGCGGTTTTTAGTTCACACAGGGCACTCAATCCCATATTAATTTTGTGAAACTGAAGCTTCAGGAAGTTGTGACAGTTGAAACCTTGATGTTTGCCAGCCACAGAGAAGCCAGATGAATTGCCTACATTTAAACTATGAGATTGGCTATATTTCTCCTAAAGTCTGGAACCGTGAGTCTCCAAAATGACTAGTATGGTGCGGTCTTTATTGTCTATCAGTGTTTCTCAAAGTGTGTAGTGTGCAGTGTTAGTAATTGCTAGACAAGAAAGCAGATGTGTCAAGTTAAATATTAAAAACTGCTAGCATTTATTGAGTACTTATTGTGTGCAAGCATTGTTTGGAACACTTGATATTTTTTTCATTCAATCCCTACAATACCGTAAGAAGTAGATACTGTTATTCCCATTTAGTAGATTAGAAGACTGAGGCAAAGTAGGCTTTAGCTAACTGCTCAAAGGTAGTAAGTGCCAAAGTTAAACACGTTTTCTTTACTTTAGGACTTCATTGAAACTTTATTTTTTCAACGTTTTTATTTATTTTTGGGACAGAGAGAGACAGAGCATGAACGGGGGAGGGGCAGAGAGAGAGGGAGACACAGAATCGGAAGCAGGCTCCAGGCTCTGGGCCATCAGCCCAGAGCCTGACGCGGGGCTCGAACTCCCGGACCGCGAGATCGTGACCTGGCTGAAGTCGGACGCTTAACCGACTGCGCCACCCAGGCGCCCCAAGACTTCATTGAAACTTTAATATAATGCAATTTAACTCTTCACAGAAGGAGACATCATGAGGCATTTTCTGAATTTATTTGATTTTAGAATCCCCCACCTCATTCACAACACTCACCAAGAACCTACAGGGTTTGTTCTGTGGAGCATTCATTGTGAACTACTATTTAACATATATTCCTCACTTTGTAGGTTTTCTGAACAGTTGACTATAAAGTAGATCATGTCTTTCTAGAGTTTGGATTTAAAAATTTGGAACTCTGTTCTCATGGGACGAGAGGGAACTGGTGGATTGAATTTAAAACTTTTGTTGAGAGAAAGGCTATAATGGCCTACAAAAGGCATCCTCTTATTCATTGGGCAATAACGAATAAAGCTCCTCTTGTGTGTCAGAAATTACTAGGTGCTGTTGATAAGATGCTAAGACACTGTCCCTATCACAGTAGGGGAATCAGTAAAATAGTTACTGATAGCAGAATAGAAGCATATATATGTGGTACCCCACAGACACAGAGAAGAAAATTATGTTCTGGTAGTGAGAGGAGGTACTGGAACAACGTTATGGAAAAAGAGATAAATAGAGGTTCCGCAGGTTGATGAATAGGGGTTGGAAGGCAGATGTTCTCTGCAGAAGGGCATGTGAACTAGGTAAGAAAAGGATGGCATAGCTTAGTATTTTCCTGGGCCTGCAAGCAGAGGCAGGCAGGGAAATCCTGGAGTGGATGGTGTTTGATTCAGTACAAAGATGGTGGAACCAGAAATTGTTTGCTCCTGGGACCATTGAAAAGTTAATTAGGGCCATAACATGATCAGATTTGTGTCTCAGAAAGACTGTTCTGTTAGCAGAGGAGAGAGTAGGTGGTGGGGCAGGGGCGAGGTGGAGGCTAGAAGCCAAATACAAGACTGTTGTAATATTTGGACCATGGGATGTTGAAAGCCTGAATTTGGGCAATGGTGGTAGGATGGAAAAGAGGCACCATCCAGGAGAGAATGGATTGAGGGGGAAAAATTGACAGGAGTTATGAGTGAGGTTAGCTACTACAGCCCTGTGGTTTTCTTTTTTTTCCTTCCCTCCCTCCCTCCCTCCCTCCCTCCCTTCCTTCCTTCCTCCCTCCCTTCCTTCCTTCCTTCCTTCCTTCCTTCCTTCCTTCCTTCCTTCCTTCCCTTGCCTTTCTTTTTTTTTTCTCTTTTCTTTTCTTTTCTTTTCTTTTCTTTTCTTTTTTCTTTTCTTTTCTTTTCTTTTCTTTTCTTTTCTTTTCTTTTCTTTTCTCTCTTCTCGTCTGGTCTCGTCTCGTCTGGTCTCGTCTTGTCTCGTCTCTTCTCTCTTTTGTCTTCATACAGGGCTTGGATTCAAGAAGAGTGTGGGATCAAGACCTGAGCTGAGATCAGGAGCCAAACTCACTTAACCAGCTGAGCCACCCAGGCACCCCTGGAGTTTTCTTTTCTTTTAGAGATTTTAATTTTTCAAGTAATCTCTATACCCAACGTGGGGCTCCAATTCACAACTTGAGATATAGAGTCCACATGTTCTACTGACTGAGCCAGCCAGGTGCCTCCTGGCTTTTATTGCTCACGGAGGTTTGCACTTTTTGTTTCTTGACTGTCATCACCTGCTTTGCGCTACTCTAGGCCACTTTAATTTCTCCAGGCGTGACACATTGACTCACAAAATGTAGTCCTCCACAGTGTGTAGGTGTTTGCCATGATGGGTAAACTTTGACTTTGCCACCACCTGACTATAATTTCTCTGGTTTAAATTCTTTAATTGTAAAGCTTGTCACCTTGCAAAGCAAACTTATGTAGTTTTAGTGTAAACTTTGTTTTAAAAAAGGATTGTCTATATTAAACTCCTTTGGAAAGGTGGTTAGTGTAATAACCACTAACCCCAGTTAGGTGCCAGACTGCCCGTTTGAATCCCAGCTCTGCCATTTACTGACAGTCTGTGACCTTGGGCAAATTATTTTACCTCTGTGGGCATTTTATTCCTCATGGAAAACAGGGATTAGGAAAGGGTTTGTAGGGATGAAGTGAATATATGTAATGTTCTTAAAAGAATGCTTGCCATATAATAAGTGCTATATAGATATGCTATTATTATCTGTCCTAAGTGGTATACAGGTCCTGAATGTTTTTTTTTTGTTTTTGTTTTTTGGTGACTACATGAAGTGTTAAGTACAGGAATAATTTAAAAAATATTTAGCCATGTGAAATTGAAGGTCAGTTTTAGTTATGGAATGCTTCTGTGTTTTGCTTTTGCCATAACTATTCCTCTCAGGGAGAATAACTAAAGTTCTTTTACATCACAGGCCTGTTTTTAGTGAAGTGCGTCAGTATCATGGCTGATTTAGTTTGTATCTTTCTCCTTGAAGACCCATCTGGTCACTTTTTCAGTTGTGATTTTCCTTTAAAGCTCTGGAATAAATCCATTTGGCAAAGTGAGGAGTGTTAAGAATGCCTCATTCTGTGTTCAGCCTTAAACTCCTTATGTTACAGGGCACATGCTCTGTGGAGGACGTGCCTGTTGAGTGTGCTAAAGGTGATTGAATGTGCAAAGGTCGAGAAAAGAATTCTGGATGACAGATGACTCATCATCTTGGTCCATATGTCTGTAGAGAGGCATCTGCAAATGGTGGGTGGAAACAAGTAGAGTGGACGCCAGCCAAGGGAAGGCCAGGAGGGGTTGGTGGATGGGGTGCCTGAGTGCTGTGTGGTTTGGTCAGCTATGTCCTTGCTAAAGATAGTTCAGCTCTACCTTACCTTTGCAGTTTTCTCTCCAGCTGAGTAAGAAACACTGTTTTATGTGTTAATACCTGTATACATCTGTGGGGGCTTTTCTCCTTTTTTCTTTCTCTCCCTCTATCTTTTATGTCCTTAGAAGTTGAATGTGTGAGAACAGTTTTAAAAAGTTTTCTTTAATTTTTAAGACAAATATTCTACTAGAAGAATGGAATGTGCTGCAAGCTTTCTAATTTTGTTATAAAACCATGCATTTTTTTTTCCAGTTTCATATAAAGAAAGTATTTACTACTTATTAGGTGAAATAGCTAGAGAACAGTAACCATCTCTTTAAAACAAATATAAATTCTTCACTTTTTAAAAATAGGGCTGGCAGCTGGGTGGGGCCGGTAGGGAGATGTGTTGGTAATAGGGGTTTTCATTTCTAAATCTGACTGCCATCCTGTGTATTTAAATAGTAGCCTGCAAGTTCTCAAACTCCTTCCTAATTTATCTACAGGTAACAAGAAGTAACAGAATTGTCTACCATACGATTTTAGGTGAGGCATCAAAATATTTAAAATTGGTCGTCACAGTTTGGTTTCATAAAAAAATATTAAATTTTAGAATAATGAGTGGAATATAATTTAAGCCTTTCATCGGAATAAAGATCCCTTTGGAATTAGAGTTATCATTCAGTCTGTGGTTGTATGTTTCATTTGTGGTTCAGCGCAGTGTCGAATGCTAATAACTAGGGCTTTCTGTAGATAATTCTGGAATTTTTTTTTTTTTACCAGAAGTCAGAGTTGCTTGAATGTGTGCAGTGTTTGTGTGTGTTTGTTTGCCCTGAGAGTTAAATGATCTCAGATCTGCAGTATTTCCAAGGTACATACTTACTCAGAGCCCTTGGTAACCAAGTAAATGGTGGATGGTAGGAAACCAAACTATGTATGATAGCCATGTAGCCGTAATAGTCACCTCCAGAATAGAACATCTGTAAAATTCTGTTTTTAAAACAAACTTGACATTTTTTATCATCTTCTTGGAAGAAGGAATTATACCTGCTTTTGATTATACTTTGTAACATCATTACTAAATATTCAGATATTCTTCAATGAAAGGATTTGCAGCTGTTAATGACATGTAGACATGTCATTAATTTCAGGTTGAATATTGTACTAGGGGAGAACACATGACTTCACCAGGGGAAGATGGGCAGAAAGAAGAAATGGTATCTGTGTATACTTCAAATGAAACTTAAAAAATAAATCAATGAAACTAAACAATAATATTGGTCGAGTTACACAGGAAAAGACCATTACTCAGCAGGGTTAGGTTATGAAAAGTCATTTTGGTCACACCTGACTTGAAATTTAGCACACTCTCATCTTGTGCTATACCTTATCCAAAGAGCGGAGCCTGTTCAGACTTTATGTCTAGCTATTGATTTCATTAAAGCTAGTGCAGCCTCTTTGTTAATGGTCCCCGGCGATTGTGCAAATTTCTTTCGGTTCTAAGTCTTCATAATTTTTCCTACAACTGAGTATTTATTGAGCACCAACTCTGTGCCAGGCACTGTCAAGACACCACAATAGAGCAACATACTAGGTGGGACCTGGCCTTCTTGGCATTTAGAATCTAGTGGTGACTCAGCTTTTGTGCTGCCCTAGGCAATGAGGATTGCCTTTGATTTCTGTGATTTAAATCTAACCTATAAGAACTTTGTTTTTATTCTATGACTTCCCTACTTTCAGTGTCCTTGGTGTCTGTATGAGCTCAGAGGATCGGACTGAAAAACATGGTAAAATAAAGCCTTGGGTATCTTCTCTTGTTCATTTGGTTGGATTCTGTCCTGAGACCCTGTTCCCATGTCCATTTCTGGTGGCTTTTTTCTTCTGCGTGATCTGACTGCTGTCTTGGGATGGGGAACAATTTTAATATGGCAGGCAACTCTGAGTTTGTTTATTCGCTCTGTGTTTCCAGAGAATGACTAGATTTTAACAAGTAAGCATTAAGGGCCATATGGAAAACATATGTATACAGATATTTGAATTTTTTTTTCCAACGTTTTTTATTTATTTTTGGGACAGAGAGAGACAGAGCATGAACGGGGGAGGGGCAGAGAGAGAGGGAGACACAGAATCGGAAACAGGCTCCAGGCTCCGAGCCATCAGCCCAGAGCCTGACGCAGGGCTCGAACTCACGGACTGCGAGATCGTGACCTGGCTGAAGTCGGACGCTTAGCCGACTGCGCCACCCAGGCGCCCCTGTATACAGATATTTTAACACACCCTAGAAAAACTTGGTTCAGAGATCAAAACGCAAATTGAATTATACATTTTATGGTGTGTCTTGATGAGCTTGGCATTGGTCTGTCTGAGGAGGGAATAGCATATTTTCTGAGCTTAGTGCAGGAGGGGCAAATGCTGAATAAATAACTGCAGTCTAGGACCTTGGGAGCCCCAGTGGAGGGGGTGAAAGGTGAGAGGTAGCACCCAGGAGAAAGGAACTGACCCTATCTTAGGGGTGAGGGAGGCGTATAAAACAAAACAATATAAAACTCTGATGACTGCCCTAGTACTAGGAAGAAAAACCCAGATTTTGTGAAGGTGAACAAGTTGATTAGGGTTATGAGGAGGGTAAGATGTGGGAAAAGTGCAGAGAATTTAATTTTATCATTTGACACTGACTTTATAAAAATGGTACATGATTACTATAAAGCATTCAAGCCATATGGCAAAATATAAGGGAAAGGAGCTAGTCACCTAAAATCCCAGTAGCCAGAAGTAATCAGGGTTAACAGTTGAGAACCTGTCATTCTAGACCCCTCCTCACGCACATAGGTATCTGAAAGTGTGTAAGTGCGGCTCCCATACTTGATGTACTTTTAAAAATATTTAATTTTACTTAAGTTTAACAATAGCAGAGCTAAAGTGAACCTGAAGGAATTATTACTGAATTTCAGATAAAATCTTTCTTCATCACCCAGCATGTTCTTGGGAGAGCTCTTTAAGATTATGAAAGCCATTAGGAGTTGACATATTTGTTTTTTTATTTCATACTTCAAATTGAGACAGAGAGATATTGTCTTTCTTCAGTGAACAGTAAGAGGATTAATGTACTTAGGCTTCCTCCCACCTTTTTTCCCCTCCCTCTGTCTCAGTTTTCAATGGTTTTTGTTGCTAAAATCTATTATAAGTTTTCTTCTGTAACCTGAATTTCCAATTTTTTTTTTTTTTGTCTTACATCTAAAAGATTTAAATGAATTCTGTGGCCTGGTTTTCTCACACAGTACCACATCTCTGTTTCTTTTATTTTGACGATTCTTCTCGTTACTTCTGTGAATAGACTAGAAACCATCAAATTATACACTTGAAACAAGTGAATTGTTTGGCATATGAATTATGTCTGAATAAAGCTGTGCTACTTTTTACCACAGCTTTTCCATTCATCATTACTGTGGTCAGCTGGATCTTACTGGATAATTTCCTCCTGCTGTTCTTTCCCTCCTTCCTTCCCTCCGTTGTAACAGAGGGGCTCATGTGATGCCCTCTTCCCTGAGTTTTCACGTTTGAGAATGTCTCCTCATCATTTAGCAGGTTCAGCTGGCCGTGATATTCCTGAGTGACCTCTGTGTCCTTCGGCACTTTGCAGCCTCTGTTTCATCTTGTTCCGACCTGGATTATTGCTCTGCAAAGCCCTGAGGCCAGTGTGACTTTTGACTATAATTTTTTTTTTCTTCCTGTATAGACTTCCTGAAGAATTGTTTCCTCATACTTGAAGTAAATAGACCATCTCAGTGTTGTTTCTTGCCCTCCCTCCTATAGGTACTGTGTCCTTTTGATCTCCAATTCAGTTCTTTTCCTTTCAGGAAAGTTCTCCTGTATTATATCTTTTTTGTCCTTTTGTTCAGTTTTTCTATTTTAAGAAAATATATCCACTTACAGTGGATATTATTGAATATTCTTTGTGTTTATCATATTTTAAAGTTTCATGTTTTTTGTGTTTCCTTTTGCCTTCATCTATTTTCAGACCTCTTTTCTTGAGGGCAAGGGAGGGCAAAACTTTGTTTTTATTCCCTAATGACGTCACAGTTTCCTTACGTTTATGTGCTGTATGTGCTAATGCTGCCAGGCCTTTGCACTCCCTGTGCCCTCTACCTGCAGCACTGTGCCTTGAGATGGTCATGAGGATGCTCCATTCACATCTTTACTCAGATATCCCCTCCTTGCCGAGTCCTTCTGGTACCATCCTGTTACCCATTTCATTCTTTCTTCTTACCTTATAATCATGTAACTTACAGATTGATCTGGATGTTGATACTTTATACCTTCCTGTACCTACAATTATGTTTGACATGTAGAAAAAGCTTATAAATACTTGCCTGATGGTAGGTCTCACCTACCATGTATATGTACACCATATACCTGGGAGCTGAGCCCATGGTGGGCCATACTCAGCCTCTGTTCTTTTATTTGGGGCAAAAATACGGGCCTGTGGTGAAATCATTTACAAGTTCCTTTTGTCTCAAGTGAGATAGAGTGGGACCAGTTTTCCTTTAATTTGTTTATATTGGGACTTGGGTCCCCATATAACAGGTAAACAAAATTCTTAAAGAGAAGGGCCTTTAAGCAAAGGATTTACAGTTAACAGCTCTTTCTTCAATGCAGTATGCATATTCCTTTACTGGCAAAAGGGCTCCATAATTTTTAACTTGTTTAAGAACACAGGTTATAAGCTATGAGTTTCATCTATATCTTTAAACAGGAAAAATCATTGCACTGATGCCAGAGGACAACACCATTTGGGGATTTCCCCAAGAATCCCTGCCTAATAGGAGTTCATCTTTTAACTAAGCCACTTAGAAGATCCAAACTTATGGTTTAAACCCAAATTTTCTGTAGTATGTCTTCTATCAGTGGATCCCGAAGTAGTGATTATAGCATGTCCAGGTTTTTAAATCATTTACTACTAACCTATGAGCTCCTTGAGAGCAGGAACTATTTATTACAACTCTAAGATACATAATAGAAGAGTTCCAAGTGTCTCTGGAAGATTTCAGTGAGCAGGAAGTAGGTCCTAAGCTCTCAGCACAGTGGGAAATGTGGAGCTCACAAAGTGATATGATGTAGCTTAAGCTCTTGTTTGCCAACATCTGGAGCACAGCTGTGTCTTAGTCTTTTCACCATCTGTTAATAAAAACTGGAAGAAGTGGAATATGGAGGTCTTGGATACACATACAAGTAAATATTGTGCAAACAGATAAGGTAGTTATAAGATGTAAGATGGAAAAGGCCTTCATCGAGCAGGTTTCGACGGTGATTAATTTTAAGTTGCTAGTGAGCCTTCTGCTTGGTGGTATGAATAGTTTGAATGCCCCTGTGTTAGGGAAGACTATGGTAGAATAACTACCTGCTTTGAACTTCAGTTAATCATTCAGTGATTAATTGTGATGGATTATGGCTTACATATTTTTAACTTGGTTCTTGCTTTCCCAACAGCTGGGAAGAGATGGCTGGTCAGAAGCAACCGTGTTGGCCCCAGATCCTAATGCACATAGGAAGGGGGCCTGGTGTTGTGTGGCCTTTTCATGCGTTGCCAGTCCCAGGCGGATGTTAGAAGTTGCCCTTTAAAACTGCGCTTCTATTTCCATCAAGCAGAGGGCTTGCTTTTCTGCCTGGGAATGTGGTGGTGGACTCTGGCTCTCTGCCCTTCCTCTGGAATGAATGCACAACAAATGAGAAAAACAGAAGTGTCCTAGTTCCCCATTCCCCTCCACTGTCTCAGCTTGTTGCTGTGGCACCTCCTGCTTCACCGGCCCTCCCTCAGGCTCTTGGCATGGCTGAGAGGAGCAGATGCCAAGGCCCGGTGGCTGGCACGTCAGGGATTTAGCGACATCTTCCTGCACATGGTGAATCTTTTTTGGGAGGGAGGCTGTCTAAAAAATAACCTGTAGGCACCATAATTAGTGATATAGCATGGTGGATTTGGGGAGAAATTTAACTGTATGAAATTTCAGCTTTCAACGTGGATTGGCTATTTGATTAAGCAGGACACGGTAGCTTTTCTAGGCTATGAGGGAGAGGGGACAGCTTAGTATGGAAGCATGAGGTAGGTTTTCTGTACTCCTGGTGAGAAGCCACGTGATGGAGTGAGCAGTCTCGTATGTGTCGTTACAGGGAGGAAAGCAAGCTCTCTGGGCTTAAATGTGTTCATTATTTTGCTTTGCCTGTGGATTTTCTGGTTTCCTCAACAATTAATGGAATATATTCACTTGGATTAGGTTATCTAGGGAGACTGGGATTCTGCTTGTTAGTCATTTAGAAAATATGTGTTTCAGGATTACTTTTAGTGAAAATAAAAGTATACCACAATTTATTGCAGTTCTTTCTAAATTGAAGAATTATTCATGCTGCCACCTGTTGACAGAATTAGAGTGTACATCTAGTCTACTTGGTCAGTAATCCCTGCCTACCAGAATACCAAATCCACATGAAATCTGACTATTCTGTGGAATCTGACTGTTCCACATGGAACAGGGGCTACAAGCAAGCATGTTTAAAGAATACACACCCACAGCTAGAGCGGCAAATTCTCTTGGGCCCACCTGTGTAACCATAGCCTGTCTAGTCTGAATCTCTTAGTCAGAAGATAACCTCTTAGAATATACTTTTGAATGCTTTATGTATGCGTGCATCTAAGTACTTTCATGTCAAGAATGGCTATTCTTATTTAGAGGCAGATTTTCCATTACAAGATTTACGGATCATGCTTTAAATTCCATACATCTGCTAATTATTTGTTTCCTTTCAGATTCCAATATCCTTGCAATTTGAGACACCAAGGAATTAAGTCTTACACCATGAGTAGATCTTTGGAAGAGAACACGGATCAGTGGATGTCAGATGTTAACTAAAGAGCAAAATACCCACATGTTTCCTCACCAAAGTTAAAGTGAACATCTCATGCCCTGATACTGGGACACTCTTGGTTGATAAACAGTTTTCACAGTCTTCATATTGTGATCCTCTGACAATATGTTCATTTAAAAAAATATATGTATGTGGTTGGATAATGACTCTTCGCTAAAAATGGTTTAAAATGTCCTGGTCAGGTTGTACCTTATCCGACAGTCTGTTCTTGGCAGCTGATTGATGTGAGAATTACATCTTTGATTTGTTCAGCCCAACTTGAGACACTGATATAAATCACTTCAAAGGATGCTGCCTTTTAGGACGCCATTTCATATTGTGTGCCCTGAAGCTTTACATTAGGATGTGTAAGCTGAAGAATATTCATATCTTAAGAGTCTTGTAGACAGATAACCTCCTCTCCTTACTTCATGGAGCCTTTGCCTTCTGCCTAACCAGGGTGACACAGAGCCCCTCTCTAGGACCTGTGATCCCCCAGGTTTTTGACTCTGCACCCCAAACTTCTGTGAGAGCCCCAGCCCACTGCCAGGGCCTTTGTGACATCTTCAGAGATTGAGACACCACACCTGCCCTAACAATTACGCTATTTGAAGCTAGTCACTTCCAACTGGGTCTTTTATGTCTGTGATACTTGGTTATTAAGGGAAAGGTAAGCCATCCCTCAGTGTCCTTTTTTCTTCTTTATCCTTTTCTCTTTCTCCATTACTGATTCTCCTCTTCCTCCCCCCCCCCCCCCAAATCTTTACTTTTCCACTGTACCCTCTGGGATTCTCTTTCCTTATAACCTTCTCCACCTTCCTCCTCACACCTACTCTGACTCTGCAGAATACCCTACCTTCTGCCTTAAAGTGAACCTGGGTCTCCCCTTCACGTGTGACCTTCCTGTCACACCTCCTGTTATTGAGGAGACTTGTTCTCTTATATGAACATACCGTGTTTGGTGATGGTGATGGCACTATCCTGTCTCCCCACTGCTCCTTTCATACTTTTATAAAGGTTCACACTTACCCGTCATGTCTTTCTTGTTATCAGACTTGCTGTCCGTCCTTTTACCTCCGGTCCCACATGGTCTTCATTTTCCCCCAGTGTTGGCTCTTTGCCCCACTTGCCACACCTCCTCCCACCCTGTGCCGGCCACTGTGCTGGGATTTACATACAGAAATTTGTTTGTTCCTCACAACTTTCTGGATTGGGCATTACCAGGCTCACTTTATGGGTGCAGAGAGGTGGGTAACCAGGGTCGCAACGTGAGCAGGTGGCATAATTGCACCTCAGACCAAGGCAGTGTGTCTCTGGAGCCTGTATTTCTGTCTGCTAAGATATTTTTCCCTAGTGTGCTTCATGTCGTGTGTACCTTCAATGCCTGTCAGTAGGGAATTGGTTAAATTGTGGTTCATCCAAACCATGGAGTACTCCAGTTATTAGAGCAAGAGAGCAATGCGTATGTATAGAAAAGAATCTCCAAGATCTATTAAAAGAAAAAGCAAGGTGCAGAACATTTGTGTATGTGTGGAGAGAATCTGACATGTCTGTGCCTGCAGCACCCTGAAGCCACGCAGGATTTGGATTTCTCCAGTCGTTTTGTATACTGACTGCTGTATACTGTATACTGTATACTGTATAGTAGACTATTGACTACGGTAGCTGTCGCGAGCAGGTATTTCTCACAGGCTGCACTTTTCCCCGTGGGAGGAAGATAGCATCGTGTGGTATGTGATGTGTGATTCTGGAGTCAGCACTCGGTTCTTAAATGTGTGGTCTTGGGCAAGTCACTTAACTTTTCTGAGCCTCAGTTTTTACAACTTTAAAATGGGGATGATACCCATCTTGCAGAATAATTGTGACTTTTCAGATAATATTTATTCATTGATTCAACAAATATTTTTTCAGCACCTATTACGTGCCAGGCACTGTTCTAGGCACGAAGGATGTAGCAGTAAACAGCTTTAAAGGTTCTGCTCTCATTTAGGTAACATCCTAGTGAGAGTAGAAACACAAAATAAAGTAGATCGTGTGCTATAAAAGATGTTGAAATCTATGAAGAGAAAACCGAAAAAGAGGGGCGGGTGTGAATAGGGGTGCCGTGGGTGGGGCGCAGGTTTAGTTGAACAGGATGGTTAGAAAAGTCTTCACTGACAAGGCATGTTTTGAGCCAAGACCTGTAGGAGCCGAGGGCACACATAGATACCTACAGCAAGAGCGTGTCACGCCGAGGGGACATAAGCTACTTGTCCAAGGTGGGAATGGATTTACCGGTTTGAGAACAGCAAGGATCTCAGGTGACATGGGGTGACGGACAGGGATGCTAGGTGAGAGACGTAACAGGAGCGAGAGTGGGCCGTTTAGGCCCCTGCACAGTTTCAGATTTCCTTCTGCATAAAATCTATCTGGCACAGCAAATAGTGGCCGTGATGATGAGGATGCTACCAGGATGCTCTGCTCTTGGGGTGGAAGTAAGATAGATGGGGTGACGTTTAGGATTCTTTCAACAATTATTTTTCATACCTGTGGAAGAACAGCATAGTGTAAGAGAGAGGGGGCACTTCCAAGACCAGAGACCTGATCCTCAATCCTGTTCTGCTGCTGATCCTCACTGAATGCCAGCTTCATCTGTTACATGGAGGGTGATTGTTCCCGCTCTGCCCACCTCATAGGGCCGATGTGCAGAGTAAGAGAGAAGTAAATTTCTATAAATGCTTTGTGCTTTTATAGAATACAATACATAGGAAGCACACAGGGTGTGTTTGCTGATTGGACATGGACTCAGGAGCCACTGACAGTTCCCTCGTCTGTGCGAATGTTCCCCAAAACGAGGCACTCACTTAACGAGAAAGACTGCACAGCTGTCACATTTCTTTTTCACGTTTATTTGTTTACTTTTGTGTGCGTGAGAAAGAGAATGGGAGTAGGGGAGGGGCAGAGAGAGAGGGAGAGAGAGAGAATCCTAAGCAGGCTTTGCGCTGTCAGCACAGAGCCCAACGTGGGGCTCGATCCCACGAACCACAAGATCATGACCTGAGCTTACCCGACTGAGCCACTCAGGCGCCCCAGGCTGTCACGTTTCTTCACTTGGATTCCGTGTTATAGTTAACGCAGGCTGCAAATGGATTAGTTCCTTGGAACTTAATGTCCCGTTGCCACGTCAAGGTACACGTGTATTGTCAGCAGCTTAAGGCTGAACATTTGCACTGAATTTACCAGTTTCACTTTCACCCAGATCAGAGCTCATCATGATGACGTATTGAACTGGATCAGGAAAGTAGACTTAAGGTGCTTTACTATTCAAAAAACCAAGTAGGTGGTGTGCCAGGTTCAGAGCTTGCCTGGCACGAGCTCCCTTTTGATGGGTGGGTTCCAGAATGTTCAGTCTGTGCAGGCTAATAACTAGAGGTGCTGGGCTCTAGTTATGGTAGAGAGCACAGAGCACCAGTGATTCCCCAAGCTAGCAAATCTCAGGAAAGGAATTAAATAGAAGCCAGCTGGGGGATGAGGACCTTTCCTTCACGCTGAACTGGGAAACCAGTTGAGCTCCCAGGAGTGCTCTACCTAGAGCAGCAGCGGCCATTTATTGAGTGCTCACTCTGTGCCTAACACTTTACATCTTAAACATTCTAGAAAGATTGTCTCTCTTAATCCTCAAAACAGCCATGCAGTAGGCATTACCTTTTGTTATGGACTGAGTTGTGTCACCTGCCCCCGCCGCCTTAAATTCATCTTTTGGAAGTCCTGACCCCTAGTACCTTATAATTTGACTCTTTTTTGGAGATAAGGTCACCGAAGAGGTAATTAAGTTAAATGAGGTCATGAGGGTGGGCCCTAATCTGCAATGACTAGTGTAGTGTCCTTATAAGAAGAGGAAGTTAGGATACAGGCACACACAGAGGAAAAATCCTGTGGGAGACACAGGAAGAAGGAAGCTATCTGCAAGCCAACGAGTGAGGCCTCAGAAGGAACCAACCCTCCCTGACACCTCGATCTCAGACTTTTAGCCTCCAGGACCATGAGACTTTAAATCTCTGTTGTTCAAGCCACCTGTTCTGTGGTACTTTGTTATGGCGACCCCAGCAAATTGATACACCCTTGTTGTATATCTGAGAAAACTAAGGACCAGAGAGATTACACAAAGCTGGTGGATGTTCTTGCAGTTCTGGCTAGGGAGAACTGGGAATGAAGTCCAGGTGTGTCTGGTTCCAGACACGTCCCACCGAGCCCTGAGGTTTCTGGCTTACTGCAGCTTCTCCTCACTTTTGAAACCATAGCTGGCATCCAGATCTTTGCCCACTGTTCTGTTATACTGTACTTCCCCTTGCCACACCACATTTTTTTACAGGTAAGATCCTGGACAGGAATAGCATAAACAGGGGGCTTGAGTTAGGGGCTTAGTGAATCTGGAAAGATTTGTCTCTGGGAATTTCCTTCCCAGTTCTCCTCTTGCCATGAAACTGAGGTAAAGAGGATTCTCTGCAAAGTGTTTTTGTACCTGTTTAAAAGAGGTGTTGAAACTTCCCCGGAATGGGATAGATACAAATAGTTAGTTTTGCACTTACACTGTTGCTGTCACTGAGAAGTTTGGTGGTTCTTAACCAGTCCGAGTCACCTAGATAACTTTAAAAAAAATACCTAAGTCCTGCTCCTGCTCCCAGATGATCCATTCTAGGAAGAATGGTATGGAATCTGAGTACCCATAAGCTCTTTTTCCCCCCTTGTAAGTCTTCCCTGACAATGTTGATGTGCCCCATCAGATGGAGAACCCTTAAAGTTGTGGAATGACTTATTTCTCTTGTTGGTACTTCTGAACCATAAAAATGGTTGCATTCCAACAACATTAGCATCTTAAAATATAACTCTTACATTTTAGCTTTCATTATGTAGGCTTCTGTATTTTCCATGGTTCTTTCAACTTTAACACATTTTGAGGATGGGAGGCTATGATAGGAGCCACTGTCCTAACAGAAGACCTCTAAGCCACAAGAATTAATGATTCTCTGGTCATTAGTGGGTCTGAATGTGAAAGCCTAGAAGGTAGACACTACCTAACATTTTTGAAATCTGTTTCGAGTTTATTTGGTACACAGTTGCATTTTCCACCCATTCCTCCAGAGGGCACCAGCGTTCAGAAACAGTTGTGGGGGAGTTGAACAGACTGGTCTTTAGGCTAGAAACTTTAGTCGATAAGATTTGAGCTTTTATTTGTGGGAGGAACTGTGTATTCTCTTTCAGAGCTTCCTATTCTTTGTTGACGCTGTACTCAGTTTCTATATTTTATGCAAAGTTTAAAGAACAATGTTTTATTGTCAGGATAGTGGCTAGTGATGCTGAGAACCCCAGGACAGGGACTGAGGCTGAGAACTCAGGTCCTCAGAAGAGTGATTTCTAAAATTCTTTGTGTACAATTTTCAGTAAAAATGTTTACTTTATATCTTCAGTATATGGATATGTGTGAATTATGTGCATATACAGTTTTACTACCATATACCTTATAAAATGCACTCTCCAAACTAGAATCTGAAAAACAGTGAACAAAACAAAGCAACAGAGGCTCTGTTTTCTTTTCATACTCTAGCAAGGGTCCCTTTGGAAGCCACTGATTTAGAAAATGACTTTTCCTTGAAAAAGGATTGGGGGAAAGCATAGAGATTGATCTTGGGGTTGTTTTGGCTGCAGGCCTCTAAATCTAACTCCAGTTGTCAATTTGAAAAAAACTTTTTATTTTTGAGAGAGAGGAGAGAGCATGAGCAGGGGATGGGCAGAGAGAGAGGGAGACACAGAATCCAAAGCAGGCTCCAGACTCCTGAGCTGTCAGCACAGAGCCCGACATGGGGCTCGAGCCCACGAACCATGACATTATGACCTGAGCAGAAGTTGGATGCTTAACTGACTGAGCCACCCAGGCGCCCCTCCAGTTGTCACTTTGGAGCCTTCATGAAGAGTGGGCTCTGCAGGGAAAGCTAGGACCTGGCAGTCAGGGAAAGAGTGCCTTTCTGGGGAAGGCTCACTGCCCTCACTTGGCTGGAATTTCAGTTTAGAATGTCCCAGGTACAGTGCCAGAGAATAACAAAGGGAGTAAGGCATATCTTAAATCCCATTTCAGGAAACCCATCTTCTAAAGCAGACCGTGGTGCACAGTGTAGGGGAACTTAGGCTAAAGTTGACTAATAGACTTAAGTCTGGGGCTCCAGGTTTGCTACCAAAGTTCTCTCTGCAGCATCCCCAGTCTGACCTAGAGTGAGCTGTTGGAGAAAGGGAGATGGAAAAAAGGACCTGGTTGAGGGTATGTGTAGTATTCAATAAGGAATTTGGTGCAAAAGTAAAGGAGGCATGGTTTTATCTGGACTCTTCTGAGACTCCTTGCCTACCATCCAACCTATGTAGCCATAGATTGAATTGAGCCATGAGGGCCCACTTGGGGCCAAATCTTGCTCCTTGGTGACCCAGAGTGTATCACGTTATTATCTGCCTGGTAGTTATCATATATTTGAAGCTCCAGGATACATCCAGTTGCTGTGAAGCCCCAATTCTAAAATTAAGTTTCTTTTTGAATTTAATAATCAAAAGAGGCCGCTTAATAAGTTCATATGTAAGCAGTTAAGCCATCCCATAATAGAAAGAAAAAATTACATAATGAGTTTACAGAGCTTGACAGAGTCCTATAATTTCACAGAATTAAACTGGGATTTTAAAGTAAGGCAACTGGTCAAATAAGTATGGCCACTGAACAGAAGACTAGAAGACAGCTACCCTAGTGTTACATGGAAATGTTTGCCCACTGTGTGCCAGTGTTAAGGCCACGTCTCCACAGTGTGCTTGACCTTAGGCAGATACAGTTTGACCTTTCATTTCCCTAAATGTTAAGTAATCGTAACGTGGTCTAACAAATTACATTGAGATTTGAAAAAAATCCACTTAGCTCTTTATTTAAGGGCAGAATTTTGTTTCCATTCTGAAAGCACTGTATGCTCAATTAAAAAAAAATGAGAAACTAGAAGAGTAGAAAGGAATCCCCCATCTTCCCACTGCAAAGAAAACTACCATGAACGTACTTCTTGTATAGTTTCCCAGTGTGTGGGTGCCTTTTTTGTGAAGAGGATGCTTAGCCAGTCACTCTGGGAGGAGGGAGACAATGCTGGGCTATTGGCTCAGGCAACACCTGGGCTGCAGGATTAGAAGTACTTGTTTCTCGGGGTGCCTGAGTGGCTCAGTTGGTTAAGCATCTGACTTTGGCTCAGGTCATGATCTCACGGCTCGTGGGTTTGAGCTCCATGTCAGGCTCTGTGCTGACACCTTGGAGCCTGGAGCCTGCTGCAGACTTTGTGTCTCCCTTTCTCTCTGACCCTCCTACATTCACTTTGTCTCTTTCTCTCTCAAAAATAAATAAGCATTTAAAAAAATTAGAAATAACCTATTTCTCTGTTGAAGCCAGTCCAAATGCATTAATGGGTCATGGGAGGACAGCATACAAGAATGTGAAGGCAGTTTCTTCTGGGAGCCTGTGATTACCTTGTGTTAGCCATGTGATAGCTAATGAACTGAGATCTGCCCTGCAAGATAAGCTTTTTCCCACCTCTGTTTGAACTTGCCTTTTCTTTCCCTGTCATAACAATAGAGTTGAACACATGCCCCAGGTTTGGTGCTCTCTATTCTTGTGTCTTTTTGGAAAAGATGTAACTTCATCTTCTGTAATAAACAACATCACAGGTTAGACACTATGGGGACCGTTGGATAATTTTCCTTATTGGAGAAATTAGAAAATAAGCTCCAAGGGAAGCCTGGAGCTTCCAGTTTCTCGCCCCCCCCCCCCCCCCCCCCCCCCCGTCTACTGCAGAGCAATCCTTTTATCAAATACGACAAGAGCAAATTACTAGAAAAATTAAAAGAAAACCACAAATTCAACCATAAATTTTAGATTCACTAGGCTTGAAATTACTGTGGAATTGCTATAAAATTCCTAAATGCTTTTTCTCATTTCTGTGGTTACTGTACTAGATTGCAGACCACATGTTGAGTTTTGTAAGAGTGGGGAATGGAGAAAAAAATATATACATGTATATGTATATATAATTTTGGGGATAGCCTATGAATAATATACTTATCAGCTGTTAAAGCTATAAAAGGGCACAAATATAATTTTGTTCCTTCACTTCTTTAACAGAAGAGAAAATGGAGGTGATATAACTTGCCTAGGGTTACGTGAGTAGTTAAGAGCAAAGCTAGAACTGGTTTAGTGTTTTTTTAGTTTAGTATACTCTCTGCTTGTGTCATGTGACCCCTTAATCTTTCAGTGTCCCAAATGCCAAAACTGGGTTTTAAAGTAGCCTATTTTCTTCTAGCATTAAATTTAAGGAGGTAGACATAGATGTCTGATAAAAACTTCATTCTGGGTGACATATGTATAGATTTGATTATTCTGTCACTGAAAATATTTCATTGAGTCATTGGAATTGGGAAATGTCTTGCATTTGATATGTTTTGTTTTTGGCATTTAGGTTTTCCTAGGACATTAGTACAGGCTGAAGCCCTGGACAGAATCTGCGAGCTGGATCTAGTGATCACTTTGAACATTCCATTTGAAACACTCAAAGACCGTCTCAGCCGACGTTGGATTCACCCTCCCAGTGGAAGGGTGTATAACCTGGACTTCAATCCACCTCATGTGCATGTAAGACTATACAGGGCCCTTTGACAGACTGACAAGAAAGAGGCACAGCATTTCGGTTGTAAAGTATAGGAAGGATATGAATAGATGATTCAAAAAAGAACAAATCTACATGGCCAAATGTATTTGAAATTTCTCATTCACTAGTGGTCAAAGAAGGCAAATTCAAGTTTATAACATCTATTGCTGGTGGGGATCTGAGAAAAATGATACTCTCATCTTTATCAGACCTAGTATTTGTAGTCTTTTTAAAAAGCAATCTAGCAATGTACATTAAAAATTTTTTTTTAATGTTTCTTTTGAGAGAAAGAGAGAGACAGAGTGTGAGTGGGGGAGGGGCAGAGAGAGAGGGAGACACAGAATTCGAAGCAGGCTCCAGGCTCTGAGCTGTCAGTACAGAGCCTGATGTGGAGCTTGAACTCACAAGCTGTGAGATCATGACCTGAGCTGAAGTCATCACTGAACCGACTGAGCCACCCAGGCGCCCCTACATTAAAATTTTTATTTCATTCAACCCACCACTGGCAGTATAGGTTATGGAAATGAAAGCACTAGCAGGTAAGATCATGTACACAGTGTCACTTATTCCAGTGTTGATTTTAGGGAAAAACAAAACAATCTGAAAACAAAAATGAATGCTCATTTGCAGGGGATGATGATTAAATGAATTAGAGAATATCTACGTCTTGTCAGTAAAAAGAAAGACTTTGTGCTATATACTTTGACCTGAAGAAACATTTCCTCCAGGTGTATTACTGAATATGAAAAGCAAATAGCACAATGATTCCATTTTTGTAAAACAGTGACTGTCTTTCTTTACACATATCTGTTTGTGTGTGTGTTTATAAGTGCTCTCTGGCTTCATAAGACCAGGGATAAATGGTTAACACTGGGTCTGGATGAAGAACTGGGGTTAAAGTGGGCGGGGTCATGGGAGAGATGGGAGTAAGGATGTAAAGGGGGAAGACTAGAGGAATAGCAAGTTCAAAAAAACAGCATGTTTACATAAAATAAGCATGTATAAAGGTACATGTTTAAAGAAATTTCTTTATTTTTTTAAATGTTTATTTGATTTTTGAGAGAGAGAGAGTGTGTGTGCAGTGGGTAAGGGGCAGAGAGAGAGAGGGGGAGAGAGAATCCCAAGCTGGCTCCATGCTGTCAGCATAGAGCCCAACGTGGGGCTCGATTTCATGAACTGTGAGATCATGACCTGAGCCAAAATCAAGAGTCAGATGCTTAACCGACTGAGCTACCAGGTGCCCCAAGAAACTTTTTAAGTTAATGAACTCATTTAAAGAATTACTGTTCTTTCTGGTAATGATAGGAATTAGTTCAATATGATTCTTAACTCCAATTATGGTGAGGCAGATAGTATTATTTTTAATCCTCCAAATGTGAAAGAGGTGACAGTTGTATCTTATTGGATTAATGTGTATGGAATAGGTAGACCTGAATATCGATAGAGTCAATAATTACTACAGAAAACCATCTTCAAGAGGGTAAGGATGCCTTCCCAGCTTATGAGCGCCATTGATAAAGTTCCAGTGAGTCTTATTCATTTGGGCAAAATGAACTAGTTGCCTTTTGAAGTCTTTTTTTTTCTTTTTCACGTTTGTTTATTTTTGAAAGAGCATGAGTTGGGGAGGGGCAGAGAGAGGAGACACAGAATCCAAAGCAGGCTCCAGGCTCAGAGCTGTCAGCACAGAGCCTGATGAGGGGCTCGAACCCACGAACCATGAGATCATGACCTGAGCTGAAGTCGGTGCTTAACTAATTGAGCTACCCCAGTGCCCCAGAAATCTTTTTAAAAATATAGTAAATACTTCTGGAATTCCTGTATTAGGTCCCTTCCTCCTTTCTTTTTCAAGAAGCTAGTAGAGGGGGAAAAATGATGGAGGGGAAAAGAGGGTTCTGAATCTGCACTGAAGTCCAACACAGATGCTTCACATTTTAGCTCCTCCTAGCCCTGCTGAAGCAGAGATTCTCTTAAAGTTTGAGAACCTTTAATATTAAGTTGCTTTCTAAAGACTGGGTATACTAAAAGAACACCTGCAGTTATTACAGTGCTGCCCCCAAAGTCAGCAGTGGAAGTGCTAGTCTGGGCTACCTCTACCAGCCACTGTGGCCAGGCTGTCCTGGAAGGAGGGATGCTGTCACCCCAGCATCATTCTGCTCGTTCTAGAAGTAGTTGTTGTATTCACTGGTGCTCTGAGGTCCTAGAAATGACTTCTGAGCTTTGCAACCATAAGTAAAGGAGATGAAAGTAGAGGTGATGTACAGCTTTCCCCCACCCCCATGTCTCCTGTTGTGTCAGGGTAACAGCCATGGAATACACATGTGATGATTATGGGGCTCACCAACAAATCATAAGCATAAATTATGTACCCAAGGCCCTGAGCTGTAATGGAATTTTAGTGTGTTTCAAATTTATAGCTGGTTTCTGATTATCCAGTTGAGTTGTCTGAACCTTTTGGTTCTGCTCTAGCCTGCCTTTTGACAGATTTATTTCATGTGACTATCTCCCCTGGTGGGTAATAGCCGTGGACACAGGAGGCAAGATCTTCTTATGTGCACGTTGCCATTTTTAAGTAGATATGTTTCCTGAGAAGGTTAAAATATGTCAAAAATCAGGTTCTTAGAATTGCAGCTTTTCAGTTCTCGGAATGTTTGTTCTTGTTTATCATAGGTATATGATTCATGCCTATTTAATCTACTTTTAGGCAAGTCACTATGTGATCTAGTAAAATAGCCTGAGTAAGATTAATCTCAGAAAAGGATTTGAAAGCTAGCAGAGGTAGGAGAGAGATACCTTCTCCTAGATCAGTGTTCTCCTAAGTAAACCACCTGGTTCTTTGAGATTATTTATTTTCCTTATTAACAGCTCAAACTTTAGAAAGCAAGGCTGTTTTAGGAATATTTAGAGGGCCAGAGTGATAGTGTCTAAAGGTCATTTATTGTTGGGGGAGGCAGCATGGAGTTTTAAACTATAAATTGAAAATATCATTTATCAGTAGCAGTGTAACATGTTCAGAAAGATCTGAGAAGTTAATAACGATTTCATGTCAGCTCTCAATGGATAAGGTTAACATACTGTTAAGAGTGTTATTTCTTTTTTTCAACTACTTTCACTATTACCATTGTCATCAGGCCTAATTCATCATGTGGGAGGGGTCAAAGGGGAATACATGGGTTTTGCATAGGAAAGTTTTTCGTCTATGGAATGGCCCAGCTATTGGCCGTATTAACTGGTTTCTCTGGTATTTGTAGGGGATTGATGACATTACTGGTGAACCATTAGTCCAGCAGGAGGATGATAAACCTGAAGCAGTTGCTGCCCGGCTAAGACAGTACAAGGATGTGGCAAAGCCAGTCATTGAATTATACAAGTGAGTGTGCTTCAGCATTTTCATGGCGGAGGGCCAATTAAAACAGTATGGTGCCCAGTGGGAAGGACACTGGACTGAGGTAGGGTAGTGTTTCTTTAAGCTAGATAAATCCTAAAGGCCCAGTTCCTCCCTGCAGGTCAGGTGAAATGTTGGGGGTTGTACATGGGAGATATAGTCCAGTTCTTTTATGCTGAAATTCTTGTAATACAAGGACCGAAACCTGATCCTCTCTGTCTGGTTGTAAAATTACGTGTAGAATTATATTCATCTTTCTTTTTAAGGAGCTGAAATAATGGTTTATATTTTGACACTCCCATGTATGTCATTTGGATGGAAGATTAGAAGGGACCTCTTGACTAGCTATGTCTAGGAGGGAATTTAACCAAAGGAAAAAAAAAAGCTAAAACTATAAGGTACAGATGGCAGATTCATATGGTTCCGGGGGCCAGGCAGGTATTGGAAATGAGTGTCAAACCTGGTATGGCTGTGTTAATCTGGGCAGGTGAGTGACAGTTGAACTGTACAGCTGCTTTATGATGTTCAGCCAATTATTACCACAGGGGCACTCAGACTCAGAGTGGCTAGTGATACCTATTTCTCAGGAGAAGCAGAAATCTGGCTTTGTGTGTATGTGGGGGCGGTGTGTGTGTGTGTGTGTGTGTGTGTGTGTGTGCGCGCGTAAATCCCAATTTTTAAAACTATTAGCAACAGATAACATTTTTAACAGCGTGCAAACCAAACAAAACCCATTTGCAGACTGCATTCAGGACAGCTGTCTACAGCCTCCCCTATAAATCAATTTCTGACCCTTCAGCTCCCAAATAATTTAGCAGGCCTTTAGAAGTTCCTGATCATGTTACTGTGATCTATCCTGTATTTTGTGATCTGTTGTAAGTAACAAAGGTTTTATAGTACCAAAGTTTGTCAATGATCTATTTTGTTTTGTTTTAAAATTTTTAATGTTTATTTATTTTTGAGGGAGAGAGAGACAGAGTGAGGGGAGGGGTAGAGAGAGAGGGAGACACAGAATCCAAAGCAGGCTCCAGGCTCCGAGCTGTCAGCACAGAGCTGGACACGGGGCTCAAACTCAGGAACCTTGAGATCATGACCTGACCCGAAGTCAGATGCTTAACTGACTGAGCCACCCAGGTGCCCCAGTGATCTGTTTTTTGAAAGTGTGTACTGAGGCAAATTTGGTATTGTCCATATAATGTTATTCTTGGATATGGTTTTCTTTTTTTTTTTTAATTTTTTTTAACGTTTATTTATTTTTGAGACAGAGAGAGACAGAGCATGAACAGGGGAGGGGCAGAGAGAGAGGGAGACACAGAATCTGAAACGGGCTCCAGGCTCTGAGCTGTCAGCACAGAGCCCGACATGGGGCTCGAACTCACGGACCGTGAGATCATGACCTGAGCCGAAGTCGGATGCTTAACCGACTGAGCCACCCAGGCGCCCCTCTTTTTTTTTTTTTTTTTTTTAAGAACATGCGAGCCACAGAGAGGGGCAGGAGAGAGAGAAAGAGAGAATGTTAAGCAGGCTGCATGTTCAGTGTGGAGCCTGTCAACGCGGCTCAGTCCCACGATCCTGGGATCGTGACCTGAGTCGAAATCAAGAGTCAGACACTCAACTGACTGAGCCACCCAGGTGCCCCTCTTTGATATGTTTTAAATAGGAGAAGAAGAGGTGGCATCATGCTAGGCATGCCAGAATTGTAAAAGTATCCCCAAGTGCAGGTGTTGATACATTTGCGGGGGCTGCTTTGGCACTTAGCAATGTGTGTGACAGACCATGAGATCATGCTTTATACCCAGGATCTTCACCCGCCCTAATATCATGTTAAAAAGAAACCTAAGGGTCGCCTGGGTGGCTCAGTTTGTTAAGCATCTGACTTTGACTTCGGCTCAGGTCATGATCTCACAGTTTGTCAGTTCGAGCCCCACATTGGGCTTCCTGTTGTCAGTGCAGAGCCTACTTTGGGTCCTCTGTCTCCCCTCTGTCTGCCCCTCCCCTGTGCATTCTCTCTCTCTCTCTCTCTCTCTCTCTCTCTCTCTCTCTCTGTCTCAAAAATAAACATTTTTTAAAAAAGTGAACCTAAAATGCGTTTATGTGTTGGATTTTATTTTTCAGGAGCCGAGGAGTGCTTCACCAATTTTCTGGGACGGAGACTAACAAAATCTGGCCCTATGTTTACACGCTTTTCTCAAACAAGATCACACCTATTCAGTCCAAAGAAGCATACTGAGCCCGCCCAATGAAGAACCAGGAAGATGTCATTCATTCAGTTGTATGTGTAGTATTGGTGCCGTGTCCAAATTAGAAGCTAGCGGGGATAGCTTGCAGCGTCTTTTCTAGTCTAAATGGTGAACTGAAATGAAAACAAATGAGGAGAAAGAGTTAATGAAGAGGCTCTTCTCTGCCTTTCTGATGAAGGGTCACCCACACATGTCTAGGATGTCTCTGCACGTCTCAAGCCCTTCACAAGAAAGCAAGTACAGGCTGGATTTCAAAGGGTGTATAACCCAAACTCTAGCTGATTTCTGACCATCACATTGTTGCCATAGTAGCCTTTTAACATGTGATGGTGTTGGCCTCTGGTTCTCCCTGCCCCCCCAAAGGCTATTGAACCACAGCACCAGGTGGCCTGAGAATGCCAAGGGCAGTAGCCCCGGCCTTGTCCCAAGTTCTCTGGTATGTGCCCTTCCTGGTGACCGTGCGATTGAAGCCAGTTGCTCTGTGGTCACTTCTCTGGCCTTGAGTGACTGTCCACAATTAGCTTTTCTGTTCAGAGTGATACCTTTTTCTGCCTCCATGCTCTGTAGAGTCTCTCCTTTTTCAGACATCCTGGAATGAAAGGATTTGGCTTCTAGTATTTTTATTAGACTGTATTTTGGTACATCTGTTTTCTCCCTTCCTAGACTATGAAGTAATAGATAGTTACTGCTTTTATCTCTCTCAGATTCCTTTCTAAGAGCCGAGAGTGAGGGGAGGGTGTCCAGATGCTTCTTGCAGCAGGAACTGAGCTCTGCAGAGGGTCTACTTACGCTGCTGGGCTGACCCTCATGGGTTGACACTGCTCTTTTCTTTTATCATGAAAAAATAAAATCCTCAAAGTCTTTGGGAGTCTTCAGAAAAATGGGAGATACTACATACATGTTAAAGAATCATATCTTGTGTATAGAAGTAATAAGACCATATGGAATTACTGCACTAAAAGAATAGTTTAGCTTTTTATTCAAGACAAAAAAAATGTATTTTGAAATGCTGCTAAATATTGATGCTGACAGTGTTTTTCTCCTGTGAGTGACCCAAACATATTATAAATAGTTGGTAAAGGGAATGGAGCCTGTGTGTTGAGGAAAATGTTGCACTAGCTGTGCCCAGACTGAGTATGACAGCTTTGTGATTATGGGAAAACAAATTCTTAATTTTTTTTTCTTTCTATTCCAAAGATGCTTTCTGTGGGGTGGCCATTAAGTCTAGAAATATAGATGATACAATTTTGTCATTCTTTGTAATGTAATATCAATAAACCATTTGTTAAAGATTTGCCTGGTTTCCAGACTTGGTGGCCACCTAATGTAATTCTGGTTCTCCTCTGGGAAGGACAATGAAATTTATTCCTGTTGCCTTAAAAATAAATACCCCTCTTCATGCATCGTGATTGTCCCTAAGGAGGGTTCTTTGCTATTCCTGAGAGTGACTTCTAACTCCTCATACTGAAGAGAAGGGGGGGCGGGGAGCCTATTTCAGCACGCCTCTGGTGTTGCAATGCATTGTTTATTTTCTGAAGATGTCCTGGAGAATCTCCAGTCAATTCCCTGGCAGATGTGTTCTGTATGGTAATGATTGCATCTTCCTTACAAATACTGCCCCGCTCTTGACAGTTCCTCTCCTCTATACCTTCGTGAGAATGTTCTTTGACTACCTTAGTGGAAAAATAGACTGGTCTCCTCCTCATTCTCTGAATCACCATGTTACTTTTTGGGTGTATGCAATGGAGATGCCCAGTTCAGGTCTGTGAAACATTAGTGCATGATAATAGACTTCTAGTGCTTTAGAAGAGCCGTGTTTGAATGCCGGTTGGTGGGGACAGGGTGAAAATCAGACCTGTAGGTAAAGCTCAGGTTTCCTGGGGAACCAGGTACGGAGAAAACAAACCTGATATGAAGAAAGTTGCACAATTTAGACTAGTACTGCCATGGAGACAATTTCTAAAAACTAGGAAAAGTAGAGAGTTAAGGTTGTTTTATGGGTAATTCAAGAGAGGAATGTGTGTGTCCTTTTGGAAGTAGAAAAATCTACATGACTCTTCCTTTACTTCTCTTTGTGTTTAACAGACTCCCTTTGGAGTTTTTGAGAGAGTTATGGGAAATGGCTGGTCCCTGATGCCATACTCTAGTTCTCAATCCTTCCCTCCTCTCCTCCAGCAGAATAGATAGTTATAGTCAGTGTGGGAGCCTCTCAGTGTCTCAACAGCATTTGCTGTTTCTGTGCTTGGTGAGGGCCCTGTGCTTGGTGAGACCAATAAAAAAGACAAACACCTTTCCATGCGTCTTTGAAAGATGATACTTATTTCATGTTCAGTGGCCTAAAAAGTCTATTTCAGATTTTCTTCAACAAGCTCTCTGGCATTTTCTCCAGTAATTTTGTAAAAAATTAAAATTCTCTTGAAAATATTTTGATAAAAGCTAAAGGGACATCTTTTCTTGGTTTTTCTTCTACTGCCACAGATACGGTTCCTTCACAGTTCTTCAAAGAGAGTAATTTGGGTGTCTATAAGATTCCTACCGGTCCACATATTCTGTGATTTAGCCAGTTGTGAATTAATTTTGCTTTTCATTGTCTGAACAGGCTTCCCACTTACTTAGAACTTGGAGACATTGCTGTGTTTAATATCCTTTAACACTAAGTCAGACATAAAATAAGTATCATTTACTGAAGGCCTTTGGGCAATAGGTAAAGTTCTAGGACCTTAGCAAACACTCATTTAATCTTTCAAGCATCCTTTGAGATAGGCATGAGGCCATGTTTATGAACAAGGAAGACAAGGGTCAGAGATGTGAAGCATCTTGCCCAGGCTCTTGCTGCCAACAGACAGTCCAGCCAGGACTCACACCCAGGTTTTCCCGATTCTGCAGCCTGCGTTTGTTCCTGGATGTTAACTGTGTCCTGTCCCAACCAACCTAGGGTGCTGAGCCTGCTTGATTTTGCTCGTATTTCCAAGTGGCCTCGTCAAAAGTAGCAGAAGTGACATTCAGCTCTATATGGGACTGTTCTCCCCCTCCCCGCTTTGCTTAAGCAAAGGGAGCTGCTAGAGGAAGATCTGAGCCTTTGATCTTCTTTCCTAACTTCTCACTTATAAAATGAAAGGCTGTTGAAATAGGCTGGGCTTGGGTCCAGGCTAATCTGTGGAGGGGTCAGGTTCCTTCATGTTCCTCACCTACCTATGCTTTTGGTATCCATGGTATTGTACCCCTAAGGGACCTTAACACTTCAGCCGCCTTCAACTCTAGTGCTCCCTGTAGATCTGGGCTTCTGGGAGTTAGATGCTACTCACTTTTCTTCCCTGATACCAGGAGAAATCACTCCCTCACTCCCACCCCCAAATAAGGCCCTGATGATAAACATCCTTCCTGAAGTGCTGGCAGGTGATGGAGCCCCCAGCATACCATCTTGCCTATGTCACATTGCATATTAACATGATCCTGAATGCTACATTCACACCTTTGCCTGCCATCTGATGTGGCACTGCTTGTCATGCACAATTCTGGCGGAAACCAGGGGAGATTGGCTTCCTGTGTTATCTGCCCTGCCCAGGGTCACTCCCCACCACCCTCCAGCAGCCAAGCTCAGATGAGCTCCGGCTTTACCCAGGGTGTGCCCCTCCCTTTGGTAGGGAAGGAAAAAGGTAATAACAGCCAATGGATAAGGGGGATTCTTGGAAAGAGCTACTGCTGTGGCTTCGCCCACCTACCACTTAAAAATGTTGTTGAGACAGGATGGTTTTAGATAGATGGGTGCCTGTGCAAAACCATAAATAGGACTGTTAGAAAATTTAGTTCACTAAACTGATTTCAGTATTTGACTTTAGCTGTTTAGCAGTTTAAACAGCTTACCAGCCTGCTGGGGGTCCTGCTTAGGTCATAAAGACCACAAATTTCAAATATGTTAAGGCATAGGCATTCCTAGTAGTTCCTGTTTATTGGTACTTAATGCTAAGTGCATTATGTGCATTGTCTAATTAAATCTGCAGTAGTTACCATAACGTAATAGATGTTTTAGTTATCTTGCCTCTGTGTAAAAACTGCAATCATTCTGTTCACTTAAGTTTATATTTTCATGTATCTATAGGGATTAATCAAGAAATCCAAAAGGGCCTTTTTTTGTACCTTTTCCTCCTTTGAGTTCCCCATTCTAATTAATAGGTAAAGCAGTGTTATTTGATTGTACCTGGAATCTTTGCTTTTGGCACTCTGGTGCTGAGGCAAGAAGTGGGCACTCAGTGGGTCTTGGTGGTAGTTGCACACTGTATATACAGAGAGCATATATCTCATCTGCACTCTGCTGAGTTACAGGATCTTGGGAGACATTCATATCTACCTGATGAATTTCATTTATTACCTTTCATTTAAAACATAGTATCTTTTTTTGCTGCATTTAATTTTGCCAGAGAGGCAATTCATAAGGCCAAGTTGTGTTCTTAGTATGAATTGCTTTCTTTTTAATTCCCCCTGCATTTTTAGTAACTCCCTGGTCTATTTGGTGTCTCAGAAGGAGAACCTAGCAATGCAGCCTGTTTTTTTTGTTGTTGTTGTTTCGTTTTGTTTTTTTTTTTTAATATGGGAGTGTGGTCTAGTCATAAGTTATCATCCCTTTCCACATATAACTGATCCAGTCTGGTTTCTAGATGAAGAGTGTGCAAGAGCCAGATGTTGGGAAACCCATGAAGCCGTATTTCAACTATGAAGAAAAATATACTTCCTGCATCTGTTGAGATATACTATAATTACAGTTGTTCATAAATGCCATACCTTATCTTTCTTTTAACAAATTGCACAATTCTTGCCAAAATAAATGCCATTATTCCGTATGCTTCAGGGAAATTCCCCCAATTTGATCAGTGAGCGTGTGTGTGTGTGTGTGCGTGTGTGTGTGTGTGTGTGTGTGTGTGTGTAGGGAGAGGGAGGGAGAGATGGTGAAACATTTCCAAGGGGACAAGAGCCCTTGGATGGCATGGATGTGCATTCCTTCCGGGTAATAATTACGCTATTCCAGGAAACAGCATGTGTCTTCCTGGAAATAAAGATTTCCTGTCTGTAACTTTTGCAAGTTACACCAAGTGCACCTTGTGATTCTCCCTGGGGTTGGTGTGTGTCTAATTCCATTTCATAAAACCTTTCTTCATTTTAAAGCTTTGGCTGTGAAGTCAGAAATGTGCTAAATAAAAACAAACTGTTTTGTATTTAATTTAGAGAAGGGTAAAGGGAAGAAAAAAAAAACTCAGTCTTTATGTAAGCTCCAAGGTGTTAGGGCTTAGAGGGTTTTTCTAGTTTTATGAGAATTTGTACTACTGATTTTTATATATTCCTGTTTTTGAGATGAACAGATCTCTGGGGAAATTGTTGCATTACAATGGCGTTTCACTGTGACCCCTCTCAAGCTCAAATCTGTTCTCTTAAGCCAATGACAACTTGTCACTTCGGTTTACTGTCCTGTGAAAAGTCAGCTCCAGTTTCCCAGAAATTGTGTGTTTACGATGAGTCAGTGCTTTTCTTCAGTGAAAGTTGTCAGCCTTCTTGATTTGGGTGTATGTGCTTAATTCAGAGTATCTAAACCTGTAGTCTAATCTGTACATGCTCTCCTAACTGTTAATTGTTATTGACTATTTTGATTATCTTGCTTGAAGATTGATTCCTACTTTTTAATTTGATAGAAATAAAGTTTTTTTTCCTGCTTATAACTAGTGAATTAATTTAACATTTGTATTGCTTTTTACACTTGAGAGTATACATCTTCATAGCTCTTCACATTTATACTATTCTGTGACCGCTTCATTATCAACATTGTTATCTCCAATTTGCAGATGAGGAAAATAGTGAACACAGTGTTGCCTGGATGAGGTGACAGTTGGTGGCAGAGCAAGATCATGAACCTAAGCATTATGATCCCCAGTCTCCTTTTCTGCAACACCATGTTGCCTCACTTTGTATACATCAAGCACTTTTTTTTATCTAGCACTTCATTCTTTGCATATTTTCATAAACATTCTTTAGTTTTGTTCTTGAAACAACTGGATGATGTGAGTAGATTCTCCCCCTACCTTGCAGATTAGGAGACTGGATCAGAGGATGTGAGTCTAAGATCATAGTGTCAAGGGCCAACTCAGCAGAAGCAGGAAACTCAGGAGACCTGGCTGCTGGATGCTAGAGTCATGGAGGAAATACAGCCAGCCTCTGCAGAAGCCTTCCTGCAACTGGGGGGTGGGGGGGGGGAGGGAGGGGGGGAGATGGGGGATGCCCTGGCTTCTCCCAACCTCACATTCTCCTGTCTCCTGCAGGGGCTTCCCCTTAGCTGGGTTCCAAAGCTCACTGACCTAGAAGCCTGAGGAAATGTCCCACAGGCCTCCATGCCCCTAGAAGGTGAACCGGATATGGTGGCTATGTGGTAGATTGTATCAAAGTTAAAGCCATTCACTCTTTAGGAGAATTTTACTTTTCTGCCCCATTGGCTTTATGTTTGGGCGTACTGACTTGCTTTAGCCAATGAAATATGAGCAAAAATGAAGTGTGCCACTTCTGAGCGGAAGCTTCAGGAGCCAGAGCATGGTCACCAATCTCTTTCCTTCTCCAATGAGACTGTCGGTCTCCTAGGGCTCTTCTTTCAACTGGGATCCTAAAATGGACGTGGAGCAAGATTAGTCCATGATGGATTAGTACTGTGCATGAGAAATAAACCTTTGTTTTTCTCATCCCCTGGGATTTGGGTGGATTTGGTACAACAGCATAATTTAGTTCAAGCTGACTGATAGAAAATGGGCCCAAGACTAGTATATCATGTCATCTAGTTATAACTTTGATTCTCTTATCAAGCACTATTAGGCTCTGGGGTTGCAAAGATGAATAAGACCCAGTTTTTGCCCTTGACTTCCTTAGTCTCCTGGAGGAGATGGAAATATATTTAGATAATTATACATAACTGTTGGGATTATTCACTGGATTATAATTGAGAATATACAGATGTAGTAACTTTTTCAGCCAGCCAACTAGACCAAGGAAGAACTAATATTTGAGCTGAGTGATGGAGGAAAGAGGGAACCCAAGCAGAGGGAATGGTATGTGGGCAGAAGTATGAGCACATAGGCCAGGTGGAGGTCAGACAGGTATGGAGCAGGACTGGGGAGATAAAGGTAAGATTGAGTTGTTTGGGGAAGTTGTACTGACCTGGTCTTAACTTTGTTTGTAGTAGACAGTACAGAGTCTATGCCAGAAAGTGACTCATGAGATTTACATGATAAAATTGTACTACAGATGTGAAGTAAGGTGTGACTGAGTTTAACAGAAAGGGATGGTTGGATTATAACGAGTATGGGGTGCCTGGGTGGCTCAGTCGGGTGAGCATCCGACTTCAGCTCAGGTCATGATCTCGCTGTCCGTGAGTTCGAGCCCCGCGTCGGGCTCTGTGCTGACAGCTCAGAGCCTGGAACCTGTTTCGGATTCTGTGTCTCCTTCTCTCTCTGACCCTCCCCCGTTCATGCTCTGTCTCTCTCTGTCTCAAAAATAAATAAACGTTAAAAAAAAAATAACAGGAGTAAAGAAGGGTTAAATGTCTCCAGGGGAGGGGTGCCTGATTGGCTCAGCCCTTAAGCATTCCGCTCAGGTCATGATCTCATGGTTCATATGTTCGAGCCCTGTGCCAGGCTCCACGCTGGCAGTGCAGAGCCACCTTGAGATTCTCTCTGCCCTTCTTCCACTCATTTACGTATGTGCACATGCACTCTCTAAATAAACTTAAAAAAAAAATGTCTCCAGGGAGAGATTGGAAACAACAATGAAACGGGGGGTGAGTATAAGGCCGTAGGAAGTGACAGAAGCTGTGGAGACAGCAGTGCACTGCTTTTCCTCAAGGGAGAGTCACTGCTCAGCTCCAGCCAATTGTTGTTCCTGGGGATGCTGGCAATGCTACCCGGTCATTCAATTTAATTAAAACAATGACAACAACAAATACATTGCACAGGCTAAACTATATTAAGCCAATCTGGGACTAATGGTTTAGACAGAGACACACCAGAGGTTAGGAATGAGGGTCATAGTGGCTCGATAGATGTCTATGAAGTAAGAAGGTAGGATATGTGAAGGCAAACAAGTATGAAGGTGAGGATTGTCTAACTTTGAGGAACAAAAAAAAAGTTGTGTAGTTGTATAGAATTGTGGTTTGTCAGAGGATACCACCTATTCAAATAAATCACTTGAGTTTTTTACCCTAGAGTTCAACTGAGTGTGATTTTTTCCCTTAATCCTTTTCAGCCAGTGAATATGTAAGCATCCAATAATTAAATGAAAACCATACCCATACTTAAGGAAACCTCCTTAAACTGTGTATGTGTATTTTAAATATGTGTGTATGTATATATATATATGTATATATAACGCACGTGTGTGGAACAATTACATCTATGTGTATATATGCATATGTAATAGGAGGTAGCTAAAATTTATTGAGGGTTTGCTCTGTGGTGCCAGGCAATAAGCCAAGCCTTATGTACAGCTAGAAGTAATGAACCTGAGGTTCAGAGAAATTAAGTTATTCAAGATCACTCACCCAGTAAGTGGTAGAATGAAGTCCTCACTCCAAGTGCTCACTTTTGATTACTCAGTTGTTCTTACTCATTCTGACTCTTGTTGCCCAAAGGGACCACAGTTAAGCGCTGTGCAATCAAGGGACCTGTGGCCTTGGGCAGGAATTCCAGGAGTCAGGGTACACCTCCACTTGGAGGTAACTAGACTTGAGCAGTGTTGAGTCTCTCTAGTGGCCAGCTTTTCTCCTAGCCAGAATCCTGTGGCCAGTCCTTTTGATAAGTCTCTTCCCTCCCATGGAAGATTAGATCTCATATTACACCAGGAGCTGACACTTTGCATTCCCCCGTTTAGAGTCATGTACCTTGAGAAAAGAATAAGGTTTCCTGACAAGGAAAAATCAGTGATACCAAAATGAATGCTACATATCTAGATCAGTCGGAACAGATCAGCCACTCTTGTCACAGTAATGGCCCACATACACTGACCACTCTAGATCCACTATGTCATATGCATCAACCATCCTGGGTGCACTGACCGTATCGGACTACTGCGGACATGTTGGCCACCAGACATAACAACTACCCTGGACATATCATATGCACCCACTGCAATATGGAAACAATGTATCAGTGTGACAGGGTCAGAGAGAAGGGGTGCAGGCCAAAATTGCTTAGAGACTTGAATGAACCATCTTCTGTATTTTATCTATATAAGACCCTCTGTTGCGTTTCTTCATTTGAAACAAAACAAACAAAAAACCCAGCCTAATTGTCTAATGCTCACATGAAAGCCTCACCTAAAAATTTACAAATGTTGGCATTTATCAACTGAGGTTAGATAGCTAGGACTCTTTGAACATAGATGGCAGATGTCTAAACCTTAATCTTTCTGCACATCTTCCAAAAACCACATAGACCAAGGACGGCAAATAAAATCGCAGTTAATTCACCACACAACACAATTATATCTACTGCACATAGCAGGAAATAGAAGACTGCAAAACCCCTTTTCATTTGAGTGGGAAAATAGATATATGAAATCAGCACCAGCTATGGACCTGTGTGGAAGTGGAGAGGTAGGAATTATTTGGGGAAAGTATTGAGAGGGCACAGCTTCTGGGAGACAACAAAGGAACTTGAAAGGAGTAGCTATCTCTTAAGAGATCTGGTGATTAAGAGGGAAGAATAAAGAAGTTTGTGGAAATTCAGGGTTCTACAGAAATAAGATCTTCATGAAATCTGACATACTAAACTCTCCCTAACACCCCTGCACACCCCAAATAAGAGATGCTTTTCATTAAGGAAATTGCGTTTCACTGTACCAACTGAAGAGGGTACTCTTGAACTAAGAAACTAGTAAGTCACTCAGATCCTTCAACTCCATCTGTAAATACACCTGATTCAGAAAAATCCAGAAGTCTTAAAAATGAAGAGGAAAAGGCAGCCAACATCCACACAAAGTTACTTTGAAAAGGAAATTAATTAGAATCAAAATTCTTCAGCTGATGAAAATACTCAAGCCCCAACCCTGAGGCAAGAAGAAACTGTATCACAGCTCTCCAATATGAGTCAAATACAGTTAGACAATCAATAACAGATTTGAAAAAAAAAACACAAATCAGAAATTCACAAATGCAGAAGAAAAGTGGGCACAGAACAAAAAATTTGTGAAACAAGAATTGCCTGACTACAGAAAAGGGAGTGAAGAAAAAGACAATGGTCTTCCAAATTAGGACCAAACTGCAAGGTGCACGAAGAAGAAAAGATTCAATAATGCATACATCGGAACATGAAATGAAATTTTCCAAGAGAATTAAGCTAAGAAAAAGTAAAAACCTCAGAAAAAAAATAATAGCTATAGAAGACAAAGAAGATCTAACACACCTATAATTGAATTTTCTAAGAAAGAAAAACAACAAGTCAAAACCAATGTTTAAAGCTATAGTCTAATAAAAACATATCAAAAGATAAATAAATGAAAGAAATCCTGAATCTACATATTAAAATGGTACACTGTGGAACTGTGGGAACTTAGAAGAGTCAATTTTAAGACATATTCTACCATACCTAGGAAAACATATCTGGGCTCCCAGGCAAAGAGACTAAGTGATTCAAACACAAATTAAAACCACAATGGGGCAACATTGTCAAGGAAAGAAAGTGTACTAAGGATTTTATGTACAGCCAAGCTGACTTTCAGTTATCAAACAAATGTGGCAAAAAAATGTTTATAGTTGCTGACTCTGAGTAAAGGGTACCAAGGATAGTATTCTTTTAACTTTTCTGTAGATAGGTACTTTTCTAAATATTAAGTTGGGGAAAATGTCTTAAGTTTAAAAAAGTATTGCCTATTTATTGTTCTCTTAATTCCTCTCCCCAGCCTCTGGCAACCCCTAATATACTTCTATCCATGGATTTGCCAATTCTGGACAATTTCATATAAATGGAGTCATATTAGTGGCCTTTTGTGATTGGCTTTTTCACCTAGTGTAATGTTTTCAAGGTTCATCCATGTTGTAGCATGGATCAATAATTCATCCCTTTTTATGGCTGAATAATACTCTATTGTGTGGATATACCACATTTTTTAAATTCATCAACTGGTGACACTTTGGGTTTTCCCACATTTTGGCCATCATGAATGATGCATTTGTGTATAAGTTTTTGTGTACACATATGTTCTTAATGCTCTTGAGTATCTATTTAAGAGTAAACTTACTGGGGTCACATGGTAAACCTATGTTTAGCTTTTTGAGGAACAGCCAAATTATTTTCTAAAGTGGTTGCACTATTTTACATTCCCACCAGCAATGAATGTTTCATTTTTTTGCACATTCTTCTCACTCGCTTTTTGAGAGAGAGAGAGAGAGAGAGAGAGAGAGAGAGAGAGAGAGAGCAAGTGCACATGAGCTGGGGAGAGGCAGTGGGAGAAGGAGAGAGAATCTTAAGCACGCTCCACTCAGCACAGAGCCCGACGTGGGGCTTGATCCCACGACTATGAGATCATGATCTAAGCTGAAATCAAGAGTTGAACACTTAACTGACTGAGCCACCCAGGTGCCCCTCAACACTTGTTATTGTGTCTTTTTGATTATAGCCATCCTTGTGGATGTGAAGTGTTATCCCATTGTGGTTTCGATTTATATTTTCCTAGTGATGTCTAGCATCTTTTCATATTTTGTTATTGGTCACTTGTATATCTCTTTTGGAGAAATATCTATTTAAATATTTAGCCCAGGGGTGCCTGGGTGGCTCAGTTGGTTGAGGGACTGCTTCTTGATTTCAGCTCAGGTCATGATCTCATGGTCATGGGATCAAGCCCTGCATTGGGCTCTGCACTGACGGTGTGGAGCCTGCTTGGGATTCTCTCTCTCTCTCTCTCTCTCTCTCTCTCTCTCTCTCTCTCTCTTTTTCTCTCTCTCCACCCCACCTCCCACCCTCCCCTACTGGTTCTCACATGCTCTCTCTCACTCTTAAAAAAACACTAAAAAAGTATTTGTCCATTTAAAAACTGGGTTGTCTCTTATTGTTGTGTTTTAAGAGTTCTTTATATATACTGTATACTAGACTTTTCAGATGTAACATTTGCAATATTTTCTCCCATATATGTATGGGTTGTTTATCACTTTTGTGATAGTGTACTTTGAAACACCAAAGCTTTTAATTTTGATGAAGTCCAATTTACATACTTTTTCTTTTTTTGTGTTTTTGGTGTCATATTTAAGAAACAATCCATAGTCACAAAGATTTTACATCTATGCTGTCTTATAAGAATTTCATAGTTCTTACATTTAGGTCTTTGATCTAATTTGAATTAATTTTGCATATGGTTTGAGGCAGGAGGTCTAACAATTTTTTTCATGATGTGCAGATATCCAAACACCACTTGCTGGAATTACTATTTTTTCTCCATGGAGTTGTCTTCATAACTTGGTTGAAAATCCACTGACCATAGATATATGATTTTATTTCTGGACTCTTAATTCTATCCCATTGATCTATATGTCTGTCCTTATGCCAATACACACAGTCTTGATTACTGTAGCTTTGTTGTACATTTTGAAATAGAAAACATGAGTTCTCCAACTTTGTTCTCTTTCAAGAATGTTTGGCTCTTCTGGGTTCTTTGCATTTCCATATGTATTTTACAATCAGCTTGTCCTTGCCAATTTCTGCAAAAAAGACAGGTGAGATTTTGATAGGGATTGTGTTTAGTCTGTAGATACATTTGGGGAATATTGCCATTTTAACAATATAGTCTTCCAATCCATGAACATGCGATGTCTTTCTATTAATTCTTCAATTTCCTTCAGTGATATTTTATGATTTTTACTGTATAAGTCTTACATACTTTAAAATTTTTTATTCCTAAGTATTTTGTTCTTTTGATGCAACTGTAAATGAAATTGTTTTCTTAATATTTTCAGATTGTTCATTGTTAGTGTATAGATATATAATTGATTTTTGTATATTGATTTTGTATCCTGATACACTGCTGAAATTCTTTTTTAGCTCTAATAATTATTATCTTTCATGTTCAAATTGTCCCAAACTTGGCAAGTAGGATCCTTTTCAAGATGTTATTTCTTTTTGATATAGCTCCATCCATGTTTGAACACTTACTTGATTTTTGGCATAAGATCTCAGAGATATCTTGCATTTCCCTTCTAAGACCTGGTATTAGCCATTTCTCCACAGAGCTCTAGTTTCTTTTAGTGGGGTATGATATTTAGAAACCACTAAGATCTTGGTACCAGCTGTGTTCGTTGTTATTGTAGTGACATTAGACAGAATTAAGAATACAGTAAAACCCTGGATTGTAAGTAACTTGTTCTGCAAATTTTCCACACGACAAACAAACATTTCTAATAAACTTTAACTTGATAAATGAGTGATGTCTTGCAATACAAGTACTACATGACACTGAATATCACATGATCACAACTGAGCCAATGGCAGGATTGTGGGTGATGCTCAGATGCTTGGTCTCCGTGTTTGGCAGAAATCAGTGATTTTTCAGAATATTGTAAGGTGCCCACAACTGGCACTAGTGTATTTTTTGTCACTTCAAAGCATCTATGGACAGTCCTTTGCTTTTCCATACAAGAGTAAGCTTAGGAATGCTTTGCTTCATTCTAGGTCAGGTCTGCTGCCTTATTGCCAGTTACATTAAATACAATATATGACAAGAGTTTATTAATAATGTACTGTAGTCAACATCTGTATGAGCATATATAATGGCCCCCTTGCAGAAAAAGATTCCATTGAGCCAATAGAAAGCAGTGATTCCGTTATTGATAGTGAAAGTCGTCCTACACAATAATCCTCTCTCTTGTCTCTCTCAAACCAGTCACAAAGGTTTTCAAAGGTAAGTGCAGGTTGATTTGTTTATTTTTCATATATTTTGTATTTTCTTTATTATTTTGTATTATATTACAGTATTATAATCATTTAAAAAATGTTTTTGATGTTTATTTTGGAGACAGACAGAACATGAGTGGGGGAGGGGCAGAGAGAAAGGGAGACACAGAATCCAAAGCAGGCTCCAGGCTCTGAGCTGTCAGCACAGAGCCCGATGTGGGGCTCGAACTCACGAACTGTGAGATCAGGATCTGAGCTGAAGTCTGACTAAGCTCAACTGACTAAGACACCCAGGCGCCCCTGTAATCATTTTTATATGAATATTTTTGGGTTGTAGAACAAATCATCCGAGTTTCCATTATTTCTTATGGGAAAATTCACTTTGATATGTAAGTGCTTTGGATTAACCAGCATGTTTCCAGAATGAACTATCCTTGCAAATCAAGGTTTCACTGTATATATATTTTTTCTGTTTTTTACTTTTTGTTATTTTTTATACTGCAGTGTAATTAACATAAAATGTTATATTAGTTTAGGTGTAATATAATGATTCAATAGTTCTATACATTACTCAGTGCTCATCATAATTAAGTGTACTCTTAATTCCCTTTATCTATCTCACCCATGCCACCAGCCACCTTTTTCCTGGCAACCACCAGTCTTTCTCTGTATTTAAGAGTCTGTTTTTTTTGTTCTTGTTTTTTTTCTCTTTGTTCATTTGTTTTGTTTCTTAAGTTCCACATATGAGTGAAATCATATGGTATCTTTCTCCATCTGACTTATTTCATTAGCATTATACCCTTTAGGTCCATCCACTTTGTTACAAATGGGAAGATCTCATTCTTTTTTATGGCTGAGTAATATTCCTGTGTGTGTGTGTGTGTGTGTGTGTGTGTGTGTGTGTGTGTGTGTACCACTCTTCTTTATCATTCACCTATCATGGGCACTTGGGTTGCTTCCATATCTTGCTACTGTAAATAATGCTGCAATAAACATAGGGGTGCATATATCTTTTCAAATTAATGTTTGTTTTCTTTATGTAAATATCCAGTAGTGGAATTACTGGATTATATGGCAATTCCTTTTTTTTTTTTTTTTTTTTTGAGGAACCTCCAAACTGTTTCCACAGTGGTTACACCAATTTGCTTACTTATAGTGCATGAGGGCTCCTTTTCTCCACATCCTCTCCAACACTCGTTATTTCTTATGTTTTTGATTTTAGCCATTCTGACATGTGTAAGGTAATACCTCATTGTGGTTTTGATTTGCATTTCCCTAATGATTAGTTATGTTGAGCACATTTTCATGTGTCTATTGGCCACTTCTATGTTTCCTTGGGGAAAATGTTTATTCAGGACCTCTGCCTATTTTTTAATTGGATTTTTTGGGGTTCTTCTGGTGTTAAGTTGTATAAATTTTTTATATATTTTGGATATTAACCCCTTATTAGATATATCATTTGAAAATATCTTCTCCCATTCAATAGGTTGCCTTTTTGTTTTGTTGATGGTTTACTTTACTGTTCAGAAGATTTTTATTTTGGTGTAGTCCCAAATAAATTTGATTTTGCTTTTGTTTCCCTTGCCTCAGGAGACCTATCTAGAAAAATGTTTCTATGTCTGATGAAAAGAAATTACTGCCTGTGTTTTCCTCTAGGAGTTTTAACTCTTTAATCCATTTTGAGTTTGTTTTTGTGTATGGTGTTAGAAAGTTGTCCCGTTTCACTCTTTTGCAAAACCACTAAGATCTTGGCACCAGGTATGCTCATGGTTATTGTGGTGACATTCGACAGAGTTAAGAAATATATATATATTTATTTAAGTTACAAGTTCATTCATACAGTATTTTCTTTTTTCTTAAGCATTTTTTAAAAATATTTATTTTTGAGAGAGAGCTTGCGTGGGGAGGAGCAAGGAGAGAGTGGTGACAGAAGATCCAAAGTGGGCTCCATGCTGACAGCTTGAGCTTGAGCCCACAAACATTGATTCTCTTGGCCTTGTGCATATGATATCTGTATAGTTTTACTCATTTTCCACTTCTTTTTTTAATGTTTGTTATTTTTGAGAGAGAGAGAAACAGAGTAGGAGAGGGGCAGAGAGAGCGGGAGACAGAGGATCAGAAGTAGGCTCTGCACTGACAGCAGAGAGTCAGATGCCGAGCTCGAACTCAGAAACTGCGAGATCATGACCTGAGCCAAAGTCAGATGCTTAACCAACTGAGCCACCCAGGAACCCCTCCACTTCTTAATTCTAATTGTCTTCTCTTGCCTGATTGAATTGGCAAATATTTTCAATGCAGTTAAATAGTAGTGGAGACAATGACATCCTTACCTTGTTCCTGATCTTAGAAGGAATGCCTCTTGTGTTTCTCCATTAAATAGGAATTTTAAATTTTAAATTTCCTCTGCTTCAAAAGTTGTATATGTCTCTTCCATTGATTTTTTCCTAAGGAGTTATAATTACATGACTATATTATATTCCATTGATTTCTGTTTTTATCTTATTTCTTTCTTTGTACTTTCTTTTGGGTCAGCTTGGCTTTTTCTAGCCTTTTGAGTTGAGAATTTTATTCATTTATATTAATTGTATCAGTTTTACATGAATTTAAGGCTATAAATTTTTGTGCAATTATTATACTGATGTATCACAAATTCTGAAATGTAACATTTTTTCTTTATATGAATTATATGAACATTTTCTTTTCATGAATACTTGAAAAGAAGGTGTGTTTTCTATTATTGAACATCTTCATTTAAGGAAAGCTTTAAAAAGTTCAATTATTATATTTAAGTGTTATATCTGAGAAAAATGAGAGTATTATTCAGGATTATACTGCAATATATTAACATTATCTAATAACTTTTTAGATCTATTAGAACTCTAGTTTGGCTGATTACTTTTGTCTGTTAGAAGTCTGTACTTCTCAAAGTCCTAAGAAGATGGGATGTGCCAGTTGGCCAAAACTAGAAAAAGGAAGAAAATTTCATATTTTAAAATTATCCTGAAATGTTCTTCTTTTTTATGCTCTACCACTTATTCCTTTGTTGTATTTTTTTTCTGGAGTCAAAAAGACAGTTCAAAGAGTGATGTGAAGTTTCATTTTTGTCTTTGTTCTTACATTTTAAAAATTACAGAAATGATATGTGTTTAGTAAAGAAAAATGGGGTGGGGTATAAATTAATAATAGTCCCATTGCCCAAGTATAGCCATTGTTGACAGTTTGGTATTCCAATTTCTTTTCATCTGTGTATACATTTTCCTCACATATAGTTATAATAATAATTATTATGAATTTATATCCTTTTTTCTTATTGACATTATAGGGAAAGAATTTCCATATATTAACATATTATTTTCCTAAATGCTGTTTTTAGTACCTTCACATGTGGACATATCTATTCTATGATTGGATTTTTAACACTTTTGCCAAGTGAAAATCTGTTCTTCTAATTTATGAACAATACAAATTGCTATATAACATTCACACAGTACAGAAAAATATAAAATTATGCCCTTAATTCTTTCACCTAGAGGGTGAACTCTGCTAATATCTTCATACCCAATTTCCTGTATCTCCCTACTTATCATAAATGCGATCACAGTTTACTAACCTATAGCCTTAAAAATTTTTTTTTAATGTTTATTTATTTTTGAGAGAGAGAGACAGAGTGTGAGAGGGGCAGAGAGAGAGGGAGACACAGAATCCGAAGCAGGCTCCAGGCTCTGAGCTGTTAGCACAGAGCCCCATGCGGGGCTGGAACTCATGGACTGCAAGATCATGACCTGATCTGCAGTTGGATGCTTGACCGACTGAGCCAGCCAGATGCCCCTATAGCCTTAAAAAAAACAACAACTCAACAGTGCTGTTAACAATAACAACAAAACCCTTCCAGTATTATTTTGCACCAAAGAATGACCTTGTATAAGATGACATTTTTTTTGTTTCAAATTTGTAATATGAAAATTTCCAAACATTGGTATTGGTAGAGAGAGAGAACAGTTCAATGCATTCCATGTAACCACCATCCATCTTCAACACTTAGCAACTCTTGGCCAATCCTATTTCCTTTATATCCTCACCCATTTCCCCACTCTCAGATTATCTGTGCTTATTAATTGAATCCCAGGCTTAATGATGACTCAGAACTTCATAAAGTCGTGCACAGTTTTTGAGACCCTTTGTAATCTGGTCTAACTTTCCCACTGCATCTTTTGCCACATTCCCATGAGCCTGATACTTAAGTTATTTCAAACTAAGATGTGGCCACATCATTCTTCCAACATGCCTTGCTCTGTGGGGCTTCTGTGTCTTTGTATATGCTATTCCATTTTCCTGAAAGGTTTCTTCTTCTCTTCTCTGTCAAACCTTTCTTTATCTTTCATGGTCCAGCTCACATCACCTTATCCATGCAGGCTTCTCTAAAGTCCTCCTATGAATATTCCTGTACCACTTTGTACTACTTCTGCTTTTGCCTTATCACACTGCACATTCTGAGCAAGTACTGAAGCAGGGTGGGGTCCAGCCTGCCACAGGGCCTGATATGAGGAAAAAACTTGGTAAACAGCGTACATTGGAAATTTTGAAAAGTGTGCTTTAAGTTGACTTAACCATTTAAATCTATAATGATATTAAAAGAAAATATAAAAGATTTAGTTTTATAATACTGAAGTGTAAAGCCATTCATAATTAAGACATTTATAAAATAAAAGATCAAGAGCCCTGACTACAATAAAGAGTTAAATTTCATGTACAGGAAAATACTCTAAAGAATTAAAAGAAAAGTGACTAATGTGGAGGAAAATCTCACAGTATTTATATTGATATCCATAATGATATCCATAAAGAGCTCCTACAAATCAGTAAGAGAGAAAGCCAATAGAACAGTGAGTGAAAGATATGAACAGATAATACACAAAAGAAACATAAATGGTAAATAAACACGAAAGTCATTTAAACCTCTCAAGTAAAGCATCTTTTCATGTGCCTGTTGGCCATCTGGATGTCTTCTTTAGAGAAGTGCCTATTCATGTTTTCTGCCCATTTCTTCACTGGATTATTTGTTTTTCGGGTGTGGAGTTTGGTGGGTTCTTTATAGATTTTGGATACTAGACCTTTGTCTGACATGTCATTTGCAAATATCTTTTCCCATTCCATCAGTTGCCTTTTACTTTTGTTGATTGTTTCCTTTGCAATGCAGAAGCTTTTTATCTTCATGAGGTCCCAATAGTTCATTTTTGCTTTTAATTCCCTTGCCTTTGGAGATGTGTCGAGTAAGAAATTGCTGTGGCTGAGGTCAGAGAGGTTTTTTCCTGCTTTCTCCTCTAGGGTTTTGGTGGTTTCCCGTCTCACGTTCAGGTCCTTATCCATTTTGAGTTTATTTTTGTGAATGGTGTAAGAAAGTGGTCTAGTTTCATTCTTCTGCATGTTGCTGTCCAGAATGGATACAGAAGTTGTGGTTTATATATACAATGGAATACTACTTGGCAATGAAAAAGAATGAAATATGGCCTTTTGTAGCAACATGGATGGAACTGGAGGGTATTATGCTAAGTGAAATAAGCCACACAGAGAAAGACAGATACCATATGTTTTCACTCTTATGTGGATCCTGAGAAACTTAACAGAAGACTGTGGGGGAGGGGAAGGAAAAAAAAAGTTAGGGAGGGAGTCAAACCTTAAGAGACTCTTAAAAACTGAGAATGAACTGAGGGTTGACGGGGTGGAAGGGAGGGGAAAGTGGGTGATGGGCATTGAGGAGGGCACCTGTTGGGATGAGCACTGGGTGTTGTATGGAAACCAATTTGACAATAAATTTCACATAAAAAAATAAAGCCCTCAAGTAGAGACTTAAAAACAAAGAGAACAATGTAAACCATTTTTAGCTATCAAACTCTCAAAATTAAAAATATTAATAATATTTAGGATTGTGAGGTTATGATTTAAAAGCAAACTCATATGCTGTCACATGACACACAAATTGATAGAATCATTTTGCAGGGTAAATTGCCAGTACATATTAAAATTAAAAATTCACATTCCTTTGATCCTATTATTTCATTTCAAGGAATCTATCCTCTAGAATACATATATGCATAAAGTTATATACAAATGATATCCACTGAAATCTTTATTAAAGGAGCAAAAATTGGAAATGACCTACATACCTTACAGTAAGGATATGATTAAGTAATAATAATAAATCATAATCTACACTTTTATGGAATGCTATGCATCAGAAAAATTTTCAGATATATTATTAATGAAAAATAGGAACAATATGTAGATTATGATGCCATTTATGTAAACAATACTGTATGTCCATGTGGTGGATAGTAAGTCCGTAACTCAGGTGTAGAAGACATAGAACTTCTCTTATTCGTCTATACTTCAGTCTAATTTCTGTTTTGAATCCCCACCACATTGACTTTGTAGCTACACTCTCAGTGAATCTGAAGTGTCTTGTTCCTTTTCTGCAGGTCTGTATCTGACTTCCAAGGATATAGCCAAAGGGACAGCAGTCAGCCCATCTGTCAATGCAGGCATCTAGTGAGCTATTCATCTCCCTGTCTGATGCTTGTTCGTCCAGTTCACATGAGTGTACCTGTCCTGTCAGCCCCAGAGGTTCTGTTGTCTGCTCCACCCTGCCCATGGGCACGATAGCATTCTTCAGGCCCAGGACTTGTTCTGTTGCATTTGCTGTCTGTCAGGGCACTGGAGTACCTGAGAAACTGTCTACAGGCAGCTGCTCAGGATGCTGCCTCAGAGACAGATCACCGAGCCCTTCATTTCAGGACCCTCCAAAATCTATAGTCTTACCATTTTCTTTCAGTCTCCCTATTCCCCACTTACCAGGGAATGACCTCCAAGGTGGGAGAGTGACACGTGGGCCATTCCTGTGTCCTCCAATCTTCTACTTTACTTATTATGTTTTTCTAAGAGCTTTGCATATACTGGGATTCATCCTCATTCCAAGGGTTCTAAACTTTTGAAAAGCAAAGCCAGGGGAAGACCCTTATAACCCATATACTTGTTTTTTGTCTTCCTTCTGTCACCATGGCAATGAGCACAAAAAAAGCCAAAGTGTTTGAATTGGAGAGTTATGACAAGGAAGGAATTTGGTTAATATTTCTAAATCTTTTCTTGTGATAATTTTTAAAAGTTATTATTTGTTTGTTTATTTTGAGGAAGAGAGAGAGAGAGAGAGCCAGCAGGGGAAAGGCAGAGAGAGACAGGAGAGAAAGAATCCCAAGCAGGCTCTGTACTGCCAGCGCATAGCCCCATGCGGGGCTCGAACCCACGAACCATGAGATCGTGACCTGAGCCAAAATCAAGAGTTGGATGTTCAACTGACTGAGTCACCAGGTGCCCCTCTTGTGATATTTTTTGCTTGTATTTATTCATATTTGGAAATGTAGAAGAAAGGTCTGGAAAGGTATCTGTTAAATAGTTAACAGTGGCTTTCTGTGGGGAGGGCTGTGAAATGTGGGAAGCTTCAACCCTGCCATATGCCTGCAAGGAGAGAGCCTGACATTTGTGAATCCTGTTAATGACTCCACACAACCACAAACTAGAGGTTTGAAGCAAGTGACATGTACAAAAGAGACTCCTCCTTTTCTTCCTTGTTTGCTGATTCTTTATAAAGAGAGTAGGTATCACTTCTCTTTCATGTCCTTCAGACCAAGGATATGATTAATAAGTCATGGGTTCATCAAATGAGTTTCTGATCTATATCTAATTTTCAGTATTCTTCAGTGGACCCCAAACCCTATTTTATCTCTATTGTTTCAAACTTGTCCTGTGTTGAATTTTGTCACCAAAGCTGTTAGGGAGTAGTAAAGTCCATTGATACATTCTCTTTTACCATGTGTGACTGTCTGTTGGTTGAAGTCTAAACCTAAAACGAAGGAAGAGGGAAAGCAAAGGGTCAGGATCCAGTAGAACATGTAGTCCCAGATCAAGGCTCCTGCAGACATTGGTGGAAGGGGAAGCAGATCCATGTATGTGGAGCGAGGTCACACTACTTTCATCATACACAGGACTCTGTTCTTGGCCTTGGATGCTTCAGTGACTTGGAAGTAAAATCATATTGATTACATTTACAACTAGGAGAGAAGCACTGTCTGGATAAAAGAATCAAGATTTCAAAAGACCTTGAGTCTAGGTCAAAACAACAAAATTCACTTTAATGGAAATGAATGCCAACTTCCACATTTAAGCTTAAAAAATTCATTTGCAGAAGTATAGAACGAGAGGAACTTGGCTTAGTTGCAATTGTTATAAAAAAATTCTGAGATTTTAGATGACTGTACACCAGACTCTACACTATCCTAATGTTAAAAAAATCTTACTCCCTGCAAAACAAGTGAAATGGGCTTAGCTCCTATAATAGAAATGTAGTATTGTGTTCAGATTAATGGAGATCGTCATATCATTGTTCTCGGCACTGGACATGCTTCCAGATATAACATTAATAAAAAATATGAATAATATGTAGATTATAATACCATTTAGGTTAAAAATGTGTGTGTGTGGTACACATGAACTTAGTCTTACATTTACGTATCAAAATTTAGTTGCAGAAGTAAAATCTTCATATGTGTTTTTGCTTTTAATTTAAATCCAAGTTAGTTAACATATAGTGTTATAATGATTTCAGGAACAGAATTTAGTGATTCATCACTTACATATAACACCCAGTGTTCATCCCAACAAGTGCCTTCCTTAATGGCCATTGCCCATTTAGCCCATCCTCCCACCGACAACCCCTCCAGCAACCCTCAGTTTGTTCTCTGTATTTAAGAGTCTCTTATGATTTGTCTCCCTCTTTGTTTTTCTCTTATTTTTCCTCCTTTTCCCTATGTTCGTCTGTTTTGTTTCTTAAATTCCACATGAGGGAAATAATATATTCGTCTTTCTCTGACTTATTTTGCTTAGCATAATACATTGTAGTTCCAGCCACATTGTTGCAAATGGCAAGATTTCATTCTTTTTTTTTAATTTTTTTTTTCAACGTTTATTTATTTTTGGGACAGAGAGAGACCGAGCATGAACAGGGGAGAAGCAGAGAGAGAGGGAGACACAGAATCGGAAACAGGCTCCAGGCTCTGAGCCATCAGCCCAGAGCCTGACGCGGGGCTCGAACTCCCGGACCGCGAGATCGTGACCTGGCTGAAGTCGGACGCTTAACCGACTGCGCCACCCAGGTGCCCCAAGATTTCATTCTTTATGATCACTGAGTAATATTCTATTGTGTGTATATATATATATACATATATATATGTATATATATATGTATATATATATGTATATATATATATATACCATATCTTCATTATCCATTCATTTCATTGAATTTCATTCATTTTTAATGAATTTTTAAAATAATTTTGAAAATTTTAATGACTCCCTCCTCATGGCCATGTATCTTTGTAGACACTGAATATCCATATTTAGGCCGTATATGAAATATTTCAGAAGATTCCAGGTTCTACTTTTTATAAAGATGTTATGAAAGAAGAAAATATTCAGAGGATGGTGAAAAGGGCAGAGAAAGAGCAAAAGGAGGGTGTGAAGGTGAAGGTGAAGGACCTGGGGCTGGGTGTCCAAAGGGGACAAGAGTGCAGATTCCTTAGATATCAAAGAGCTGTAATGAGCAGCCCAAGGCAGAAAGAACTAAGGCGTGGGACTAAATGCTATAAAGAAGAGAAATCTGAACAAGGCAGGCCTGTAACGGTTACAACTATCCCATCATGGATAGGGCTGAGTTCCCTCTCCACTGTGTTCCCTGCCAGCTGGGATGATGATGATGGTCATGTGAACAATAATGGTTACTATTTATTATTTACTGTTTTTCACACATCATCTCATGTAGTCTTCCAACACTGCTATGAGGCTCAGAGAAGTAAGTAAATTGCCCAAATTTTTGGTGCCCATCCCACAAATCCACAAAAGAAGGGACAGTCCAGTATGTCTATATTTCAAACACTTTTTGCTCTAATCATTAAAATTTCTTAGCAAAATAATAGTTCAGCTTGTTTGAATATCCAGCATACAGTTTAACAACAGTAAATGTTCAGTGTACATGAGTTGAATAAAAAAGAATCATCATAAATGGGCATGAAACATAGTGTAATAAGGATAGGCTTTGAAAAAAAAAAGAATAGGCTTTGGAATAAAATACACACAGGGTTCTTGCGATGAGCCTAATGGGCGTGAAGCATGTTTCTGTTTTGTCTGTCCAATAGAAGTTTCTGCAATAGAAATTCTGTAACTATGCCATCCATGGGCACCTGGGTGGTCAGTCGATTGAATGTCGATCTTGATCTTGGCTCAGGTCATGATCTCACAGTTCAGGAGCTGAGGGAAGGTGATTTGGGGGTTCCTCCAAACCCCCTTGACTCTCTGTTCCTTCTGCCTATAATACCTACTTAGTTGACTTCTCTCCCTTTAGGTCTTTGCTCAAATTTTTTCTCTTAACCAGGTCTACCATGACTACTCTATTTATAATTTTTTTTCTATTTTTTTCTTTTTATTTATGTATTTTTGGGAGACAGCATAAGCAGGGGAGGGGCAGAGAGAGAGGGAGACACAGTCTGAAAAAGGTTTCAGACTCCGAGCTGTCAGCACAGAGCCTGATGTAGGGCTTGAACCCACGAACTGTGAGATCATGACCTGAGCCAAAGTCAGATGGTCAACTGACTGAGCCACCCAGGCGCCCCATGACTACCCTATTGAAACTGCGACCTATCCCTGCTCCTCCTTCCCCAACCAACATTCTTGGTCCCCCCACCCTGCTCTATTTTTTCTTTTATCCATACACTTACATCTTCTACCAAACTTCAAAGCTTACTTACTTATTTTGCCTACTGTTTATTATCTGTCTCCCCCATCTTCCAATAGAATGTAAGCTCCACAGAACAGGAATCATTATCTGATTCATTCCTTATGAATCTGAAGAGCCTAGGATAGTATCTGACATACAGTAGCTGATGCTTATAGAGTGCTATAAATAAATAAGTCATGTTTGTAAAATTCTTATCACTGTGCCCAGTATGGAGTAGTAACAAAACAAGAGTTCACACGTATTCATTGCCATTGAGTGTTTACAGACCTAGGAGGTGGGCTCTATTATCTCCATTTAGGTGAGAAAATGAGGCACAGAGATGTTAATGCAACTTTCTAACATCACTCTGCCAGTAAATTGTTGAGGCAGGATAGTGTGGCACCAGAGTCAGGCCTTTTAATAGCTATGCCATACATTTCTCTCAATAGACATCATTTATATTTTTAGATCAATTTAAAAGTGAATCAGCATAAAATTTTTTTAAGTTAATTTATTTTTGAGAGAGCAGAAGCAGGGAGGGGCAGAGAGACAGAGAGATAGAGAGAGAGAATCCCAAGCAGGCTCCATGCTGTCAGCACAGAGCCCGATGTAGGGTTCAATCCCACAAACTGCAAGATCATGACCTGAGCTGACATCAAGAGTCAGACACTTAACCAACTAGCCACCCAGGTGCCCTGTGCAAGAACATTAAATTGCCAAGTAAACTAGACTCAGTCCAGGTCTTTGAGGCCAAGCATGGTCCTCTTTTCATATTAATGGGAGAGAGAAACACAAGGTTTAGTTTGAGCATTGAAGGTACTTTAAAAAAGGTTTCTTATGGTTTTGATCTGTGATATTATGGTTTTTTCCTTGAATGATTACCCCTTTCTGTGCCCATTTTGCCATTTCATGAGCCTCTTGCAGAACCCCAATTTCCTGAGAGTAAGCTAATCACTAATTGGGAGATCCTGGGCATTCACTTGCTGGTTGGAGTTATTTTTTGGCTGGTGAGAGCCTGGGCTAGCTCGTCCCTGAAGATGACCTCAAATAATTCTGTCTTCCTTGTGTGGGCTCACCAGTCCTCCTATTAAGAGGCAGAGCTTATGACACCTCTCTAGAACAGCTGGGCCTGCGACTGATTTGATTAATAGAATATTAAGCAGGAAGTACTTTTTGGGAACATTTGAGCCAAGGCATCTGGAGATTTTTCAGCCAAGTCTTTGAGAAGCCTAGCAGTTTCAGCCTTCTCCCATTTGGAACCCAGCCATTGTCCTGTGAGGAGGTCTGAGCAACCATGTGGAGAAGAATCGAGGCTCTTGGCTAAGCACCCAGCTGACAGCCAGCACCATTTGTTAGCTACGTGGATGAGCCACCTGAGACGTCGACCTGCAAGCCCCGAACAACCCCAGATGACGTCATGTGGAGCAGAAGTGAGCTGTCCCTTTTGAGCCCTGCCCAAACTGCAAAATAAATGATTGTTGTTGTGTTAAGCCATTAAGTTTTGGGGTGGTTTATTATGCAGCAAAAGATAACTGAAATCTCTTAGAAGTCCTGAAAACATTTTACATGAGCAGTTTCTCCTCTCATACGAGGTCCCACTGCTGAAAATGTCATGGTTGGGAAGCTTTATGTAGGTATTACTCTTATTTTTCAGTCCACAGTTCTCCAAGTTTATGGCATTATGATGTAGTCTCTTGACTACATAGTCTCTTTAGTCTTGTAGTCTTGTAGTCTCTTTACTTTAGTCTTGTAGTCTTGTAGTCTCTTGTAGTCTTTAGTCTTGTAGTCTCTTTACTCCATAAACTTGGAGAACTGTGGACTGAAAAATAAGTTGAAGTGGGGACTGCCCTTAATTGTTTCCTATACTAACAATAGTCCTGTTAGAATTGCCACTAGGGTAACTAGAAACAACACCATTAATTCTACTGGTTCCAAAGATACCTGAGATGCCTTTAGGCTAGACAGTTTCTTTTATATTCTAGAGCCTTCTGTAAGGGAGGACTGACAACAGGACCCCTCAGGCATAAGAGAAGAGAGACATAGAATTAAATCATGAAGTTTAAAAGATGTGACTTTCACCAAAAATCAAGACCTTCTCATCCCTCTCTCTTTACACACACACACACACACACACACACACACACACACACACACACCTTCATTGAAAAAGAAGATGCCATTCTGTTAAAATTTGTCATTGACTCTCTAAATGGACACAGTATTATAATAAGCTACCATGTATTTTGCCTGTTGGGTTCATTACATGTAATAATAAAACACTGCAAACCTCTGAGTTAGGTGCTATTTACTGCCTCCATTTTACAGATGGGGAAACTGAGCCTTAGAGAAGCTGGGCAAGTTGGTAAGTGGCAGAGCTAGGATTCACACAACTCTGCCTAGCTGGAAAGCCTAGGTTCTTTCTACCAGCCCCTTTCCCCCTTCTCTCTCTCTCTCTCTCTCTCTCTCTCTCTCTCTCTCTCTCACACACACACACACACACACACACACACACACACACACAGGAGAATCTTGTATTCCATTGACTTTGAGGACTGTCATTTTCATGTTTCTGGACTTAGCTTTGTAAACACAATGACAGGAATGGAATTCAAGGTTTCTTTTCTTTTTGTTTTTGTTCCTACACCCAGTGATCCAGTTGTACAAATAAGTGGGCTTGTTTTGCATTTTTGACATTTGAAAAGAAATTCCATGTTGCTAGTGCTCATTAACGTGCCTGAGGGCACTTGGGTGTTTCTACTTAGATCTTCCTTCAGGCTGCATTCTTTTCCCATGGACTCCAGGGACTGGGGAGAAGGCTCCCCACTGGATCTGCCTGGAGCAAGCTGTGACTGTGGGAGCCAGAGGCTTTTGGCCTTGTTTCAGCTCTGAGCTGGAGGAGTGCCATGAAATCACATGATGTTTGGACTAAAAGGGCAAGCCAAAGAATGTCTTTCTCATCCCGCCCTGGCCAGTGAAATCCAAGCAGTGAGCAAGTGGGCCCCAAGTTGCTGCTTCGGTCCACTGGACAGGCCAGCACAATGGAAGAAAAGATGAGTCTCTAAGACAGGCCCACTGGGGCTCCTGTCACTTGGCACAATTCCAAAACCAGTGAGTGAGAGTCAGGACATACAGGGAAGGATGGTGGCAGATCCCAGAAGGAAATTTTTCAATTATCTGATTAAGTCCCCTCCACTAAAGGGAGTGAGGGTGGTAGTGGTGATTAAAGAAGTATAAGCTAGGAGAAGGGACCAACATTTTACAGATTATTGGGGTAATCAAGACTAGGTTCCAGGTGTCCTAATCCCAGGGCCAGGTAAGAGGACCCAGGAGCAAAGGGCAATCCTAGTCTAGGCTATGAGTTGGTGGCACGTGGCCACTATTCCTGAGTAGCACTGTTAATTAGATCACTTCTTCTGGGGCCTGTTTCTTTAGACTTTAGTCTGGATGCCATGGGGAGTGAAGGTTGGTACAGAAGAAAATTCAGCTTGTTGCTGATAGAGAAGATACTCACAGTCTCCATGCTCTTCCCGGTATCTTCCACTTTCCCTTCCTTATTGTGTATCTTCCTATTCTTCTGGATTAGAAAAAGAATAATATAGGACTGTCACATTAGTACTTTTTGAGTGTCATTTATCTAGACCACTAAGGGCCTCATACCAAACTGAAATGTTAATCTAGCCTTTCTTGACCGACCTGAGTCGCTGTGCTCCTGTGACCTTTCGAAGTCCTCCTGGAGACCTAGCAGATGGTCCCTGGCTTCCCACAGTGAGCCAGGGCTCATGATACAGTTGAGTGTAGCCATGAAGGCAATCTAGGTTGAATCCTGGCTCAACCTTTTTTTCGATATTGGAGCAAACTATACTAAATTGTAGATATGTAACTTTTTTAAAAAATTAAAATTTTATTTTAAAAATGATTATAGGTTCACATGCAGTTGTAAAAACTAAAACAGAGATCCCACAATCACTTGTTTTTAATATAATGGTAACATTGTGCAAAACTGTAATCTAAAATCACAACCAGTATGTTGACACTGACACAGTCAAGGTTACAGTAACAGTTCCATCACCACAGAATTCCCTGTGCTGCCCTTTTATAGCCACAACTACCTCCCTCATTCCTTGCATCCACTATATATTCTCTATTTCTATAATTTCTCCATTTCAAGAATGTTCTATAAATGGAATCACACAGTATGCAAGCTTTTGGGATTGGTTTTTTTAAGTCAAGAAAATTCTCCGGAGATTTATATAGTTTGCTGCCTGTATCAGTAGTTTGTTACTTTTTATTCCTCAGTATCATTTTGTGGTCTGCAGGTACCACAACATGTTTAACCATTCACCCATTTAAGGACATCTGACTTGTTTCCAGTTTGGGGCTATTACGAACAGAACTTGTATGTACATTTGTGTATAGGGTTTTGAGTGAACATAAGTTTTCTTAATTTCTGAGATGGGTACCCAAAGAGTACAATTTCTGGTCTTACAGTAGTTGTTTGTTTAGTTTTATAAGAAGCTGCTAAACTTTTCCAGAGTGTCTGTACCATTTTACATTCCTACTAGCAACGTATGACTAATCCAGCTTCTCCCTTTACATCCTTGCCAGCATTTGGTGTTGTCACTATATTTCCTTTGAGCCTTCCAATAGGTGTGTAGTGATATCTCGTTATGGTTTTAATTTGTATTTCCTTAATGGTTAATGATGCTGTGTATCTTTTCATGTGCTTATTTACCATCTGTATATCCTCTTTAGTGACATATCTGTTCATGTCTTTTGTGCATTTTCTAATTGGATTTTTTTAATGTTGAGTTTTGAGAATTCTTTATTTATTATAAATACAAGTCCTTTGTTGGATATGTAATTTGCAAGTATTTTTGCCCAGTCTGTAGCCTGTCTTCTCTTCCTCTTAACAAAGTCATTCACAGACCAAAAGTACTTAATTTTGATAAGGCCCAATTTATTGATTTTTCCTCTTATGGATCACACTTTTAGTAACAAGTCTAAGAACTCTTTGCTTAGCTCTAGATACTAGAAGATTTTATCCTACTTTGTTTTCCCAGAATTTTTATAGTTTTACATATCACATTTAAGCCTGCAACTCATTTGACTTGATTTTTGTATGAAATTTGAGGTTTAGTTTTGAGGTTCATTTTTTGCCAATGGATGTCCAGTTGTTCTAGCATCACTTGTAGAAAAAGCTATCTTTCCTCTATTGGGTTGCTTTCACACAATGTCAAAAATCACTTGGGCATATTTATGTCTATGGGTTCATTTCTGGGTTCTTTATTCTGTTTCATTGATTTATGCGTCTATCCCTCTGACAACACCGCACTGTTTTGATAATTATAGTTTTATTGTAGGCCTTAATATCAGGTAGAGTAATTCTTACCACTTTATTTTCTTTTTCTGTGGAACTTACAAAATATACCCACGTATCTTTATCCAGATTCACCTGTTATTTACATTTTGCTGCATTTCCTTATTACTTGCCCCCCTACAAACACACACACACAAAAAATGTGTGTGCGCGCGCATATATATATATATATATATATATGATACTTTTTTCCCCTAAACCATTTAAAGCTAAGTTGAATGCATCATGACCCTTTATTCCTAAATACCTTAATGTGTATTTAGGGATATTTTCTCACATAACCACAGTGTACTTATCAACTCCAATCAATTTCTCATTGGTAAACACTTTATCTACTCTGCTATCAATATTTTGATTTTTTTGAAAGTTGGCCCGGATGATAAAAGTCTCCAGTACTTGGTGTGGTCTAGGGCCAGGTATTTTTTTTGCCAGGTCTCCTTAGCCTCTTTTAACCTAGAACATCTCCACAGCCTTTCTTCATCTTTTAAGATGTTGGAAGAATACTGTACCACCCCCGCTCCCACTTTTTATTTTAATGTTTATTTTTGAGAGAGAGTGAATAGGGGAGGGGCGGGGGGGGCAGAGGATATGAAGCGGGCTCTGCACTGACAGCAGAGAATGGATGCGGGGCTCGAACTCATGAACCCTGAGATCATGACCTGAGCCAAAGTCGGACGCTGAACGAACAAACGAACTGAGCCATCCAGGGGCCCCTACCATTCCCACTTTTAAAGTGCAGTCCTCATTTGGAGTTTACCTTAGATTTCCCTATGATTAGATTCAGGTTGTGCCTTTGTGGCCAAAATATTACAAAGCTGATGTGCCTTTCTCTAGTGTAACACATCTGGAGGCATTTACATTTTATCTGCCTCCTTTGGTGATTTTAATTTTGATCACCTGGTGAAGGTGTGTATGCTATTTGGGCCTTGAAAAATGGCAGTTTCATGATTCAACAGGCATACAACTTTTATTAAGGCTTTATAAGTGTAACCTGTCCTCTCTGATGCTGTTTGTTTTATCTGTAAAGTGTGGATATTAATAATTTCTCTCCCCTTGAGTATCTTTGGGAGAGTTAAATAAGGTAATGTATGTAAAATCTGGCACATAAAAACCACCCCATAAATATTAGTTATTCTTACTGCAGCCAGGCAAGCGTTAAGGGATCTTGATTTGGAGCTTCCTCCCAGACACTTCCAATTACAAGTAAAATAGAGACAGAGACAAAGTAGTGTGGGGCAGGGGGTCTCTGCTCTGCCATTTTGGGTTCCTCAATTGTAAAATGGGAAAATGCTTCCCACCCCACAGGATGCTGTGAGGTTTAATAGCATGTATGTAAAAGTGCCAAAAGTGACATAGAATGGGTTCTCAAAAAATCATGAGCTGTTGTAAGAGGAAAGTAGGAATATCTGTTAGATTTAAAAAATATATATTTTTTAAATACAATGTGGGATCATTCTGAGGCAACAGGAAGGTATGAAAAAATACAGCTAGAGCCCAGAACTTGGGAAACGTCACCATTTACCTCTGGGCGGACGACTTATAACCTCCGCGAGCTTCAATTTGATCATTTGCAATTTGGGGATAAAATCAGCGCACCTCCCCGGGGGTTCCGGTGTTAAGCAATGATGCCTCGCACTCCATCGACGTCTCTTGAATGAAGGACGGGGGAACTAAAGCGTTCACCTGCAAAGCCGCCGGGCACTCCGGGCTTCCCTGGGGGGCGTCTCGAAGCAGCGTCCGCGCGTCGGGCCGCCGCTCCCCGCAGGCTGGGCGCAAGGCGCCGCCCCCCACCCCCCATCCCCACCCCCCCATCCCCACCCCGGCCGCAAGCTCCTCCCCCGGCGGCCGCGTCCACCCCGGCGACCGCCCGGCACCTGCAGAAGCGCGGCGGCGGGGGCAGCGCTAGGCCACCCTTGGGCGGCGGCGGCGGCAGCGGGGGAGGGGCGCGGGCGCACAGATGGGAGCAACTGAGAAGGGCGGCAAGAAGAGCCGGAGGCTGTTTTCTTCGCTGCGGCCGTGGAAGGCGACCCGGCGGCTGTGGAGGACGCGCTCGGCTCCCAAGGCGGCGCAGGGTGAGTGTGGTCCTGCCGGGGGACCTGTTACCGCGCGCGGCCGGCGCGGCCTCGACTGCAGGGGGGCCGCGGTGGCTCCCGCAGCCGTAGGCGGCGGCTCGCGCCCACCTCTCCGCCCCTGGGACCTGAGGACCGGGGTGGCGCGGCCAGGATGACCCTCGGCCCCTGTGACAAGACCACCTCCCGCCCCCAGCTTTCCCGGGGCTGCTCGCCGAAGTGCGGGGGCCGGTCTGGCGCTGTCCCCTCTCTCCCTCCACCCCTTGGCCCCTTAGGCATCTGTTGTTGGGCCGGGTTGTTGCAGCTTGTTTCCCGCAGAAGCCCCTGTGTGTGCGTTTGACCCTGGACAGAAGGAATTCAGGGTGCCTTGGGGACACGGTTTACTCAGGTTTGTGTCTCGCCCGACACCTGGCCGGGTGCCTGCAATGCAGTAGCCTTTTGGGGGAATGAATCCGGACCCAAGGCTACCTTCAAGGTCTTCTCCATCTAGACCCACCCCCTTTCCAACCTGTCTGCGGTGATTCCCTGTTACCGCCTGAGCTCTACTCCTAAGAAACTACTTCCCAAACGCATTCCACCCTGTCCCCACGAGGGCCTTAACTCACATTTATTCAATCACCGATGCACTCCATTCATTGTGGCCACAGTTTTTATTGCGCTCTTGCCGTGTGCCAGGGCCTGGAATGAACAAGGTAGTCAAGGCCCAGCTCTTGGCACTACTTCTAGAGGGGGAAACAGACATGACACGCATAAAACGGCTTAACATCCCCATTACCAATTGCTGTGTGTGCTGGGAAGGAATCCCACAGTCTGCTGGGAGAGGGAAAAAGGCAGAGGCGCCCTGGCTTACACGGCCGATGGATGATGGACAGGGAAGACCTCTCTGAGGCAACATGATTTAAGCGGAGACCTGAAGACTGAGTAGGAGTTACTCCAGCATGGAGCCTGGGGAGAGTGTTCCTGCCAGAGAGAAATACAAGTGGGAACATTCCCAGTGTGTCTGAGCCTAGCAAGGGGAAGGTGAGGGAGGCAGGACCTGGATCAGGGTCTGGGTAGGACATGAGGAGGAGCTTGGTTTTTCTTTCTAAAGTGAGCTGGGAAGCTACTGAAGTGTTCTAAGCCGGGACATGACCTGATCTGCTAGCTCGCTGCCTTGTGCGTATTTGTAATGGCCAACCATTCCTTATTCTCTCAGCCTGCCTGTCCATCAGGGGTGCACAAATGCCATTTTCTCTGTGAAGGCCTTCCTCAGGTTTCTGCCACCTGTAACCTCTTCTTTTAGTATGTCCTCACCTCTACGGCATCTGTCACTGTTCATCTGGTATTTTAGATTCCACGTGGGCAGGCTCTCATCCTCTTCGTCTTTATATCCCCTACCAGGCTAAGTCCGGGCTTGGTACCTTATGGATACCTGTTTGCTAGTATGTGTGTGAGTGTGTGTGTGTGTGTGTGTGTGTGTGTGTGTGTGTGTGTGAGTGTGTGGGGGGGGAGGTGGGGGTGGGGTAGGTTCTGTCTTGTTCTTTCTGTTTCCATCATCTGAGGATTCTTTTTCTGAGAGACTGACATGTCTTGATTTCTAAAATGGCCGACCTGACCCAGGGCAGAAACTACATTGCACCAGGGCCCTGTCATAGATACAGTGGTCACTCCACCCATCTCCACTGCAGGATTGTTTTGAAGATTAAATGAATTGATGAGCTGAATGTGTTAATCATTGTAAAGTGCTGGCACACAGTAAACATTCTGAAACTAAATTGGTTGAAGAGCAAGAATTGTCTTTTAAATATTTATTTATTGCATTAGAAAACAAGCTTTTCTGTTGTCGGTCGTTAGAGCAACACTGGCTTGGTATGGTCATCTTGCTGGCTTTCAAAGAATGGGTTATTACTTTTAGTCAATGCACAATTAAATTCCTTCCACACTGCCATTGAACTGTTGTTGAAACTTCATAGGCCTGAAGGCTGACCACCCCTTTTCTTTAGTTTGCCTGAGGAGTCAAAGTGAAGGGTCATTGCAACAAGTATTCCTTGAGTGATAATTATATGCAGAGTGTAATTCCAGGTGTTGTGTGAACGTTTACGAAAGAGGACTAAGTGGACATTGCCACTGTAGTAAAATGGATTAGAATAAGTTTTCTAGTTCTATAGTTTTTTTTTTTTTTTTAATGTTTGTTTTTCTGAGATAGAGCGCACCAGCAGGGGAGGGGCAGAGAGAGAGCGGGACAGAGGATCCCAGGTGCGCTCCACACTGACAGCAGAGAATCCCTGCAGGGCTCAAGCTCACTAACCCAACTGTGAGATCATGACCTGAGCCCAAGTCGGTGCTCAACCGACTGAGCCACCCAGCTGCCCCTCTAGTTCTATGGCTTTTAAAGCAAGGTCTATACTGTGTACATAGCTGTCCTGTTCTCTCTTCTCTGTTTCTGTCCTAGAGTTCACCCATGGCTTCTTGGGGCTCATTGCCATGCCATACCTCTTTTTTCTTAATTAAGATCTTGGTCGATCACTATATTTCTCTATTTCCCCCTCTCCTCTACAACCATTGTAATGTCTTACATTATATACTTTACAGCTTATAGAATAGGTCATCTATAAGATCTTGTTTCATTTTGACAGCACCCTGGAAGGAGGGAGGGCAGATGGTGTTTATTTCCCCCATTTTATAGATGAGAAGGTGAACCAAGAGACAGTGACTTGCGGGAGGGCATATGGCTGGTGAGTGGCAGAGTCAGGCCTGACTGCCCATACATTCTTTCTGCCACATCTCCCTCCACGAAAATGCAGAGAAGTAAAATCAATAAATATCTTACAATGAAAGAAATCCATGTCCCAATTTTATTTGATATCTTTTTTAAAGGTGGTCTGAATTTCTCATAATGATGGGGCATCATTTCATAATTGATAGCCACCAATTTGGGCATCTAGAATCACATACTTTGGTGCCAGACTCTGATTTGAATCTGCCATCAGTAAATGGCACAGTAATAAGCCGTATGATCTTGGGCAAGGTGCTAAATCTTTCCAAAACTCAGTCATGTATCACATATGTAAATAAAATAGAGATGATATAAACATAAACAAAAGAGAGATGGTAATTCCTATGTCATAAGTTATGGTGATGATCAAATGAGTTAATGTATATAAAGTGCCTGGGACACAGCTCACAAGGTGGTAGTTATTATTTTTATTAATATTAGTTCAGATAGTCTACCATACAATCACATCCCAACGATGGTTAGTCATGAGGCTGGAGAGCTCAGTAACCTGTGGGAATAAAACATAGCCGGAAGCTCGTTAGGGGCAGCTGTTCCTTCTGTACTAACCAGGAGGTCTTCCACACCACCCTTTTTTATTCCACCAGGGTTGCAAGTGAGAAGTAGTTTAGCTTTGGGGGACTCTTGGCATCTTTTCAGCCTAACACTGTGTCCTGCATGCAGCAGATATTCAATAAATTGTGTTTTTAATGAAAAGATCCTTTCGGATATGGAGGTATATCCAAAGAGAATGCACCTGAAATTTACCATATGATCATTTGTGACTGTAAGTAGGATAAATACCTAGAAGGACAATTACTGGGTTAGAGGTATATGCTTTTTTAATTTGGAAAGATAGCTGATCTCCATACATGTGCTAATCTCGTTCCTACCAGGAGTGTGTACGATTCTTGATTCCTTACATCCTGTCAGACTTTTTAATGCTTGCCCATTTCATGAATGTGAAATGGTACTGCACTGTTGTTTTATATTAAATTTCCTTGACAAATAATGAAGTGAAGATCTTTTCACATGAATATTGGCTATGTGTGAATAAGGCCTATTCATCTCTTTTCCCATTTTTTTTATTAAAAAGTTTTTTTTAATGTTTATTTATTTTTGAGAGAGAGACACACACCAAGCACGAGCAGGGAAGGGGCAAAGAGAGGGAGACACAGAATCTGAAGCAGGCTCCAGGCTTTGAGCTGTCAGCACAGAGCCCAACGCAGGGCTCAAACTCGTGGACTTTGAGATCATGACCTGAGCCGAAGTCGGATGCCTAACGGACTGAGACACCCAGGCGCCCCTCCCATTTTTTTTTTTTTTTTAATTTGATGGTTTGTCTTTTTCTTATTCACTTACAGTTCTTTAAATACTCTGGATACTGGTGCACCTGGGTGGCTCAGTCGGTTAGGCATCTGACTCTTGGTTTCAGCTCAGATCACAATCTTATGGTTTGTGAGTTTGAGCCCCAGGTCAGGCTCTGTGATGATAGTACAGAACCTGCTTGGGATTCTCCCTCTTTCTCTCCTCCCCACTCCCCACACTCTCTCTCAAAATAAATGAATAAACATTAAAAAAATAAGTAAATACTCTGGATATTAATCATTTGTTGGGTTATATGTCCAAACAACTTTTAAAAATATACCTAAGCATTCAAGCTTTTCCTAATGGGAATATGAAGAAGCTGTTTCCAATGGAAATTAACCCTCCAAATGTTTCCTTCAAAAGAACTACATTTTAGGCAAATATCAAAACTTTTAGGTTACAGAGAAGGAAGTGAATAGTTAGTGAAAGTATTTTTTAAGAAGTAGACCTTGAAATAATGGAAGAAAACTGGCTCTGAGTTTCTCCCACCAGAAATTACCTCCCCCCAAGCTTTGGTGGGGGCAAAGAGCCCTTTCCTGAGCTGCAGTCTTCCCCAGGAAAGACAGAGATTGGAACTATAGCCAGTCTCTGTCAGCATATGTGCTTTCCAGGACAAGTTACTTGGAGAGGAGGACAGGTGATCTTCAGTTAAATTCCTCACTGCCATTTTCTAGCCCTGTGTCCCTAAAAAAGTCACATTGAGTGGAGATAATGATTACTACCTAGGGATATTGGAAAGATCAAATGGGATCATAAATATGGAAGGTCTATGTAAATATGAGGATATTTGCTAGGCTCTGTGAAGTAATCAACACTGTGACAGAGTGGAAAAGACTCACTGACCTGTGATCTTTAGGCTCTCTTTCTCCCCCTAGCATCTGTTCTGCATACAGGTGCATGATTGGTGAACAGTGGTTATCCAAGCGTGGTCTCCAGAGTAGCAGCATCAACATCTCCTGGAACTTGTTAAAAATGCAAATTGTTGGCTCCCACCTCAGAGCTACCAAATGAGAAACCAGAAGTAGGGTCTAGCAATATGTTTTAAAGTTGTTTTTTTTTAAAGTTTATTCATTTTTGAGAGACAGAATGCAAGCGGGAGGTGGATTGGAGAGAGACGGAAACACAAAATCTGAAGCAGGCTCCAGGCTCTGAGCTGTGAGCACAGAGCCTGACCCGGGGCTTGAACTCACGAGCTGTGAGATCATGACCTGAGCTGAAGTGGGACGCTTAACCAACTAAGCCACCCAGGCGCCCCTAGAGATCTGTTTTAACAAGGCTTGCAGTAATTTTGATGTATGCTAAAGTTTGAGAAACTCTGGCCCAGTGGGATCTGCAAAGGCTTTAAAGTCAGCAAATGTGGGTTCTAAATGTTAACTCTCCCATTTGCCATGAGTAACTTCCAGCATGAGCAAGTTACTGGGCCTCTCTTGGGCTTGCAAACTCTCATCCATAAAAGGAAGATGGTATCACCTCCCTCACAATGTTGTTTTGAGAAAAAAGTATCCTAGCTGCACTTCTTTTTAGTTATGTATCCTTTGGCAAGTCACTCTTCATTTCTGCCTCACTTTTTTCTCCTCTAAAAAAGATGGAACGGCAAGTGTTAACACAACTGCACTGCTTGCTGTGTGCCAGCCACTGTTCAAAACCTGTGCATATTTTTATGTTATTTAATTTTGATGGTAACCTTGTTTTACCACCTCTGTTTTACAGATGAGAAAATTGAAGCACAGAGAGGTTAAGTAACGTTTCCAAAGTTATGCACTGGGATGCAAAGCCAGGCAGTGTTCTGTGAAAGTCTTTGCTTTAAACACAATGCTTGGCAAATAAATTCCCAATAAATGTATGAAGATGATGTTAAGAAGAGTGCCTGGGACAGAGCTGGTGTTCCAAGTAGCAATTCCTTCTTCGTTGTCTTGTAGCTTGGCTTCATGCCAGCCTGCCTAGCTTTTCTTATAGTCATGCTGCCCTCCTTTGTGGTGACCCTCATCACAAACCTTCCTCCACCCCCAGTCAGCAATTTTTCTCTCTCTGTTTCACCTCCTTTATGGCCAGACAGATGCTCTGAGCAAACCATACAGGGGCTTGGCTGGATGGAGGAAGATTGAATGTGGCAGTGCCTGCCATCACCACCTCAGCATGTTTTGGGAATGGATGACTAAGCTAGAAGAGGGTCGGGGCAAGTCATTGAAAGGTCATTAATTAGGTCTGCCTAATTTGGAACATAAGCTTCAAGTCTCTTTTGCTCTCAAATTTCCAAGAGAACGTAAAAGATCTTTTTTGCTCAGTTTTTTGTCAGAGTAAAATTTACAGCTAGGAAGTTGAACCCACAATATTAACAGCCACATTTTCTCTTTCGCTTTTGTTTGAAAGGGACAATAAAAAGCCTTATTCTTGTTCAGTTCAGGGTTTCACTCATTGTTCTTGAAAATTCCATTTGGTCTTGCTCTCAAGATGGCCTCCCTTACTGGGCATGAGTCACTGGTCTGGTGACTCAGAAGTGGCATCAACCAAGACAAGGCCTGTGCAGAGCTGTGAAAGGACTTGGTGGCCAGTGGAGCCTGTCTGAGCTTTCGCTAAATCCAGTTATTGAGATAGGGGATCGTTTCCATTAATGGTTGTTTACAGTGCTCCTTGGTACCAGCTTATTTAAAGTGTGGGGTCTGTCAGAGACATTGCTTTATTTTGGAAAGCTCCAAGGCTTGAGCCCATTCTTGTCTGGGTGGGACCTTGGGGTTTACTGTGGGGTAGGACAAGGCTTCTGAGAATTCGCCTGACCCTGCTTGGACTGGCCCCAGAATCAGAGGTCTAAGGCTTCTATAAATATTGTAGCAGGAGGGGAAAATAAAGGCTCAAAAAGAGCCTTTGAAAAGGACTTTGAACCTCTTTCCACTTAATTTTCTTTTAATTCAATTAAGGATGGATAGAGAGATGAACAGATACGTGATAAAGCAAATAGAACAAAATGCATCATGCAGTGCTTCCAACTTTTTTGTATGTTTGAAACTTAAAAAAATTTTTTTTAATGTTTATTTATTTTTGAGACAGAGAGAGACAGAGTGTGAGTGAGAGAGGGGCAGAGAGAGAGGCAGACACAGAATCTGAAGCAGGCTCCAGGCTCCCAGCTGTCAGCACAGAGCTGGATGCAGGGCTTGAACCCACAAACCGTGAGATCATGACCTGAGCCCAAGTCAGACGCCTGACTGAGGCACCCAGGTGTCCCTGAAACTTTTCAAAATTCAATATTGGGTAAAATGTTAGGTACCCTAGAAATGACCACACTCTTGGAAAACATTGCTTCCTTTTTAATATAAATGGCAGCCCTTTTCTCACTTCCTTGTGTTTTTTCCTGGGAAGCCTACTTGATTAAAGCTCACCCCCTGGAGGGAACAAAGGCCTTTATGCCAAGGCCTTTATATTCTTTCTGATGTGTAACTCTCACAGTAGCCCTACAAGCTAGTTATTATTTTCTGCATCAGGCGCAGAGGGGTAAATTTGACCCAGGTCACAAGGTAGTAATATTAGTCTAATGGCATTTATGGAGCCCTCACTTTATGTGTCAGGCTCTGTGCCATGTACTTTATATATATATGTGTGTGTGTATGTGTGTGTGTGTGTGTGTGTGTGTGTGTGTATATATATATATATATATATATATATATATATATATATATAAACTCTTTTCAGCCTCACCCAACCCTAGGAGATAGGTTCCATTATTATCTGCATCTTACAGATCAGGAAATGTAGACAGAGACAGGTGTAGGTAAGTGTCCTGGCTTACTTTAGGGGCCAGTAAATGACAGAGCCCATGTTTGAACCATCTCTCCTGCATTATGGCCCCTGCCCTTCTATTGAAACCCAGGCAGGCAGGCGTTGGCATTCCTCTGCTTAATCACTAAATCAGCATACCTTGTAGAAACCTCTTGCCCTGAAGCCACAAGCTTCTTGAGGACAGAATGCTTTGCTCAGCAGCTGTGTCATTCATTCCCAGTGTTCAGGGCAGTGCCTGGCACAATGACTATTTATTGAATGAAAGAGTGCACAAATGGTGGCCTCTCACCACCTACTTCTTGTCTCCCCTCTCTGGCCCTAAAGTGCTCCTAACTGGGCACATTTTGGCTGTCCTGGACTTGGTCCTTGGCAATGGAGTTGCCCGTTTCTTTGACGTGGTCAGTGCACCAACATGGTTCATTTGGTGGCCAGCAAGGAGTTCCAGTGAAGGCAGATTTTCCTCTCTGGTCTTAACTTGTCAAAGAGGAGCATAAAGGTATTATTCACTGCCAAGGAAAGATGGGAGCAAAAACCAAATACTAAAAATTTCCCCAAACTTTCAAGGAGTCTTTACAGTGTGGTAGCTAGAAATCAACTCCAGGACCCCTAGTGGCCAGGACAGGTTTTTACTCTGCAGCTATATTTGACTCTTGGGCTACAATGACCAGATGAACACTAGCAGTTAGTTCTCTTAGCCCAAGTATGTTGCTAATTATACCTTGCTTTTATATAGGACTTAGTGTACCAAGTACCACATCTGTTCTTCTCCCTTTTGATCTTCTGAAAAGCCTTGCACACACACAGGACACATATGATTAGCCCTACTTTACAGATGAGGAAACTGGTGCCAGACAGGTTGTCACCTACCCTACACCACTCAGTTAATAGTGTGGAGACAGGTCTTCAACTCTCTTATCTTGACTCCTGCTCCAGCAAATTTTCCATGTCAATATTGTGTTTCACCCAGCAATTTCTGGGGATGAGAGCAACAGGTAGGTGTATTTCTTGTTATTGCTCTACTCACAACTTAGTGAGGTCCTGAATTGGGTCAGTTAATGTTTTTGGAGATCAGCTGACTGATCTATAGTGGGGAATAACCACTACCCATCACCTACAGAGCAACTACGGCAGAGGAGGTCAGCTCAGGTCATTATCTCACGGTCCCACTGAAGCAGGTCTGAGCCTGCTTCAGATTTTGTGTCTACCTCTCTCTCTGCCCCTCCCCTGCTCACACTCTGTCCCTCTCTCTCTCTCTCAAAAAGAAATAAACATTAAAGAAAAAAAAAAGGACAATGTCTGAATGAAGATGTTCCAAAGGGACTATGATGACACTGACCCATGTTTCATAAAATAAATACCTCCTCTAGCCACCCTGTCTAAAATGGCATGTGTGTTACTTCATTACCATGCTTCATTTTTCCTCATGGCATTTATTTTTATTTATTATATGTTTATATTTGTTTGTCTGGTGTCTGTTTGAATACCCCCACCAAAATGTCACAGCTATGAGCAGGATTTGGTCTGTTTTTTGTACTCTTGAATCCCTAACAGATGGAATTCTACCTGGCACAAATAAACATTTGCTGAACGAAGAAATGAAGGAATGAATCCTAGCTATGTAATGATTGAATTGGATGATTGAAAGATTTGCTTGAATCTTCCTTGGTCTCTAAGAGAGGGCTTTTATGGTCTCATCCCCATTTCTGGCTCAGCTTTAAGAATCAACTTACACCTGGATAAACTGGGTTCAATAATACGTGTCCATGCAGCAGACACAGGTCACCATACTACACTGTAGGTCTCTGTACTGTAACAGCCTGTGGGCAGCTTGAGGACAGGGACTGGTCCCCTTCACTGTTGTATCCTCACTACCTAGCATAAGGCCTGGTCCACAGAGAGGTGAAAGAAATATTTGTTGAATGAACGAATATGAAAGAGAAAGCACAGGTCTCTTAATTCCCTCCAAAATTAAGGTCTCTGTTTGAGAATACGCTGGGCACATGGCACATGGCACAGACATTCACCTTTCAACCGGAACCAAGTCTCTAGAGAGCCGAGGAGGCACTAAGCAGTTGGTTCCCTAACCTTAGAGAAGGAAAGGCAAGCCTAGACTCCAGATCCAGTTCCATGCCATGTTTTGGAATTTGTGTTTACGTCGGCCTTCATCCCCATCCTTTCAGCTCCAGCATAAGCAAAATTATCACCCCGCACACTGACTTGCATGCAATTATCAGAGCTCGGGTGCTCTTCCGTTGAGGGACTTCGCCCCTGAGATCGCTGACTTTCTGTGAATGACAAATCAAAAGTCAGGTTTGGAGAACCAGCCCGACTTTCCTGCTCATTTGCAGCAGAGGGAGGAAAGAGAGAATGAAAGATTCTGAAAATAAAGGTAAGGGGTCAACTGCAGAGGGGAGGCTAAAAGATGCTAGGGATGAGATGTCACTCCACAGATATATTTAGTTTGTATTAATGGCTGACTATAAATTACTGTGTATATGTTAGTTTAAAATTCTAGTTATATAATAAACATGACTTTTTTTTTTTAATGACTGGCTTTTAGTTTCCAAATATTGTGTCATTCAGTTTTCCATATTTGTGCTACCAAATAGAACAATATTTTTGCATTCTTCATTTAATCCTGGCTGGGTTACAGATACTTCCATTTCACAGATTTTCTTATAATAGCTCCCAGGATTTTGACAATTTTATTTTGGGAGAGTTCACAATAGTTAATTAATATGTAGGCTTTCGATGCATTATTGCAATTGGAATATCTGAAATACTTCAGACCTCTGCAGTTTGGGTTCACAAGAAAAACGTTGACAGATAATTCCTTAACGTCAATCCTTTAGGGAGGACCCAACGGAGAGCCATCATTGACCTTCAGAACTGTTTATCTTGCAGAGATATTCGGATGCAAACTACCCCCACCCCTCCAGCCTCCAGCCTAGAGACGTCCCTGGTACCTTACCCCCTACCCTCCAGCCCTTCACTCTAATTCTGTCTGAGCCATGGAGGGAGAGAGAAAAGGATTTAAATGAAAACTCAGGGAAGGGCAGGGCTCACTAAAATGAGCCAACCAGTTTTTTAGTTCAACAACAGGGATTCTGGAGGATTCTGAGGTTTTAAATTCCGAGGCTCCTTAAATTTTCTGCCGCAGTTGGGGGAGGAGCGATAGACCCCAAGGTCTCCGGAGGCTCCACGTGTTCCCAGACCCTGTTCCCGGAGGGAGCCCTTCCTTCATGCTGCGTTGCTCCTGCTCCTTGTCCGGGTGCCGGTGGAAGGCGCAGAGGGGCCAGGCTCCTGGGGAAGCACACCCCCCTTCCCCCGCCTCCCTTCCAGGAAAGCTCCTGGGAAGCCGCCGCAGCAGAGGACGCCATCTCCGCGCCACCGTACCCAACCCCTGCTTCCCGAGCGCTAATTTTAGGGTTTGCCGGCCTCCCTTTGCCCCCCCGCGGGCTGTCGGTTTGCTCGCACCGGAGCCACTGCGCAGCAGTTAGCACCCTACCCTGTTTTCCCTGTGCGCTCTGCGTTAAGGAGGCCCCAGCATTTTGCCCTTGGGCACCCGGGCTGGGGTGCGCAGGTGGAGTCTGGCATGCCGCGCCCTGGGGAGGTTACTTGCTTCCACTGGGTATCTCTCCCACGCGAAGTTGTTTGGGTGACGGGGGAGACGACACATGCCCCCAGCCTTTTCCTTCCTGTACGCAGGGCCGCCCGGCTTGGGCTTCCCCAGACCAGTTCCCAGCTGCTCTCTGGCTTGTTACAAGATTCTTACCGTGTGGTGGCCAGTGATGTTTATTACACACCAAAAAATGAAAAGGGGGGAAAAAAAAAGCCATAAACAGCCTGAGGCCAGTGAGGAGACTGGTATTTTAATCCACTAAACTGTAATGAAGTCTCCAAGCAATGCTACTTTCTGTAGTGAAGCTTTAAAAGAGCCAGGGGTAGCTGATGTTGGTAGTTATCAACATCTTATAGGCTCTGGATCATTCACATCCATGTATTGATCTGTGTGGTTTTGATGTTCAAATTTTAATTAAGCAGCCATAGGTGAGGGAAAAGAGCTATGTAAGCATGGGCCTGGCCAGTGGAAAGAGGGCCTCTCCACTGCCGTTTCCTAAGCCAGCCTCTGGTGAACAAATAAAACCTGTGCCTATGTAATTAAAGTATTTCAAATGAACTTGAGAGTGTTGGCTTCCCCTGTGTTGATTTCAGTCAGTGGCCAGATAAAGGGTTTTTGGAAAGAAAAAAAAAATTGCTTATATGCCATGTCATGCTAGGCCATGCTCATGTTTTAGAAAAGTTAAGACTGCCTCAATTGGACGCTCAGGATGAGGCTAATATTCAGCATGGTTTGGAATTTTAACACTCAGTTTCTCAGCGTGTCAATGTGTTTTAAGGTTCACGTCTCTCGCTGCTTTTTGAGGGGAGGTGGTATTTAGAATTTTTGTTTCCCTTTGTTTTGGAAAGAGCTTTGAGGATAGTTAGGTTCGGGCTTGTACCACCTAACTTATTAAATGTGACCAAGGACAAGACCCTTCGTTTCTTTGGATCTTAGTTTCCTTATTTCTAAAATGAAGAAATGTTAGACTGGATCACTGCTCTTACGATTGTGGGTGGTAAGAAAAGAATCTAGTGAGTCTCCAGCAGCATTTTAGAAAGATGACGTAGCACAGAAGGTATCAGACACCACTGCACCCAGTGAGGGTAAACACTGTTTTCTGAAACTTGTTTTAGATTCTGTGCTTGTTTATGTATGTAGGTATGGGCTGCCTTGATATCAGGTCTGTTTCTTACTGTGAATCCCAGCGGAGAGTTTGAGAAACGCTGAAATACAGCGCAGCGTATTAACGTGGTTTTCCGGGAGTCTGTGAAATGCAGTCTTCTATATGCATGTTCATTTTGTTTATGTTTGAGGAGAACGTCAAGAGTTTTCCTTAGATTTTCAGAAAGTTCTAAGATCCCCAACAGGTTCAGAATGATTATTTTTTTAAGGTCTCCCAAGACCTTTCCAAGCCAATTTATTAATGATCATAGACTCTTTCTAGGGCCGGGAAATAGGTGTGTGTTGACAGAGACCAGCTGAGTATACAGTGTGAGGTGGCCATGCGCATGCGCGCGTGTGCGTGCGTGTGTGTGCGTGTGCATGTGCGTGGCATCTGTGCCGGGTCGTGAGGAAAAGGTGTGACCATGGTAACCAGACCATGAGAGCTATTTCTAGGTTCCAGAGTACCAGTTGGTGACCTGAATATGAAACGTAAATATCTAAAAATTAGTGTTTATGCTGAAAATACCACAGGAAAACTATTACAATGTTGTGAATTGTTTCGGAAGACTGAAAACAAAGAATCAGATAAAATCTGAAGAGATTGTCAGGGGAAAATAAATTATCCAGGTATTGGTAGGCAGAAACTGAATTTTTATAAGCTATCCTCACATGACTAATGTTCAGTAAATGCGGAGTTGGGATTTAACAAATGCCTTTCTTTCTTCTCCTTTTGAGACATCTTGTCTTAAGACGGTTCAGTGAGGCTTTTAAATACAAAAGGTATTGTATAACATTTGCCCTGCATATCTCAAAACGGTTTGTAAGCCAAAAGAAAATATTATGTACGAGGCACCTAAGAAGAAAATAGTTGAATGCATTAATAAGTAGATATTGGCAAACTTGACAGTTAATTAATAATAATAACCATAGCTGCTATTTGATGAACAACTAGTATGTGAAAAGCTCTCTGTGAGGTGCTTTATTGTCACAACGCTGTAAGGCAGGGGGTATTGTACATGTAAAGAAATGGATTAAGAATTTTGTAGAGGGACACATAGTAAGTAGCAGACTTAGGATTCAAACCCAGATAATTTTACCTCCCAAATCATACACGTGGTAGTCAAGGGCTTGAGCATAAGTCACATGGTGAAATTGCATACTTACTAATAAAATTTTCAACATCATCTATTATTAGAGTTAACTTACTATAAAAAAGCATAGGAGAGCCGTGAAAAATGATGGCTTTTGACTAATTTTCTGGATTGTGTTTATTTGGAAAATAGGCGTTCCAAGTCAGCTTGAAATTTCCCTTTTATTTTTAGTAAGTTCTCTAGTATTTTATGCAACAAGGTTTTAAAAGTAGTGATATGAAGGAATAGGAGGGGAGAGTTTGAAAATTTGATTGGGAAAAAATTTTTTTCTCCAAGAGTTTAGGGCAAAAAGTTCTTTTAAACTTTGTTATTCTTCCATATTTTATCTCAGAATAACAAGCATGACATTTTTGGAGCAAATGAAGTTATATATAACATTTTAATGTGGTAAAACCAGGTGTAGAGCATTGTCTATGCGGGCAGTTCTTGAAAGAATCTGGTTTTTCAGTGAAAGTTATTATAAAATCTGATTGAGTGTTTGAATATGGACAGACCTAGACTTCTGGGTGCTAAATATTAAGAAGACTGTGGTGTACATCCCCTCAGTCCATAATCCAAATACAGTAAGTGTAAGGAAATCAAAAAATGTTGTGGCTTTTCTTAACCACTATGACTCTGTTGATACTTTTAGAGGAAACTCAAATTCCTTCAGGGATTTTTGTCATTGCTGCTTGTGACTTGGGTAGGTTGGAGAAATGATATGTTGGCTGGGATGATCTGTAAATGGTTGACTGATTTCTTAGTTTTCAGGGCTAGCATGTGATAAAACTGGGTTTTAAGGCTGGTCTCTACCAGTGGTTTTCAAATGGGCACAGTACTGCTTTCTGGGGGACACACTGGAAGTAAATAGGGGCTCTAGAAGCATTCATTGGGAAGAAACCAGAAATGTAGATGTCCTGCAATGCTCCGGACTGTTGCATTCAGTGACCAATTATCTTGTGTCCTGTGCGACTTTCGAATGTTTTGCTGAACAGGTAAGTGAAACCCCTCTATACTTTTTTCTAAGCCTAGAACATGCACTGGTTTTACTCTGAAATATATATACACTGAAATTTCCAGGATTACAAATGCTGTGTAAATTGAGGAGAGATTATGCTTAATTTTGTTCAGAAAAACTACTTACCCAAAGCAATGCTGCTTGTATTTGAGAAACCAGTAGAACGCACCTGTCTCGTTCAGTCTACATAGAAGTACATGTGTGTGACTACGTTATTATATATTCTAATATAGTACTGCTTGAGTATTTGCATATTGAAACCCATTTGGGTTTTTTTTTAATTTTTTTTTAACGTTTATTTATTTTTGAGACAGAGAGAGACAGAGCATAAACAGGGGAGGGGCAGAGAGAGAGGGAGACACAGAATCTGAAATAGGCTCCAGGCTCTGAGCTGTCAGCACAGAGCCCCACGCGGGGCTCGAACTCACAGACCGTGAGATCATGACCTGAGCCGAAGTCGGACGCTTAACCGACCGAGCCACCCAGGTGCCCCCATTTGGGGTTTTTTTTTGAGTTTATTTATTTTTGAGAGAGTGCACAAGTGGGGGAGGGGCAGAGGGGCAGAGAGCAAGGGACAGACAGAGAGAGACAGAGAGAGACTCCCAAGCAGGCTCCGCACTGTCAGCACGGAGTCCGATGTGGGGCTCACATGACCAGAGCTGAAACTAAGAGTTGGACGCTTAACCGACTGAGCCACCCAGGCGCCCCTGTTTTATTATAAATAACGTTTCTTTTACTTCTCTTACATTATAGTTGGCGTATTATATATACTTTTAATTTTGTGTATTATATATATTTTTGTTTAATTTTGTTTAATTTCAGTTTCATTTTGAGATACTACACAGGGAAATACAAAATATTTTTATATCTACATATATTTGTGTTATTCAGACTATATAAAATGACTTTATTTTGACCTCAATGATTTTAAAGAATTTGAGCCAACATTACAACTTTTGAAGATTATATATTCAATTCTATATTTCTGGTTCCTTAAAAAAATTAGAACAGGGGCGCCTGGGTGGCGCAGTCGGTTAAGCGTCCGACTTCAGCCAGGTCACGATCTCGCGGTCCGTGAGTTCGAGCCCCGCGTCGGGCTCGGGGCTGATGGCTCAGAGCCTGGAGCCTGTTTCCGATTCTGTGTCTCCCTCTCTCTCAGCCCCTCCCCCGTTCATGCTCTGTCTCTCTCTGTCCCAAAAATAAATAAACGTTGAAAAAAAAATTAAAAAAAATTAGAACAATCTACCACAATGGGATTGAGCTGAGCATAAACTTCCCTCTTGGCATTCTTCCCAGTATGGCAGAAATACTGGGATATAGATGTCATAAGTCTTCTTAGAAATGATGTCACTGGTAATTGCTTTTATTTATGCTACTGTAACTGGTATTTTAAAATTTTATTCTCTATTGCTTGTTGTTAAGAAATATAGCTGATTTTTATTTGTTGACCTTATTTCAGTGGCCTTGCCTAATTCACGTATTAATTTTAATAGTTTTTAGATTTTTACAGGCAGTTATATTTCTGTGAATAATGACAATTTTATATCTTCCTTTCCAATCCTTAGACTTTTCATCACTTGCATTATTGCACTAGCTAGGGTCTCTCTCACTATGTTGAATAGAAGTGGTGATGGTGATTATCCTTATTTTGTTCCTCATCTCAGAGGAAAAGCTATCAATATTTGACCATTACTTAAATACAATATTTGATGCAGGATTTACCTAGGAACTTTTTTTTTGTTTGTTTATTTTTGAGGGGGGATGGTGGCAGAGAGAGAGGAGACACAGATTCCAAAGCAGGCTCCAGGCTCTGAGCTGTCAGCACAGAGCCCAATGCGGGGCTCGAACTCACCAACTGTGAGATCGTGACTTGAGCCAAAGGCAGATGCTTAACTGACTGAGCCACCCAGGTGTCCCACTTGGGCATTTTTAAAATTCAGATTGGGAAAGTTATCTTCTATTCTTAGTATGCTAAATTTTTATCATGAATTTTATCGAAAGTTTTTTGTGTTGTGATATCATATGATTGTACTATTTTAATTTGTTAGTATGAATTACCTGTTTTTTGTTTATTTATTTTGAGAGAGAGAGAGAGAAAGAGAGAGGAAGAGAGAGAGAGAGAGAGAGAGAGAGCGAGCATCAATGGGGTAGGGGCAGAGAGAAAGAGGGAGAGAGAGAATCCCAAGCAGGCTCTAGGATATCAGCACAGAGCCTGACTTGGGGCTCTATCTCACAAACCTCGAGATCATGACCTGAGCCAAAATCAAGAGTTAACGCTCAATGGACTGAGCCACCCAGGTGCCCCTACGTTGATTTCTTTTTTGAGTATTAAATTAACTTTGCTCAGCTTAGTTGTGATATGTTATCCTTTGTTCATATTGCTGGATTTGACTTGCTAATATTTTATTGAGGAATATTTTTGTTCACAAGAGAGATTAATCTGCAGTTTTCTGTTGTTGTGGCCTCTTGCCAGGTTTGGACATCAAGATTTTGCTGACCTTATAAAACAAGTTAGGAGATGTTTCCTCTTTATTCTGTTATCTGGAACGGTTTTGTAAGATGGTATTATTATTTACATGTCTGGAAGAATTTACTGGTGAAACCATATGGGCCTGGAAATTTTGTTGTAGGAAGGTTTTAAAATATGGATTCATTTGTTTTAATAGATACATATTTATTCAGATTTTCTATTTCTTTTTTGTGTAAGTTGTGTTTTTCTAGGAATTTGTCCATTTTATCTGAATTTTCAAATTTATTGGTAAAAGGCTTTCTTTATATCCTCTTAAGATCTTAATATTTGTAGGTTATGTGGTTTATTCCTATTTTTTTGTTGATGTCAGTATTTCTCTCTGTTCTTTTTTATTTTTACTTTTTATTTTTTTAAATTTACATCCAAATTAGTTAGCATATAGTGGAACAGTGATTTCAGGAGTAGATTCCTTAGTGTCCCTTACCCATTTATCCCATCCCCCCTCTCACAACCCCTCCTGTAACCCTCAGTTTGTTCTCCATATTTATGAGTCTCTTCTGTTTTGTCCCCCTCCCTGTTTTTATATTCTTTTTGTTTCCCTTCCCTTATGTTCATCTGTTTTGTCTCTTAAAGTCCTCATATGAGTGAAGTCATATGATTTTTGTCTTTCTCTGACTTATTTCATTTAGCGTAATACCCTCCAGTTCCATCCACGTAGTTGCAAATGGCAAGATCTCATTCTTTTTGATTGCCGAGTAATACTCCATTGTGTATGTATGTGTGTGTGTGTGTGTGTGTATATATATATATACCACATCTTCTTTATCCATTCATCATTGATGGACATTTGGGCTCTTTCCATACTTAGGCTATTGTTGGTAGTGCTGCTATAAACATGGGGGTGCATGTGTCCCTTTGAAACAGCACACCTGTATCCCTTGGATAAATGCCTAGTAGTGCAATTGCTGGGTCGTAGGGTAGTTCTATTTTTAGTTTTTTGAGGAACATCTGTACTGTTTTCCAGAGTGGCTTCACCAGCTTGCATTCCCATCTCTCTGTTCTTTATACTTGTAATTCTCATTTTTTTGATGCATAGGGCCAAGGTTTTGTGAATTTTATTTATCTTGGCAAAAAGCTAGTATTTTTAATTTGGTTGTTCTTTTATATTATAAGTTTGTTTTCTATCTCATTTCTTACTTGTATCATTATTATTTACTTTTACACTCTTTGATTCCAATTTTCTGAAATTTTTTCCAGTTTCTTAAGATAGAGGTTTACATCTCTGATTATCAGTTTTCTTCTAAAAAATATTTTCATTTAAGTGTTTTGGTTTTTCTCTAAATAGCTTTAGCTGCATGCTGTTAGTTTTGTTATATCATGTTTTTATTGTCATTTAGTTTAAAATATTTTATAATTTTTGTATTATTTAAATTTATATTGTTTAAGTTTAAAATATTTTCTAATTTCCATTGTGGTTTTTTTTTTTTTTTTGACACACAGGGTCATGTAGAAATGTACTTCTTTTTTAAAAAAATCATTTATTTATCTTTTTTTTAAAAATTTTTTTTTCAACGTTTATTTATTTATTTAGGACAGAGAGAGAGAGACAGAGCATGAACGGGGGAGGGGCTGAGAGAGAGGGAGACACAGAATCGGAAACAGGCTCCAGGCTCTGAGCCATCAGCCCCGAGCCCGACGCGGGGCTCGAACTCACGGACCGCGAGATCGTGACCTGGCTGAAGTCGGACGCTTAACCGACTGCGCCACCAAGGCATCCCTCATTTATTTATCTTAATTCCAGTTAGTTAACATACAGTGCTATATTGGTTTCAGGTGTACAATATAGTGATTCAACAATTCTATACATCACCCAGTGCTCATCAGAAGTGCCTTCCTTAATCCCCATCACCTATTTCATGCATCCCCCACCCACCTAGAAATGTACTTCTTCATTACCAAGCACTTGTGGAGTTTCTAGTTTTTTTTGTTTTTTGTTTTTGTTTTTTTTTTCTTTGCTATTTGTTTCTATCTTACTTTACCTGTGGTCAGAGAACATACTTTGGATGATGTTAGTTCTTTGAAATCTGTTGCAACTTGCTTTGGGCCCTGTATATTGTCAACTTTATATATGTATGTTACATGTCTACTTTAAAAAAATGTGCACATTGAGGTTATTTGGTTCCATGTTCTGTATATGTCAATTGTCTCAATTTTTAAAATCTTATAGCACAGATCTTATGTATCCTTTTTTTTTTCTCATTCTGTTTGTTGAGAGAGATTAAACTATCCCATTATGACTTTGGATTTGCCTGTTTGTCTTTTTATATTTGCTAACTTTTGCTTTATTTAACTTTGAGGCTGCGATTTTAAGTATGTACCATATACATTTAGAATTGTTGTGTATTTATTGTGAAATGTCTCTCATATCTAGTAATGCTTCCTATGTTAAAGTCTATCTTTCTAATATTAATGGAGCCATCCAGTTTTTTTGGGCTATATATACAATATGGTATATGTTTTTTGTTTTCTTTTTTTCTTTCTTTTGAGAGAAAGAGCATGTGCACATGTGCGCACATGCATACACAGGGGAGGGAGAGAGAGAGAGGTAGAGAGAGAGAAAATCTTAAGCAGACTCCATGCTCAGCATGGAGCCCAATGTGGGGCTTGATCCCATGTCCCTGTATCATGACCTGAGCCGAAATCAAGAGTCAAATGCTGAACCAACTGAGCCACCCAGGCGACCTTGTAGATCTTTTTTCATCTTTACACTTCAATTTATTTGCATTTATGTTTAATCTGCATCTTTTGTAAGCAGCGTATAAATGAATTTTTAAAACTCCAGTCTGACAGTTTAGTTCAATTATTTAAAGCATCTAATGTAATTATTGATATATTAAGGTTTATATGGCTACCGTGTTCCTATTTGTTTCTATTTGTGTCCCATCTGTTTTACGTACCATTTTTTTTCCTTTTGCTTTCTTTTGGATTGATCAAGCCTTATTTTAACTTTCTCTTTTTCCCCTCTGCTAGCATGTTACCTGTTTATTTCTATTTTACTTTTTGTGTATATGTGATTAGTCCAATCCTACTTTTACTTAATCACATTCCAGACAGAGGTGGGCTCTGAGGATACTTTAACTCTATTTACCCTGTCTTCCCTTCTCAATACCCCCTCCCCTCTTGTGTCTTTATTATAATTAATTTTAATTATATATATTTATGTATGTATATTTATTATATATATTTTTATATATGTACATATATACATATATATATTCAATCCTCCATGGGACATATTGTTTTTTAGTCACTCTCCATTGAGATTTACTCACATATTTACCCTAGCCATTGCTTTTCATTAGTGCAGTATTTTCCCTCTGGTATCTTTTTCCTCTGCATAACAAACAAACAAACAAACAAAAAACATTTCTTTTAGTATTCCTTGTAATGCATATCTGGTATAAAAGAATATTCTTAGTTTTTTGGTCTGGAAATGATTAGTTTTGCCTTTACTTTTGAAGATAATTTCAATGGATGTATAGGATTCTGGGGAAAAAGATTCTCCCCTTCATCCCCAGCACTTTAAAGATTCCATTCCAGGGCGCCTGGGTGGCACAGTCCATTAAGTATCCAACTTCAGGTCATGATCTCGCAGTTTGTGAGTTCGAGCCCCATATCGGGCTGACAGCTTGGAGCTTGGAGCCTGCTTCAGATTCTGTCTGCCTGTCTTTCTGCCCTTCCCCCATTCAAACTCTGTCTCTCTCAAAAATGAAAAAAAACGTTAAAGAAAAATTTTTTAAAGATGCCATTCCATTGTTGCTGGCTTTCTTTCTTGGAAAATTAGCTTTTTTTTTTAAGTTTATTTATTTTGAGAGAGAGAGAGAGAGAGAGAGAGAGAGAGAGAGCACACTCACAAGTGGGGGAAGGGCAGAGAGAGAGGGAGAGGGAGAATCCCAAGCAGGTTCTACATGGTCATTGAGCAGAGCCCCATGCGGGTCTCGAACTCATGAAACTGCAAGATCATGACCTGAGCTGAAATCAGGATTTGGACGCTTAACCAACTGAGCCACCCAGGGAGCCCTGGATATTAGTTTTATTGTTGCTGTTGATGTTGCATCATTTTTCCTTGGCAATTTTTAAAGACTTTTCTTCATATATTTGGTTTTCAGCAGTTGTCCTAGGTATGATTTTCCTTCTGTTTATCCTGCTTGGGGCCTTCAGCCCTTCTTGAATCTATGTGCTTGATGTTTTTTGTAATTCTCATGATTCTCTGCCATTATCTTTTCAAATATTGTTTCTGCTTTGTTCTCTTCTCCCATTTTGGGACTCTAATTACTTTTATGTTAGAACTTTTTACTCTCTTCCATACGTGTCCGATTCTATTACCTATACTCCTATTCTTCATTTCTCTGTTCTATTTTGGGGCTCTATCCCATGACTGTGAGATCATGACCTGAGCCAAAATCAAGAGGTGGACACTTAACCAACTGAGCCACACAGGTGCCCTGTAAAGACCATGCTTATTAACTCCTATATTTGGGTCACTTGTGAGTCTGTTTATATTTTCTGGGTTTTTTTCTTGGTTTTCTTTCTTCATATGCCTGGCAATTTTATTTTATTTTTTTTTTAATTTTTTTTTCAACGTTTGTTTACTTTTGGGACAGAGAGAGACAGAGCATGAACGGGGGAGGGGCAGAGAGAGAGGGAGACACAGAATCGGAAACAGGCTCCTGGCTCTGAGCCATCAGCCCAGAGCCCGATGCGGGGCTCGAACTCACGGACCGCGAGATCGTGACCTGGCTGAAGTCGGACGCTTAACTGACTGCGCCACCCAGGCGCCCCTATGCCTGGCAATTTAAAAAAAAAATGTTATTCATTTTGAGTGAGAGAGAGGGAGAGAGACAGAGTGAGAGTAGAGAAGGGACAAAAAAAGGAGACACAGAATCCGAAGCAGGCTCCAGGCTCTGAGCTGTCAGCACAGAGTTCGACGTGGGGCACGAACCCACAAACTGTGAGGAACCTGTGAACTGTGAGATCATGACCAGAGCTGAGGTCAGACGCTTAGCCAAGTAAGACACCCAGGCGCCCCTGCAATTTTTTGTTAAATGTCTAATATTTTGTATGAAGATGTTCTGGATGATGTCATCTCCTTTATGAGAGCATTTACCCTATTCTTTGCCCACAGTAGAAAGATCACCTCAATCTAATCAAGCACTCAGTCTAAGTGTGTTTTGCAGACTTTTAAGATTTGATCTACTTCTGGGTTTCCTAGGCCCCCGGGAGTACTGATTGAGAGCCTGAGATGTTTCCCTCAGCAGCTCCTAAACTCAATTTTTTGTCTTCCTGATACTGTGAGTCCACCGAATACTCTCCACGACCCAAAGTGCTCGTTCTGCCTTTGATTTCCTTGGCTTCTGAGTCTCTTATCCTGTGCACCTCGGTTAACAATACTTCAAGGAGAAAGCTCATGTCAGGTTCACTTCTTTGAGCCTCTCGAGGATACGCCTTTTCAGTCCCGAACTCCGCTTTTTTGTTGCTGCAGCCCCATAAGAATGTCAAAAGTTCTGCAGGCTTCTCTGCCTTTTAGCAGCTGCCCTCTGCCTGGCTTCTCAACTTCTTGCCCCATGCCAAGAACTGGCAAATACCCTACAGAGAAAAATGGGCTTTCAGAAAGCTGGGCTTACCTCAGTGTGCCTCATGTCTCCCCAGGATCTGGATCCTCAAATCTTGACTGATCAGTAGCTCTACCTTTGCTTCAAACAGATGTTTTTGGATTTTATCTGGCTTTCTGATTGCCCTCAACAGAACTATTGGTCTGCTATATTCCACTCTGTTATAGCTGAAAGTTGAACCAGACCGTTTGTTCTGTTTCATTTATTTTTTTTTTATTTATTATTTTTAAAAAATGTTTATTTATTTTTGAGACAGAGAGAGAGCATGAACCAGGGAGGGTCAGAGAGGGAGACACACACACAGAATCTGAAGCAGACTCCAGGCTCCGAACAGTTAGCACAGAGCCTGACGCGGGGCTCAAACCCATTAACTGTGAGATCATGACCTGAGCTGAAGTTGGATGCTTAACCAACTGAGCCACCCAGGCGCCCCTGTTCTGCTTTATTTTATTTTTTTTAATTTTTAATTTTTTAAATTTTTTAATTTTTTTTCAGTATATGAAATTTATTGTCAAATTGGTTTCCATACAACACCCAGTGCTCATCCCAAAAGGTGCCCTCCTCAATACCCATCACCCACCCTCGCCTCCCTCCCATCCCCCATCAACCCTCAGTTTGTTCTCAGTTTTTAAGAGTCTCTTATGCTTTGGCTCTCTCTCCCACTCTAACCTCTTTTTTTTTTTTTCCTTCCCCTCCCCCATGGGTTTCTGTTAAGTTTCTCAGGATCCACATAAGAGTGAAAACATATGGTATTTGTCTTTCTCTGTATGGCTTATTTCACTTAGCATCACACTCTCCAGTTCCATCCACGTTGCTACAAAGGGCCATATTTCATTCTTTCTCATTGCCACGTAGTACTCCATTGTGTATATAAACCACAATTTCTTTATCCATTCATCGGTTGATGGACATTTAGGCTCTTTCCATAATTTGGCTATTGTTGAGAGTGCTGCTATAAACATTGGGGTACAAATGCCCCTATGCATCAGCACTCCCGTATCCCTTGGGTAAATTCCTAGCAGTGCTATTGCTGGGTCATAAGGTAGGTCTATTTTTAATTTTTTGAGGAACCTCCACAATGTTTTCCAGAGTGGCTGTACCAGTTTGCATTCCCACCAACAATGCAAGAGGGTTCCCATTTCTCCACAGCCTCTCCAGCATCTATAGTCTCCTGATTTGTTCATTTTGGCCACTCTGACTGGCGTGAGGTGATGTTCTGTTTAATTTTAATGTGGGCTCTATTAAAAACTAAAAACAATGGAGCAAAAACCCCCAAGATATCAATGATATTCTAAACATCTTCTGTAAATAATAAAGGGTGGGTGCAATTGATAGTTACAGTTTCTTGTTTTTTAAAAGCATGTCAGTATCTTCTTTCTCCATATTTTCTCTGAAATGTATATACATTTGTGTGCCTTGTTCCAGAGAATATGTGTAACTAAAAGACTTTTTCATTTTCCCGAGTCTGTTCCTCCATCCAAATGTTTAATATTTTTGTGATTTTATGATTTGGAATTGTTAACTCTTACCTCCCAAGTTCTCTGTGATTCTAAAATTCACAAAATAATTTGAATGCTTACATTACCGTAAGTTTTAGAAAAACTGATTCAAATATTTTACTGTAGCTGAGTAGGTGTTTTTTTTCAAAGTCCTTGTCCAGATGCAGGGTCATGCACAGTGCTGGCCACACCCATGAGCTTCATCTTGCTGCCCGTGTCCTCAGTTTCTCGAATTCAAGTTCAGTTCATTCACTCGCTCCTATTTTTTGAGCACTTGTGCACTAGACTCCTTCCTTCTCAAATACACATTTTTATAGTTCTAGGAAATAGGTCAGGGCAATAAATAGCTCTCCTCAAATGTGGCATAAAACTGAAGGGTGACTGAGTGATTGGTGGATTACCCATTTGTGGAAATGTTTTTCATGTTTCCTCAAATTTCCTGTTAAAATCAAACAAGCTAGCACACATTTTTCAGTCTTTTCAGATGTGTTTCCCTACTCCAGTACTGGTAATGTTCTATTCCTTATTTTGGCTACTGTTTTTTTAGGTTCATTCAGTTTGTGAAAATTCATAAAGCTGAACGTGATTGGATCACTTTTCAGTATGTCTGCTGTACTTGAATAAAAATTTTTGAAAGAACTAAAGTTTTCATGTTAAATACAAAAAAGGAAGTGTCAAGGACAGAAGAGCTTAAGAATCACTGATCAAGGTTGTCCTCCAAATCCCTAAAATGATTAGGAAGGAGGGAACCAAAGCTTGGAAAGGGGAAGCTGCTTGGGGGTGTGCAGGGACTGTCAGCTAGGTTTCTTACTCCTGGTTCTGCCTTGCTTTTCTACGGGGTTGATTCAGAAAGAGGACAAGGAAAGATTCAGCCTGCACTGGAGCTGGATGACATTCTCAGAACCCCAAATGTACCTCACATGAGTCAACACTTAACTCCCCACCCTTTTCCTGCCCTCTTCAACCTCTTCCCTGGTCATTAAAAAACAGACACTTTTATTTCGTGTGACCTTGAAGATGGTTATTACCTAAGAATCACTTGACTACATATGCTTAGAAAAAGGTAATTTGTGTCTGTGAAATCTAACAGGATCCCAGCACAAGGTACTTTGTTTCCCTTTTAAGCCATTTTTAGTTTGGTGCGTGTGGTTTAAATTTAGAATACTTCTTCCAAACTGGGGGTGGGGGTGCAGAGATTGAACCCAGCTGTGACTCTTGCTGCTTGGAATAAATGGGAAAATATGGAAACCAGTGTTAAAAGGAGAGGATTTCAAAAGAAGGGGCTGCAAGGGAGGGAAATTGCCTTAATTGGGATAAAGGAGGGGAAGGAACAGTGGTTGGTATCTCCTCTTTCCTTCCTACTCTTGCAAGATTTGGCCTACTGAAGATGTGGTGAGGATGTTTTATTTACACACACACACACACACACACACACACACACACACACACACACAGACACATAGCCCTTGGAATTGATAGTGGATCATTAAATCATCCTGGATTCATTTTACTTTCTCAAAGACTAGTTTTCAGTTCCCAGCATGCTGTTCCTTCTGTCTGGAATGTATTTACCCTCCTCTTTCCAGGCTTAGCTCTACTCTTTCAGATAATAGCTTACTTACTCTGTGAGGCTTTCTTTAACTCCACATCCCCTCTGCATGCCCTGCCTTATAGCATACTTCCAGAGCATCCTGTGTTTTCCCTTTCATGTCACTTCTCATAGTTTTAGTTACTAGATGAAGTTCTGGCACACCATCAGCCCTCCGTACATACTGTAAAATGGAAGGAAGGAAAGAAAAGGGAAGAAGGGAAGGAGGGAGGGAGAGAGGGGCAGGAAAACAAAACAAAAGAAAAAAGAAAGCCATGTTTTGTCCCTGCTCTTAGACTAACATAGTGGGCAAGTTCCTTAACTTCTGAGCCTTAGTTACCTCATTTTAAAACTGAAATAGTAATACCCAACTTATAGGGTTGTTGTGAAATTAGAAATAATACATAAAAAGCACCTAGGACTGTGCCTGACACATAGTCGGACACAGGACTGACTCCATTCAGTGTAATTAAAATGTATATATGTTCTCGGGGCGCCTGGGTGGCGCAGTCGGTTAAGCGTCCGACTTCAGCCAGGTCACGATCTCGCGGTCCGTGAGTTCGAGCCCCGCGTCAGGCTCTGGGCTGATGGCTCGGAGCCTGGAGCCTGTTTCCGATTCAGTGTCTCCCTCTCTCTCTGCCCCTCCCCCGTTCATGCTCTGTCTCTCTCTGTCCCAAAAATAAATAAAAACATTGAAAAAAAATTAAAAAAAATAAAATGTATATATGTTCTCAAAAGAAAGTATAAAAATTCAGAAAAGCGCAGAGAAAGCTGTAAAACCATCTATTAATCCATACTTTAGAGACCACTATAAAAATTTGGATGTATCCCTTTTCTGTGCATATCTTTATATTTCCATATATGTGCTTTATCTTGTTGAGGTCATATTTACTTTTTTCCTATATGACTGCTCAAACATCTTCCACTTTTTAGTATCTGCAAAATACTGCAACATTCAAAATATTTCACAATAATAGATAGGCCTTCAGTTGTTATAAGAAGATTTAGGGGGCGCCTCGGTGGCTCAGTTGGTTAAGCATCCAACTCCTGATTTCAGCTCAGGTCATGATCTCATGAGTCTGTGAGTTCGAGCCCTGTATCAGGCTCTGCTGTGGCCGTGCAGAGCCTGTTTGGGATTCTCTCTCTCTCTGCCTCTCCCCCGCTTGCTCTCTCTCTCAAAAATAAACAAATAAACTTTAAAAACAAAAGAAAAAAATAATATTTAGAAACTGGCACTTTCACCTTTCAGACTCTCCTTTTAACAGAACCATGTTTAATTTAGGAGAATAATCCAAATGGCAGGGTAGACAAATCATATATGCGATAGTGTACAAATTGATATATATATATATATTTGTTTACATAACCTTTCTTATTTATTTTGGTGAATTGGAGGATTTTTTGAGATGTTTCAATAAATGAGGAGGCCAGGGAGAATGAAAACTTGACCTGGAGGTTCAGAGGCCTGAATTTCTTCCTACTTACAGTCCAGTTCCCAACGCAACTTGACTCAGTGACTTCACATTTGGGTCTTGTTTTCCCCATCTACGTAAATGAGAGAGTGGGTTTTGATATAGAGATTTTCAAACTGGGCTTTCTCGAGTGCTAGAGTTCTGTGGAGATTTTTTTTTTCATATGGGGTAAGATTTCCTCTGAGGAAAGAATTGCACAGCTTAAAACAAAGAAAGAAATAAACAAACACCAAAAAATTTAAGTTGAACATTTCTAATAATATTCCAATGAGCTCTTTTCTTTTTTCTTTTTTTTACTGAGATATAATTCACATACCCTAAAATTTGCCTTTTTACAGTCCTATACAATAAAGAGGTTTTTTAGTATATTCCCAAAGTTGTGCAACCAATCACTGCTAATTCCATAACATTTTCATTGCCTGCAAAGAAACCTGGTGCCCATTCATGCTCTTCCCTCTTTTCCCCTTTTCTGCAATCCCTGGCCACTGCTAGTTCACTTTCTGTCTCTATGGATTTGCCTTTCTTTGACTTCTCATATAAATGGAATAATACAACATGTGGTCTTTTGTGTCTGGCTTCTTTCACTTGGTATATAGTATTTTCAAGGTTTATTCATATGGATAAGTACTTCATTCCTTTCTGGTCAAGCATTTTAGGAATTTTTTTTCCCCCAGGCTTGGAAGAAAAGTTGATCAGACTACTAGAGGAAGTCCCATAATAGATTTCTTTATCTGTACTGTTTGTTGAGAGGTAAACCAATTTCAGTATTTCAGGCTTTTAAGTAGAAGGCTCTATTTAGTGCATGTGAAAAACCATTTCAGCTCTCCACTCCCCCCTGTCCCCACCCCAACACTCCTTAAAGCCACGAAATAGATATACTGATTGGTCAGTTTTGTTTTCCTTCTCTGGGTCTGGGGGAGTCTTTTATTGCTGAGAATGTATGAAGTGATTCTTCCCAATTCAGTTGGTCAATTAAATGTACTCTTTCCGAATTTTTAAAAATTTTGTTTATTTTTGAGAGAGAGAGATAGAGCATTAGTGGGGTAGGGGCAGAGAGAGAGAGAGAGAGAGAGAGAGAGAGAGAGAGAGAGGCCCAGAATTTGAAGCAGGCTCCAGGCTCCAAGCTGTCAGCACACAGCCCTGACACGGGCCTCAAACCCACAAGCAGTGAGATCATGACCTGAGCTGAAGTCAGTTGCTTAACCAACTGAGCCACCCAGGTGCCCAGGGATCTACTCTTTTTGAAGACCCATTTCAAAGAGTAACTACTAATGTAAGGTCTACCACTATAGATTACTTTTGCTTGTTTTTGAATTTTATGCGAATGGAATCATTCAGTACGGAATCTTTTGTTCTGGCTTCTTTTTCCCCAATGTTGTATTTGTGAGATAATCTGTGCTGTGTGGTGATTGTAGTACATTCTCATTACTATACAGTATTCCAGAGAGTAAATACACCACTTTACTTTTTTCATTTTAATTTTGACAGACAGAAATTTAGGTAATTTGTGGTTTTGGCATAGTACAAAAAGTACTGCTATGAACTTTCTCTTTGTGTCCTTTGGTGCACTTATTTCTGCTGGCTGTGTGCTAAGAGTGAAATTGCTAGATCATAATGGACATGTACATTAAGCTTTGGTAAATACCACCAAACAGTTTTACAAAGTGATTGCACCAAGTTTTACTTCCATCATCAGTGTATGAGATTTCTAGTTGCTCAACATCTTCCCAACATTTGATATTACCTGTTTTATTTTTAGTTTTATTTTAGTGATTCTGGTGGGTGTGTAGTGGTCTATCACTGTGGTTTTAATTGGAATTTCCATGATGAATCTGAGATTAAACATCTTTCCAGTAGTTGATTGGACATTTCTGTATAGTTTTTTGTGAAAGGCCTGATTATGACTTTTGCCAAATTTTCTGCTGTGTTGTCTGCCATTTTCTTATTGATTTGAAAATTTCTTATTGATTTACATATTCTGGAAGTGAATCCTTTGGATATATGTGTTGCAAAAGTTTCTTGCACATGTGGCTTGCCTTTTCTCTCTCTTAATAATGTCTTTTTTTTTAATTTTCTTTTTTAAAATTTATATCCAAATTAGTTAGCATATAGTGCAACAATGATTTCAGGAGTAGATTCCTTAATGCCCCTTACCCATTTAGCCCATCCCCCCTCCCACAACCCCTCCCGTAACCCTCAGTTTGTTCTCCATATTTATGAGTCTCTTCTATTTTGTCCCCCTCCCTGTTTTTATATTCTTTTTGTTTCTCTTCCCTTATGTTCATCTGTTTTGTCTCTTAAAGTCCTCATATGAGTAAAGTCATATGATTTTTGTCTTTCTCTGACCGACTAATTTCACTTAGCATAATACCCTCCAGTTCCATCCACGTAGTTGCAAATGGCAAGATCTCACTCTTTTTGATTGCCGTGGAACACTCCATATTGTGTGTGTGTGTGTGTGTGTGTGTGTGTGTGTGTGTATACACCACATCTTCTTTATCCATTCATCATTGATGGACATTTGGGCTCTTTCCATACTTAGGCTATTGTTGGTAGTGCTGCTATAAACATGGGGGTGCATGTGTCCCTTCGAAACAGCACACCTGTATCCTTGGATAAATTAATAATGTCTTTTGACAAATTCTTTAATGTATACTTTATTAATTTTTGCTATACTTAATACTTTTGGGGTCTTGTTTAAGAAATATTTGCTTGTCTTAACATCATAAAGATATTGTTTTATGCTTTTTTCTAGAGGCTTTATTTTTTTAGAGTGTTTTTATCTAAAAACTTTTAAAATTCATTTGTTCGTATGTCAGCCTGATCTATTAAAATCACTAAATAGATGATGTTTAAAAAACATTAAATAAATTTAGATAATGACTTTGCCACAAACTCCCTACCTGTATGATCTTTGGCAAGGTAGATTAGCATTCTGAATTTATCCTCAACTATAAATGGGATTAATAGTATCTACCTAAAAGTATTGTTGTAAGCATCACATGTATATGTATACATCTATATGTAAGGTATTAACAAAAATTCAGCTGTTATAAAAGACATTTTGGGGACAATTTAGGACATTTGAATAAATATTAGGTATTAGATACATGGGGGAATTATTAATTTTGTGGTTGTGTAGGAGAATGTCCTTATTCAGAGATGCATGATGAAGAATTGAGAGATAAAGTAATACGATGTCTCAATTCATTTGCAGTAATTTCAACAAAAAGAAAAAACCCTCAAATATCTAGATAAAGCAAACTGGTAAAATGTTTTCAGTTGTTGAATCTAGGTATTAGATATGTGGGTATTGTGAAATTCTTTCAACTTTGTAGTATGTGTGAAAATTTCATAATAAAATGATCAGGGAAAAAGTTAGTTATTAGTGAAGTTATGGCAGGGGTGCCTGGGTGGCTCAGTCAGTTGAACATCTGACTCTTGATTTTGGCTCAGGTCAGGATCCCAGGGTCATGGGATCGAGCCCCATGTTGGCCTGTGTGTTGAGCATAGAGCCTGCTTAAGATTCTGTCTCTTTCTCCTCCCTCTACCCCTCTCTCCTGCTCATGCTCTCTCTCTCTCACTCTCTGTCTCTCTCTCTCTCAAAAAAAAAAAAGTTGTAGCATTCTATTATTTAACATTTTTTCCCCAAAGCTAAAAGTACATAAGGACATAGTTAAGTGGATTTTAAGTAATTGACTTTGTTCTCTTAGAAAGGAGATGAAAATGTATTAAGAATAAATGTGAATTCAAGTATTGCCACCTTGAGTGGGATAAAGCTGAGCTATGTCCATAAAATAAAGGCATTGCTGGGACTATAAGGAAGGAGAGGGTTAGGAAAGGATCTAGGATGTACTTAGTGCCCATTAAACTACTCTGCTAGATGCTATAAATATCACCTTTAATTTAAAAAAAAGCAACTCTTTGATGTAGGTAATATTAGAAATGTTCAACATGTTTTGAATAATTTGACTAACACAGCTACTGGATGGTGGAGTCAGGATTTGAACCCAGATCTGTGTTTTGTCTTTTTCCTTTCCTCTCTCCCTCCCTTTCTTGTTTATGATAAAGATTGTATTGTTCTGTTTGGTTTTTTATTTTTTTTAATGTTTATTTTTAAGAGAGAGACAGAGCACGAGCAGGGGAGGGGCAGAGAGAGAGGGAGACACAGGATCCGAAGCAGGCTCCAGGCTCTGAGATGTCAGCACAACACAGAGCCCAATGTGGGACTCGAACTCATGAACCGCCAAATCATTACGTGAGCTGAAGTTGGACGCTTAACTGACTGAACCACCCAGGCGCCCCTTGTTTTGTTTTTTAAATGCATGTTATGCTTTTCATTGTAGAAGCTCTATAAAACACATATTAATCATTTAGGCTTGCTGCATAGCAAACCACTCAAAACTTAGTGGCTTAAGACTATATTTATTCAGCTCACAGTTCTTTTGGCCAGGAGGTGGGCTCTGCTGGGCAGTTCTGATCTGGGCCCATCTTGGCTGTTGTCAGTGAGGCTTGCTTGCTGTCATGTATGGGATGACTGGGCCAGTTCTTCCATGAAGCCTCCCAACCTATGGCAGACTAGTTTGAGGTCATTCTCCTAGGGAAGGGGAGGGGAGTCCAAGAGAGCAAACACGAGTACACCAGGCCTGTTGGTTGGGTCTAGGCTTAGAACTGGTACAATGCCACTTCCTCTCTTAGTCCCTTCCAATTGACTGGGTAGTCTAAACAACAGACATTTATTACTCATAGTTGTTAGGCTGGGAAGTCCAAGGTGCCAGGAGATAAGATTCCTGGTGAGAGCCTTCTTCCTGGCTTGCAGAAGTCCACCTTCTTGCTGTGTCCTCACATGATGGAGAGAGAAAAAGCTCTCATCTCTCTTCTTTTTATAAGGAAATTAGCCCTTCACTGGGGACTAATCACTGGGGTCCCATGCTCATGACCTCACCAATACCTAATTACCTCCCAAAGCCCCTACCTCCACATAGCATTTGGGGCTACAATAGATGAATTTGGGGGGGACACAGACATTTAGTCCATAACACCCTCTGTTGTTCAAAGGAAGTTTTAAGGCCAGTACAGAGTCAAGGAGTGAGGAAGTAAACTCTACCTCTTGCTAAGAGGAAATGTGAAGGAATGTTGCAAAGTGGTATAGATGGCAAGGAGTGGCAGTGGGAGGTGGGGGATGAATGCAGCCATTTTTGCAAACTATCTTCCAAAACATACAAAAGCAAGCATCTTTTAAATAATTCTAAATACTACTATGAAAGTATAATTACTGTTAGTATATTGGTGTATTTCCTTCCATTGTTTTGTCTATGCACATATAGAGACAGACCTTTTTCTCTTGTAAAAAAGAATATGATTCATGGGGCGCCTGGGTGGCGCAGTCAGTTAAGCGTCCGACTTCAGCCAGGTCACGATCTCGTGGTCCGTGAGTTCGAGCCCCGCATCAGGCTCTGAGCTGATGGCTCAGAGCCTGGAGCCTGTTTCCGATTCTGTGTCTCCCTCTCTCTCTGCCCCTCCCCCGTTCATGCTCTGTCTCTCTCTGTCCCAAAAATAAATAAATGTTGAAAAAAAAAAAAGAATATGATTCATATCTAGAATCTGATTTGTGTTCTGATAATTTCCCTTAACATTATATTGTAGGTATTTCCCAAGCATTAAATATTTCTTGACAGTGTGGTTTAATCTATGATGCATAGGAAGCCAACAATAAATTTCTGTGTTCTAGGCACTATGTTAAGCACTTTCACAGTTATCTTGATTAGAAGCAAGTTTCTTGTTAATTTCCAGGATTTATAATCTGCTGCTTCAGTGAAAAAACAATGCATTTTATGTGATGAAATGATCCAGAGAAAATTATAATAGTTAAGATATTATCAGCAATTCCCATTTTTCCTGTGAAAGCTTAACCTGTCAACTATAACTGCTGAGGAAAGGGCAGTTTCCCCCTTGTAAATGGTGGGAAGATTGGGACACTGACAACAGATGAAAGTTTGTGCTCTGCATTTCTCGCTGATGCTTAAAGACACCAGTTTGCTGGACTAGTTCAGGTGTTAAAGTTACATTGTTGGCCATTGAAGACTGTTTTGGTGAACAATTTTATTTGCAAAATTTTGATTTTGATTCTGCGAACAGAGTGATAGCTAGTTAGACAAAAAGGTGTAGTGGAGGGAACACTTCCATTTGTGATAGTAAGAGATTCATGATGCTCGTGAATCAATAGATACAGAGAAGTTGGGATTGTTCCCATAGGAGCACCTCTGTCCCATTGGCAGGCTCTGTGTCCTGAGTGATCAATCAGAAAATATAGCACCCATGCTCCAAGGCCACCTGTCCAACCCTTTCATTTTATAGGTGAGGCCACATCATTATTACTTATTTGATCTGGCTGTATTTCAGAGTCATGTTGAGCATCGCATCGGTTCTTACTGTGCAGTTAGCATAATGTGATAAGGAGCATAAAATTTGGAGGCCAAAGACCAAGATTCAAACTCGGTTTTCTATTTTCTAGCTGTCAACTATGAGAAAATTACTTAATTTCTTTGAATTTCAGTTGTCTCATCTATAGTTATAAAAGCTTCAGTCTTCTTAGAGTTACTGTGGAGATTGACTGAGACAATTTATATCTGCACTAATACAGTAGCCACCAGCTCCCAGTGGCCTTTGAGCACTTGAAATGTGTGGCTCATCCAAATCTAGACGTATTGTAAGTGTAAAATGCACACTGGGTTTTGAAGCCTTGCTTGAAAAAATATAAAGTATCTCGCTAATTACTGATTTCAATGTGTAGACTACATATTGAAATGGTGATATATTGTGTTCCTTGAAGTAAATAAAATATATTAAAATCAATCCACTTGTTTCTTCTTCTTCTTCTTCTTCTTCTTCTTCTTCTTCTTCTTCTTCTTCTTCTTCTTCTTCCTTCTTCCTTCTTTCTTCTTTCTTCTTTCTTCTTTCTTCTTTCTTCTTTCTTCTTCTTCGTGGCTATGGGCACCTGGGTGGCTCAGTCAGTTAAGCACCTGGCTCTTGATTTCATTTCAGGTCATGATCTCATGGTTTGTGAAATCAAGCCCCACGTCAGGCTTTGCACTGGTAGCACAGGGCCTGCTTGGGATTCTTTCCCCCTCTTTTCTCTCTCCCTGTCTCTCTGCTCCTTTCCTGCTCTTTCTCTTTGTCTCAAAATAAATAAATAAACATTAAACAAATTTTTAAATGTGACTACTAAAGATTTAAAAATTATATATATGGGGGTGCCTGGGTGACTCAGTTGGTTAAGCATCCGATTTGGGCTCAGGTCATGATCTCACACTCTATGAGTTCAAGACCCGTGTTGGGCTCTGTGCTGACAGCTCAGAGCCTAGAGCCTGCTTCAGATTCTGTGTCTCCCTCTCTCTCTGCCCCTCTCCTGCTCCTGCTCTGTCTCTCTCAAAAATAAATAAACATTAAAAAAAATTACAAATAGAACTCATATTTGTGGTTTGCATTATATTTCTACTGGTCAGCACTACACTGCCTGGAAATTCCCTGTAGAACATAGTGTACAGAATAAGTGTGAGCTATAGCCACAAAAAGTATGGAAGGTTTGAATGGGTAGGGATTCTAAGTGATAGCATAAGATTATTATTTTACTAAATTTCTAATGCAAGCTTTATTTAGGCATCTTAATTTTTCCTCTTAAAGTGTAGTAGGGAAAAGAGAGGAGTGATAATCCAGCTATGTAAGCAAACAGTAACGCCAGTACATTAAGATGATGCAGGCATTGTGCTAAGTATTGTCTTAGGTGGGATTCCTTTGGTACGTGTGGGCCTCTTGAATTCTTAGGATATAACTGCTGTTTTTTTTTTTTTCTTCTTCTCTCTTCCTCTCAAATTTACTTCTTCCTTCTTGACAACAGTGTTCTCTCAGTTGACTTATCTCCCTCCACATTTCACAAAGTGTGGCTCTTACTACTCCTGACCGTCATCCTTATTCTAGGAGAGGACTCAGACCTATTCTCCCTGGTTTTAAATTGAAAAGTCCTGTGAAAAGGCCAGGTTGACCTAGCTTGGTTTCAGTTAGCTATCCCTGGGCCATGACTCTAATTCCAATGCCAGACGAAGAAGATTTCCCGGTGAAAGACTTGGTTAATAAGAGATTGAGTGTATACTGCACCTACCTTAGGTAATTTAATAAGTACAGCTATTCTGTGGGGTAATACCTCAATTTATAAATGAGGAAACTAAGGCTCAATGATGTTATATATTTTGTCCAAGTTTAAACATCCAGGCTGGAATCTCAGATCTGTGACCAAAGCCCATGTTCTTAACCACTACACTGACAGAATTTGAGAAAATTGGGTTGTGTTGACTTAAGTTTTACTGAATTAGCAATTTGCTATTTTCTCCCCGACCAAACTGTTTTCCGCTGAAATTTGTGATAGGAATGAGGGTAAGGCAACTGGCCCCACAGTAACATGCAGTAAATCTTTCCTGAATTGAAACCTATACTCCTGTGCTCTCCAATCTTGTATCCAAAGCTTTAAAGGTCACAATAAAGGTCTACCATAATTATCTTTGTAGTAATGAGTTTAAAACATATTTATCACCACTTGGGCATTTGCTTTTGTAATTTTTGATCATACACTTTTTTCTTTTTTTTTTTGGTGCCTGTCACATAGTTGGCAATAAATATTAGCTACTGTATTTACCATACTAGCAAATGTTAGCTATTATATTTACATTAATAAATGTTAGCTATTATGTTGATTACATTAATACATATTAGCTACTATATTGTTAAAAATCATATCCAATTATACCTTATAACATTTCTAATATCATTATTATTTTTTGCAACAGCTTTATTGAGACCTGATTTATGTACCATATAATTAACCCATTTAAAGTGTATCATTCAGGGCTCCTGGGTGGCTCAGTCAGTTAAGTGTCTGACTCCTGATCTTGGTTCAGGTCATTATCTCACGGTCTGTGGGATTGAGCCCCCATCTGTGCTGACAGTGCAGAGCCTGCTTGGGATTCTCTCTCTTCCTGTCCTTCCACTGCTCTCTCTCTCTCTCAAAATAAATAAATAAACTTTAAAGGAAGTGTATCATTCAGTGGTCTTTGATACCAGAGTTGTGCAGCCAATCACATACTTTCTTTTGAGAACTTTTCCATCTCATTTTTCACCAACACATGATTTCCTACAGTCTATACAATATGGGCATAGTGATTTCAGAGGCAAAGATGAAAGGGCCATCTTCCGTTATTTATAAACAATACCTGGCCCAAAGGAAATACTCTTTAAAAATGATGATCCAGGGGCCCCTGGGTGACTCAGTTGATTAAGCATCTGATTCTTGATTTCAGCTCAGGTTGTGATCTCACAGTTCGTGATATTGAGTCCTGCTGTTGGGCTATGTGCTGGCTGACATTGCAGCAGCTGCTTGGGATTCTCTCTCTCCCTCTCTGCTCCTCTCCTTCTCACATGCATGCACTCTCTTTCAAAATAAATAAATTTAATAAAATAAAAAATAAAAATGATGATCCATAAGTCTTGCAAGAAGATGATCTTGAGTATGTGAATCTCCTAGTCAGGTTAAAAAGTACATTTCAAACAAAAATGATTTTTTTTGAATGTTTATTTTTGAGACAGAGAGAGAGAGAGAAAGAGATCATGAGCGGAAAGAGAGGGAGACAAAGAATCTCAAGAAGATTCTGTACTATCAGTGCAGAGCCCGATGGCAGGGCTAGAACTCACGAACCATGACATCATGACGTGAGCAGAAATCAAGAAGACACTTAATCTACTTAGCCACCCAGCTGCCCCCAAACAAAAATATTTCAAAATACTATAAATCTAGGCACTTTCCATTACTCAGTAGAAATGGTTTTATTTACATAGGAAACTAGCAATAAGTGACAGTACTGGCAGTATCCATATTAAGCAGCGCGGTGGAAAGCTAAGAGCTCTGACCTGTGCTGGTCAGAAAGCCAGCCAGTCCCTTATATGTAGTTCTGAGGTGTGACGTAGTAACAAATGCAGTGACTAATCTTCATTGGATGCTAGGCAGTATACAGAGCAACTTTCCCTTATGTCTTTCATGGACTCTTCTTGGTGGCAGTGATCATTCTTCTATTTAACATGTATATATCCGTGTCTGCATTGTGTCAGGCATGGAGTTAGAGCAAACATGGCTGTGCCATCATGAAGCTTATAATCTAATGTGGGAAGTCATACATCTAACAGGAAAGTTCAACACAAATTAGTGTGTTATAAGTGCTATGTTAGATGTACAGTGTTCTGAGAACTCTGGTTTTGAGAACTTCATTGGTTTCCTTGGGGAAGTGCTATCTATGCAGGGATCTGAAGGGCAAGCAGGAATTGGCCAGACAGGGGATCATAAAGAAGCTTTATGTTTAGACTTAGAATGGAGAGAGGGGCAAGTGGTGAGGGCTGAGTAGCTTATCTTAAAATGTGAGGAGTTCATGATGTTAAATACCTTAGACAGAGGGCAGCTGGAAGCCCTCAAATGGTTTTAAGCAGCTGAGTCACGTAATTGGATTTGCATTTCAGAAAGCCAAAAGTGAATCAATTTGTTCACTTCCCGGTCTCAATATTCTTATCTTTAAATTGAAAGGAATATCCTGTCGTTTATAGCTCCGTCCAACTTTAATATTCCATAAATTTCTCCTATCCTGGAAAAACTTAATTCCATGCTGATTTCCACATCTTTTGGGCAGCAAGGCCTTACTAAGATTATGATTAGTACTTGAAGAAGTGAGGTATGTGGGGATAGGGGTGAATGAGAGTAGGGACAGGAAGCTGAATGGATGATATATTATTTCCACTGGGAAATAAGGAGACAGAAAGGTTAGGCAGGTTCCTCTGATAGTCTCCTGAAAGGGAACTGGTGGGTGATTTTAATTTCTCAGTACACAGTGGAAGGGCACCTTGCCCCATTACAATATAATGAAATATCATGTCCCAAAAATTAAAGTGCTTCATACTGAGATATTTACTGATGAAATAACAGAAAGTCTGGAATTTGCTTAAAGGTAGTTAGGGATTTATACATATAAAACATGATTGGCTGTGACTTGGTAATTGTTGATGCTGAATGATGGGTACAAAGGGATCAATTATATAAATTCATAATTTGTATATGTTTGAAATTTTCCATAATAGTAAAAGATAAAATAATAAAATAAAGATGCTCTGACTTATTATCCAAATTCTTTATTATTTTTAGCACGAATGGAGAAAGAATCAGACTCTCTCTCACTTGTTCATATTGAAATAGACTCAGGACTACTATATCATAGCACTGACACTTTGCTTTAAGTTTTGTATCAACTTTAATGGCTTAAAATGTTACAGACTGCATTGAGATTATGTGGGCAGATCAAAGACACAGAATTTCACCCCACAGAAGGAGCACTTCTTTTAGGGATTTCATTGATGACATAGGCAGAGCTCTGTAGCTCCGGGCTGGGTCTGTCTAAGAAGGCAGTCTCTGGATAACAAGGTGAGGTGGAGAAATCACTGGCTTTGGAGTCAGGCATAAGAGACTCAGCTATGTGTCAGTTGAAGGATAGTGACAAGAAATAACAAAATAGATAACTTCCATTGTATTGTGCTAAGCTCTTTATGTACTTTATATCATTTGATTCTAATGACTGCTCTATGAGTTAGATGCTACTATTTTACAGACGAGGAAGGTGAGGCATAGAGAACTTATTTGTCCATGGTCACATAGACTAAATAATTGCCAGTAAATGTTGTGGCAAAAAAAAAAAACAGCTGAAACCCAATGGTTAGGTTGCATTTTGTGTCACAGTGAAGATTACCTTTGGGTGCACATCACAGAAAAAAGCAAGTAACAGTGGCTTAGAACAAAATAGTTTTATCTTTATGAAGTCCAGAGATAATCAGTCCAGGGTTGTCATGGTTCTCTGGAAATCAGGTTCCTTCTATTGCTTCATGTGGAAGTCTTCCAACCTCAAGTTTACTTCATGGTCCAAGATGTGTGCTGGAGCATCATATTCCAACCAGAAGAAAGGGAAAGGAATGGAAGAAGAACATGAAACCCACCTCCTTTTCAAGGATGCATACTAAAAATTGCACATATCATTTATACTTACATCACAAAATCATTATTATTATACCACAACTTAGTCTCATGTGTATACCTAGCAGATTATAGAAAACTTGCTTCTGGCAGGTCCAAGACATGAAAGATGACTGAGAAATATATTTGTTGTAATAGATGGCCATGTGCCCACCCAAAGATCAAGGTTAGCATAGAAGAAGATGGAAAAGAATATTGAGGATCACTGACAATCACTGTTTAGCTCACGCTCAGCTGTGTGTAGAGCTCTGGTCTCCATGGGTATGGTAATCCTTCTCAAAAGACCTTTCAGTTTTAAATGGGTAAATAGATTAAAATAATAATAATAAAACCCCAGGCAATTTTGTGCCCAGGAAATGCTAGTTTTTTCCCCCTTCAGTGAAATATGATTAAGTGGGTAGCAGTGGTTTGGTGCCCTGGACACTCAACACCCAAGGAATGGATTCTACCCACGTCTAAGGTGATCATTGTTTTCCTTATCACCATCATATAGGATTTGTCACATGCACTAGGGCTCAACCTTTAGGCACCAAAGGGTGGTTACAGAGAATAAGCACCTACATGTTAAGGATCTTGAACATAATATCATATATAATGAACTCAGGGTCAAACATGGAGATATCTAAGATTTAGGGAAACTTTTACTTCAGTGTAGATTTGTACTTGCTTTGAGGAGCTATTTACCACATGAAAATTTTCAGTTTGTTATTCCTTAGACTGAGAGCAATTGAACACAGGGCCAGTTTATAGTAGTCTGTCAGTGTCTGTCCATTTAAGAAGCTGATTTCCTTGCTCATAAAATGACAAATGAATGAAACAGGTGCTTCTATGAGTTACTCTTGAAATGGTAATGTAGGTGTTACATTGTTAAACCATGAGCGCGTCCTTGAAAAGTCAAGGGTAAATTGAATCTTAGCAAGTGGAGCTGCGTTTTAAGTGAGCTTACTAAGAAACCCATGGTGAATTTTTCTGTAAGTTAAAGATGGCCTTTCAAACTTTCTTTTTTTTTGCATTTTCATTCGGTTAGCAGATACTGAACACTGATTACTTGGCAAGCACGACGTTAGGCCTGGTAAAATGTGATGAATGTTGTCTTTAGCTACCAGAGGTGCTCAAAATACCTGAATTATAAATAAATAATATTCTCAGGTTAACAGATAGTCAAATAATAGTAAAATTTGTTGCATCAGTTCTAAAACAGCTTTTAATATATTAACACTTGTGCAATCTTGAAACCTTTTAAAGATGTCAAATATATGTCATAAGTCGTGTATTTTTCTTAATGCTTTTCAAAATGGACGATTTCTTAGATTTGATGAAATGCAGCATTTGAGTAGGGCTTTAGTGTTAATTATGTGCTTTCATGGACCTTATTTCATTTGATTCTTTCTGTGAGGGAGGACAAGTAGTCTCTTCAACTTCATGGAAAGGGAACGTGGCTCTGAGTGGGAAATTAGATTATAGAACACCTACATGTGGAGAGTCCTGAACTCATAGTTGTATTTTTCTTCCCAAAGAAACAATGTCTTTTTAATCTGCATACACATATATTTATACATGTACACATGTGCAAACACAACGGGGGATAACCTTCTTTCAAAGTGAGGGGCTTTCTTTTAATGAATATGAAGATTATTTTTCCTTCTAGTGATTAAAACTAGGCCAAAGAGTAGCCAAGTATCAATTTTCAGGAGCACAATATATCAAGTCCTCTAAGCCAGATAGTTACAAAACAAGATTGCCTATTGGGAAGCCACATACATTGAAAACTTGCAGGTTTCACTGAGCAGAACCTACCCTGTGGATAGTAAAGCAAGGGGAGTTCTGGTAAGGTGTCCCAGCCATTTTTCACTGGCCACCCTTAGGTCAGATCCAAGAAATGACCCAAAGAGCCATCCAGCATTCACTTTGACCACTGGAATTGTCCCCTCAGACTGGTGCAGTGGCCAAAGCATAATCAGAAAGACTGGATTTTGAATACTGATCGCTAGCTGTATGAGCTTGGGCGAGTAACTTAACCTCTCCAAGTTTGCCTTAAAAAAAAGGGTAACACCTTTGCAGGTGGTTGGGAAGGTGGAAATTATGGTAGATAAGGTACCTGGCAAATGGAAAGTAACTAGTGACAGTTATTTTTATTACTGTTAGAGATTCAAGGAGGCACAGGTTTGGGGGTATTGAGTTATCTTAAAAAAATGCCCTGGCTGGAAAATTTGTCCTGTCTTGTAGGAGACCCAGCATTCCATCAGACATCAGGAACAGACAACCTCATTTCCAAGGAACTATTGTAGGAATAGTTGAGGTTTTCTTCTATTAAATATTACCAGCTCACTCAGTTTTTCCAGCATATTTCCTCATCTCTCTTGTGTATTGCTCTATGTGTAACTCTTGACAGCTGCCACTATTTAAGCATGTGTTCTGTAGTAAAACCTTGATTAACTGGGACTTAAAACTGGAACACTTAAACGGTCATGGTTTTTCCCTCTGGGCTTCATTTGGAGAAGGAAGGAAATGACAGCTAAAGTTTTGAGAAGGATAGGAAAATTTGAGAACTAGCAAGAATCCTGTAATCAACACCTTCAGTTTTACTGCTAAGAGGGGAATGATTATCAAGGCTACTCTGCTGATTAATAATAGAGTCAGGAGAGGGTTCCAGCCCATTGCTCTTTCTTCTGGACTGTGGCCTAAAGATGTGGCTTTTGGCATCTGTCTTGGTGCTGTTACTCCTATAGTTCTGGCCACTACTGTAGAAGTCTCAAATTCAAATGCCTTCAAGGGCTGACTGATGGTAAGAATGAGTGGGGCAGGCTGGGTATTTCACATGGGGAAGTGGTGGTGAACTATGGCACTCAAGCTGGAGCCTATGTACCTTCTGTGGAGGCATGTAAGCTTACAATGAAAAAAAAAGACAAACAAAACATGTTTGGGGGCCAGACATGGCCTGTTGGTCCTCAGTTTGAGCACTTTGCATTGTTTATATCCATAGACCTTTATTCAATAAGGACATAATCTGAATTATATACCTGAGGCATGTTGCCAAAGAGAGTTTCAATGCTATTCATTGATTTATATTAAAGCATTAAATTGAAGAAATGCATTTTATTTTATTTATTTTTAAATTTATTTTATTTATTTCAATTAATTTATTTTTTAATTTACATCCAAGTTAGTTAGCATATAGTGCAACAATGATTTCAGGAGTAGATTCCTTAATGCCCCTTACCCATTTAGCCCATCCCTTCTCCCACAACCCCTCCAGCAGCCCTGTTTGTTCTCCATATTTAAGAGTCTCTTATGTTTTGTCCCCTTTCCTGTTTTTATATTATTTTTGCTTCCCTTCCCTTATGTTCATCTGTTTTGTATCTTAAATTTCTCATGAGTGAAGTCATATGATATTTGTCTATCTCTGGCTAATTTTGCTTAGCATAATACCCTCTGGTTCCATCCATGTAGTTGCAAATGGCAAGATTTCATTCTTTTTGATTGCCGAGTAATACTCCATTGTGTGTGTGTGTGTGTGTGTGTGTGTGTGTATATATATATATATATATATATATATATATATACACACACACATATATATATATATACCATATCTTCTTTATCCATTCATCCATCGATGGACATTTGGGCTCTTTCCATACTTAGGCTATTGTTGATAGTGCTGCTATAAACATGGGGGTGCATGTGCCCCTTTGAAACAGCATACCTGTATCCCTTGGATAAATACCTACTAGTGCAATTGTTGGGCTATAGGGTAGTTCTATTTCTATTTTTAATTTTTTGAGGAACCTCCATACTGTTTTCCAGAGTGGCTGCACCGGCTTGCATTCCCGCTGGCAGTGCAAAAGAGATCCTCTTTCTCTGCATCCTCACCAACATCTGTTGTTGCATTAGTTGTTAATGTTAGCCATTCTGTCAGGTGTGAGGTGGTATCTCATTGTGGTTTTGATTTGTATTTCCCTGATGATGAGTGATGTTGAACATTTTTTCATGTGTCAGTTGGCCATCTGGATGTTTTCTTTGGAGAAGTGTCTATTCATGTCTTTTGCCCATTTCTTCACTGGATTATTTGTTTTTTGGGTGTTGACTTTGATAAGTTCTCTATAGATTTGGGATACTAACTCTTTATCTGATACGTCATTTGCAAGTATCTTCTCCCATTCTGTCGGTTGCCTTCTGATTTGCTGATTGTTTCCTTCACTGTGTAGAAGCTTTTTATTTTGATGAGGTCCCAGTAGTTCATTTTTGCTTTTGTTTCCCTTGCCTCTGGAGACGTGTTGAGTAAGAAATTTCTGTAGCTGAGGTCAAAGAGGTTTTTGCCTGCTTTCCCCTGAGGATTTTGATAGCTTCCTGTCTTACATTTAGGTCTTTCATCCATTTTGAGTTTATTTTTGTGTGTGGTGTAAGAAAGTGGTCCAGGTTCATTTTTCTGCATGTTGCTGTCCAGTTTTCCCAGCACCACTTGCTGAAGAGACTGTCTTTAATTCATTGTATATTCTTTCCTGCTTTGTCAAAGATTAGTTGGCCATACGTTTGTGGGTCCATTTCTGGGTTTTCTATTCTGTTCCATTGATCTGAGTGTCTGTTCTTGTGTCAGTACCATACTGTCTTGATGATTACAGCTTTGTAATACAGCTTGAAGTCTGGGATTTTGATGCCTGCAGCTTTGTTCTTCTTTCTCAAGATTGCTTTGGCTATTCAGGGTCTTTTCTGGTTCCATAGAAATTTTAGGATTGTTTGTTCTAGTTCTGTGCAGACTGCTGGTGTTATTTTGATAGGGATTGCAAGAAATGCATTTTAGAAACCTGATCATACATAACAATTTTTGCATTTTGCCACAGAGAGAACAGAGCCAGAACTCTTTGTTGTCCAGTTATGTAGGCAAGTGCATTCAGATGTCACAGTGGGTAGGACATTTACAATTGGGACCCTAGGACCCCTTACTACTGCTATACATAGACATTCAAACATTTATAATTAGAACCCATAGTGAAAAATACATTTATGTCATTATTGAGGAGAAACACAAACATACTTTCACCACACAAACTCAAAACAGTAGTTCAAGAAACCATATCTTACCATATGCCAAAAACCGATGTTTTCTGACCTGTTTCATTTAATAATGGTAATGAATTGCTAAGTTTATTTTTATAACCTAGTAAAACCATAACGTACAGTTTTTAAAAAATCACTAGACTAGGTGACACAATTGCATTTTATTTGTTAATTTATTCACTACTTTATTAATTCAGTAGATATTTACTCAATCTCTAGTGAGTGTGAGGTGCTCCTTTAGACATCATGAGGGATACAGACATTAGAAAACATGGATTTTGTCCTCAAGGAGTCTGAAATCTAATAGGAAAGAGATGCATAAAAATATCTAAAATGTCAAGGCAGAACAATTTCTACATTATACATAACGTTTTTATATTAGCCTAATTTTACAGATGGAAAATTACAATTTTTTTAAAAAAGTTACTTATCCTTGGGGTGCCTGGGTGGCTCAGTTGGTTGAGCATTAGACTTTGGCTCAGGTCATGATCTCACGATTCATGAGTTCGAGCCCCGTGTCGGGCTCTGTGCTGACAGCTCAGAGTCTGGAGCCTGTTTTGAATTCTGTGTCTCCCTCTGTCTCTGCCCCTCCCCCGCTCACACTCTGTCTCTCAAAAATGAATAAACGTTAAAAAAAAATAAAAAAGTTACTTATCCTTATAAAAACAGTAGAATGATAGTGATAGCAGATAACATTTGTTATGCACTAACTATATGTTAGGTACTGATTTAATTCTCACTACAGCCTTATTCTGATAGTACTATTCTTATGCTCATTTTACAAAGGAAGAAAGTGAGGCAGAGAGGTTAAGTACTTTAGGAGATACAGCTAAAAGAGTCTGTAGAAATAGGGTTCAATCCTAGGAAATATGGTTCTAGAACTTCAATTTTAACCGGTATGTTATACCTGGAAATTTAAAAGCACGGATCATATTCCCAGATGGGTCATGGCATATATCATCTTCTACTCCCACCACAAAATATTGTGACATCTGTTGTGATGGGAGAGTATTTTGAGGGGGTGGACGTGATGGGCAGGAATGGGGCCTGAACATTCCTCAGTGTGGATAACCTTTACCAAGTTAGTAAAAGTGACTTACTAAGTCAGCAGTAGAAAAGGCAAAGGGAAAGAATGCTACCCCCAGATCCCTGAAGAGGGCATCTAATTCTTTGGCTATGTTCCATATGTGAGGTCGTATTGTCGAGATAAAATAAATTGTGGAGCAATCTTGCTTTTGGAAAAGCAGGAGAGTTTGGCTCTAAATGTTCACCTTGGATTTTACCAGTGCCATCTCCCTTCCTTAAGCACAGGTCCTCATTCAGAATAACACAGACAAATTTCCATTAGTATAATCCTGGAAAAAATAATACTGTCCTTTATTGAGCATCCCCCCAGGGAAGAACTAGGACTATTGTGCATTGAGGACACAGCCGTGCCCAAGCCAGCCCAATAATAGTGATAATAGTGAATATTTGTTAAGTACTTACTCTCTATGTGTTAGGTACTAATTTCTTACTTCAACTATACAGTGATGCTGTTTTTACTATGCTGTATTTTATGGAGTAGAAAAGTAAGCTCCTCATGCATAAGTGAACTCTTTATGAATTTGATCTTTAGGATAGTAAAGACAATTTTAGTGTCAAAATTGGTGTGTATTTCAATTTAAGCCCCAAACTAGTTTTTAGACTGTTGTAAATTAACATAGTTATTGTATTTTCCTGCCTTTGTATGTTCTTTATATCCTTAATTTTGTAGGGTCATTAATAGTTACTCCTTTAAAAAAAATGTTTATTTATTTATTTTGAGAGAGAGAGCAGCAGCAGAGGGGCAGAGAGAGAGAGAGAGAAAAAGAGATCAAGGGTTTTGGGGGGGTGCAGAGAGAGGGACAGAGAGAATCCCAAGCAGGTTCCATGCTGACAGCATGGAGCCTGACGTGGGGCTCATCTCACAAACCATGAGGCCATGACCTGGGCCCAAATCAAGAGTTGGGATACTTAACTGACTGAGCAACCCAGGTGCCCCAACAGTTATTCTGATTAATTTTATTTACGTTAAATTAATGTCAAGAAAAAAATTCAGTGGTCCCTTGAGCCCATTCATGTTTTTCTTTAAATTTGCAAACTGGGGATATAGATATCCAAAAATACAAAGGCATATGTTTCATCTTGATTTCTTCCAGCAGTATGTCTGGAACTCTCAAAACAGTTGAACAAAAAGAACTGAGAGAGCTCTTTTTGAAAATAATTATTTTTCACTTTTGAAAAGTGGTCATGTCTAAATTCTCTTAATCCAGTGATTATAAATCCAGAATTTGCCAAGGCATATGATGGATACTAGGTATTTACTCTCCCTGTGTCTCAGTAATGAATTAAGAGAGAAGGAAAAGTGCAGAAAAAGATGATTTAAAATGTTATTGGAAAATATGTATTTACTAGACTTCATAGAGTATTACTTTAGTCAAGTACATAAAATAGCTCAATCTGACAGATTTGGAAAATTAAAAGTATGAAATCTGTGTTTAAAATTTTATTACAGTTTTAACTGCTCTCACTCAAGTTGTTTGATCTTGTAAATGAGCATTAACTGCAATTTGTGATTTGGGTCACACCAGACCTTTTTCAGATACTGCACTTTGGAAAGCAACTGGTCAGGGAATTGAGGTCTTCCCAGAGGGACTGGAGGAATCTGCAGCATTCTTGGCCTCTACTGATTCGTCCTATTCTTCTAAGACTTTGTGTTTGGGTGGTCCTTGAATAGGCAAATGTCTTTCAATCCAATTAATTTATTTTATGTAGATCTATGTAGAGCTACAGTTTCTTGGAAACTTAGGGTCCCAAGTCATTTGGACCCAAGCCTCTTAGACGTTGTTTGATTTCATGTCCTTAAGTGATCAAAATAACAACAAGAGAAAGCCACGAAAGGTGAGAAGGCAAAAATGCCTTTGTGTATGGGCTTAAGCAAATTTTACATACATGCACTTTTTTCTTGCTGATCCGTGATGAAACTCTGCCAAATGACTTTTGAAAAGCTCTTTACTTAGTCATTGCAAGTCCTAACAGGGAAAAGTATCATTTTAAACCAGGATTTTACTTGAAATGATAAAAATGAGAGATACTTCTGCAGTATTAGTAATTCAGGTGAAAATGAACATTTGGCAATTGCATTTTGAGACTTAGAGTTATGTCCAAGTTTTGCAAGCCATGAAACATATAATGCTGGGGTTCTCTTTAAGAATAAGAATATAAAATCACAAATATAAAATTAGGTGCATAACCTTGCAAAGGGCTTCTGCAAGAAAGGGGTTTTGACCCTTCAGCTTGATTAACTTTGTGATTAATTCTGCACTGATAATGAGTGACTGCTTTCTTTGTTTTCTGAAAATTATGAAAGAAAAAAGGGGGAGGGGCTAGAGAATGGAAAGAAAATCCTTGTCTAGCTTGCTTCCTAACCATCCCCTCAAGCCAACTGAGTGGTATAGTCCTTTCTCCAGGTCCCAAGGTAAATGATGTCAGAACTGAAATTGCACCTGATTCGACCTCCCCTCCTCCCCCAATTATTCGTTCAACAAATAGTTCCTGAAACAGTCACATCTACTCCCAAGGTGGAATGGACCCTGTCTCGTACTTAGAATAGCCAGCTTTTTGAAATCTCACTTAGGGATCATTCCCTTTATCCTAAATGTGCAAAATACTGCTGTTTCTTTCTGTGTTAGCATACATATAACTGGCATTTAACATGCGTTCTTTTTCTGTTCAATTAAGTTACAAGTCAGTCCTCCAGGACGATAACCTTTGATATGCCGAATCTTCCAGCAAATATAGGCTAAGTTATACAAAATGGGCGTGTCTGGATTTTACCAAGAGACCCCCTCGTCCCCAAAGCTTACCAAACACAGACACCCAGCCTCTTTCTTCTTTACCTCGCGCGCGAAAACACCCACTACCCAGGTCGTAGTAGTTCCCTCCCCCTTCCACCACGCCCCATTTTCAGCCCTCAGCCCCCCTTCTTCAGAGTCTCCCCTCCCTTACTCTGTCTCTTTTCTTCCCTCCCCGTGGGCCAGCCGCGCTTGGAGCTGCCCTGCTGCGCGGCGGGGCGACGCGGCGACACCTATAGGATTGCTTCCGGGCACTCCCCAGCCAGAGGGTGGCTGGCCCGGGTCCCGGAGCTCGGAGCTCGGCAGGGCCGGCGGCTCCGCGGCGGCGCCGAGGACGCGCGCACCCGCTAGCCCTCCCGCCCGCGCCCTCTTTTTCAACCTCGGTCGCGCCGGGCGCCCAGAGCCTCTCTTTGCCCAGGGCGGTGGCTTTGCCGCGCGCCCCGCCAAGCTCCTCTCTGGCGGCCGCTCCCTCTTTCACTCATCTATGCGTCATGTCGGACACTTGATGGTTTTTTTTTTCTTTTTCTTTCTTTCTTTCTTTTTTCCTTTTTAAATTCCTCCTTCGAGCCCTTTCCACCTTCCATCTCCCCTTCGTTTCCCAGGTTGATTTTTTTCCCCCCTCTTCTCTGGGCTTGCCCATGAGTCTCCTCGGGAGCTACCGGAAAAAGACCAGCAACGATGGTTACGAATCCTTGCAGCTGGTGGACAGTAACCGGGACTTAAGTGCGGGAAGCGGCGCGGGTGGCGGCAAGCAGAGAGTGAACGCCGGGGCGGCGGCGCGGAGTCCCGCCCAGCAGCCTCAGGAACGCGCCAGCACCATGGACAGCTCAGGTAGCGCTGGCGGCGGGGTGCGCCCCGCTGAACTCCACTGGGTCCTGCAAGAGGCGGCCCACTCCGCTAGCCCGAGGCTCCCACCTCAGCCTTGGCCTGGGAGGGGCCGGGATGGAGCGAAGGCATCTAATACCACCAGGGTGTCGCGTCTCTAATTTCTCTAGTTCCTGGAGCTAGGAAACGTTAGATCTGCCTTGAGGCCCAGTGACTGTAGCGAGCGCCTCTTAATCTCGCTAGGCTGCTGAATACACCAGCTGGAGGCGGGGAGAGGAGGGGAAAGGGGAGGGAAGGGGTGGAGGCGAGAAGGGAGAGGGTGGCGCGAGGAGCCACTGGGAAGGAGGGCAGGGAGAGCAACTGCCTTCACTACCCAGCTGGATGAGGGGGAGAGGTGAAGGAGCAAGTGCGTTGAATGTTTTTGCAGCCTGCAGTCGGTATTTATTCCAATTATTATTCTCGTAATGCTGATGTCATTTGCAATTCTGCAAAGCTGTGCCTCTTCTCAATTTGGCTGTCTGCTAGGGTTAATGCTGTTACCTTTCTTGAGCAATTTTTACCTTGAGCAAATTTTTATCTAGAGATCTTTTACACAGCTTTAGGCTTTGTACGATGAAATTTATTTCATCGGCTATTGACTTTGATCTTATCTTTTTTGCATTGAGTGTACTAATATATCATAAACTTTACATGTAAGGAAAATGAAAATGCCTCTAAACTTTGTATCTGGGCTTGCAACCTTCGTTTATAAAGCATTTTGACAAGTTGGATTTCTCTCTGTTGGAAATGCTCTTTTAGTGATTTCCATAGCAAAACTGTCATTTAATATACGTATGTTGGACCAGGGGTATTATTATAGCTGTTTGCTCACCTTTTCAAGGAACCAGGATCAGAGGATTGTTTACATAGAGATAATTTATAATTGAAGTGCTCAGTGTTTTGTTCTACACAGGTAACTTTAATATATTGGACAACTGAGGAATCCAGAGGAAAGATTCATGTTGGGTTTTTTGGGAAGTAATGAAAAGAAACTGAATTTAATTCCTGCACTTTGGAAGTAAATGCTTGTTTCTTTTAATTGTGTAATGGCTCTCCCTGGACTACCATTTTCTATTTTCCTCATCCCATAGGTGGGATAAAATATTGTTTACAGATGTTCAAGTGTCCTGGCCTGAAAACATATTTTACCCATACAAGCTCTTACTGAAGTTAAATAAGGTGTTGGTGCAGTGTTTTCTCAGGACCATTTTAAATTAAAGCTAAAGTTACCCGAAGGGACTAATGGTTCTAACAGCTTTGGTGTTGATGTTGTACACGGGTATTTGATTTATGATTTTCAAATCTTTGATAAAGTCCAGAGCATCTTTTGCCTGGATGTGATCTCTTTTAAATCTTAAAAAAAGATTCATGCATTCCAAATGATGCCATCATAATCCTTTCTGGAACGTAGTGGACAAGTACACGCATGACTGAAATGGAATGAACAGTTTTCAAATGAGTGAGGGAGAGCCCCACTTCTGGAAAATGAAAGAAATATGAAATTTTGTGTAGTTTTCACTTTTCATAGGGATTTTTGTTTTAAGAATTGGAATTTGTTTTTAAAGTTTGTTACATCCTAGAATAAATTTAACACCTATTTCCTGAGTCTGTTATATGCCAGGTACTGTGCTAAGGACACTTCTGGCCTTTAGGGGGCTCATATAATAGTAGTAGTAACTCAAACACACAGCAGCCTATATAGTAAGTTCTGGATTTTTGAGGATTGTCTTTTTTACCAAATCACTTTTTCAATAGGTTTAGAGAATAAAAATGAATTGATAAACTTTTATGATGGGAAAACATTTTATTAAGAATATTGTTATCTCTGGGGCGCCTGGGTGGCGCAGTCGGTTAAGCGTCCGACTTCAGCCAGGTCACGATCTCGCGGTCCGTGAGTTCGAGCCCCGCGTCGGGCTCTGGGCTGATGGCTCAGAGCCTGGAGCCTGTTTCCGATTCTGTGTCTCCCTCTCTCTCTGCCCCTCCCCCGTTCATGCTCTGTCTCTCTCTGTCCCAAAAATAAATAAACGTTGAAAAAAAAAAAAAAGAATATTGTTATCTCTAAAGCGCTTTGCTAGGAGTTGATTCTTCAATTTGATCAAACTAGCCTTGTATGAAGAGGTTGCAGGGATTCCTCCCTTTCTCCACTCCTCTTTCTGCTTAGGGGAATGTTGTGGCTGCCTTAGGGCAGTACTATTTATCTTCTGACTATTTTGATGCATAATTGCAATCGAGCGAAGTCTGGGAGGATGCTCTTTGTTCGGTTTGGATGAACGATTGGGTCCTGAGAGTGGGGTTTCTTTTAGTGGGTAGCAAGTTTCATTGACTAGTGCAACTATATCTATCTTGTCTAATTATAGTTCTTTCTATTCAGATCCTCAAAGAGTGGCCTTGTGCAGTGTAAATGTATCCATTTGTTTAAGACATTTAATTAAACTCATGGATCATTTCTAAAGCAGCAGTGATCTACCCATTTATTCAACTCATTGTACTGTGACATGCTAGATAGAATAGGTGGTTCATGGGGCTTTTGGTCTAATAGAAATGTTTATGAGTAGAAAAAGTATGTCTAGAGGATTTAAAAATAAATCTAGAGGACTTAAAGCTTAGTTTTAATAATACCCTATGCTTGTATAACTATTTATAATAGGTAGAACATTTTATCTTTATCTTTTATCTATCCATCTATTTATATCCAAGTTAGTTGGCAATATAGTGTAAAGATAGTTTCCGGAGTAGAATTTAGTGATTCATCACTTACATGTAACACCCAGTGCTCATCCCAACAAGTGCCTTCCTTAATGGCCGTCACCCATTTAGCACAATCCTCCACCTAGCACCCTTCCAGCAACCCTCGGTTTGTTTTCTGTATTTAAGAGTTTCTTATGGTTTGCCTTTCTCTCTGTTTTAACCTTATTTTTCCTTCCCTTCTCCTGTGTTCATCTGTTTTGTTTCTTTTTTTAAAATTTATTTGAAGTTTATTTATTTTTGAGAGAGAGAGCGTGAGCACATGACGGAGTGGAGGCAGAGAGAGAGGAGAGAGAGAATCCCAAGAAGGCTCTGTGTAGAGCCTGACATGGGGCTTGAACGCACAAACTATAAGATCATGACCCAAGCTGAAATCAAGAGTCTGACACTTAACTGACTGATCCACCCAGGTGCCCCATGTTTCTTAAATTTCACATATGAGTGAAATAATATATTTGTCTTTCTCTGCCTGACTTATTTCGCTTAGCATAATACATTCTAGTTCCATCCACATTGTTGCAAGTGGCAAAATTTCGTTATTTTTGACCACCGAGTAATATTCCATATGTATATTTTCACACACCACATCTTCTTTATCCATTCATCAGTTGATGCACATTTGGGCTCTTTCCATACTTTGGCCATTGTCGATAGTGCTGCTATAAACGTTGAAGTGCATGTGCCCCTTTGAATCAGCATTTTTGTATCTTTTGGATAAATACCTAGTAGTGCAATTACTGGGTTGTAGGGCAGCTCTATTTTTAATTTTTTGAGGAACTTCCATGCTGTTCTCCAGAATGGGTGCACCAGTTTGCATTCTCACCAACACTGCAAAAGTGTCCCCCTTTCTCCACATCCTTGCCAACATCTCTTGTTGCTGAGTTGTTAATTTCAGCCATTTTGACAGGTGTGGGGTGGTATCTCATGGTGGTTTTGACCTGTATTTCCCTGATAATGAGTGACATCAAACATCTTTTCATGTGTCTGTTAGCCATCTGGATGTCTTCTTTAGAAAAGGTCTGTTCATGTCTTTTGCCCATTTCTTCACTGGATTGTTTTTTGGGTGTCGACGAGTTGGATAAGTTCTTTACAGATTTTGGATACTAACCCTTTATCTGATATGTCATTTGCAGGTATCATCTCCCATTCTGTTGATTGCCTGTTAGTTTTATTGATTGTTTCCTTCTCTGTGTGGAAGCTTTTTATCTTGATGAGATCCCAGTAGTTCATTTTGGACACTTATCTTATTTCGTTTCCCCAGAAATCTATTAGGTAGGGTAAGTGGCATATGTCTAGTCTTAGAGATTTGATATCAAACATCTGCACTATTGTTACTAGCTGTAGAACCTAGAAAAATTTTAAGCCTCTTCCCCATTTATAAAAGAATCATAATAGTTGTTCTTAAAATAGAGCTTTTAGTTTGAGGCATAAAACAACATTAGGATACATTTGCAGTTTTTTTTTTTTTTTTTGTGTTGCTGTCAGTGTCTTTCCAATTAGATGAGGAAGCTTATTCTTAGAGATGGTAGGAGACTTGTTCAAGGTAAAATAGCTACTTAGTTGACAGCAAGATTCAGGTTTTCTGACTCTGAGCTCTAAGTTTTTCTCCATTGAACGGAACTGTTTTCCTGTGTAGGTAATAATATCAACTAATTATTGAGATGGAAACAATATTATCTCCTTGGATTTCCCCTCTGTTTTTAGATGAAAGAGTGACAGATGTTCACAGAAGTATAATGACTTTCTAAGTCAACAGACTCTCAAGTGGTAGATTCCAGAGCAGCCCCTAAGCCAGAACTGTTTCTAGAGCTGTCTGCCTGCCCTGACTCACTTTCTCTTCATTTGAATTATTCTTTAGAAAAGATTGTCATTCAAAGGTCATCCTCTCATTTCCCAGATGGCACTGCAGCTTTCCCAGTTCATTAGCTCAAAACCCCATATTTCTTTTGTGCGCATTTCACCTACCATGGAAAGCAGAATCCACAAATGTAGAACTCCCAGTCTTGAGTCACTCAATTGTTCCAACATTAGGCTTTACTTACCAAGTTTGTAATGACAAGCCATAAAACAGAAGTCCAATTAAAAACTGTTTCCAGATTTTAATGGGACTTAAGAGTATAAAGATAATGAAGAATGCTAAAATAAAATACTTTCCTGTTTCGTATAAATCTGATTGAAAGCAAAAATTACCTTTAAAAAATCCTATTCTGTAGGATGTAGTGTTTAAACACAGCATCTACATTTTAAATCAGGCTTTCAGGGCACCTGGGTGGCTCAGTCAGTTAAGTGGCCAACTTCAGCTCAGGTCACGATCTTGCGGTCCGTGAGTTCAAGCCCTGCGTTGGGCTCTGGGCTGATGGCTCAGAGCCTGGAGCCTGCTTCCGATTCTGTGTCTCCCTCTCTCTCTGCCCCTCTCCCGTTCATGCTCTGTCTCTCTCTGTCTCAAAAATAAATAAACGTTAAAAAAAATCAGGCTTTAACATTATGAAGTCTTTATTTGGATAACTTCATCCTCCGTTGAAATAATATAAGCATATATGTGCTAATATCCCTTTCTTAGGAATACCTGTGCATTTAAGGGTCTTGTAAGGTGAAGGGAAAGTGACTTACTAATTTATTTAATGTGTGGCTAAAGTTTGAATGTTTCTGGATAGCCATTTAAGGATGCATCTGTGTCAAAGTTCAAATTTGCTTGGAGACTGCCAGGTTTCATAGACTTAAAAGGTGAATCTTTTGAATCGAGTTTTAGAAAGATGACCATATAGTCTATGATATGCACCTTCTGTGATGGAGTATCACTGCCTTTGAGGCTATACGTTTCCACTGTTCTCATCCTTTTATTTAAGCAAAATTGGACTTTTTGCTCTTTAGATACAAAATAAATCCAATCCCTTACCCACATGGCCACCCTTAGAAAATTAGAGAACATATCCTGTTTCTCTTCTTAGTCCAGTTTATTTCTAATCATACATATATATGTATATATATACGTGTATATATGCGTGTGTATATGTATGTGTATATATGTATGCATACATATATACATACATATATACATGCATACATATACATGCATACATACATATACACATATGCATACATACACATATACACGTATACATACATACACATACACATATACATATATACATGCATACATACATGCATACATATACATGCATACATATATACACATACATATATATATAAACGTGTGTGTATATATAATATATAATTTTTTTAACTTTAGTAAGGTTTTTTAGTCAATTTTTATTATAAAAGTTTTTATTATATAGGTTTTCCATGCTCTTGTTAAAAAAAGAATTAAGGGTTACAGAAAAGAATGCAATGGAAAATATAAAAATAGGGGCACCTGGTGGGTCAGTTGGTTAAGTGTCCAACTTTGGCTCGGGTCATGATCTTGCAGTTCGTGGGTTTGAGCCCTGCATCAGGCTCTGTGCTGACAGTTCAGAGCCTGGAGCCTGCTTCAGATTCTCTCTCTCTCTCTCTCTCTCTCTCTCTCTGTTCCTTCCCCACTCGTGCTCTGTCTGTCTCTGTCTCTCAAAAAAATAAACGTTAAAAAAATTAAAAAAAATAAAAATGAGTGTCCATAGGATTGCAAATGAAGAATTTAGTGGTGAATGTTTCTGTTTGCTTCTTTCTCTGCAGTAAGGCGAAATAGGGGTGTCTGAGGTAACTGAAATGAATATAGTTGTTTTTCACTTTGAATCTTATAAATAAGATATCTCTCTTGACTTACATATAACATAAAGAATTTTAAAATGCTAGAAGTAAAGGAAGGCAGGAAAAAAAAGCAGTATTGACTAAGACTGATTACATCCTTATATGACACCAATATAGAGATTGGAGAACAATATAATTGGTACCACTTTATGACTTCATGGAATAATATCTTGCCAATGAAAATATATCCCCACTGCTCTCAGGATAAAGCCCAGAACTGGACTTTATCTTAACTGGACATTGGAAGCCCATCATGGTACCTCTGCAAGCCAGCCCAGTAGAACTTCTTGTCCTTTCTCCCCTGGTGGGTCCTCCCACCCCCATGTCTATGCTTTCATGTACACTGTTCTCTCAGGTTAGGCAAGCTTCTCCCATAGCCACCTAGATGTCCACTTTTCCAGGTTATTTTCTACTCATTCTTCAGCTCCTTTACCCCCGGAGGCTGCATGGGATGACCATTCTCCCTGCACCTCCAGCAGCTTGTATGTCCCTGCCATACCTCTCATCACACTGGTTTGTGATATGTTGCTTGGCCTATCTTTCCCTCTAGACTGTAAGTAAAGTTCAGAACTGTGTCTTACTCACCTTTGTCTTCTTGTCACTGCGTGGCACTGATAAATACTCGAATGAATAAAAGCATGAACTGATTTTGAATTTTTAAAAAGGGCATTTTTAATGAAATGTACCCATCCAACTCAAAAAATAAGCATACAGCTAGATTTTAATAGAAATGAGGCCAGACTTAATAGAAATGAAACTGTTGGCAGAAAGCTAGACCAACTCAGTAATGAGCATTTTTCATATGCAAGGACACTAGAGGGGAGAGAAAGATAATTAATACATAGTCCCAGACCCCCAAGAGATTTCTAATGTGGAAATGTAAAGAAATAATAAGCTTACCAAAAGACTGCTTTTTTGACAAAAAAAAAATGCATTGTATTATGCCATTCATCATTAAGATAATTTTTTAGCAGAAAAAAACCAAAACTAAATGTGTATAATTTTTTTTAATGAACTAACAATAGATGATTTTTATCTGTAGATTTGTGTGTTTCTTCATCAGTATCACAAGTTTGGAATCTTCACTATTAAAAGGTTTATTATTAAAAATTTTGGGGGTGTCTAGGTGGCTCAGTCAGTAAGTGTCTGACTCTTGGTTTTGGCTCAGGTCATTATCTCACCATCATGAGATGGAGCCTTGTGTCGGGCTCTATGCTGACTGCGGAGCCTGCTTAAGATTCTCTCCCTCCCTTTACTTCTACCCCTCCCCTGCTAACCCTCTCACTTTCTCTCTCAAAGTAAAAATTCTTTGTTTCACCTTTGGTCATCTGCAGTTGTAGGTAAGCATTATGGTAACGTTTTATAACCTGTACTCACCATTTTGAACTCCTTTTGGAAAGAGTCTATAATTTTGAGGTGAATTAAAGAATCCTGGGGTTTATTTTTTTATGTTTATTTTATTTTTTATTTTTTTCTTAAATTTTTTTTCAATGTTTTTTATTTATTTTTGGGACAGAGAGAGACAGAGCATGAACAGGGGAAGGGCAGAGAGAGAGGGAGACACAGAATCGGAAACAGGCTCCAGGCTCTGAGCCATCAGCCCAGAGCCTGACGCGGGGCTCGAACTCACGGACCGCGAGATCGTGACCTGGCTGAAGTTGGACGCTTAACCGACTGCGCCACCCAGGCGCCCCTGTTTATTTTATTTTTGAGAGAGAGAGCACAAGGGGCAGAGAGAGAGGGAGACAGAGCCCAATGCAGGACTTGAACTCACAAACCCACGAGCTGTGAGATCATGACCTGAGCTAAAGTCAGATGCTTAACCGACTGAGCCACCCAGGCGTGCAAGAATCCTGGAGTTTAAATTGTACATTTCCTTATTGGCTCAGGAGAAAACTAAATTATAGTTATTGTATACTAAACAACATCTCTTGAAATTACTTAGAAGCTTTTGACAGAGCAGTTCAATGTCTGAATAATAAGTTCTTCATGGTCCAAGGAATTAGGAAATTTCATGACATGTGCCAAGAGATCTGGCAATTTCTACTTCGTTTATTGGCTTTACTTGACATCTACAGGCCGTAGCCTAGTCCAAAATAGCTTTTTATTTCAGTAATACATAAAAGCATAATTTAAAAAGGTACTAAGGATAAAAAATTAAAATTCAGCTGTGTGTGATGTTAACAAGGCAAATAACCCCACAAGGAAGCAATCAGATGATTCAGTGCTTGCTACGCAGGTTGGGTTTGCACATGCAGAAAATTACTGTTGACATGTTCAAGTGTAGTACTATACCTGGTGGCTGGCGAGTTTGGCACGTGTTACAGCCACTTTCTGATTTTAGAAATGTTATGCTGTAGCCTGGGTGGCTTGGTCAGTTAAGCGTCCAACTCTTGATTGGCTCAGCTCATGATGTCACAGTTTGTGAGTTCTAGCCCCACATTGGGCTCTGCACTGTCAGTGCAGAGCCTGCTTGGGATTCTCTCTCTCTCTCTCTCTCTCTCTCCCTCCTCCATTCTCTCTCCCTCTCAAAAATAAATAACTAAATTAACGTTATACCGTAAAAGAAGTGCATTTCAGAATTGGGTATATTTGGCAAAAGGCAGGGCGAATAAGTGGTATAATAATAGACACATATAGTGCTATGGAGTGCAGAAGAATGATGCTTAATTTCAACCAGTGCGACTAGGGAAGGCCAGAGTAGAAAGTGCTGTTTGAGCAGGAGGTCAGTAGGTAGACAAGGAAAGGAAAATTGATTTGGGCTGAGATTTAGGGCATAGTGGCATCATCATACATGCATGGTGTGTTGAAAGAACTACACTTAGGCCTGGAAGCTGGAGCCTATATGGGTTGGAAGAGCTACAGTGGATGGCATTGGGAATACAGATTGAACCTAGATCAGGGTGAGCCAGCTGAGAAGGTTGGACTTTATTCTGTAGGCAATGGGAGGATCCTGCAGATTTGGGAGAGGGGCTGAGGCAGGGCTGAGTTATCCACAGGCATAGCACCTAGGGATCAGAATAATTTTAAGGCCAAGAAAAATGTTTTAATTTTAATTTCTTTTACAAAGCAGAATAAAATAAATGAGTATAACTGTAGGGAATTAAGGAATTCGTTTTCATACCAGTGCAGTGAGTGGTGCCTGGGTGTCTCAGTTGGTTAAGCATCTCACTTCGGCTCAGGTCATGGTTTCATGGTTTGTGAGTTTGAGCCCTGTGTTGGGGTCTGTGCTGACAGCTCAGAACCTGGAACCTGCTTTGAATTCTGTGCCTCCTTCTCTTTCTGCCCCTCCCCCACCATGTTGTGTGTCTATCTCTCTCTCAAAAATAAATGAACATTAAATATATAAACATAAATATATATTTAAATATATATATATATATATTTTTTAAATGGAGGAATGAGCACACGGGGGCAGAAGTGCCTAGGGCCCACAAAGGTCTTGCTGCAGTTCCAGATAGAAGACTGTAATAAGTGAGCACTGGAGACATTCTGCAGCTGCATAAAAGATGGACCCCATCTGTGGTTCCCAAGTGTGTCCTGCCTGCATTAGATTTTCCTGAGATGCTGGTTGAAAACACAGGTTCCTGGGCCCCAGGGATTTATGATTTAGGGAGGGGGCATACTGACAGAGGGGGTGCATGTACCTGGGGGACAGGGAGAATAAGTAAATGCCCATTAGGTTGATGACCTGAGAAATAATGACAGCCCAGTGAAAAAAAGAAAGAAGTAGGTCTGGAAAGCATTGCACAAAAGAATGGGCAGACTGACAGCTAAAAAGTGGAAGTGGAAAATGTGACCAGGGGTTTTCTATGCATCGTGAGCATACTAGAGAGAGGGCTGGATATGCTGTCAGGTTGGCACAAGGTTTCACCAGGGTTTCAGCTTTTTGGTAGGCTGCCCATTAGGCTGTGCAGATCTCCATGGGAGTGCTGTGGAGGAGGTAGGAGGCAGGAGGAGGGCCTGTGTTTGCCTAGCGGAGGAGTAAGGTAATCGGTGGAAATGCTAGAACTGAAATTCTGCGGCACTGGGCTGACTCCAGGCCAGTGGCCGGAGGCCAGGATGGTGTAAAGTAGCCAGCCTGCCCTTATGCCCATTCTCAGGGGCAAGCCCCAGGCTCTGGGCCCTTTCTTGGTGATGGAGGCACGGGAAGAAAGCTCAAACACCAGAGAAACTTGCAGGATGATTATTGAAGCAGGAATTCTTGGAAACAGACAAATGCCTGAAAAAAAACAACAACACCCCGACCCCTAGAAATTCTCAAGGACTGCCTTGTGTTAGCCTTTGGTCACTTGAGCATCACAGCAAAAATCAGCAGGCTGACATTTCTCTTTGCTGCTTATTCTCCCTTCGCTGTCTCTCTCTTCTGTGATCCTTCTTCCCAATATTCTCTTCCTTCTGCCTTCTCTTCCTCCTTCTCCTGCATCTTTAGCTTCCTTGCCCCCCTCTCTCTTCTTCCCCTCTCCTATCTGCATGTCCTCCCCTTTTCCCCAGTAAGTGAGTCAGCATATTGGGGAGACTTGGAACCCCATGCTGTAGGAAGGTGTGTGGATGACTGTAGTTCGGGGGGTATTTGTGTGGGGGTGTACATGTGTGACTTAGATCCCAGGCTGCTTGCTGCTTGTGATCCAATGAGTGTGAACACTGGTGTCACTTTCCAAATTGGGTAATTGCATCTGACCTACCTAAAATTTCACTTGCTGTTTCAATTAGCCAAGTGTTCTGCACTGTGACTTGGTGATGAGAGGTTTCATAAGCCTCCATCCCAGAGGTAGCTGCATTTCATTCAGATGAAGGAAAGAATTTTACTTACTAATTTGCAGCTAGGGAGTGCAAGATAATAACACACCATTTCCCCCTCCCTGTCTCTCCTACCTCACCCCTGCAGGAAAGCAGATCTTTCTCTTCCCTTCCCCTATTGCTAAAGCCTAGATAAATGGCTGTATTTTCAACCCTTTCAAGTCCAAATTTGTGGATGCTATTGAACAGTGGGGATATTAGGGAACCATGAGTTAGAAACCCTAGATGTAAGGTCTGGCTTTGTCATTTATAAGCCAGACGTTGTTGTCATTTATACCTGTGACGTTGGGCAGGTAATTCAAATGAGAAAAATCAGACTGACCCTGCCAGTTTCATAGGCAAGGGGGAAATGTGGGAATGTGGAGGAAAACACTTTGTGGTGGGTAATTCTGCATTCACTCGTTTCATAAATGTTTCCTGACCGCCTGTTATATGCCAGCACTGTTGTAGCCATGGGGATACAGTGGAGGATGAGACAGATAAGACTTCGGTGCTTATGAGCTTATATTGTAGAGCACAAGACATACCATAAACCAGTAACCCAAGATAAAGGATTATAAGGTATGCTAAATGCCACGGAGGGGCTAGAGTGAGGGAGAGAAGAACTCAAGGTGGTGGTGGGGAGGAGGGAAGCCTAATTTACAGAGCACGATCAAGTAAGGCCTTTCTGAGGAGGTAGTATTTGAGGTGACATCTGAAGAAACAGACACAAACAGGAAAAAGAGACAGAGTGAGAGAGAGAGAGAGAGAGAGAGAGAGAGAGAGAGAGCGAGCTGTATGTAGGGCATTTCAATTTCAAGTACTAGGTTCAGCAAATGCAAAGACCTGGAAGAGGGGCCAAGGTCTGCAAAAGGATATGTGACTGTTAAAACCAGCACTTAGTGAGCTGGGAGGGAAGGGGGACAAGTGAAGTGTGAGTTGTATTTGTAAGAGACCATTTTGTCTGCTTGCATCAAGAAAGGATTTGAGGTTCCTTCATAGCTTTATAGGTATTCGAGACTGTAGACAGGATTTATATGCCAGAGATGATATCAGTGACTATTACTGTTCAACATTAATGGTCAACTTTTTAAAATTCAAATGAACTAATGTTCTCATAGCATCTTAGTGTTGACAACATGTTTTTCTATACTCTATCCTACTTAGTTCTTAGAATGTTGAATGTCCCAGTGAAATCGGTGGCATTAACAAGATTTTAGAGATGGGAAGCTCTGTAGAGGTCAGTGAGCTGATGTGCATCTAAACCAGCAGCAGGCTCCAGGTCTTCTAACATACTGAAGAGTGACACATTTGCAGAGGAAGAGAGTTGAGGTCTTGGGCACCCTGTGGCCAAGATCTATCAGCTACTTTAAACGGAGACAAGTTGGAGGAATCTAATGGTAAAAACTGGATTTTAACTGCTAAGAAAATTGGCTTAGGTTGCCTTGAAATGGATAGCAGTGGGGCACCTGGGTGGCTCCATTGGTTAAGCATCTGACTTTGGCTCAGGTCATGATCCCACCGTTCTGTGAGTTGGAGCCCTGCATCAGGCTCTGCACTGGTAGTGTGGAGCCTGCTTGGGATTCTTTCTCTCCCTCTCTCTTTGCCCCTTCCCCACTTGCACATGCTCTCTCTCTCTCTCTCAAAATAAATAAATGAACTTAAAAAAAGAGAAATGTGTAGCAGCATTTCACTTTAATTATTCGTCTTAAAATCCAGCCACTAAATCCCCTAATGGGGTAGGAGCCTGGCTTTGTCTCTCAGTGTGCCAGGAGAGAACTGTCTCCATTATGCCTCATTGGCACACAGAGCCTGGGAGGCTTTCACACACTGTCTTGTTTTGTGATCATTTGCTGTTGTAACAGAGGACAGTTCTATTTCATATGTTGCTTTGTTTTCAGGCCATTGCATGAGAGCTGGGCTTCTTGTCTCTTAAAAAGCAAAACCAAACCCAAACAAAAGCTCTATTTTTGTTTACAGCAAGATACATATTTATGAAGAAAAATTATAAAACAATTTAGTAAGTCGTATAAAAATGAAAATAAAAGTTCATTTCCTTCCTTCCCACCTTTTAGTTTTACTCTCCAGGTATAATTAATATTAATGGTTTCTTCTATGTACTTACAGAACTTTCTATGCATTTTAAGCTTATACACAACCACATAGACACATGCAGATTCCTGCACACTGACACATGTTTGCATACACATTCATACATAATAAATACCTGTATATTCTTGAACCCTTCTATACATGCTATTATAGAACTCGATGTTTACTTAACACTATGTATTGGATAATTTCGTGCAATAGTATCTAGGGATATACCTCATTTTCTCTAATGACTGCTTTGAATCCACTGTCCCAATTCTATTGGTGGGAAGCAAATATCTTTTGAGTATATATTTATGTATATGGTATATGTGGTACACCCATGGGATAAATTCTTAGAGGTGGAGCTGCTAAGAAAAAGAGCACACACACACATCACATTATGATAGATCTTGCCAGGTTACTGTCTGAAGAACTTTGTACTAACTTAAAATTCTACTAACTTAAATTTCTACTAAACATACATACAACTACTTGTTTCCCCAGAACCTTGTTAAAACTGAATGTTGTCATGAAACTTCTTAATCATTGGCAGTCTCATAAGTGAGAAATTGTGGTAATGGTTCATTGAAACTGGCATTACATTTTGATACTTCCTTGAGTTATTTTTGTCATTGGAATTGGGTTTTAATTACTTTTTATTACATAGGTAATACATATTTAGAGTGAAACAATTTGGAAAATGCAGAAGAGCACCAAGGAAAAAATAACTGGTAAGCGTGTTTTCTGTAGGTGACCACTATTGACATTTTGAAATATATCCTTTTGTCTCTTATCTGTGCATAAAGTATAAATGAAACGATGGTGTTACCTTCTTTGTTCTTCACTGACTGTGGCTACTTGTTTTCTTGTGAAATATTGCAATACAGCACTGGGTTTGGAGCTAGTGCTTGTTCAGACTCAAGTTTTGACATCACTGATGAGCTTTGTGACCTTGGGCAAGGCATTTTACTCCTCTGAGCCCCTCTGCAAAACAGATAATGTCTTTCTTATCAGATTGGTAGGAAAATCAGATGGGGTAAGGAGTAGAAAAGTACCTAGTGTATTCCCTGCCCTATAGTAGATGCTTCATAAATGTTGGCTGTGTCAAGATGTTGGCGTGAAGTAAGAAAGTAAGACCATGTTGGCAGTATTTTATTATCCTGGGGTTTGTCCAAGGTAGATCATGTTTCTGTCTTCATTCTACAAGGTTCTGAGCATTTTCCTCATTATATTCATATTGGGATTGTTTATAAGCTTTGAGTCAATTTGTGGTCACCATATAGTCCTCATAAATGTGTAGCGTATTTCTTACTACAACTCTTGGTTGAGGCAGTTCGCAGGCTTGATACATGATGGGGTGCTCAGAATAGCCCAGTTTAAGGAGAATTCCTTTGTTGATGGGGGGGGGGGGTAAGGATGAAATGAGGAACTTTCTAAGGATGAAAGGAAATTACCACTTATGTTCTAAGTATAACTAGGCATTGCTTATTTTTATCTTTATTTTTTCTCCCCAGTGTTTCCACAAAAGCTAATTCATGTAATGACATGGTTCCCAGTGAGGGGCTAGTTTATACCTCCCCCAACATGGGACATTTGGCAATGCCTAGAGACACTTTTAGTTGTCACACTTGCAGGGGTGGGTGATGGGTTGTTACTGGCATCTAGTGGGTAGAGAGGCTGCTAAACATCATACAATGCACAGGACAGCTCCCCACAGAAAAAAATTGTCTGGCTCAAAATGCCAATAGTGCAATGACTGAGAAACCCTCATACAAAAGAAATGAATATATTGATTATGAGTTGAAGATGGTGAACTTGGTGAAGTATGTGTCCATGGACCCATCAGGTACTGTTCAGCACTACATATTAAACTGTATCTAGAAGGAATTCTTCCTGGCTTCAGGGAGATCCTCCACTTTTCAGAGAGATGGTGTGGAAAAGGTCTAAGCTGTGAAATAGTTCTTTGCCTAGGGCTATTCCCTAAAAACCCCTGAAGTCCTAGAGAGTTCAAGTTCCTGTCTCAGTTTTTTCAGAATCCAAGATACAGTTCCTTTGTTCATTCAAGCATTTATTCATTCAGAAGACACTATTAAAGTAACTATTAGCCCAAGTAGTGTGCTCTGAGATAAAAAGAAAAAGAAACAAAAGCCACAGTATCTCCCCTAAAGGAGCTTAGAAGACATTATTGTGTTTAAGAACTCAGATCTGGATCTGTGATTCCTAGGTTCCTGCCTCTGCCATCTGTAATCTACGTGATTTGAGTCCTCATTTTAGGATGAGGTTAAGAATATCTACTTCATTTTATTGTTGTGATGATTAAAATGTTGATAAACTGGGTATTTTTTTCCTCAAATTTTTATTTAAATTCTGGTTAGTTAACATACAGTGCAGTACTGGTTTCAGGAGTAGAATTCAGTGATTCATCAGTTACATACAGCACCTAGTGCTCATTACAACACGTGCCCTCCTTAGTACCCATCACCCATCTAGCCCATGCCCATGCCCAATTCCCTCCATCAACCCTCAGTTTATTCTCTATCTTTAAGAGTCTCTCATGGTTTGTTTCCTTCTCTTCTCTTCTTCCCCCCTCCCATATGTTTATCTGTTTCGTTTCTTAAATTCAACATGTAGGTGAACTCATATGGTATTTGTCTTTTTCTGATTGACTTAATTTCACTTAGCATAATACACTCTAGCTCCATCCATGTCATTGCGAATGGCAAGATTTCATTCTTTTTGGTGGCTGAGTAATATTCCATTGCATGTATACCACATCTTCTTTATCCATTCATCAATCAGTGGACATTTGGGCTGTCTCCATAGCTTGGCTATTGTTGATAATGCTGCTATAAACATTGGGATGCATGTACCCATTTGAATCTGTATTATTGTATCCTTTGGGTAATTACCTAGTAGTGCAATTGCTGGATTTTAGGGTAATTCTCTTTTTAACTTTTTAAGGAACCTCCGTACTGTTCTCCAGAGTGGCTGCACCAGTTTGCATTCCCACCAACAGTGCAAGAAGGTTCCCTTTTTTCCACATCCTTGCCAACACCTGTTGTTTCTTGTGTTGTTAATTTTAGCCATTCTGACAGGTGTGTTGTGGTATCTCATCATGCAAACTGAGTATTTAGAACAATGTCTAGCTCAATAAAATTTTAGTTGGTTTTGTTATATTTATTTTACTACTACTGCTGGAATCTTGGAGCTTTATGGATTGTCTAGTTTAGGATTTTCAAATTTGATTAGTACTAGATTCCTTTTCTCAATAAAGCATTACCCAGACTACCAATATATGAAATATGTGAAAACAGAGCAACTCTTTTTAAAGTAAGGATGGGAGGCTGGGACACTGCTTTCTTGGGACCACACTCCTCTCTCTCATAACTGCCAAAGCTGAGGCTGTGGAGATTCCACTTTGACAACCACCAGTCTCAAACAGTTAACTCATTTTTAAAAATTTTTATTTAAAATTTTTTTAACATTTATTTATTATTAAGAGACAGAGCATGAATAAGGGAGGGCAGAGAGAGAGGGAGACACAGAATCCAAAGCAGGCTCCAGGCTCTGAGCTGTCAGCACAGAGCCCGACACGCGACTTGAACTCACAAATTGCAAGATCATGACCTGAGCCAAAGTTGGATGCTTAACCAACTGAACCACCCAGGTACCCCAAACAGTTCACTCATTTTAAGAGTGAGGTACCCACAGGGCACCTGGGTGGCGCAGTTGGTTAAGCGTCCGACTTCAGCCAGGTCACGATCTCGCGGTCCGTGAGTTCGAGCCCCGCGTCAGGCTCTGGGATGATGGCTCAGAGCCTGGAGCCTGTTTCTGATTCTGTGTCTCCCTCTCTCTCTGCCCCTCCCCCATTCATGCTCTGTCTCTCTCTGTCCCCAAAAATAAAAAATTAAAAAAAAAAAAACGTTGAAGAGTGAGGTACCTGAAGTCTGGAGAGAAGAAATGATTTAAATGAAGCATGAGGCAAATATACGAATAACTTTCATGTACATGTGTCAAGCACAGAAACAATGTTCTAAGAGGGAGTTCAGAGAGGGCAGAGACAGGATCCTTGGTTAGGTTGTATTTAGAGTCAGTGTAAAGATTGGGTAGGATTTTTAAATTTTAGATAAGGTAGGAAATAGGGTTTCAGGGGAAAAATAGAGTGATAAAGGGATGGAAGAAAAAGCATTGGGGTTCTTACCCATATCTTAGTAAATTGTCTTTGGTTGCAAGTAATAAAAGCTTATTTCAAAACATCTAAATTGAAAACTAACGGAAGGGGGCTGTTGAAAATTCACAGGGTACCTTCTGGGTCCCAGGACCAGGATGTGGAACTCAGCTTTACTTGCTGAGAGCCTTCTGACAGCTTCTCTCTTTCTTGTGCTTCATGGTTCTTGTTTTACCCTCACCTGTACATTTGCTTCATTCTTCTTTCTCTCTCTGGAGACCAGTTTTCCTGTCTTCTTTGTGTACGTGGATACCCCAAACATGACAAGTTTATACATCACTAATTCAAACAATCAGTCTCTATGGACCATCTGTCTCTGAATCTCAAGCTCTAAATTCCAAGAGGGAGAATCCAGTTGGCTTAGCAGGCGTTACTTGTGTACCTCTCATCCAGTAGTTGTAGCCACAGTAGGGGATGTGAGCAACCTGTCTTGTCATGTCAACATGGTTGGCGAAGCCCTACTCAAGGATGAAAAAGGAACAGAACTGACCCTCGCGTTGTTCCTTTAACATCAGTGCAGACAGGCATCTAGGCAACTATAACTAAGTATGAGCAAGAGAGAGCAAGAATGTGCATGCACTGGGAAAGGGCAGAGGGGGAGAGAGAGAGAGAGAGAGAGAGAGAGAGAGAGAGAGAGAGAGAGAGAGAGAGAGAGAGAAAGAGAGAAAGAGAGAATCCTAAGCAGGCTCCACACTCAGCACTAAGCCCAGCATGGGGCTATATCTCACGAACTGTGAGATCATGATCTGAGCCGAAATCAAGAGCTGGACGCTTAACTGATTGAGCCACCAAGGGGCCCCTAGAATGTACCAAAGTCTTAGAAACTTTTTTCCTCTATAATTTCTTCATTTATGCTTTTTCTACTTTATTCTTCAAGGTCAAAAATGATTTAGAGCAAGGTTGGTGGCTCATTTTTTTTTTCTAAGCAACTTTTGAAATTGTACTGTGTCCTTGCTTCCTAAAGTGAGAATAGGCACATAGTTTTCATAATTATAAAATGATTTATATGTGACTGTGTGTTTGTCTTAGGAGGACTGTTTGGGCAGATGATTTCTAAAATGCTTGCTGATTCCAACATTTTGGTATTTAAGGACTTGTTCTCGTTCATCTCAGTAATGTCAGCAACCAGTCAGATTTAATTTATTGTAGAATTACTTATAATAGGAGAAATCTAAAAACAGCCTAAAATGTTCCAAATAAGGGAATTGGTTCAGATAATTATGATATGCCTATATGGTATTACTAAGTAACCATCAAAACATAATTGTTAGGGGTGCCTGGGTGGCTCAGTCAGTTGAGCATCTGACTTTGGCTCAGGTCATGATCTCATGGTTCGTGGGTTCAAACCCCACATTGGGCATTGCACTGACAGCATGGAGCCTGCTTTGGATTCTCTGTCTCCCTCTCTTTCTGCCCCTTCCCACCCCTCAAAAATAAATATATAAAAAAATTTAAAAACAAAATTGCTTAAGGAATTTTTACTATAATGGGAAGATCTTTTAAATATAAAATATGTGGATTAACAAGGAGCAAACTATGTTAATTAAGCTATAAAACCACACACACACACACACACACATATATATATATATATATATATATATATATATATATATACATACATACATACATACAGGAAAATCATTGTAAGGGTGTATACTAGTCTAAAAATGAAAGAACGAGATCAAAATATTACAAAAGGATATTTGGGTCATAGGGTACCAGTAATTCCAACATTTTATTTTTTATGCATTTTGCTAAAGTTTCAATAGTAAATTGATATTTTGTAACTGCAATTTTATATAACTATATTCTTTTTCTGTTGCTACTTTCATAACTGAAATTTGTATTGAAATAATTATAGATTCACATGTAGCTGTAAGAAACAATACAAAGAGAGCCTTGCAAACTTTGCCTATTTCTCCCAACGGTAATATTTTATAAAACTGTAGCATAATATCACAGCTAAGATATTGACGCTGATACATTCCATCTCATATTTCCTTGGGGCATGCGTGTGTGTGTGTGTGTGTGTGTGTGTGTGTGTGCGTGCGTGTGCGTGCACATTCTGTGGTATTTATCAGTTGTGTGAACTCATGAATCCATTACCACAGTCAAGATACAGTTCCAACAGCACAGGGAGCCCTCCTGTTGCCTTTTGTAACCACATCACACCCACTCCACTACTAGTCTCTTAAAAATGTGTGCAGAGCATGTATTTTATTTTGCTTTTTCATCTGAAGCCATAATTGTGGAACCTTAGACTAGGACAATTAGCAGTCCTGTAGTCACTCAGAATGTGGGAGCTTTGTAGGTTTGAAAGGTTTCATGATTCTCCACCCTTCTTCAAATATATTATCAACCTGAATTCTTTCTACCCTTTGCCCCAAACACCTTTTCCTCAGTAATGTCCATCTTAAGTTAGCTATAATTTTCTGTGGAACCCTTATCTGACCTCTGGGTCAGATGGTTCTCCTCCATGCCCCGATTATACTCTGTGTTTAACATCTTGTGATACTCTTACCATCTTATAATTGCTTGTAGATAATCAAGAAATTTTGGATGGGTGGATGAGGCTTGGATAAGAGTTCTTTTTCCGTTTCTGATGAGTCTCCAACTGCCAGCTGCCCTTCCTCTTCTACTCTTTGCATTGTGTTTGATCCTGCTTGCATGACACATCATGTCACACCAAGTCCTGGCTAATTTGGGCTGCGCAACTATGCGCCCTGTCCACAAATTCCAGCCCTCTACCTACTGGTGCTTCCACCAGGATGACTGACTCCCATCTTCTGTACTCCTCACATTTTTCTCTTTTCTTCCTCCATTTCTAAAGCTAATGGGATACTGATGATAACTGCTATAAAGAGCTGGGGGCCTAACACAGTGCTCTGTGCTTGCCCATATTATCTCTTTTCCTACAGTATACTTTAAGTTATGTTTTACTATTCCCATTTTTTAAAATGAGGAAACTGAGACTCAGAAAAAAAAGGTGAATTAAGGCACCTGGGTGGCTCAGTCGCTTAAGCGGCCAACTTTTGATACTTGCTCAGGTCACGATCTCGCTGTCAGGAGATTGAGCTGCTCATAGGGCTCCACACTGGGAGGAGCCTGCTTAAGATTCTCTCTCTCCTTCTCTCTCTAACCCTCCCCCACTTGCTCGTGCACACCCCCCCCATCTCTCTCTCAAAATAAATAAACTTTGAAAACGGGCAAATAACTTGTCCAGGATCATATAACCAAGTAAGTGACAGAATTGGATTGAGATACAGGACCGTCTACTATAAAGCCTGCTGGCCTGACCAATCTGTAAGAAGGAGCTGAGTCTGTTTTAACTCCATGGTCCTCCCCAAACTCAGCACTTCCTCTGGAAACCTATCTACTCTCTGGTTGAATCCTTCTAGTCAGGTAACTTTGGACTTTGGAAGGCAGCCATTCTGTTTCTAGATGAGGAGCATTGCTAGAAAGTTGTCTTTTTTTCTTGTTAAATACCCTTTATTTAATTTTTAAAGTTTTTTTTTTAATTTTTTTTGGGGGGAGGGGCATAGAGACTGGGAGAGAGAGGGAATCCCAAACAGGCTCTGCACTAACCGTACAGACCCCGATGTGAGTCTTGAACTCATGAACCATGAGATCATGACCCGAGCCCAAGTCAGACACTTAGCTGATTGAGCCACCCAGGCACCCCTAGGAAGTTGTCTTTTGATGTTCAGTGGAAATCTGTCCTTCACTTTCACAGTGTTGTGTCCAGGTGGGTTGTAGTTCTGTCCTGTGGTACAATGTAAATTCCTTTGAATCTGTAGATCCGTTGTGGGATGGCCAGAAAGTATTTTAATGATTTTCTGGTCTTATCTGTTACAGATGAGGAAACTAGAGTGCAAAGAGAGGAGCCCTGTTCAACTTACTACACTTGAGTTACTTGAAATCTAATTCTGTTGCTCTGGCTTACCTTTCTCCTTCTTGATCTTACACTCTTTCCTCTTGAGATGGGTTTTTCTGACCTTTCATTGCCCTAGTCATTGTCTTGTGGACACTCCTCAGCTGACCACTGTCCTCTTGTTTCTGGAACTGACCTCAATATTCTAAATTTGAGTTGATTGCCTAAAACCCTAAAGATTAATTCTGCAAGTAATTATGAGAACCTATTCTGTGGGTTACTTTTACATTTTCCACTGAGATCTCTGCCACAAACATTTTTGCCACATAACTAATTGGCTATAAGGCAATTTTTCCATAAAAGACAAAAAAATTACTGGCTGACAGTTTGGTTTGACAGTTTGGCTTTTTCATCAAACTGGTTGACCGTTTGGATTCATTTCTCTATTGACACATCACTCCCATTTTCATATCATATAATTCTGAGCTCTTATAATAGTCTATATAGTGGCATAGAATTTTGGTCCTACATTTCCCATAGAGTTCTGGAATGTCTATAAATAGATTTGTGACAGTATGCCAAAACAAACAACAGTATAGAAGGCTTTCACAATGCAATAAAAAGCTTGGTTACAAATAAGCATCCTAATATTTGGAAATGGGTACCTCCCTTAATGAAGAAATTTTAGCAAAAAAAGAAAACAGTGTGATGTCAAATGAAGAGATGAGTCAACAAGCAAAAAAATGTATAAATGATGAATGAACAACTTCAAAGGCAAGTGCTTAGGTATAGTCCACGAAATAAAATCAGTTACTTGCGCAGTATTGACATGAATCTACACACATCTTAAATTCATTCAATTCTTTTGTATTTTGCAATGAAGTCTTTTTGTTTTTCATATTTCATTATGTAATTTTAAGTGAATGTCTTTTATTTTTCATGATTTTATATTTTACAGCAGAATTGCCTTATGGCCAATTAGTTGTATGATGAAAATGTATGCAGCAAAAGTGCTTGAGACAAAGAAATCTATGGCAAAAATGCTTATGGTGCAAATATCATGCATATACTTTGTGCCAGGCACATTTCATAACTCTCCACCACATTCTGCCATTATTCTTCCTCTCTACAATATTTATGAGGCGACAGAGCTTTGGCTGCATGTAACAAAGGCCATCATAACTATGGCTAAAACTGATGGAAGCTTATTTCTTGCCCATATAAAAGCCTGATCTGGGATGGCAGCTCTACTCTATGAAATAATGAGGGTCACAGGCTTGTCTGTCTTACTATGTTTTTTAGGATATTACTCTTTTCCTCCGTCTCCAAGATGGCCAACCAACACATTTGTTTTCCAGCCTACGTCTTCCCTCTAAGAAACACCCTGGAAGTTACATTCTCACTTCCATTCACATCCTGTTGGGTGGAACTTAATCACATGGTCACGCCTTGTTAAAGGGAAGCATGGGAAATGTAGTCTTATTTTGGGAGGCCCCATGACCAGCTAAAATATATTACTAAGGAAGGGGAAGGGGAAATAGATACTGGTTTAGCAGGTAGCAGTCTCTGCCACCCCTTTCCTCATGTTTCAGCTCCAGGAAAACAGGCCCCAGGTTGGTACTCCAAAGCCACTACCCTTCCGGGCTTTTGAAGTTCCATTTCTAGGAAAGATGACAAAGCAGGACTCCCCCAGTGGAATTAAGAGAAATTCTCAGGATTTCATGAAAAATTGAAATTCAGTCTTTGGTGAGGAGGTCACAATGGTAAAAATGGCTATCATTATTCAAACTTACTAATTATTTGCTATGCTTGTGTCAATGCTTAACATGCATTAGCTTCTTCAATTCTCAGAGGAATTTTGGGAGACGAGTACTGTTATTAATCCCTAATTTACAGATCACATTTTCAGAGAGATGAAGTAACTTACCCAAGCTTGCATAACAAATATGTGGTAAAACTGCCACCTCTGGTGGTGTGCTGGTGGCCCGAGGTCATTGCCCTCTCCACTTTGATGCCCGGCAAAGCAGAGTTGCTCATTAACACTTCATAAAGCCCTCTGATATTCTTCATAATAATCAGGTACTTCTAATTATAACCTGAGCAGGAACTGTTGTTTTAAATAGGTTATGAGCCTCATGTTGAAGGGATGGGTCTTACATCCTTTTGCTGAGTCTGAGCTCAGTAAAGAAAAAAAAAAATTGGTGACCAAATTGGCAAAGGCTGTTGTTCCTGTGCTCCATCTTGATATCAGTAGTGTTCCTTGGGATATTTTCTTTTGCATGAGGAAACTGAGGTGCAGAGATTACAGGATTTATTACCTATGGTAGGGCTGGGATTTGACTCCACGTTGGTCTGAGAGGACCAATCATTTATTCCTTACAATCATTTAAAGAACCAGAAAGAGGTTCCTGAAGGAGGAATAGCAAAAGCAAATGCTCTGAGTGAGACAGAGGCAAGAAATAAACTGGGATCTTGTTTGAGCCTTATATATTTTAGAGTTTGTTACAGAAGGGGAGATAGAAGCTCATTTTCAGTGGTACCCCCAACCCACCCCCAGGGGAGAGTCAATGGCTATTTTGGAGAGTATCCTCAGTGATGTTGGGGTAAATGCGATCGTGCTTGTCAAATTTTACTTTCCTTAGGTATCTTCGGAAGAGTGATCAGCAGTTTCCTTGATGAAGTGTTGTTCGTTTTTCTTCATTGAACTCACCTTTGGAGGTAGTTACATTGGCAGTGTTCCTTTCTGAATTCTTTAGGGATCTCCCAGGGGCTTTGAACATAGAAAGCAGTGATGTTTTTGATATTAGCAGTGGTTCATAAAAATACTTGGATCGCCCTTTGCTTTAAAAATGCACTCAAGCCTGTAAAGGATGGAAAATCAGATGATTACACCAGAGCCTTAAACTTGTGACTTATAGAAAAGTGGAGCGTACTCAAAGGGTGTTCTATTGGCAGAGGTGCTGAGCTGCTCTGAAAACAATGGCAGATTCTTTTATTTACAGTGACTAGAGCCTCACAGATGTGCATCAACTGGCAGCAGTCCATCCATTGCTAGCAGATTTGCACATGGTTCCAGTTTGGGCACTTAGGTTCTTAACGTAATGTTAATTCAGTCATTCGTATTAAGGTTTGTAACATACCAAAGAGTTCTTAAGCAAAAAAGCGAGCAAAAGCCCTCCACAATCCCAGTAATTAATTGTGGGAATTTGATAGTACATTCTAGACTTATTGTTTGCCTAGGCTCAGCAGAAATCCTTTTGATGTACTTCCAATAACAATAAAAATAACAGCTTGGTGAAATAAATGGACTCTTAGGTGGAGAACTGATGTTCTGGGAAGAGCTCTATCTTCTAATCGCATTGCTCTTTGGCATTGTCCATGAGTATAAACCATCAATGCCTTATTTTTGGTTGATGAAGGGCTTCCACAGACATCATTTTACTTTATTTTTACAACTGCCTTGTGAGCTGAGTATAATTATCTTCATTTTGTGGCTGGGGAGAATGAGGCTCAAAGGGGTAAGTGACTTGCCCAAAGTCACAGCATAGCTAGCAGGTGACAGAATCAGGACTACAAACCAGATGTTGTGTTTATAGGCACAACTTCTAAAAAAAAATGTAGCTTTAAAATCTTAAAAAACATCAGTGCCACTTTTAGAACAATGGCTTAAGGATTTCTTTTCTCCATGAATATTGCTTCAAATGTTTTAAGGAAATAACTGCAAATTCTGTTCCATACTAACCTTGATAACACTTTCTATAATGTTCCTGGGTCTAGAATTCCTCAGGACTATATGATTTTTCCAAAGCTTCGGTCTTTAATATTGATACCACATTAAAGGCAGAGCCTGGAGAATCATTATTATGGATTTGTTGATTGTTTACATGGCATTTTATTTTTTATTTTATTTTATTTTTTGGTAGTTTTATGGTTTTATTAACATAGTTTTTTTAATGTTTACTTATTTTTGAGTGAGAGAGAGAGAGAGAGAGACAGAATGTGAGTGCGTGAAGGGCAGAGAAAGGGAGACACAGAATCGGAAGCAGGCTCCAGGCTCCGAGCTGCCAGCACAGAGCCTGACACCAGGCGCGAACCCATGAACTGTGAGATCATGACCTAAGCGAAGTCAGGTGCTTAACCGACTGAGCCACCCAGGTGCCCCTGTGGTTTTATTAATATAAATACGATGTGCACATAAGCTGTCTATTCATTTTATTTGCTGTGCAGCCTGGCATTGGGGTTGGTGACTCTGATGGCCAGCTGGGCTGCTCTTTCCACAGTGGCTTTGCGGTTCTTGGAGGAAACATTGTGAGCAGTCTCTGTACTGTAAGATTTGTTGCACATCAGCAGCACTTCAAGTCCTTGATGTTGTGGACTAGGAACTTCTGGAAGCCACTGGGCAGCATGTGCTTTTTCTTCTTGTGGCTCCCATAACCAATGTTGGGCATCAAGATCCAGCCTTTGAATCTTCTGCTCACTCTATCGCCAGTGCCTCTGGGTTTCCATAGTTGCACTTAATTTTGAGATATGGGTCTGACTGGTGCCAGATGAACTTCTTGATCCTCTTGGGCTTCACCAGAGGTCTGAGGGTGGCCATGATGCCGGGTAAGACAAGGCTGCCACTTGTGCAGGCAGCACTGAGGAAGAGACGGGAGCTGCATGATCTAAAAGAAGACTCCCAGATGAGATCATACTTGCAAAATTTTCTAGGCAGACAGGAAGACTGCAAGTGTAAGGTGCAATCATGTTTGACGCTAGAACTAGGAGAACATAGACTACAAAACCCTTAAGCCTGACAGCCTCTGGCAAGGTGGTAAATCATGTGAGGTCTCTTAGAATGCCTTTTTTTGGGATAAAACACAAAATGTAAAATATGCAGAGTTGTTGCCGGAGAGAAGACAGCAAAATACTCTCGTGACAGCACAGGGAATCTCTAAAAGCATGTACAGTGTTCAGAAGAAAGCCAGAGAATGGGCTATTTGGAGAACCGCATGTGGATTCCTGGGACTGGAGCAAGGAGCTGGAGAATTAGGGAGGAATGTAGGAGGTGAGACTGTATGAAGCTCCCAGGTCATTCGAGCTGCTGTTTCCTGGAGCACCTACAAGTTTCTAAGAAGGGCTGTGATAAGATTAAGTTTGTGTTTTAATGATGTCTCTCTGGAGAGGACTGAAAGGGTTCCAGACTGGCAGTAGGGAGACTGCTTAGTAGGACACAGGCTGGGGATGGAGGTGGCCTCAACTAAGGCACTAGCCAGCTGTGGGTTTGTACAAGGTGGGATGGATTTGGTGTTTGCCTGTAGGAACAGGAGGAGGAGACAAGGTTCCGCTCAGATCTCTTTGTATTCACCCATTTTTGACATAAAACCTTTGTTGCCACTGGGGCTTTTGCAGTCAATCAACAGAGTTTTGTTGATTCTTGAACAGAGTGTTTCCAAATACCTACTCCCACCCCAAGCTGCTAATGCCCTTGGGGCTTTTTTAATTCAAAGAACCTTGTGGGCAAATGATGGCCTTATTTGTGTATGTCCATATCTCTTTATGCAGGGACATTTTATTCTAATCCAGGAGGAAACATCTATCTTAAGTGACTAACTAGAAGTATAGTGGTTCAGCTTTAGAAGGTGATAGGCTTTCTAATGTATATACCATAGAAACACCAAATCACATGTGTTTCTTTAAAGATAATAACAAAAGTGGTAAGGAGGTCTATCACTAAAATTTGAAGGCCTGTTATATATAATTTGAGGCTCCCCATCACCTAGAAGACAAAATTCAAGTGTCTTAAAGGGGCATACAAGCATTCCATAGCGTGTTTCCTACCTACCTCACTACCCTGTGCTCAACACTCAGTGAAATATTGCTGACTAGTTGATAGTTCAGAAATTAAAAACAAAATTAACATGTTCATTAAGCCAGACACTTTGGGAAATAACGGTGTCCCCAAAATCTATGTCTATCCTTTTATGGAGCTCCTTTTCTAGTAGGCAGAGACAGAAAAAAAATACACACACACACACACACACACACACACACACACACACACACCAGGAGGAAAAATAAATTAGAATATGGAGATTGGGGGTGCTACTTTATTTAGGGTGATCTAGAAAGTCTCTCTGAAACAAAAGAACATTTAAGCAGAGACCTGTAGGAAGTGAGGAAGCACGCCAGGTGCATATCTGGGGGAAGAGTGGAATAGTAAGTGCCCAGGCCCTGAGACAGCTCTATGTTGAACAGAGGTGCAGTGTGGCTGCAGCGAAGAGACAGGGAAAGGGACGTTGGAGATAAAGCCGGAGGGTGTGCAGAGCTCCACTTACAGAGCCATGCAGGCCATTGCAAGAACTTTGATTTTTACTCTAAGTGGGGTGGGAAACCAATGGAAGATTTTAAGCAGAAGAGCAACATAATTTGCCTTATTCCTTAGAAACTTGTTGCTCTTAGTTTAGCAGACTGCAGGGAGGCAAGGGTGGAGGCAAAGACACCAGTTAAGAGGCCACTGTAATAATTCAGGTGACAATTGATGGTGACTTAGGTCTGTGGTTGGTAGCAACATAGGTAGTGAAGAAAGGTGGATTATTTCTTTTTCTTTTTTTAATTTTTTTTTTTTTTGAGAGAGACATACACAGAATGTGAGCGGGGGAGGGGCAGAGAGGGAGACACAGAATCTAAAGCAGGCTCCATGCTCTGAGCTGTCAGCACAGAGCCCTACCTGGGGCTCGAACTCACAAACTGAGATCACGACCTGAGCCAAAGTCAGCCACTTAACTGACCGAGGTCCACGAGCAGCCCCTTTTCTATATTCATGTGTGTCTATAAAATATTGCATTATAATTATGGCATGTAATGTATATAATACGTAAATACATACAGCTTCCTAACTGCAAATATATATAAAAGCAGGAAGGGGAAACAACAAAAGTAGAAAGGGAAACGCATGTCCTTGTCACTTAGCTTCAACAGTTATTGACTCATGATCAATCTCATTCTTCTCTACCTGTACCTGCTTCTCTGGATTATTATGATGTAAATCCCAGCTGTAATGTCATTTCATCTTTAAACATTTCAGTGTGTCTCTAAAATATAAGGTCTTCCTTTAAAAACATTATCACAGTGTCCTCCTGAAATCTAGAATGTTAATAGTAATTCCTTAATATCATCAGCTATCCATTGTGTTCAAATTTTCCCAACTCTTTTAAGTAGGAGTCTTATTTTTTCCTTTCTACACTTGAATAAGGACCCAAATAGTGTCCACACATTGAAGTTGGTTGAAAGATCTCTTGGTTTTCTTTACCTTCTGAAATTTCTTCTCCATCTCTTTTTTTGTAATGTCTTTGTTGAAAAAACCAGGTTATCTGCACTATAGATTTGTTTCAACACCCTGATTTTACTGGCTGCATCCGTGTGGTATACAACCTATTCCTCTGTCCCTGTGTTCCCTGGTAGTTAGATCTAGAGGTTTGATCAGATTGAGATTCAGATTAGATTCTTGCAAGACTGTCTCACAGGTTGTGTTTTGTATTTCCATTGGGGGTACATAATGCGTGGTTGTTTCTGTTTTCCTGATCACTGTCTAGTTCCATTTTCTAGGAGTTGTGAAGAGTGAATTCTATCATTTCTTCTCTATTTGTTAGCTGGCATATTTCTATGAAAAGAAACTCCCCTCATCAGATATTTGGTGACCCTGAAATACAGTTCATTCAGCAAAGGCAGGAAAAGGCTCAATTCTTTCCCTTTATTTTTCAAAAATAAAGAACTGGTTCCCTAGTCTTTTCCAAGGGTGACGAATGAAGTTTTTCTCTCTCTTTTCCTCTTTATCTTACTGTCATGAACTTCTGTTTGTAAACATATGATGTTTCCATCCATTACAGTTACTATTTTTACTGATGCTCAAGTAGACCCATCTTTGGCCAAAGCCAGCCTCTTGTGTTGGTGTCTGAGTCTTTTTGACACACTGTGGTAGTCATCCCCTCTTTCCTTTCTTTCTGATATCACAAATCAGGCTCATTGTGTACATTTTCTGCTCCAATCCTCGTTTTTTGTTTTTTGCTCCAATCTTTGAATCAGACATTTTTCGAAGGGCTCTAGTTCCTTTTTTTTCAGTAGGATTTCCTTTTTAAAAAATGTATTATTAAAATTTTTTTTTCAGGAGTAGAATTTAGTGATTCATTACTTACATATAACACCCAGTGCTCATCCCAACAAGTGCAAAGGGTCTAGTTCTATATAGAGGGAAATGATGTTTCAAGACCACGTTCTTGTAATGGGTGCTCACTGCTACCTAGTTAGTCGTCATGTCTAGCCCTCTTCAGTGGACAGAGTTAGAAACAGATTTTTTAAAAAGATAAAACACATCATGGATTACTTATGATATTTCCAACTCAAATTCAGGATTGTGGAATTTTTACTTAATTCCATCAGTTTTTTACATTGTTATGTCTTACGTCTGTATCTCTTTTCTCCTGTTCAAAAATCCTGGTTCTCACTTATACCAATATAATTACCTATTTTGCCTTTTGCCATAATTTACAGTCAGAGAATAACAATACCAACACTACCACCAAACCAGTTTAAGGTTGTAAAAGGTTGTTTGGTTGTTTTGTCTTGTGTTTTGGTCTGGATATATTTCACTTTAAGACAGTTACTTTGTGTCTTCAAGTCATTTGAGGTAGTTTCTGTCTGTGTGGTTATTGGGCTCATTTGCCTCACTTTGCTCTCACTTTTTAGGGGTTGCTTTTAAATTCATGTTTGTAATTATATATTTACTTAGTTTCAAATTCAAATCTATCAAAAAAGTTGTATTCAAAGAACTCCAGCTTCTATCCTTGCTCCTTATACCCTGTTTTCCGCTCCATAGGTAGTTTTGAGTTTATCTTTTCCTTTGCAAATATGAGGCGTGTGTGTGTGTGTGTGTGTGTGCATGTATTCATTATACATCTATATATAGATATATAGATATATCTACATACATATCTACGTATCTCCTGTGTATAACATTGGCCTTCCTCTGTGGTATATACTCTTTTTGTTTATGTTTATGTGATCGGTAGACTGGCAGCAGCTTGATGGCAGAGGGATCATGCTTTCTTCTGTTTTCCCACCACCCAGCACAAAGCCTTTCCCTAAGTAGCAACTTAATAAATACGCAAGTAAATGAGTAGACTGGGTGTTACACTAGGTTCTTTTATGGGTTTTGTGTCTGATTTTCAGAATAACTCCACAGGGTAGATGTTGCTATCCCCTTTTACAGATGAAGAAACTGAGGCACAGAGAGGTTCAAGCAGCTTATCTAAAGGAATAGCTAGTAAATTGCTGAGCTGGAGTTTGGACCCAGGTCTGTCTGATGCCAGAGGCACACAGCCCCACCTGTTGTCTAGGTCTGGATCTAGATGTATTCATTCAAGAAATCATTGTGAGACACTGTCAGCACTTTGCCTTTATTAACTGTGTGACCTCAGCAAGGAAGACTGCCTCTTTCTGTTTCCACATCTACAGAACACAAGATGGTAATATTATGTACCTCATAGGGTTGTAAAGCTTTTAGAATAATCCCTGGCACATAGTAGGCACTCAAATGTTAGCTGATTTTGTTACTGTGTATTTTTACTAGCAGGATGCTAGAATATTCTCTCACTGTGTATGCAGTCTTGTGTAACCCACCCAGCTGGACTTCTAGGAGCTTACAGTTAGTTAAAAAGGTGAGATGCAGATGTTTAAAGGTTACAAAAAAGGGCACCAAGGGAATGGTCAGTTTGAGATTAGTGCCAAGTGCAGGGAAAGAGGACAGAAGGAGCTAGCAGCTGGACAGTCTGTTACATAACAGCCCCCAGCAGGGCCTCCCAGACAGAAATAGAAAACAGGAGCCAGGATCCAGATTTGAATGCTTTTGTTTGACCAGTGCTGCCCCTGGTGGCAGTTAAATTTCAACTCCGTGTCCAATTTGGTAGTGCCCTACTGGTTCCTTGCCTGATAGCGAATTGCACACTCATGTTGTATAGAGTCTGTGAATTATGGAGTCACCAGTGTTATGAGACCTTGTGGAGCATCTCCTTGTTTTACAGAGGAAGAGATTTTGTCCAGAGAGAGTACGCTGTCTGCTTCATGGCACACTGGTATTTGGAACTTGAACTCCTTTGTTTCTCCTCCTGAGCCAGAAAATACAGGTTCCCAAATGCCTGGGTTCAGGCCAGTGAGGGAGTGGACCCTGATGTGGACGTGCGTGGGAGAGTGTTGGCTCCACCCCTGTGCTGTGCCCATCATCCTGTCTTTGGCCAGTCCAGGCTTCCACCCCTGTGACGAGCCCAGTGACAGTGGCTGCTGAGGGAACAGTCGGGAAGCCCTAGGGTGTAGCCATCTCTGGTGCCTGGTTTGTGTTGGACAAGGTCTTCCTGGGGCCCTTTCAGATGTACCTCCCCCAAGCACTGTTGGTGATGGCACTGAGACTTCTACTCTTGTGTTGAACAGGGGAAATGAAGAATGTGGTAGTAAAAGGACGTGGGATTTAGAGCCAGGTAGACCTGATGCGTGTTCTTATGCTGCTGTTTGTTCGATGTGTGACTTTTATCCAATTATTTAACTTCAGTGAGCCTCGATTTTCTCCTTTTTGTTTGTTTTTTTTTTTTTATTTTTTTTTAACGTTTATTTATTTTTGAGACAGAGAGAGACAGAGCATGAACGGGGGAGGGGCAGAGAGAGAGGGAGACACAGAATCGGAAACAGGCTCCAGGCTCTGAGCCATCAGCCCAGAGCCCGACGCGGGGCTCGAACTCACGGACCGCGAGATTGTGACCTGAGCTGAAGTCGGACGCTTAACCGATTGAGCCACCCAGGCGCCCCTATTTTCTCCTTTTTGAAATGGGTATAATAATATCCCCTTCAGCAGGTTGCTGTAAGGTTTCACATATGGTAGCCTATTTGAAGCACCTGGCAGATAAAAAATGCTCAGTAAATGATGGCTCCTTCTTCTCTCCCCTCTCCATTTCTCCCTCTTTTCCCTCCTCTCCTCCTTCCCTCCCCCCTCCTTCTCCTTCTCTCTTTTTCTCTCTCTCTGTGTCTCACTTTCTCTCCCCCTCTCTTCCTGCCTCCCTTCCTGCCTCCGTCTCCCCCAACCCACCTTCATTTAAAGCTGCTTATCCTCAGTGAGGAAGTTTGGCATACTAGGCTTCTTATGTTGGGCAGGTTATGTAACTTCTGTGAGCCTCATCTCAATACCTGTAAAGTGGGATCAACTCAGCCTTTTTTGTAGGGTCCCTGTAAGGGTGAAATGAATCGGTGTGTGTGAAGCATGTGGCTTAGATCTGGGACATAGGGGGAGCCCAGTGAAGATTAGTTTCCCCCAGGGTTGCCACGTTTGCATGTACCACTGTGCTATATACAGGCTTTTGCCAGTGGTCAGGTGGGGACTGAGATCAGATAACAAAAAGCTGTTATCACCCTTTTCCAACATGTATAAAGGTTTTGTTTAAACTGGCTGTAATCTCATTTCCTCCTTGGAAAGAAGGAAACCAAACCTTTCAAATGCATCCACTAACCCACTCTTTTACCATTCTTTGGGTTTTGCGGAGGACATATTATTCATGATGGAAGGCCACCTGCTTTCAGCCTCTCATGTTGTCCCTCTTTGACCAAGACTCTTTTTTTGTGGTTGTCAGTGCCCATCTTTGAAATCTCAGAGCCTGTGAACTCTGATTATGTTATCTGGGATCTAAAAGGCACCAAGGGAGACCAGACACCGCTAATGATTTATCCTCTCTCAGCCATAGCCTTCTCAAAGAAGGCTGTGACCATGGGTTTGCTAGTGCTAATGTGCTTTTATACCTCAAAGCACCTTGACAATGGGCAGTGCTAATGTGCTTTTATACCTCAAAGCACCTTGACAAAGTCTGTAGAATGGTTCTCTGGGGAAGATAGAGAGCATGTTTGCAGGTTAGCTCTTTGAGCTCTTACTCTTTGCCTTTCTGGGTGCCCTGGCTGCCATTTCTGGAACGCTGTGCCATGTGGTTGGTGAACACAAGAAGCAAAGTCTGAGTAGCTTTTGACCCTGAACACTGTGTGTGCCTGTAGGGTGAGTAGCATTAGGCAGCTAGAAGGGGCTATTTAAGAAAGGGCATTTTTTTAATTGAAATATATTTGACATATAACATTATGTAAATTTAAGGTATATAGTATGTTGACTTGATACATTTATATATTGTAATATGATTGCCATTATAGCCATAGCCCTTGTATCATGTCACATAATCATCATTTCTTTTTTGTGACTGAAATAATTAAGTTCTAGTCCCTTAGCAAGTTTGATTATAATAGTGTCATTGTCTATATTCACCATGCTGTGCATTAGATCTCTAGGACCCACCTACTACTTGTTGCACGTTTGTATCTTTTGAACAACAAATGGAAGCATTTCTCTACCTTCTCTACCTTCCAGCCCCTGGTAACACCATTTTACTTTCTGTTTTTATGAGTGTGGCTTTTTTTAGATTCCACATATAAGAACATCTTTTTTTTTACGTTTATTTATTTATTTATTTTGAGAGAGAGAGCAAGACAGAGGCAGAGAGAGAGGAAGAGAGGGAATCCCAAGCAGGCTCCGTGTTGTCAGTGCAGAGCCTGATGTTAGGGCTTGAACTCACAAACGTGAGATCATGACCTGAGCCAAGTCAGGCACTTAACCAACTGAGCCACCCAGGTGCTCAAGAAAAGAACATCTTAAACCACTGCCAGCATCCCTTTATATGATCACCAAGGTCGCATGAGAGACCATAAGCACAGCTAGACCTTGGCTTTCCTCTCCTATCAAAGTCTCAGAAGGCAGTTTTCATTTATTTGTGCCTTTTCAGCACCTGATCTTTCTCAGTTTTTTCCTCCTGAGTATCTGGTGTTAAAAGATATCCTTCGATTATACCAGAGCACACATCAGGCCTGGATCTGGCTTCTCTATTCTCCAACAGTGTTTTCCGGTTTGACCATTTCCTTTTGTGTCTTAGCTTTTAACAAAATATCATGAGATGAACATGGGCTTTGGAGGAAGACAGACTTGGGGAAGAGCTGTGGCTGTGTGACTGTATTTCTGTCTTGGGTTCTCAGTTTGCACATCTGTAAAAGGGGGATAGTAAGGTTTACCTGGCAACATGATGTGAGCAATAAATGAGATAATGGATATAACGCTTGTAGGACCAATTCCCAGCAATCAGAAGGTGATTAATAAATGATAGCTACTGCCATTTTTTTACCTTGCAGAGCTTCAGAACAATTGCTGCAGGTTTAAGAGTGAAGTGGAGCTCTTGATTTCTTGATAGACTTAATTCAGTTTGATTCACTGGCCTGTTTTGCACTGTTTACCCTGGTAGGTGTCTTACTGGGTGCTTGGTACAGAGATACAAGCTAAGCACTGTCTATGTTTTCACTAGGCTTTTCTTGCTGATTCTCAATTAATTTGTCTTGTTGCAGCTTCAACAAAGGCATTCCCCCACCCCTCCCAGTAATTCTAAGCAACTTTGTCTGCTCCTTTGAAGGTTAATTTGACCTTCAAGCCTTTGGGGACTTGAGGACCACTCCCCTTCCAAGTCTCACCTCCCACCCTCTAACACACCCTCCACATCCTCCCACTTCCCCAAGGAAACAGCATGATATCCTGGTTCCAACACATACCACAGTTGGTGCCTTAGTTAGTCACCATCTTAGAGTCCCCTCCTTCTCTTCTATAGAGGAGACTGTAATGCCCATCTCTCAGTGTTGGGTGAGGATTCATGCCTGTAAATCTTTGTCCTAAGAGCAGATGGACTCACATAGACCAGACTGCAGGAAAGAGACATACAAGAATCCGCAGCTGCCAAATGCCAAGCAGAGACAGAAGCTACTTTGAACTCAGGAAGGTCCTGGGTGTATAGTGACTTGTCTGTGCTGTTTGTGGTGCCTTTTCTGCAGCCAGCCAGCAGAAGAGAAGCACATGGCTCTTTCCTGTCCCCTCCAGGCTCCTTATAGTAGTGGATGGTGGCAAAGATGGGATGATGGTGGTGGTACTTACTGAGCATTTCGTGTGTGTGTGTGTGTGTGTGTGTGTGTGTGTGTGTGTGTGTAGCAGTTAAAATTATTATCTCAAAATTAAGGTTCAGAGAGGTTACATAGCACCCTTGAGTGTGTAGAAGACAGGGAAGGTAGCTGAAATGATGCCTGTGGTTCCTCCAAACCTGACTTGAGACTCTTTTCATGGTTGGGTAGCTAGTATGCCAGGGAAATACCAATTTTATGTCTGTCTTCTAAGCAACAGCCAATGTTTGGCTTAGTTTTCACTGGTGTATTTCAATTGTCTTCCTGCGGGTAGAGAAACATGTCTTGGAAAATTTAATCTAGCTGCCAGCGCTATGCCTAGAATTCAATTAAGTCCATAATTTCCAATTAATGGGCCTTTATGCCAAGATTCAGGTCATATCATTAATCTTGCTTTTATCTTAGGCTTTCCACTGTCATGATTTATAGTGAAGTTCAGCCAGTCTTGTCAGGGTTATAGGAGCATAATTAAGCCAGAAAGGCAGCCAGAACAGCTAGTTAATAGTTAATAGTTAATAGTTAATAGTTAATAGTTAGTTAATAGCTAGTTAATAGAGCCAGGAGGGACCCCTTCCTTTGCTTGGTAAGCCTGTCTCGGGCAGCATGGATTTCCAACTGGATTTCCAACCATTTCCTGGATTTCTGATCTTTGTTTAGTTCAAATCCCCATGTGGTAAAATCTTCAGACATGGAAACGATTCCACTGTCCCAGTTGGTGATCCACTGTGAGCAGTGTTCTAGTTAATTTAATGCCACCACATATACTTCCACCTTAAGTTACCATTTAAGTGTAATGAACAGTAGGCTTTTACAAATGGTGGCTTTAATCTTTGTGATGATTCTATGAGGAAGGTGTCATAGGCTTTTTCTTTGCCTAAAGTTTATACAGATAGTAAATGGCCTTTACACTAAATTGGTGGAAGAACTTGGCAGTTCCTACATGCAGACCATTCCTAAGTGCCTGTGTCTCTCTTTTTCTCATGGTTGTTTGCCCAGTAAGATCTTGCCCACTTTCCCCTATGGGAAAAAGAAGATAGGCATGCATGGGCAAATACTACTTACGATTGCTTTCCAAGTGACAGATGCTTTAATGACATAATGTCATTATCTCATTTAAACCTCATAACACAAATTGAAGGAAGATATTATCTGCTCCCTTTTACAGTTGAGGAAACTGGGGTTTAGAGAGATTAATTAGTCTGCCTATTGTTACACAGGAAGTAAGGAAGGTCAGTGTCATGAATCCAGATTTGCAAAAGCTTAGCTCCTTTCAGTCACATCATTTGTACCAAATGCTTCTTCCTTTTTCCTTGTTCTCTAGGAGTGCTTATTGTTGGGTTGACACTCTTTGGGATAAGTAGCACATAGAGGGCCATTTTTTGAAAGCAGAAGGTCCAAAGAGAGGTTTGGAACCAACCTACTGTCTAATAGGTAAGCGTGTGCTCTTGAGATTTAGCCCACATCTGCTGTGTGCCAAGTCCAGACCCAGGTCTGTCCAAGTACTGGAAGCCAAGCCCTGTCATTGCCTTTGATTGAATTTGCAGTGTTTGGCTTTCCTACATGAGAGGGGAGTGGTCAGACCTTTATGAGAATGTCTTCACAAGCCAATTCCATGCCAGGTGCTTTGTCCTTGACAGTAGTGAGACAGAAGGGTTGTGGGTTTTCTTTGCCCTTAGGTAACAGATGTTCCTCCCAGTGCTTGCTGTGGTTTGGTTTTGTTTCTTTGCCTTTTTTTTTTTTTGCTTTGTTTTGTTTTGTCTTTTGTTTGTCCCAGGATTCACCTTCAGAATGTTTCTGCATTCTCTATTTAGTTAGCATTTAGATGTGTCCTTACTCTGAGTTCACGTTAGCCTCATTGAGCGTCTTTATGCTTGGCACGACTTAACTACAGAGGTTCCCACTAACATATTTATTTGATAATTAGGTGCCGGAGGTACTGCTCTGAAATTTCCTTCAGGTGTCCTCAGACAGAATTATGGCTTTTGAAATATGTCCTAAAGGATGTGCTATCCCTGGGGGATTCCACTTGTCTGAGGCAATATTAATCTGCTCTGGGAACAGCTTCTTGGCCATCTGCTGATAACTATTTTTTATCATTTGTTATGTAAGTGTGAGGACCAGATTCCATAAGCAGCTATACAGAGAGCAGGTAAAAGTTCTTGCTCTTTAGCTTGACTTTCAAGTATTCTGGGATCTCAGCACCACCCCCCACCCCCCTTCCCAGTCTCTCCTCCCTCTGCCTCTGCACACCCTCCACATCCTCCCAGCTCCCTGCAGGATGTCCCCGTTCCAGGACTTGCCTCAGATACGTTACTCACCATCTCACAGTGCCCCTTGCTTCCTCACTGTTTGGTGGACCCTGGGATACCTGTGTCTTTGTGCTCTTAGTGTGGATCCCCAGGTCTGTTATAATTGGTGCCCAGATAAGATCTGCTTCCTTTTTATCTATGTCCCTTTAGCCCGTTTCCACCCAAACTGCAAATCAAATACCACATCTTCCATAAAGCCTTCTTCTTTCCTACTTCCAGTGACGAGCATCCCTCTCTTCAAGCTGGGCATAAGCACTTCTGAACTCCTGTCCACTTTATATGTATATATATAAATAATATTTGGTGAGTCTGAGCAAGAGACAAGCAGTTAACAATTCTGGTGCAACTCTATGAGAGATATTAGAGAAAAACACATTAATGACTTCAAGACTATGTTTCAGTGTTAAGTGGAAAAAATGGCGGTCCCAAAATGCAGATAGTATGAGCTTACTTCTGTGTACGTGTATACAGAACATACAATATGTATGTGTGCATGTACATAAAAATGTAGAACTAAAAATGCAAGGATACACGGTTCTCCAAAATGTTAACAGTGGTTACCCTTATTTGTTTTCTTATTTTCCCCTCTGCTTTAATTCTGTTTGTTTGGGGTTTTTTTTTTTTGTTTGTTTTTGTTTTTGTTTTAGTGGACCTCGGGTGCAGAGAAGTGAATTAATCATACTGCTTTGTGGTCTTTAAAGTGCACAGATGCCTCTCTGGTTTGACTCTAGATTCTAGATTTCTTTTTTTTCCCTCCCCATCCCATCCTCATTTTTTAGCCATCTGTTCTTTTTCTAATGCTCTGGATATGTGTACCTTGCGTGTACCTAAATTTTCCATGTTGAATATGACCGACCTCTGTATTACATACATCTTACGTTATTATGTAATTATATATGTATATTTTGTATGTTATATAACAAAATACAATATAACATGTCTTTTATATGCTATATAAGAAAATGCAATATAACAAAAAGTTATATATATAACATATATACAATATATATATTTAAATCTGAATGAAAACCTTCGGAAACTGAAATTCACATCCTCTGTCTCATACTTTTTTCCCCCTTTCCCTCCTTTTCTTTCAACCTCACCATCACGTACACACATGCAAAAGAAAATTTCTTGAGCAGTTGTACTTCCAGCTCTAAAACCCCAGGATTCTTTATCCTGCATATTAGTTGATCCCTCCCTTGAGCTCTGTGCTACATGGTTAGGCGTAGAGTTCTCACTCTGACTTGTCCTGAATAATTGAGCATGCTTCCCTCCCTACTTCTTACTACAGCACTGCCCTTGAGAAGAGAATGGCCATGGCAAGGCAGATAATCCTATGGGACCAAGGATAGTATTTTGTGGTGATTCCTTATCTTTTTCCAGACAGTCTGGATGCTATTCAAGTATATGGCAATGGGGACATAAGCTTTAGAGCTAAAGGGGTGTGTGGTGTGTGTGTGTGTGTGTGTGTGTGTGTGTGTGTGTGCGTGTGTGTACATCCACACACATATACATCAAAACTTATTGAATGTTTACATTTTAAATATGTGAAGTTCATTGTATTTCAATTTTATATATGTCAATAAAGCTGTTTTTTTTAAAGTTAATTGTAATGATGTTTGGAGAAAATCATTTTATCTTTCTGATATATCTATTTGAGGCATGGGAATACATTGCTAATATCCCATTGAGTACTGAAATATTATGAGTGTAACTTGCTTCCTTTCATGGCCCAAGCAGGACTTCCACTTATGTTCTGATGACATGAAAAAAGCATGGGTATTGTCATTAGATAAACATTTGTATACCCTAGCTGAGTAACCCTCTGTGAATGAAAATGCCTCTTGGAGACACATTTTCTTATCTGAAAAACAAGAGCAAAAATATCTCTCAGTATTGCGTGGGATAGTGTACGTTCCTAGCCTAGCGCTTAGATTGTAGTAAGGTTCCTTTGGCTATGTGTGACATATGTGTGTGTTTTGTGTAGTGTGTAGTATATACACATCGACCCTGATTTTGTAAACAACAGACAATATCCATCTACGATAGTTGCTGCACCTCTGGAGAACAATGGTTGGATCTTTGTTTAAGAAGTCCACTTGCAGTGGGAACTCCAGGATCTCCATCCAGGGGGGGCTAAGATGAGACAGCCTCATGGGAAGGAAAGGGGTTGAGAAACTCATCTTACAGCTGCATTTGAACAGCAAACAATGCTTTTCTAAGATTCTATGAATATCTGGGGGTTATTTGGGAGGACTGTTAGAATTCTCTTAGCTACCTTTTGAGATTTCTGTTGTCTTCCCTCTTTCCAAAAGGAGAACTGAAATGTTGATTTCAGTGTTGTTTGACTTTTGCTTTGCAGTATTCTTCAAGCAGGCCATCAGTCCTTTGCTATCTCTGTCCTCCCTCACAGACAGGGTCAGATAACAGTGAGGATGTTTTCTCTGTCTCAACAAGAAGGCTAGTCATTAAGGGAAATGTCATAGTCCATTTAATGCAATTTTAGCTCTGACCTTTTGGTTAGAGAAGGGAGAAAAAAATTGATAACCCCTTACTTCCTGGAGTTGAGAGGCCATGTGGTAAGCAGAACCCTTTCTATTTCTTCAGAGTTCTTTTAGAGGTTCTGATCTTGCTAAATAGATTTGATCGTTACTATTTCATAATGGTGAACCTCTTTATCTGGTTCAAGTAAGTGTTTGAGAGTAATAAAACAAAATCTTTCACATAGATCTCTTTTTCTGGCACACCGTAATTAAAATATTTGTTGAATCAAATTAAGCAATATCCACGTATCCGTTGTTTTATATGAGAGTATATAGAATTTGGACTGACAGCTGTAGCCTGATTCCAGTGATCCATGCGGAACAAAATGTGTTACATCCATTTAGCCGGAATTTCCCCAGCATCAACCCTGTGCCTTGCTTTTATTCTACACAAAGTCAATTTTGGTTTCATGGTAGTCTTCATTTTGATTGCATTTCTCATTCTTTCTTCTCTCCTCATTCTTTCTTTTATATGTTGGATTTTTTCGGTAAAGAGTAGCTAGTGATGATTATTTAATTATCTCCCCTTATCTATCTGAAGATAAAAATTTCTCCTTGGCCTTTTTAAAACAATTTTTTTTAAGTATTAGCCTTCCATACAGTAAAGCTCTTGTTGAGTTTCATGAAATTCCCATCTCTCAGGCAAGAATGCTCAGTGGGTGCTTGAAGATACAGTACTGCAATCAGAAATTCAGAGAAGTGTGAGGGGACAGTAAAAGCATTTGGTTTTATTTGCTGTCTACATTTAGTCAAAGGCCAAGTCTCTGCCAAGTTGAGCTGCTTGGTCTTTCTTGCCATCCCTTCTTTCTTCTTTCTTATTCCTGTATTCCACAGCAGCCCGGTTTCATATACATTTATTGAGCGCCTTCTGTGTATCAGGTATTGTGCCAAGATTTTAGGGGGCTGTAAAGAAGTGAAATATTGTCCGTGTTATTGAAGACTCAGAATCACTGGGATTGAGTGTGGTGGGTCAGACCCACTCATAAATGATTCTTATTTAAGTCAGACTGCCTAAATTCTAGGATGGGGGTCCAAAGTGAGGTGGGAGAATGGGGCCATGAGAGACAAAGTTCTTTTAAAAGATGTCAGGATGGGGCGCCTGGGTGGCGCAGTCGGTTAAGCGTCCGACTTCAGCCAGGTCACGATCTCGTGGTCCGTGAGTTTGAGCCCCGCGTCAGGCTCTGGGCTGATGGCTCGGAGCCTGGAGCCTGTTTCCGATGCTGTGTCTCCCTCTCTCTCTGCCCCTCCCCCGTTCATGCTCTGTCTCTCTCTGTCCCAAAAATAAATAAAAAAAAACGTTGAAAAAAAAATTAAAAAAAAAAAAAGATGTCAGGATGGGAGGTATATAAGAGCAGAGGCTTTGTTTGGATCCAGCCAAACTTGGGTTCCATTTCATTCTGCCACGGCTGGGACTAAACTTCACCAAAGCCTCAGTTTCCTCAGTGGGACTTCTACCTGCCACTGTGCTTAGTGTGAAGGTCTAACTCCATAGTTTATGGAAACTGCTCAGCAGAGTGCCTGGAGTATGTGTTTAATAGACGGCCTTTTAAAAAAATTTCAGCCTAGTTAGCATACAGTGTTATATTAGTTTCAGGTGTATGTTATAGTGATTCAACACTTCTCTACATTATTCAGTGCTCATCAAGATAAATGTGCTCTTAATAGGTCTTCACCTGTTTTACCCATCCCCCCCCCCCCACCTCCACTCTAGTAACCATCAGTTTGTTCTCTATAGTTAAGAGTCTGTTTTTTGGTTTTGTCTCTTTTGTTCTTTATTCTGTTTCTTAAATTACACATATAAGTGAAACTATATGGTCTTTCTCTAACTGACATTTAATTTAGCACTACTGTCTAGATCCATGTATGTTGTTGCAGGTGGCAAGATTTCATTCTTTTTTATGGATAAGATTCCACTGGGTCTGTATACCACATCTTCCTTATCCATTCATTTATCAGTGGACACTTGGGCTGCTTCCATAATTTGGCTATTGCAGATAATGCTGCAATAAACATAAAGGTGCATGTATCCTTTTGAATTAGTGTTTTCATATTCTTTGGGTAAATATCAGTGGAATTACTGTGTCATATGGTAGTTCTATTTTTTGGGAGGCCCTTCAGACCTTTTTCCACAGTGGCTGCACCAGTTTACATTCCTACCAACAGTGAAGGAAGGTTCCTTTTTCTAATACATGACCTTTTAAAAATGATGATAGTGTCTGGGCTGTCTGGGTGGCTCAGTCAAACGTCTGACTCTTGATTTAGGCTCAGGTCATGATCTCATAGTCATGAGAACAAGCCCTGTGTTGGGCTCTGTGCTGAGCATGGAGCCTGCTTAAGATTCTCTGTCCCTCTTTCTCTGCCCGTCTCCCCACATGCATGTGTCCACATGCACATGCTCTCTCTCTCTCAAAAAAATGTTTTTTAAATGATGATAGTGTTAGAGTTTTAGAATTGGGAGGGGGGGGAAGTATAGCTCCCTTTTATTTTCTAAACAAATATGTGCACATATAGCTATTTAGCAGGTGATAATATTTATAACACAAATCATTCTAATTTTCATTTCTTTGTTGTTGATTTTGGACATTCTCTAGAGTATCCCTGTCGCTAAATGTTCACCATTGCTGAGCCGCTGTTTGACATAGGGAATGGCATCAGATCCTTCCAGCGGCTTCCCAATTAATTTGATTGTCGTAAGAGCCCCAGGACCTTTTTCCGGTCAAAGAAGGGCTGGGTTTACCATTGATTTGTCAGGGCCATGATGCAGGTGGATACTAGCGCTTCCTACATGGTCTGGGCCCTCAAAGCCCGAATTGTTGGCACCACCTGTTCTGTGGCCTGTGCCTGCCAGCGCTGAGCTCTCTGGAACTGCTAGTAGGTGCTGCACATGCCCAGGCCTCTGCCCCCATTCATTAAAGCAGCTGCCAGATCTGTCCATGTCTAGGATGGCTGCCGTGCAGTGACTTGTAGTTTTCTAAGTGACTTACAGTTTTAATAGTTCATACTGTGTGCCAAATAGTGTGGAAGTATTTCAGTATTTCAAAAACCAGTACCACTGAATCTGTGTGAACCTGGATATTAGCATAGCACATAATAGTTTCCCATACCAGCCACCAGATCACTTCAAGATGAGACGAGGAAACCCCAGAACTACGAAGAAGTTCACCTCTGTTAAACATTCAGGATACCGAACTACTGCGAGTGAGGAGTTTACATGTGCTGTAGCTGAAGCTCTGGAAAGAGGTTCTGTCCTTGTTGTCCAGTCTGGCTTTATCAACCCTGACACTGAGCGGCATGATCTTTTTTTGCTGAGCCTGTGAAATTTTGCTGGAGACAGCCTTTTTTACCGCTTAATTCTTTCCATTCCCCAGAGCCGCCTGGTAGCTATCATTTACTAAGGGCATACAACACAGCAGGCAGTATACTAAGGGCTTATAGAACTTTCTTGTATGGTCCTCCCACAATCCTATGTGATATTCTCTTAATGCTTTCCGTTTACAGATAAGGAAACCAAGACTTTTATTAGTTGCTTAACTTCTGCAGGCTACACAGCCAGCTGTAGCAGAAGTTGAATCCAAACCAGGTCTAGCTGCTTAAAGCCCATATTTGACTGTGGTGGCTTTGTTCCATTCCTAGCCTCTTGTTGGCACAAGGAATATTGTTTTTTTGTTTGTTTTTGCTTAAAGTCATTTATTTTTCTGTGAAATTGCTATATTTAATTGGATTCTTGTGTATTTTGTGGCAGGCAATCCAATGACTCATTTACATGAGAGCTGAATTTCTAAGAATTAAAATAAAAATTCCTGGTTGTTTTAGAAAATCTCACTATTTAAAAATCACATTGGGGGTGACTGGCTGGCTCAGTCAGTAGATAATGTGCCTCTTGATCTTAGGGTCATGAGTTCGAGCCCCATGTTGGGTGTAGAGATTACTTAAATAAATAAACTTAAAAAAATCATGTTGACATGCATGGTCTCACTTGATCCTTTTGATGCCATGAGACATGTAGGAAAGTTTTTGTTCTCAATTTGTTCCCATTTACAGAGGGAGAAGAGGTCTGAGAGGAGTACAATATCATGCTTAAGGCCACAGAGTTTTTAGGTAGAAAAGTGAAGTGTTCAGTCAAGACCTGTCTCCCCAGTGTCAGGCTTTTTTCTAAGCTGTCCTGAACTAGGGTGTAAGAGGAATAAGGTGTAAGCAGCCTTTGATTCTGGAAGCCAGGGCAGTGGGCTTTTTCATGGTGGATCTAGTTATTATCCCCTATGTGATCCATTTCTCTAATTGCAGGAAGCCAAGAGCTGAAAAGTCTGCTATAAACAAGGAAGGATGAAGCCTTCTGTGATGATGACACTGGTTCTCTGCTTCTTGCTGAGTGTCCTGGAGAAGGAATAGTGTTTTCCTAGGATAGGAGCTAATAGTGCATCTCTGCAAGGTCCCAACTTTGTAGAAGGTAGGAAAGGACATTTGTGGCATTATAACAAATAAGTACAGAAAATCATGTCCCCTTGGTGAAAAGGAGCATGAACACGAACAGATAGATCATCATGTCAAAATTCAGGTTTATCAGTCACCCCTCAAATGGGCTGAACGCCATGAGAACTCAACATGACTAGACCTGGATGACAAAGGTGTTCCAGAATTGAGAAGGTGATGCTCTACAGGATTGTCTTTGTGGAGGCTCAGAGGACCTAATGAGAAAGGCTGATAGCCCAAGAACTTCAATTTTGCCAAGGGTCCTTTGCCATCTCTTTCCTGTCCTGATGTATTGGATTAGCTTGAGTGTTCTCACCAGAGCTGAGACAGTTACTACCCTGATGAAGCAGGGTCTTGGGTCTTAGAAAAAAAATCAGGTATTGAAGGATACTCCTGGCAAGTTTCCATCCCACTTGGAGAGTGAAGGCTCCACACAGGGCTCTTCGAGGGCTTGTGGACAGTGTTGGCCTCCATCTTACAGGCGGGGCTGAGAAACCGTTTTGTGGCCATGAACTCTGATGAATTGTACACAGAGGATGGAGGTCTCCACAGCCACTGAGAACTGACATACTGAAGCTTAACAGCATAGCATTTGGCTGTTGTCTTTATTTTATGTAGCTTGTTTTTTGTTGTAAAACTTATTAGTGTGAATGATAGAAAATTTAGACATTCTAGTTCAACAACAACAAAACATCACTTATCATTCTCTTACTTAGATATCATTGCTGTAATTATTTTGAAAATGTAGCAGCTAAGAGCCTAGACTATGGAGCAGCCTGCCTGGGTACAGATTCTGGCTTTACTATCTCTGGGACCTGGGGTGGGTCACTGATGTGTCTTTGCTTCAGTTTCCTCACGTGGAACATAGGGACAGCAATGGTATCTCCTTCATAGGGTGGTTGTGAATATAAAGAATTTCGATTGGTGCCTGATACCTAGTAGGCATTCAGTAAGCTTGACTTGTTATTTTTATTTTATGTTCATTGAATTGTCTAAATTCTTTCGCTAAGCTCAAATAATCTTCTTTTGCAAAAATGAGATTTGACTTTGTGTGTTTTGTATCTTGCTTGTTTTTTACTTAATTCTTTGTCATGAGCCTCTGTACTCTTCTACAAAGTGGTTTCAACAGCTAATTTTGTGGCATTGTTAGAGGTGCTCACCCACTTCTCTTACTGTGGGAGAGGTATATTATTTATAGTCTCTCGCCTTTATAAACAATACCTCAGTGAATATCTGGTTTGCTAAATCTTTGCATACCATCCTTTTCTTTTGATGGCAGTAGTTTATGGGGGAGCCTCCTTTCTTGGGAGTCACTAAGCAAAGTTGTATGCAGCCTAGGGTGCCATGGATACATATTTATGTGAGCAGTAGGAGCATACACGGAGAATGTTCCAGGGTTCTAACGAACAGTGCGTGCAGCCTTGGAGACGGTGAGAGTCTGATTTTTAGATGATCAAATATTTGTATCTTTTAATAGGTTGGTACCATGGAGCTCTGTTCTAGCACATAATACAGGTCTAAATTTTCTATAATTTACATTAATAAGTTTTACAACAACAAAAAAGTTACATAGAATAAAGAAGTTCATAATACTTCTCATAATAGTATTTTCTTACGGCTGACAAATCATTAAGATGTTAATGAAAAGTAGCCACGCCTACTTATCCTATTTCATAAAGTCAGTTAAGACCAGCCTTAACGCTTGTGCTAGTCTTCTTAAAAATATATTCTATTCCAAATAAGTATTAAACCAGCTCAAATATTTTTTGGAATGAAGCATGATATAAATACAGACAAATAGCTAACTCACAGTCCAGTGGGAAGCAGAGATTCTCTCCCAAGAGATACAAGCTTTGTGTCACTCACTCTCCAAGGGAGAACCACTCAGATTCTACCTGTGGTGAGTTCCCATGACTTGGGAGCAGTTGGGATGCTGTGTCTTGTCTCCTAAATTAGGAATCCTAGGAAAAACTTGTGTATCCTTAGAAATGACACGGGGACAGGGTGCAGTTTTTTTTTAGCGCTGGTCTTTGGTGGGTTTACATTTTAAAATGACAAGACAGCATAGAATAAGAATCTACTTGGAGCCTTCCAGGCACAGACCTGGATCTTTCTCTTTGGATAGCACTCTCATGCTCTATCAGCTCTAACCTCGCCACCTCCCACCCTCTAAGACCCACAAATCCCTGAGGAACCTTTAGTAAACTCAGGGTGTTTTCCCACTAGTTGCCATTTAGTCATAGCATTTAGAAGTATGTTGGAAGTGGCAAGGTTTGGGTTCCTCAGAATGCAAGTATTTTCAACCAGCTAGTGCAGGGATTAGAAAACTTTTTCTAAAAAGTGCCAGATAATAAATACTTTAACTTTGTGGACCATGAGGTCTCTGTGACAGTGACTCAACTCTGCCATAGTAGCATGAAAACAGCCATAGACAGTATGTAAAGGAATGAGTGTGGTTGTATGTATGAGTGTAATAAAACTTTACTTATTGATACTGAGATTTGACCTTCAAATAATATTCACCTTATTAAACACTTTCTCCTTTGACTTTTTCCAACCATATAAAAATGTAAAAGCCATTCTTATTTCACAGACTGTACAAAAACAGGCAGCAGACTGGATTTGACCCATGAGCTATAGTTGGTCAACCCCTGATCTGCAACAGCCGTTATTTTTCTTCTGCCTTCTGTGTATTACTTTCTGATTTCACCATTTCCCTCTACTGTGTCATTTTTTTGGAAGCCCCTCTGTGCTTTCTCTCAGCTGAGACTTACATAGCCTTTGGAGAATCTATTCTTCTGGCCCTCATGTAGCTCATCAGGGAAAGCCAGAATACCTACCTAAAAGAACCATTAGGGCAAATTCAGATAACGTCCTTCTTCTCTTTTTTGTGTCCTAATTTGACATATAATATGGGTATATAAAGGCTACAGGTAGATTCTGCCAAGTGGGTCTGGTTTCTGCAGGGCTCTAAGGTTCTAATCAACAGTGGGTGCAGCCTTAGAGATGGTGAGAGTCTGATTTTTAGATGATCAAGGATATTTATATCTTTTAATGGGTTGGTACCATGGAGTTCTGTTCCAGCACAAAACAATAAATTATATTTAAAAAGAAAAAAAAAGAGTCCAAGAGAGGTCTGAACAATCAATTTGGTGTCATCTCTTAGAACAATGGTATATAACAAGGCTATTCAGGCTGGAGTAGAAACTTCCGATGGAAATGGGGGAATTACAAACATTTTATACCACTCTATCCTCAATATATTTAAAATGAAAACACAGTACAGATTTTTTATGTGAGGATGTGTTTAAAGGGAAATAATATGCTCTATGTCATAGAGAAACAGAACCCAGGAGGACATTCTCAGATCTGTAGTTATAGTCCTAATCTGTGGGGCTGCCCATCAGATCAATTGCTGGCATTTTATTTAGGGCCGTGAGGCAGTGGGGGCGACACAGGCTGTCTGCCTAAATAATGAGATTGGTTTAGTTGGTCTGACAGATGCTGTGATTTATGGGAGTGTTTATTGTGGGGACATCTGCTGCCGAGGGCAGCCAGATGAAAGGCATACAGGCGGGAGGTGGAGGAGGGCAAGGAACAGGGGAGGGGTGGTTGTGTGTAAGGCAGGTAAAGACCACCCCAAGTACAGCTGTTAGAACGGAGCTGCTATGGAGCTGTAAAATAGTGGGAGATAGTAGAAGTAGCCTGGGCTTTGGATTGTGCAGATCTGGCTTTGAATCCCTGGCTCTGCCACTAGTCAGCTGAGATTTTAGGACAGTTGCCTCCTTTCTTTGAGAGTTCATTTCTTCATCTATAAAATGGGGATAATAAACATTCTACCTCTTTCCCACTATGTGAAATTGTGCTAACAAAAAAGTCCAGAGTTCCTGTACATAGGGGAACTCAGTTAGTGGTAGACATCATTCATATTTGTCCATGTGTCCACTTGTTTGTTTATTCACCAGCATCGATTGTTCTTTGCAATTTCTAATAGAGCCGTATTTTCAAGCAGATGCCTAATGGTGACTTAGGCATTAATGGCTTTTGTGATGAGGATGAAAGTACACAATAGTCAGCAAGTATTTATAGGTATATGTATTGCCATTCAGATGGTACATAAGAGTTTAGTGGGAACCTGAAGTATGATTTAAAGAACAGCTGCCTGGGGCTGCCTGGGTGGCTCAGTCGGTTAAATCTGACTCTTGATTTCAGCTTAGGTCACGATCTCACTGTCCGTGAGATCGAGCGCTGCGTTGGGCTCCATGCTGACAGTGTGGAGCCTGCTTGGGATTCTTTCTCTCCCTATCTTTCTGCTCCTCCCCAACTCACACTGTCTCTCAAAATAAGTAAATGAGCTTAAAAAAATATAAAGAACAGCTGCCTGGCCAATAAACACAGTGAAAGATACACAACTCGCTAACTGGGGAAAAATCATAAAACAAGACCAAAATGAGATATTGCTTCACACTCACCAGGTTGGTAAAATTATAAAGTCAAACAATAACCAAGTGTTGTACAGCACTACTAGTAAGAGTTTAAACTGATATGACTACTCTGGGAAATAACTGGTCAATATCTAGAAATCTGAAAATGTGCATATCCTTCTTGCTAGTAAATTCTACTCCTACATATAACCTAGAGAGAATCTCCTGTATATAATCAAGGCGATGTGTTCATAACCACATTGTTTGTTATAGTAAATGACCCGACCGTCCATCAGTGGGGTAATGGATCATACTTTAAGTGAGATAAAGTTACAGGTAGCACCATCATAGAATAATTTTAAATCATAGTGAGGAAAGAAAGAAAATTGCAAACACAAAACCATTTATAAACAGCTTTAAACATGGAAAACAATATTAATATATTGCTTATGGATAACTACATATATAATAAATGTTGAAAGAAATTTGGAATGATACATATCAAAATCAGAATAGTATTAGGGAAAGAAAGAGGGATGTGATTGGAAGGGTTGCCTAAGGCTCAAATCCAAACCCTACCATTTACTCACTAGCTGTGCACCCTTGAACAAGTTTCTTAAGCTCTCTGCCTCAGTTTTCTGATCTGTGAAAGAAAATAATAATAATATCTTCTTCACAGGTATGCTTTGAGGATTAAATGAATAAATATTGGTAAAATGCTTAGAATAATACCTAGCAGATAGTTCAGTGTTACATGAGCGTTCGTAATTATGGTTCTCATTACACGAATCTTTTATCTTTTATTTATTAAAAAAACCTTAGATATTGCAATTTTTCATTTATAAATGTTTCAGTATTTATTCTGGTAAGTGAAGACTGTTGTTGAACATAACTACAGTATTATTACCCCTAAAAAAAGTAACAATAAATCTTTAATATCAAATACTCAGGAAGTGCTCAAATTCCAGTCGCCCCATAAATGTGATTAATTTTTTATAGTTTGTTTGGATTAAGTTCCAAACAAGATCTGATCTGTCTTTTTAAAAAAAATTTTTTAATGTTTATTTATTTTTGACAGAGAGAGAGAGAGCACCAGCATGAGTGGGGGAGGGGCAGAGAGAGAGGGAGACACAGAATCTGAAACAGGCTTCAGGCACTGAGCTATCAGCACAGAGCCCAACGCGGGGCTTGAACACACCGACAGTGAGATCACGACCTGAGCTGAAGTTGGATGCTCAACCAACCAATTGAGCCACCCAGGTGCCCATTGGCTGATTTGTCTCTTAATACATTTTGATCTATAGATTCCTCCTCCAACTTTCCTTTTTCTTCCAATTTATTTTTTTCTAGCTTTATTGAGGTATAGTTGATATATAAAAATTACACACATTTAATGTATACATTTTGATGACTTTAAATATGTGTGTATACTTATGATACTATTACCACAATCTCCAAAAATCTCCTTGTGAAGTATTTTTTTTATATGAACACTTAACATGAAATCTGTCTTCTTAAAATATTTTATTTATTTTTTATTTGAGAGGGAGAGAGAGAGCATGAGTGTAAGTGGGGGAGGGGCAAGGGAGAGGAGGAGAGAGACTCTCATGCAGGCTCCATGCCCAGTGCAGAGCCTGAGGTGGGGCTTGGTCCTGTGACCCTGGGATCATGGCCTGAGCTGAAATCAAGAATCAGAGGCTTAACTGACTGAGCCACCCAGGCACCACCCCCCTCCTTAACATATTTTAAAGTCCATTATAAATATTACAGTTTAAAATAAAGTAAATAAATATTACAATTTTTAAAAAAGAAGAGATGTCATCATATAGTTGAAAAGTGAATAATGATTAAAAATAACATAAGAATTTCAGGGTGTGACATAATAATAGTTAGCTGCAGTCTGTTGGCCCCTAAATATATTAGGTTCTATGCTAATAGTTTTATATGCACTTATTTAACCTTTCCCTATGAAGAAGGCACTATTTTTATCCCAATTTTAGAGTCAGGAAGAAAGAGGCTTATAAAGACTGTTACTTCCAGGGTGTCTGGGTGGCTCAGTCAGTTAAGCCTCTGACCCTTGATTTCAGCTGAGGTCATGATCTCACAGTTTGTGAGTTCAAGCCCTGGCAGTGCAGAGCCTACTGGGGATTCTCTGTTTTCTCTCTCTCTCTCTCAATCTCTCTCTCTCTCTCTCTCTCTCTCTGTCCCTCCCCTGCTCTCTCTCTCCAAATAAATAAACTTAAAAAAAAAAAAAGACCGTTACTTCCTTCCCAAGGTCACACAGGAGTAGCAAGGCTGAGCCAGAACCCAGCTGAGAATGACTCCTGCTCTTGACTGCTAGGCTGAAGAGGCTACCTGGCCATTGTTTACATTAGCCTCCTCTATGCAGGTTCCTTCTTTCTTCCTGTATCAGCCTTTGTAAGCTAAGTTGTGTTATGATGAGGAACATTCCCAAAATGGAATGGGGGTGCTTCTAATAATAAAGGGTTGGTCATCACTCATCCTGCATGTTCATTGAAGGTCAGCTGGGAGCTCTGCCACACAGTTTCCTATTCCAGGACCTGGGAGTCCTGGTCAGAGCAGCCATGATCTCAAACCTTGCCAGTCGCTAGGGCAAAGAAAGAGAAAGACAGGGACAGAAACACAGAGAGGGAATGAGAACTATGGGGAGTTTCACACTCACAGTTAAGTGCTGTATCCTGAGTGACACACAGTACCTACCTTCACTGACATATCATAGACTAGAGTGGTGGTTTTCAACCAGGGGTAGTTTTGCCTTCCAGGGGATATGTGCCAATGTCTGGAGACAATTTGGGTTGTCCCAGCTGGTGGCAGTGGGGTGCTACTGGTGCTATCTAGTGACTAGGAGTCAGGGATGCTGCTAAATACTCTACAATGTACTGGGCATCCCCACCCCCATAGCAAAGAGGTATTTGGCTCTAAATGTCAATGGTGCCAAGGTTGAGCTAACCACAAGGGACCAGAAGGTACAATTTTGTGAAGCTGTAAGGAATGAAAAACTGAAATACTTGATAAATAATACTGATGATCACCATGCATCCTAAAAACTGTTAAAAGGCCCCTGAGAGGTTAGTTTCCATGATGGACATGAAGAATGACTTAGCGGGAGAGGCATGAGATGAATCTTCTAACACATTCAACTCCCTCGCAGGGCAGAGGAGTCCCCTGCACACACTTCTAAGCTAAGCTGCTCTTCCTCTGATGTGGGCATTGTCTCAGAGAAGTATAATGAAGGCCACATGGACAATTACATTTTTTCTAATATTCATGTTAAAAAATGTGAGACTTAGCAAAGCGCTTCCCTTGGTCTCCCAGGCCCAGCAGCACTGCAGTAACCCAGAGTCAGTAAGTTCTGAGAGCGAGCATAACTTACAGGAATATCTTTCCTGGTCTGCGTATGTTATGGGAATGAAGAGAGTCTGTGTATCAGCTCCATTTCTGTTTTTCATTGGCAGGTGCCTCATCCCCAGACATGGAGCCCAGCTATGGGGGAGGTCTCTTCGACATGGTGAAAGGAGGTGCAGGAAGGCTCTTCAGTAACTTAAAGGACAACCTGAAAGACACCCTCAAAGACACATCTTCCAGAGTTATACAATCTGTTACCAGGTATGTGCATTCTTCCCAGTTAAGTTAATGGACCTCCGTGCCTCCAAAGGATCTGGTTACCTGGTTACCAGCCAACTGATTTTCTGGCTCAAGGACTGTCAATTGTGTGATATAATTGCATGGAATCTGATCAACCAAGCAATGTCATTGAAGCCATAAAGTTGAGGCCTTTGGAAGCTACAAGCACAGGCCAGGAGGACTCAGTGCATTTTTATATTAAAATATACTGGTTGCCGTCCCTGTCTTTTGAATCCAGCATCCTGGGTTCTAATGCATTATCTGCCCTTGTTAACCATGTGATCTAGGCAATTTAATTAACCTCTCTGAGCTTGACTTTTATACTCTGGTAGGATTCATATCTTTGGTTGGTTTGAGAATTAAATGAGAAGTTAAATGAGATAATAATGCACATGCAATCTGAAAAATACTCATTGGATTATAATGGAAACATTTATTTTTTGTATCTTAGTAGCTCTTTGAATCTTGTTTAGTGGAAGACATTTTCTACCCTTCTGCTGTATGAAAATTCTTACAAGCAGGCCATATGAATTCTATTTTATTCTTAGGTATTATAAAATTCTAAGATCACTTTAGGTTGTAATATGCAGTTATGAATCATAAATTCAAATGTCAAGCCCAAAAGATTAATCAAGATTTTAATCTTTGTTCAAAGGCAAAATTTATCCCTTACCAGCAATTGCCAACCAGGGCCTGGTGGACAGAGAAAAGATATCCCTTGTTGTTTCTCCATCACTTCCTTACCTACCCTCTCACTGTTCACACTTACAGGAGATGTTCAAGCAGGCAAAGAGGCTGGAATAATCAGTATTAATGAATAAGCACTGTTTTCTATTCTGAGATTGATTCTGTTCAGGAAGTGTCACCTACAAAGGGTATTGGGGTACATCAGTTGGAGTGGTAGATTTACGCTCCTGAGGGTATGGGTTGCTTCTCTCAACAATTATCCTTTGTTAGAGAGAAGGTCTTGAGCTAAGTAAAAACGCCTACTGGATGAAGTGTCCAAGTCATGATGGGCAAGTGATCGAGAGGGGGATATCCTGGCATATTTGGATCACTTTAATGAGCACCCTTTCCTGTCTTGCTTTTAGCTACACGAAGGGAGATTTAGACTTTACTTATGTTACCTCCAGAATTATTGGTAAGTTTCTCGTGTTTATTAACAGCTCAGCTTTCAGTTGCTGCTCATTGCAACAGCATACCCATTTAACCGATATTCTCTCTCTGTGATCCCTCCTAGTGATGTCCTTTCCTCTGGACAACGTTGACATAGGATTCAGGAATCAGGTGGATGACATCCGAAGCTTTTTGGATTCCAGACATCTTGACCACTACACGGTGTACAATCTGTCACCCAAGTCTTATCGAACTGCCAAGTTTCACAGCAGGGTAAGGAGTTTTAGCACTGGGATGCCATGGTTGAAGATGTAACAGGGTATTTTTCCCTTTAAGAGATATCCTGAAAGCATTTGTCCTCAGACACACAAAGCTGCTAAACTATACACTCTGGACACTTCTAGCCACAAAGTATTTATTAGGCTGCTACAAAATATTTTGAAGATTTTCCTTGGGTGAGGACATTTGCAGGAAAAGTTTATCTGTCAATGAGATACCATATAATTTGGGGTCTCAAATCACTTGTGGCTGTTTGCTTAGTTGTTAGGGCACATTGCTCTGAGGCTCAGTTGGAGATGGAGCTGCTATGGAGGGCAATTGGTGACCCTTCTACTGTAACACTAATTATGCCCTTAACCTTCCCTTATTGCTACTTAGGTGTCATGATGCATCAGTGTCGCTAGACCAATATAGACACCACTCAGTATTATGGAAATAGCTCTCTGACATTCAGTAAAGGTGCTTTTTTCATAAGTAGAAAATAGCACACAAACAGTCCACACTGTGGGTTTGGTAATACTGTTACTAATATTTGGAGCTTTTACACTGTCCTCTGAGGTGGATGGAGACCTGGGGCACAGAGAACTAAGGTGACTTGCCCAAGACCATTACCACTAGCAGGTGGTCTAAGGCTTGTTTGTGTTCTTAACCATTGCTCTGGGCCAACACTATTACTTGGGAAAGCTGGCTTATCCTCTTAAGGAACTTTTTGAATAAGGCAGGGAAATATTCCTAGTTTCTGACTGGTTGAGAAGCCATGAGTATTGGCTTAGGTTTGAATCTGATGTGAAGTCTGATCTTTCTGGTCAGGGAATTCTCGATTTATTCACTGAATTAAGGCTTTTTCTCTTTCCAGAACATTTTCAAATATTTTGATTTAGCCTTAGATGTGATTGGTTTTGCAACTACATCTGGGTCTATTCCTAAATATAAAGGGTTTTCCACACAATGGACCCTTGAAAAGTGAAAATTTATTTTAAGTAAGCAAAATTATAGCTGCCTGTCCATCCTGTGTATCTCAGCTTTGATGCTAGAACACATTTTGCTCCAATCTTAGTTGCCATTGATAATCTTTGGGTTTCAGCTTCCAGATCTGTAAAAAACACAGGAAGGTTGGTCTATATGTTCTCTAAAGCCTCACCTGCCCTAATGTTCAATGACATAAGGGACAGTTTTGCTAAGGACTCTCTTTTCCGTGAAGGTTCCCAGAATAGGCAAGAGGAAACCTGGTGGTTCTCAAATGTTAGTGAGCAACAAACCACCTGGAGGGTTGGGCAGACACCCAGGCCCAGAGTTTCTGCTTTAGCAGCATAGGAGAGTGATGGGAATCTGCACCTGCTAACAACTTCCTGGGCGCCGCTCCAACTGCTGCCCTGGGGACCACTCTGGAGAAGCACTGATAAAACCATTCTGAAGCAGTTTGGTCTAAATTGCCGCTCTATAATGGAGATTTTAAATGCAGCTCTTTTAAATTCCCTATAATTAACTGCCTTTCCCACTCTTATCCCATCTATTACCTGATTCAGAGCAAGTGAATTAACATCAAACAGAATGTGGGTAGATATTCCATTTCTAACTCAGATGCAAATCTTTTGGATTGATTTCTATTGTTTGAGAGTCAATGTCATCATTTTCATAACTGAAGAACTGTGGAACACCCTTCACAATATTCCATAGAAATTTTATTTAATCATGGAAGATCTGTGATAATCTGGAAAAATTTCCCTCTGAAAGTAAATAAATATATAATTATCATTGTAGAAACATTCATATGTATGAAGATGTCTCTTTGTGTAGTATTTGTTTTTTCTTTTTTTTTTATTTTTTTTAACGTTTATTTATTTTTGAGACAGAGAGAGACAGAGCATGAACGAGGTAGGGTCAGAGAGAGGGAGACACAGAATCCAAAACAGGCTCCAGGCTCTGAGCTGTCAGCACAGAGCCCGATGCGGGGCTCGAACTCACAGACTGCGAGATCATGACCTGAGCTGAAGTCGGCCACTTAACCGACTGAGCCACCCAGGCGCCCCTGTTTTTTCTTTTTAAGTTTATTTATTTTTGAGAGAAATAGTTCAAGTTGGGGAGGGGTAGGAAAAGAGAACGAGAGAGAGAGAGAGAGAGAGAGAGAGAGAGAGAGAGAGAGAGAGAGAGAGAGAATCCCAAGCAGGCTCAGCACTGCTGGCACAGTGCCTGATGCAGGGCTCAAACCCATGAGCCGTGAAATCATGACCTGAGCTGAAGTCGGATGCTTAACCGACTGAGCCACCCAGGTGGCCCTTTGTGTAGTATTTGTAAAAGCAATCTCTATAAAGATATTTAAAGCAAGGCATCCATTAGTGCAACTGCATATTTTGTGACCAGTCTTAACAGTCTTACCAAAAGACCAGGACTTACATATTGAACATCTGTCCTGGGCTGCCCTCATTTGCTCTAGAAGAGCAGGAGGGATGTTTATTTTATTTGCTACCTAGGAGCATGCTTGGAATGGCTAATATAGGTTTCTCAGAAGAATGAATGTGCCAAGAATTGTTAAACATATAGATATAAAATAAATATTTGGTTTTTGTTCTCAAGACACTTAAGCCTAGCTGAAAAAGAAGCCAAGACGTGCTAAAGACAAATGCAAATAATACAATCCATACTAAGAGAGTTTGGGGAAAGGAGACAGCAGTGAGAGCTGGACCTTAAGGCATGAATAAGTCTTGCTTACTTATGAGTGTAAGTGAAAGGAATAGGGTTATTTCCTCTCTGTGCAAACCGTAGAATGTGTCTTACATAGCTCTTCATGATCTTGTCTTAGCCCTGCCTCTCCAGCTTCTTTTCTACTGTTTTCCATGGCCTAAAAAACTCTATACTCCAATCAGGGAAGACACATGCTGTCTCTTTGCATGAGCTGCTCCCTCTTCCTAAGAGGCCCCCATGCGACACCCCTCAACCATCCTAACAGCCTAACTTTGCTAAGGGGAGGGTTTCAGTATACCACAAGTCTTTTCCAATTCTTTTCTCAGAAACACAGGCTTGCACTACCTCTTCAGCCTCTCTCAGATAGTCCTAGAACTTGGCAGAATGCAACTGGACCCTCCAACCTAACTGGTTCTCTCAGCCCTCAGTTGTATCTCAGGAAGACAGCCCCCAAACCTTAGTATTTTCATCTGAGCTCTGTTTTGGATTTGGCTGCATCTCTTTTCCAGGCCACAGTCCTTTCTCTCCCCAGCACTAATGCTGTGAATTGATTTGCATCTCATTATTGCATTAGGTTCTCATCTTCCAGTGCATGAGGGCTAGAACCATTTCTTCCTCCTTCCAGGATAATGGAGTTCTAGGTCTGCAATTGAATCTTATTTTATTTTTAAAATATTTTTTTAAATGTGTATTTATTTTGAGAGAGAGAAAGTGTGAGTAGTGGAGTGTCAGAGAGAGAGAGAGAGAGAGAGAGAGATGTCCCAATGTCCCAAGCAGGCTCCACAGTGTCAGCACGGAGCCCAGCGTGGGGCTCGATCCTACAAACTATGAGATCATGACCTGAGCCAAAATCAAGAGTTGGACCCTTAACCAACATAAACCAAATCTTATTTTATTTTATTTTTTATTTTATTTTTAAATTTACATCCAAATTAGTTAGCATATAGTGCAACCATTATTTCAGGAGTAGATTCCTTAGTGCCCCTTACCCATTTAGCCCATCCCCCCTCCCACACCCCCTCCAGTGACCCTCAGTTTGTTCTCTATATTTATGAGTCTCTTCTCTTTTGTCCCCCTCCCTGTTTTTATATTCTTTTTGTTTCCCTTCCCTTATGTTCATCTGTTTTGTGTCTTAAAGTCCTCATATGAGTGAAGTCATATGATTTTTGTCTTTCTCTGACTAATTTCACTTAGGATAATACCCTCCAGTTCCATCCATGTAGTTGCAAATGGCAAGATTTCATTCTTTTTGATTGCCAAGTAATACTCCATTGTGTATATATATCACATCTTCTTTATCCATTCATCCATCGATGGACATTTGGGCTCTTTCCATACTTTGGCTATTGTTGATAGCGCTGCTATAAACATGGGGGTGCATGTGTCCCTTCGAAACAGCACACCTGTATCCCTTGGGTAAATTCCTAGTAGTGTAATTGCTGGGTTGTAGGGTAGTTCTTTTTAGTTTTTTTTTTTTTTTTAATTTTTTTTTTCAACGTTTATTTATTTTTGGGACAGAGAGAGACAGAGCATGAACGGGGGAGGGGCAGAGAGAGAGGGAGACACAGAATCGGAAACAGGCTCCAGGCTCTGAGCCATCAGCCCAGAGCCTGACGTGGGGCTCGAACTCACGGACCGTGAGATCGTGACCTGGCTGAAGTCGGACGCTTAACCGACTGCGCCACCCAGGCGCCCCAGTTCTTTTTAGTTTTTTTGAGGAACCTCCATACTGTTTTCTAGAGTGGCTGCACCAGCTTGCATTCCCACCAACAATGCAAAAGAGATCCTCTTTCTCCACATCCTTGCCAACATCTGTTGTTGCCTGAGTTCTTAATGTTAGCCATTCTGACAGGTGTGAGGTGGTATCTCGTGGTTTGGATTTGTCTTTCCCTGATGATGAGTGATGTTGAGCATTTTTTCATGTGTCGGTTGGCCATCTGGCTGTCTTCTTTGGAGAAGTGTCTATTCATGTCTTTTGCCCATTTCTTCACTGGATTATTTGTTTTTTGGGTGTTGAGTTTGATAAGCTCTATAGATTTTGGATACTAACCCTTTATCTGATATGTCATTTGCAAATATCTTCTCCCATTCTGTCGTTGCCTTTTAGTTTTGCTGATTGTTTCCTTCACATTTTTATTTTGATGAGGTCCCCATAGTTCATTTTTGCTTTTGTTCCCTTGCCTCCAGAGACGTGTTGAGTAAGAAGTTGCTGCGGCCAAGATCAAAGAGGTTTTTGTCTGCTTTCTCCTCAAGGATTTTGATGGCTTCCTGTCATTGAGGTCTTTCATCTGTTTTGAGTTTGTTTTTGTGTATGGTGTAAGAAAGTGGTCCAGGTTCATTGTTCTGCATGTCGCTGTCCAGTTTTCCCAGCATCACTTGCTGAAGAGACTGTCTTTATTCCATTGGATATTCTTTCCTGCTTTGTCAAAGATTAGTTGGCCATACATTCGTGGGTCCATTTCTGGGTTCTCTATTCTGTTCCATTGATCTGAGTGTCTGTTTTTGTGCCAGTACCATACTGTCTTGATGATTACAGCTGTGTAGAATAGCTTGAAATCTGGGATTGTGATGCTTCCTGCTTAGGTTTTCTTTTCCAAGATTGCTTTGGCTATTCGAGGTCTTTTCTGGTTCCATACAAATTTTAGGATTATTTGTTTTAGCTCTGTGAAGAATGCTGGTGTTATTTTGATAGGGATTGCATTGAATATGTAGATTGCTTTGGGTAGTATTGACATTTTAACAATATTTGTTCTTCCTATCCAGGAGCATGGAATCTTTTTCCATTTTTTTGTGTCTTCTTCAATTTCTTTCATAAACTTTCTATAGTTTTCAGTGTATAGATTTTTCACCTCTTTGGCTAGATTTATTCCTAGGTATTTTATGGTTTTTTGTGCAACCATAAATGGGATCGATTCCTTGATTTCTCTTTCTGTTGCTTCATTGTCGGTGTATAGGAATGCAACCAATTTCTGTGCGTTGATTTTATATCCTCCAACTTTGCTGAATTCATGAATCAGTTCTAGCAGTTTTTTGGTGGAATCTTTTGGGTTTTCCATATAGAGTATCATGTCATCTACCAAAGGTGAAAGTCTGACCTCCTCCTGGCCAATATGGATGCCTTTTATTTCTTTGTGTTGTCTGATTGCAGAGGCTAAGACTTCCAATACTATGTTGAATAACAGTGGCAAGAGTGGACATCCCTGTCTTGTTCCTGACCTTAGGGGGAAAGCTCTCAGTTTTTCCCCATTGAGGATGATATTAGTGTTGGGTCGTTCATATATGGCTTTTATGATCTTGAGGTATGCTCCTTCAATCCCTACTTTCTTGAGAGTTTTTATCAAGAAAGCATGCTGTATTTTGTCAAATGCTTTCTCTGCATCTATTGAGAGGATCATATGGTTCTTGTCCTTTCTTTTATTGATGTGATGAATCACATTAATTGTTTTGCGGATACTGAGCCAGCCCTGCATCCCAGGTATAAATCCCACTTGGTCGTGGTGAATAATGTTTTCAATGTATTGTTGGAGCCGGTTGGCTTATATCTTGTTGAGGATTTTTGCATCCATGTTCATCAGGGAAATTGGTCTATAGTTCTCCTTTTTAGTGGGGTCTCTGTCTGGCTTTGGAATCAAGATAGTGCTGGCTTCATAGAAAGAGTTTGGAAGTTTTCCAAATCTTATTTTAATAAATGTAGATGGCATGGGGTGCCTGGCTGGCTCAATCAGTAGAAGATACACCTCTTGATCTCAGGGTTGTAAGTTTAAGGGCCACGTTGGATGTAGAGATTACTTAAATCTTTTTTTAAAAATTTAAAAATTAATGTAGGTGGCAGACTCTTCCATAAATACCAGTGTTGGAAAAGACCAAACATGAGACTGGTTTTATTTGTAGACTCATAGGAGTCCAGCTCTGTCTATATCCCTGTGTCTTGAGCCCTGAACTAAGTCACTTTACATTTTATTGTGTGATATGTGTTTTGGAATACGGTGGTGGTGGCAGAGACAGGCTGTTTCCATGAAGATTTCACTTTGCTGAGGGGAGTCATTCTATATTTTGATTAGCTTTTATGCTTAGAAGCCACATGGTTTGACAGGAATTGGATGAAATAATCAAATAGCAGCTTTCTTAGGATTTGCATGTGTAACGGAATGTTAGAATAGGATTCATATTTAGTCTCCATTTTTAGCAGAGACCCCAACTCAATATATGCCAGATTGCCCTGCTTTCAAAGCAGTGTGCTAGAGTGCCTATTCAGAACTGCACAAGAGGTATTGAACATTAGTTTTTTGTTTGTTTGTTTGTTTGTTTAGTCTTCTTAGCCAGTTTCCACCTTGAGGAAATAAAAATTACCAATGTTGACAGTAAAGTCCTGGAGACCAATGAGATGCATTATCTAAAACAGGTATTCTTGATCTGAGTTAAAGAAATATGGGTCCACCTGTGTATTTAGATCCATGGATGGGCTTCAGAGAGTTTAACCATTTCTTCTAGCACCCCACTTTTTTTTTGATGGTAAACTATACATGACACAAACTTAACCATTTGACAACCTATAAGAGTACAGTTCAATGACATTGAATACATTCACAATGTTGTGTAACCATCACTACTGTCTATACCCAAACCTTTTCCATCATCTCCCAAATAAACACTGTACCCATCCACTCTGTAGGTGCATGTAAACTGGTTCACTTTCTGCACAGGTTTTGAGCTCTGCTCAGAATATCAGGAACCACTGCTTTACACATTTCTTGGTATTGCTGTTGGTAAGAAGTAGAAAACCAGGTGAATGGCCACTGCATGTTGCCTGGTCCTAAAGTTCTTACGTTCTGATCGCACTCCAGCACCACTTGGAGTGTCCTTCCTCCTCTCAACCAGGAAGAAAAGTTATGCTGAAGGAGCCCTGTTAATAGCATAAAAAAATAAACCCAGCTGATTCCTTTAGACTTTTCCTTCATTTTGATTGTTTCTAAACTACATAATCTTGCAGGATTTCTTCCCTTTTGAGAACAAATTGATTTTTGGGAAATATGCTATCAATTTGAACTTACTTAAAGGTCCATCTTTTGTTTGTTTGCTTTCCTTTTCCTTCCAGAGCTCACCAGAGGTCACCAGAGCTCCCAGTTGTTTCTGCTGTGGTTTGCTGGTTGGTGAGAGGTGACTTTACAGGTTATACTTCATCTCTCCCTCTGCCACCGTGCTTCAGTTTTAAGGAAACTGAAAATATGGCCATCACTGGAAGCCATAACCACCCACAAATGTGAGGTGGAATTGCAGTTAATAATCACCATCAGACAGTGTGATATAATAGAAAGTACATGAGTCTTATCAGTAATTTTTATTGAGATGACAATTTTAAGCTTTAAAAATTACCCTAGGTTCACATCTCAGCTGTTCCTCTTCCTGGTTAAATCTCTTCACTTCACCCGAGATACCATTTTCTCCTGTATGAAATGGGGATGACAATACGAATACCTACCTTGCAAATACTTAGAAATTCTTTTCTGTAGTTTTGCCATAATGAATAAACTTGATAGCAGTGTCTACCCTATAGTAAGCATTCGGTAAGTGGTAGTTATGATTGATGTTAGTAATACTAAAATGCCACAGTAAATGATTGACTAAAATCCCCCTGTTTTCCAAAAATGGTGTAGATTCTTAAAATGTGGTATGGCTCTTGAGTCTGATTCTCTGTAGTACCTTTTGCTCTTGTGCTTGGCAGGTGGGATGCTTCTGCCATCGATGAGCCCATGCTTGTGGCAATGGAGAGAGAAAAATCAAATGGCATCCGGCTGTGGTGCTGTTTTGGCTTCTTTCCCAACTGGGTGGTATCATGGCAGCCTGTAATCCATATGGCATTTTCTGATGCTTGGCAGCTCTGGGAGGTGTTTAGAGAGACTGGAGATGGCATCATGAAGTGTCACATGCCCAAGGATTGTGCTGCTTATTGCCTGAACCTGGGAACCCCAGGGAGACACAAAAATAGCTTACAGTGATTGAATTCCTTAAAATTTTTTTTTGGTTTTGTTTATGCTTTAGTGTTTTTTTCCCTTTTAGACAGAGTACATGCTTTTAAAAAATTCTAATTGTATGTTTGCTTAATGGTGTATAATTATAGATCGAGTAAATATGTAATTATGGAGTACTTTAAATTAATATTATTTACTTGATTGATTTAATGATTCTGGAGCTTTTAGCCTTTTGTGCTGAGAACAATTTAGCCAACTTTTAGCTGAGACTCATTACAGATATTGACATTTAGTGTTTGTATGGTTGACATACAGTTTCTAAAAGGTTTAAAAATACTGTCTGGAAAAGCAATTGTTTCATACTTTTCCATGATTCCAACTTACAACAACAGCTAATTTGATTCATCTGCCCCTTCCTTGAGATATTGTACCTGTAGACAAATCTTAGTATGAGAAGCGATTGCCAAATGGGGTTCATTCCTTTGTTCTTTCAATCATTCGTTCACTCAGCAAATACTGAGCATCTTCCATTCAACTAACACAACAACTCTGGGGTTACAAAACGAGTAAGTTATGGTGTCTCTTCTGGTGAGGCCTAGTGTCTAGAGGGGGCGACAGAGGTAAACAATTAATTTGAATACAGTTTGACAATACGCTGGCATTTACTGCGCTTATGTTGCTCTACTTAATTCTCATTACTCTTGTAATGTCCATTTTCACTTTACACACAAGAGATTGGGGCTCCAAGAGATCAGAAACTTGACTACAGTTAATCAGATCATAAGTGGTAAAGCAAAGGTGAAAACCCGGCCTGTGGGTTTAACCATGGTGCTCTACTGATAAAAGCTGTAATAGATGAAAATGGACAAGGACATGGGTACGAAGAAGTAAGGTAACTAATTTCTGCCTCTGGGTGTTAGAGAAACTGTCAGTAACAAAAGAGCACTTGAACTTGGGTTTTAAAGGATGAATATGAATTTACTAAGGGAAGAAAAGCATTGCAGACAAGAAGCAGCTTGTACAAGTGTACATTTTGTTATTTCCCTGATGGCAGAATTTATCTTACCAACTCTTCTTTTTTTTTTTTTTTTAAACCAATATATCATTTCTGTTCCTTGAGAACACAGCAGCAGGGAATCCATTTGGTGGTAAAGAATGGGCCAGAAACAGTCTTAATTCATGTTGGGTAGAAGGGGCAAGCTGTTCCGGAGTTTAAACTGGCAGAGGCCCAGTAGTGGGTCACCCTGGATTGTTTAGTAGCTGTGTCAAGCATTTCAACTACTTTGTTTAGTAAGCCATACCTGTCATTGCCAAAGGTATAGGTAAGTGAGTACCTGGAAGCACCCCTGCCATTACCCTACAATCATTTTGTAGAAAAAGGTACAAATTAACCAAAAAAATGGGCTTTCTTGGCATCCCCAGAGAGAGAAACTTGACTAGCGATTATCTGGTTACCAGAAAAGGGTGAACCAATAGATTGCTCCTGCCTCCCTTTGCCCACTGTTAAACATTAGGGATTTGAGATATTCGTTGTTGTTGTTGTTGTTGTTGTTGTTGTTGTTGTTGTTGTTGTTGTTGTTTAGGCCAGTAGTGTTGCAGAGTACTTTCTGATGACACCATCCATATAAAATCTAGTCTTTTTTCAGAATTCCCTACATTAGCAACCAGCCTAAGCCGCCATCATTCCTGACTTGGGCTCCTCAGCAGCCTCCTGACTGCTCCCCCCGGCTACTCTCATGTCATCCGCATCCATTCTCCGCACTGGCTTAAGAGGTCTTTGGAAAATACAGATGAGAGTCACTCCTTCTTAAATATTCTCCCAGCTGCTAACAGGACCTTGAATGATCTGGCCCTTCAGTCTGCTTTTTTGCCATATGGGATTTTATTCATTTTATTCAAGCATAGCTGGCTTTATCTGAACTCAGGGCTTTGTACTGGCAGTTACCGGATTTGATACTGATGATAATAGCTAATATTCCTTAATCACTTTGTGCATGTCAGGTACTGGGCTGAGCCCTTGAAATACATCCTCATGTACTAACCACACCCTATGAGGCGGGTAGGTAGGTGCCACTCACCACATTTTTGAAAAAAAAAAAAAAAAGGTTAAAAGAGGTCACAGAGTTTGTTCAAGTCTAAACTTCTCATTTTTTGTTATCTAAATTAGTAAATATCTAATCATTTGGGACTCATACCTAGTATTTTGAGGCAAATGATAATCTCTACCAGTATAGTCTTGTCCCGCAATGATTTATACTCAGAGGACCTGGGTTGCTCTCCTGGTCCTGACTGGCAGCATGACTCTAGACAAGACAGACTCTGAGAGTCTGTTTTCTCATCTGCAGAATGGACATCATGTTAATACCGGTCTTGTACGATTGTGATACTGCTCAGAGCCAAACAGAATTCCAGGAACATTGCCGATGCTCTGTAATGGGTTAAATGAACACGTGTGTTAGATGAGTGAAAATACTGAAGGTTGCCCATGGTGTTGTGGATTCCTTCAGTAAGACAGAAAGAAATAAGAGCTCTGAGCAAGTGTAGTTTGGCTCACTCTGCAGCTCTTTTCATGTTCTCATGACAGCTGGAATAAAATTAGGGATAGTGCAGGATTTATAAGATAATACTATAATTAAGTATCCAATAGGCAGGTCAAAACATTGTATTCTTAATAGAAGTTAAATGCATTGTAACCCTACAGGATTAAAAAAAAATCCAAATATGTAGTTTAAATGGTCTATTTTTAATTTAAAATATACCTCAAAATTTGTTTTTATACCTTTACTGGAATGGAATCTTTTAACTAAGAAATTGCTATATTAAACAACTCTTCTTTATGTGTTTGAACCCTGTTCACACCTCTTCCTGGCTATATTAAAAGAGAATGTGGTATCATATTCCAGAAGTTGTTTAGTGTGATAGCTGTGTATGGAGAGGAGTCACTTGGGGAATTCATTTCCTTTTGCTCTGTTCCCTTAGGTCTCAGAATGCAGTTGGCCCATTAGGCAGGCCCCCAGTCTGCACAACCTTTTTGCTGTGTGTCGGAATATGTATAATTGGCTACTACAGAATCCCAAAAACGTCTGTGTTGTCCACTGCTTGGTGAGTAACCTTTGTTGTTGTCATTTGTGGTAGTTGGGTTTGGTTTGGCCAAATACAGCTGGCTCTATAGAGGCTGGTGAACAGGTAACATTTAAGCTGAATAAGCTTTTTGAATCCCTACTTAGGAATTAGGGGATGTGAGGGATATAAAAATGAGGGAAGAATTTATTCTTCTTGCCTTAAAGCTTGAGTAATAGTGAGAGAGGCAGATACATACACGTAATACAGGGCCTCTACAATGTGCTAAGTATTATAAAAGAGGTAGAAACGAGGACTGTGGGTACACAGGCAAAAATACCATTGAGTTCTGTGTGAATGAAATTGATAAAAACATTGGAATATTTATCTTTTTGTTTTTGAGTGAAAATGAAGTTAAGAAGACCCCTATGCCTTTGTAAGTAGTCACATAGATTGATTGTATTTTACAGCAATTTCTAGTGGGACTGATGAATTTTCCGACCACTGACTTCTTAGAGTCCCTTCCCCCAACTCTTCTCTGGTGGCCTCTTACCTATTGTTTAAAAGTCAACATCTGGTAAAACTCTTTCTGACTCTTGAGTATTTTCACTGTATGGACATTCCCATTGTATATCTGAATGTCTTCTGTGGCATCTAATATACTGCATCATCATGATCTGGTGGTGTGCCTGTTTTCCTACTAGACTGTGAGCATCTCACAGGCAAGAACTGTGTCTCCTTTACCTTTGCACCCCAGGTCTGAGAGGCTTGAATAAATGATTGAATACATGATCAAGTGAACACACAAGTGGAATCTGAGCATAAATACTGGAATTACTCGTTCTTTTTTATTATTAAAAAAAAAAGGTTTTTTTATTTTTGAGACAGAGAGAGACAGAATGTGAACGGGGGAGGGTCATAGAGAGAGGGAGACACAGGATCTGAAACAGGCTCCAGGCTCTGAGTCGTCAGCACAGAGCCCGATGCGGGGCTCGAACACACAGATCACAAGATCATGACCTGAGCGGAAGTCAGACGCTTAACCAACTGAGCCACCCAGGCACCCCTACTCATTCTTCTGTAAACTTCAGGGTGTATTTTTTTTTTTTTTTTTTGCTATGTGATTACTTGATGATCTTCTCCCTCCTTCTTGAGAGCCAGTTGGCTAAAAGAGGAGGAAAGTGAAAGAACATATTTTCTTCTTTCCATCTCACATCCCCAAACTCTTGGCAACAAAGGAAAAATTTCATGTCCACGAACGGCCAAAGGGTTTTCCTGTCGGAGGCACAACAGATTGTGCAACAGAACAGATTCCTTTCAGGGACTAAGCAGCTTTAGGCACTTTGGTGATTTTCTCTTCACGCAAGAAATTTCTAAAAGTTCAGAGAGCCAAAGTCTGACAGCTTTGTAAGGGAAGATGGCTCAAGAGAGAGAAGAGGCTTCCAGTTCTTATGATACAATCTTGAAGAATAAAAAGCCAATGAAGAAGAAAAAGAAGCAAAGGATTATGACACCATTGCTGCTCTCTAGCTCACTGAAAAAGGGTACGCATGAGTCAGACATCTGCACCAAGTCTTTGGGAAATGGAATGGAAGCTGGAAATGGGAGCTTTTACTTTTGTCATATATATTTCTGTTTTATTAAAAATAATAAGCATATACTCATCTTTTAATAAAAAACTAATTAAACTGTTAAAAAGATTTGCATGGTAGATAAAAGGAAGGGGACACATCCAAGGACCATGAATCAGTTAAGAATTTCAGGAAGGCTAAATCTAAAAATTAAGATTAAGAAAAATGTCTTAAAGGAAAAACCTGTCCTTGAAATAAGGACAATAACAAATGCTTGAGGCACATGATATAATCTTAACTCTTTTATTCTGTTTTCTTTGTCAGGGGAGCAAATGTCAGGCTAGGACAGTAGTAACAATGATCATTAAGACAGAGCTGATAGGTAGTGAGATAGTAAAAGAGCCTCACAGTACTTTAAAAATAATCCACTCTCTAGACTTAAATTATGTCTCAGAATGCTGAGAGCACTTGGAAAAGCAATCATGGATTCCTTATGTAATATGAGGAAACAGGAAGAAGAGGTGCCAGGCAAACAAAGACAGGAGAGTTTTTCCAAAATACGGAGGAGGTTGATCCTGGAAAGTTACAGGCTGGTGAACCTGATGGCACTTTAAGGCAAAAGTCTAATATAAATCTTTGCACAGATGATTTTAAACTCTTAGGGAAAAGGAGTCTTCATTGGTTCATTATGAATGTGCATATCAAAACAGCTGAACTTTTACAAGACCAATAGACTAATAGGGATAGCTTATTGTATTCCTGCACGGTATTTCCCAATTTCCTATAATCAAGATAGAGAAATTTGGGCTAGGTTATTATACATCTAGTTGGATTGTGGCTCAGTACTTGCTTCCAAAGGTAGGTGATTAATGGACCAGCATCTTCCCAGGAGAAGGTTGCGTTTGGTTGCCCTTTTAATTAAAAGCAGTGATGAGGATGTGAAGATCAAGCTTCCAGTATTTCTCAGAAATGGGAGGGTCATATAATGAATCTGGATTTTAAAAGCCTTTGCAGGTTGGTTGTTTAACGGAAACTAAGAATGTGAAATTAAACACAGGATAAATGTGAAGTCCTGAATCTTGTTGTAAAAGATTAAATATATTTGTCTCTTAGCTTAACACATCATTTGAAAAAGAACTAGGGGTTTTAGTAGATAGGAAAATCAATAAGAGCTTAGGGTGTGACTTAGCCTGCATATAAACTAGTTTGGCCTAGGATTATGTTAGTAAAAGCATAGTGTCCAGAATAAAGGAGATGGTATTTCCTCTCTAGTTGGTTGGAGTGCACCTCATATTTTACACTTCACATCTGGGTAGCACATTTAAGGTTGTTGTTTTAAAATGGGTCTGTTCAGAGAAACTTCACCAAATGATGTTTCTTAAAATGGAATATCAAGTGAGGAAGAATCAAAGAAATTATATATTAGTTGGGGTCCTTTAGAGAAACAGAACCAATATACAATGCATTTATTATAGGAATTGGTTCACACAGTTACAGAAGCTGAGAAGTCCCACAATTTGTTTGCTGTCTGCAAACTAGAGAACCAGAAAAGCTGGTGATGTAACTCAGTCTGAGTCCAAGGCCTGAGAACAGGGGCTCTGATGTCCCAGGGAAGAAGGTAGGCATCTCAGTTCAAGAAGATAGAAAATTCACCCTTTCTCTGCTTTTTGGTTCTATTCAGACCCTCAACAGATTAGGTGATGCCCATGCACATTGGTGAGAGTACATCTTTTTTTACTCAGAGTCAAATGCTGATCTCTTAAAAAAATTTTTTTAATGTTTATTTTATTTTTGAGTGAGAGAGTGAGAATGAGCAGGGGAGGGGCAGAGAGAGAGAGAATCCCACAGAGGCTCCACACTGCCGGCACAGAGCTTGTGTGGGACTCGAACCCACAAACCTCAAGATCGTGATCTGAGCCGAAGTCAGACACTTAACTGATTGAGCCACCCAAGGACCCTGAATGCTGATCTCTTTTCGAAACACTCTCATAGACAATTCTAGAAGTAATGTTTTGCCAACTGTCTGAGCATCGCTCAGCCCAGTCAAGTTGACACATAAAATTAACCGTCACAGATTGGGTGTGCCTTTAACCTGTAAAATGAAAGAGTTGGTGGAAGGGGAGGGTATTTCAGATATGTGAAAGGCTACCCCAGGAAGAAAGAAGTAGGTTTACTCCTTCCTGACAGAAGAAAAAACGAGGATCATTGAGTGGAATAGACTTCAACTCAACATATTCAGGATAAAGAAGAACTTTGTAAGCTGGGCTGGGCTTGGTTTCTTCAAGTAGCAACAAGCCTCCTGTCACTCAGAGTGTTCTAGAAGAGCCTGGGCCACCATCTATTAGGAATGTTACATGTATTTCTCCACTGAATGTGGTTGAATCATGTGAAGCTTCTTTATTTTGTATGAATCTAGAAACATACTTTGGGTAAAATATATACATAGCATATTCCAAAGAGCAGTATTTGCCTAATCTGTGAACTCTACACCCGGCTTGCAACCAAGAGACCTCAACTACTAGTTCTGATCCTATGAGTCCAAAGTTACTTTGAAGATTAGACTATTTTCCCATAAATATATGCAGATCAAATTTATGTTGCTTGGTTTCTTAGGTTAGTAGACAGTCAGTTTTACCCTAAGAATAAGCCTTCCTTGCTGCTTTGTGATTTGAAGTGCTTGGGACAGAGTTTGGTTTTCAAGTGAACACACTTTACTTTAAGTTTATTTACTTATTTTGAGAGAGAGTGAGGGAGAGAGAGAGAATCCCAAGGAGGCTCTGTGTTGTCAGTGCAGAGCCCAGTGCAGGGCTTGATCCCACGAACTGCGAGATCATGACCTGAGCTGAAATCAGGAGTCGACACCTAAGTGACTGAGCCACCCAGGCACCCTCAGGTGAATAATTTTGAACTGAAAATCATTCTGTTAAGAAGAATTCTCCCCATTCTCTCTTCCCTCTTTTAACTGCAAGTACAGCCATTCTCTGTGGTGAGTGGCTGACTGGGCCATGTTTGTGACAGGTTTATGTATCTTCCTTGGCAGGATGGACGGGCAGCATCGTCAATTCTGGTTGGTGCTATGTTCATTTTCTGTAATCTCTACTCTACTCCTGGCCCAGCCGTTCGATTGTTATATGCAAAGCGACCCGGAATTGGACTGTCGCCATCCCACAGGAGGTAAAGTAAGCTAGATGCAGGGTAGGCACAATTTCTAACTGGTATTGTGCCCTTAAGAAAAGGGAAACCCTTTTTAGGTAATTGACTTATTATACTTCTGTTACTTGCAGTTTCTTCTTTTTTCTTATTTATTTATTTAAAAAATGTTTATTTATTTTGAGAGAAAGTGTGAGTGGGGGATGGACAGAAAAAGAGGGAGAGAGAGGATCCCAAGCAGGATCCATGCTGTCAGCACAGAGCCCGACGTGGGGCTTGATCCCAAGAACCATGAGATCATGACCTGAAGCAAAATCAAGAGTCAGATGCTTAACTGACTGAGTCACCCAGGCACCCCTTCTTTTCTCTTATATAATTTCCCCTTCTTACTTTTTTTGAGTTAAAAGTGCTTCTGATGATAAATTCTAAAATTTTTCCAAAACCGGCTTTTAGCTGATAAACCTAACCTGGCAGATCAAATAGGAACAGATATGCCAATGTGAAGTTAGTATAAAGCTCCCATAAGCCTTTTCATTTAATAAATTACCCCTTTACCAGTTCTTTGGGGGGGGGGGGAAATACAGTCATGTCACTAGATAAAAGCTTTCATAAATTGTTGGTTGCATTCTCTTTTGGTAGTTAACGTTTAAGAATTTAACACAGTAAATTGTTATTATTAGTTAGTAATTTACAAGAATATACTTCATAGCCAAGATTGATTGCTTCTTTGGTCTGACCCACAGAATGTCAATCTTCTGTTTCAGATACCTGGGCTATATGTGTGACCTCCTAGCAGACAAGCCCTACCGCCCTCACTTCAAGCCTCTCACGATTAAGTCCATCACTGTCAGTCCAGTCCCTTTTTTTAACAAACAGAGAAATGGATGTCGTCCTTACTGTGATGTACTGATTGGAGAAACCAAAATATATACGACCTGTGCAGATTTTGAACGAATGAAGTAGGTCATGATACTTTTCTTCACTTCTTCTTAGGAATTGCTCATTTCTTATCTAGGTTGAATTATATTCTTCCTGTGAGGAATACATCATTGTGAAAAGTTCTGTGTAGGTTCAATCCTAGAAAAGCATAAGTAAACCAAGGGATGCTATGGCTCCCTCTCAAATGGAAATAGAAGCTAAGGGACTAACATGAATTATGAGGGTTAAGACAGTGGTGGGGACAGAGGACCTACATGCTTAGTTTCTAGGTGAGCAGCTAGGCAGAGGGTGATATAATGAAAGAAGTTACAGAATCCAAAATAAAAAGCAGGTGCCAGTAGGAGGTGGTAGGGAGAGAAGGGAGTAGATGGTGACATAAAATGAAGTTAGTTTGGAATAGGTTGAATTTGGGAATTGGTATCTAAGACCCTCACAGAGCATGGCTTTGCAGTTTCTATACTGATCTTGGTTGGACATTTTTGTTCCCTCTGTCTCTGCTTTTACTATTAATTTAAAGTTAAGAAACAACAAGTATATCAAGGCTAAGTGTATTTGAGGATTATGAGATCTGCAGAGTAGGGATGGGCAGTCAATTTATCTGAAGTCCAGATGGGACAGGGGAGGGGGTCTACCATTAGACCAACACCATCCTATGGCAGAAGCAGTTTGCACCCATGGCTGTGCTCCTGACTCTGCTTAAGATAGGAAATGGTTCTTGGGCCCAGTCTTGGGCAATAGGTCCTTTGGCTTGAGCCACAGAGGACTATACCTATGTGATCATACAAGATTGGACTCTTTCAATGTATATTTTTGTCTCTGTTTGTAGAGAATACCGTGTCCAAGATGGAAAAATCTTTATTCCCTTGAGCATCACTGTGCAAGGAGATGTGGTTGTTTCCATGTATCACTTGAGGTCAACCATTGGGAGCCGACTACAGGCTAAGGTATGGTTTCAGGAAGAATCATGGCATAAACTCTTCTGAGCCTTCAATAGGGTATTTTATTTTATTTTATTTTATTTTATTTTATTTTATTTTATTTATTTTAAAAATAAGCTCATAAGCCCAGCATTGAGTTTGAGCTCATGACCTCAAGACCAAGAGTTACATGCTCGAAGCACCTGGGTGGCTCAGTCAGTTAAGCATCCGACTCTAGATTTTGGTTCATGAGATGGAGCTCTGCGATAGGCTCTGCGCTGACAGCATCGATCCTGCTTGGGATTCTCTGTCTCCCTCTCTCTTTGCCCCTCCCCTGCTCACACTCAGTCTCTCTCAAAATAAATAAATAGAAGTTAAAAACAACAGAGTTCCATGCTCTACTGACTGAGCTAGCCGGGCATCCCTTAATATGAGGAGGATTTTAGAGTATATTCTCTGTATCACTTTGGGCTTGAGTGACTTGTGGTTTTAGAATTAGAAAGAACCTTTAAAGATTATTTATGTCTGTTTCCCTCATTTTATAGGGAACGAGACTCAGAGAGAATGTGATTTGCCCAGAGGCCTTGGCATGATGACTTTGCCAGAAACTGACAGCTCTGGAACTTGTACCAAACCTCGAGCTTTAGAAGCTCATGCCCTTTTTTATAGTGTCCCATTTGGATCAGTGTGAGAGGAGATATTTCTATTAAGGATGTAGGATTAAGTAATTATAGTTTTTCAATGTTTTATTAGAATAACATTCACATAACATAAAATTCACCCTTTCAATGTGTACAATACAGTTATGTTTAGTATTTTCAAAAGGTTATACAGCACCACCATATCATTCCAGAACATCATCATCCTCAAAAGAAACCCTATACCTATTATCGGCCATTGCCCCTCCCCTCTTCCATCCCCTGGGCAACCACTGATCTACTCCCTGTCTCTAAGGGTTTGCCTCTTTTGGACATTCATGTAAATGGAATCTCATTCAATAAGTGGTTCTTTGTGGCTGGTTTCTTTCACTTAGCATAATATTTCTGAAATTCATCCATGTCGTATCATGTATCTGTACTTCATTCCTTTGTATGGCCAAATAATATTCCATTGTGGCTATATCACTTTTTATTAATCTCTTCATCAGTTGATGGGCATTTTGGTCATTGCCTCTTTGGGGATATTATGAATAATGTTATAAGTAATTGTATTTTAATTCATCAAATATTTGCCAAGTGCATGCTCTGTGCCAGCCATTGCCTTAGGGGTATAGGATTGACAAGAATAAGACTGTCCCTGCCCTCAGAGAGCTCAGCCTAGCAGGAGAAATTCACCACATGTACGAATATCCACTCACATAGTAGAGGTAGGATGAGATACTATAATGGGAGTGGTCTGCTTTAGTCATTGGTGGCTACAGAGAGGATATGAACTTTCAAGGTGGCCGTTGAAGGATGAGTGCATTAGGTTGCAGCAGGGGCATCCTGGACAGAAGGAATGGAATGAGCCAAAGTATGGCAGTATGCAAGAACATGGGACATTAGTGGAAGAGGCAATGGCTTGCCAAAGCAGAGTTCATGGAGATGAGAGGCTAGAAATGACGCTGGGCCATTTCCAAATGGGAAGGTCATTTAGTGTTCATAATAAACAGAAGCTCCAATGTAGAAACAGTTGAAGGTGCATGGCTCCCCAAAGTATAATTTCTTGATGCAGTTAGTCCCCTTTCCCTGGTTGATTGTCACGTGCTTCTCTCATGTATTTGTAGGTGACCAACACCCAGATATTCCAGCTTCAGTTTCATACTGGATTCATACCACTGGAAACCACAGTTTTAAAGTTCACCAAGTGAGTGCTACTTGGACCGAAATCCCTTTTCAATATAAGCAGCTGGGAAATGCTGGAAGCCAAATACCCAGGGTTCCTTTGCTCTGTGCTGCAGCAACCCCTGGAATCCTGTGCTGCAGGACTGTTGAGTGTAGCTTAACAACACAGAGAGCCTGGCTGCATTTCACAGCTTGCAGTTGGGTATAATTTGTCTTGAGTGCAAATGGATCAAAGACTTCAAATAGAAAGATCTAAAATTCCATGTGAGAGAACAAGACTGAACAAAGGGGAAACAAAGTATCAATACTGTGGCCCTTTGCATCTGTGTATCCCTTTGTGTTTTTCAACAGTGATGGCAGTTTAATCAGTGGTATGATATGAGCAATGACCCTTGAGACAGGATGCCAGGCTATAGCACTAAAGCAGGGTACCCTTCTGTACCAGAGAATGAACCTTAGTTGCTTTATTATAATGTGGTTTAGGGAACTCAGAGGGATGGCTGAAGCCAGGGTGATAGGTGGGAGTTGTGGGAGTCAGGGTAGGGGTAGACATTCAAAAGCTCAGGGTGGCAGCTGGGGACTATCTCACTATGTTAACAACTAATTTAGCCTTGCCTGGGCATACTGGCTGGATCTATTGCCCTACTTCCTAACATGCTTTTATATGCAGTAATATCCAAATTCTTTAGTTGTACTTATTATTCTCCCCTTTCCTCTAGTGAGGCCAGAAGAGTAAAGTACCTTATCTGGTTAGTGATTGATTTTTCCCTAGAAATGAGTCTTAGGGTTAACCTGAGTCAACCTACAATGGTGTCTGTGCTGAACATCATGCTGGATCCATTGTTTTTCACTGATCTTCTTTTAAATTGCTATTTAGACCTGAATTGGATGCATGTGATGTACCAGAAAAATATCCTCAGCTATTTCAGGTGACTCTAGATATAGAACTACAGCCCCACGACAAAGTGATAGACTTAACCCCACCATGGGAACATTACTGCACGAAAGATGTCAATCCCAGCATCCTCTTCTCTTCTCACCAGGAGCATCAAGAAACTCTGGTCTTAGGAGGTATGAGTCACCTGGTGGTTTTGTTTTCAGGACAAAGCCTCTGTGTTATTATCACTTTGACTTATTTCCTATTTCATTGATGCTGCATGGCCTTTTCTCTTGCAGGACAGGCTCCAATAGATATCCCTCCGGACAACCCCAGGCATTTTGGGCAAGGTGGCTTCTTTTCCTCTCTCTGTTGGCAAGGTACTTCTAAGCATTTCTCTAAGTTATGTGGTTAGATACTTAAGTCATGTGGTGATTCTGTAAACATGGTTTGTTCTCAAAGCAGCTTCAAAAAAAGAAGCATTTAGAAGTCATGCCTGTTCTTCCTTACTTCACACTGTCCCTGCTCATTCTTTTTTCAAATGAGGCAGTTTGAAATTACCTCTCTACTTTGAACTTCATGGATACTCTTAGACTGATGTAAAAGGCCATTTAAAGCTGAATTCTACCTTTTATTTCTATGCTGTCTTTTGGATTATATCTTTCCTGGACTTATGAATCAATGTGATATTTTCTAGGATTTCCCTTTATGCTGCCGACACACAAATTAACAAAAGACTCTATCTCCTGCCCTTGAGCACATATTCTGAAAATATAAAATCTGGCATTTCCCCCAGAGGGATCTCGCCACTAGGAGGGCAGATCTAAGCTCCCCCTGGTGCAGAAAAGGCAAATACTTTGCCCATATGTCTCTGCTACATGCTTTAACAGCCATGGCAAAAATTGGTCTCAATCATAGTATCCTTTCCCACCAAACCTGGACATGTTTTTAGAATCTCTCCAACGTAACACTTCAGATTGCTGCCATCAGTAGACTGGCAATGGCATTCTATCCATACACATTCGCCTCCTTGCTATAGAGTTTGCTGAGGTTAACTGCAAGATTGAATGTAGAATTGAATCGTAAGGACTTTCTGTAAGAAAGGGGTAGGAAAATAGCTTTGACAACGCTCTGGTTAGAGTTTTCTTGGTTGACCTTTCTTCACTGTGCGAACATGAGACAGTATTCCTGTTGCCTATGGAATTTTCCATGTTTCGTGAAAAAAAAAGTTCACAAAATTCCTTTGAATTAAAAGCCTTACTTTCAGAATTTCCTCCTGGGAAATGGGAACTCAGAGGGGTGGCTGAAGCCAGGGTGATAGGTGGGAGCTGTGGGAGTCAGGGTAGGGGTAGACTTTCAAGAGCTCAGGGAATTTCCTCCTGGGAAATGGGACCAATAACATAAAAAAATTGGAAAACCCAGTGAAATCTAGATAACAGGTTGACTCCCCAGTTTCCCCCAGTAACAAGTCCCCTACATCTTCCCTTCCTCACATAAGGGCTTTTAATTAAACTTCACTTTTTCCTCTCCACTGACATTGTAGTAATTTAGAAGTCATTCCTGTTAGTAGGCTCTGAAATAGGTTTTAGCAGAAATGCACAATTTCTTATCTGAACTTCACAGAAGTATTTCAGGAATGCAAAAGTTTTTTAATTTTAGGCGATATGGGATATAAATGGTATATTACTCAGCATCCCCAGGGGCATCTCAGACAACTTGTAATGGAGCGTATTAATGTTTCTGCAGTGAAACATGTAAAAATAATCACTTTGGGTGAGATAAATGAAGAGTATACATATGTACGTATCAGTTCTGGTCAGATTTTTCCACCAGCCAAATTTGTTCCAGACTTAGGGAAACCTTTTCCTTTTCATAGCTTTTTGCATTTCAGAATCGGGAATTAGGGATGTGGATCTGCCCTTGATTTAGAATGTGGGTCTACCTAACATTAAATAACCAAGTTTCCTTGAAGGATCTGTCTCAAGGAGGGCCTGGAAAGTCACCCATCAGCCTCTCCATCCCTTCCCCAGAAGAGACCTCTTCCCTGCTGCCCACTTTATGCTGAATGTATCGCCATCCAGGATGGTATAGGGACCTCCTGAGCGGAATCTCTGTGGCTATTCACTGGTTAGGTGTGTGGTTGGCTTCTACTCCTGACTGTGGGAGGAAGGCCTTGCTTTTGGCTGCAGGCCACATGAAAAAGAAAAAAAAGAGGAATCAGCAAAGGATTAAGAAATTATGGGACTTTTTTTCAAAGCACCTAGAAGAGTACCCGGAAGATGATAATCATAATCATAAACACTTAGGTACTACTTAATACTGATCTGAACACTTTCTGTTTATCATCTCATGTAGTTCTCACCATAGCCATTGGAGTTAGGTACTATTGGTTACCCCCATTTTGCTGAGGAGGAAACCAAGGCACAGAGAAGTAAAGTAACTTTCTCAGTGTCACAGAGCCAGTAATTAGAGCTGGGATTCAAACCCAGCCTGTCTGGCTCCAGACTTCCTGCTTTTCCCTGCTCCACGATACTGCCTCTTAGCTGCTCAACAAAAGGTGATTGGATGATGGGAAATACATCCAGCAGTTTTCTATTGGTAAGGGTCTGAGAGCATTGTTTGCTCAGGGCTGCCGCTTCTCTCTTTCAGAGTTATGTACCAACTCTAACTCACAAAAATCAGTAATGCTGGGGCCAGTAACTAACTATTTATTGGCATATTGGCCTTCCTTAGATCAGAAATCGGAAAAATCATTCTGTGAGGAGGACCATGCTGCCCTAGTGAATCCAGAAAGTGAGCAGTCGGATGATGAACTCCTGACCCTTTCCAGTCCACATGGCAACGCTAGTGGTGACAAACAGCACGGAGCTAAAAAGCCCAGCAAAAAGCAGCAGGAGCCAGCTGCCCCTCCACCCCCTGAAGATGTGGACCTTCTGGGTCTAGAAGGATCTGCAGTGAGTAAGAACTTCTCTCCGCCAGTGGCTCCTCCCACTAATTCTGAACTGCTGAGTGACCTGTTTGGAGGTGGAGGTGCAGCGGGGGCTGCCCAGGCTGGACAGTCAGGGGTGGAAGACATGTTTCATCCGAGTGGACCTGCGTCTACCCAGTCGACACCACGCCGCTCTGCCCCCTCCACCTCTGCATCTCCAACCCTAAGAGTGGGAGAAGGTAATTTTTTCCATGTTACACTAAACCTCTCAATTTTGAATTGGAACCTTTGGGCCAAGCAGGTAGAATTGAACTTTCCTAATAAGCTAGAGTTTTCTGGTCTCCCTGAAAGTCCCTTAGAGGTCTCTTTTCAGTTAATGGGGAAATGTCCATTTTGGTAGGACAGTGTAAGAGTGAATATTTGAGCTCTTTGCCCTTTCTTTGTTTTTGTTTGTTTGTTTGTTTTCCTCCAAAGCTTCAATCTCTGAGCTGCTTTAGTTACTTCTTCTTGGAGATGTAGATTGATGAATTATTACTAATAATAACAGCTAATATTTGTGGGCTACTTACTATTTGCCAAACATGGAATTTAACACTAAACATGGATTCAGTTATTATAAAAATCTGGCAGTTAGGTGCTTTTATTATCCCTATTTTTTAAAGTTTATTTATTTATTTTGAGAGAGAGAGAAACAGAGCGCACAAGCTGGGGGAGGGGCAGAGAGAGAGAGAATCCCAAGCAGGTTCTGTGCTGTCAGTTGCGAGCCCAACGTGGAGCTGAACTCATGAACTGTGAGATCATGATGTGAGCTGAAGTCAAGAGCCAGACACTTAACCTCTGAGCTACCAGGCACCCCATCCCTATATTTATAGTTGAGGAAATGGAGGCTTAGGGTCAAATTAGTAGCATATATTTATAAGGCTAATCATTGGTGAGGCCAGGGTCCAAAACTGGGCCATTTGACTTGAGAGCTCGCTCTTAGTTTTTCTGTAATGTCTCCCTGGAACTGTAATTTTCTAAATCCACTTTGGTTATGCAAGGGAGTACTTGGTTACCTCAAGATATATTTAAGGGACTCATGCCAGCCGCACAGCTGACTGTAGCAGATGAGCCCTTGCCAGTTGGTGCCCACGTGGTTCAGCTTCACTCTGCTCATTGCTGCAGACTTGACCTTTCCTGTGACTAATCATCCGCAATTTTTTGAAATTTGCAAAACACAGTAGATGGCTAAGCATTTTAGCTGCCCCTTCTTACCTGATATCACTATTAACCAAGATGACATCCTATTAGGAAGAGTAAAGAGAAATGTCTCAACTCTTCACTCATATGGTAATCTGCGGGGACTTCCTCTCCCAAGCTAATCCTTCAGTTCTCAGAAGGCTCTGGGTGGTCTTGATTTGTAGTAAGTAGTTCAGTTGGAGGCATTCTTTGTAAGAGTGAGTCTTAAAATCCTGGAATGTGGTTGCTGAGGCTCAAACTCCTACATTAGTTATTGATGGAGCCATGGTGGTACCCTGGTGCCCTGAATCCCAGGCTGTTTCTTCTATATTTGGCTTCCTTTTATCCAGTTCTTACTCACCACAGTGAATTAAAGGTGTCAGGGAAGAAAAATCTGCAAGATCCAGACTATTGTAGTACTCAGTCATGTTTCAAGACCATGTACCTTGTGTGACTTTATTTAATTCATCACAGTCCCATGAAGATAGTTATGTTCTGGTGTCAGAGCTAGAAGGGATCTTTGAGAGACATTAGTTAAATCTGTGCCTCAGGTTGTAGATAATGAAATTGAAGCTGGATATATTGATTGACTTGGCTTTCTGAACCTCAGTTTCACTGTCTATAGAATGAAGATAATACTGTGTGATAGGGAGAGACTGAGAATCAGCTGAAGTATTTTTTTATGAAAGGCAATGTAAACCCTAAGAAATGATACAATATTAGTTTTATTGTGTTGTTGTCAGAGATCTCAGCTGCTGGCTTTGTTCTAGTCTTCTTAGTATATTCACAAACTTGTCCTCACTTCTCTAAATCTGCATCTAGTTTCTAGCAAGTTATTGAGAGGCAGTGTTTTGGGAACAGCATTTGAGTTACATAGCAACACTCATTTCTCCTCTCTTTCACTTTCAAGAGAGCCAAAGACCACTAAAAACATAAAACTAAGCAAAGCCTGATCAGTGAGGTTTTCTTTTCTTTTTTTTTTTTTCAGTGAGGTTTTCTAATGTTCACCTTAATTCCAAACCCCTCCTGCCTGGTATTTGTCCATTAATTTATTGAATATAAGCACAGTTTATTCATTGGGCATCTCCTTTGGTCCAAACATGGTTTTGCCACTTATGGAGGGCCCAAGAAGCCCTCATTTATAGTGTTGACGGATCTTCCAATGGATAAATCTACAGTCCTCCTTCGTCCACAAAGATGGGATTCTTCCTGAGGTCAAAAATCCTTAGGTTCCATTGTTGGCCCTGGAGGAAGTTTTAAGGATAAGATGGGCCTGTGGAACAGCCCAGAATGCAAGCTTCATCCCAGTTTTTCAAATATTTGGCCTAAGGCCTGGCAATAGTGGCAGCTCTTGAATATTTATTGAATGAATGAACTCACAGGACAAAGAAACACATTTTTCCTTTTTTTTTTTTCTAGGTGCCACCTTTGACCCATTTGGAGCACCTTCTAAACCATCAGGTCAGGATTTGCTGGGTTCTTTTCTGACCACATCTAGTGCTTCCAGTGACCCCTTTCTTCAGCCTACAAGAAGTCCTTCACCTACAGTGCATGGTAAGAACATATTTTATATTGTGTTCTGTGGAACATAGTTTTCCACAAAATAACAATAGGTTCTCAGATATAAAAGCATCCAGTAGGTGTTTGTTTTATTTTGTTTGGGGAAGCCTATATAATGCATCTCTCTTTTTTTTTTCTTTAAAAAATTTTTGTAATGTTTCTTTATTTTTGAGAGAGAGAGAGAGAGAACACACACAGTGGGGGGAGGGGCAGAGAGAAGGAGACACAGAATCCAAAGCAGGCTCCAGGCTCTGAGCTGTCAGCACAGAGCCCAACATGGGGCTTGAACCCACGAACCACAAGATCATAACCTGAGCCCAAGTCAGACGCTTACCCAGCTGAGGCACCCAGGTGCCCCTCTCTTTTGGAAATTAACAATTAAGTTAACATTTTATTTTATTTTTCAGAATACAATCATTCTATTTAAATTCAAAATGAAATGTGTAGGCCTATAATTTTTGCAAAAGAAAGGAGAGAAAACACATTTGTTTAAAGCAGCCTGTCAAAAGATGGTATGTTGGGGAGGGAAATATTATTGGTATCTTTAGATACCTTTACAAAGAAAACTCACAACCCTCTGAACTAAGTAGATCAAGTATTTTTATTCATTTTAGAGAAAGATACTGAGACAGATAACTATTGACTTCCTTAGGATGAAGTATCTAGTTAAAAATAGAAAATATACCAGAACTTTTATCTCTTAATTCCCAGGGTGATATATATTTTTCTCAACTCTGCTGCCTCACTCTGTGCCCATGCAAAATACCAACAAATCCTGCTTAAGTTAAATCCATATGGACATTGAAGTCCAAAGTAATATCAATAAACAGGTTAGTTTTAATAGCCTTCGAATGGTTGCAGAACGTATTGTAGACACTGGATTTGAACAATTAGAATTTAATCATTTTTTTTTACCATAGATAAAAGTTTATTATTTTATTTTATTTTATTTTTTAAAAATATAATTTATTGTCAAGTTGGCTAACATACAGTGTATATACAGTGTGCTCTTGGTTTGGGGGGTAGATTCCTGTGATTCATCGCTTACATACAACACCCAGTGCTTATCCCAACAAGTGCCCTCCTCAATGTCCATAACCCATTTCCCCTCTCTCCTGACCCCCCATCAACCCTCAGTTTGTTCTCTGTATTTAAGAGTCTCTTATGGTTTGCCTCCCTCCCTCTTGTTTGTAACTGTTTTTTTCCCCTTCTCTTCCCCCATAAAGTAGTTACATTAATATTTTAAAAGCTCTGGGATATCTTGAGCACATGAAATGTGGCTAGTCTGATTTTAAATGCTCTCTAGGTATAAAATACACACCGGGTTTCAAAACTTAGTACAAAAAAAGAATGTAAAATATCATTAATATTTTCATATTGATCACAGAAGATAATATTTTGACTATATTGGGTTAAATAAAATGTATTAAAATTAATTCCATCAGTGTTTTTTTAAAATCTTTTTTGATGTGACCACTAGAAAATTTTGAATTCCATGTGAATCCCACTTTATATTTCTCTGGTATCTACTTGTAAGTGCAAAAGGGTATCATTTAGGTAACTGATTAAAACTGGAGCTCTTTAAGTGGAGGGCAAATGACTTTGAGCTAGAGAATTGTAGCTTATACCTGATGTTGAAGGCTATGGAACAGTACTGGCCTCAACCTGGAGGGTGAGGTCTTGTGGAAGGCATCTTGTGGAAGGAGCTCGCCTGGTGAATTCAGTCTAGTCATCAGCTTGACTTCTTGGAAACCATGCAAACGCAAACAGAAGATGAATTGTACAACTTTGGTCAAACTCTAACTTCACTAAACATGAGAACTCATTCCAGGAATAACTTTTGTGGGTGATTTCCAATTGGTCTTAAATCTCAAACTATTTGAAGTGGGTCCACCAGACAACATACAAGAAATTCACCTCTCACCCTTGAATAGTTCCCACTGAAGAGAATCTCCTGATTGGAAGCTGGTTACTTTTGGATGAAAGATGCAGGGATAGAGGTTAAACCTATTGTTTTTGATCACTTATTTAAAATGTAAGTCATGTCATTGCTGTTCTGAAAATGCGTCTTTATGCCACTCAGCATGGAAGTTAGAGTCCTTAAATGGCCTTTATGGCCCTATGTGCTTTTGACCTGAGTGGTGTGACCCATATCCCCTCCCTCTTGCCCTCTCCATTCCAGCCATACTGTCCTCTTGCTGTTGTACCGGCTGTCCCCTCTTCCCCAGGCATTGGTGTGATGAACTTCTTCACTTCCTTTGATCTTTCTCACCTGGCACCTTCTCAGTGGGGTCTACTCTGACTGCTCCATTTCATATCACAACTCATCCCTGTGTCCGGACTCTAGATTTTCCTTTCTGCTGTATTGATCAACTTCCAAAATCCTCAATAATTTACTTACATGTTTTGTTTCTTTTTTTGTTTCCCATCTCTCCCCACTAGAATATGAGCTCATAAAGGCAAGGAGTTTAGTTTGTTTTGTTCATTAATGCTTCACTAGTGCCTAGAAGAATTATTGGTACATAGTAGATGTTATCTATCTTACCATGTAATATGTAAATATAAAACGAATTAACTCATTTTTTCCTAAGTCTCTTTGAGACATAGTTAGTGATAGTGTTAATAAGGTTATGTATTTTCCTGACTTTAATACTTTGAACTTATTATTTTCATAAGGATACTATCTTTTGTGTCCCATAGGTATGGATGTTCATAGTTCAGCATGACAATTCTAGACTCAGTTCTCTGTTTTTTGTTAATTGGTTAGAAGATGTTTATCACCCACTCGAAGCCAGTTAGCACCTCTTTGTTTTGCTGCTATACTTCTTGTTTTGTCCTGTGTCATGCCAGACTGAAAGGAATTTTCCACTATCCTTTCTGGAAAAAACAATTATTCTACTGTTAGCGGGTCAGTTGCATTATCTTCATACAGGATAACATATAGGTCAGACTCAGATGTCATATTAGGAGGTCAAATTGCCCACCTCTGACTTCTATAAGGTACCACTGATCTCTTCTGAAAATCAAGAAATACTTCCTGCCTTTGAGTTCTACAGATATTTATTGAACATCTACTCTGAAGAGAACAATCACTTGGGGCATAGTGTGGAATAGAAAGTAAATAACCATAATTAAAAGCAAAATAGAGATTGAAAGTGTTAGGTAATTACCTTTCCATTTGTATATTCCTATATCTTCAACAGATTTTAAATTTCTTTTTTTTTTTTTTAATTTTTTTTTCAACGTTTATTTATTTTTAGGACAGAGAGAGACAGAGCATGAATGGGGGAGGGGCAGAGAGAGAGGAGGACACAGAATCGGAAACAGGCTCCAGGCTCCGAGCCATCAGCCCAGAGCCTGATGCGGGGCTCGAACTCACGGACCGCGAGATCGTGACCTGGCTGAAGTCGGATGCTTAACCGACTGCGCCACCCAGGCGCCCCAGATTTTAAATTTCTTGAGGACAATGTCTTTTAGTTCTCTGTTCCCTTGTATGGTGCCTTGCATATGGTAGATGGTCATAAAGATTTGTGGGCTTGATTAGTAACAAAGTTGGGGTTCTAACAACTATTTATACATCCTAGTTGAATATAAGACTACGATCAGAAGTTAAAGAAATTAAATAGCAAGTGTTAGTGAAATTGTTTGATTTCTATCACATTTTTCGTGGGTTACTATGGTAGAAGAGGAATAGAAAGGAAAGAACTCTTATGGCTGATAAGGACATGTTCTTTTTAACTTAATGATGGGAAAGTACAAGTAGTCTTGTACAGACAAATACAAGACTTGGTAGTGCTAATTTTGGTGCTCTGGTGGTGGTGGGGTGTGTGTGTGCGTGTGTGTGTGTGTGTGCGTGTGTGTGTGTGCGTGTGTGTGTTTAGTACTATTTGCCATGTAAGTTTAATGTTTGCATTTTACCCACTGATTTTATGGACAGAACCTACAGATGCCTTAGAAATAAATTCTTTCTTATGGGACCTTGTTTCTTATTTGGATTTTATAGGTTCAGAAAAAACTTACTCTACCAATGTGTATTCCTCTAATATACCTGATTCTTTGTAGCTGAACATTTCTTTTAAATCCTGCATTTGGAATTTTGAGAGGGGCCAGCATGATTTCTTTTGAAGCTGCAGTAAATTTGTTTTGAGTGACAGTAGACTCTCTCTGACATCAGCATGGTGGATGATGTATAGTTTCTCAGTACATGTTCTGACTGACTCATCATTCTTTGTTCAGTCACAGCAGAGGAGAAAACAAAATTTCAGTTCTAAGCTGATCATGACTCTCCTACACTTATTAATACCAGCTTAAGGCAAATTGAGCTTAAGTTTCTTTTCATCTTTTCTTATTGGCCACTGACTTTGTGTTAAATGTAGAGGTGGGACACACAAAGGTGAATAAGATAGTTCTTGCCTTCAAGGAGCTAACAGTTTAATGGAGACAGACATATGCACAGTTATAATTCGAAGTGTGGATGGAAGTAAAATATAGGTAAGCCAAAGAAGGAAGAGTAACAAAGAGTATATGGGTTCTACCAGCTGTCACGTAAGTAACCATACATGGAGACCCAAAGATACCAATATTGCAAAATGTTTGGAGCGCTCAGAAGGAGATGAATCATGTGGGGCCATGGCAGGTCACGTAGGCTTCATGGAAGGGACAGTATTTATCTGTGTGAACTCCGAAAAGTGGGTTCTCAGTTATTTTGTGACGATTCTTTCTCTTCTCCCCATTTCTTCTGCAGCGTCTAGTACACCTGCTGTGAACATTCAGCCAGATGTTTCGGGAGGTTGGGATTGGCATACCAAACCAGGTAAAAGTCAACAGGTTATTTTTGTGCGTATTTAGCCAACTGCTAAAGCATAATCCTTCACTGAGGCTATAATGAGTACTTATAGAGTATCATATAGCTCACCTATGTAATTTCCTAAAGACTCACATTCTCATGGAGGTTTTCACACTGCCTTTGATGGCATGACAATAGTGTGTTTCATACATTATTTATAACTATTCTCAGTTTCATTTGCTGAATGTCTGTCTTGACAATAGAATTAGACAAATCTGGGTATACAGCTAACTCAACCACTTAGCGACACTTGGATTTTTTTATAAGCCTGAACCTCTGTTTTTTAAATCCATAAAATAGGGTTTATAATTCTTGTCCCACACAGCTACATGTTTTTTCTAATATACATTTTTTTTTTATTTTAAAGAGAGAGAAAGAGAGAGGCTGGGGGGTCAGAGGGAGAAAGAGAGAGAATCTTAAGCAGGCTCCATGTTCAGTGCGGAGCCTGATGTGGGGCTCAATCCAACAATCCTGGGATCATGACCTAGCCAAAATCGAGAATTGGATGCACAACCAACTGAGCCACCCAGGCACCCCTGTATAAGTGAAATAGTTCATATGAAATTTTCTGGCATAGAGTAGGTACTGAATAATCTGAATAGTCTCCTTTCTTTTTTAAAAAAATTTTTATGTTTATTTTATTTTTGAGTGAGTGAGAGAGAGAGAGAGAGACAGACAGACAGACAGAGCATGAGTGGGGGAGGCGCAGGGAGAGAGGGAGACACAGAATCCAAAGCAGGTTCCAGACTCCGAGCTGTCAGCACAGAGCCTGATGTAGGACTCGAACCCATGAACCGCAAGATCATGACCTGAGCCAAAGTTGGCACTCAACCAACTGAGCCACCTAGGTGCCCCTGAATAGTCTTTCTCAACAAAGGGTTTGTTTTAGGGCTGAATTTGTCTGTAATAAATAAATTCTCTTTCTCATGGCTAGTATGGTATTTCTTGAGAGCCATCTTCATGTGATTGCATTTCCAATGCTGTGCGGGTTAACACACACACACACACACACACACACACACACACACACACACACACTATATGTTTATCACAGCAACTTTTTGGAGCGGTTGCTGTTTCTTTAATTTAACCAAGGAGAAAATGTTGAAGCTCAGAGAAGTTAAGCAACATGCCAAAAGTTACTCAGCTAGGAAGTGGCATTCAGAGCCAGGCCTGACTCCAAATCCCAGAGGAAATAATGGAGTCAGGCGAGATGAGAGGTTAACATTGGATGTAGTAGTTTGCAGGGATGGCTAGGAAATGACATATGCCTCCTCTGTTCCCTGTCCCTGCTCCCGGCCACTACTCACTAGCAACTTGTAACATCTTTGCAAACCCTGTCTTAATTTCCCCTAAGAGGTAAAATGAGCAGTAGCCCTGGATTTCTGAATTCCAGAATTCAGCCTCCGACAACTAACTCATTTTCAATGATTTTATTTCCTTTTCAGGAAGCTTTGGAATGGGAAGCAAGTCAGCTGCCACCAGCCCAACAGGATCCTCGCATGGCACGCCCACGCATCAAAACAAACCGCAGACTCTGGATCCTTTTGCTGACCTTGGGACTCTAGGTATGAACTCAACAGGTTAAGATATTAGTAACATTTACTTATGGCTACAAAGCCTCACATCTAAATCTTTGGTGTTACAACAAGCTGGTATTGTTACCTGGGACCTAGAATAGTACGTATCCTTAAGCAATGCTCTAAAATCTGAGACTGGCTTTTTAAAAAAAGGAAATGGGCCCCAAGTACTGGGTTGGAACTAACCCCTATTAAATAGTTTGTCCAGTGCCTAATTTTGGTTTAGTAGCATGAGTACAGTCAGAACTTCCAGGAGTACCTCACAACACAGTTTGGCTACAGCAAAGGTAATGAATGTGTACGGAAATGCTGAGAGAAGAGGCCAGGCGTATAGATTTGTGATGTATAGGGCCAGCCATGCACAGGCCTTCCTGTGATGTTCCCCCTGAGATCCTCACACTGGCATCCCTCTTCTCTCCACTGACTACAGTGCTCTCTGCTTAGTTTGTAAAATTCCATACAGAAAATAGACTCTGTATAGAATTCTCAAAGTGTTTTTCATCATATGTTGATCATTTTTGAGGGATAAGTGTTCCATGAGCAAGTGATTTTGGAGGCGCTAAGTTGCTAAGTTCTGTGGACTTAGATTATTGCAAAAACTTCTGAGTGTACGTGTTCATGGTGAGGTTCCCCAAAAGGATACAGTTTGCAGGGTTTTCATCTATCTCACCAAGGAACCTTTTTTTTTTTTTTTTACTTTTTTTTTTAACGTTTATTTATTTTTGAGACAGAGAGAGACAGAGCATGAACGGGGGAGGGGCAGAGAGAGGGAGACACAGAATCGGAAACAGGCTCCAGGCTCTGAGCCATCAGCCCAGAGCCCGACGTGGGGCTTGAACTCACGGACCGCGAGATCCTGACCTGAGCCGAAGTCGGCCGCCCAACCGACTGAGCCACCCAGGCACCCCCCAAGGAACTTTTTCTCAAGGAACAGCTTGTTGGACTAGCATATTATGAAACCTTTTCTTCATCCTTTTTCCTTTCTTCTCCGTGCAGTGCAGAGTTAAATAGGGAGTGGAGATAGCCCTCACACACAGTTTTGAATTGGCCATATTGATAGTTTAGATTCTCAAGAGAGCCCTTATGAGGCATTTAGAGCTAAATTGTCTTAAGGGAATAAGAACGTGACTCCATTTTTGCCAGTAATTGTATTGGAATCTTAACCTTCCGTCATGCCCTCTTTAGAATTGTTTTTTCTTTTAATAACTCTTAAAATCATTTTCCTTTCTCTCCTTTTCCTTTCTCTTCCTTCTTAATGTAAGTTTCAAATTTTAAAATAATAACAGGTGAAATTCTGCTTCAAATAAAATCTTATTCACTGTTCATTTTTTTATTCATTCCACAACTATTTACTAAGTGCCTCCTGTGTGTTAACATTGTCTTAATAAAAACCAACCAAACAAGAAAAACCAAAACAACATTCCTGCTTTCCTAAAGCTTATATTCTAGAAGAGGAATGAAATAGTAAATGAATAAATATGTGATATAATGTCAAATAAAAATAACAATTAATGTTTATTGGGGCTTTACTGTGTGCCAGGCACTATTTTAAGTGTTTTACGTTTCATTTAATCTCCCCAATAATCTTTTTTTTAATGTTTATTTATTTTTGAGAGAGAGAGAGAGCGAGTGAGCAAGCACAAGTCGGGGAGGGGCAAAGAGAGAGGGGGACAGAGGGTCTGAAGCAGGCTCTGCATTGACAACATAGAGCCCGATGCAGGGCTCGAACTCATGAACTATGAGATCATGACCTGAGCTGAAGTCAGACACTTAACCAACTGAGCCACCCAGGTGCCCCTATCCTGAATAATCTTTAAAACAATTGTTTTAAGTTTATTTTGAGAGAGAGAGAGAGAGGAGAGAGAGAGAGAAAGCACACGCATGAGAGCAAGGCAGGGGGAGGGGCAGAGAGAGAGGGAGAGAGAGAATCCCAAGCAGGCTCCATGCTGTCAGCACAAAGCCTGATGTGGGGCTTGAACTCATGAACTGTGAGATCATGTCCTGAGCCAAAATCAAGAGTTGGATGCTTAACGAGCTGAGCCACGCAGGCACCACCCCCCAATAATCTTTTGAAGTAGAGACTGTTATCCTCATTTTGCAGATGATGAGGAAACTGGGGCACAAACGATTAGGTCACACTCCCGAGTCATGGGTTTTCAGCACCATGATGTCTGGCTCTGGAGCTCACACTCCTAAGCCCTGTGCTAAGTGCTATGAAAGAAAAAAAGCAGAGAGGGATGGTGAGTGATAGATGGCCTGGGGTGTTATTTCAGGTATCAGGTGGTTAGGAAAGGCCTCTCTGAAGAGATGATCTTTATAGGAAGTTCCTTTTAAAAACCCAGCATCACATCTTGCATTTAGACATCATGTCATTTTAGGCAACTTTAATCCGGAATCATTCCTTTGCCTTTTTTTTTTTTTTTTTTTTTTTGCCTTTCATGACATTGATCCTTGAAGGATAGAGGCCAGTTGAGAAAGTCTCAATTTAGGTTTGGTATTAACTTTGATCACTTCCCTAAGAGGGTATCTGCCAGGCTTCTTTATCATAATGTTATTATTTTTTCCCTTTGTAATTGATGAGTTAGCTGGAGGAGATAATTTGCGACTACCCTATATGAGAATATTCTATTCTCTATCTGATTTAGCTACTGGTTTTAGCAGTCATTAATGATTCTTGCCTGAAGCAGTTATTACTGCAATGGTTGCAGAATTGTGATTTTTCTGATTCTTCCCTTCTTTCTACATATATTAATTGGCACTGTAAAAAAAAAATTTCCTTTTCTTTCTCTCTCTGTCTCTCCTCAGAATGGCCTAATAGATTCTTTTTTGATTCATTACTGTCATTATTTTCTCTAATGTTCATGTCTAAGATTTGGTTTGGTTTGTGAAATCCCCTCCTTTTTTCTGGATTCTGTGTTCTTTTCTTTTTTTTTTTAATTTTTTTTAACGTTTATTCATTTTTGAGACAGAGAGAGACAGAGCATGAACGGGGGAGGGTCAGAGAGAGGGAGACACAGAATCCGAAACAGGCTGCAGGCTCTGAGCTGTCAGCACAGAGCCCGACGCGGGGCTCGAACTCACGGACTGTGAGATCATGACCTGAGCCGAAGTCGGCCGCTTAACCGACTGAGCCACCCAGGCGCCCCTTAATTTTTTTTTTTAATTTTTTTTTAACGTTTATTCATTTTTGAGACAGAGAGAGACAGAGCATGAACGGGGGAGGGGCAGAGAGAGGGAGACACAGAATCCGAAACAGGCTGCAGGCTCTGAGCTGTCAGCACAGAGACCGATGCGGGGCTCGAACTCACGGACCGCGAGATCATGACCTGAGCCGAAGTCGGCCGCTTAACCGACTGAGCCACCCAGGCGCCCCTTAATTTTTTTTTTTTAATTTTTTTTAACGTGGATTCTGTGTTCTTTTCACTCAAGTTCATCATTTTTTGAAAACTTTCTTTCTTAACGGCACAAGATGTTCTAGGCTTGTTGTGAAATGTTTTCTCCCCAGTCCTAGAATCAGTCATTCCCCAAGGAATCCTTATTCCTTTTTGTGGAGAATGATATTCAGAAACCAGGATCTGTGCACTAAGTGTGTTCATTGGTACTGGGGTGGGAGTCATTGCTCTGCCTTTCAGTAGCTAGATAGAGATAGGAGATGCGTGGATATAGCTACATATATAATCCCATCCAATACACAGGGGGCTCCTTTGCCTTGCCCTTTTCCACATATGTATTTTCCATTTCCCTGGATCTCAACAACATTAATTGCCACACAACAAAAATTTCAGAATCGCGACACCCATATCACTACAACAACCAACCTGTTGGGAGGAGTTCAGGAATTCTTTGTCATTTTTGAAATGTAATTAATTCTTACAGTCGCTGGGAAAACTAGTTTCCTAAATTCCTGCATGTTTCAAGTCACGTAACTTAGGAAACTTAAGGGACTTTCCTAAAGCCACACAGTGAACAGGTGTATAAGCAGGGCTACAAGCCAGAATTTTTGACACCTAGGCAGTTGCTTTGAAGATTAAAATCAAACTTCCAAATTACATAGCAGCAGTTCAGAAAAGACAAAAGACAGTGTCCTTCTCCTAAAGGTGTTTTCACAATGAACAATTCTGTTCCATACAGCAGTGCCTTAGTTCCTCCCATAGACATTATGATCTAATTGGTCTGGCGGTGGCCTGAATATAGGGAGTTTTAAAAGCTCCCCAGGTGACGGTAATGCCCAACCACAACTGATAACCAACTGCTGTAGCTTTTAATGAGGATAGCAGTGGCCTCTGGGTTTAGCAGCTGCTTTGCATTTTTGTCAGTTCCCTGCTCCGGTAGCATTAAAAATTAAATTTCTGAACATGGGAAGAGAAGATTCTGGAAGAGTGGGCATCAGAAAGTCCTACAATGTTGACGAGCCCCTTGAGAACAGGATCTGCATTTGTCTTTTCACCACCGTGTCTGCAGCCTAGCGTGTGAAGGATGTTCGATAGTGTTTTATAAATGAATGAATAAATGGCAGTGTAATGGGAATAAGGAAGCTTTTTTTTAGTGTTTAGGCGTTTCCATATTTAATTAAATAATGTATATATATCAGAAGAAAGATAGTAAGCATCCTTAGACTGTAAAATGAAATTCCAGTGCAGAATGAATACCCAGCCTAAGGTGTATGTTGATGTGCTGTTGGCAGGAGGGCCCAGGTCCTCATGAAGAGACGCTTCATGCTAAGTTATGCACTGACAGGGGGCAATGCCAAGCCTCAGAGCTTCTGTCGTCACCTTTTCCTGTTACCAAGTATTTATTAAGCCCTTATGATGTTTCAGTGTATTCTGGGCATATGAACTTGCATTATATTATAATGTATAATGTCTCTTAATTTGCTTAATTCATGGTTTGTGAAATATATTCATATAGCCTTTGTGTCTTTATGGTATACCTGTAACATAGATGTAGTTCTGGTTTTACAAATGAAACTGAGACTCAAGGAGGTGAAGTTTTTTCACTGAGCTTCGGAAGAGCAGGGATTCTCCATAGACCATATTCCCAATGCCCAGTACTTTATATGGCACACAGATGCTCTGTAAATACTGATGAGTGAATGTACGAATGGATGAATAAGTATGTGCATGAATGGGTGATAAAGCTGAGACTCAAACTCAGATTGACTCCAAGTTCCAGGGTCCATTATACAGCATTCCCACTGGGGAAAGAAGGAGGAGCCCCAGATCAAAGTAAAGGGAGAGATCTCTAGAAAGAAGAGATGGTAAGGGATAAATTGTAGTGACAGGCTCAGAGATTTGGGGAGGAATTAGGGATTATGGGTGCAGCAAATGAGCATGACATTTGGAGGAAGGATGCCTATAGTCAAGACTCAGCTCCATTAACTAGATCATGAGCAAGTCAGGAAACTTCTCTGAACTTTGGATTTCCTCATTTTTAGAGTGGGGTCAGTAGTACTACCTACCTCCCTAAGAGTGTTGTATAGACTGAAGGAAGTAATAGACACAAAAGTATTTTGTACATGCATATTAGTTATTTTATTATCACTGTTACTTTGGGTTTGGTGCACGAAAGGCTTCCTAGAGATCACCACATTTCAGTTTCTCATTTTACCTCTTTAAACACAAGACACTGTTGGTCTTTGTATTTTGGAAACATCCCAGCACGAATGCAGTGAGTACTTAAAAGTTAGGAGATTGTGGAATCAGAATTCTACTTAAATTCCTGGCACAAAGTAATAAATCATTTTTTTAAAGCTTAAGTAAGATCCTTTGCCCAGTTCAAAGTTGCCATAGTGCTGGCTGTGTTTATACCCCTGCAATGAAATGCAAGAAGTGTGAAATTGAAACCTACTTGTGAATTTTCAAAACATCTTTGTTTACTCACAGGCACTAACCATGTTTGTACTTACAACAAACAATGATTAATCGTGATCATTGAAGTTTAAGTAGTACCTTGATGAATGAATGTATTTTCTTTTACTCTCCTTGTCAATTCGGTAGTTGTTATTTTTTTTTTTCCTAGTGAGAAATAGAATGTGCTTATAAGGTGGGAAGGAGAGGAGACATGGCAGTGTGGGAAAAGACAGGGCTTTTCTGGCTTGGAGTCCAAGACTTGGATTCAAGTCCCAGTTCTGCCACTGCTGGCTGTGTGACTTAGAGAAAATCACTCAGCTGCTCTGAACTGCGGTTTGTATATCTGAAGAAAAAGATGGGGTTATTAATATACACCTAGAAACATCACTGTGGGGATTAAAGGAAATATATGCCTGCAATTCCTTTAATTATTAGGAAGGTCAGTCAAGGTAATTTCCACTAAAGTCACTGAAAACAAAAACTTGGGACATAGAACTAGAGGTTACTCAAAACAGCATTCCTCTCTCTCTCTCTCTCTCTCTCTGTTTCCATAGGTAGTTCTTCCTTTGCCAGCAAACCCACCACACCAACTGGACTGGGTGGAGGATTTGCGCCTCTCAGCTCACCGCAGAAGGCATCTCCGCAGCCTATGGGTGGAGGGTGGCAGCAGGGAGGTGGCTACAACTGGCAGCAGACACAGTCCAAGCCACAGCCCAGCATGCCCCACTCCTCTCCCCAGAACCGACCCAACTACAATGTGAGCTTCTCGGCCGTGCCTGGGGGGCAGAATGAACGTGGGAAAGGATCAGCTAATTTGGGTAAGGGTGATGGCGTGTAGCCTGACTATAGGGTAGCCTGTGTTGTCATGCTACCTGTATGTGTGCCTGAAGAAGGAGACAGAAAACAATTCCAGTATTTTCTGAGTCTGTCTTTCGTTGTAGAGATACAACAGGATCCCTCCCTCCCACTCTGTGCCTGAAGCACCTGGGTTTACCATGCTCTTGACACTCATCACATCATTTTGTGACTTAGGCTAGTGCACTTGTCTGTCTCTTTCCATACTGACCCCTGATGGAGAGCAGGTATGGTGTCATGTGATCATTAGCACCTAGCTGAGGGCTTGGCGTGCAATAAGCACTAAACGAATACTGAATGGTTGTGAGTAGTGGAGCGGCTGGATCTTGAACTGTTATTCCTTTGGAAGAGGGGGGAGAGGAGAAGGGTTGGGAGCCTTGTAAGCTCTGTATTCACATTTGCCCTTGGATCCTCATCAGAGGAGGGTGTATGTCTTGGGACATTTATCTTGCTTATGCTCTGGTTGGCAGATGTTTCAGATCACTGGGTTTCCTACATGGTTTTTTCCTCTCTTCTGAGGAATGGGAAATTCCTCAGAATGGGATTCTTGGTAACAAGTAAAAAAAATACTGTATTTTGCATAGTAGCGATGGTTAAATTTGAGTTTGTCAAAAGTCTTGTTATATTTCCCATCTCAACTGATTTGGTCATACTCAAGAGCTGAGTCTTTAGGGGCATGGTGAAGAAACAGGCCTTTCTCTCTGTAGAACATGGAAAAGGAAATTCTACTTTTTCTAGTAACTGTAGCTAACATTGAGTGCTTGCTTATGTCAGGTGCTGTTCTAAGTGGTTTCACGCATTATTTCATATAATCTTCAAAACCAACTCCATGTTGTAGATGAAGAATCTGTGACAGAGATAAATGAAGTAATTTCTTAAACCCACACAGCTTGTAAGTGACAGAACCAAGATTTGAACCCAGGCAATTCAGCTCCAGAACCCCTCCTCTTAACTGCCACACTCTACTTGATACGACACAGGTACCTTCTCAAAATAACATGACAGGGACTCTTTTGCCGGGAATATGTAACATCACGTTTGTTCTTTGGTTCACGATGGGTATTGCTTGCACAGTTCCATAGAGTCTTGTGGCTCCCCCTCTATTTTTATTTTGAGTAGATGTAGGGTAATTGTCAGCAGTCGGCAGATATTTATGTAGCATCTTAAGTGTAGAAAACTTTGGGAATTATGGAAGTGAACAAGACAGGCAGATTCCCTCATCTCAGAGCATTTGCATTTAGTGTGTGCATGTGTGGGTGTGTGTCCAGAACGTCTTACGGTATAGAGATGGCAAATGGCTTTCAATCCAGATGTCAACTTTGGTTGATGGGCATTGACAAGCATGGACTGCTGTGCTTGGGTTCTGTTTTGTTTTAATATAATAAACATTTAAATAATCAGGCACTATTCTAAACTCCTGAAAATGTTAACTTCTCAATTCTTACAACAACCCTGTGAGGTAAGTAGTATTGTTAACACCATCCCTGTTTTACAGATGAGGAAATTGAGGCCGGAGGATAGTAAGTAACTTGCCCCAAGGTCCCACTGCTGATAAGTGTAATTCAAGCCTGGGGAGTCCAGCTATAGAGACTTTGCTCTTTGCCATCAAGCTAGGCTGCCTCTCCAAACATTGAGAAAGACTGTGAGGCCACAGCCAGACTTGGAGGAAAAGAGCGGTATGATGGGCTAGAGCTGTCAGTGGGTAGGACTGGAACTGGGCATGGTCAGGAAAGTGGTGGCATATGTGGACTTCAAGTACCAAAACCCAGTGTTAGTCCCATCACTGATACTAACTAGTTGTATAACTGGGGTGGGTGGGGTGGGGGTGCATCATGAGTATTTTCAGCTATAAAAAGATGATATGGTGGAAATGATGTTATGGAGTTGGATTTACTGTAACAATCCAGCCTTGAGTTCTAGCTTTGCTGTGAATATGGTATATGATTCTGGAAAAATCTCTTAGGTTCTTCAAGCCTCATTTTCGTCATCTGCCAAATGGGCATGACAGTCTCATACCCTACTCATTGGGTTAAGTGTAAGAGGATTAATATATGTGAAAGCACCTTGAAGACTCTTAAGTGGTATGAGGTGATATGATTTTATGTTTAAGAGTAGAGACTATAATGATTTCTTTTTAAAACTTATATTGCAGAAGGGAAACAAAAAGCAGCTGACTTTGAAGACCTACTTTCTGGTCAAGGTTTCAATGCACACAAAGACAAAAAGGGGCCTCGAACAATAGCTGAGATGAGAAAGGAAGAAATGGCTAAGGAAATGGATCCTGAAAAATTAAAGGTGTGTGAGCTCCTGCCCCAGGGTGATTATTCTGAGTGAAAAAGTCCTGTGACAAGGTTATGGGTGTGGAGCCTTCAGTGTTCCTGGTTCCCAGCTTCCTCACTGCTTCCCTCCATCCACTTTCAGCCAGAGCAGTTCTACTTTTATCTGTTTTGATTCTAGAAGTCTAGGTAAGATTGGATTTGCGGAAAAAAAGAATATTTCCCCATTAAAAAAGATTTGCCAACCAGCTACTCCCAGTTTAGCTTGGAAAGAAAAGAATGGTTTAATTATGTGGATGTATTGTGTGAGGTAGTGGAAGAGTTTTTGTAAAGATCACGAGAATTGGAATGTTCTTGACAGACGGAGAGGTTGAATTCCTATGTGACAAAATACTAAGTATGCTGATGCCAGAATGAACTGGGAGATGGGGCTCTAATCTGTTACCGCATTAAAGGGTTTCCAAAACCAGGACTAGCACAGCCAGTCCATCTTACACATTTTGAAAAAATGTAACATATTTCCAGACAGATTTGAACATTTGTGAAGGATACATAGATTCTCTTTTGAATACAATATAGGATCCTTGGTTTGCATTTACTTTTTGCTTCATGTAACACTACCGAGACTTTCTATTTCTTCCAAAGCTCTGTGCTCCATCTTGACAACATTTGTTCACTAGGCAAACTCTGACAGTTTTTTCTATGGAAGAAAATAGTTTATGTCTTTTAAATGATGCTCGGTTGTTTAGTTGGTACATGGTATTTAGTTGCTTGGGAGAGTAGGCATTATTAACCTTGGCTAAACCATTCATTCACCAACATACACACTGAGCTCCTACTATGTGCTAAATGCTGGTGTGTTCTTATAAACCCTTCAACTTAATCACCTCATTTGTGCAACCTGAGAAGACTCAAACTGTGAACATTCATATTACTACTTGGATTAATTCATTTAACAGTTTTCGAGTTTTCTTTTAAAGCTGTATTTTGAAGCAGTCATGTTATTTGTCTCCTGAGTTATAGTCTTGGTAAGAAACAGTACCTTTTCTCAAACAGCTCTGCCTAATGCCAAGGAAAAACACACACACACACACACACACGGGTGATTATGATAAAATATAGCACATATTAAGATAGAAACATGTTTAAGGGATTAGCCCAGAGAAATCCCCCCCCCCCCACCGGGATATTTATTTAGTGTGTGTATGCCAGATACTATACCAGACAGAGGCAGATAGCAGAGACCAAAATGGACACGGTCTGTGCCCCCATGGAGTTCATGCTTTAGGAGTGAGATTAACTCTGGGGTGGGGTAGAGAGGAAGGGATTCAAGCTCTCAAAGGCAAATGGTATGAAATTCCTGAGCAGGCTTTTAAAGGATGATGAAGGGGTTAACAGGCAACCCAAGGTAGGAGGTGAAAAATTATCCTAGGTAGAGAAAACAGCTTGGAGCATGCACAGTGCCCCATGTGGTTAATGTTGTTGGGGCAGAAGCCATTTCCAGAGGCTAAGTGGAGACCTTAGGGACTTGAAAACATTTCTATTTCCTAATTCCCTCTGCGTTTACAGATTCTGGAATGGATTGAAGGTAAAGAGAGAAATATCAGAGCACTTCTGTCCACGATGCACACTGTGTTGTGGGCTGGGGAGACCAAGTGGAAACCAGTTGGCATGGCTGACCTGGTAACACCTGAGCAGGTGAAAAAGGTATACAGGAAGGCTGTGCTGGTGGTGCACCCAGATAAAGTGAGTACGATCCGCCCTGGAAGAGCACTTCTCTGCTCCTTATTTAATTAGCTTATGACCATGTATTAAAACATTATACTCTCAATTTTCTGGTTATTAGTCCATTTAAATGATAAAGTCCATGGGCTAACATCAAGTATTTATTTATTTATTTATTTAATTTTTTTTTTCAACGTTTATTCATTTTTGGGACAGAGAGAGACAGAGCATGAACGGGGGAGGGGCAGAGAGAGAGGGAGACACAGAATCGGAAACAGGCTCCAGGCTCCGAGCCATCAGCCCAGAGCCTGACGCGGGGCTCGAACTCCCGGACCGCGAGATCGTGACCTGGCTGAAGTCGGACGCTTAACCGACTGCGCCACCCAGGCGCCCCTAACATCAAGTATTTAAACAAATAGTTATACTTTATGAAGCAAGAGAAGAAATTAAACTATATATTACAATAATGGAATGGGAGGGCTTTCCCTAGGTATATGATTTATCACTGACTAGTTTTTTTTCCAATTTTTAAATAAAGTTTATTTTTGAGAGAGAGAGAGAGAGAGAGAGAGAGAGAGAATGCACACACACGAGCGAGGGAGTGGCAGAGAGGGAGAGAGAGAGCGAATCCCCGGCAAGCTCCACACTGTCAGCATAGAGCTCAATGCAGAGCTTGATCTCACGAACGGTGAGGTCATGACCTGAGCTGAAATCAAGAGTCGGACGCTTAACAGACTGAGCCACCATATGTGAATTTCTAAGGGGAGAGAGTTTTGGGGAGGTTATAATAATTAGGATCACATAGAGTGAGCTATAAAATAAGAAATGGCCTAATAGAAAAACATTTCAATTACTTAGAGCCCACATATTAGCAGTGAAAATTTTAATACAAATAAAATTTCAGTCTGTAGTATCTAATGTGTTTTGCTGTTCTTTTTTCTTTTTTCTACAGGCTACTGGGCAACCCTATGAACAATATGCAAAGATGATTTTTATGGAGCTCAATGATGCCTGGTCTGAGTTTGAAAACCAAGGTCAAAAGCCCTTGTATTAGTTTTTGAGCTTTTCCATTTCTGCTGCAGACCTGTGCTAATGCTTAGTGTGTGTCACAGTTCTGAAGTTTTCACAGGTGAACCAAAAACTCCAGTAACATGTATCCAGTACTAAACTGTTAAATTACTCGTGAATTAATTACTCATTGATAAGGAATGTGGATGTTTATTTCCTTAAGTCCCCACCATAAAAGGTCCAGAGCAGGGAAGGAACTTTTAGTCAGAGGACCTTGTGGAGTTCCTACATTCCAGCCTGCCTTTTGGGGGGCAGACTCAGCATTTTGTGGGGAAATGGAAACCAGAGGCCACCAAAGGCATAACACCCATCTCATTGTCTGAGAATAGGATTAATGAGCAAAAGCTGTGATAATAGAAGTACATGGTGGATTTTAACTAATGGTTTTTAGATTTTCTTGGAAAGATGTCATTAAAGCCATGGCTTTACATTGACTTTAGGAACACAACCACCAAGTATTTTATTTTTGTGGAAATTTACAATGGTCTTTAGCATAATACTGTATACGTGTTTGGGTTAAAAGGACAATGTAAATTGTGGGAAGTGATTGTATTACAATCCAGTGATTGCCAACCCTGGATAAGCTAAAAATTAGTGCAAATGCTGACTGAAGAAAACAGGGACTCTGTGGAGAGAGAAATCTTTGTTCCTGGTCAGAAAGTTGGGCTGCTACCTTCCTCTCCCTAGAAAACTGTAGTTGCTTAAAGAAAATGTCTTAAGGACGTAACTTCAACTCTAAACCTGATTTGGAAGAAACTTACCATTTTGTCATAAGGCTTCATGCTCTTCCTTTTGCTTAGCCAGGAAAATATTTTTAGCTGGAAACAGGTTGTAAAGCAGTTTGGCACACCACAACGTATCAGGACCAGTGTCTAGTAAGGAGTCCCTGTCCTCTAGTTTTGTGAGTGGTTGTGGTAAGAGAGTAGAAAACAATACAACACCAGTGACGAGACAGGTGCAGTTGGAGCGGGAGAGCTGTGCTCACCTTCGGACCGGACCGAGTCAGATGGCTGGTCAGGATTTGCTTGGAGGGACCATGTTCTCCTCCCCACCTGTTGAAACTGGATCCCTTGGATTATTACAGTGGGGGTTAGTGTTTTAAAAGTAGTCGGGGGTCTACAGGAACAACATTCATGCAGGGACATCTGTGAAAGCAAAGTAAGAATGAAACCTTTGCAGACTTCACACTGGTTGGATTGCACTTCAGTGTTTTGGCTGTTCCTCATTTTGAGGGATCAGCAGTTGCCATCCCGTGACTTGAGGGGGATCTCTTTTGGTGTGCACATCCATGATGTGCATAGTATATATATGCAAAGCAGATGGGCAAAAAGATTTCCATGCTAATCTTAAAAGGTTCATGCTCAATATGGTGAAAAGCTTTCAAAAGTTGTTTTTAAAAGACAATCATTTTTTGTTCCTATTTTAATTTTCTTGTGGCAAACTGTACCAGAAAAGCAGCATGTCAAAAATACTTCATGTTCTGTATAGAAATCTCTCTCTCTTTTTTTCTTGCTTGCTTGCTTTCTTTCTCTTCCTCCCTTTCCTTTTTTTTTATTATAAATATTTATTATTTATTTTTCCCTTTACTGACAATGTGAAACTCACAGAAAATGTTCTCCTTTTAAATATACAGCTGTAAACCATCAAGGTAACCATAACAAACTAGGTGTTATTTATTAACGTATTATGAAATAATGTTTGAACCAGTATGTGCTTGTCTTATTTAAAATTGGAATGTGAGACATGTTGCTGTGACCTGGTTTTTTTTTTTTCTCATTCACATTTGTAGATATTGTGTGAACTACAGTATATAATGATAATAATTAAAAGGATATTATGTGAATGTCACGTACATTTTGAAATGATAGAACTCTATTAGCTTTGTATCATGTTTGGATAATTCATCAATGTTCACAGTTTAAAACATCATTAAACATTATGTAATTAGCAATGAGAAAGAATCTTACCTAACTTATTAAATTTGGGATTTCCGTCATCTCTTTTCCAGATACATTATAATTCTGGACCCCTATTTATCTCAAAACTCTTAACATATGCAGACCAACAGATTTTTGCATTCCTTTTAAATATCTGGTTGTGACAAAGCTTGTTGTTGATCAGATTCACTGTTTCATTCATGTTATTGTAATATATTTTTTGTTTTGTAAATAAGTTACACACAACAAAATGTGATTGGTCTAAAATATTTGTAATGTATATTAAAAGGCTCAAAAATATTTGTAGAAACCTAAGTTATTTTTGCACTGAATATAACCTAAGTTATATTTGGGAATATAATGACAGGTTTGAGTTATACCTTCTGACATGATTCGCTTTTTAGAAAATTAACGGGAAAAGAGCATGAAAACATTTAATACATTTGCACCGAAATGTAATCTGATAGGATTTCTGGATTTATACATTAACCACCTCCACTACCACCCTTTCCCCTACACACACACACACACACACACACACACACACACACACACACACACGATCATGCTACATAAACACTATGTTTCAAAAGGAATTGGCATAGAAATCCTGGTCTCCTGGATAGAATATTAATGAATTTTCAAAGCTGCGTTTGTATGCTGAGGCAAAGAAATTGATCTTGGAAGTCTGGGACTTTGTCATAGTAAACAGGACTGACCCTTGAAAAATGCAGGGATTAGGGTTTCTGACCCCACATGTAGTCAAAAATCCATGTATAACTTTTGATTCCTCCAAAGCTTAGTTAGTAATAGCCTACTGTTGACTAGGAGCCTCAATGATAACATAAAGTTGATTGACTTCATATAAATGATAACATAAAGTTAATTGACACATATACATGTATACATATATATACTGTATACAGTATAATGTTCTGTATTCGAGAATATTGTATCCTTACAGTAAGATAACCTAGAGGAAAAAAAATGTTAAGAAAATCATAAGGAAGAGAAAATACATTTACCGTACTGTACTGTATTTACTGAAAAACATCCACGTATAAATGGACCTGTGTGGTTCAAACCTGTGTTGTTCGAGGGTCAACTGTATTTCAGTTCTTAAGGATAGAAGCAGCATGTTCATTTGGAAGCACATGCTGCAAATGAAAAGCATTTGAATCATTCTTTTACTGTCTCTGTCTGGAAGAATGTTCAAGTTGGATCCTAATGCCACTGATGAGACACCATTGTATAAGGACTGAACACAAACACTAAATTCCATAAACAGTTATCACAGCAACAGGACAGTTTCCCTACTGGAAACATCTATGGGGAAATTTAGGTCAAATAAATAGGTTTTGGTTGTTCTAAAATAAACCATGATTTGGCATAATGGTATGGTATTGGTTTGAGACCAGAAAACTACATTTAAATCCTGTTTTTTTACTTCAGGGCTGTCATATTCAACAACTTTGTTAAACTAAGACTTAATCCTATCACCTGTATAATAGGGATATTGGTAGTAGCCCTACAATGGAGGCATTAGGAACTGTATATAAACTATTATCGAGTACTCATTAAATAGTAGATATTGTTAATGATCTGTAGAACAAAGTGTATCCTTGCAGATCAGTATTGGGGCTGGAATTATATCGAAACCTCCAGTTGGTTGTAGGGAGTAACACAAATAGAAAAAAGCATCAAAAGAAACTTGTGCCTTGGCCCTTATTTCTATATCCTTGGAATGATAGAGTTCTGTCTCCCTAAAATGGCAGAGATTTGAATTGTAGGTTTTGTAAAGGGAATGGCTGTGTGAAAAAGGGAAGTGGTTGAGAATTAGGGAGGGAAACTAACACTGACTAATTTCAACAGTAGCATCACCTTTGGATTTAACTTAAGCACTGATTTGAGAGCCTACCCCAGTATAGATATAATGCCACTGCATCTATCTGGCAGGCACTGCCCTAGGTGCTATTATATAGATTTGTTTTCTCATTTAATTCTCAAAAAATTCTGGGAGGCATGTTTTGTAAATCCCACCTCAGGAAACGGAAGCATGGAAACATTTATCCAGAGCTGGGGTTTGAGGCTAGATGTTAGGATAGGGAGAAATGGTACTATGGATGGTGAACTTACCTGTTAATTCAACCAATATTTTGTGTAAATTGTATGCAAGATACTAATAGAAATGTAAGGGAAAATCAAATTAACAAATGGATTTGATTTCCCTGTTAAACATAAGAGGTTGTTGTTTCTCTAATTACTACAACAGATTTATATGGAGTAGTATACGCACTGTCTGACTTTAGAGTTGAACAGTTTTGAGTTTCATCTCAGATTCTTTACTTACTAGTTCCTATTTGAGCCTCAGTTTTCCCATCTGTAAAGTGGAGATAATATAACCTACAGTGTGAGAGAACTGAATGCAAGGAGAGAATATGACGATTTAAAGTAGTTCTGAGAGAATATGACGATTTAAAGAAGTCCTAGGCAGCACGGTAGAGGACATGGATCTTATACATCCAAATCAGGGGTACGTTTCAGCTTCTAAGGTTTTATGTACTTTTTTGGGGACTCTTTTATTCTTGATGAAACATGGAATGGGTAAGTGGAAGAATAATTTTTCAGTGCAACATCTGGCAAAAGGAAAGCAGATGTTCTCAGGAGATGGTTAGAGCTTCTGGAAAGATGTTTTCTCTTCATAGTGTTTAGTAAACTGGAAAGGACAGATGGTGTAGGCAGAAGCCTTGTTGAGAACTGTGATATTGTGATTTAAGTATGTGATCATTCAGATGACCAAAGTATATATATTTGGTCTTCATCCACAGTTCCTGGCTTACAGCTCCCCAAACCCTTAGAATTTCCGTAAATGTAGAGAGTGATAAAGATTTCATTATGTTTGGAAATCGCCTAAGGATCAGGGCTGGTTGCCAATTGAGCCAACCACATTTTTAGAGGATTGGTACTTTCAGTCCTACCTCATGAACTCTGGGGAGGAGAGAGGGACTGGCGGTTGGCTCAATAGCCAATGTCCAATGATTTAATCCATTGTACCTATGTAATGAAGCCTCCATGAAAACCCAAAAGGACAGCGTTCAGAGAGCTTCCAGTTGGCGAACACCTGGGGATGTGGGTAGAGGGGACACACCTAGAGAGGGCTTGGAAGCTCAGTGCCCTCTCCCCACACCTTGCCCTCTGGCAAGTTATTACCTGTACTTCTGATGGACTGGCTATACATCAGAGGTTCCCAGGACCTCCCCTCATGTTTGATTAGTTTGCTAGAGCAGCTCACAGGGTTGGCATTATAGTGAAGGAACATAAGGCTGACAGGCAGTTCCCCCTGAATACTTTCACTGCTGTTAGAAAGGAGTAATACTCAAAAGCGGGAAAAAGACATTCTGAAGGATCTTGAGTAGATTGCAGGCTACAAAGCAGAGTACAATGTAATTCTGGATCTGCAAGGGTCTTCAATGAGCCAGGTATTAGCAACACAATATTTTTAATAACTGCCTTCCATCTATGAGGAGATATGGGAGGGGCTAGAAGAATGAACTCATAGGTAAACATGTTGAGACAATAATACTTGACTGTACAGTTTTGAAAAAGTAAACTTAATGGGGATCCTGAAAGGTGGCGGTGATGAGAATTTGTACTTCTCAAGCAGCCAAAGGAACCCCTTTATCTTTCAGTCTCTTTGAAAATTAAGAAAAAGCAATAGAAAGGGGGCAGTAGTTCCTGGCTACAATGAGGCATAAGTGGCCTGTAACCCAACCTCCTCCAAAAAGCTGGCAAGCCCTACCTTTTCTGAGCCTCTTTCCATTAAGGTAAAATAAAGCACTTGGATCAAATGGCTTTTAAGATCTCCTCCAGATTGTCCCCACCAAGACAGAAACTCTCTATTCCCGTGAGGAAGAGTAAATACAAAATAGCCCTCTGAGGTTTAAATTGGTCTTAGTTACCTGCAGACTTTGAGGTCCCAAGATGTAAGAATAATAACTATTTAAAGGTTCACGAAAGCTTCAGGAGCAAAAGAGATTATTGGTCTTTGTGTCTCTAAATAAACCAGGGTGTAAGAGAGAAAACGAGTGTTTGAAAAGTGCTAAAGTTCATATTAAGCAAGGCAAGTCCATCTTCGGAGAAAGGTCTTCTACGGACTTGTTCTCTGGTGCTCCCACCCCCAGCTAAACCGGCTGCAGCCACAGCCATGTAAACGCAGACAGGCAGGCGCGCGCACGCACACACACACACACACACACACACACACACACACACAAGCATCTTGGGGCTCAGAGAAAAGTGCTGCTCAGTAAATGAGTGTCCTTTCCTTCGCTACCGGTTGTAATTTCCCCCCTTCCCTCTCCCCATTTTCTCGGTCTCCACCCTAAGGCCGAGATTCCTTGCAGCCAGGAACCGCGATTGCTGGGCCTCTGTAGCTCAGGACCTGCACTGGTTTGGCTGCCTTGGAGCGTCTTGGCCCGCGGACCCAGCGGTCCCGGAGGAGCCGAGGCCCCAGCCGACGGATTGAAAAGGATGGGTGTAGGGCAGGTTAACAGATCATGCGTAGGGCTCAGGATCTGGGAGAAAGGCTCCGGGAACAACACCCGGTTTACAGGCTGAGAGTGCATTTCCGGGGCAAGCCCAGGACCAGGATCACGGGGTAGGCGGAGCTCTGCGAGCCGGGGGAGGAGTTGTGGACGATCTGGGCGGGGCTTTGCGTGGCAAGGGCGGAGCTCTGCGTGGCGGGAGTGGGCTTAGGACCTAGAGGGACGGGGCTCTGAGTGGAGGGGAAAAGGCGATCGGGACCTTCAGGATGGGGTTCTGAGTGGCGTGTCAGGGAGTAATCGGGACTGGCAGTGGCGGGGCTGTGCGTGGTTGGAGTAAACTTGGAGCCCGCAGGGACCCGCAAGGGCCCGGCTCTGCGTGGCTGGCTTGGACAAGCAGGGGCGGGGCTCTATGTGGCTGGGTAGGTAGGAATCGCTACAGGCAAGGGGCGGGGCTCTGCGTGGCAGGGCTGGCCGAGATGGGACAGGCAGGGGCGGGGCTCTGCCAATTGGGTCTCGGACGAGCAGGGTGCGGGGCTCTACATCGCGTGGCAGGCGGAGATGAGACCAGCAGGGGCGGGGCTATGGGGGCGGGGCTGGAGGAGCTGGAAGCCGCAGGGGCGTGCTCTGTGTGGTGGGGCGGGAAGGATCGGAAACGGCAGGGGCGGGGTCCTGCGTGGAGGGGCGGGGTTCTGCGTGGAGGGGCGGGGTTCTGCGTGGAGGGGCGGGCCCGGGGCCCGTGGTGCGACCCCGGGCCGGGTCTGGGCGGCCGGCGGGCCGTGGCAGGAAGCCGGAAGCAGCCGCGGCCCCAGCTCGGGAGACATGGCGGGCGTTAAAGGTAGCTGGTCCTGCGGTGGGGTGTCGCCGCCGTCCCGGGCTAAGCCTGGAGCTGCGCTCTCAGCGTGTGGGCGGGGAACGGCCTCCCCCAAGCCTGCCGCTCTCCCCTTCTCTCCGGGGGCGGAGGAGGCGCTCACCCTCTTCCTTCGCCCCGCGGGATGCGGGTGGAACCTCACTGGTCTGCACGCTCCTGCCGGTCTCTCCGGGACCTTCCAGGCGAGCCAGGAGCGGTGCCCTTCTTGGAGACCCGGGTAGACCAGGAGCATCACCTCTAGGCTCCTCAGTACTTCGGAGCGTACCCCCGCCCCCATCTCTGCTCAGTTTTAAACGGACTGGGTTTCCATTTCCCGACATGTCCACCCTGACGCCTCTCCTCCCTCTTCCTGCCGCTCCGCAGTTTCCAGTTTCTTCTGGAGCAGCCATTGTCTCCAGTCTTCTCGGCCCCGGGGTTCTTAATTCTTTCGGTACTGATGAGTTTTCCTAGTTGGGCAGAGTTGACTGCAGGCAACAGAAAGCTCACGGAAATGCTGTATTTCTCATAATTGTGGAGAATAGATTGGGTGGAATGTTATCGCTGTTTTCTTTAGTGTTTATTCATCTATGGACAGACAAGAAAGTAGTGTTTGTACAGAGAGTGTTCAACTACAGGGGCAGTAAAGGAGGAACCAAGAACGCCGCTTCCTTATCTGTAGGACTTTAGAGAAGTGGGGGATGGCAGCGGTAGGAGAGGCTATTGGAAGGCTTCCTGTTATTTTGGTAGGAAACCATTCGATTTCTGATGTTTGAATAGAGTAGTGTAACTTGTTTCTATGTTGGAGTTAACTTCCATCTTTGGAATTGGTAACCAAAGATCTTCCTAGTTAATCAACATCTGTTATAAACATGTATACGATATATTTGCATGCATGTGTGTGCACTCTGAAATTTATCTGAGTATGTGAGCTATTAGCAGACATATTGTATCATTATTTCTGGCTGACTTTTATATTCACCATCAGTTTAGTAAATGTGATTTACTTGGACAGTGTCCAGTGTGTAACGTGTCCATTTGAAGACAATGCAGAAAAGGGGTGACCGATAGTATCCCAGTACTGGACTGCGCTGTGCTTAGTCATGCCCAGAAACTATCAAGTAATGATACTGTTTATGTGTGAATGTGTTAGAAATTGTGATGTAGTGAAAAAGAAGACCATGAAATGGAAAAGGACTAAGGGAAGGAAGCTACAGATAGTTCACTAAGGGGTGAACTATCTTACAGATTGAGGGACCATTGTATACCTTGTATGCATTGTATGACTTGGGATAAAAAGATAAAAGTTATTTTTGGGTGACAAAACTGGAAATGATTATATTACTGTTGAAGTGTCCAAGGTGTCCTTAGATAACAGGAGGAGCACAAAGATGGTGTTATGGATTAAATTGTATCCCTCAAAAGGTATGTTCAAGGTTCTAACTCTCCAGTATCTGTGAATGTGACCTTATTTGGGAATAGAGTCTTGGCAGATGTTATCATTAACTTGATGATGATACTGGATTAGAGTGTGCCCTAATCCAATGACTAGGGTCTTTATAAAAAAGGGGGGGGGTCAGAATTTACACATGGAATCACAGGGAGAACACTGTGTGGAGACAGAGGCAAAAATTGGACTGATGCAGCTAGAAGCCAGGAAACACCAAAGATTGCCAGCAACCACCACGAGTTAGGAAAAAGCAAGGAAAGATTCTTCCTTAGAGCCTTCAGAGGAAGCATGGTCCTGCCAATACCTTGATTAGAGACGTCAAGCCCCCAGAAGTGTGAGAAAATAAACTTCTGTGGTTCTAACGGTCCAGTTTGTAGTACGTTGTTAATGGCAGCCCCAGGAAACTAACACAGATGGGATAACTTAACCCTGCTCTGGGGAGAAAAAGGCAGTTCTTGAATTGAATCGAAATCGAAATCGAAATCTAAAAAAATCAGTAAGGTGTCACCTGACTAAGGAGGGAGCAAGGACAGTTTTTCCAAGTGGGGAGAATTGTGCCGGATCAACTCGTAGGCTGTGAAAGTGGCTGTGAAGGGGTGACACCAGCGTTGTGTATTTGAGAGATCGCTGTCTGCTGTGTGGAAGATGGATTGGAAGAATCAAGGTTGGAGGCAGGCATGAGATGGTGAGGGCATGCACCAGGGCAGTAGTAGAGGGTTCAAGAGAAGAGGGTGGGTATCTTAGTCCTTTAGGGCCGCTCTAACAAAAATACCGGAAACTGGATGGCTTACAGAGCAAACATTTGTTTCTCAATTCTGGAGACTGAGAAGTCCAAGATCAAGGTGCCAACAGATGCAGGGTCTGGTGAATGTCTGCTTCCTGCTTCATAGACATCTCACTGTGTCCTCACATGGCAGACAGGGCAAGGGAGCTCTGGAGTATCATTTATGAAGGCACTAATCCCATCCATGAGGGTCCCACCTTCATGACCTAATCACCTCCCAAAAGCTTTAAGTACCATCACATTGGCAGGAGGATTTAACATGAATTTGGGGAGGGAACATGCTCATTCAGTGTATAGAGGTGGTTTTGAGTGACACCTGGGAGGTTGAGTCACCTTAACTTGGTGATCTTCTGTAAGACAGAAGGTGATGATAGTGTTGGTTGGTCTTTCAGGATAGAACTTAAAGGGAAGAATATGTTTGGAAGGAGAGGGTGGGATGTTTGGGTTTTATACATGTCGACTTTGAGGTCCTTGTTGGCTACCTGGGCAGAGAAGTCCAGATTGGAGTTGGAGGTGCAGGCCTAGGTCCCAGGACCTGTTCTGGGCTGCAGCATCAGATGTGGCTGGGCCCTCGTGATACTAGGGAACTTTGGGTCTAACGCAATGTCTCAGCAGAAGGACAGTCTAAAGAAATGAAGTTTGATTCCTTGTTAGCTCCAACTTTAAAATATGGCAGAGGATGTTGATTCCCCCCAAAAAGAAAAAAGAATCCATCAACTGGAGATACATTTGTGAACGTTGAGAGATGGGTGTCACAGACCGGAAAGAAGAGGTCTCTGGTTCCTAGCTTTGAAGAAGGGAGTGATACAAAAGGTCAGGCACAGGGAAGGGATAGTGCCAACCAAGAAAAGACCATCTGTAATGAAACAATATGCGAAAAGTTCTTTTGTACATTTTTCTTTAAAAAGTGACATGTACGACATGGAAGAGTACAAAAATTAAAATTGGCAGTCTTGTGCCCTAATGTCTGTATACTTCCAGATGTTTTTAAAAAGCACCTTCGTTCGCATCTTCCTATAAAACAGTCTCCCTAAATCTCTTAAAGTAAAAGGAAGCAATCAAAATGTTAATTAATTTAGTGAATGACTAATTGTGAGTATTAGGGATTTTTTTCAGAAGAAAATTTGGCTAAATTGTGTCTGATGCTTTAAATTTATACCTTTAGCAAAGAATATTGCTAAAATGAGCAAGTACCTTCATCAGTCAGCATTTATTTATGGAACACCTTCTTTTGCCAAACACTTCACATGGATTATCTCCTTTACTTCTCATAAGCTGCATGATAAGGTGGCACCATTATTCCCATTTTATAGGTGAGAAATTTGATTGAAAGAGGTTCAGTTTCTCTCCAAGGTCACACAGCCAGTTGGTGGCAATGTTGAGATTTGAACCCGTGTTGGTGACTCAGAGCTCAGGATTTTTTTTTTTAACAGCCTTGATACTCTGTCTCCCACTCAGCAGCATGACAAGGACAAATAACGTTCCTACCCCCTCAGCGATTAGTGTTGAACAGATGCAGGGAATAAATATTTTATTTGGTGGATACTACTTGGGAGTCATTTTCTATGAAAACATGAAAGTAGTCTTCAAATACTTGAAGTACTGGGGTTGGGAGAGACAGAATGATCAAAGGGCATATATATATTACAGTGAGGCAGTTTTGGATATAATTTGAAGAAAGGATTTTCAGCATTTAGATACTATCAGAAGGAAATGATATGCCTCAGGCAGTAGTGAGTTCTCTTCACTGGAGTTGTGCAGACAAGCTGGTTGGCCTCTTGTGACAAATAGAGGGATATATTAGATAGGGGTTGGAAAATGCTTGAGACCTTTCTCACCTAGTGATTTTAAAGTGGTGGACACAGGCAGTCATTTGCTAGTCAAATGTGATGTCAACTAATGAAATCACTACATTTGTGCAAATTGGGAACCTTTTACTTCTTTAAGTGAATGTTTTTGTTTAAGATATAACTCACATACCATAAAATTAACCTTTTAAAAGTGGAACATTCTATGGTTTTTAGTTTATTCACAAGTTTGTGCAACCGTCGCTACCATTTAATTCCAGAACATTTCACACACAACCCCCCCCCCCCCCCCCCCGCCGCCCCATGCCCCAGAAGAAACTCCATACCCATTAGTAGGCACTCCCATTCCTCCCCTCTTCCCTCAGGTCCCTGGCAACCACTGATTGGGACCTTTTAACTCTTGGTTTTATTTTTCACAGCTCTTGTGGCATTATCCTTCAGTGGGGCTATTGGGCTGACTTTTCTTATGCTGGGATGTGCCTTAGAAGATTATGGGTAAGTGTTCATTTCAAAAAGAACTATTCTTGTTTTTGTGCGTTTGTCACTGTTCCTGTGAGTGTTAGCAAGTTTAGTGAATTTAGCGCCAGGCTCTAACCAATGAGTTAGTGAAGTCCACGTCCATTCGTGGGTCAGTTATATTTGTGCAGAGAAAAGCTCTTTTTAGACTTGATGTATTCATTTAGTAAGCATTTCTTGAACACCTACTCTGGACCCGCTGGGGATATAAAAAGGAAGAGATACAGTCCTGTCCTCAAGGAGCTTGCAATTTGAGTTGTGCCTGAGAGGCAGACAGGCGTCGGTCTAGTCCAGAAGATGATAGCTGTAGTGGAGACATGTGCACAGTACACGGAGAGCTTTGAGAAGGTGTATCTGAGTTTCTCTGGGAGAGTCAGGCAGGGCTGCAGAGAAGCGGTTGTCTTTAAGCTGAGACTTTGTGTCTAAATAAGAGTTTGTGGGGCTGATGAGTTAGGGGAGGGCATTCCAGGCAGTGGGAACATTTACCAAAATGTGTTTATTCAACAACTCTTGGTTGAGTGCTTACCACATGCCAGCCACTGTTATGGGAACTGGAGATTAAGAAATAAGAACAAAGGCCCTACTCTCTTAGAGTCTGTGTTGCAATGGGGGAGATGGACACTAAACAGATTTAAAAATGTCCATTCTATCAGAGGTAGAAATGTTATGAAGAATAAATGATAAAGGGCACAGAGACTGGGGAGAGGGTGGTCAGGGAAGGCCTCTCTGAGAGGGTGACTTGTGAGCAGAAATGCAAAGAAAATAAGGAAGCAGGCCATGCCGGAAACTGGGGAAGGAGGACTTCAGGCAGTAGGAAAGTCATATGCTCAGGCGCACAGACATTAAGGCATAGGACTCTCCAGGAAACCACATGTGGTTCATTATGGTAGAGCATAGAGTGTAGCTGGGATGAGCAATAGAAGGGTTGGTCAAGGATGTAGAGTCAATCAGTCTTTAGGGCACTGTATGCCATGTAAAAGAGGTCAGATTTTACACTTCAAGCCATAGGAGCTGGAAAAATATCCTGAGAATAGGTTTGGAGGGTGAGGGGGTTTCTGTTTGAAAAAAGTCAGTCTGGCCAAAATGTAAGAGTGGATAGCAAGGTGCTGAGACTGCCCTCAGGACACGCAGTAGGGCACTACTGTCATAAAGCAAGCAAAATGTCGGGCTGTAGCAGTAGGAATGAAATGAAAGGAAAGAGAGAGATCTAGGTGGCAGAACTAACAGGTTTTGTTAGCTGATGTCAGGGTTCAGCAGGGGGAGAGGGTTCTGGGATGCCTCCCAGGTGATTGGTTGAGCATCTAACTGCACAGGAGATGCTGGGACTAACTTAAACCAGCTGGAGCTAGTTGTTGGGACATTTGATGAGTTCAGATCTCTCACCCCAGTCCTGGCCAGAGATTGTCTAAACACAAGAGGGAGCCGGTTGTAAGCAATAACTTCTATTTGTCCAGAGTGTTTGCAGCTGTTACCAGAGTCTGGTTTTTAAGGATATAAGGTATTATCCTCATTTCTAGCTGGGAAACAAAAACCCAGCGTGGTCAAAGACTTAACCCAAGTCGCACAGCATTAAGTGGCAGAGATTGGACTCATGTTCTCACTCTCTTGACCATTATTCTACAACCAACTCTAAATCCAGGTGTTCTAATTCTCTAAGATCTCTATAAGGTTTTAAAAAAAAACGAGCCATTTACTGGTACTACAAAGAAATTAATTTTATATTTAATGATGGTGACCCAGGATTATCCTGTACATCAGGAGTCAGCAAACTGGCCCACAGGCCAAACATGGCCTGATGCCTGTTTTTGAAATTAAATGTTTTATCAGAATACAGCCACACTCATTTATGTACCATCTCTGGCCACTTCTGCACCACAGGGGCAGAGTTGTGTAGTTGAGGCAGAGACCCTGTGACTTGCAAAGTCTAAAATAGTTACTATTTGGCCTTTGCAGAAAAAGTTTGCCAATCTCTGGCCTACACGTTTTCTGAATAGTGTATATTTAATACCCAAATTTTGTATGTAAACAAGGTTGCTTCTACATTAATAGTTCTCATAGTTGAATATTGATCGCTTACTATGAATGGGAACACAGTGCCTTAGATTGTTGTACAGAAAACTCTCACTATATTCTAGGAAGTTAATAATTAAGAGCTCCTGGCTGTGGGCATGTCAGGTCATAGCTGGGTCTCTTCCAGACCTCTTCTTGTCTCTGTATCTGTGTTTCCTCACTGGTAAAATAAAGGCTTTGAACTAGATAATCTCTAACAGCCCCTTCAACAATATTATTTGGTGATTCTTGAAACCCACTATAATCCCTATAGTTTAGAATTAGGAGTTAGAATTCAGTGTGTACATCTTGAGTCCTCTTGATGAAGGGCATTTCCCCTTCTTGCTTTTTGGTTGCCGTCCCGTACTCCTAGATCTGTGGCTGAAATAAGCTTTCATTACAGTCTAGCTTTGTCACAACTTCTGCTTAGAGGTGCTGACTGTCGGGGTGGACCTCCATGTATTACTGTGATGTGGATATTTTAAAGTGAATAGAGACTTTCCTTTTTTTTTTCTCTCAAGGAATGAAGCATAATAAACATCTGACTGATGGAGAAAAATATTTTTGAAGTATTTATAGAGCAAATGTAATTGAAAAGCAGATGACAATTTTTAATAAATACAAAACATTAAAATTTGGGAAGAAAACTTTTTTGCATTATGGTATTATTATGTCTTACAATAAAGATTAGAGTATATCTAAAGTTTGTACTGGCAAGCATATTTAGTTTTATGATTTCCATACTTAAAATTCATTTTGTTCATTCAGTAAGTGGTAATGGAATACCTCATCTCGGCCCTGGGGATAAATGGTGATTGATTGAGACAAATTAGATTCTTGTTCTCATAAACAAGGAAATATCAAATAGGGATAAATGCTGGCAAAAAGTCAAGAGGGTGATGTGCTCAAGGGTAACTTGAAGTATTTAAAATGGATGGTCAGTCTTATTTCACTTAACATAATATCCTCTCTGTCCATCCATGTTGTCTCAAGATCTTGTTCTTTTTTATGACCGAGTAATATTCTGTATTCCATGTATATCTTCCTTATCCATTCATCTGTTGATGGACTCTTGGGTTACTTCCATATTTTGGCTATTGTAAATAATGCTGTAGTGAACATAGATGTGCATATATCTTTTTGAAATAGTGCTTTTTTGTTTTCTTTGGGTAAATATGCAGTAGAGGAATTCCTGGATCATATGGTAACTCTCATTTTGTGAGGAACCTCCATACTATTTTCCACAGTGGTTGCACCAATTTACGTTCCCACCAACAGTGAATAAAAGTTCCTTTTTCTCCACATCCTTGCCAACATTTGTTATATCTTGTCTTTTTTTTTTTTTTAAGTTTATTTATTTATTTTTGAGAGAGAGAGAGAGAGAGGAAAAGAATGAGCAGGGGAGGGGCAGAGGGAGGGAGAGAGAGAATCCCAAGCATGCTCTGCACTGTCAGTGTAGAGCCCAGCATGGGGCTCAAACTCATGAACTGTGATATCATGACTTGAGCCGAAGTCAAAAGTTAGATGCTTAACTGACAGAGCTACCCAGGTGCCCCCATGTTGTCTTTTTTTTTTTTTTTTAATGTTTATTTTTGAGAGAGAGAGAGAAAGTGGAGGAGGGGCAGAGAGAGAAGGAGACACAGAATCCAAAGCAGGCTCCAGGCTCTGAGATACCAGCACAGAGCCCGATGTGGGGCTTGAACCCCCGAACCGTGAGATCATGACCTGAGCTGAAGTCGGACACCCAAACGACTGAGCCACCCAGGTGCCTCGCCCCCATGTTGTCTTTTTGATACTAGCCATCTGACAGGTGTGAGGTGATATCTCACTGTAGTTTTGATTTGCATTTCCCTGATGATGAGTGACGTTGAGCATCTTTTCATGTGTCTGTTGGTCATCTGTATATCTTCTTTGGAAAAATTCTATTCAGGTCCTCTGCCCTTTTTTAATTGGATTATGTAGGTGTTTTTTGGTGTTGAGTTGTGAAAGTTCTTTCTATATTTTGGATATTAGCCCCTTTTTGGATGTATCATTTGTAAATCTCTTCTCCCATTCAGTAGGTTGCCTTTTCATTTTATTGATGGTTTCCTTCACTGTGCAAAAGCTTTTTATTTTAATGTATTCCCAGTAGTTTGATTTTGCTTTTGTTTCCCTTGCCTGAGGAGACATATCTAGGAAAATGTTTCTAAGGCTGATGTTAAAGAGATTACTGCCTGTGTTTTCTTCCAGGAGTTTTATGATTTCAGGTCTCACATATAGGTCTTTAATCCATTTTGAGTTTATTTTTGTGTATGTTGTAAGAAAGTGGTCCAGCTTCGTTCTTTTGCATGTAGCTATTCAGTTTTCCTACTACCATTTATTGAAGAGAACAAACTGGGGTTGGGCAGAATGTGAGGGCAGTGGGAGATGCAGGCTTCCAGTCATGGAATGACTAAGTCACAGGGATAAAAGGCACAGCATAGGGAATATAGTTAGTGGTATCATAATAGCAATGTATGGGGACAGATGGCAGCTACACTTGTGAATATTGCATATTGCATAGAGTTGTGGCATCACTGTGTTGTACCCCAAAAACTAAAGCATCAACTATACTCCAATAAAAAATAAAATTGAATGATCAGGGAAAGCCACTTTTAGGAGGCCTCTCAGCTTAGATTGCACAAGAAGGAGTCAGCCAACGAGAAGACAGGGAGGAGAGCATTCCAGGCAGAGGGTTTTGCTAGTGCAGAGACCCTAAGATGGGGATGAGCTCAGAGTGTTTCAGGAACAGAAAAAAGGCTGGCGTGGCTACTGACTGAGTATATAAAGAGAAAATGGCACAATGCAAATGGGAGAAGTTGGCCAGATCATGGAAGGCTTTGTAGGCCAGGGAAAGGAATCTGGGTTTTACTAAGCCATTGAAGGGTTTCCAACGTATATACACTCAGAAGATCTCTGTTGAGTTAGTGGGTGCTAAGTGGGTGCACTGTGTTGCGTTCTATAGGGAAAGCAAAGGTGACTGAGTGAAGATTCTGCCTTCAAGAAATTACAGCTCAGGAATAACAGAAAACAATAAAGATTCTTGATTACACATTGTGTAGTTGTTGTTTTTTTTTTTAACACAGGGTAAGGTATCAACATACTAATGGACTAGTAATTTTTAAAATTTTTTTAAAAATTTATTTATTTTGAGAAAAACAGACACAGCATGGGCAGGGGAGGGGCAGGGAGAGAGGGAGAGAGGGAGAGAATTCCAAGCAGGCTTCACGCTACCAGCACAGAGCATGATGTAGGGGCCTGAACCCACGAAACTGTGAGACCATGACCTGAGCTGAAACCGAGAGTTGGATGCTTAACTGACTGAGCCACCCAGGCATCCCTGGACTAGTAATTTTTAATCATTGCACCTTACCTGTTCCTGGTATAAATCATCTCATGTACGAGCATTGACCATTAAATTAATAATTGTTTGACCTAGACGCCGAAGATAATTCTGACTTTGAAATGGCAGCATGTCTTTACAATGTAACCGTAACTTTTCTTTTTGGGTTTCTTCTGGGTCCATCCGACAGCGTTTACTGGCCCTTGTTTGTCCTGATATTTCACGCCATCTCTCCCATCCCCCATTTCATTGCCAAAAGAGCAACGTATGACTCTGATGCCACAAGTAGTGCCTGTCGGGAGCTGGCATATTTTTTCACTACTGGAATTGTTGTTTCTGCCTTTGGATTTCCTGTTATTCTTGCCCGTGTGTCTGTGGTAAGTTTTGTTTTCTATTGTTTTGCTCGGTTGTTGCTGAGTTTACTTCAGAACATCAGTTTCACTGCCATTGCTTAGGCTTAATTCTCAAATCCAGATGTGTTTGTAGTTTCTCTTTTCCATTTTAGATCTTCCTATCAGTGCCTTGGCTATGTTTTCAGAATGCTTTCTTTGTCTCTCTCACAACTTTTAGCCGGGGCATGTGATTTCTTGCTCTTTAAATTGTTTTCTGGAATTGTGCTTATCAAATCCTTGCCTCTTAGGGCGATCCACAGAGAATGTAATAGCAATGCTTTTCTGGTTCCAAAATGAACATCACATCAAATTCTTCTGCATATAGGATCGTGAACACAGTTTCCAACTCAATACTATAGGCATATTTTAAGGGACACCTACATGGTTACAAGAAGATACAGTGAATAAGATGCCATCTTCATATCCAGTATAATTGTTTTCTTTTTGTGTCCAAAACACACATTGTGGGTATAATTTATTCACTTCTTTCTTTTTTAACGTTCACTGCTTTTCATGCTACTTGCTTTTATTCCCCCTAACTACATACTGTTTCAATTTCATGAAACTCTTATTTGGGGCATTGGATCTTGGGGACATCTGCTATTTGTAAGATACCAGGAATAAGAGCCAGACATTGTCTGTGTCCCAGAGGCACAGAAACTAGCCTGATGGGTAAGTACACTATGAATGTATTATGTGTGATAATTGAAACATGATCACACCACCATAGGAGCACCAGGAAGAGAGAAATTCCAACTGGCATTTGATGTAGGCCTCAAAGGCTAAATAAGGTTTTGATTCAAGTAGGGAAGGCTGTTCTATGGAATGGCACCCAAGTGTGAAAATGCAATATGTGGAATAAATAGCAGTTCAATATGGCGGAGTCAAAAGGACGTGATTGAGAAGGAGGCTAGAAAGGTTGGGGAAGCCCACTTGCGCAGGCTCTTGAATGCTATGCCAGTTTGAACTCTATTTAGATGGGAAGCATTGGAGCTTTTTGAATGCAAAATCTTCAAGACCTTACTCTCCTTGTGCTGTAGACTAATATTTAAGTTTGGCTGTAAGGATTTCTGTTTTATGAAGAAACTTTCATTGATGTTTTCTTTGTATTGCTTAAATTAAAACAAAATGCCCACTAGAGGGTACTCTCATCCCCTACTGCGCCTCTGTAGAACCATCTGCCATGCTGGGAAGCTGTTTTCATTTGTATGCAGATTATTATTTAAAGTCTGTTCTTGCCTAGAAAAGAAACAGACCAATCCATAATTCTCTGCAACTCCTGTTTTCCTGAAAGGAGGCAATGGGTATAGATCTTTTAGTACCCGGTATCATAATTAGACCCTTTATATTCTGGGTGCTTTTATTTTACTTAAGGCAATCATTGTCTACTGAAAACATGTTGAGAAATATGTCTAATGGGGAAAATGATAAGGATGATACAGACTTAATTATCAAGCATCACGAAGTAATTAGGCTAATTACTGAATAGTTCACTGTCTCCTGCCTGTTAGGTTATTAAGCCTTTTAGCAGTTTTATGTAATATTTCATTGGATGATTCTAATGCAGAAAATAACAGAGATTTTCAAAGAGTATGATATGAAGAAAGTAAAGATTTAATCCTCTTTCCTTGTGTTTCAGATCAAATGGGGAGCCTGTGGCCTTGTGCTGGCAGGCAATGCAGTCATTTTCCTGACAATTCAAGGTTTTTTCCTTGTGTTTGGAAGAGGAGATGATTTTAGCTGGGAGCAGTGGTAGCACTTTATTCTGATAAATTGCATTTTATTTCTTAGAAGTCATGCTATATGTATTTGTGTGCACATGTGGCCTTTTACTATGAAATTTCCTATGCTATTTTTTTATACCTTTATATCATGTTCACTGTAAGAAGGACTACAGGAGAGAAAGCTCAGTTTTGTTTCCAGCTAATAGACCTCTCCATGTACTCAAGTTGAATTCTTTTATTTGTTTGGCTCTTCATATAGTCATGGTGCTCTCAGAAGATACATTAACACAGTCTTGTACACAGCCGTTCACTTGTGTGATGCATTTACATATTTTGCCCGGGGATGAGTGTGGGTAAGCAGACAGCACTGGAGCAAGTCTGTTCTACTCAGGACTTCCAAGATATACTTGTGGCCCAGAGAGACAGAGTGGCTCCCTCTTTGTGTTGTAGACCCTTGCCTCTCGAAGTGTGGTCCATAGAGCACCTGGCATCTCTTAGGAGCCAGTTCATACAGAATCAGAGGTTCCCCCCCCCCCCCCCCCCCCCCCCGCAACAGATCCAGTGCATTCTAGATGAGCTCCCAGGTGAATTACATGCACATTAAAGTTTGACAAGTGCTGTCATAGGGGAATAAGTATCACCTCTAGTGTCCCTGTCTTCCCTTTGGCCGAACCTCTTAACCTCTCTGGGTATTAGTTGCTCGTTTGTAAAAATTGTTTCACCTGCCTTCATGTTGAGGCCTACTTCAGAGTCTCTCTGGTATTTATGAAATGTCCAAACCTATATTGTTCCTCACATTTGTGGAATTGTTCTCAGTAGGGAACAGTTATGTCTTCACTGTCTGAAAGGCAATAGCTCTTTTCACAGAGCTGGGGAAACAGAGTAACTGCAAAGTAACAGAGTAACTGGGCTGTACCGAAGGAGGCCAGGCTGGAACCAGTCCCTGCTTTAGCAGGGGGGCAAGAGCAGATAGGTAATACTTTCTAACTTCCCTTTATAATCACACACTTCTCCCCAGCTCCTTCTCTGTACTGCGTTCCACCTCCATCCCCCCTCCAAACCAACACACTCCCAGCAGTTCTGATTTGCCTTTACTTCCTCATGGCTCTGACTTTTCCTTCCTACAGGAACAGGAGCCAAGTAAGCAAACAGAGGGTGCCCAAAGACGCTACTTACTGTCTTTCATGCCTTGTAGATCTTTTTATATATATGTATAAAACCCCTCTGCCACTTTTAAGTGAATCATTGTGAGTACGTGCAACACTAGATCCTGTAGTCAGTTTTTCTAGCTCAACTTTTCGTCCAAGATCTATAAAGAAAAATATGGGAACTAGAACCACTTGATGAGAATACAGTGATTTTAAAGGATCATTAATGTGTGATAACTGACACGCATTGAAAACACTAAAATTTTGAAGTTTGGAATCTGAGGAATTAGCATATCTTTTCGTATTCTGGAATGATCTGGGACTAGGAGAAGATAAAAGTGAAACCTAAAAGGATAATGTGCAGTTATATTGTGGCCTTGTGCATAATTTTATGTTTTCTTTTTTTTTTAATATATGAAATTTATTGTCAAATTGGTTTCCATACAAAACCCAGTCCTCATCCCAAAAGATGCCCTCTTCAATACCCATCACCTGATTTTATGTTTTCAAAGTTCTTTGTACATATAGAATTGTTGGTGTTATTTCCAATATTTATAATTAGAAAAATTATATAGACACTTTATAATTTCAGCCAGCGTTTTTAATAACACTTGCACTTACTTTATTGTAATAAATTTCTCTTTTAACACAAAAGAAAGTTTAATTTCAAAAGTCTTTATTCTGATGTAGCCTTGCTTAAAAGATAAAAAAAAATAAAGTAAGAATCTCTTGGTGTTCTGAAATGGGTAGTTTGAGCAATACAGGAATAGCAATACATTTTAAGATATCATTTTGAATGTCTAGTTGGCTTGTAATAGCATTTCTTTTCCTAAAACGGAAATAGTGTTTAATTTATACTCCCTTTGACAAAAGTATCTTTGTTGCTTATACATATTTCATATTTCAGATAACCAAGGTAGCCTTAATATGTAGCCTTAAATAAAGCATTGCTTCTTGATTGTACTTCCAGAATGATATAAAGTACACGTAGAGAATATTGGTAGCCATTCCCTAATAATGGAATGGTTTATTGAAGTGATAGATTGTTGGATTTGCTCTGTGTCTGAAAACAAACATTTATTTTTAGTGCTTAAGTGTCATTATAAATGCCAGTGGGAAGTATTGCTATGAATGTACAATATAGAAGTTTCCTTTTGATGACACACATGTTGGGCATTTCTTTTTCCTTATAAAAAGTTCATTTTTTTTTTCCTGTATGCCATAGAAAATATTTTGGAGATTCAAAGCACATTGCTTACATTCTAAAACTAAGAATACACATAAAGAATTCCTGACAAGTAAGTAATCTTATGAGGAAGTTCTTTATCATGTTCCAAACAACTGGTTTACAGGCAGACTTTGAAACACTTTCGCACAGCAAGTGGGAGGTTGGTGATTGAGTGCCCAGGCCAAGCCTTCTGAGGGAGGCTAAACCCTGATGTAGTTGACTTACAATGCTCAAGGTACCTGCCTGAGTTTTGGGTCTTGGAAACAGGGTAGCGTGGACAGGGTGGAGAAAGGAAAGTGGAAGTTTCCACCTCTTTTCCTAAGAACAAAGGTCTTCAAGTTTTGCAGCACTTTCCATCCCCTAATGCCCTTGGGGTCCAAGTACATTCCCCTGAGTTTTGTTGGCCTCCTCTCCTGACAAGGGGCCTTTCTCCCAGCCTGCCCCACCTCCTGGGGCTCCTCATTTTCCCAGATCACCCACCTCTCTACTTCTACCCAGTCCATTTTCTTATTATAGCTGATACAGTGCAGTGTGAAGAAGAAAGCAGTCTGGTCTACCTCTTTCCCAGAAAGAAAAGAGGACTTGTGCTCATCTCCCCCTCATCTGGAGCCCTTACCAGTGCCCCCAGTGTGTAGTGACCACGCCTGTGGCGGCTGCAGTTTTGCAGGGGAATGCCTTGGAACCCAACGGCTCATTCACAGAAAATGGTAGTGTTTCCAAGTACAGTGAAAAAGCATCCCAGCAGTTTATAGAAGGGTAATATATGGGTTAGGGGCAAACCTCTCATTCCTCATCCCTTCCTCTGGGTGGGTTCTCAGCTGGTCGCACTTTTCATGGTTGTTCCTGTTCCTCCACTTGTGGACTCACAGATTTTTCTTACAGTCCTCAAGAAATCTTTACCTCTGAGGTATTCCCTTCATGAAGACTCTTCTAGAGGCCACAATGTTTCATTAAGTTAATACCATTCCTTATACTCTCAGGGAAGTGCTTAGGAGATGTCACAAAAACATGACAAGTTTGCAAAAAATCCAGATTTTGCACCATAATTTGACCAAATTTTATACGGATGCTAGCATTTTCCAAGCCTAGTAATTAGTTCACAACTAGAAATTGTTATTTCTGTAAATGGATGTAACTTGTGTGTTTTAATTTTTTTTCCCCATTCTGCCTCATGAAATACCTTATTTGCAAAAATCCCAGTGCATAATAGCTCATTATGCTATTACAATCACAAGGTGCTTTGTAGTGGCCATGCTACCGGAATAGAGCAGTGATACATGTAACCCCAAACATGATGTGAACGATCTCCAGGACTGCTTTAGGTTGCGTTATATATGTATGATGAGGACGATTATTTTTTAAATAAAACTTGTTATTTATACTTTCACAAAGACTTTTATGTACGTTATTAAAATGTTTAATTTTTAGCAGATTGATTTCCCCAGTGTTTTTGTTTGGATACTCTTAACGCGCATGTGACTAGTGTTGAGCCTGTACTTACTGCGGTTGAAGAGAAGCTGTCCAGGCATATGCACAAACTGGAAAGAACCCAGGCCCTAATTACACCTGTGTTGTGGCTCACAATCCTGTGGGGTGATGTGGCTGTCGGGGAGTGCTTAATAATTCGCTGTATTGGAAAAGAGAGAGCAATTGATACTTTAAAAACACACTGTACATACCCTGAAGAGTCTTTTTTTGTGCACTACAGAAAAAGAATGAACTGATGTAAAATACTACTTAAGGAGTAATGTCTCCTTTTGCACTGAACGTTTGGGGAAGAGCTGGTGTCTTTCTCACCGGGTGGGGGGTGGGGGTTAGGCAGCTAGGTGACAAACGGAGCTGGTTATTTCTTTGTTTTGCCCAACTAAGTGTAAAGCTAAAGTTTTAGTAGAAATTTAATAATACCAACATACCTATAAAATGCCGATAAAAAGAAAAACAGTTCCCAAGGAAACTTCTCTGGTCCAAGGGTTTGTACATATGCATTTTCATTTAGAAAGCACACTGGATGCATGGAGATTCCTCTGGGGCTGGGAATGGGTGCCTGGAGAAATCACGCACCTGGTATTTATCAGCATCTCCTGTTTTGAGATTAAAAAAAAACAACAACAAAAAACAGCACACTTTCCTATTTGTTTTTTGTTAGCTAAATGTGAATAAAAAGGTCTTGTCCGGTAATTGTAATTGGAAAGTTATCTTCTCCTTTATACTTCCTAAAATGGCTCTTAAAAATTTCCACTGAAGTTATCAGTTTTTGCAAAAAGTAGAAAACAAATGTCTGTTTAAAAAAAAAGAACTAAAGTTGGTGAAGAATTTAAATTTCAAGACTTACCCCACATTTTTTAAAACGTGTAACTTTGTAGAGAATGAATTCCAATTCCTTTTAATTTCTGTGTAGTCATCAGGCATAGTGCAAAATTAATAGATGATCATTTTGAAATAATTATCCCTGTTCAATATTGTCCGTGTAGGCAAAGTGGTCCTAATCTTGAGGCTGCACAGTATCTTTATTATTGGTGATCTCTTTATCAAAATTTGGGTAATTATAGATGTGTCACACACTCTAATTATTAGATATTATTATATCAAAAGTTGTGCCTTCATTTTTTTTTTTTAATCCTCGGAATAGCTTTAAACCGTCAACCTGAGCTGGATAACTATTTTACTTAATAATTTAAAGCATAAATGCATCTATGTTTCTGCTTCAGTAGTATGTCCTCACAGTTAAGAAACACATTTTATCGCCATATTCTCTATCAACATTTATCTCCTATTTTTTCTATAGCTTAACAGTAAGGGGACATTGAAGGTTCTGGGGCAAATACACAGGCTCTTTGAAGGTGGGGCCCTAAGACACATCAGAGATATATGCAGGATGTCACATAAAACATATTTTTGAGGGCTAATTAGTGGCATGGGAAGCAACAGGATTAACACACTTCCCACAAATTTAATTTGGAAGTTTAATTTATATATGTATAAAATACATTAAGGAGTAAACTTCATTTATGCAACAAAACCCATCCTCTGTATCTGTACTCACTGACTTGGTGAGCTCGTGCTGTCTCGTGGTTTTAAATACCTTTTGTAGGCAACTGGCACACATTTTAATCTCCAGCCCAGACTTCTCTAAACCCCAGAGTTGTATAACCAACTGCCAACACAATCTCTCCACTCGGATGCCTAGCAGGCATCTCAAACCCAGCATGTCCAAAATCAAACTATAGACACCCTGGTTCAGTGTCTCAGAACAAAAGGCTTGGAAGCATTTCAGAACATATTGCACATCCCACGTGCAGTCCATCAGGAAATCTTGTCACTTCTAGCTTCAGAATGTGTTCAGAATCAAAGCATTTCTTATACCATCACTGCTAGCACTGTGGTTCAAGGACACTATCATATCTTGCCTGGCTTATTGCACTAGTCTCCCGACTGCTGGGTCCCCTGCTTTTGCCTGACTTCTCCTTCAGACTAGTCTCAACACCACAGTCAGAGTGAGCCTGTAAAATGTAAAGCAGATGTCACTCCTCTGCCCCAGTGTCCTCCCATCTCACTTTAATAACAAAAAGACACATAATCCAGTTAAATGAACAAAGGATCTGAATAGGCATTTCTCCAAAGATAGGCAAGTGACGAATAGATACATGAAAAAAAAAATACCCAACATCATGAGTCATCAGGGAGATGCAAATCAAAACCACTGTGTGATATCACTTCACACTTCCCTAGGATGGCTAAAATAAAAAAGACAGACAATAACAAGTATTGGTGAAGATACAGAAAAACTGGAGCCCTCATAAATTGCTGGTGAGAATGCAAAATTGTGTAACTACTGTAGAAGATTTTGGCCGTTCTTTAAAATGTTAAATATTGAGTTACAATATGACCCAGAAATTCCATTTTCCTGGATATATTGCCAAGAGAGATGAAAACATACATCATACAAAAGACTGTACACAAATGTTCATAGCAGCATTATTGGTAAGAGTCAAAAAGTGGAAACAATCCAGATGTTCCTCAACTGATGAGTGGATAAAGTGGTATATCCATACAGTGGAATATTTTCAGCCATAAAAAGAGATGAAATACCAATACATCCTACAACATGGATGAGCCTTGAAAACATTATGTTAAGTGGAAAAAGGCAGTTACAAAAGCCCACATATTGTATAATTCCATTTACCTGACATGTCCAGAATAAACAAATCCATAGAAATAAATTATAGGCATGTTGTTGCCAGTGACTGAGGGAAGGGAAAATGAGGAATGACTCTAGTGGTCACAGAATTTTCTGGAGGTGATGAAAATCTTCTGGAATTAGTGGTGATGGATGCACAGCTCTTTGAATATACTAAAAGTCATTAGAATGTATATATTTTTTAGTTTTTAAAATTTTATTTTAAAATTGACATAAGCAGAGGAGAGGGGTAGAGGGAGGGAGAGAGAGAGAGAAAGAGAGAGAGGGAGAAAGAGAATCTTAAGCAGGCTTCCCGCTCAGCATGGAGCTTGATGTGGGGATTCAATCCCAGACCCTAGGATCATGACCTGAGCTGAAATCAAGAGTTGACGACTCAACTGACTGAGCCACCCAGGTGGCCCTGGACTGTGTACTTTGAAATGGTGAATTGCATGGTATTTGAATTTCATCTCAATTTACAAAAATCATAAAAAACAGTCAAACAAAGAATAAAAGGTAGGAACAACCTAAATGTCTCATCAACTGTTAGGTGCGGTACAAACTTTTCATGGGTGATGAAGTGGTTCTAAATGGATTGTGGTGATGTTTGCACAACTCTATTAAAAACTGTTGAATTGGTGAGACGGGAAACCATCAAAACCCCAGAGGAGAAAGCGGGCAGCAACCTCTTTGACCTCAGCCGCAGCAATTTCTTGCTTGACACATCTACAAAGGTGAGGAAACTAAAAGCAAAAATGAACTATTGGGACCTCACCAAGATTAAAGCTTCTGCACTGCAAATGAAACAATCAACAAAACTAAAAGGCAACTGACGGAATGGGAAAAGATATTTGCAAATGACATATTGGATGAAGGGTTAGTATCCAAAATCTATAAAGAACTTACCAAACTCAACTCCTGAAAACCAAATAATCCAGTGAAGAAATGGGCAGAAGACATGAATAGACACTTTTCCAAAGAATACATCCAGATGGCCAACTGACACATGAAAAGATGCTCATCACTTGTCATCAGGGAAATACAAATCAAAACCACAATGAGATACCACCTCACACTGGTCAGAGTGGCTAAAATGAACAAATCAGGAAACTACAGATGCTGGTGAGGATGTGAAGAAAGGGAAACCCTCTTGCACTGCTGGTGGGAAAGCAAACTGGTGCAGCCGCTCTGGAAAACAGTGTGGAGGTGTCTCAAAAAATTAAAAATAGAACTACCCTACGATCCAGCAATAGCACTACTAGGAATTTACCTAAGGATACAGGAGTGTTAATGCATAGAGGCACAAGTACCCCAATGTTTATAGCAGTGCTTTCAACAATAGCCAAGTTATGGAAAGAGCCTAAATGTCCATCAACTGATGAATGGATAAAGATGTTGTTTATACATACAATGTAATACTAGTTGGCAATGAAAAAGAATGAATCATGCCATTTGCAGCAACATGGATGGAACTGGAAGGTATTATGCCAAGTGAAATAAGTCAGAGAACGACAGATATCAATGTTTTCATTCATATGTGGATCTTGAGAAACTTAACAGAAGACCATGGGGGAAGAGAAGGTGAAAAAATAGTTATAAACAGAGAGGGAGGGAGGCAAACCACAAGAGACTCTTAAATACAGAGAACTAACTAAGGATGGGTGGGGTGGGGGGGGTAGGGGAAAATGGGTGATGGGCATTGAGGAGGGCAGTTGTTGGGATGAGCATGGGTGTTGTATGTAAGCCAATTTGACAATAAATTATATTAAATAAAGAGGGAAAAATAAAAATGAATTGTATACTTTAGGTGAATTTTGTGGTATGTGAAATATATCTCAATAAAGTTGCAAAATATAATGAATGAATGAACTCTCTGAAATACAAAAATAGTATTATTCTGTTATTCCCTGGCTTTGTGGGGAAAGATCTTCAGGAATCCAGCTAACACCAGAATAATTCAATTTATGAGGGGGTTTTAATTTAAACCTGTGTTGTCACTTTTCTAGATTTTGTAGAATTTGTCTCATTTCTCAGATTGTTTTAAATTTGAAATTTTAAAATTTATTTTTATTTTTAAAACACTTCTTTTTTTTTTAAAGGAGGACCCAAAATTGTGTAAGTGTCAGACCCCACCAACCTTAGGACACTCCCTGATCATAATAGTGATCAAAACAGACAAAAATACTTCCCATATAGAACTTCTATTTCAGGGGAAGAAGAATTAAAACTAGATAAAAAAAATGAAATATATGGTAGGTGCTGTTGGGGAACATGATCAAAAAAGACATGACCACAACTGACCCATAAGCTGGACCCAGATTCTTGGAGGCTCCTCACTCCCTCCCCTTCCCTTGGGATGTGGGTTCCACTTGCCTTCCTTGCTCCCAGTGGCTGCTCCAAGGACATAGCCTTGAGATGGTGATGTGATGTTGAAAACACCTACACAGTATACATGACCGAGCCCAGTTAGGGCCTCTTTATAAGCTTTTAAGATTTGAAGGTCGGGTACAGGGATCCATTTCTCTGGCTACTGCCCAAGACAACCCTTTATGGAAGTTCCCTTTGCTATTATTAAAATTGCCACCTACTGACCTGAAGTGGCTGCTTCTTTCTTTGGTCTCTCCCTGCCCTCTGCATTAGGGGGGCTGGTTTCAGATTACACCAGGAAAACTCCTGAGAGGGTCATGAATCTACAGGTGCTATGGTGGGGAAAATATAGTAGGAAGGGCAGATAAATAGTATGTGGGGCCTTGTGGCTTTAGATAGGGTGGCGTGAAGCCATTGTAGTTCAGACCCAAAAAACATGAGAAAGAGAGCAAGGGTTCAGAGGGCAAGTCAATCTTTGTACACATCCTTAATTAGTTCTTTAAGATGCTTTTCCAGAAACCCTAAGGTGGGTTGAAAAGTATATGCATTTTTTGGTCGTACCAAATCATCTTCTTGTTCAGCAGTTCTTTTTTTTTTTAAATCTTTTGTAACATTTACTTATTTTTGAGAGAGAGAGAGAGAGAGAGAGAGAGAGAGAGAAAACAGCGCAAGCAGGGAAGGAGCAGAGAGAGAGGGAGACAGAATCTGAAGCAGGCTCCAGGCTCTGAGCTGTCAGCACAGAGCCTGATGTGGGGCTCAAACTCATGAGCCGAGCAGTGAGGTTATGACCTGAGCTGAAGTCGGATGCTCAACCAACTGAGCCATCCAGGCATCCCTTTTGTTTAGCAGTTCTTGAGAATATTCTCCCCCTGCCAAAATATGTGTTTTCATATTTTAAAAGAATTACTAATTTATTCAGAAAAAAACCAACTTCAATGTTATTTTAAATGGAACATACATTTAAAAACTGGTGATAGTGAATTGTTTTTCATACTTATTTTTCTCTTTCTTTTGTGAATCACTTACATGTATTTTAGGGCGTTTATCTTTTTATGTTTTAATTTTTGTTTAGAGAGAGAGTGAGGGTGTGATTGGGAGAGAAGGGGAGAGGGGCTGAGGGAGAGAGAGAATCCCAAACAGGCTCCACGTTCAGTGCAGAGCCCAATCTGATCCCACACCCATGAGATCATGACCTGAGCTGAATGAAATCAAGAGTGGGATGCTCCACCGACTGAGTCACCCAGACGCCCCAGGGAATTTCTCTTTTTTATGGATTTGTAAGAATTCTATACATACTTAGAATCAAAGTATTGTTTTTCTTCTATTCTGCAAATGCATTTTTTAAATGACATAATCATCTAGCAAAACGTAGTCCTGGGGTGCCTGGATGGCTCATTTGGCTGAGCAGCCCACTTTGGCTCAGGTCGTGATGTCACGGTTTATGAGTTTGGTTTGTGAGTTCAAGCCCCACATTGGGCTCTGTGCTGTCCCACAGAGCGCACTGGGGATCTTCTGTCTCCATCTCTCTCTGCCCCTTCCCTGCTCACACTTTCTCTCTCTCTCTCTAAATAAGTAAGTAAATAAATAAAGAAACATTTTTAATGTTTTTTATGTAATTTTCCTACCCACAGAACCTTTTGAGTTTTGTGTAGCCAAATACATTAATTTCTTTCCCTAAAGATCTGAATTTGTGTGTGTTCTAAGAAAGTTCTTGTCTATTTCAAGAGAAGAAAAATACATTCCCCTAAAGCATTTATGGGTTCATTAAAGATACATTTATCTTTAACTCGGCTAGAATTTGCTTTGGTAAATGATAGGATGCAAGACTGGTATCTCTTTACCAGGTATCTTAGTTGGTTAACAAGTTGGCTAAGTAATGTGTTCAACTTCAAATATCACCTTTCATATAGAATAAAAATTTATTTCCACCTAGCTTATTTCTAGATTTTCTCTTCTGTTCTTCTTTGACTTCTATGTATTCCCGAACTGAACCGGTACCACATTTTATAAAAAATGTATAGCTTCATAATATGTTTTTAAATTTGGTAGAATAAGTCTGCAGTGATTTTTCTTTTCATTAAAACAAAATTCCAGCTACCTTTGGCATTTGTAGGTGGAGAACGAAGAAGTGCCAATAAAATAGCTCTTGATCTATCTAGGAAGGGATGTGCTAGTTGGGGTTCTGACCAGGTCATGGCCATTGCTAAGGAAGGGAGTAAGCGTCCCTCTTAGATGGTTGAGGCAGTAGCAGTTTGTACCTGAACTGTAGTGACTGAATTTTGAAGATGAATGAAGGCAATGTCAGGAAGGCTTTTCTGTGTTCTCTCTTCTTTATTTTTCTGCTCTTAATACATTTTTTCATCATGAGAAATTATCCTGAGGCAAGTTGGAAACTGCTGAAAACAGTTAATTGTTAGGGGCTTTTTAATTCTACACCAAATCAATCCTATTACAACCCCCATTGTGTCTGACATAACCCAGGTGATTCTGTAGGTGCCGAATCTCTTGTATTTCTGGGCGGCATTAGCAATCAGAGGAACTTAAATGAACATGTTTTATCAGGTGACATTGATTTTGCTTTGGCTTTCTGTATTTGGACTGAGAAATATTTTAATCAGGACAAATACAGGTAGCACATAATAGGAACTCTGAACATGAAATAGCAATTTAATTGATAGGGAGTTTCTTAGAGAAGGAGTCATGTAGTAAGATTATTTTAGATAGCTTTAGCTAAACATAGGTTTAGGAGATTAGATTATGACCTATATGTTAGCCTCTGCTTTTCAGTCCTTGGTAATTAAGGACTATGTGGTGTCTTATTAAAGGTGTGTTTCATTGATTTTCAAGTTTGCCTCTCTCAACCCATTGGGAAATTCTCAAGTTCGTCCTTTTCAGTTTGTTTGGGTTTGACACGACTCTTAGCAACATGGGAATAGTGTCTGAACTGATAATTAAATTAACTCACAGGTAGTCATAATACCACACAATTTATCCATTCAAAGTGCGTAGGTCAACAGTTTTTAGTACATACACAGAGTTGTGCGACCATCATCACCATCAATTTTAGAACATTTTCATCATTCCAGATGAAATCTGTACCCGAGAGCAGTCACCCATTCCCCAACTCCCTCATGTCTGAGCCCTAAAAAACCACTCACCTGCCACTTTCTGTCTCTATGGAGTCATCTATTCTGGACATTTCACATAAATGGAATCATGTAATTTATGGTCTTTTGTGACTGGCTGTTGTCACTCAGCATGTTTTCCTTCTTTTTATTCTATGTTATTATTAAAATATAGTTGGCATTTTCTTTTTTAAAATATTTTTTATTCATTTCTTTTTGACAAAAAATTGTCAAATTGACAAATAATTTATTGAAATCACTTATTTTTGACAAATAATTGTCAGATAAGGTGAACAACACAATGTTTTGATATACGTATGAATTGTGAACTGATGACCATAAACTAATGAACACATCCACCACCTCCCGTAGTTATAATTTTTGTGTGTGTGTGTGGAGAGAACACTTGAGATTTATTCCATACATGAATTTTAATATACAATGCATTATTAACTATAGTCACCACACCGTACATTAGGTCTCCTGAACGTACTCATCTTGTAATAGAACACTTGTACCCCTTTGACCAGCATCTCTCTGTTTCTCTCACCGTCCCCTGCTACTCCCAGCACCTGGTAACAACCTTTCAATACACACATACATACATACATACATACATACATACATTATATCTTCTTTATCTAGTCATCCATGGATGGACATTCAGATGGTTTTCATATCTTGGCAATTCTGAATAATACTGCAATAAACATGAGAGTGTATATTTCCTCCGGATATATACGATACAAAAGTATTGCATATGTATAAAAGTGGGATCACTAGTTCATATGGTAATTCTATTTTTGATTTTCATTTTTTTTAGAGAGGGCTAAGGAGTGGGCAGAAGGATAGGGAGCGAGAGAACCTCAGGTGTGCCTATTTTTTATTAAAAAAAATTGAGATATAATTGGCTCAGTTGGCATCTGGCTCTTGATTTCAGCTCAGGTCATGATCTCACAGTTGATGGGATCAGGCCCCACATCGGGCTCTATGATGACAGTGTGGAGCCTGCTTGGAATTCTCTCTCTTCCTCTTAAAGCAAGGAGCAAGTTTTCTACCTCTCCAATCATTGATCCTTATCCATCATGAGTCACTGCTGACTCCAGTTACATTGCCTCCAGTTACATGATCTTTTTAGGATCAGTGGTTTCTGCATCTTTGGGGCCACCATTGGTGCAAGGGCATCTCTAATGAGGCTTTAGACCAGAAAGCTCCTTTCCTTTTCAGGTCTTTCCACCTTCACAGGGTACTTCCAGGGATTAGGGCATGAGTCCTTGTTGCTTAAGGGATTGACTTAAAGGGATTGAAATTAATAGACATCCTGATTGCTAGGCCTGTAAAAGTTAGTTAAGACAGTGTGATATTGGAAAAGAGACATTCATATAGATGTCTATATGCATCAAGGATTCAGAAATAGGTCCACACATATATGGTTAAAATGATTTTTTATTAAAAAAATTCTAGGCTGAGAAGACAAGCAGTGAACAGGACAAATTCGTCTTCCTCATGGAGCTTACCTTCCAATGGGCAAGACAAATAACTAAATTTTTAAAGCTACCAGATATTTGAGTAATAAACGGTGAATGCTATGAAGATATAAATCAGGATAAAGGCATAGAAAATGACTTGCAGGACGGGCTACTTAAATAGGGTGGACAGAGGACTGTTGAGCAGAGACAGGAATAATAAGGAACAAACATGATATGGCCTATCTTTAGGGCACAATTCTGTTGTTTTGTTGTTGACTCATTCTTTCAATACTTTTTTGCTGAGCATGTGCCAGATGTTATTCTAGGTGCTGGGGATATACTAGTGAATAAAATAGGCAAAACCTCCACCTCCATGCAGTTTACTTTTTTGTAGGGGAAGCAAAGAATAAACTATACAAGCAAATCAAATATATGATATGTAGTGGAAATGCTAGAGCAAAACTATAAAGGAAGTATAAAGATGATGTGTGTGAGTATGCCTGTGGGTGTGCCCTGGTGGTGCTCATTTAAGATACAGTGCCCAGGGAGGGCTTACTTTGGACAAGACATTTGAAGGAAGTGGAGAAGACATATAGTTATGGGGTGGCAGTGGGGAAAGAGGACCCAAGAAGAGGAACAAAGTGCAAAAGTCCTAGGGTGGGGCTCTCATTGTTGGCTAGCAAGGAGCACTCAGGGGAGGAGTGAAGGGTGCATCGGGGTTAAGATAGAGCCTACAGATTATTGCAACTTTGACTTTTACCTAGAGATGACAAGCCAAGAGAAGGATTTGAGCAGGAGTAGCATGCTATGACTTAAGTCTCAATGGGATTCCTGTGTTTCAATTAGAACTATTTTATAAAGAAGGAGAGAGAGAAAACAAAACCCAATTTGCTTTTACAAATTAACTGTGTCTGTCTTTGAAAGAAGGAAGAAAGAGACCAACAAACCACAGAAAACATAAATAAATGCATTTTGTTCAGGGACAGAGGGCTAAAGCAATGACTGGTGAATCAGAGGCATAGAATCAGTTATGTCCAAAGTACTCAGGAAATGGCTTCCTCCCTAATTAGATCCACGTTGTTAACCTCTGTGGAGATAAATTTAGCAGGCAGTAGGTGGAATGAGATGAGTTCTCCTGAAAACATGTTTCCAATGAGGTTGGCAAAGAATGTTGTGTAAAACCAAAATAACCCAAACTGTAATCTAATAGTGTTGCCTTTGGTGAGCTACATCCCCAGCAGGGACCACTTGGCTTGTCGGTTCCTGAGGCGCTAAGATTGAAGATGTTAACATTTGATGTAGCCGAAGGGGCAGGGATACAGCGGTGGGAGAGGGTTGGAAAAACCCTGAGGCATACCGACGCTTCGGTGCTATCGCCCTCTCGTGGCGACTCCAGGAATTGACTTTGGTGTAATTTAGTCATTTGCCGCCAGGACTCATATATTTGGTTAAGTTTAAACGGTCAAAAAAAGAAAAAGTGACTTCTCAGTATTACCCCTTGGATTGCATTCATATAATTAATTAAATGAGCTGGGGGAAAGTTGCCATTTTGTAGGCCAGCAGCACAAAGTTTAGTTTTTGTTTACTTAAACTCAGAGGAGCCGTTTGAGTGTCAGGACCCTTGGCCCAAGGCTGCGGAGAGGGGTTGAAATGTTTTGCATAATAAAGCAGGAGGAATTTGGGCTTTGCCTCAGGATGTGGAAGGGCCTGTGGTTGTGGCAAGTAGGGAAATACGTGGAAGAAGTGCGGGGGGGGGGGGGGGGGGAGGACAGAGAAATCCAGCTAGAAGGGCTGGGACCTGAGGCTGAAACAGTGCCCAGGAGGCGTTTCTTTGAGGCTGACAGTCCAAAGACTGCCTGCCTGCCTGCCTGACTTATTTATTTAGTTAGTTTTTATTTAGTTTTTATTTTATTTTATTTTTAAAAATCTTTAATGTTTATTTTTGAGAGAGAGAGAGAGAGAGAGAGCTTGAGCGGGTGAGGGGCAGAGAGAGAGGGAGACACAGAATCACAAACACAGCAGGTTCCAGGCTCTGAGCCGTAAGCACAGAGCCCAATGTGGGGCTTGAACCCACGAACTGAGGGATCACGACCTGAGCAAAGTCAGATGCTTGACCCACTGAGCCACCCAGCTGCCCCAGCCCAAGGACTTTTGAGAACCAAGGCTCCATAATAACCTTTCAGTTTTTTTGCCGGGCAGCGGTGAAGCCTTCCCTGCTTCACCACGACCCTCTCCCTTACCCAGACTCCCAAGCCTGGGATGCACACTGTTGTTGACACTGGTGTTTTGGGATATAGAGGAGAGGGGGTATTTAAGAAAAGGAGAATGAATGTTGTGGCCAATGTGAGCTAAGAGAGAGGACAGCCATCACTGTGTGAGTCACTGGGTAAGATAAAGAATTCAGAACAAAATGACCAAGAGGTGAGTGGGAGAAACGTAAGCCACCCCAAATGCCTCAGAAATGTTTGTTGGGGGAGGACCCTGCTATTTGTGGGCTGAGAATCAAGCCAATTTTGTCTCGTTTTGTTTTAAATTATGATTATAATGACAAATTTTAAAGTTATAACATGGAAAGATAATTCCCCAAATTTTATAGACTTTGGGACACTGAGGTGATGATCTTTTGGTTATATGGGTGTATTATTAGCTAGCACTTTGCTATCTGCAAGGATTTGGGACTCTGCCTTGAAAATTGTTATATGAAACATATAGCTTAAAAATGTAATGAAATTCTTAGCAGCGTTATTTATAAGAACTCAAACCTGGAAATAATCAAATACCCATCAGTGGTAGAATTGATATGTAAATTGTAGAATTCTCATGTGGTAGAATGCTGCACAGTAATAAGAATGAATGGTCTCTAGCCACATGTGAAGCTCTGAATGAATCTCACAAACATAACGTGGAGTGAAAGAAACCAGATCCAAATGGGTACATATTGAATGATTTCCTTTAGAGACAGCACAAAAACAGGCAAACTAACCCTTGCTGTTTACTCTGGGGGCTGTGGGGCTATGGTAACAGCAGGAGACTGGGAAGGGGGCTCTGGGGAATACTGAAATGTTTTGTTTCTTGATCTAGTGGTGGAGACAGAGCAGTTTTAAATTTGTGTAAGTTTATGAAGTTATACATTGACAATATGTACACTTTTCTGTGTGTATGTGTAAAGGCAATTTTGTTCCTCCTGTGCTCCTCCTCTACTCTCACGGGACACCACACTCTGAATACGTCCCACACCAACCACTTCTGCCAACACCAGCTGGGTGTCCTCCAATTTAAGTCAATTCAGACACTGTCTACCCGAGATAACATCAGATCCCGCAGGTTGAGGGCTCAGTCCCATAAGATTGTCCCACCCCCTTCAGATGTTAATCTCAGGTCCAGGTTATTACTTCAGCTTCTGGCAGATTGGCTAAAAAGCAGAGGTTCCCTTGATCTCTTCTTTGGGTTCAGTTCATTTGCCAGAGGAGGTCACAGAACTCAGGAGAAGTATATATTATCAATTTATTATAAAACGATTCAACAAAGGATAAGATGGAAGAGGTGTGTGGGGCAGGGTGTGTGGGAAGGAACATGGAGCTTCAGTGCCTTGTCTGAGTGCCACTCTCCTAGCACCTCCATGTGTTCGCCAACCTGGAAACTCTCCAAACCCCGTACTTCTGGAATATTTATGGAAGCTTCATCACGTAGGCGTGATGGATCATTAACTCCACTTGCAGCCCCTTCCCTCTCTGGAGAATGAGGGTGGGGAGTGAGACTGAAAATGCCACGCTTCTTATCATGGCTTGATCTTTTTGGTGACCAGTGCCCACCTAGGAGCCCTCCTGGAGCCCACCAAAAGTCACCTCATTAGAACAAAAGACACTTATCACCCTGGAAATTCCAAGGGATTTAGGAGCTCCATGTCAGGAACTGGGGTCAAAGGCCAAAGATTAGAATAAAAGATGCTACTTGGGTCTCGTGGGTGGCTCAGTCGGTTAAGCGTCCAACTTCTACTCAGGTCATGATCGCACAGGTTGTGAGTTCGAGCCCCGCATCGGGCTCTGTGCTGACAGCTCAGAGCCTGGAGCCTGCTTCGGATTCTGTCTCCCTCTCTCTCTCTGCCCCTCCCCAACTCACGCTTCCTCTCTCTCTCTCCCTCCCTCAACAATAAATAAACATTAAAAAAAAGAAAAGATGCTGCTAGTGCTCTTACCACTTAGGACATTTCAAGGTGTTAGGAGCTCAGTGCCAGGAACCAGGGACAGAGACCAAGATACTATTTTTTCCTTTTATCTCACCAAATGATATACCTCAATAAAAAGCAAAACAAATAACAAACAAACACCTTGGGAATGCAAAGATCAAGTAAGTGTGCCCAAGGAAGCTGAGAAAAATTTCATGGAAGGGACATTCTACTCAGTTCAACACACACTATTGAGGGATTATCGTGCACGGGAGACCATGTACTAGAGACTGTGATGTATGGATGTACAAGGACTCTCTGAATCGCTGACTTACAGGGAGGAGGCATCAGCCATGATCCTGAGGCCCTCACACTATAAGACGGATAGACATGTAAACATTAATAACAATAGTCCGATTCTGGCAGCATGGTTAATTATGCTAACTTCTATCACTTGTTCCACATTTTGCTAGACACAGAAGGGCTAGAGAGAGTGAAAAAGAATGAACAAGTCATTATTTGCAGGTTGTACTATTATTTACTTAGAAAATCCAAGAAAATCTATAGATTATTAGAAAAAATATTTATCAAGCTTATTTTATACAGATCAACATAAAAAGCAATTGCTGGGTGCCTGGGTGGCTCAGTCAGTTAAATGTCTGGCTCTTGATTTTCGCCCCGGTTGTGATCTCACAGTTCATGGGATTGAGCCCCATGTCAGCTCTGTGCTGATAGTGCGCAGTCTGTTTGGGATTCTCTGTCTCCCTTTCTTTCTCTAAATAAACAAACAGAGGAAAAAGCTATTTCTTTCCTATGTACCAGTTACAACTAATTAGAATACAAGTTTCTAAAATATTTTTATTAAAAAAAATGTTTTAATGTTTATTTTTGAGAGAGAGAGAGAGAGAGAGAGAGAGCATGAGCAGGGAAGGGGCAGAGAGAGAAGGAGACACAGAATCCAAAGCTGACTCTTAGGCTCTGAGCTGTCAGCACAGAGCCCTGCGCGGGGCTCGAACTCACAAGCCGTGAGGTCATGACCTGAGCTGAAGTCAGGTGCTTACCTGACTGAGCCACCCAGGCATCCCCAATTTTCTAATAGGAAAATAAATCTTTCCAAAAAATATGCAATGCCTCCTTAGAGAAAAATGTCAAAAAATTTGGGCAGGACATATAAGCATGACATGAATAAAAAGATATACTATGTTTAAATATTAAGGGATTAAAGAGTAAGCACTTAGTAAATATTGATATGTGGTTGAATGAGTTCATTAATGTTGGAAAGGACCATATCTTAGTCCTTTGTTTCGGTATCTTTTCTTCACATAGCACCGGAATAGTACCTGGCACACAGTAGGGACTCAAGATTATTGAAAGGAAGAAAACAAAGGAAGGAGAGGCAAGGAGGAAAGGATGAATAACTTAAAAAAATTTTTTTAATGTTTATTTATTTTTTGAGACAATGCAAGAGACAGAGTGCAAGCAGCGAAGGGGCAGACAGAGGGAGACACTGAATCTGAAGCGGGTTCCAGGCTCTGAGCTGTCAGCCCAGAGCCTGATGCAGGGCTCGAACTCACGAACCGTGAGATCATGACCTAAGCCAAAGTCGGACGCTTGACTGACTGAGCCACTCAGGTGCCCCAGGATGAATAACTTTAAATGAAAGGGTGGAATTGGGTCAAAAAAGTTAAACATTTTGAATTCTTTGTATTCTATTACAATTTTACATTTGCAAACATCTACTTGCTTCACTGTGATAATGTGTGTTTGTACAGTCATCTGTAGTTTACAAAGCTGTTTCATTTCATGTTTTCATGTAGTTCACAAAGCAACTGTGAAAAACCAGCATCATCACTGGGAAATCTGGAGGTTCTCTAAGTCTTAGATCAGAAATAACCTGGCTATTACTCAGATCCAAGTTTTCTGACTTCAGGGGCCGTGACTTAGTATACAAATGCCAGCCTCAATGGACAGCGAGTTAGATGTGTGGGTTATGGATTGTTGCCCTAACTGAGACACTTTTGAGAGTGGAAGTAGGCACCATTCATTGCCCTGGCGCAACAAGTGTAAATTAGGATGGTCTGGGCACATCTGAGATGAAGTCACCCTAACTGGATGAAAACTGGGTGTAAGTTAATCCTCCTTCTGGGCAGCACAGGTCAAAAGATCTTTACCAAGTTATGGAGATTGTAAATGCTGCCCCTGGCTACGTTTAATGAGTTTTGATCCAAGTCAATAGTAAATAACTTAATAAAGAGGAGCTTAGAATTAAAGTTTGCTTTTTGTAAGAGGAATGCCACCTGCTTGGAGAGGTTAATATGCCGCATGTGGGGCAAAGTTAAGCGTCATTCTTCCTTTTGGCCTTCTAACCCCAAATGACACTTCTTGTTCATATGTCCAACACAGTGTGAGTAAGCTAACATTGGGAGCTGACTGTAATTTTATCTTTCTTCTTGAAGTCTTTAATAATGTGAACATAATGAATGGATCTGTGAGTAAACTCATTACTAGGAACAGTCAATACTTGTTTTCCTGTGAAGCTTTTGGTGATTGCATTAACTGAATAGAGGGTTTTCTTTAACTGCAAATCTTTCAATACATAGTATTAGCAATTTTAAGTTAGAGGTCACTAACTTGTAAAGATGTTGAACTTAGTTTTTTTTTTTAAAACCACGTTCCATTTCTGCAAATAAACAAGAAAATTTCAACTTAAAATAGAAGGCTGAATCAATTGCTCAATTACATGTTTTAAAGTAACCCGCTAGCTCTCTAACAGGTGAAACTCTTAACATTGTAAGTATATAAAGCATCAAATATGCAGATTTAATACAAAAACATTAATATTATGTGGTTGATCCTCTTCAACATTTCTATGCTTAATTTTAAATCTTTCTGAGGGTAACGTTTATTTCCAACTAAGAAAAAAATTACGTCGCCTCAAGTAATTTGGGAAGATACTATTTAGTCAAATGAGATTATATATAATGACCAGAGATATTAGCTGAAGTGCTGACTGTATTCTTGTCTGAAGTACCAATGAGTAATTTCACTTGGTTAAATACTTAGAAGCAGATTTTCTGGGTTGGATGGTAAATGTGCATTTAGCTTTCTAATAAACTCATTTTATTTTCCGAAGTGGCTATACCATTTTGCATTCCCACCAGCAATGTAAGACAGTCCCAGTTCAGCATGCTTAATAGTACAAGAAATTGTTAGTTTTTAAAGTTTAGCCTTTTTAATAGGTATGTAGTGATATCTCATTGTAGATTTAATATGCATTTACCCTAATGAATAATGATGTTGAGAATATTTTTATAGACTTACTTATCATATCTGTGTCTTCAGTTAGGTGTTTAGCAAACCTTTGGCTCATTTCTTTATTGGGTTGTTTGACTCATTAATATTGAATTTTGAAAATAATTTTGTCCTGGGCTTGTCTTTTCATTTTCTTAAGAGCATCTTTGGAAGAACAGAAATTTTAGATTTTGATGAAGTTTAATTAATCAATTTTTTTGATAGATCATGTTTTTGGTACCATCTCAGAAGGCTTTGCCAAACCTAAAGCTGTGAGATTTTCTCCTATGTTTTAGAAGTTTTATACTTTTAAGGTTTAGATTTAGGTATATGGTCTATATGAATTAATTTTTTGCATAGGGAATGACTTATGAATCGAGGTTCTTTTTTTATTTTTATTTTTTGTATATAGATATCCAATTGTTCCAGCACCATCTGTTGAAAAGGCTATCTTTCTCCTTGAATTGCCTTTGTGTATTTATAAAGAATAAATCAACATATGTGCGAGTCTGCTTCTGGACTCTACAATCTGTTCCATTGATTTTTTTATGACTACCATTTCACCAATACCACACTGTCTTGACTAATGTATTTCTATGTATGATAAATGTATAATGTAATATATTTCTATGACTATATCTGAAAATCAGATAGTATGTTAGGTTTCACAAAAAGTCATGCTGGGATTTAAAAAAAATGTTTATTTATTTTTGAGAGTGGGAGAGAGAATCCCAAGCAGGCTCCATGCTGTCAGTGCAGAGGCTGAACTCAGGAACTGTAAGATCAGAACCTGAGCCAAAATCAAAAGCAGGATGTTCAGCCAGCTGAGCCACCCAGGTGCCCCCATGCTGGAATTTTTATTGGAATTGCAGTGAATCTGTAGATTGGTTTGTGTAGAATTGACATCTTAACAATATGGAGTCTTCTGATCTATGAACATGGTTTGTCTCTCCATTTATTTAGGTCCTCTTTGATCTCTTTCACTAGTATTTTGTTTTCAGTGTATAAAGCTAGTACATATTATATTTATCCCTAAGTATTTTATGTTTTTTATGTTTTTAATTTTTTAAAATTTCCATTTCCCATGTTTCATTGCTAGTATATAGAAATAGGATTTTTTAAAATCTGACTTTTGTGAGTTTGAGATGTCTTCCAGACTACACTCAAATTTAATAGTTCACTCGAAGGACTCACAGAACTCAGCAATATTGTCACAGTTATGGTTTATTACAGCAAAAGGATATAGATTAAATTCAGCAGTGGAAAAGGCTTATAGGGCAGGGGTCAGGAGAGATGGCGTGCAGAGTTTCAAGCTATCCTCTCCCAGTGGAGTTGTGTGGACAACATTTATTTTTTCCAGCCACAGTATGTTATAATATGCTCACGCAAGCCAGAATTCTTAGTGGAGATTGACCAGGTAGACACAGCTTAACCCTGTGGGGCTAATGTCGTCTCCAGCCCTTCTAGAGTTGGGGATGATTCCATGTGACTCAAGACTCCCACCAAAAATCACATTGTTAGCCCAGACCACCTGATGTGGTAGAAGGCCCTCACCGTAAGTCATAGAGTTAGCCTAGACTATCTGGCTTGGCCTATGACCCCAAGTAATCAAAGACCCTTCTATCAGGCAGAACATTCCAGAGGTTTAGAGGTTACCTCCTAGGGGTCAGCCAAATTTTTCTTTAGGCAAAGTTAATTCTTGACTAGCTAATGATGTTGAGCATCTTTTCATATGTTTATCAGACATTTATATGTTTTCTTTGGAGAAATGTCTGTTGAGATCCTTTGTCCACTTATAATTGGGTTATTTATCATTTTATCATCGAGTTGTAGGAATTTAATACATTCTAGATACAGGTCTTCTCTCAGATAAATGGTTGGCATTCTGTGTGCTGGTGTTGTCTTTTTACTTTCTTGGTGATGCCCTTGAAAACATAAAAGTGTTTAATTTTGGTGAAGTCAAATTATGTTTTCTTTTATTTTTTGTATGTAAAAAAATTTAAATATCATTTCTTTAATAGGTAGAGGACTCTTTGAGTAATCTGATCTTGAATGAGCTTTGTCAGTTTGTGTTTTTCAAGGAATTTTTTTGTTTCATCTAAATTATAAAATTTATGAATCTAGAATTGTTTGTTGGATTTCCTTATTATTTGCTTAATGCCTGTAGGTATAGAGTGATACCCTCTTTTCTCCCCCTTTCTTTTAGTTCAGTCTGTGTAAGGTCTATCTATCTATCTATCTATCTATCTATCTATCTATCTATATATTTTTTTTTTGCCATAAAACTAATAGGGAGTTTCCCTTTGCTTCCATATAAATTTAGCTTGGTCTTTTTGAGATAATCAGGTTTTGTTTTTCTTTTTTTCTTTTCTTTTCTTCTTTTTTTTTTTTTTGGTATTGAATAGCAGAACAGATCCAAATTAAGAGATAAAGAACTACTCATATAGTTTCAAAACTGAAGTTGATAGTACATTTGTATCCAATCTGAGTAACTCTCCACAGCTTGAGTTTTTAGATCTCAAATGCTAGTATCTAGTGTAAATGCCTGACATTAAGCTTTTGTTTGCTGAGGCATCAAAGGATATCCGTCTTGAATAAACATGTTGTCAGCTGTATGACACAGTTACCAGCAAAACAACCAGACGAGGGAGTGGGCTCCCCGCCCCACACACCCATGAAGTTCCCTATTACAGAAAGTCCTGGCTCACCTAGATAACTGATTTTGTGAGTCTCCTGTCCAACATCCTAATTCCTGCTCTTATGCTCTTAATGCTTTAAATTAGCCAATGAACCCATGACACCCTAGACATTCTACACTCAGACTCTAATAAAGGCCTCAGATCCATGCTCTCTTTCTCTACCCATGATCTTGGTTTGGCCTTTGGGTGTGCTGTACCCTCCAGGACTTGTAGCTACAAAATCTTCTTCCTCAAAGTTCCGTGAAGGCTTTTGCTGATGTGTGTCTTTCATTCATAAGAATCTCAAGGGTTGGTCCAGCCACAGCATTGGCTCCACTGGGGAAAATGTCTGTGGGGCTCACGAGGAGTAATACAAGTCCAGGCGAGTGCCTCAGGCATTCCTAGCCTAGAGCATCACCATCAACAGGTTAGAACAGATACAGCATTGGGTAGAGCTGTATAGTATTATACAGCCTATATTATATGAATGCCTGTAGAATTCGGGCTTATAAAACTTGCATGGCAAACAAACTGAAATGGGACAACAGTGTGATACTGCTTGCCTGCAGAGGGCCAGGTATAACTGCAAACATATTCTTCATGGTGATCACTCTGATCCATGAGATTGGAACTGTGGTAGTAACAACATTCTTTCATCCAAGAAAGCACAGTGCAGAGAACAACTTTGATAACTGTACATAATCCCTAAATCTCAAATTTAGATGAAAAAATTTAAGAAATTAATCCACACTGAGGGACACATTAGGATGATACTGGAGGGAAAGTCTTTCTGTGAGCTTCTGGAGGGTGCTTTAGCTCTCTTACCTCCCAGAGTCACCATAGTAGTAGAGTTGGACCCTTAAACAATGCAGGGGTTAGGGGCATTGACCCCCATGTAGTTGGAAATCTGCTTATAACTTTGACTTCCCCCCAAATTAACTACCAATTAAGTAGTTAAGTAGCCTGATCTTGACCAGAAATAACATAAACAGCCAATGAACACTTATTTTTTGTCATATATATTACATACTGTATTATTATAATAAGGTAATGCTAAATAACAAAAATTCTGCTGAATAAATTTTAAAGATCAAATTAATCAATTCATGAATCAGGCATCATCCCATCTAGCAAGTAGAGGGGAGCTCCAAAGGGTTATAGAAAAGGAGAAGTTTTTAAAGATAGATGAATGGAAAAGAGGAAATTATTTGCAGTGGATCTATTGTTTTTTATTTGGCAAAGTTGCCCTCTCAAAGGGAATGGCATATCAGTAAATTTCCTAGTGCTAACCAGGAAATTCCCATGTTGACTGGTTAAAGGTTACATTTCTGAGGGGTTAAAATTACAGTTAGGGTAGGGACCAGGCTAGTCTTGGTTTATGGACTTGAAGCCTTAACTTAAGTGGCATCAATTTGGGCCTGTGGTTTAAGCTAGAGAAAGGAGAATGTTAAGAAAATCATAAGGAAGAAAAAATACATTTACAGTACTGTATGGTATTTTTTTGAAAATAATCCACATATAAGTGGACCTTTGTAGTTCTAAACCATGTTTCAAGGGCAAACTGTACCTTCATTTATTCCTTCTTGAATGTTCTTCCTTTCTTTATGTAGATCCAAGTTTCTGGCCTACACTGTCATTTTTCTTCTCTCTGAAGAAACATTTCTTTCAAAGCAGATCTTCTGCTGACAAAATCCCTCAGTTTTTGTTGATCAGGTAAGTCTTTATGTCTCCTTCACTTTTGAAGGATAAAAATATATCTGTTTTGCTAGATACAGAATTCTAGGGTGGTGATTGTTTTTCGCTCAAGACTTCAATTAAATGTATCACCACACTTTCATCTTGTTTATGTGATTTTAAATGAAGTCAGTGTAATTCTTATCCTTGTTCTTCTAAAGGTAAAGTGTTCCCCCACCCATTCTATCTTCTTCCAAGATTTACTCTTTGTCTTTGATTTTCTGCAGTTTGGATATGATATGCCTGTGTGTAGATTTTTTTGGTATTTATCATGCTTGGTATTCTCTGAGCTCCCTGAATCTTTGATCTCATAACCAAGAAGAGGTTAAGAAGACATGATGACTAAATTTAACATAATATTCTGGTTAGGATCTTGAGAACAGAAAAAAGGTATTAGGCAAAAAAGGAATATGAATAAAGCATGGGCTTTAGTTAATATTCAAGTATGAATAGGGGTGCCTGGTTGTCTCAGTCAGTTAAGTGTCCGACTTCGGCTCAGGTCATGATCTCGCATTTTGTGGGTTCAAGCCCTGCATAAGGCTCTGTGCTGACAGCTTGGAGCCTGAAGCCTGGAGCCTGAAGCCTACTTCTGATTCTGTGTCTCCCTCTCTCTCTTCCCCTCCCCCACCGGTGCTCTGTCTCTCAAAGATAAACATTAAAAAAATTTTTTTTAATCATGTATTAACATTGTTACAAATTGTCACAAATGAACCATACTAATAATGTAAGATGTTAATAACAGAAAATTTGGTCTGGGGTATATGAAAACAATCTGTATTATCTTAACAAACTTTCTGTGGATCTAAAATTATTCTAAAGTAAAAAGCTTGCTAAAATAGTGGATGGCATAGGAAGAGTAATAGTTTTGTCTTGCAAACCAGGAGAAAAGAGAGTTGGAGCAAATTCACAAAGTACTAGGACCTGTATTCCTCTCTGCTATGGGAGGAAGGAGATGACATTTGTTTGAGGGAAGGGCTAAGCCAAATTGGGATATCCAGCTTGTTTCTGCTCTGCTGTCTCATGGCTCTTCCTGGGAAGAAAAATAGCTTCACAGAGCCATGTGTACCAGAAGATTAGATTTGACAGTTTCTTGGTGCAGGGGGTGGTGGTGTGCAAACTCAAATGCCCATAGCATCCAGTTAGGTGGTTTAAATGACTAAAGGAAGCTGGGTATAAGAACTGTAGGAGGGCCCGGAAATGCAGCAAATAGGAGAGGCAAGCCTTACACGAAAGAGCAGCTGCTGCTCAGTGCTGGCCAACTTTTGCTCTGCAGCAGGGCCAGTTCAGATGCCTTATTTACTGATATTTCAAATGAAGCTGGGAATCCAGGTGAAAAAACATTACATGTAATAGTCTACTTTTAAAACATTGGTGACTTTTTCAGAAATTTTTTTTGTAAAGCATTATGCATACCCCAACTATACTGAAAGAAATATTTCTGTGGACATGGTCTATAACCTGAGCTCTGATGAGCCAGGTGGACCAATCTAGGGGAGCCAGAGCTTTGTGTAAAGTGCGAAGACAGTCTGGGTCCTGGGCTCTCACAAGAGCTCTGCTCTCCTTCTCGACAGTTTCGATAATACAGAGAATAGCTGTATGGCATCCCTGGCAAGTGGCATGAGCAAAAAGTCAAGGCTTAGAACATCACAGGGTATGTCTAGGAGATCGGATGATTGAAGATTCATGAAGAGGGGAAATTGTTGGCTTAGAAAGTTGGGTTGGAGCTAGATTATGGTGGTCCTGGGCATTTGGACACTATGCTATTGGCAACACGTGACTAATCTCTGGCTTCTCTTGAAAGAGCCCAAGGTGGAAATCAGAAACTAGAATGAGAAATTGGCCATCCACACCTGGACTTCCCAGCCAGAAGGAGAAAGGCAGAGTAAATGAGTGTACTGAGTCTAGTTAGAAAAATTGGATTCAGGTGAAAGAGACCATTCCTAATAAGCAGCCAGAGAGTGTTTATGCATATACCCTTGTGTAGTTGTTTGATACATACACAGCCTTTCTAACTGAGCTAGGTGGGCCTGTTTGGGCTCATCAGAACAGCTCCCATGGGCACCCCAGCTTTGTACCAATAAGGAGGGTTAGATTCATCCTCATTCTCTTTCCTGTCTTAGTGCCTCTTTACCCACCCCCACCCCCCAAGGATTATTACACTGATCCAGAGCTTTTGAAATGGAGAAACCTATGGCTGACCTGTGCACACAGCACACAGCAGTGATATTTAATGTGAGATTAGATCAGAGTCAGCCAGGAAGCTTTCTTAGGTATGGGACACAGCCAGCAAAATGAAAAAGGTTTATCTACGGGGGAGTTTTTCCCTCTCTGCCTGGCTGTCCTTTCTCACCCTTCTTTCTCACTCTCCTTTAGGCATCCTTTCCCCCAAAAAACATAGTCCATAATGTCTGTTTGAATTGCTTCAAATTCCACTAGGCCACTAGATGAACACATTCCTCCCTAAACAATAGCATTATATTTCAAACTCCTTTTGTTCTAATCCTGGCATTTTAATAGCCCACAAGAGGCTGCAGTAACTACCCTCACCTTACCACCATCACCAAGGAGATCAAATATCATTTCTAGGATTTATTATAAACCCCCTGTGGTGAAAGCAGGAACCAGATTTCAAGAAACTGCCAGTTACTTATTTTAAGTAGGATATTGCTAATGGTTGGCTGGTCCTTTTAACAATGAGTTAAAGTTCGTGTTTTTGTTACTTCTATCCATTGGTTCTAGTTCTGTACAACGACACAAATCAGAGTAGCTCTAATATAATCATAATTATATGAAAGAGCATTTCTTAATAACAGAAACTATCAGCGACATTGAAAAAGTTGTTATATAGTGTAAATCCCTACTGGGACCCTGTCCAATCCCTGGTCCCTTCCCAACAAAGCAAACAGAGGGAAATTTCTTTTCCCTCAAATAGAGGGAAATTTGCTTATGACTTTGCCACTAAGATTTATAATGAAAACTTTTTTTATGTGTATATTGTAGGAATGAAACTTTATGTGAAAGCTTAAACAATGACCATTTTTGATATCCAAATGTGTGTTTTTTCTATCCAAACAATAGCATGGGGAAAGGTCCTACTCTTATTTCAAAAATGTCCAAAATTGTTTTATAATAAGTAATTTTCAACATTTATCGAGGACTATTTGAAAATTTTTAATGTTTCTTTATTTTGAGAGAGGCATATAGCATGAATGGGGGAAGGGCAGAGAGAGAGAGGGAGAGAGAGAATCCCAAGCAGGCTTCACACTGTCAGCACAGAGCCCAGTGTGGGGCCCAAACTTTGAGATGATGACCCAAGCTGAAACCAAGAGTTGGACTCGCGACTGAGCCAACCAGGTGTCCCAGTCAAGGACTATTTGAAGTCAAGCATGGTGAATAAAGTGGATGTTTGGGACACGTGATAATCATTTGGGGAGGGGGCAGTAAACAGGCCTGAGTAGCAATCAGGACAGTCTTCCTTAATGAAGTTCAAAAACAACTTCTGAAGGGATTTCACACAGGGGAGCTCCAAAGGTGTTCTTGTAAATGGCAGTAAAGAAAGACAATACTCATGATGACTGGTAATCAAGTAATGCTGGATTAATGAACTATTTATTTTATATCAAACTTCCTTTGCTCATATAAAAGTTTCTATTTATTTATTGTTTTGGTCACCCTTGATTTGCCTCTGTGTGAGGAGAACCATGATTAAGGTAGGATCCATTCATTTATTCAGTGACTGCTTATTGAGCACCTTTTTTATGCCAGGCACTAAGGGTAAGATGAACAACACTGTGGGTTTGGTGCCTGCTTTCATGGATCTATGGTAAGAATGGGGTTTAAGATCAGGGAATGGAAAAACAAAAAACAAATCTTCAAGGCAAACCAACTGGAAACCACTGCTATCAGTTAAACATGCCCACATTTTGAGTTAAATTTTTACTTTTTCTCCAAAACATTATCTTGACAACATTATAGTCCTAGGAAGTATTAGGGAGTGCAGTAATGAGACTGTGGTAGGTCTTATGCCTTTATAATGTTTACATTTCTTGTGACCTTTGTGCACGAATGTTTTTGCCCATGTGGCCAGTCAAAAAATGATCTGGTTGACCTGTTTTTCCAAAAGACCTTTGATCAAACCTTTGATGAACAAACAGAGAATCATGTTTTCAAAAAGGACCTACCTACAAAGTTCTATAGTGTCATAATTTTTAAGTACGAAATGTGGACTAAAGTTGAAAAAAAAGCAGTAGTAAGGGACTGAGTTAAACTTTTAACTTTCAGAGGAGACTTACCAGAGTAAAAATTTAACATTGAGTTATCTTTCTTTGATTTACTGTCATAAAAAGTTAGCATACACTAGGGGCGCCTGGGTGGCTCACTTGATTAAGTGTCTGACTTTGGCTCATGTCATGATCTCATGGTTTGTAAGTTCAAGCCCCACATCAGGTTCTGTGTGGACAGGCCAGAGCCTGGAGCCTGCTTTGGATTCTGTCTCTCTCTCTCTCTCTCTCTCTCTGCCCTTCCCTGCTCACTCTCTCTCTCTCTCAAAAATATATAGACATTAAAAAATAAAAAAAAAAAGAGAATACACTCATTCATTCACCAAATATTTATTGAGCACCTAATGTATGCCAAACACTATCCTAAATATTGAGACACAATAGAAAAGAAGATAGAACTGGTATGTTACAGTTTAATACATAACTGCAAATTTTGAGGAGATACAGAAGAAAACTGGGAGAGAACACAGAGACCTAATGCAGGGTAGACAGGGAAGGCTCTCTGAGGAAGTGATGCCTTTAAGCAGAGACCTTGGATGAGTAGAAAATAATCTGGTCAAGGGTGAGGGGAAGAGATTTCCAAGCAAGAGGAGCTGCATGTAGAACAGAGTATATTGTGACTTTAATACATTTCATATTGTGAAAATTTTCCAAAGTTCAAAATAGAAATTCAGCATCCCATGATATTAGCAAATCTCGTCACTTTACTTTAGACTGGCCAGAAATATGTCAGGAAGAAAACTTCAAAGAGGTGGATTTCATTTTTCTGGCTTGTAAACAAAATGCTTAAAAAACACTTTCCCAACACTTGAGGTTAGTTTATAATTACCCTTTTTCATCACCCCGGATAAATTTCCAGACTTTAGTAACATAATAAAACCTTTTTTTCCCCTGCCTTTGTAAATAAATAAGCTGCAGTGAAATCTGGTTCAAAAGGTAAAGCAAAGAGCATCCCAGGTCTTCCAAACATCATGTAAATTTGAGCTACTATCAGACATTCATTAAAAAAAAAGAAGAAAATCAGTTCACCAATGGCATGCTATTGTGAGGAAGTAAAAGGAAGCAACTCAGACCAGACACTGTGATTCATTAACAGGGCTGTCATTTGGGAAAAGGGGTGAAGGGTGCAACGTGGCCAAAGAAATTAACAATCAGTCACTCATTATTCTTTTTTTTTTAACTTAATTTTATTTTTTTAAATTTACATAGAAATTAGTTAGCATATAGTGCAACAATGATTCCAGGAGTAGACTCCTTAATTCCCCTTACCCATTTAGCCCATCCCCCCTCTCACACCCCCTCCAGTAACTCTCAGTTTGTTCTCCATATTTTTGAGTCTCTTCTGTTTTGTCCCCCTCCCTGTTTTTATATTTTTTGTTTCCCTTCCCTTATGTTCATCTGTTTTGTCTCTTAAAGTACTCATATGACTGAAGTCATATGATTTTTGTCTTTTTCTGACTAATTTCACTTAACATAATACCCTCCAGGTCCATCCATGTAGTTGCAAATGGCAAAATTTCATTCTTTTTGATTGCCGAGTAATACTCCATTTATATATATACCACATCTTCTTTATCCATTCATCCATCGATGGACATTTGGGCTTTTTCCATACTTTGGCTATTGTTGATAGCGCTGCTATAAACTTGGGGGTGCATGTGTTCCTTCAAAACAGCACACCTGTATCCTGTGGATAAATGCCTGGCAGTGCAATTGCTGGGTCATAGGGTAGTTCTATTTTTAATTTTTTTGAGGAACCTCCATACTGTTTTCCAGAGTGGATGCACCAGCTTGCATTCCCACCAATAATGCAAAAGAGATCCTCTTTCTCTGCATCTTCACCAACATCTGTTGTTGCCTGAGTTGTTAATGTTAGCCATTCTGAGAGGTGTGAGGTGGTATCTCATTGTGGTTTTGATTTGTATTTCCCTGTTGATGAGTGATGTTGATGAGCATTTTTTCATGTGTCGGTTGGCCATCTGGATGTCTTCTTTGGAGAAGTGTCTATTCATGTCTTTTGCCCATTTCTTCACTGGATTATTATTTTTTTGGGGGGTATTGAGTTTGATAAGTTCTTTATAGATTTTGGATACTAACGCTTTATCTGATATGTTATTTGCAAATATCTTCTCCCATTCTGTCGGTTGCCTTTTAGTTTTGCTGATTGTTTCCTTCTCTGTGCAGAAACTTTTTATTTTGATGAGGTCCCAGTAGTTCATTTTTGCTTTTGTTTCCCTTGCCTCCGGAGACATATTGAGTAAGAAGTTTCTGCGGCCAAGATCAAAGAGGTTTTTGCCTGCTTTCTCCTAGAGGATTTTGATGGCTTCCTATCTTATATTTAGCTCTTTCATCCATTTTGAGTCTATTTTTGTGTATGGTGTAAGAAAGTGGTCCAGGTTCATTGTTCTGCATGTCGCTGTCCAGTTTTCCTAGCACCACTTGCTGAAGAGACTGTCTTTATTCCATTGGATATTCTTTCCTGCTTTGTCAAAGATTAGTTGGCCATATGTTTGTAGGTCCATTTCTGGGTTCTCTATTCTGTTCCATTGATCTAAGTGTCTGTTCTTGTGCCAGTACCATGCTATCTTGATGATTACAGCTTTGTAGTATAGCTTGAAGTCTGGGATTGTGATGCGTCCTGCTTTGGTTTTCTTTTTCAAGATTGCTTTGTCTTTTCAGGGTCTTTTCTGGTTCCATACAAATTTTAGGATTGTTTTTCTAGCTCTGTGAAGAGTGCTGATGTTATTTTGATAGGGATTGCATTGAATATGTAGATTGCTTTGGGTAGTATTGACATTTTAACAATATTTGTTCTTCCTATCCAGGAGCATGGAATCTTTTTCCATTTTTTGTGTCTTCTTCAATTTCTTTCATAAGCTTTCTATAGTTTTCAGTATATAGATTTTTCACCTCTTTGGTTAGATTTATTCCTAGGTATTTTATGTTTTTTGGTGCAACTGTAAATAGGATCGATTCCTTGATTTCTCTTTCTGTTGCTTCATTGTTGGTGTACAGGAATGCAACCGATTTCTGTGTGTTGATTTTATATCCTGCAACTTTGCTGAATTCATGAATCAGTTCTAGCAGTTTTTTGGTGGAATCTTTAGGGTTTTCCATATAGAGTACCATGTCATCTGCCAAGAGTGAAAGTCTGATCTCCTCCTGGCCGATTTGGATGCCTTTTATTTCTTTGTGTTGTCTGATTGCAGAGGCTAAAACTTCAAATACTATGTTGAATAACAGTGGTGACAGTGGACATCTCTGTCTTGTTCCTGATCTTAGGGGGAAGGCTCTCAGTTTTTCCCCGTTGAGGATGATATTAGTGTTGGGTCATTCATATATGGCTTTTATGATCTCCAGGTATGATCCTTCTATCCCTACTTTCTTGAGGGTTTTTATCAAGAAAGGATGCTGTATTTTGTCAAATGCTTTCTCTGCATCTATTGAGATTCAGTCATTCATTCTTTCCATTTCTATTGTCCCCTGTTCAATGAACTCTAGTCTTCTGGATCTTTTTGTGATGACTATAAATAAAACATGTATGGGGCACCTGTGTGGCTCAGTTGGTTAAGTGTCCAACTCTTGATTTCAGCTCAGGTCATGATCTCATGGTTTGTGAGTTCAAGCCCTGCATTGGGCTCTGCGCTGACAGCGTGGAGCCTGCTTGGGATTCTTTCTCTGCTCCTCCCTGCTCTCTCTCTCTCCCTCTCTCTCTCTCTCTCTCTCTCTCTCTCTCTCTCTCTCAAAATAAGTAAACATTAAAAAAATAAAACATATATGATTACTGATGCCAAAGTCACCTGCTTAACAATATGAAGGGCCTGCCAACCTGGGATTACAAATTGTTCTTTGCTTTGATAGGCTTTTATAAAGGGCATGTCCTTGAACCCGCTGGGGAGTGGGTAAGATGCTGAGGTGTCTCCATGCACACTCACCCACTGTTGCATTTCAACACATGGCTCCCATGGCTGGTTGGTCAGCACATTTTGTAGATGAAAAGAAGCACATAAGTTCGTATGTAGTATCTCAACTTTTAAAGGGATCTCAGAGAGCATTTAATGTTAAAACTCATCTAATGTAGTGCAGTATTTTCCTAAAGTGCATGTATAAATTTGACTAACTGCCCTCAGTTCACTATTTCACGAGGAAGCTAATTCTCTTTCCAGCAGCTGCCATTTTAAAAGTTTCTCCCTAATATCAAGGTAAAGTCCATTTTCCATAATTCCATGAGGAGCAGTAATAATACTATCTCATGAACACTTCTAGATAGCAGAGCTGGGCCAAGAGGCTTCCCATGCCTTGTTTCTAGTGCTCCCAGCAGTAGTGGCCGGAAGGATCCTCCTGAGCATTTTAGAGATGGGGAAACATATGGTCACATGGGCAAGACAGGTGGATCCAGTCGGGCTAAATCCAGTGCCTAGGCCCCTTCCTCAACACCATGGTAGTTCTGATTTCAGAATAGTGTATTTGAAGGCATCTCATAAACTCTTTTTGGCTTCCTTATTCATACTTCATGTGCTGCTTTCCATTGCTCTCAGGATAAACCATGACTAGATCTTTATAAAAGGTATATATGGATGAATCTAAAAGTTATACATGCCCAGAAAACTGCACATAGTACTCCAGTTGACATGTGAGTTTTGCAAAGAGACTTCCTTTATTGAGTCTTTTATTAATGGCATTTATATGTATGTATGTATGTATGTATGTATGTATGTATGTATATTTTTAGAGAGAGTGCAAGTGGGGGAGAAGCACAGAGGGAGAGAGAGAGAATCTTTAGCAGGCTCCATACTCAGTGCAGAGAATGGCATTTATTTTTAAAAGTAACAGTAGGGGCTCCTGGGTGGCTCAGTTGGTTAAGCATCTGACTTTGGCTCAGGTCATGATCTCATGGCTCAAGAGTTTGAGCCCTGCATCGGGCTCTGTGCTGACAGCTCAGAGCCTGAAGCCTGCTTCAGATTCTGTCTTCCTCTCTCTCTGCCCCTCCCTCTCTCTCTCTCTCTCTCTCTCTCAAAAATAAATAAACATTAAATTTGTTTTTAAAAACTAACAGTGGCGTATTAGTTAAGATAGAGATGGAGGTAGGTTTAACCCCTGGCTTTAATACTGACAATTTGTTAAACTCTGGGCATTTTACTTCCCTGATTATTAGTTTTCTCAACTATATCATGAGGATGGTGATGATAATGATGCTTACTTTTTATAATTGTTGTGAGAATTGACATAATGCAGCTAAAAAACTTAGTCTGAGGCTCACAGCACTATATATATTCAATAAATGATAAACATTATTATTATTATTTCTTGCTTTGCAGTAAACCAAAATCCCTGTGACTGTTATCAAGCTAGGCTCTCCCTATACCATGTTTGTAAAGTTGAATCTTAGAGATATATATATATATATATATATATATATATATATATATATATGTATATATATATATATATATATATATGTTGAATTTCTTCATGGTTAAATTCTGGCCAATATTTCCAGCTTGAATCTTGTTTCTCTCATTTGATATATTAGTAATCCTTTCCAGTTTTGTGTTGCCTGAAAATTGGTAAACATATTTTCAGCATTTCATTAAAGTTGTTGCTAGAAGTGATTACACAGTGAAATTTATGTTCCCATTTAGTTAACTTATACTGTCCTATGTTTGTTCCCACTTACTTGCTTCCACTGTTCTCAGGATTTAATACATGTTCAACAGCTACATGTAGGATTTTCCCTGTGCCTTTTAAAAATCATACACTTGTTATATCCCCTCGTGATCCCCTGAGTTTTAAGCCGCCTCCGACCTATGATGCTGTAGGTCTCCCGATATTGACATAGCTGAATCTATTAACTAACTTCTAGAGTGGAAACCAGACACCTGGGGTTTGTACTAGCCTTTCCATCTACGCACTTTAAGCTCTCTGTGGCTCCATTTTTATACTTATAAACCTGAGCAAATATTTGCCTTTTCCTTCCTTTCAGTGCCATGGTGAAGATGAAATAAATAGTTGTAAAAGAACATTGCGTTCTTCAAAAAGCAGTGGCATACCATTTACAGATAAATTCCTCATCTAGTCACTATCAAAATAGCTAAACCACTAACTGTGGGCAGGAGAAGCCCCTGAACAGCAAGCTAGTGTGGATGACACCAAGCCTATGTGTTTGTCATCTGCGTTTCACTCGGGGACCCGGACTCATTTAAAGCTTCATTACACACATACGTTTGACAGGCTTGGCTCCTTCATTTCCTAGTCCATAGTCAAGTAGAGGTAGGTAAATTGAAAATTAGCTGGGGAGATAAATTGAAAGCCTTAAAGGGAGGCACGTTGAAGGTAGCAAGAAACAGATAATCCTTTTTAAAGAAAAAGAGAGGCAAAAGAGCTACACAAATTAGAAACTCGGAAGTACGGAAATCCAAGACCATTAAGTAAAGGGGAAAACCAGCCTTGAGCTGCTGAGTAGATTCCAAGAACATCACTGGATTATAATCTAGTACTGTCCGTGGTGTTCAACATGATCACTGATTTCTGTGTTGGACCTCTGTGTTTTCACGTGCCCAGCTTTCATTCTGCTCTCTTTTGGAAGCAGCACTGTGGCCTTTGGAAAACTCCTTTCTCATGTTGTACTCTGTCTCAGAAGACCCATCACCTAAAGTGTCCTCTCCTCTCCTGGACAAGGCTGAGTGTCTGGTCTAAGCAGATCAGTAGCTTTCGGACAGGAATTTGCATGTCAAGCAGGGTAACTCATAGCTTTTGGGGGTGCTTCATCCTGGGACCCTGAATAGATACTTTATTTTTCCTTCTACACAGACCCTGGGAACTGCAATGGTTCCTGACCTTTTCAAGATTGGTTATCTAATTTTCCTTTAATTTGGGGACTACTCTGAAACATTCCAATAAAATATTTAGCTTAAAGGTACTTTTACGCTGCTCACAGTTCGTGATCTCTAATCGACACAGATTCATTAAAGGAAAGGCTCAATTTTGTTCCATACGCAGTGTTTAAAAAGCCCCAGGTATTTGTAATAAAAATTTAAAATATTTCCATCTGACTCTGTTAAAATAAATTTTAAGTTATTTAGCATTAAATAGCCATTTTCATTCTAAAGAATTTTCTCATTTCCTAACCACACCAGATAAATGAGTTGTGATGGCATACAAATCCAAGAAAAGACTGCATTTTATTGTTAAGTTTGAGTATGTCTCGCTTAACTCTTTGTCTCAGCATGGTTCTGGTTAGCTCCTCATTAAAATGATGACTGATGTCATAAAAACAGCCTGAGGGTACATTTTAAATGGAAAACTTTCAGTTGTGGTTCAAATACTTTGAACGTTCAACAAGTATCTACAGCCACGTTCTGGGGTACAGCAGTGAGCAAGGTGGACACAGGCCCAGCGCTCATGGAGCTTGTGGTCAAATAGCCCAGTAAATGTATTCAGAATGAAAGGAAGAGTGGCCTTTGCTCCAAACAAGCTCATTGCCCAGGGCTCTGGCCATGTATTTCTCCTGCCTAGAAAATCTAATAGCTGACCTTTATCCACATCCTTTACGTATCTTCTCCCCATACATCCCATTCCTTTTTCAAGGTTAAGCCTCTTACAATAACAGTGATGATAGCTAAACATTTATTGCGCAGGATGCTAACCTCTTTATTTGGACTACATTATTACTCATGGTGCACTATGAGATATTTATGTATGACTCCGCAGTAATCTAATTGATGGGATTTTAGGAAGATATATATATATATATATGTATATGTATGTGTATATACATATATTTAAATTTAATATATATTATATGATTATAGTATATATTATATTTTAATATTATATATGTGTGTGTGTGTATACATATATATATATATACACAAATTAATTAATTAAAATATTGAATTCATTGTGCTCAGTTTACTGGGATTCTTTTGACCATAGAACCTGAAATATTAGGTGGGAAGGAAACAATTTGATATCTGCTGTGCATCAGAATTGCCTGGGGAAGGTTTTTTTTGTTTTGTTTTGTTTTGGTTTTTTTGGGAGAGAGAAAGAGAGAGAGAGAGAGAAAGAGCACACATGTAGGCAAGCAGGGGAGGGGCAGAGGGAGAGAGAAAGAGAGAATCTTATTTTTTCTTTCTATAATTTATTTATTTATTATAATTTACATCCAAGTTAGCGTATAGGGCAACAATGATTTCAGGAGTAGATTCCTTAAGGAATCCCCCCTCCCACAACCCCTCCAGTAACCCTCAGTTTGTTTTCCATATTTAAGAGTTTCTTATGTTTTGTCCCCCTCCCTGTTTTTATATTCTTTTTGCTTCCCTTATGTTCATCTGTTTTGTCTCTTAAAGTCCTTATATGAGTGACATAATATGATATTTGTCTTTCTATGACTGACTAATTTTGCTTAGCACAATACCCTCTAGTTCCATCTATGTAGTTGCAAATGGCAAGATTTCATTCTTTTTGATTGCCGAGTAATACTCCACTGTGTGTGTGTGTGTGTGTGTGTGTGTGTGTGTGTGTGTGTGTATACCACATCTTCTTTATCCATTCATCCATTGATGGACATTTGGGCTCTTTCCGTATTTTGGCTATTGTTGATAGTGCTGCTATAAAAACATTGGGGTGCATGTGTCCCTTTGAAACAGCATACCTGTATCCCTTGGATAAATACCTAGTAGTGCAATTGCTGGGCTGTAGGGTAGTTCTAGTTCTATTTTTAGTATTTTGAGTAACCTCCATACTGTTTTCCAGAGTGTCTGCACCAGTTTGCATTCCCACCAGCAGGGCGTAAGAGATCCTCTTTCTCCACATCCTGCGAATATCTGTTGTTGCCTGAGTTGTTAATGTTAGCCATTCTGAGAGGTGTGAGGTAGTTTTGATTTGTATTTGCCTGTTGATGAGTGATGGTTATGAGCATTTTTTCATGTGTCGGTTGGCCATCTGGATGTCTTCTTTGGAGAAGTGTCTATTCACGTCTTTTGCCTTCTTCACTGGATTATTTGTTTTTTGGGTGTTGAATTTAATAAGTTCTTTATAGATTTTGGATACTAACCATTTATCTGATATGTCGTTTGCAAATTATCTTCTCCCATTCTGTTGGTTGCCTTTTAGTTTTGCTGATTGTTTCCTTTGCTGTGAAGAAGCTTTTTATTTTGATGTGGTATCAATAGTTCATTTTTGCTTTTGTTTCCCTTGCCTCTGGAGATGTGTTGCGAGAGAAGTTGCTGCGGCTGAGGTCAAAGAAGTTGTTGCCTGCTTTCTCCTCTAGGATTTTAATGGCTTCCTGTCTTACGTTTAGGTCTTTCATCCATTTTGAGTTTATTTTTGTATGGTGTAAGAAAGTGGTCCAGGTTCATTTTTCTGCATGTCACTATCCAGTTTCCCCAGCATCATTTGCTGAAGAGACTGTCTTTATTGCATTGGATATTCTTTCCTGCTTTGTCAAAGATTAGTCAGCCATACGTTTGTGGATCCATTTCTGGGTTTTCTATTCTTTTCCATTGATCTGAGTGTCTGTTTTTGTGCCAGTAGAGAGAGAGAGAATCCATGCTTAGAGCAGAAACCAACCTGGGTCTTGATCCCATGACCCTGGGATCATGACCTAAGCCAAAATCAAGAGTCGGATGCTTAACCAACTGAGCCACCCAGGTGCCCCTGGGGGAGTTTATGAAAAATAGAAATGCCTAAGTACATCATTCTCAAAAATTACAATTAATTAAAAATACACAAGCATGCACATATAAAACACAGCACAAAAAATGACCCCAAATCCTACCTTCTTAAGATAATCACAAATAGTACTTTGTGTGTTTCCATTGGGTCTTTCTATTTTGTGGCTCTAAACTTTTAAACAAAATATTGGGGTAGACATAGCCTCATCATTGAGATCTTCTCTTTCCACCTTACTCCATTCCTTTCCCCATTATGCTTAAGTTTTCTCTAGAATTTCTGACCTTCTACTTGTTCATGACATCTTAATTCATTTATTTTTCTCCACCAGAGAAACCTATCTTCTCCTCCTATCCCCAACCCTCTAGAATATCAGTTTCAAAAGGACAGAGAGTTTTGTCTGCTTTGTTCATTGCAGTATCTACAGCCCTAGAAGTGTGCCTGGCACAGAGAGGATGTGGAAAATGAATGAATGAAATTGACAAAGTGCCCTTCAATAATGCTATACTATTTCCACTCCTACAAGAAGTTTAAGGCAGTGTCTGTGTCAGAGAAATATTTTGATGGGTAGGACTTGGAGGCACCACTTGAATGTTTCCTAGGATCTGTGGAGGGTATCGGGAATCAGGAGCTTACAACACGAAAACAAAGCGTGATGTCTGGGGCCACTGGGCCAACAGCAGATGCCATACACAACGGAAATGCCATGTTGAAGATCCCACCTGCCCTCGAACAGGCTCAACAGGAATATTTTTAAAAACATGTGCAGCTATTGGTTTCAGTACTTGAGCACCTAACTTGTCTACATAACAAATTTGGGAACTTGTTCAGGACTTTGTCCTGGTTCCTTTGGTTCACATCTTTCTACCATCCAGATGGCCTAATTCTTAAACTTTTTATGAGCAGAGTACTGCTTTCAGTGCTATTTCGTCATTTCTCACAGCTCTCTATCCTTTAGAATAGCTTTTAAAGTTACTTGGGCCATTTTGGGTACAGGACATTGGATGACTGGTTTTGTGCACCTGAATAAATGGAAGCCTTCTTGGCATTATTAATGTTCAAAAATATGCAACCCACACTCATATTCTTCAGCTGGAGATTGTTTTGAAGTCATTTTTTAATCACTGAATTTCTAAATCAGAAAGTATATTTGAAAATAGAAATTTAGAACTAAATACAAAGAACAGCATGAAAGGCTTTTTATAAAAATTAAGAGGGGCAATGAAGTGTAGTGACAAGGCACCAGGGCCAAGGCCCAGGAAATCTGAGTCCCATGGGCTTCTCTGCCCATCGTTAGCCCTGCTAGTGCCCTACTTAGTTGGGAAATGAGGCTGCTCATCCTAATTCCCAAACTCTGTTATGGGAACTATAGATATGTGAATCATAGTGCAAACTGTAAATGTTTATTCAATTGAAAAGGCCATGCTAATCTTAAATACCGAAGAATGATGGTAGTTTAGTAGAAAGAGGGATTCTGAAGAATTCTGGAGTTTGTTTTCCCAAACTGTTTTGTATGGAACATCACTTCAGTGACGTGTTTAGTCAGCTTTTGATGACTGCTAACCTCAGTACCTCAGTGGCTTATCTCCCATACACATTTATTTTCATGCTCACTGTCTGCAGTTCAACCACAGTGAAGCTGGTCTAGGCTGGGCTCCACTGCATATTAGGCATCAAGGTTGTGGTCACTGTGTCTTGATTCCAAGCTACTGGTTGGGTTCAGATCTTCTCTATGTGTCTATCATTATTCTAGTACAAGTGGCTAACCCAGACAGGTTCTCCAGGCTGAGGCAGAAGTGTAACAGAGAAATAATCGGTGCCAGAACATCTAAGGCCTCTAATGTTCCATTGACCAAAGCAAGTCACATGTCCAAGTCCAATGTCAATGGGGTTGGGATGGATACTTTACCTACAGTGGGGGCAGAGGGAATGACTGTTTGCTAAATATTAATCCAAGCTTTCACAAATGTCTTTAAAAAATAGGAACATGCTTAAAAGAGCTTAGAAATGTCTTAGACGTTTCCAAAATACAATGCCTTATTAAAGGTTGTGAGGACTCTTGTTCTAAATAAAATCATTTGATTTTGCTTAGCATAGTGATAACCAAATTTATGTGACTGTAGTAACTTTTGCCTATACTTCACAAAACCCATTCATGTTTCATGACACTGGATTTGTGCCAAATACACTTTGGTAAATGCTGTTCTCAAGTTTGCATTTGAATGATTGTCAAGCGTACCAGCTCTGGATCAGATAGACCTTCCTTTGACTCTTGGCTCTGGAACTGTTTTTAAGTGTCTGGAATTCTTGTGGTAGACAGTAGTTTGCTGTAAAGTTGAGTTATGCTGCTGAGAAGTGGATGGTGGTACCACCTGTGCTAAAGTAGCGAAAGGAAAGAGGTGAGCTCTGACAGATTAGGCCAGGTAGGGTCTGGTTGAGAATTCTCATGATAGGTTCACAAACCTGGTAAAAATAAAAAAAATACTCTGCCATCATGGTCCTGACTTAGGTAATAGAGAAGATAAAGCCACATCCCGGTAGAAGAAATGATAAATATGCGATTTGTAAGATTATTTTTACCTCTTTTCATTCCCAAATATCTTTCACACCTATTTGATGATGCCTAGAATTCTGGTTGAAGCAACGTTCTACATTATAGAGCGAAGGAGAAGATTTTGATTTAATAATGAAGTATCGTATTATGTTGTAAAGTATAATTAGCCAATGAATTAGCCAACTGATTTAGGTTCCAGCTCAATTTGGAGAAGAGGAACAGAATGTTGGTAAAGAAAAGGACCCGGTAATTTGAAAGGAGAGTGTTAGCGTCTGAGTGTTTATGTGCCCCCCAAATTTATATGTTGAATGTCTATGTTACCCCAATGTGATGGTATTGGGAGGTGGGGCCTTTCAGAGGGGATGAGGATTAGATGGGATCATGAGGGTGGGACTCTCATGAATAGGATTGTGTCCTTATAAGTGTCACAAGAGGGTCTGTTTTCTCCTTCTCCCACATAGAGTCACAAGTAGAAGTGGCCGGTTTGTAACCCAGATGAAGGCCCTCAGCCGAACCTGACTATGCTGGCACCTGATCTCATACCCCCAGCCTCCAGAACTGTGAGATATAAATTCCTGTTGTTCATAAGCCACCCAGTCTATGGTATTTTGTTTTAGCGCTCTGAGCTAAGACAGAGGGAAAGGACCCCAGAGAGTCAGTAAGAAGGAAAAAAAGAAGGACGCACTGCAAAGACATATTTGGTCAGAGCCACTTGAGGACAAGTAGAACTTTGTATTAAGGTCCTTGTCCCAGGCCCCGTTCTACTTGGTGAGGTTTAAAGACCTGTGTTTATTTAATACAGACTTCTTACAAAGGATCTCTTTCCCCAGAGGATGTGCGAAGCAGCGTTGCTATAGTTTCCACAGAATCTCAGTATGTCAGAGCAGGCAGGATTTTGATGATTATGTATCTGAACACTACAATTTTACAAACGAGAAAATTAAGGCACAGCAAGGAAAGTAAAGCTCAGAATTATTCAGCTGGAAGAGATAGAAATGGACCTACCTCTCAGAGCTCACAGTTCAGGACACATTTAATAACAACTGCATTATTAAATAATAAGAGTGATAATGATAATGCCTACCATTGATGAAGCGTTCATTACAGCCAGGCATAATTCTAAGTACTTTATGTGCATGGTTTCTTTTATGCCTCATAATAACCCAATGAGGTAGGTATCTCCTTTATATAATAGGAGGGGCGCCTGGGTGACCCAGTTGGTTAAGTGTCTGACTCTTGGTTTCGGCTCAGGTCATGATCTCACAGTTTTGTGAGTTCAAGCCCCACGTTGGGCTCTGTGCTGGCAGCATGGAGCCTGCTTGGGATTCTCTCTCTCCCTTTCTCTCTGCCCCTCCCCCATGCATGCTGTCTCTCTCAAAATAAATAAAATTAAAACATTTTTTAAAATAAGAGGAGAACAGAGCACAGAGGGGCTAATAAATTTGCACCCAGGGTTACCTGTAGGTAAGTGACAGAGATAGGACACATCAGAAAGTAATTTTCAAAGCAACATCTGGCATACACCAGGTCTTTTTCCAGAAACATCCACCTGATGAAAGGGCAATACTGCATACCTCTTCATTCACTCAGACAAACAGAAAATGGGCTTAAAGGACATGTTTCTTGATCTTCCCTGTGTCCACCATCAAACTCAACCATCCTCTTCATGCCAGATGGACATGAAACTACAAATCCCCTGAAACAACTGGGGAGAGAGTAAAAGAAAATTAGTAGCCGCTACTGTATTCTAAACAGCTAACTCCCAGGAATATTGTCCTGAAGATTTGAGTTGAAAAGAAGAAACTCACTCTTAGTGGATGGGTACTTAATCAGTTCAGATGGCTTAAAGATAAAAAAATAAAAATTAAAAAAAATAATAAATAAATGCTCAGGAGAGTGGGATTGTGGAATTGTGTGAGCGGGCTATGTTCACCATGTAGAGCACAGGCAGTCCAGACAGAGGGAAGTTGACTAGGATTAGGAACTAGACTTTGGAATGAGAGCAGTGGCAGTGAATCTGCCCTTTGGTTGAAGATGTAAGAAAGGTAGCCAACATCCATACCAAGAGATGACAAGTAGGACCCAGGGGAGATCCACCCAGCCTATGCTATTGGAACCTGGAGCTTGAATAGGTCTTGCCTTGTTCAAGAAGTAGAGAAGAGAAAATCAATTAGAATGGTTTCTTGGGTGGAAAAAACTGCAAACAAAGAAAAAAAAGCAGTATCAGGAAGATTTGGAGGAAAGAGTACACATCTCAAAACAAGCTACTCTAGGATCCAGAGGACTATTTAAGAGATAGTTTGTCATCCTCAGAAAAATACAGGGAGATATGGTATCTGTGTGCCAGGAACAGAAGCACTTCGGACAGTGAGCTGGATGGAGATGAATGTATTAAGGAGGGACTGCAATAAAGCTAAATATAATGGAAATAGGATAAAACATTCAAAATTTCTAGAAACAAACTAAAAAAGAATAGTGGGCTCTGAGGAAGCCTTGCAATAAATGGTAGTTTAAAAGGAAATTACAGTGCTTCTCCAAAGAAGACATCCAGATGGCCAACCGACACATGAAAACATGCTCAACATCACTCATCATCAGGGAAATACAAATCAAAACCACAATGAGATTCTGACTCACACCTGTCAGAATGGCTAATATTCACAACTCAGGCAACAACCTCATGGAGGTTCCTCAAAAAACTAAAAATAGAACTACCCTACAACCCAGCAATTGCACTACTAGGCATTTACCCGTGGGATACAGGTGTGCTGTTTTGAAGGGGCACATGCACCGCCATGTTTATAGCAGCACTATCAACAATAGCCAAAGTATGGAAAGAGCCCAAATGTCCATCGATGGATGAATGGATAAATAAGATGTGGTATGTATATACAATGGAGTATTACTTGGCAATCAAAAATAATGAAATCTTGCCATTTGCAACTATGTGCATGGAAGTGGAGGGTATTATGCTAAGTGAAATTAGTCAGTCAAAGACAAAAATCATATGACTTCACTCATATGAGGACTTTAAGAGACAAAACGGATGAACATAAGGGAAGGGAAACAAAAAGAACATAAAAAACAGGGAGGGGTACAAAGCATAAGAGACTCATAAATATGGAGAACAAACTGAGGGTTACTGGAGGGGTTGTGGGAGGGGGGGATGGGCTAAATGGGTAAGGGGCACTAAGGAATCTAGTTCTGAAATCATTGTTGCACTATATGCTAACTAATTTGGATGTAAATTTTAAAAAATTAAAAAGAAATTTAAAAAAATAAAGGAAATTACAGTGGCGCCTGGGTGGCTCAGTTGGTTAAGCATCTGACTTCGGCTCAGGTCATGATCTCTTGGACTGTGAGTTCAAGCCCCATGTTGGACTTTGTGCTGACAGCTCAGAGCCTGCTTCAGATTCTGTGTCTCCCTCTCTCTGCCTTTCCCCCCCACTCTGTGTGTGTGTGTCTCTCTCAAAAATAATAAATAAACATTAAAAAAATTAAAAGGAAATTACAAAATGCCTACAGGCAAATGATAACGAAAGCATTTTGTATCAAAATTTGCTGAAAGTAGCTAAAAGCAGAGGAAATTTATAGGTTTGAGTAGATTTTCTGAACAAAAAATAGAAATACTGAAAAATAAGTTAGCAAAGGTTTTTAACTTAACCTAGAAAAAGAAGAGTAAGCTAAAAGAAAAAACACCACCATGCAACAAAAAACAAGAACAAATAATAAAGATAATACAAAACAGAAAAGCAATAGAGAAAATGAACAATACCGAAATATGATACTTTGAATAATAACCATCACAATACTAACAAAAAGAGCTAATACTTAGCACTGACTGGCACTGTTTTAAGTGGTTTATTAATGTTAGCTCCTAATCGCCACAACAGCCCGGTGAGTGGCTTGTCAAACATTCCACAACTAGTTAATGGCAGAGCCAGGATCCAAACCAGAGGGTCTGGTTTACTCTTCAGAAGACAGAAAAACTTCTAGCAAGGCTTATGAGGAGAAAAGCAAAGAGATGAAGAGGCAAAATACACAATAAAAAGGGTGAGAAAAAAAATAGTTTCAACAGCTAGCTTATAATTCAGTAGATTTGTATTTATTTTCCAGGGCTGCTCTAACAAAATACCACAGTCTGGGTGACTTAAAGGACAGACATTAATTTTCTCACCATTATATTGTGGACAATAAATAGAAGTCTAAGGTCAAGGTCTTTCTCAGTTTGGTTTCCCTTGGCTTCTGTCCTCAGCTTGCAGATGTCCGCCTTCTTGCTGTATCCTCATGTGTTGTTTTCTCTGTGTGAGAGCATACGTGCTGTCATATTTCTCTGTGGATCCAAATTTCTTCTTTATATAAGGACAGCAGTCAGATTGGATTAGGACCTACCCTAACGGCTTCATTTTGACTTAATCACCTCTTTGAAGGCCCTGTTCTCCTAACAGAGTCACATCCTGAGGTACTGGGTGTTAGAGTGTCAACGTATGAATTTTCTGGGAACACGATTCAGCCCATAATAGCCTAGAAAAGTACATTTCTGGGTGGGGGTGGGGGACTACTAGCCTAAGGTAAAGCAGAAAATTAAATACATTAATAGGTTTTTCATTTTTTTGAAAATGGTTATCAACCTCCCTCTTTTACTCCCCCACTCATCAATGAATTGAAACCTTGTTGGTTTTGCAGGTGAGTTCAAACACATTAACCAAGAAACAGAAAATCCTGGTATTATGTAGTTTTCCCAGAAAAAAAAAAAAGATAAGAAGAGTTGACCAACTTATTTCATTCTAAATGTAGATAAAATAAATATAAAAAAATTATAGGCTTCATGTTCAAAACATAGCTACAAAAAACCCAAACAGTATACTTGAAGAAAAACCCCAGAAATGTCAATAAGACATTATTACATCTTTAAAAAAAGTATTATTTATTTTTGAGAGCGAAGAGAGAGGGGGATCTGGGGGGTGGGGAGGAGAGAATCCCAAGCAGGTTCTGTGGTGTCAGTGCAGAGCCTGACTTGGGGCTCAATCTCGTGAATGGTGAGATCATGACCTGAGATGAAATCAAAAGTCAGATGTTTAACCGACTGAACCACCCAGGCACCCGAAGACATTAATACATCTCAATCAAGTTCAATTTATTTCAGAATATAAACATGCTTTGACTTTGGAACAGTCTGTCAATAACATTCACAGCAACCAATTAGAATATAAAAATGATTTTATCATCTCAATGTATGTAGGAAAAGCATTTGATAAAATACAGTGTCTGTTCATATGCTATCATTATTTTTTATTTTTTTAAGTAATCTCTACACCCAATGTGGGCTTGAACTGATGACCCCAAGATCAAGAATTGTATGCTTTATTGACGTGAGTTGGCCAGGCACCCCCTCAGTATCTGTTCATGATTGAGGAGAAAACCTCATATAAAATTAGAAATAAAGGGAATTTCCATAACCTGAGAAAAGGTATCTCCCCCAAACTTACAGCAAACCATACTTAATGGTACAACTTTAACACATGATCTTTCAGGTATTTGTGTGTGTGTTTTTCTTAATTTTTAAAAAAAGTTTTTTTAAGTTTATTTATTTTTGAGAGAGAGAGAGAGAGACAGTGCAAGTGGGGGAGAGGCAGAGAGAGAGGAAGACAGAGAATCTTAAGCAGACTCCGCCCTGTCAGCATGGAGCCTGATGGCGGGTGGGGAGGGGTGGGTATTAAATTCAAGAAACTGTGAGATTATGACTGGAGTGGAAACCAAGAGCCAGATGCTTAACTGACTGAGCCACCCAGGCTGCCCTGGTATTAGTTAATGCTACAAACAAAACAAAACTAACAAGAAAACGGAAAGTATTAAGTATTACAGAGAGGAAATTACAGCTATGAGAAATTTATATGATCATTTACATAGAATACCTGTACAATCTAGAGATACATTACTAAAATTGATAGATATGTTGTTGGTAAAATGTAATACGCAAAAATCTATTGTATGTCTATGCAACAGCAACAAAAACTTAGAAAATAGTTGAAATAAAAAGATACAATTTGATTTACATTAGAAATTTTATACACATACACAGGCACGCACAAACATACTCCTGGAATAACCTAAAAAAACCACATCTTTGTGGAGAAAATTTTAAAATTCATTAATAGAAGGTAAACCATATATGTGAATTAAATAGACTATCTTGAAGATGTAACATCTACTCAAATGAAACAACATATTCAATGATATTAAAGTAAAAATCTAGGGGCACCTGGGTGGCTCAGTCAGTTAAGCATCTGACTTCGGCTCAGGTCATGGGGCTATTTACAATAGCCAAGATACAGACACAGACCAAGTATCTATTGACAGATGAATAAAGAAGATGTGGTGGGGCACCTGGATGGCTCAGTTGGTTAAGCGTCTGACTTTGACTCAGGTCATGATCACAGTTTGTGGGTTCAAGCCCTGTGTTGGGCTCTGTGCTGACAGCTCAGAGCCTGGAGCCTGCTTTGGATTCGGTGTCCCTCTCTCTCTCTGCTCTTCCTCTGCTTGCTCTCTGTTTCTCTCTCTGTCTCAAAAATGAATAAATATTTTAAAAAATTAAAAATAAAAGTAAAAATCGAAAAATTATTTGTGCTGTCCTTGAAGGCTTGAGAGAGCAAAGTTTGACGGCTGGTTTTAAAATTTATGTGGAACACTGAGGGCCCAAGAATGGCCAAAATGGTTCTGAAAAAGAAGAAGCAAATCTTATTATGATGTTATATTAAATAAGAAATGTGATTGGTGCAAGAACTAAGGGACCGAGATACCAATGGAACAGAACAAATTTGATATATAACAGAAACTAGTGGAAAAATGGAATGGTCAACAAATGGATTGAAATTATTAGAAAAAATGGAATTGGGCCTCTACTTCACAGTAAACAAATACTGATTCCATATCTAGTAAAAATGTAAATGTGGAAGTGAAAGCTAAATAAAACTTTTAGAAGAAAGTATAAGAAAATGTCTATGACTTGAAATAGGAAGATACTATTTGAACAAAATCTAAAGAGTACAAACCATAAAGATTGATGAATGTAATTGCCCTAATTAAGAATTTCCATTCATCAGGAGACGCCATAAAGACAGCAGAAAGGAAAAGAAGTGGAGAAGGTTTCACATATCTGTGTGAGTGTGTATCTGGCAAATAAACTCCATAATTAGTATTCACAATATACAGTATTTATACAAATCAATAAGAGAAAGACAAAACCATGAACATAGACTCATGAACAATCTTGGAAATGCAGATTAAAACCACAATGAGATACCATTTCAGGCAGAAGCCAGATATTCAAGATGCTGGCAGAGAGAATGAACTTGAAGTGGAGCTATATTCACTAGTTAGAAACCACTGGGGTTTAAACTCTTTATTTAAAACTTAGGCTGAAATTCCAGCCCCGTCACGCACTGTTTGACTTTGAATGATTTGCTTAACTCCTCTAAGTCTTACTTTCCTGAACTATAAAACAGAGAGAGTAATGAGAAAACACATGTAAAGCAGTCAGCACATTGTCTGGCATATAGAAGGATAGTCACTGCATGTTCATTGTTATGTAAATATTATATCTAGTGTTTGTTGTATGGTCACTGTGGGCGGGGCACTGCATTGGGCTAAGTGCTTTGTGTGTACTATTATCTCTTTTAATCATACACATTGTCATTATATTCATTCTACAAATGAGGAAACAGGCATAAGTAGAGATGAGAGAGCCAGGACTCAAACCCACATCTCGTGGGCTCTGAAGTTTACATGTAAAATTCAGCTTCATTGTCTCCCACTGTTACCACAGAAAGCATCTTAGGCAGATATAGATGAGCTTCAAGGTCACTTATGTAAATCCTTCATCTCCATCATATGCAGGCGCGTGCACACACACACACACACACACACACACACAAGCTAGACTATTTAGTTCCCTTTCTGGTTAGAAGTTGTGTCATTTTTCAGTATTGTTATAAAAACAGATCAGTAACAATAGATCCTATAGTGCTTCTATTGCCAATTTATACAGTCAGCCTACAACATTACTTATAAAAATGTTCTTTTGGAGCCACTGTGTGTCTCTGAACATTCCTGCAATGCCATCTGTACAGAGTGTATCTGAGAAGAATGAGGGTGGAAAATGACATAATGAAGCCTAGTGGGAAGCCCTTTCTCCGAGCTAAACTGGAGGTTCAGATGTGGTATTATGTTTCTGAACTCTGTTCTCTGAAGCTCCATTTTGAAGTCTTAGACTTACAAGGGACTTTAGCAAATACCTTAGTTCCATCTTTTCTTTTTTGCCAGAATCACTGACAATATTCCTGATAGTTCTCCCATGTACCATAGTTGGGGATGGAGACATAATCTCCTGGGAATTTTAATTTCTGGACCCCACCAATGGTTAGATAGCACATTCTTCTGTCTTCAGTTCTATAACTTTCATTCTCTGATGAGTTCTGCCTTTGAAAGCAGCATAGAATAAGTCTATATTTTATTCATGACAAATTGTTAAAATTTGAAGACAACAATCAAGTTTCCTTTGTGAGACAGGTTTCCTATGTAAGAAAATCGGGTCATATTTTGTGCTCCATTACAACTACAGCGTGTAGAACAGTGTGGGAAATAAAGTAGGTACTCCTGAAATGTCTTGATGAATGACTGAATGAGTTTTCTCTTTTCTACACTAGCAGCCTCAGAGTCCTGAACAATTCTTCTTGAGGCAGGGCTTCCAAATTTCTCATAGACTTAGTGATCCGTCCATGAACATGGTCTAGTTTCCTAATGTCTTTCATAAAGTGACTGCAACAGAAGATTCTGTTTCTTTGAATATGAAACATGAAATGTGACTCTTTTCAAATGTGAGCTCATGTGGTTGGGGACCACATGTCGTATGTAAAGAAATAAATGAGTGGTTGAATGAATAAATGCTTAAAGGCTACTCCAGGTGGTTATGATGTTACATTGGACCCTGCCATGCTTGACCACAACTGGTTGGGATTAGGGTACATAATATGATTTTATTTGGGCCAATTAGATTCCTCTCCTGGGAATTTGGAAGTTCTGTCTCTAGGGAGAGAAGATGAAAGGCCCAGCATTGAGGCTAAAGGTAGAGGCATGTGTAGGCACAGCCTCATGGAGTAGAAGCAAGAGAAATAGTGTGGGTCCATGGAGAGAAACACAGAGGGAGAGACACATTCCTTGGCTGCCTGTGAACCACATGGTTTCCCAGTGCCTGGCTCCACTTTCCACTAGGGTCAGCTGCCTTCATTCTGTGAGATCTCTGAATCCTTAGCATAATCCCTGTTCCACCTTTACAGATGGACACACACACATATGAACACACATTGCATAGAACAGTTTATTTGACCTAATATAACACTAATTCTTGACTCACATTCTGCCTTTGGACAACTAAAATACCTAGATCTTTTCCCATGAACTGCTGTCAAACTTGTTGTGTAATAGGGTTTTTAGAACGTTTATTCATTCACCCATTCATTCTACCACAGTACATTAAGTAACTACTATATGTGAATATACTTTCTATCATTTAGCTATTGGCCTGTCAGTTGTCACTTTTTGCTGCTGACAAGGACTGTTGCCTCTAATAATCATCCCTTTCTATTTACCTCTTATCAACAGTGAAATGAAAAAACAAACAGGTTGCCAAATACCAAGCTGTGAACGGTAACAGCAAAATAAAGGTTCTTAAGCTCTTAGTGTGGGCACGTGCAGGGATGATGCAGTGCTCAAAGTACATGATGTTTACTATATCTATTTTGCCTGCAAAGAGAACATTTTGCCTGCTTTTTGTTTTCCTTTTAGATTCTGGGTTGTTGAAGGTGTAGTAAATAAATATTGGGTAAGTCGAGTGTTATATGTGTATATATATATATATATATATATATATATATATATATATATATATATGTATAAACACACACATTTCACGTAAGTTTCTATCTAAATATATGTACATAGCTAGGGAAAATGAAATAAGGTTTCTACCAGAATCCAACAGTGAAGAAGATTCGATGACATTTAAATAAATAAAATTGGTTAGATTTCTAGACTGGCAGATGTACTTGGGACTTTGTCTCTCTAATTATGCATCTTGAATGAAACCAGAGATTAGATGTGGCCATTCATGGCGCTCTTAATTCATCCCTTCCATTCCACTCTTACTTCAATCAAATTAACCAACCTTTAAACACGTGCTTTTAAGCTGCCTTTCTCCAATTCCAACGTGTATGCCTTCCCTTAGTCCTCGTCCCTTGTGGGTTCAGTTTTAGGGGTGAGAAGGGACATGAGGAAGAAGGCACATTTTTTTTGCTGTAGTCCAAATGCCAGTGTGGTAGCCAAGTTTATACTTGGTCCATCCTCTGTTTTCATGAGGAATAAAAACGGTATGGCGCTAAACTAAGGGATTTGAATCCTGGCTCTGCTACCTCACGCCATACTTTCCCACAGCTCTTTTAATTTCTTTGCACTTCAGTTTCTATATATCTAAAATGAGGTTAGTACTACCAACTTACAGGAATTGCCGTGAGGGTTAAAACAATCAATGTCTATAAAATACTCATGTAGCGCCTGGCACGCAGTAAGTGTTCAATAGATGGTAGCTTGTATTGTTGTTTGTATTAACTGTGAGATTCTGCTGTCCATGACCCCAGAGAGAGATACAGAAAACAATGTGCAAGGCAGAGGACCGAGAGAAACATTTCCTAAGAGCATAGTACATTTTCTGGGAATTCAGATGTTAGTTTGAAAAATCTTAAAAATTTGTCAGTGGTAACACAACTTCTTTAAAGGCCTGTCCTGAGGATGAGTGTTCCTATGAGTCCTATCCCAGATTTCTTTCTCTGTGAGCACAAACTCCCTCGTGCTTCTTAAATTTCTGTTTTCTTGGTCGAGAAATTCTGTTTTCCTTAATGCACCGTGGGTGTTCTCAACTTTCCCCCTTCCAATCCTGGGAATTTCAATCTGGGCTGTGGTGAGAATGGTATTTCGGTGAAAGGCACATGAGAAATGACAGTTCTTCAGAGTGAACACTGTGTTTTAAGACCCAGAATAACTGTTCATCCTTCTTAGACATTTTGTGGGAAATGGCCTATCCTGTGTGTGTTTAATGCTAGAATCTAGGAAAAAGTTCTTACTAGCCATCTGCCAGACCCTTCATGGCCGAAGTGCTTGTATTTTGCCCTCAGCCCTCTTGGATGACTTGTAAGTACCTTCCAACCTCCTTTCTGAGTGAGTTTCCTTAGACTTCAACTAAGAAGTAGAAAGGACTGTGAGCAGAGAGTTGATTCCAAAAGTGTAAATAATTGATCAGGTTTGTGGAACACTGGGCCAAACTTGCAGGGTGCCTGAGGAATCAGATGCCCATTGATTTTCAATAATAGGTACAACACTATTGGGGGAGCAGGGGGTTAGATAGACCAAGTGACCACCCACCAAGTGATGACTCTAAGATAAAAACTGGGGGCACCTGGGTGGCTCAGTCGGTTAAACATTCAACTTCAGCTCAGGTCATGATCTCATGGCTCGTGACTTCGAGCCCCGCTTCGGGCTCCGTGCTGACAGTCGGAGCCTGCTTGGGATTCTTGCTCTCGCCTTTCTCTCTGCCCCTTCCCTGGTTGTGCTTTCCCTCTCTCTAAAAATAAGTAAATAAAAATCTTAAAAAAACACACACACAACACTGTTGGCTAAGCAATATACGGTTGTGCATATGGTTGTGCAAAGTGTTTCCATATCCTTACCTAAAATAAGTGCTGTCGTTGGCCTTAGAAATTTGCTGTTGCTTGTTCAGGTGTGAAGTGGCTGGTGTTTGTGATATACTTAAAATCTCCCTCTTTTTTTAGATGTTTATTTATTTTGAGAGAGAGAGAACCGAGGAGGGGCAGAGAGAGAGGGAGAGAGAGAATCCCAACTCACAAACTGTGAGATCATGACCTGAGCCAAAATCAAGAGTGAGACACAACTGAGCAACCCAGGTGCCCCACTTAAAATACCTTTATTGTAAATATTATTTACAGTATATTTATTTTCCCATATATACATACTATATCAAGTGGGTTAAGGGAGTCTTAAGAAGAGGCTCCATTTCCAGCTAACAGGTTTGTGTGTCTATTTGTTGTTAGATTGTAAAACTTCAGAAAAATCTCAAATGCTCATGTTCCTCTGAAGAAAGATGAGATTTCTTAGTGAATATCCCACTAAGTAACTGACTATTAAGTAACCAAGCATCATCTTTATGCTGTAGTTTAAGATTTCAAAGAGAAATGTAGTCAGGTATATTAATGTAATTCACTCTCTAACATTGTCTGCTAGGAGAGAGCCACTCTCTTCTCTGATTGACTGTCAGGGGAACCTCAGGATATCTCTGGTGTAAAAAGCAAACATCCTTTTTAGCAAATAGCTAGATATTATGGTAGGAAGTATGTAAATCATCTTGCTTATTTTACCGTCCATCCGGGCAGAGATGGAAACATTGTGAGCTGGGAACATTGAGTTTCCTTTTACCTGTATCTTTGCCTTTTAGAAGGTATCTGTTAGGAGTCGTTAAGGTAAATGGATTGCTTCTAAAACTGTGAGCCGAGCTATAGGGCAGCATTTCTATTTACTTAGCTTTTTTTTTCTTTTTGTATTTGCTGTTGAGAAAAATGGAGTAGAACCTAAGCTGTTCATTCATTAAAGCATATAGTTTGCTTAGAATCCTTTTTAGTTTAGCTGAGAATACTGTTCATGGCTGTTTCAAAGTGTATAGCTAGATAATTTATAAACTCAGTTTCATGTCCGTTGTAATCTACTTATTGGTGCTCCTTTCTGTACTGTATTTGCCAAGCTCAACCATAGTTTATACTTCTAATGAGAAAGATTTGCATGAAAAAATCTTTTCTATGCACAGGTAGGGGTAGAAGATACATTTTCTTCTCCCGCCTTTCCCAAAGCACCCAAGCTCCAAATTTCAAGATCATATATTCTTTCCCCACTTCTAATATTAAATCCTATTGATTTTGTCTTCATATTTTTTCTGTTTATTCCCCATTTCCTGTCACCATTGTCATGATCTTAGCTCAGGTGTGTACTAGGCCTTAGCTTCTGGGAATACCAGCCATAAACAAGATGAAACTTCATATTGGGTGCAATCTTCTTACTACCTGAGTCACTGCAAAAGCCTTAAGTAGGTCTTTTATGTATTCTCTTTCTAAATTATATTAAAAACACTATTGCCAGTTTAATTTTGTTTAATGCTTCATTCTGGTTTGAAAGACCCTAATAGTGTGGCCTTAGTTCCCTGCCAACCCCCCCCCCCCCCACCGCAGGGTTATCTCACATTAATTCTCTTAATTTTCTTTTTTCTTTCTTTCTTTCTTTCTTTCTTTCTTTCTTTCTTTCTTTCTTTCTTTCTTTCTTTCTTTCTTTCTTTTTCCTTTCCTTTCCTTTCCTTTCCTTTCCTTTCCTTTCCTTTCCTTTCCTTTCCTTTCAAGTAAACTCTATCTCCAACGTGGGGCTTGAACTCACAACCCTGAGATCACAAGTTGCATGTTCTATTGACTGAGCCAGCCAGGCACTCCACTCTCTTAATTTTCTTAATTCTCTAAATTTTGGATACATTCATCTATTAGATATGTGACCACAATCCCTGGCCTTTCCCAGCTTCAGTGGTTATGTTGTTCATTTCATACAGAAATGCTTTTTTCCCCCTCGTCTCATATGACAAAATGTCTTCATCTTATAAAGCTCACTTTATTATTATTTTTTAATTTAAATTTTAGTTAGTTGACATACAGTGCAATATTGGTTTCAGGAGTATAATTCAGTGATTCATCACTTACATACAACACCCGGTGCTCATCACAAGCGCCCTCCTTATACCCATCACCCATCTAGCCCATCCCCCACTCACCTCCCTCCATCAACTCTCAATTTGTTCTCTATCGTCACAAGTCTCTTACGGTCTGTTTTCCTCTCTTCTCTTTTCCCCCCACCTTTTCATATGTTCATCTGTTTTGTTTCTTAAATTCCACATATGAGTGAAATCATATGGTATTTGTCTTCTCTGATTGACTTATTTGGGTAAAGCTCATTTTAATCCTCCTTCCTCTTTGTCTGGTCCTTGGAATTTGTTCTCCAGCATTAGCCCTTACTATATAGCTATCCAGCCTCTGCCCCTACACATTCTGAATTGCTTGCCTAACAACTTAAAAAGGGAGCCAGAGGTGCCCAAAGCAGTCATCAGGAATTGGGCCAGCATACACTCTGGTACTCTGCCACTTCTTGGACCCTGTGAGTTTTCTGCCCATCTCTGTCCTCTTTTCTGTCCATCTCCACACCAATTCTGGCTCTTTGGTATTTCTACTTGTTCTCTTAGCATTTGATGATTGATTCTCCATCATAGTTTTTTTGCTAAATGGTGCTTTTCTTTTTTCCAAGCCAGAGGGAGGTGGTCAATCAATTATCTTTATTTACACTTTTTTTTCCTTTTTAAAATTAAAAAAAGTTTCAATTGTGTGAAAATACATGTAACATAAAATTTACCATTGTAACCATTTTCAAGTATATAGTTAAGTAGTACTAAGTATATTCACATTGTTGTACAACCAATCTCCAAAACTCTTTTCATCTTGCAGTCTTTCTTTATATTTTTAAATAGCTATTTACTTGTTTGCTTTATTTACCTTGCCTATTAGGCTGAAAGTTTCTTGAGGATAGGGCAGTGTTACTGAGTTTTGTATCCCTTATCAAACTGCCTGGTATGATCAATTAATAATTGCTCCATGAAGTTGAATTGATCTGTTTCCCCTATGTTCTCACCTAATGTACCTTCCACAAGAGCCCTACTCTGCTAACAGACCTGGATCCTGCCATCAATGAAACAACAATTTGAAAACATTTCCACTTACATAAGCAAGGGAGGTGAACGTCCACAGTTAGAAGTTGGCCTAGGGAGGTTTTGCTTTAACTGCTACAGGGTGCTGTTGTCTTTGTTCTGAGAGGTAGGATGAAGCCGTTTTATTTATTTTGAGAAGGCAGAAAGCCAGGAACACATAATTGAAAGGAAGTTTCTGTGCTGGCATATTATTATTCTAACTAAGATGGTAACAAATAAATTGCAACTTCCTTTTGTTTGAAGTGGTGGGCAGGAACTGGAGTTGAACATTTTACACTCATGAAATTGCCAAGTGACAGCTACTTTCACAATTCCTTTTTTGAAAAAAGGCCTATAAATTAGCACTCTTCTAGGCATATGTTTCATTACATAATTGTCTCACAGAATTATACTGTGCATGTGACTAATGTCTCCAGATTTAGGGGAGACCCATTGTGTTCCTGCTCCCCTTCATACCTCTGAGGACTCTCAGAGGGCTTATGTCTTTTAACTGTTTTTATACATTTATTTTTTGGGGGGGGTACAGAAAGAGAGGGAGACATAGAGAATTAGAGAATCCAAAGCAGGCTCTAGGCTTTGCGCTGTCAGCACAGAGCCTGACCTGGAACTCGAACCCACAAACCGTGAGATCATGACCTTAGCCGAAGTCAGACGCTCAACTGACTGCGCCACTCATATGCCCCAGCTTATGTCTTTTCTGGTCACTCTTGTTCTGATTTTCCACTTCTGAAATTCTTCTTTTTGCTTTGCATTTTGCCTCTCGTGGCTGTTCTCTATCCTCTAGCCAACATGTGCCCCAAAGCATCCCATTTTCCTTGATTTCTCAAAAATACCACTGGTGTTGTCTAGAAGAAATACTTAAGTGGAAAAAAGGAAGTAGCACAAAGGTGGAGCTTACTTACATCATAATGGTGGAGAAAATTTTAAATTAGATATTCGGAACACTGTTCTTAAACTTCATTAGCCATTCCTACCACTGGAAGTATTTTGGGGACTGACTTCACTCTTCAGTATCCATGGTCTCCTGCTATACCACTGATTACTTCCCATTTCCTCCTCAGTCTCCTTCTGCTAGTCAGTTCTTAGAATATTACATTCCCTCCAAATTTAGGCCACTGTTTATCTTGTCCAAATTTCTATCATGCCCTAGGACTGTCACTCCATAATTATAATGACAAACATCTTTTGTTCATTTTTACTAAAAAAGATATTTATCTCCTTAAAAGTAATTTAGTTTTTCAAAAACTTTTATTTTAGAACAGTTTTTATATCTAAAGAATAATTGCAAAAATTGCAAAAACAGAGTTTCCATGTACCTTGCCCCTAGTTTTCTTATTAACATCTCACATCAGTATGGTTCATTTATCATAATCAATGAACCAATATTGACATATGACTATTAAGTCTATACTTTATTCATATTTCCTTAATATTTTCCTAATGTCCTTTTTTCCCCTAAATGCCAGGATGACATTCAGGATACCACTTTACATTTCAATGTCTTGTCTCCTTAGACTCTTCGTAGCTGTGACCATTTCTAAGACTTTCTTTGTTTTTGATGACCTTGACAGTTTCCACGAGTAATGGTTGAGTATTTTGTAGAATGTCCCTCAGCTGAGATTTGTCTGATGTTTTTCTCCTCAGTAGACTAGAGTTATATATTTTTTGGAGGAAGACCCCGGATGTAAGTAAAGAGTGATTTTTTATTAATATGGCTTATCAGTGTTGATGTTGACCTTGATCACTACTTATCGCTAATAAATGTACAAGTGAAGTAGCAATGGCATGAGAAGAACAGCATGGTAATCAGGGGTCATATATTTTGAGAAAGTGAGTCCTAATCACCCACCATTTAAGCTATCTAGACTAGTAGAGATGCTAGCTGAATAAAGGGGATTAAGAATAAGAAGTAGAATTTTTCACAGAACCAGAACAAACAATCCTAAAATTTGTATGGAACCACAAAAGATCCCAAATAGCCAAAGCAATCTTGAAAATGAAGGGGAAAAATGGAGGTATCATAATTCCAGATTTCAAGTTATAGTACAAAGCTGTAGTAACCAAAATAGTATGGCACTGGTACAAAAATAGAGACATAGATCAGTGGAACAGAATAGAGGGCTCAGAAATAAACCCATGATTATATGGTCAACTAATCTTTGAGAAAGGAGGTAAGAATATGCAGTGGGAAAAAGACAGTCTCTTCATCAAACAGTGTTGGGGAAACTAGACAGCTACATCCAAAAGAATGAACCTGGATAACCTTCTTACACCGTACAGAAAAATAAACTCAAAATGGATTAAGGACCTAAATGTGAGACCTAAAACCATAAAAACCCTAAAAGAGAGCACAGCCAGTTATTTCTCTGACGTTGGCCATATTTCATTTTTCTAGATATGTCTCCTGAGGCAAGGAAATAAAAGCAAAAATAAACTCCTGGGACTAAGTCAAAATGAAAAGCTTCTGCATAGCAAAGGAAACAATCAACAAAACTGAAAAATAACTTACTGAACAGGGGAAGATATTTGCAAATGATGTATCCAATAAAGGATTGGTATCCAAAATAAATAAAGAACTTACACAATTCAACACCCAAAAGAAAAATAATTCAATTAAAAATGGGCAGGAGACATGAACAGACGTTTCTCCAAAGGAGACATCCAGATAGCCTACAGACACATGAAAAGATGTTCGTTATCACTTACTGTCAGAGAAATGCAAATCAAAACCACAGTGAGATATGATCTCACAACTGTCAGAATGACTAAAATGAAAAATAAAAAACAGCAAGTTTTGGTGAGGATGTGGAAAAAAAGGAGCCCTCTTGCACTGTTGGTAGGAATGCAGACTGGTGCAGCCACTGTGGAAAACAGTATGGAGGTTTCTCAAAACATAAAAAATAGAATTGCCGTATGGTCCATAGAATTCTACTGCTGGGTAAATACCTAAAGAATACGAAAACACTAATTCAAAAGGATATATGCACCCCTATGTTTATAGTAGCATTATATACAATAGCCAAGATATGGAAGGAGTCCAAGGGTCAATCAATAGATGAGTGGATAAAGAAGATGTGGTGTAGATATATACAATAAAGTATTTCTGAGCCGTAAAAAAGAATGAGATCTTGCCATTTGCAGTGGCATGGAAGGATCTAGAAAGTATAATGCTAAGTGAAATAAGTCAGAGAAACACAAATACCATACGATTTCACTAATGTGGAGTTTAAGAAACAAAACAAATGAACCAAGAAAAAAAAGAGACTAACAGAAGAACAGGCACTTAGCTATAGAGAACAAACAGATGGTTATCAGAAGAGAGGTGGGTGGGGATGGGTGAAATAGGTCAAGGGATCAAGAGTACAGTTAGTTATCTTGATGAGCACCGAGCAACTTATAGAATTGTTGAATCACTCTACTGTACACCTGAAACTAATATAACACTGTATGTTAACTACACTGGAATTAAAATAATAAACAAACAAATAAATAAAAGAATAGGAAGTAGAGGAAGGTGATAAGAATCAATTGTGTTTTGGGGCGCAGTTGGTTAAGCGTCCGACTTCAGCCAGGTCACGATCTCGCGGTCCGTGAGTTCGAGCCATCTGGGCTGATGGCTCAGAGCCTGGAGCCTGTTTCCGATTCTGTGTCTCCCTCTCTCTCTGCCCCTCGCCCATTCATGCTCTGTCTCTCTCTGTCCCAAAAATAAATAAACGTTGAAAAAAAAATTTAAAAATAAAAAAAAGAATCAATTGTGTTTCAGGGTGCCTGGGTGGCTCAGTCGGTTAAGCGTCCAACTTCGGCTCAGGTCATGCTCTTGCAGGTCATGGGTTGGAGCCCCGCATTGGACTCTGTGCTGCCAGCTTGGAGCCTGGAGCCTGCTTCGGATTCTGTGTCTCCTTCTCTCTCTCTGCTCCTCTCCTGCTTGTGCTCTGTCTCTCTCCTCATACATAAATAAACATTAAAAAAGAAAAAAAAGAGTCAGCTATGTTTCAAGGACCAGCTGCAGTGGCAGAAGCTATAGTTTGTTCCACCAACTTTCTTCATCTTGTAAGTTTTTCCAAGGAGGAAAGACCAATTAGAATTCTGGAAGAGTTCTTCCCAGATGAGGTAAATTCATTATGTGAAGCAAATGGATTCAGGCAGCGTGAGAAGTGGATTATAGTGGATGCTGTGTTTTGCTATTTGGACTGTTGACTAATCAATGTAGATGATACAAAGCCCTCTCCCCTGGCCTCAATTAGGGATATCTCAGAAGGGTCATCCCAGCTTCAGTATTCCTTGTGAAATTGTCTTAGGCACCTGTGGCAGCTGTATTGTTTTTCTTCTTTCCCAGCTGTCCAGTCCTGCTTCTCTTACTCCCTTGGAGATGGTGTTCTGTGGAGCACTTCCCAATAAGCCACCTGCATGCAAATCTCTATCTGGAAGTCTGTTTCCTGGGAAACCCAACCTCTGACACACAATGAAGAGACCTGAGGATATACAAAATTATTTTAGCATGTCTCAACATTCTCTCTACTGTATTACCTTAAACCTTAAATGGTAGGAATAGTGGGCTGAAGAAAAGAAAATAAAGATGGCATAGGGAAAAGATGAAAGGATTGGAGCCTTGTAGTAAGAGTGAAACAGAAGTCAGAAGACATAATTCATAATGGACTGAGCAGTACTCCGAGTCTTAGAAAGAGATAAAGTATGATGGAAGTCATCCTGGAAATTATTGAGGGGATTGGAAGAGAGTAATACTGAGGTGCTGTATGGACGAGCTTGATGAAGAAAGGAATTATCAGGTTCACTTTACACTAAACTAAATGTGTAAATGCTAATCAGCACACAACGTCTTGGTGGGTTTCTATTTCCTGTGAGGTCTCAGTCTGCCTATTTTTGCAGTGTGAAAGATTCTAGATGGTCTTAATGGGAGGATTTCGGTCCCATCCTACAAAGTGGGGGTGGGGAGGTAGGTCAGCTGGTGGAGAAGTGAATAGATGGGATTTTTAGTTTCTGTTTTGTTGCTAGAGGTTAGGATGACTTAACTGTTGCTTATATCACACTTTCTTCAAGTTAAGAGAAATGCTGTCCTGTCAAAGTGCCAGAGTCATGCTGTCCCTCCTAATAGATCCCAAGCTGCTGGAAAATTCAGTGGAGCTCTTCTCTGTCACTTGAATGATGGCACTTCAAATGATGGATTCTTTTCCCCTTGGTCTCACTGTCATAGTGATCAGTTTTTCCTGATCTGAGAGTCTTTGTCTGGCAACTCAGTGTGCTAATAGCAAATGAAATTGATCACATAGATGTGTTATGTGCTATTCAGCTAGTCTGTGATCTTTGGGAGGCAGGGTTCTACTATGTTCATTGCTGGTTGTCCAGCCCTCTGCTAGATCTTGGCTAAGAGTAGGTGCTTAATAAATTCATTGTATGACAGAGTGAATTTTGAGCAAATCACTCAGTGTCTAAGATCTTCTGTTTCCACATCTATTGAAGTGGTAAGAAAAGTCTCACTTTACTTTCATTATCTATGCGAAAATGTTTTAATACTTAAAAAGAAGCAATCACATGTAAAATTAAGTCCATTATAAAAAGCCCTGAATCGAATGATTTAGATTTAAAAAGGAACATCTAGCCCACTCTCTCATGCAGCATAGATTTCCTTTCTGTTGTATGCCTGACAAATAAGCTTCTGCTTAAGTAGTTCTAGTGCCTGTAACCCAGTACATCCTCGTGAGCCCTAATGTTAGAGGTCTGTAGGGCAGCAATACATGAAATTTAATCCTAGGATCAGTAGCATCAGCCCAACCTGGGATTTTGTTAGAAATTAAAAATCCCAAGCTGTATGCCAGACCTGAATCAGAATCTACATTTAACAGGCTTTCCCAATAATTTATATGCATATTATAGTTTGAGAAGTATTGCTCTAGAGTTTTTTTGTTTCTTTGTTTTTAGTATTGATTTGAAAGCTTAGTTTTATACTATCCACTTATTAGTCTCAATTTAGTTTCTTGCAACTTTACATGAGTCTAGTCTCTAAGTTATTCCACATGGGAACTGTTCAAATCTTTGAGGCAGAATCCAGGTTGTTTGTTGGCTGGACTCTTTCTAAATTGCGCAAGGCTGGAAACTTTCCTGTCCTGAGCTTTCCCATGGTCCCTTTGTTCTGTAGAATTGTTTCAACAAGAATATCAGAGCCTGCAACTGAAGGATTTATGAAAGCAAAGGCAGGCTACCTCATCCTTTTGCCTGTGGAATGGAAATGAGCAAGAAAGAACAATTGAGCTGATTGTTTATACATTCAATCCTTAGGGCATATAAACAGGATGCAACCACTTATCTCGCCCTTATTGATTGTTTCCTATAGATTGTGGCATTTTCCTAAATTTTGTATCTTCTTAGGGATAGTTCTTCAAACTCAGTGTTCTTTTTTTCTAAACTAAAAACACCCTGTTCGTTCAACTGCCTCTTGCATGGCTGGGTTGAAATGTAAACTTTTTGAGAGAAGGGGATGAAGGCTTACTCGTGTCTTGTTTGTTTGTTTGTTTTTAATTTCAGGTTAAATCACTGCTTAGCACATAATATGCTTTTAATAAGTAATCTTTGGATACACAAATGAATTAATGAGTGGGGGAATGTGGTTGCAAGACCTTGGTTGTCATCTTTACAAAACACATTAATGTGTCACTTTATCTGACAAGATGTGGCATCATGGATTGGACAGAATACTCCACATGTTGCACGACTATCTGAGAACAGTGGTATTATTAATTCCCCTAATTTAGAATTGATGCTGAGATGAGCTCAGCCTGATCATGACAAAAGAGACTATGACTGCCATCATTATGGTGGTTTGGGTTTAGAAAGCCAAAATATACATCTACAAAGTTGATTCAACTTATCAACAAGATGGAATTTGCTTTATATGACATTTTTAGAGTTCTTTCCTTTTGGACCTGCGGGGCTTTCCAACGTTAGGAAGGCTAACTGCAGAGGTCTTTTTCTCCTTCTCCCTTCCATCACTCTTTGCTTCCTCGTTCCTCTAACTGTATCTGAAGCTACTTCCCTCATCTGAAATCACTTTTTGTCTCAGTATCACTATGAAAAAGACTATGAATAGAGTAGTAAATGCAGAGTAGATGGATAAACATAATGATCCAAGAAAGATGATAGTGAAATATGACATTTGCTGGTGTTGGATATAATAACCGGTAGAAACAGAGGAATGGGAAAAACAGACTGGCTCCTTTGCCATGGCAACGATGAGTGCATTTATTATATAAACAGAAGGAGGAAAGGCAATTATTCGGTCCCTGTGCTTTTCTCTCCTAATCCTCCAGTTCTCCTGTTTTTAGTTTAGATTCTCAAAAGATGGTAGCCAGTTATCTTGCAATGACATTGATCATTTCCTTCAATGCCTGAGATGTGCAGGAATACACTTGACTTCCCAATATTTTATTATTAAAAATAAATACATCAAGGATTTCTTTAAAAGCTCATCAAAGGGTAGCTTGTGTTCTGTTTCATCAAGCATTGAAGCATGCCCTCTTTAAAAGTTTGTATCTTTATTTTGATACAATAAACTTATAAACAGGAATCAAGGTACCATTTTCTTTCCAATTCAGTATCATTAGAACATTGCCTGATTCATTCATGTATGTCTCAGGGATAAATGGTCATCAGTGAGTGTCTGACAGGGAAACACTAAGTGATTCTAGTTTAAAAGGAAAATCAATGTGCACTGAGTAGCAGTGCTTCAAAGATAGTTCAAAAAGGTACTTTTCAAAGGTACTATGTCAAAATGCACCTGGTGTCCCAGGTACTGGTGGGAAAAGGAAAGTTATTAAATGCTTATGATAGTGAAACAGTGTGTTTTAGGAGCTAGGAAATATGGGAAAATAGATGGCAAACGATATACAATCCACACAGTGAGTTTCCCAAAGAGAATGGCTGTGTTTTCACAATATTCTTCCCTTTTTTTTTTTTAACGTTTATTTATTTTTGAGACAGAGAGAGACAGAGCATGAATGGGGGAGGGTCAGGGAGAGGGAGACACAGAATCTGAAACAGGCTCCAGGCTCTGAGCTGTCAGCACAGATCCCGATGTGGGGCTCGAACTAACGGACCGTGAGATCATGACCTGAGCCGAAGTCGGCCGCTTAACCGACTGAGCCACCCAGGCGCCCCTATTCTTTCCTTTTTGAAGGAGGTGTTGCTAAATTGAAGTGTGCAGAGTTTCATTTAATATACTTTCCAAATAGTATCTAGAATTTGCAACATGAACTGTAGGATAGGTAAGCTGATGAGGCAAGAGTCCTAAAAATAAACCAGATTTCTGGGTACAAATATTAGCCCCACTATTTATTAGTTTTGTGTGACTTCGGATAAGATACCTAATGTCTCTGAGTCATAGTTTCCACAAATGTACAATCAGGACAGTAAGTCCTACCAGAGAGGGGAATTGTCAGATTTAGCAATTAACCTATATAATGCAGCCAGCTGAGCACCTGGTATATGATAGGGCTTCAAAAATAGGAACTATATTTCCATTCTCATTGTCACTTTAGTTCAGATCTTGGGAATGTCTCCTCTGGGCATTCTAGTAGCTTCCAGTTTTCCTTGTCTATAGTCCTCTCATTTGTCCATTTTTGCTTACTCATTAGTATTTATATACCATTTTCCATACAATCTTCTTTAACTTATACTTAACATTGTACCATGTCCCAATTTCCAGAGTAGAGTTCATATTTCTTAGCATAGCATTTAAGGACATCCGTGATGTGACTCCAAATAACATCTCCTTTATAAAGACCTTGTGTACTATTGTTCATTTCCTCTTCATGTCTTGAATTTTTTTCTCTCCATAATTTTACTCACTTCCCCCCTCTAACTACAACACTTTCCATTTTTACATATTGGAATCCTATTTATGCTTTAAATTCCAGCTTCAATGCCATACCATCCATGAAATTTTCCTTAATCCTTTAGCCAGAAGTGATCTCTCTACTGAAACTGCTTAACAATTCTTTATATTAATAGTAAATGCCTATGCACTTGCATAATGCTAAGCTCAACAGATACTTACAATTTGGATATTATGTAACCTGTCTAGAGTAGTTGACAATACAAACAACTCCCCGTCCATTTTCTTCTTTTGACTTCCAAAAGCTGGGTTTCTTACTTCCTCTCTGGCTTCCCCTTCTCAGTCTTCTCGGTGGGTGTATTAGTTTCCTAGAAGTTGCTGTGAAAATGTACCACAAACTGGATGGCTTAAAACAACTTACATTTATTATTTCCCAGTTCTGGCTTCTAGAAGTCAAAATCAAGATGTTGGCAGGTCCATGTTCCATCTGAAGTCTCTAGGGGAGGATCTTTCTTGACTCTTCTAGCTTCTGGGAGCCCCAGACTTTCCTTGGCTTGTAGCAACATAGCTCCAGTCTCGGACTGAATCTTCACATCTTCTCTGTCTGCAACATTCTTTTCCTGGTGTCTCTACTTTCTCTTCTTTTTTTTTTTTTTAATTTTATTAAAAAAAATTTTTTTTTTCAACGTTTATTTATTTTTGGGACAGAGAGAGACAGAGCATGAACGGGGGAGGGGCAGAGAGAGAGGGAGACACAGAACCAGAAACAGGCTCCAGGCTCTGAGCCATCAGCCCAGAGCCTGACGCGGAGCTCGAACTCCCGGACCGGGAGATCGTGACCTGGCTGAAGTCAGACGCTTAACCAACTGCGCCACCCAGGCGCCCCTCTACTTTCTCTTCTTATAAGGGCCTCAGTCATACTGGATTAAGGCCTATCCTAGTTGAGAATGACCACATATTAATTTGATTATATCTGCAAAGACTATTTTCAGATAAGGTCACATGTACAAGTATTAGGTGTTAAGACATAGCTTTCTGGGAAAAACAATTTTACTGATAACAATGGGGTTCCCATCTTTTACCTCTTTTTAAAGTATTAGGGCTCTTCAGAGTGATTTCCTAGGCTTCTCTCAGCAGTAATTTAAATAATGACAAAAACTAAAAGAAGTTTTTAGCACCCAATATGGTGACTCTCAAAACCCAAGAATCCAAGTAGGATGCTCAAGATATAGTCTTCTGATGTATTTTCCTAGACTACAGCTACTTTCCCTTAGCTTTTCCTTTCAAAGCACATTTACGATGGATTCTTTAAAAAAATTCAATGAGTGTTTTTTTTTTTTAATTTTTTTTAACGTTTATTTATTTTTGAGACAGAGAGAGACAGAGCATGAACGGGGGAGGGGCAGAGATAGAGGGAGACACAGAACTGGAAGCAGGCTCCAGGCTCTGAGCCATTAGCCCAGAGCCCAATGCGGGGCTCAAACTCACGGACTGTGAGATCGTGACCTGAGCCGAAGTCGGACGCTTAACCGACTGAGCCACCCAGGCGCCCCAATGAGTGTTATTTTTAAAAAAGAGAAGAAGAGAATTTAATAAGTCAACATTGAAAATGTGAAAGTTATATGAGATAGATATGCAGTGGTCCTCACCTTTTTTTCCTTCACGTAGAAAACAAGAAATGATTCCCCACTGGGAGCATCATTGTTATGGACTACTGAATTTTTTTCTCCTCCAACATTTGTATGTTGAAGTCCTAACCTCCAATACCTCAGAATTTGATTGTGTTTGGAGATAGGGCCTTCAAAGGGGTGATTAAGTTGAAATGAGACCATTAGGGTGGACCATAATCTAATCTGACTGGTGTCCTTATAAGAAGAAATTTGTACACATTTGGAGACACCACCCAGAATGTTAATACAGAAAAGATTAGAGAGATGAAGGTGGGGTTTGATAAGGAGGGGAGGGAGAGAAGGAGAGAAGAGGAAAAGAAGAAAGAAGAATGGAAGAAAGACCAATTTGTTGGTATCATTTGTGTCATGCTGAGATTCGACTACCCCTGCTCATTTCAACTACATAAGCAAATAGATACCACCCCTTCTCCCCATACCCTTTTTCTCCTTATGCTGATTTGGGATTCTGTTAACTTGAATGCAAAGCATCTGACTAACCCATCTTTCTTACCCGTTTTGGTTCTTTTGTTTACATCTTCTATTGAGGTGGCATTGAAATCTTCAGCAGTATGGACATTTATCTGACCTCTCACAAAGGTAAGTAGGTGGAAAGGTATAGTTCCAAGATTTATCACCAGATTTACCTGTGATTTATCCACCACAAAAATTCCTGACTGCTCTTTGTGTGATCAGTATCTTGAGTTATGAGTAGCCTTGAGGAGGAGAATGCCCTGAAACTCTTTTTTGCAGCCTTCATGGGTAGACGCTCCTCCTATCCCTAACTGATGCTTTTCTCAAACCTTTTGGAATAGAGCATCAGCCCCTAAACTTTATTGCACATTGAAATCATCTGGGAAGCTCTTAAAAATCCTTAAGTCAGACATCTGCTTTGCAAGAAAGTTTGGCAGTTTCTTATAAAGCTAAATATAATCTATCATATGATCCAGAAATTCCTAAGTATTTACCCTGTTGATTTGAAAACTTATATCCACACAAAGCCTCCATGTAAAATTTATAGCAGCTTTACTCATAATCAACAAAATCTGGAAACAACCAGATATCCTCCAGTAGGTGAATGGATAAACAAATTGTGGCACATACATATAGTGAAATACTATTTAGTAATAAAAAAGAATAAGTTATCAAGTCACTCAAGATACAGATGAATGATAAATGCATATGTGAAAGTAGGCAATCTAAAAAGGCTATATACTGTATGAGTTTATAGCACATTCTTGAAAGGCAAAACTATAAAGACAATGAATGGATTAGTCATTATTGAAGTTTAGGGAGGGGGAAGGTTGAATAGGTGAAGTATCCATGAGCATAATGGTGGTGATAACTTTCTGTGTGCTACCGTAATGTTGGGTACCTGATACTATGCATTTGTCAAAACCCATAGATCTCTGCAACACAAAGAGTGAACCTTAATGTATGTAAATTAAAAAAAAATCATTTGGGAGGTCAAGGGATCCCAGGACGGAATATAGAATATGACAAAACAATCTAAATATGTTACAAATGTATGAACAAAACCTCACTGCCAGGATTTGAGGAAAAGTACATTGACCTAAATAGCCTTGGAAATGAGTGGCAGCAACTAGAAGCCCAGAGGAAAAAGGAATTGTACATAAGCACTCTAGTCTGGTTGATGAAGTTTCCCATGGGGGAATGGACTAGCAGTTCTGAAACCAATATACACATATACCAGAATTAAACAATTAAGTAAATGGGTATTAGGAGCCTACAGGTAGGCAAGAGGAGAGGCAGGAATGATCCTCTTGGTTCTTGATAAGCGTTAGAGATATTAGTATGAATTCTATGGTATAGGTGTTTATATATAGAAATATTTATAGATATGTATCTATATGGGGATTAGCTATATGCACGCATATTTTTTTTGCTCTGTCAGATGAAAGGGCTTAGAAACAAGGACACATACATACCCATATGTTTATTTCTAATACTATTGTCCAATGAAAGGAACCAGGAATCCTTGGATAAATGGCTGACTATAGAGGAAATACACAAGATGAGCCTGGAGCATCTTATGGTGCCAGAAAGTATGGAAGTTCCAAAAAAAAAAAAAAGAAAGAAAGAAAACCAAACAAAGGAAAACAACCACACACACAACAGTTCCCAGTGATGGGGTGTACCAAAGGGAAACAAGAGCCAGTGAAAGGAGTTCCTAACGACCAAAAATGGAGCAATGTGAACAAACAAAATAAATAAAATGGCACTGGATTCTAATCCAGAATATAAATAAATATCTATGAATCTATATTGATACAAATAAATGCTTAAATCAATAAATAATCGTGGCAGAAATAGATCAATTTCCCATGCAGAACTCCAAATAATTTATGTAAATCCTTTGTCCTCAAGGAGGAGGAGCCTGGGGTGCCTGGGTGACTCAGTCGGTTAAGCGGTTCAGGTCATGATCTTGTGGTTCATGAGTTTGAGCCCTGTGTCGGGCTCTGTGCTAACAGCTCAGAGCCTTGAGCCTGCTTCGGATTCTGTGTCTCCCTCGCTCTTTGCTCCTCCCCTGCTCAGTCTCTGTCTCTCAAAAATAAATAAACATTAAAAATTTTTTTTCAAGGAGGAGGAGCCTACTTCCCACTTCTGAAGTGTGGGCTGTGCATGTGATTTTCTCCCAGAATACAGGGTGGAAAGGAAAACAAACAAGTACCTTTACAGCAGAGAAGCCTGATAAATAAACACTGTGTCTCTCAGGTGATCAAGGTCAACATTAACAGTGATAAATCATATTGATAGTATGTACTCTTGACATGATGTGATGAGAGTAACACTTTCCCTCTGTGGTCTTCCTCCCTATATAACATAGAAGCATAGTCTCATCATTAGAAAAACATTAGACAGACCCAAACTGAGAGATGTCGTACAATATACCTGACCAGTACTCCTCAGTACTATAAGGCCATCCAAAACAGGAAAATTCTGGGAAATGATCCCAGCCAAGAAGAGCCCAAGGAGACATGCTAAAATGTATTGTGCTATCCTGGATGGGATCCAGAAACAGAAAAAGAGCATAAGGTGACTAATGGAAATCTGAATAAAGTATAGATGTTAGTTTAAAATTATGTATCAGTATTTCAAGATTGAGTCATTGACTGTGACCAATACACCATACTAAAGTAAGATGTTAATTATAGGGGAGATCAAGTATGACATATATGGAAACTCTACTATCTTTTTATTTTTTAAAAAAATTTAATGTTTATTTATTTTTGAGAGAAGGGGAGAGAGAGAGAGAGAGAGAGAGAGAGAGAGAGAAAACATGAGCAGGGGAGGGGCAGAGAGAGAGGGAGACTCAATGTCAGCAGGGAGCCTAATGTGGGGCTCAGACTCATGAACCCTGAGATTATGACCTGAGCCAAAGTTGGACGCTTAACCTAATGAGCCACCCAGATGCCCTGGGAACTCTATCTTTACGGCTTTTCTTTAAATCTAAAATTCCTAAAATAAAAACTTTTAAAAAATATCCTTTGCAAAGTTTTACCTCTACCAATTAAATCAGTATTTCTGGGGTGTAAGCCAGGCATCAGTATTTTTTTTTTTTTTAAGATCCCAGATGATATCAATGTGCGGCAAAAGTTTGGGAAACTCTCTGGTAGGAGAAGTCTCTGAGGCCGGAGGCTATTATATTTTGGCATTAATTCACTCAAAATGTTCTGAACTAAATAAAAATGTCGAGTGTTGCTTCTATTTTATAGCTTTGTGAAGTTGAATTTTTAATGAGTGTGATAAAAATAAAGTACTAGAACAAGTTGCCCATTTGAACACCACTTGACGTTACACTATTAGATACTGAGCCACTAAATGACCAGTGTATCAAGCTGGTCAAGATTACAAGTAATATTATATCTTAAAATAAAATTTCTCTTGTAATTTTCCTGCAATTGAAATGAAAAATGACATTCACATGTACACACTTTGCTCTGCCTGGTCCCTGGCCCCTCCACCAGAGAATGTCTATATGCTCTAGTGGACCCACAGCCCCATCCATATTTCACCCTTTTTGACCTGTTCCGTGCCCCTAGAGGCTGTCTGTGGACTGCAACACCCAGGGCCCCTTGCCCTTGATTTCCAGTTGAGTTCAGGCAGGATGGAGGAGATAGATGTGGTCTTTTTAGCTTCACTCTCTCCATTCTTCATCATGGCAGGCCATGGCTGCCTTTGTCCCAGATCCAGCTCCTGTTGTCTCCCGCTCTCACTTGGCTCCAGAAACACTGTTCCCTTTCCCCACCCCTTCAGGCCCCAGAAAAGTAATGGCTTCCTGCTGTGGCTATTTCTGGGTAACTCATATCCCCTGTTGGAATTTTTATAATTTTGCCCACACCTCTGTAAATAGTCACTTGACTGAAGTACTTTTCATTTAACCCCTCTAAGGGTGCCATGTGCTTCTTGTCAGAATTCTGAGTGATACAATCAGTGTATTGTCTACTCTTTCTTCTTGGGAATGATGACCGCCTCCCCCCACTTTTTTAACTTGACATAATATACTGCTTACTTCTTTGGCCTTAAAAATGCTCTTTATTTTGTAAAATGATACTGATAGTAGAGAGCATTATTTTCCCTAAATCCTTTCTTGGCAAAAGAAAAAGTTGGCAAGCCTGTGCTGGTTCATCACACATTTTTGAAATTTCATTTGTGAAATTTCATTTTTGAAATCCAGAGCCTGGGAACCATTGATCTAAGTGAGTGTTTGACTTTGAAACATGAAGGGAATTCAGCTGTATTTCATCTTACCACAAGAATCTTACAAATCTGGGGCAAGTGGCCAATGTGAACGATGTCAAGGCAGGCACTCAAGTTTAGTTGTTTACATAACAGGGTCTCAATCCTGGTAAAGAGGGAAATAGTATCAGGGGAAAATAGAAGGAGGTTTAAAAGCCAAAATGGTTGTTTTCTGCATGTTTCAGTATTGCATTTCACTGTCCCTCCAACGGGGGAAGCAAGAGAGGAGAGGGAAAGAGCGCACCTGGAAGTTTAAACAAGACGTTTACAGGACTTTTCCATGAAGTTTGAGTGACTAAGAACTTTTATGTTCACAGATCCAGAAACGTTTGTATTTGCACTAATCCAAGTCCTTTTTATTATAAATAATTGCAGAAGCTCATTTATAGATGACTCCATCACTAAGCAACAGGCTTTGGATGTTTGTATTTGTTGGTGTTTTAAATTCAATGTGTTTCATAATGTCAAGTACAGCCAATTTGTAATTGAAACAAAATTTCCAAAGTACCCAACGTTTGGGCAGGGTAGAAGAACATAGGGCGTTATTTATCGTAGTTCAGTCTCCTTGACTTTAAAATTGTTCTTTGTTGGGAATGTAATATCCTCTTTTGTTGTGTCATATCACATTTAATTTTGACTGCAGAGACATTAACACATGACTTTTTTAGCTTTCGTCTGTTTAAAAATATATTTTTTGTTTATGTTCTCATTACTTCTTTTCTCTGTGTTTAGCTTGAGAAAAAGACACAAAGTAGTCTTTTGAAATTCATTCTTTCCTTTATGCACTTTTAAGAAGGAATTTAAAAGGGCCAGATAGCTTAGTCATAGAGAGAATTTTTTTTATGCAGTTATAATCCAAACAGAAGCTACTGTCCATATTTCATGGAAGAAGAATTGGCGAACCCAATAATTTTATTTCTCTTTACATTTCTACTACTGAAACAAATTAATAGAGACTTTAAACACTGACTTATTTCTTCTTTTATCTGATAGTAGAACCCACTGATGAAAAACTGGGGAACGATCAGTAGCCATGTTTCCCACCTCGGGGAGAGACATAGTAAAAAGGAATGAAACCCACTCATACTGAGCAGCAGAGAGAAGAGATGGAGAAGGCTAGTGGTAGTTTTAGAGTTCATGAAGACCAGCTACGTGTCTGCTCTTCTGGTTGTTTAGTTGCTCAACTCTTCCTGATTCCATGAAATAAAAATGCCCATTCTTGGCTAAGCTATTATATTGAGTCAGCCATGCATAACTTGAATTAGCTTAAGCAAAAGGAGGGAATTAAGGAAAGATCTTGAGGCAGAGTTGATCAACTAAGCCTCATGAAGGCGGGAGAAAGCTCTCTGGGAGGGACTCAGAGCCGTGGTCCAAGAGGTGGGTACCATCAGGATTCACTTTTCCCTCATGTGACCCCTGCCCCTCTTCTGCCCGGACATCATGCTCTCTGTGGAGGAATGTTTTGATACATTACTTGCTATGTTTTTCCCCAGTACTCTTCGTTTATTTTCCCTATAACACTCTTTCATCGTGGGCATTTTTTTGTGTCCATTGCCACAGGAGATGTGATAATAGACTGTGTCTTGAGTCTCAGAAACACAGACTGGGAGTGAATTCAGACTCTGAAGACTAAGAGAAGTATCCTAAATTAGGGGAAAAGAAGAAAGCCAAGGGTGAAACAAAGAGAGCTAAGTTGGTACACCGTTGAGAAAGAGGCCCTGCATACTGTTAATGAATCCTTCACTAATCAACACCCTGTGAGTGTCTATGTTGTTTGGTGTCTTAAACTGAATGTGTTTTATAATATCAATTACAGCCAATCTATAGTTGAAACAAATTTTTGAAGTATCCTATGAAGTTTATATCTGAGGACTGAGCTCGATGGGGGGAGCAACAGACACTCTCAATGTGTGGGAGAACCCTAAGAGTGGAGAGGATCCAGAGTAGAAAGAGTGGTTGCCCTTTATCCTAAATAGAACTAGGGATGGAGACAAGACCCTAATGGCTCGGCAACTTGGGATAGCATGGGGCAGCATGTCTGTGCAATGAAGGCAGTCAAATCTGAAGTAGCCTGGCAGAGTTCCAACTTGACTCAGTGAGGTGTAGGCACGGTAGCATCATTCCTGAGAATAGCATGGGTGTGCTTGTGGGTTAGAAAGCCTTGCCAAGGTGGCCATAGCCCAGGTAGTGGTTGGAGAATATTTCTCGATTCACTTCAGAAAGGCACTAGGGGCAAGCAGGGAGAGCCATTGATCCTGAAGTGACCTTTGGCATGGACCCATGTAGATCAACATCTGAAAAACAGACAGGATGAGGAGTCCCATGTGAAATTCAATACCTGACCAAGGATCAGAGCTTTTGCTTATATTGGGCCCAGCTGATGTTTCTCTTACTGTCTCCTGCTTAGAAGTTAGAAGAGAAGTTAAGGGGAGAAAAGAGGAACCTGAACTCATTGAGGTTTGGTTTCTATCCATTGGTAAAACAGGATATCACTGGAGAAATGGAGTTCAGTTGCATACAAAAATTGTCACACTTGCTGAACACCTGCTTGCGTGGCCTGATTTTCAAATTATGTCTTCTCCCCCAGGCTGAGATCTTCCATGTGGCAGAGAACCTGGCTGCTGGAAGCTGCCGCTCACAGCCACACTTATTCACTACCATAGGAGGGGAAAATGCTGCTGAACCCTTTGACGCCCACCCCTTGATCCTCCCGACCCAACTTCTGTTTGAAAAGCTTCAGAGATCAATGTTCACTACCCTTCTATTGGTGTTCCCACCCCATAGAACTGTGAGATACTATGACAAATCCTCCTTGGGTTTAAGTCCCTATGGACCTTAATGGAAAGTGGCCAGTATTTCTGATAGCCTCGGTGATTGGCACACACATACTATAAATGAATTTTCACATAGCACAAAGCCATGTGCTAGGTGGCCTCTGAAGCCAGGATGCTGTAGCAGATCCATGTGCTTGGAATCCGAGGGGCAGCAGTTCGCCACCAAAGGAAATACTGTGACCAGAGGAAGAGAAAAGGGGGAGCTGGCTGGTAAAATAGTAAGTCTCCCCCACAGTCTGTACTGGGTAGCTATCTAGTAGGACCACACTAATAAAGGTTTCCTGGGGATGCCTGGGTGGCTTAGTCTGTTGAGCATCCGACTCTTGATTTTGGCTCAGGTCATGATCCCCGGGCATGGGATTGAGTCCTGCATTGGGCTCTGCACTGAGCTTGGAGCCTGCTTGTGATTCTCACTCTCCCTCTCTCTGCCTTGCTCCCCCACCTTCTCTAAAATTTAAAAAAGAAAAAAATTAAGGTTTCTTAATGTCACATCGATATGATGAAGGTAAGTAAAATAATTAATAAGATACTGTGTCTTTTATGGCCCATTGGTTCAGAACTAGAAACTGGGCTCTGAAACAGAATAGAACAAAACAACATTGACAACAAAAACACTTAGCCTTTTCATTGTAAATGTGTATAAACTCTGTAGCAGTTCAACGATGAGATTTGGCTTATAGGCCATGAATGGGCCTGGTGGTTTTTGCGCTCAAATCTCATTATATGCCTGCAGAGAACAAAGTGCTTTGTGCTATGTGAAAATTAGTTTATAGTATGTGTGTACCAATCATCAGGATTATCAGAAATACTGGCCACTTTTCTTTAAGGTCCGTAGGGACTTAAATCTGAAATGCATTTCTATGAAAACTTCATTTCGCTGCATAATTCTGAAATGATTCTAGCCAACTGTTTATTCATAGCAGCCTTTTCAGGCAATAGTCTAGGAGTAATTTCTCTACATTTCTTCTCCTTCTCCTTGTCCTTCTTCTTTTTTCTAAGTAGGCTCCACACCCAGTGCAGAGCCCAACATGGGGCTTGAATTCACAAACCTAAGGTCAAGACCTGAGCTGAGATCAAGAGTCAGATGCTTCACTGACTGAGCTAGCCAGGTGCGCCACAACATTTATTTTCTTAACTTGAGTTCTTATTATATTCTTTCAAATGCAAGGAAATAATAATTACTTTGGCTTAAGTATAAAGTCTGGAGAATTTTGTAATCTCTTTTACACCCTGGTACCATTTCTGATAAGGAGGTAAATAGATGATAAATATATGAATATAACACTGTGTATCCTGACAAAAATACTGACAATGCAAAAAAATAAATTCCTTGAAGAAAAGTCCTATTTTAATCCAAGCTCTGGTACTAATTTTAACCTTGGAGTTAAGTAATTTGTATCCTTGGTACTAAATTGTAAGCAAACAATCCAATTAACTTGCCTTTCAACTCGAAACAGTTTTTTGATCACAGCTGAAATAGCTACTATGAATTTCCTTGCTGTTATGTAGCTTTTTAGGCATTCAGGATAATAACATTTCCTCCACATTGGAGCCAGTAGCATCCAAGGACAAGAAAAAGTGTTCCAACAGATTAGGAGCCTAAATGAGTTACAAACTGGGGCAACTGCCCAGTGAGCAACAGCCAACAGTAACTGGGCTGCCCTGGGCTTTAAGGTGTATCTGAAAGGATCTAGATCTTGGGAGTCATTTCCAAAGAACATGTAATCTCACACAGATATTTTCAAGTAGCTTTTTTTTTGGGGGGGAACTATAAAGTAACATATGATTATTCTGGATCACTTGGAAAGGTAAAAATTAATGACTAAACAAACTCATCAATTTCTCAATCGAAAGATACCTCCTGGTAACATTTTGTCATGTTTCTCCTCATTTTTCGTGTGAATATATATTTTAAAATTCGTTGAAATTATATTACATATATAATTTCTATGATATATATTCTACAGAAATTTAGAATAAAATTTCTTTCTGGTATGCAAATTTTAAATAGTACTATATAGGTAAATACTCATTGTACAGTAATTATCCATAAAATAAAACATTTTTTGCTTTTGTTCTTTTTAATGAAACAAATTGAAAATATACAATTTGTCTATTTTATTTTATTTTATTTTATTTTATTTTATTTTATTTTATTTTATTTTATTTTATTTTATTTGTTTCATTTTAGTTTTTAAGTTTATTTATTTATTTTGACAGAGTGCACATGCACCCATGAGCTGGAGAGGGTCAGAGGGAGAGGATTCTTAAGCAGTCTCCACTGGTCGGCCCAGAGCCCACTGTGGGGCTCCATCTCACAACCATGAGATCATGACCTGAGCCAAAATTGAGAGTTGGACATGTAACCAACTGAGCCACTGTGGAGCCTCAAGCCTCTTCTGTTTTAGTCCAATGCATATTCATTGAGAAATCCAAGATACTGTGATAAACTTTTAGGGGATAGAAAACCAAACATTAATAATAATACATCATTTGCCCTTAAAGGCATTTATGTAGGTATATACACAACTAACTGGGTGATGATAAAATGGACACAAAATAAATTTCTAAGTGATCATGGACCATAGCTACCATAGCTCCAATTGGAGAGCTTATAGGGAAGAGTCAATTTAGTTGGATCTTGGAATATTGGCTAAGATTTCGCCCAGCAGATGGATGATGGTAATGGGTGATGGTTGAAAGAGGGGTGCTGCGGAATGGAGTAAGAACATTTAGGATGGGACAGCATGAACAAAAGCAAGAAGTGGAAAAAAAAATGCAAAAGTGTGTTTAGGTAACTAGGAGTTGTCTTTCATAGTGGGAGAAAATATTGGTCAATTAAATCTCAGAATGAATTTGAATACCAGAGTGAGTTTAATCTTTAAATTGTAGGCAGAGGAGAACCACAGATACTTCTGAGCAGTCCATAAAATGATGAAGTCTGTATCTTAAGAATATTTTGTAAGACCTAAAATTCCTACACGGAATGATATATGGCCATTTGGGTGTAGGTAGGTGTTCAGGTAACTGTTTAGAAAATTTAGAAACTGTTTAGATATTTAGAAAAATATCTTTTTTTAAAAATGTAAATTGTAGATATGCTTTTGTTTTTCTCACTGCACCCCAAGAATACTTGTTTAGAACTCTTAGAAGAGCATAAGGGTGGCGACGGCGGGGAGGCAGGAAGGGGAAAGGCACCAGCCAGCAGCCGGGCCAGCGCTGCTCAAGTTTCACTTTTAGTCTGTGGGTTTGCTTCACCAACCCGCGCGAGCTTTCCTGGGATAAGTAGCGTTAGCGGGCAGGGAAGAGCTGGGCGCTGCACGGGTGGAAATGACGGATGGGCCTCGGAAAAGAATGAGCACGGCTTCCCATCTTAGCTCCTACCACTATCCTGGAAGCTGCCAGAATTCTGGAGTGTATTTCCCATCGAAAGTGTGAAAAAAATCAATGGACACCCCAGGAATGGAAGGTGGTTTGCAGACGTGTTACCTTGGAAGCACTGTTTGAACCAGAAAGCCTTCCTGTAGAACCATACCGTGGGCCACTCAACCGACCCTTGGGTAAACTCTAACTGCTGTACCCACACACCATCCCTTATCAGCTTGAAGAAGCCAGTAAGGTCATCATCCCTGTTCCCTAATGGCAGTAAAGGTGGCCGAGGTGGGTCCCTGGATTCACCACAGCAGAGTGAAGCCAGCATCTCAAAACTGGGAGTTCATTCCTGGTCCATCAAGGCTGTGCAAGCTGACTATACAGAAGAAGCAATCTGCAACTCCAGAGGCTCTGGGAGACTGCAGCCCTGCTTTAGTCACTCCAGAAGCTGACTAATCCACGCATGGCAAAAGCCTGAGGAGTCGATGGTCTGGTGGAACAAATAGACTGTCCATATTTTCTATATCTGTTTCCTTACTGTGATGCACTGTCACCCTTTGTCTCTCGCTGTTATTGTGATTCTTGCTCTACTTTTCACCACAGAATTGGCAGAGGCCACCCTGGCCAGCTGGAGTGTGATGAGAGGTTTCTGATAGCACTCACCTTCCCTTTGTGGATAGGATGCTTCGTTGGTACCAACATGAAGAATCAATGGCCCTGGGAGGCTAGAGACTTAGTTGCCTGCAAACCTTATAGTGGAACAGAATACCCCAGTCCTACTACTGGGGTTTGGCTCCACAAAAGCTCAATTATTGGGAAAAACTGTCTTGCCCAGTGGGGCAGAAAGTCTACCATCTCTGTTAGGAACTTGACATGCCTAGAGCAAAGATTTTATAACTCAACCACCTGGGAAACCCAATGGTGGGGGTCCCCAGAGCATCTTGAGCCAGATCCCCACCCCCTGCCTAACTTCTCTCATCTCCGAGAGGCCTGGGACAATGTCCACACAGGTATCAAATGGCAGGCCACAGGTGGACTATACTGTATATGTGGAAAGACAGCCTATCCAGTACTTCCTTCAGGCTGGTCAGGGTCATGTGTGCTGGGAACTATTAATCCATCTTTCTTCCTGCTCTCACTTGCCAGAGGGGAACATTTGGGAGTCCAAGTGTATGGGGACAGGGAGACTCAAAAGAAATGACATGCCTTATAGCAGTGCTAGGAATTGACCCAAGGGACACAAGAGTGCTGATGCATAGGGGCACATGTACCCCAATGTTTATGGAAGCACTTTCAACAACAGCCAAATTATGGAAAGAGCCTAAATGTCCATCAACTGACGAATGGATAAAGAAGATGTGGTTTATATATGCAATGGAATACTACTCGGCAATGAGGAAGAATAAAATCTGGCCATTTGCAGCCACATGGATGGAACTGGAAGGTATTATATTAAGTGAAATAAGTCAGTCAGAGAAAGACAGATATCATATGTTTTCACTCATAGGTGAATCTTGAGAAAATTAACAGAAGACCATTGGGGAGGAGAAGTGGGAAAAGAAGTTACAGGGAGGGAGGCAAACCATAAGAGACTCTTGGATACTGAGAACAAACTGAGGGTTGATGGGGAGTGGGGGAGAGGGGAAAGTGGGTGGTGGGCATTAAAGAGGGCACTTGTTGGGATGAGCACTGGGTATTGTATAGAAACCAATTTGTCAATAAATATATTTATATATTTAATATAATATTTCTATATAAATAAATATATTTATTTATTTATTATTATTTTGTAATGTATATTTATTTTTGAGACAGAGAGAGACAGAGCATGAACAGGGGAGGGTCAGAGAGAGAGGGAGACACAGAACTGAAACAGGCTCTGGGCTCCGAGCTGTCAGCACAGAGCCCGACGCGGGGCTCGAACTCACGGACTGCGAGATCATGACCTGGGCTGAAGTCGGACGCTCAACTGACTGAGCCACCCAGGCGCCCCAAATTATATTTAAAAAAAGAGAAAAACAAGAAAAAAGTAACAAAAGCACAATGGTAAGTGTACTTGGAAGAGGCACAGGAGCCAAGTGAAAGAGCCCCCAATGGCCCAAACTAGAACAATTTGAATAAAATATTAAATAATGTAGTATATTGTATTATAACTGAAAGTATAAAATATATACCATGAACTGATACTGATATAAATAACTGACTGAATAAATTTTAAAATGGGAGAGAATAGAAAAATCTCTTGTGTGGAATTCCGAATAATTTACATAGACACACCCCTCTCAGGAAGGTGGAGAATAACTCTTCAGTTTGTAACTATGGACTAAATATACTGACTTCCTTAAAAAGAGTACAGTATGGAAATGGGGAAAAGAGTGACTTAGCAGTGGAGAAAGCTGAAAAACACCTACAGCCAGATGATCAAGGTTAAAACCAACAGTGGAAAATCATGTTCATAGCATATACCTTTCATATGATGTGATGAAAATGACACTTTAACTCTGTGGTTTTTCCTAAACCTCAAGCCCACAACTCCAGTTTAATCATTAGAAAAATATCAGCCAATCCAAAGTGAGACACATTCCACAAAGTACGTGACCAAAAAATATATGACTGAAAAAGTGCTCTTCAAAACTGTCAAGGTCATTAAAAGCAAGAAAAGCCTAAGAAACTTTCACAGCTAAAAGAAAGCTAAGGAGACAAGATGACTATATTAACATGGTATCCTGGATAGAATCCTGAAAAGGGACATTAAGTAAAAAATGTTAAAAACCTAAATAATGTAATGACTAGTGAATAAGTAATCCATCATATTGGGTTTCTTGGTTGTGACAAATGTACCATACTAACACAAGATGTCAACAATAGGGGAGACTGGTTATGGTGTATATGGGAACTCTCTGTGCTGTCTCTAACTTTTTTATAAAATTAAAATCATTCTAAAATAAAAAGTTTGTTAAAGAAGTAAAAAAAAAGAAGAGCATAAGAATTTACTGAAGTATTTTAATGTCTAAACTTCCTTATTAGGAGTATTTGTTTTCTTATTATTTATAACTTGACAACATAATGTTCATTTGTTCTGTATATATTTGTTCCCTATGTCTTTCATAAAATCATTTATTCACTCAAAAAACATTTATGGAGCAACTTTATGAGTAGAATATTGTATTATATAATGAGGATTATAGAAACTGTCTTCTGGATAATTTGGACTAAATTCTGGGCCTGGAGATAGCATTTTAGTAGGAGGAGTTTTGAATATCATTCCTTTCAAGATAAAATTACTAGCATTTCTAATAGCTAAACTTCACTAGTTGATACTCATTGTCCTGTTTATTAATATTTGGAAACTCAGATTTTCTTTATTTGTTCTTCAGTCTCCTTTCTAAATGTTTAAAGTGTTTTTCTTTTTTGCTTTTTACTACTAGAGTATTCCATATCTCTTTGACATTACTAATGGGATATGGAATATATAATCAATATCAAGGTAAATTTGCTAAATACCCCTATACCCATAGATACCAATGGTTCCTGTAGAGTACTGGTGCCCCAAACTTAAAGGATTTATGTACAATTAATGTGAAAGTTACAGCAGATCATATACATTATAAGCTGTCAAATTACTTAGTAGTTCTTTGGCTGAACTGAACTCATTAAAGTCAAACATGCATATGTATGTTTAAATAACACTCCACATCAATTAATTTTTCTGTTTCAGATTTACTGATTCACCCCAATTGTCTTGAAAATAAGATACAAACACACACACACACACACACACACACACACACACACACACACACCACACACCACACACACCACACACACACACACACACACACACACACTTTCTATTTACTTGTTTATTGCAATACAAAACAGATGCAGGCATGGGTGCCTGGTTGGCTCAGTCGATTAAGTGTCTGACTCTTGATTTAGGCTCAGGTCATGATCTGATGGTTTGTGGGATCAAGCCCCATGTCAGGCTCTGTGCTGACAGCATAGAGCCTGCTTGGGATTCTCTCTCTTCTCTCTCTCTCTCTCTCTCTCTCTCTCTCTCTCTCTCTCTCTGCCCCTCCCCTCCATGCAATTCCTCTCTCTCGCTCAAAATAAAGAAATAAACTTTAAAATTAAAAAAAAAATAGCAGATGCAATAGGTAAAGCAATCCTCATTTTTGGAGGGATTGTTCATGCTCTGTGAATGGTGAATCAACTCCCTGGATAGTAGGTAACATTTTTACTACATAATTTGCTTTTTACAGCCCAAAACCTCTTCACATAAATACTCTGAAGTTGCAGCTCCAAGCCTTAGATTCTTTGATATGTGCAGCCCTAATTACCGTCATTCTGATCTAAGGTCTTTCCTACCCAGTGTCGTCCTGCAGTATTTCTGATGGACAATCCTTTAGTCTCTATTTAAAAATACCTACTGATGAAGAGCTCATTGTCTCACTGGTAGCCTACTCTGCTTCTAATGGCTATGATAGCTGGAAGTGATTCTTTTGATTTGGTTTAAATCTGGCTACCTGTGCTTTCCACTTGCTGATTTTAGTTGGCTTACAGGGTCTATATAGAAAAATCTATCACGTCTTCATCATTGTCTGTTCAGTGTTGGAAGTAAACTATCATTCTTGCCTTTCTCCAAAAGCTAATTATCTCTGATTTCATTTGGCATGCCCGTTAAAGCACAGAGTTCTCTTTCCCTACCCCAGAGACTTTTGTTCATTAGGTCTACAATGGGCCCCAGGATTTTTGTCTGTTTTGTAGTACAAGCTGTGTAGTTTTATCAGCCTGTTTCCTGTACCTAGAATTTGGGGGTCCAGCAGCTTTTTCTATCTCTTTAAATACAAGCTGGCAGAATTTCCACTGTATAAAATTCTCAAGAACCTTATAGGTGTCCTATGTATGTTACAAGGAATTCACTCCAGAAAAGAAGAGGCTTATCCATAGATCTTCCCTAGATAATACCATTTCTATTTGGGGGATATGAGGGAATTCATGAGTCACATACTTAATCTCTTCAAAGAGCCACTGTGTGACTGAATACTCTGATTTTTTTATTCCTTCTGAAGTATTAGCAAAAGGTTGACCAGCCATATTTTTGGCCTTCCTGGCCACAAATCTCTCAATGTTTGTACCTTTCAGAGACTGGCTGAGCCAAGAATTTCTCAATCATCAAATCCTGGTTCCTTTTTGTTTAAGAATTCTTTTTTCAATTTATTTTTTCTTCTTAAATTTTACTGTAGGTAGCAGGAAGAAGCCGGGACACATCTTCAACACTTTACTTGGATATCCCCTCTGCTATATGTCCAATTAAATTGTATCCAAGTTATGCTTTCTACAAAACTGCAGGACACAATCCTGCTAAGCTTTCTGCCACTACATAACAAGGATCTCCTTTCCTCAAATTTCCAATAACACGCTCCCTGCTTCCTTTAAGTCCTCACTAGCAGAGTTGTTAACAACTGTCTTTCTACTAATAGTCTAAGACAGGGTAGGCTTTTTCCATCATGTGTCTCAAAATTCTTCCAGTTTCTGCCCACTGACCAATTCTAACACCATTACCACATTTTTTGAGTTTTTGTTATAGCAGCACTCTGTTTTTAGTCACTAAAATCTTTTGGAGTTCAACTAGAGAAGCAGAACCAGTAGGAGATACATAGTAAGATATTTATTGCAGGGCATATGTGGTTGTAGGGACTAGCTAGGCAGGTCCAAAATCCAGAAAGCAGACTGTCAGGAAAGGCAAGCTGGACTAGTCATGGTCTGAGGCTTCTGTCCACAGGTGGAATATCTTCTTCAGGGAATCCTCAGCTCTGCTTTTTCAGTCTTCCAATGGACTAAACCAGGCCCTCCATGATTATTTAGGATAATCTCTCTTGCTTAAAGTCAGTTGATTATGGACTTTAATCACATCTACAAAATATCTTCATAGCAACACTTAGATTAGTGTTTGATTGTATAACTGGACACTGTAGCTGAGTCAAGTTAACAACATCAAAAAGACTATCACAGGGGCACCTGGGTGGCTCAGTTGGTTAAGCATCTGACTTCGGCTCAGGTCATGATCTCCTTGTCTGTGAGTTTGAGCCCCACATCTGGCTCTGTGCTGACAGCTCAGAACCTGGAGCCTGCTTCGGATTCTGAGTCTCCATGTCTGTCTGTCTGTCTGTCTGTCTGTCTCTCCCTCCCCTGCCTGTGCTCTGTTTCTCTCTCTCTTAAAAATAAATAAACATTTTTAAAAAATTAAAAAAAAAATACCAGTATCCTATATTATACTTTTTTCACTCACCACAACTGCCTCCTCATACACACAACAAAGTAATTTTCACTTGGGCGTTCAGGCTTTAAAGGGATTTCTTCTCAGAGATATCTTAAGAATTAAGATAAAATATTTCTATTTTATTAGCTTGTGGCACACAATAGTTCTTCAATTAGTGGTGACAGCTTTATGAGCTGCAAATTATTTCTCCATGAGGACTTAAAAGTTCAATGTACATTAGATATAAATTTTTTTTTGTTGGAAACAGCATTGGCAGTGTTTTAATAGTCTCTTGCCTTGCTGGAGACCAGCAGCACTGACATCACCTGGGAGCTTATTAAACATGCAGACTCTAGGGCCCCACCCCAGCACTACTGAATCGGAATATATGTTTTAAATAGCTCTCATCTGATTCAGGTGCACGTTAAAATTTGAGAAACACTGGTCTGCTGCAATTGCCTAGTTTCTTAACTGTTACCCCTGACATTTGCCTTTTTCTGTCACACCTCACATACCCAGGATGTGCTTTCCTTCTACAAATTTGAAAATAATTCTGGAGTCTAAAAGTTTCAATATTTCATCATACATAGAGGTTAAAGTCCAAATGACCTTCAAAATCCACATGGCCTTCAAAGTTCTTCCTATTAGACTTCTGTGTACTTTTCCAGGTACACTTTTCTGAACACACCCAGGGCTACACTACTGGGTGTGATTGTAGTACCTTGTGATGTGTAAGGTGCTATGCCTTTTCTTCTCTGTGCCTTTCTTTCCATTCTATGTTCCACTGAATGGAGTGCCCTACACCAACCTGGCTGAACTATGGGAATCCTCCCTTGACTCCTTGAGGGTATAAAGGACCCATGCTGTTTATCTTGGTAATTGTACCTGATAACATAATAGATACTGATTATTTGTTAAGAGAAAAATAAATGCTCAGAGTATGACTACCCAAAATAGTTTCCAGCGATGCTGTGAAAGATAAATGTGGTTAACAATAAATAAACATAATAGAGTACTAGGTAACAAGTCCCGTTATAAAGGCATAGTTATTGTCTCATTGCATTTCATGAGATTTCGGAGGGGGTAATTATGATTGACTCCATTTTACAAAAAAGGAAACTGAGACAGAAAGAGGGTAGAGAACTTACTCAAATTCTCATAATTAATGTGCATAAAAAATAAAACCAACTCAGGCAATTAGATTCCAGAGTCTATGTACTTGCTATATGGCCTTGGATGCATACAAAAATATTTTTCACAGTCTTTTATAAATGTGTTAAAGATTTGTGTGGTAATTACACATATAATCAATAGTTATGATTGTCACTTCAGTTTTAAAAGCTTTATAGAAACATTTAGCACACCGTAGAAAGGGTGAAGTACTGTTTTAATTAAAACTACATTCAGTTAACAGCAAACCTTTTTGAATGTCTATTGTATTGAGTATCTGTGCTTTTTTGCCTGCTTCCTCTTCAGTAAGGGCACCCTAGTTTTATTTTGGGATACCACTTTTCCCCATTCTAAGTTATTTGGTTAGGGTGAGTGAGATCAACTCTCCTCCCAATCCCTGTTTTCCAGGAGTGCACAGGTGGCTCATACCTGGATGGCCATCGTATTCCAACTCATTAGCCACTGTGACTGGTGCAGGGATGGGCCTATGACCCAAGGAAGCCCAAGAATAAGACTCAATTTGGTACCTATTAATATGCTGGTTGATTGTCTAAAATTATAAGAGGGGAAAAGTGAGAAGGGAAGTCAAAAAGGGAAGAGGTGAACCAGGAGAGAGTGGAGTCACTGAAATCATTGCAAGAGTTTTAAGAAGTGATGCACTGGGGTGCCTGGGTGGTGCAGTCGGTTAAGCGTCCGACTTCAGCCAGGTCACCATCTCGCGGTCTGTGAGTTCGAGCCCCACGTCAGGCTCTGGGCTGATGGCTCAGAGACTGGAGCCTGTTTCCTATTCTGTGTCTCCCTCTCTCTCTGCCCCTCCCCCGTTCATGCTCTGTCTCTCTCTGTCTCAAAAATAAATAAATGTTGAAAAAAAAAAAGTGATGCATCAATATTATGAAATTACTAGTTGAATAATGTTTGTTTTTGAAACTATCAACCAAATACTTAGACAAAATATTTTATTCATTTTAAGTAACTATTACTTCAGTCATGATTGACTGTTCCCAGCAGGATCTGTTTCTGTGTAAATAGGCATATTATTGTTTAAAAAAGAGAAAATAGATATCTCATTATTTTCTTTTTCAAATCAAAATTTTTCCTTTAAGGACTTTTTCTTCACTCAAGAAAATGCTGAATGAGTCAGAGTGTTAATCTGTTTTCTCTAGTAAATCCTATCTTATTATAGACATGTTTTTCAGTGTGGTAATAATTGCCTAAAAGATTGGTAGTGATTTATTTATACCCGTCTACTCATTCAACAGCTCTTTATCAGGCTTCAGATATGCAGCAGGCTTTGTGCCAGAGGGCATGAGACTCAAAGTTGCCCCCTAACCTAGAATATAAGCTCCATAGGAGCCCCTGATGGAGAGCCTGCGGCCTAGTAGACATTCAGTATTGGATCACGTTATCAGAAATCCATACCTACAGATGTGGGGTGTATTTCTGTAGTAATTTAACAATGGTAGCTGCTGAGAGCCACGGTTGGCCTTTAAGTATCACCTGTGACTCAAACATGAATTTCGGGCTTGGGCCTCTGTACTTCTTTTCCTGATGGTAGTTATTCCACGTAATGCCCGGGTTTGATGATACTTATTTTCAGTAGCTTGCAATGAAAGGATAGATTATACTTAGTATAAATATGATTTTGTATAATGGTGTTGAAATGACACCCTGATGCCACAGCAGACAATGAATGTGGTCCCTCTTAGTTAGTGTGTTGAATGGTGGCTTCCCCCCCAAAGTATGTCCACATTCTATATCTCAGAACCTGTGAATGTGACCTTATTTAGACAAAGGGTCTTTGCAGTTGTAATTAAATAAGGATCTTGAGCTGAGATCATCCTGGATTATGTGAATGGTCCCTAAATCTGATGACAAGTGTCCTTGTAGGAGACAGAAGAGAAGAAGACATGGAGGAGAAGGCCATACAAAGATGGAGGCAGAGATCGGAGTGATGCAGCCATAAGCCAATGAATTCCTGGAGCCACCAGAAGCTGGACTAGGCAAGGGAAGTTTCCCTCCTAGACTTTTGGGAAGGAGTGCGGACCTGATTTTGGAGTTCTGGCCTTCAGAAGAGTGAGAGAATAAATTTCCTTTGTTTTAAGCATTAAGTCTGGTCATTCGTTAAGGCAGCCCTAGGAAACAAATATGCTAGTTCATAAGGGATTATCTAATTAAGGATTCTGTTGTGTTGTTTCATTTCACAATAATTTGGGGAAGTCAGTATCTCTACTCCAATTATTGTCTCTATCTAATGGAGACATTTGTCTCTTTTTTGTGGTTTGATAAAACCCAAAGGTTAATGCTTCTAACCACAGTGCCCCAGAAAGTCCATTCAGGGCGCAAATAGGAAATTTCTTTTCTTTTAAAAAATTTTTTTAGTGTTTACTTTTGAGAGAGAGAGGGAGCACGTGAGCAGGAGAGGTGTAGAGAAGGGAGACAGAGAATCCGAAGCAGGCTCCAGGCTCTGAGCTGTCAGCACAGAGCCCAGTGTGGGGCTCCAACTCACCAACAGTGAGATCATGACCTGAGCCAACCGACTGAGCCACCCAGGCACTCCACAAATAGGAAATTTCTGAATGAAGTGGCTTCAACAAGTGGTCTAGAGATCTAAATGCTCTTCATAAGTGTCACTGATTCTGAGAGGATATTCCTATGGGTCAAGTTTCATTTAACAAAGCTCAAAAGTTGATAAAGCGGCTGGGCCAGGAGCCAAGACACGTTGCTTCTGGCCCTACCCATCTCTGGGCTACTTTCTCGCTGTGTCTCTGATGCATCTTCCTATGAGGGTATTAGGCAAGTTCATTTCTAGAGACCTTTGAAAATTAACCATCCACCCAATCCAGAGTATGTCCACTTCCCTTTATTCTTTCTTTCTCTCCCCGTTGGGTTCCTTCATATCACCCCTCATGTTATGAATGTTATGTATTACATTCATGTTATGAATGTAATAATGTTATGAACACTTGCTAGTCTGTCATTAGTCCAAGTTGAAGGAACATCATAATTGTATGTAGCATGTTGTCTGACCCATAGTAGGCCTTCAATAAAAGTGCATTAATAAATAGACAGATTAGGGAGTGAACGTTTTGAGTGGAGACTTATGAAATGTCTATTACTTAGGGGCTGTATTCTGTTCAAGGACGGATTTTGTTTGCTTGGTTTTTTTGCTTGCTACATCGAACGCCATTAAATTTCAGGACTGCAAGAGAAGTAAAGTGGTCATTTAGTCCAGCCTCGCACAGACGCGTAAGTGCCCTCTTCAGCCTTCCTGACAGGCATGACCAACATGCTTGGCGGGAACATCCTTGGTGACTTGGTGACAGGAAACTCACTACCTCCGCCCTTTGCCAATTTGCTTTCCTCTCCCACCCCTCTCAGTTATTGCAATCTTTGCTGTAGCATTTTGCGCCCCTGATGCAGCAGAGGCCCGCAAGTCTGGGAGTGGGAGGAACCCCGCTGGAACCCCTAGGCCCAGCCGGGAGTCTGAGAAGCCCCAGCTGGGGCTACGGTGGGCGCGCAGCAGCTAACTGCTGAATGTAGCAGCGGCGCCGCCTTCCTGCTGGGATCGCCTTGCCTCTCCGCCTCCCTCAGGCAGGGGGTCCTCCTTCTCAAGCTCGTCGCTGCTCCAGCCCCAGGCCCACGGCCACGCGCAGCAACGTTCCTCTTCGCAGCTCCGGTCACCTGCACGGCCGCCCTCGGCGCTGGGGTCCGCTGCCCCCGACCCGGAGCTGGGGACCAGGGCGCGGGGCGCGCGCGGGCGGCCGCGGGCTCTTTCCTCCCTTCTCCCCACCCCACGCGCTCCCCCTCGGCCCCTCCTCCCCACACTCCGCTGCCCTGCGCCCTCCGGAGAGTTGTCCGGCACCTTGGGCGAGGAGTTCGGAGCTGCCCCGCCGCAGAGCCCGCGCGGCCCGCAGAGCGCGAGCGACGCAGGGGCCGGAGCCCCGCCGCCGCCATCTCTGCCTTCTGTGTGGGTTGGACCCCGGCAACTAGGTGGGACCCGCTTCTCTCTCCTGCACCCCTCACTGCCACCTTTCCCGCTCTCGGACACTGGAGGAGCAGGAAGCTGGGGCCCGCGTGGCCGGCGGGGAGCCCGCGGGCCACTTGGGGGCCGGGAGTCAGGGGACAGCCCGGCGGCGCCAGGAGGGGCCTGCGCCCGGGGGCGGTGGGAGGGGCGGCAGGGGCTCTGGGTCCCCCCCACCTCAGCCCCGGCCGGGGAGCGGGAGGCTCCCGGGGCGGGCGGAAGACAGGGACGCGCGGCTGTCGGTCGCCGGCCGCACGTGGGCGCGCACCTGCCAGGCGCCACCGAAAGGCTGCGCCACCCAGCCAACTTCTTTTCCAGGTCTCCTTCCTACTTTGGAAACTGAAAGGACTGCGACATAAACCAGTAAGCCCTGGGGCTCGGGGAAGGGTTTGTTGGTTTGGCTGCCCAAAGAACAAACTTGTGCTTCAGGGGTGGTTTCAATGCCAGCTTCTCTTTTTCCCCCTCTCCCGCTCTCCGCAAGCAAATGTAAAAAGCGAAACAAAATAAACCCAATCCCGACCAAAGCACTTATTTAAAGGGATTCGTAGAGGTGAGAAAAATAGGCCTAACTGAGGAATCATTGGGAACCCCAGGTACGGTGAGGCCGTCTAAGAAATCGGTTGTTGCTGGTGCTATTTCTAGAACTTGTGTTTGCAAACAGGCTGGCTCTGTTAAGCCTGCGAGTTCCTTCTGTTGAGGGGCTGCCTGGAATGCCCTCTGTTAACACGAATTTCTGTACGTATTAAGGTATATTGAAACAAATACTCTTTCAGAGTCAGACTATCTGGATTTTGACATGATTTGCCATTTATTATCCGTGACAGCTGTGGTTAGCTTCACCTCTCTGGGCCTCATTTTCCTCATCTGTCGAATTAGAGGGTTGAGTTAATATTCTAGGGGCCTTTTAAAATACTTCAGGTATTTTCCAACTTAAAAATGTATAATTCTGTGACTCTTTAACATGTCACAAACATTAGTAGATTCATAATTTCATGAGCATTTGTTTATATGCATTTATGACTTGTGCTTTTAGGGTTTTCCCACCCCAAATCAAGAGAAAAACGCTTGGGGCCCCTGCGTGGCTCAACTGGTTAAGCGCCTGACTTAATTTCAGCTCAGGTCATGATGTCACAGTTTGATGAGTTTCAAGCCCCACCTCAGGCTCTGCCCACTGATCTGCCTGCAAGCCTGCGTGGGATTCTCCCTCTCTCAGAGAGAGAGCTCTCACTGTCTCTCTCAAAATAAATAAACTTGAAAAAAAGAAAAAAAGGCTTATAAAAGAGTTCAGAAATGTATGGTTTATATGTAAATATTTAGATCATCTCTCACTCTAAGGAATTATGTTCAACTTGAAGGCAATATTTATGACACTGCAACCGAAACATGTGGCCTTAGCACTGCACTTACTCTCTTTTCAGTATATATTTGGAGGAAGTAAAAATTGTTTTGGAGGAAAACAAAATTGCACCTTTCCTATCAATTACTCGTCTTGACCAACATTTGTTACTTTTTAGCATAAAGTTGTGTGCAGAATATTAAAAAAATGGTTTCAGACCATTTCAGAACCTCTCTGAAATTAAGCTCAATAGCAGAGATGCCAATTTTAGTAATGCACTTTAGTTGTCTTGGAATGAAGCCCAGAAAATAGCAAAGGTTAACTAAATAGATAAACCAGAAATTAGGAATTGACACACACACACACACGCATGCGCACACACACACATACAGTTGTTAGAGAAGTGTGTGCTACAGTGTCAGTGAGCCTTTTATTTACTTTTGATAAAAACAACAGACAGCCGTTGGTCTGTTTAAGCGCACAGAGGCTGTGAGAAAGAGGGGCTTTTGTTGTTACTTGTAATATCAAATTATTGGAGATGCAGTCATCAGTAGTTAGATTTAAAAGTGGGGGCGCCTGGGTGGCTCAGTTGGTTGTGCATCCGACTTGGGCTCAGGTCATGATCTGATGGTTTGTGAGTTCGAGCCCCGCGTCAGGCTCTATGCTGATAGCTGGGAGCCTGGAGCCTGCTTCAGATTCTGTGTCTCCTTCTCTCTCTGCCCGTCCCCTGCTTGTGCTCTGTCTCACTCTGTCTCTCAAAAATGAATAAATGTAAAAACAAAAAATTAAAAAAGAAGAATAGATTTAAAAGTGTTTCAGCCTCTTTTTGGCGGCTTTGATGTAAAATAAAATAATGTGTTCCCACCCAGCCTGTGCTGCGCATGTAGTTTGGGAGAGTGGAATGGATTTGAAGTACACTGTTCTTCTATGAACACAGCCACTTATTTTCATTGCTTTTCCCCCTGTGGGCTGGAAGTATCATCTGTCAATCTGGCATTTGTCTTCCTCATATTTTCTGGTGAAGTAGATGATCATCTCCTTTAAGAGAGATGCTCAAAGAGTTACGTGAATTGGTTGTTGAATGACTAGAGAGTAGTTGAACTCAAATACCCTGCCTTCTAGGCGCTTATTGGAAAACAGTAGGTGGATCTGACTGCTTAAGGTCTACAGCCAATTCATTCACGGCTTGGGAGCGTCCCCATGGTTGGCTGAAGCACTGTTCATCTTTTGTGATGAATTTACCAAGAAAAAAACCAGTCATGTCTTTACACTTAGATCACTATTATATAATCAAATGATTTTTGTTTGTGAAAAGCAATCTCTCTGGGGGCCTTGGAAATAAAACTCTAAAATATCCAGAAAAAAAAAAAAAAAGACTTGTCTTGGCAGGTACTGTATTGCATTTTTTCATACTGAGAACCAAACACACATACGAAAAAGAAAAAAAAAACCCAAAACCATATCCTGTGGAGTTGAAAATGAAGAAAAGGGCTTATGGTCTCCTCTAATTCTTAAGATTTTATGTGATTTACAAATTCCGCTTTTAATTAAAACAGAAAGGCACAAATGTTTGCCTATTGGACAGACCTAGTACATGTAACCTTTTGGAGGTTCAATTCAAATTTGGCTTGGTTATAATTTGGAATATTTCCTCTCACATACTTTTTATTAAACCTTTTGTGACGCAATGGTGATATTATCTGTTGTCTTTTCACACACGTGATCTTATTCATCTTTAATTTTTTAACCATTTGAATATATATATATATATATATATATATATATATATATATGACGTATAGAGAGAGAAGGGGTACATAAAAAATGTGCTGGTTGACAAATAATATAGCACATCATTCCAACAGACGATGATAAGGCAAATACCTTATCATGAGTGAGAGAACATGCCAACATCTAGAAACTTCTTGCTTGTTTCTTCCTGATCACAAATTTAGTTTTACCTTAAAAAAAATGTTGTATTCACTTAAGAGGCATTCTTTCATGGATTCTCTTGCATTATGTCTTTGTGAGATTAAGCCATTTCTTCATTCCCCTTTAAAGCAAAAACTGTTTTTTTAAGTTTATTTCTTTTGGCAGGGGAGGGGCAGAGAGAGAGAGAATCCCAGCAGGCTCCTTGCCGACAGTGTGGAGCCCAACCCAGGGCTTCCTCTAAAGAACCATGAGATCATGACCTGAGCCGAAATCAAGAGTTGGATGGCTTAACCAACTGAGCTACCCAGGTGCTCCAAAATTGATGTCTCTTAAATATTTGGTCCTAGAATCCATGACTGTCTCCTAGTATAATAGGTCTTCTCTGATATAAGAAATGTAAATTTTGTCTGATGTTTTTCTTAGGAGTTCTTGAACATCTTATTACAGGAACCACATATTTAAAAAATTACTTTAAATCATATCTTTAAAACATTCATTGTCTGTTTATTGATGCCAGATAGACATAAACTTGACCTTGAAACAGATTTTCAAAATAATATCTCCATTGGACTGTAATTCACATTCATAATGTTCATCTTTTTATGGATACTATTCACTGGTTTTTAATACATTAACTGATTTATGCAACCATCACCACTATCTAATTTCGGAACATTTTTATCACTCCCCGCAGAAACTCTGTACCCATTAGCACTCACTCTCCAACCCCCCTCCTCCCATCCCTCAAAATCACTGATTTACTTTCCGTGTTTACTGACTTGTCTATTCTGGATATTTCATGTAAATAAAATCATGGGGCCTTTAGTGACCAAATTCTTTCACTGAGCATGTTTCCGGTGTTCATCTGTGCTGTAGCATGGGTCAGTACTTCATTCCTTTTTTATGGCCAGATAATATTCCATTATATTGGTATACTACTTTTTGTTTATTCATCAGTTGGTGGACATTTGGGTAGTTTCCACTTTTTGGCTATTATGAATAATGCTGCTATTAACATATGTGTGCACATTGTTATGTGAATATATGTTTTTATCTCTTTTGGGTATATACCTATGAGTGGAATTGCTGAGTCATATGGCAACACTATGTTTAACACTTAAAGATCTGCCAAACTGTATGCCAGAGCAGCTTTCATCCTTTTATATTCCGCCAGCAGTGTGACCCTTGAATCTACATTGCCAACATGCCAAGCTCATTAGACATAGCAATAGTGGATACGTAGTGAAAATTACTGTCAAATTTAAGTTTCATGGGCTTGGAAGTTTAAAATCTTTTTCAGAACTGTGAGCACTTAATATGTTCAAGGTAGACTATAAGAAATTTTTGTGGATATTGATTCTCATTGAATGAAAGTCAGCAAGTCACACATTCTTCTATTAACTTAGTAGGCTTATGGGTACCAAGTAAAGTCTTCCCCAAAGTCAATATAGTCTGCTTTCAGTTAGTGCAGTCTCTCAGTGATCTGCTCCGCTGGGTGTGAGCTGTGGCCCTGACTAGCACAGCATGGAGACTTGCCCAGGAGAGCACAGAGCTTGGGAAGCCCCTGCCTGGTGGGCGAATGGATGATCCTGAAGATGAGAGTCATGTATTTGAATCACACTAGAGTACTATGGACTAGCAAAAGAAGATGACCTAACTAGAGACTCTCTTAAGGGGCATTGTGTTACTCATCTTAAAGTCTTTGCCAATTAATGGGAAGAAATCCAGAAACAATATAGACTTATAAATGTGTACTCATATGGGTATAATAGTGAATGAGAAAGAGAAAGAGAAGGAGTAGGGGGTAGAGAGAGAGAGGCTTTACTCCTGGGCCAATAATTTCTTTAAGGTTTATGGGAACATGAACATTTTTATCTGTTTTTACTAGATAGTGGCTAAAGATTTGAGATAAATAGAGCTTCAGGAGCTTCTATATTGGTATTATAATAGGCTTTAAAAATGTGAACTCATGTTTAAGAACAGCTGCCACCAAATATTTGTTTTGTGAAGGCATAGGACAACTTAGTTTTTTCTCAGAATTATATTTTCTCATTTTACTTTAACTAGCAGCTGTTATTTGGGTGTCTAAACCTATGAAAATTGAGAAACTATGAACATGAGATCATTGAACAATTAGATTTTTGTATGCACCAACAAAATTTCTGAACCAGTCTGGTCAGTGGTCAGGAGATGAGAGAGAAAATAAATTATAAGCGCACATAGATACACACACACACACACACACACACACACACACACACACACGCACACACACACACACTGTCTAAGCAGAGAGAGAAAACATACTGACGTATACATAATACACACCCAGTAATTGTAGTTGCTATATTATTAAGATGCTATCTTTTGGAATTATGACATATACCTATCATGTTAGACATATGCAGGAGGTAGCTGGCTGTATCTCTAGTGAGCTGAGTGTCTAATAACAGCACTGCTAGTCACAGATTTGATTTGCGGGGAGAGAAGGTTTTGCACGGAATAAGCAGGATGTAAAAAATGTTCTTTCTGTGTGAAACAGTCATCTGGGCAGGCAGTTTCTTGGTCTTTTGATTCTCAGTGTGCAAATCAGTTCTCACATAGGAGTTCTTATTGTCTGTGATTGATATTCTTTGGCTTATTTGTTTTTACGGACCATAGGTCCTGTGGGTATCTTTCTTCAAATACTTAAAATATGTTTCATATGCCTTCCTGTTCTTCAAGGGGGCAGTCAACTTGACCCTCTTCTGTGGCACTGATTATGATTTCTCCACACAAGAAGTAATCTGTCTGATTTCTCCTAATTACCACTCTGTCTAGATAGTTGTAATTCTGTAAATCTAGACATCATGGATTTTTAAGATATACTACCATTTTTGTATGTCCAAGAAAGAAAAGACTCTGCCTATATATTTGACAATGCTTTCTCTTTCTTTAGAATTTTTGTCTTATGTCTACTGGAAGAACTCTTTTAGAATTATTTAAATAAAGATTTTTGTTTAAATCATATCACTCTCATAAGAAAAGTACAGATCAAAGAAATTGGTTAAGGAATTCTTTTTCATATTCAGAATCTGGTGGTTTTTTTTAAAAATTGCTTTTCAACTCAGTGCTGTTGATGTCAATATTTTTCTAAACGGTAGCATATTCTGGGTTATCAAGAGTATTTGTGATATAGCACTTTATAAAACAATGCTTCACTGTTGTTTCTTAGATTTTCTACCAGTGTGGTCCATTTTGCAGATTTTATGCTGGCTCTTTATATGATCTTCCCCTAAGATGTTAACATAAGGTTTTCAGACAATGCTCAGGGCTCCTATTCCTTCCTCAAATGGCCTTTAAATAGTTTGTTGGTCGAAATATTGATGGGTTAAAATTGTCAAGTCTGTCAGGAGGAAAGCGCCCCAGTTTGTAGGCAATCAATGACAACTAGATCACAGCTGCTACTAGGCTATCGGTAGTTGTGAGATGACATTGATTTTAACAAAGATTTTGATGTCGGAGGTTTTAAAATATTGTGAACCTTAAAATAAGAAGAAATACAACACTCCTGTCTTCTTTTGTATTTGTTGGAGTTCAACTAAAATTTACTTCTGTGAACCTTTTGTTGGCCCCTAGGACTTTGTTAGTAGCTATTTTCTCTGAAATCTCATAGCCCTCTATTTAATTGAAAGGACTAAATAATAATTATACATGAAAATAATCCATGCGCATGGTGACAAAAACCTACTGCAATAAAAAAGTTCTAGTCCCCCTGCCCCTCTACCCTCACTGTGCCAGCACTGACCTTGAGAACAACGAACTTGATCCATTTCTGGTTTTGGTTCTTAGACCTCTGACTACCTATGCTGGGCTAAATAATATTCTTTTAGGGACTTCTTTTCTTTTTATTTATCAACTTTAAACAGACACCATCATGGAAGAGAATTTAGCCTACTAATTTTGCCTTCTTTCTTTCTTCATTCCTACATATAATTATATTAATTTTCTGAGTGTTTTAATTGGTTACATTTGTAATTCCCTCCACTATTTCTGTTCTATTCACTACAGACCTTTTCTGTTGACTTCCTACAGTATGAGGTTGGGATATTTCATATTTCATAAGCCTTCCCACTATCTCTCCTTATATAAATATGCCACCCAAGTTTTGGAACTGTATAGTGAGAATATTGTTAATATTTCATGTTCAGTATTATAATTAATTAAATCTTTTGTTTTTGTGTATTGGCTGAGCCAAACAGTTGAAAAATTGATAAATAGCATTAATGTTATTATGACCTCGTAAATATTACTCACTACAGAATCAAGAAGCGTTCCAGGATTCATTTCATTTTAATATCACTGCTTAGCTACCCAAAGGCAAATATTCCTAGAATCAAGGTTGAAGCCATTCTTCCTTCTTTCAAATGGACTCTTTAATTCCAGTGCTTGGTCAAAATTATGCCATTTGGAGACACCTAGCTGGCTCAGTAGGTAGAGCATGCAACTCTTGACCTCATATTCGTGAGTTCAAGCCCCACACTGGGTGTAGAGCTTACTTTAAAAAGGAAAATTATGCCATATTTTATTTTGGTTCATATTTAGATCAGGACTTTTTGTAAGCCTTTTCCAATAAACTTTTTTCTTATTGGGACAAGGTAGGTGGGCCTACTTTATTATATCCTTAATTTTTCAGTTTTTTATTCATTCTCTTTATTTTTTTGGAATCCATTTCGTTCTTCTTTTTGAAGTCCATGAACTCATATTCTTATTTGGCCTAGTGGCTACAATTTTGAAATAGGACTTCCTTTTTTCCCCTTGTGCTATTCTGTGTTTCTGTTTTTTTTTTTTTTTTAAGTTTATTTATTTTTTGAGAGAGAGCAGGGGAGGGGCAGGGGGAGAGAGAGAGAGAAAGAAAAAACCCCAAGCAGGCTCCACGCCAGTAGCGTGGAGCCTGATGTGGAGCTTGAACTCCCGAACTGTCAGATCATGACCCGAGCCAAAATCAAGAGCTGAATTCTTAACTGACAGAGCCACCCAGGCGTCCCTGTTTTGTTTTGTTTTGTTTTGTTTTGTTTTGTTTTTTAAATCAAATTTTGCCGCTTCAGAATCATATGATGTATTGAGTTGTCTCAATTCCCGCCTTCCTTCTGGCTGTTTACTTTCGAGAGTCATCTGCTATCTGTACTGGTCATTGTCAAGTCTGTACTCATGATTTCCTGAATCTTTAGTCCCTGAATCCCTTTTTCTTGGTTACTTCTCATTTTGCTGGACTATGTTATAAAATTATTTCTGAGAAAGAGATTTATAGGATATAAATTTTCTAAGTCATTGTGTTATTGAAAATATATTTGCTGTGCTCTGATACTTGCTTGACGGGCTAATAGCATTTTCCACTGTAAATCATTTTACATCAGGTGTTACTGGATTATCTTCTAGTGTTCATTGTTTTGGTATGAGACATTTGCTTCCATTCTGTTTCTCATACCTTTAGAGGTTTTTTCTTTTCTGGAAACGTTTCCTATCTTATCTTCTTTGCTCTTGCAATTTCTTAGTGATATATTTAGCAATGGGTATTTTTCTATTCCTTCTCTTTGGACTTGGTGGACTTTTCTTTTTTTTTCCTCCCCCCCCCCCCCCCCCACCGCCTTCAGTTTGAAGACTTGTGTCTCTTGTCAGCTCTGGAAAAGTTTTTCATGTTATTTCATTGATCATTTTCTCTTTATTCTCTTTTTCTAGAAATACTGCTGACTGGATATGGATCATTTGAACTTTTCTTTTTTTAAAACATTTTTTTTCTCTTTATTTCTTTTGGGGGAAGAGTTAATTATGCAAATGTGTTTTCTAAGATTTCTATTGAAAAATGTTTTCACAGCTAAGCTCCTTCTTCCTCTGATGATTCCTTTGTCAGAACAATCTTTGACATTGTGGATGCAAGGTCTTCTGAAATGTCCTTGAAGACACTCATGAACATTTGTTAAAGCTATTTTTTCTGTTCTGATTTATCTAGGTCCCTGTGGTAGGTTTTCTTTTTTCTTTCCTTCTTTTTGCACAATTTTTCCATGATGCTGACGTCTTCCTGTCTCCATTCAGCATGGCTGTTAAGGAGAGAAGTAGGAGGAATGTGAATTCTGTGCATATGGGCAGTGTTTGTCAACTGTTAGGCTTTCTTTTAAGCACTTGAGTGGGGAGCTACCTTTTGTGCTGAAGGCCTGTCCCCCTAAATGTCACAACATGTAAGTTTTTGTGTGTGGTGTGAAGTCTGTACTAAAAGCCCAAGTTATCCTCAAATAACTTATACGTTTTAGCTCTTTAACATACAGAAGTATACGGAACAAGTTTTTGTCCTTTGGCTATTTGTCATCTTTGAGTATTTTGTCTATGTTTGGGGAATTCCTCACTTTATAAATCCATATTTTCCCAAATTTCCTGGCTGCCTACACACAGACTGTGAACTGTTCTTTATCAATAAGAGGTGTTCATGCCAGATCTTAGATCAGAAGTGTGGGATATGGAGGAGCAGATGGCCTCAGAGGAACTCAGAGGTAGTAGGCATCGAGATTTCAGTCATAATGTGCAATGCCTTGGCGTGGTGGCAGAGCTGTCTTTTCTAGAGCAATTTACGTGGGATTTTGGGTGTGGTTCTTGGCTGAATGCTTTATTAGGTTTACTGGATCTCACTGAGGCTCAGTGAGGTACCCAATAATCTTTAATAATTTTTTATTCTATTTAAACTACACTGCTTGTTTATAAACCACTCCTCTGACAATTATAGGGAGTTAGATTTGGCTGCTGTGAATTGTTTATAAGGAGATAAAGAAGTCAGATATTACATCTACAAACCAAAGCCTTCTCTTCTTTCAGCCCCACGTCACCCTGCCCTTTACAATTCAGAACACCTCCAGAGTTTTCTAAATAAATTTGTTTCTTCATTGATGACAGCTCTTTCCCCAAATATCCTAGGTAGTCACTTCCATCATTCTACTTTTTCTTTGTCTTCCAGAAATGTGTTTAAATCTCTTTTCTGCTGCTGGTCCCCTCTCATTTTCTCTGTTCTAGTGGGTTGATAATGATTTACTTTCTGTAATTCTAAAGGCATCTCAGGAATAAGAAAATCAGTTTATTCAGTTTATCGTCTTGAATCTGAAGTCCCATGGTACTTTATTCATATTGGTATTATAAAATTTGACATGTAAAAAGGTCATAAAACAATGTTACTTATTAAAGTATATGATGATTTCTTATTTATTTTTATATTTCTAGTAACCTGTGTGGTAACATATTTTACCAAATATTTAGTTAATATTTAAATGAGTTAATTTATATAGAGATTTTTAAATTACTTTGTAGGTAAGATGCCTATTCTGACTGAACTTTGTTGACTTTATGGCACTTAAGTCTGCGAATCATAGCTCATCCCTCTTCATTTTCAAGGAATTAATTTGCAACAAGATCACACAGTTAGAGTCATTAGAAATGAAAACACTTGAAATTAAGTTTTCAAAGTGACAAATGCTTATGCCAAGAAGATGAAAGTTTTTTTTAATTTGATGATGAAATTATTTTTTAATTTTAGAGGTGGAGAGAGAGAGAGAGCATGCGTGTGCATGCTGGGGATAGAGAGGCAGAGGAGGAGAGAGAAAATCCCAAGCAGGCTCCACACTCAGGAGTCCAACATGGGGCTCAATTCCATGACCCTGGGGTCATGACCTGAGCTGAAATTAAGAGTGGGATGCTTAACTGACTGAGCCACCCAGGCACTTCTATATTATGTTTTGATCTTCTAAGCTTGATTTTAAAAGTTGAGCAGGGGCACCTGGTGGCTCAGTTGGTTCAGTGACTCACTCTTGGTTTTGGCTCAGGTCATGATCCTAGGGTTGTGGGATCGGACCCCACATCGAGCTCCATGCTGAGTGTGGAGCCTGCTTGGGATTCTATCTCTCTCTTCCCCTCTGTTCCTCTACTCCCATGCACATACTCTCTTTCTCCCTCTAAAATAAGAACAAATAAATAAATAAAAATTAAAGAAAAATTTAAGTCTTTGACAACTACGTAATGGGAAGGAATAACATGACCAATTTCTGTCACAGTGAAGAAATAAAAGTAAACAGAACTAAGATAACAAGGTTAGTAGAGCTAGACCAAGCTATATTTATTTTGACACTTGAAGAAATAGTGTTTTTCATTTGTATTTAAGCAAAATACTTAAATGTTGTTTTTTAAGTGAAAGATGGGTGCCTCTCTAGCAGAAAGTAAAAGCAAGAATTAGTGGCAGATGGAAATCATTGAGTTTACTCATCAAGACTCTGTTCAGAATTGCTTTTCTTACTCATAAACTTTTCTACAAACTAGAGACTTTGTGAGATCATTAGAGCAAGTTGTAAATAATTTTTCTTCCCACTCATTCAAACATTAATTGAGACTATTCTGCTTTATATTTAAATAGAATTTTATACATAAAAATACACAAAGAATTTTCCATGATAGTAATAGCTGAAGGGTTAGTGATATAATATGCTTACTCTGTTGTATTATGAGTCAGTTAAGTGTGCAACTTTGGCTCAGGTCATGATCTTGTGGTTCGTGAGTTGAAGCTCTGCATCAGGCTTTTTGCTGACAGCTCAGAGCCTGGAGCCTGCTTCAAATTCTGTGTCTTCTCTCTCTCTGCCCCTCCCCCACTCCCACTCTGTCTCTATTTCTCTCTCTCTCTCAAAAATAAACATTAAAAAAAGTATAGAAAAAGATGAAATTTGAATTACTGCCTGCACATCCAGGTATTATGGAGGGATCATTTAGATCAGACTGTGGATGAATCTTTGTATAATTTATGGAGATTTCAAATAAAACACATAAGTGTTTTAACTGTCAACATAGAATGACTACATTCCAGAGGGAATGTTAGGCAATATTATCTCAAATTCCTCACAATTCGGTGTCTATCAATTGCTCGATTCATAGGAGCTATACTTATGGAGGATTGACGGAGGAGTGTGAACTCTGTTCATTTAGCTATATCAGGACTTAATATGGGAGCTTTGAATAAATTTCAGAGAATTTGTTAACCCTCTGATATTATAGGTGTAATTTTGAATATATGTGTCTCTTCCTGGCAGTTGGTACCTTGCTCTCACAAACTTCTCAACGAGATGCATATTTAAAAATGGTTAAGAATCACCATTCTGAAATTTTCTCTGGAATTAAATCTGGTTCTCAAAGATGGGTTTTTATTAGAATGCCTCTTTAATTTTTTTTTAATTTGAGTATAGTCGACACATAAAATTACATTAGTTTTAGATGTACAACATAGTGATTCAATAAGTTTATACATTATGCTATGTTCACCACAACTGTAACTACCATCTGCCACCATATAACATTATTACAATATCCTTGACTATATTCCTTATGCTATGACTTTTATTCCTGTGACATATTCCATAACTGGAAGCCTATATCTCCCACTCTCCTTCACCCATTTTGCCCATCCCCCCAGCTCCCCCCTGGCAAACATCAGTTCTCTGTATTTAGAGGTCTTATTCTACTTTTGGTTTGTGTATTCATTTGTTTTGTTTTTTAGATTCCACATGAGTGAAATCATACGGTATTTGTCTCTCCCAGTTTAACTTACTACACTTAGCATCCATGTTGTAACAAATGCAGGATCTCATCCTTTTTTATGGTTGTATAATATTCGTGTGTGTGTGTGTGTGTGTGTGTGTGTGTGTGTGTGTGTGTATCACATCTTTGCTGTCCACAGAACACCTCTTTTAAAGATTGCTGTTATTTTCTTGGTATGATGCTACCAGCCTATTTTTAAGAATATATCAAGAAAGAGTCGTATCATGCATTCATTCACTCACTCATTCAGTGAGTGTATAGAGAGCCCCTACTATGTGAGAGGCAGGCTTCTATGTGAGAAGGATATAATGATGAAAGGAAATAGTAAAAAAAGATCCCTTGGTCTAGTGGAGTTTATATTCTAGTGGGGAGAGTTAAACAATAAACAAGAAAAACAAGTCATATTCACATTAGACAGTGCGAAGTAATAATAAGAAGAAAATTCAGCAGATATGACATGCTGGGTTGAAATTGTAGATGGGCTAGTCAGGAAAGGCTCCTCTGAGAAGGTGACTTGAACAAAGAGAAGAGCAGTGGTTGATGAGGTCAGAGAGGCAGTAGAGATCCAGGACCTTGTAGTTCTGTGCAGGACTCGGACTTTTACGCAGAGTGAAAAGGAGAGTACGACCGTGTTTGGGGTAAGACAGGCATGATATGACCTATGTGTTAACAAGACCACTCTGGCTGCCGCATTGAGAATAGACTGAACTGGAGAGTAAGGGCAACAGCAGGGAGACCAGTTAAGAGGCCCTTCCAACTGTCCAGGGAAGAGATAATGGTGACTTAGAATAGGGTATTGGCAATGGAGGGGCTGAGAAATTATTGGATTTTGAGGTTCACATGAAACTCTGGTACTGTGAGAGTGTTCATGAGGATGTTACCTGTTTTGAAGTTACTCAGGCAAAATTTCTTTCTGTTCTTACTGTTAGGATTATTTGAACATTTCCCCTAAGCTGTTGGTTACGTTTTATTTTGAGTACTCTGAATTTGTAATTGACCAATTTGACCATAAGAAAGCATAAGGGAAATCAACAGCTTATCTTTAAATTTTTTTTAACTTTTTTTTAATTTTTGAGAGATCACAAGCAGGGGAGGGGCAGAGAGGGAGAAGGAGAGAGAGAGAGAGAGAGAGAGAGAGAGAGAGAGAGAGAGACAGACAGACAGACAGAGACAGAATCAAGCAGGCTCCAGGCTGTGAGCTGTCAGCACAGGGCCTGATGTGGGGCTTGAACGCATGAGCAGTGAGATCATGACCTGAGCTGAAGTCCGAAACTTAACCAGCTGAGCCACCCAAGTGCCCCAATAGCTCATCTTTAAAAACCGAATTCAAATTAATGGCATTTTGTGTATTATACTTATTTTGGCCACCTTACCATTAGTTTTCCCTTTACTTGATTTTTTTTCTCACAGTTTAAAAACTTCTGTTCCTTTTTTCTGTATTGTTTGTATTTTTGCAAATCTCCTTATTATTCATTTCTGGTACAGTGTCGGTCATTTAAATATTTGTCTCATTGGGTCTGTGTAAAGTACCACCTTTCACACTCTCTTCAAGGTTTCATCTATGCCTTTTTCATATCTGTGATTATTTCTCTGTTATGTAAGAGTGAAACCTGACTACCAGAATTCAAACCATTAGAATAGTTTGTGTTTTGCATGGAACATTAAAGAAAATAATGCTTGTCTTATATAAGCAAAAAAACCCTGGTCTGTTTGGTCACTTGACTCAGCAGATCAGTTGAGTTAAAAGTGAGTCAAATCTGTTGTTGGACTGAATTACTTGTCACCAGTCAGTTCATTCAAAACACTTAGTTAAATGATATGTTGTATCTATGACACATCCTGATTATGAAACTTGCTCTTGGGTTTATTTTATGAGAAAATGTTGTACCAGAAACAGGTAGCAAAAAAAAAAAAAATTCATATGATTAGATAATGAGGATTCCAAACACTAAACTGATTTTTAGAAATCCTGAAGACACACTGTGATGTCAGTATATAAAGAACCAAACTTCTGATGAAAAAGCAAGAGGCTGAAAAACAAATTGACCAGACTACAAAATGTTTATACTCATCCATTTTCCTCCTGAGAGTTATTAAGTTGTGAACTAAACAAGTACGTTTTTCTGTTTACACATCACATGGTACCAATTGTCAGTAATGACTTATGAGACATCTTTCTTACTTGATATTTGAAAATATCTTTGTGTAAAGCTGTGATTTCTATTTTAAAATAAAATCTCTCAGAATCATGAGCATCTCTGAAAGAGATTGTTGAGCTCATCCATCAGGAGGATTTGTAGATGAGGAACCTGAGGTCTAGAGTGTTGAAGTGCCAAGTCCTACAGCTGGTCAAAGACTCTAGATTTACATTCAAGACTCCTGACACCTAATTCAGAACTTTTTTTAACTCAGATTAACTTTTGTGTAGTGAACTGAATCCCCAGTTTGAGATAACAAAAAACCCTGGAACAACAAAAGCCTTTATGGTTTCATTACAAATTGAATCCCAATATATTAAAATTATGCTACCATTCATGATATACTGGTAAGAATAATCTCATTCATGATGTATTTAAAAATGAGGAGACTTCATGGGAAAGCTTATCTCTTGAAGTCACCCTATCATTTGGATATATTAAGCCATCAGCCTTTCCTTGAATTACTCTAATAACTCTCCAATGTGAATATTGCTTTATCTGCAAATAAACGGTGGGAGTTTCCAAAAACATACTGGAAAATTTCCTCCTCTTTTTTTGGAAACAAATGTACAGTGATTACCTATGCTATAACTGTTTGACTTTGTAGTATCATAGTAAAGATAAAGGCTTTAGAAAATAAGAGAAATTTAAGAACTGAGCTATAAAAAAAAAGACTGTGCTATTAATGTTAGTACATATTTAATTAACATTATGAACACTTTTGCTCAGTTAAAAATATAGTCTTATCCTTTGATGCCTGTCCTCGTTTGTCATGGCATAAAGGAACATTGAAAAATTGATTATGCTGTATATGAATATGTAGCTTATATTTTAACTGTGTAAGATAGCAGGTACACAGGAGTAAACCTTTAATGTGTAGCTATACTTTAATGCGAGACAGTTCTCTGATATTGATGCAGAGTATTATAGAGGATTAAATTTAAAGACTCGTTCATAATCTTTTTCCTTTTATATTTTCCCAGACAGCTTATATAGATGTCAGGTGTTTTTGTGCATGTGTGTGTGTATGTATTTGTTTTCGATGTACTGTTTTTCAGGTCTACTCTCTGAAGTAAGATGATTTGTCAAAAATTCTGTGTGGCTTTGTTACATTGGGGTAAGTTATCTGCTTTTTAAATGTCCGTATATAAGAGATTTTGCTGTTGGAGATATTGTTTCTTTTATTGGCTAGCAGAATTTCCTGTCCACAGTTCAGAATTCTCATGCTTATGATTAAAAATACAAACCAAACAAAAGCATAAGTGTGAAAATAAAAACACTTCCCAATCTCCTGGGAATAATCTGATGTGTAGCTTTCCAGAACCATAACACATACAAACACACACAATCCATATCTATGGTTACAAAAATAGAATTGGTCTATACATATTGTTTTTTGTTTTTTTCTACTTAATAGTTTTTCAATTTATTATGATAACATTTTTTTTACTGAGTATTTACTGATATGCTTATTCATTTAATGGTTGCACAACAATGATCTGTATGAATATACTTTAAATTATTAATTTATTTCACCAATTCCCCATTGATAGACATTTCTTTTACTGTAGCAAATAATGCTGCATTGAAATCCATATATCTGTATCTATATCTTTGTACATTTGGAAGAATATTCCTGCTGATTAGTTGTTAAGGAGGAATTCTCTATTACATAGTATGCACATTATAAAATTTGATGAATACTGTGAAATTTTCTCCACAAAGCTTTGTAGCATTTGTGGTACCACCACAGATATATGAACACCAGCCCATTGCATTTCTGTCAAAGATGTATACTATCATTCTTTTGTCTTTTTGCTCTGTCAGATAAGCAAAACATAGCATCCCATTTCAGTTTTATTTATTTGGCTGTTTGCGAGGTTGAGCACTGTTTATGGACCATTTATATTTCTTATGTGATTTTCTAAACCATATGCTTTGGCCATTTTGTGGTTGGATTCTGTCTTAGTGATTTTTAGGATTTTCTAAAATGTAATTGATATTTAGTACTGTATTAGTCAGGGTTTTCCAGAGAAACAGAACCGGTAGGATTTATATATATAGAGAAAGAGATTTATTACAAGGATTGACTCACAAGATTGTGGAGGTTGAGAAGTCCCGTGACCTGTAGTTGCCAGGCTGGAAACCCAGGAGAACTGATGATACAAGTTCCAGTCTGGACACTGGAAGGCTTCGGATGCAAGAAGAGCTGATGTTTCAGTTTGGGTCCAAAGGAAGGAAAAGACTGATGTCAGTCAGGCAGTAGGAGTTCCCTCTAACTCAGCCTTTTTGCTCTATTCAGGTCTCCAATCGATCATGAGGCCTGTCTACCTTACGGAGGACAATCTGCTTTACTCATTTTACTGATTCAGTTGTTAAGTTCATCCAGACATCCTCACAGATACACCCAGAATAATGTTTGACCAAATGACTGAGCACCCCATGAACCTAGACAAGTTGACACATAACCTTAATCATCAGAAGCCTGTAACTATTTGTTAATATTATGCAAAATTTTCTTCCTGCCCATTGTTTGCTTTTTAACTTTGTTTTTTTTTATGGTACAGAAATTTATGTATGCATACTAACACCCTTATGCATGTGTAGAAAAAAGATACAGTGACACTTAAATGTTTTAATTTTAATTTAGTAAATGTAGTGTTATTAAATTATAAATGTATATATATCAGGTGATAGTCAAAACTTTAGTTCTCTATCAAAGAGCTGTTTAACTTGGTGATAATATTTAAAATATATGACTATGACAAAATAATGGATTTATTCTCAAATGGAAGGGACATGCCATTTTAAATGTTATTTCACATTAGAACTCCAGTAGACAATGACAAGTATAATGTTATAAAGGGATATTACCAAGGGATGGTGTATACCTTTAAAATTTCCATCCTGAATACCACCAGAAGAATGCTTTCAGAGTTTAAATGTATACTAGTCTCCCTCCTATCCATTGCAGGAATATCCTCAAGAGAAAGCTTATAGATTTTTTAAAATGTCTTGATTTTAACTAATAGTATGCTTCTGTTTGAAATTAGTCACTCATATTGCCAATGAATTTTGAGCATACTATTCTCACTTGTTTCTGACCACACTCTAGAGATATTCTGACTTAAAAAACCCCTCAAATCATCTAATTTAGGTTATGTTCCATTTTTAAAATTAAAGTCAGGCTATTTAAAAAAAAACATTTTATCTGGCAACCGTATTGGGAGCTCCTCAAGCTGTCCAGCTATGTGTCAGTGAGTTCTGAGCATCTCCTTGGCTAATCCAAACTGAAGGCACTCTTATGAGCTTCTCTACTAGTTTTCCTTGTTGTGCATACTGTTCTTTCTCATTGTCTCCATCTGTATATTTACAGCAAATACCCAGGATAACCCCACTGTTGACAGATTTCAAAACAAAACAAAACAAAACAACTATGCCACAAGGGACTATCTAAAAGTAGCAACATACTCATTCTGTCTTATATTCTCTAGCTTTTATTAGGCTCCACTCAACGTGTTTCACATTGGCTTTCCAAAAGGTTTGTTGTTTGATGAAGTCTTGTGAATCAGAAGAGTTCTTGGGACGTTGTTACCATGAGAACATATGCCTTCAGAAATAAATTCTGGTTTCTGTTGTTTAGGGTTCATCTGGAGGGAAAGAAATATTTGCAAAACAAGCATGCAAAAATAGAACCATCTTTTAATTAAGCTGATTCAACAGTCATTATGTCTATGACATTCATTATTACATTTTAAATTTCAAAGACTTCTTTGAGGATTTTAGGCTCATTTCAGTCCAGCCAACTGAATCTTCCATATGCAGCTAGAAAATAATGCTTTTAATTAATACCAACAAATATTCATGGTTTTGTAAAACCAAAGAAATAACCTATTTTATTTTTTATTAACATGTTCTGATTTCAGAAACATATATTAGAAAGATTGAAGTCCAAAGGAACACAATTGTAATGAGGGGTCACAGTCATATTTGGCTTAATTTAGGCATCTGATATATTCTTATTTTATCTTTTTTTTGCATCTGATACATTTTAAATTTTTTTTATTTTGAGAGAGAGAGAGAGAGAGAATGAGTGTATGAGTGTGGAGGAGGAGCAGAGGAAGAGAGAGAGAGAGAGAGAGAGAGAGAGAAAGAGAAAGAGAGAATGAGAATCTTGAGCAGTGGGGCTGGATCTCATGAGATTGTGACCTGAGCTGAAATCAAGAGTTGGATGCTTAACTGAGGAGCCACCCAGGTGCCCCTACATCTGATACATTTTTATGTTAATTTATTTTTATGGAAAAGTTTAGAAACCAAACTTTAACAGTTGTTACCTACATATTGCTTAAATATTTTTACATGTTTTACTTTTATAGTTTAAAACATCGTTTTTGTGAATTTGTTTTTTAAAAATTGCTATTTTCTTATATTTTTACATTTACCCTAATTCTTCAAAATTCTCATTCCATTCAAATCCATGCTAAATTCTCAGAATTCTCATTCTGCATTAGTTTGTATATGAGGCAACACAGCTGTTGTATTATTTGAGTAGCTTGTAAAAGAAAGAATTATTGAGAATTTATTATTATATTTTCAGACAATTCCTAAAAAATAAGTACCACTTTTGAGAGTTTTTGAGTATGGGATTATATGATTATTCTTAATTTTTTTTATGTCTAAAAAGGTGAGAATTGTCTTTAATCAGCAATGGAATTTTCCTGTCTTTGTACATTGATTCTTGGAGAGTGCATTCAGGACATGCCTTCGATGATGTCATATATTTGAGGATCATGGGCAGAAGAGATCATCCAGCTGTCCTGATGTTGAAAGCAAACTCTTTGAAAAGCACTCATAGTGCTAACATTTTGGTATTATTCTCTTTAAGAAATATTAAAACAGGGGTGCCTAGGTGGTTCAGTCCATTAAGTGTCTGATTTCAGCTTTGGTCATGATCTTGTGATTCGTGAGTTCAAGCCCCGCGTCGGGCTCTGTGCTGACAGCTCAGAGCCTGGAGCTTGCTTCAGATTCTGTGTCTCCCTCTCTCTGTCCCTCCCCCATTCATGCTCTCTGTCTCTCTCAAAAATGGATGAATACACATTAAAAAAATTAAAAAATATTAAAACAGAACTTTAATACTTGTTTATATAATTTGTAATATATAATACTTGTATATATAATTTTTAATTAAAATATAAATATAGAATGCTAGATTCATGAGGAAAATGAAGCATGAATTTCCAAAAAGAGGTGCTAAGAGTGAAGTTATCTCTATGAACAATGTATAATACATTGTGTAATGGAAACCCAGAGCTGTGCATTAGGCACGGATTGGGCACTAAGTTAAATACTACTGAGCACTACATGGTTTAATCTTAGATACTTCCTATTTATGTCTTAGTCAAAGTGATTAATTATGTGTCTATGTGATTAATTATGTGTCTTATTAATTATGTGTCTTATGTGATTAATTATGATTTCTATGTGTCTTTTTTAATACCCTGACAGAATTTATTTATTTGATAACTGCATTTAACTTGGCATACCCAATTACTCCCTGGAGATTTAAGTTGTCGTGCATGCCACCAAATACAACCTATGACTTTCTCTTGCCTACTGGAATCTCAAAGAACACTTCAAATGTGAATGAACATTATGAGGCAGTTGTTGAAGCTAAATTTAATTCAAGTAGTACCTACCTTTCTAATTTATCTTCCAAAACAACTTTTCACTGTTGCCTTTGGAGCGAGGAAGATAAAAACTGTTCTGTACATGCAGATGACGTGGAAGGGAAGGCATTTGTTGCAACAGTGAATTCTTTAGTTTTCCAGCAAATAGGTAAGTATTTTAATATTGTGAGCATTAGATGTTATTTTAACTGTTTTAAACAAAATGTTTTCGTTTTCTGAAACTTGTATAAAATAGATGTCTTATGGATGGGATTCTTAACACATATCATTTTATATTAGTAATAAAATTATGATTCGTTATGTGACCAAACTAATGAGCCCCAAATTATTTCATATGTTATAAAAATAAAAGAAAAATGTAATGAGGGAACTCTTACCTATACCCTGTAAGTCAGTTTTTTGTAATCTTCTAAGTTTGCCTTATTTTATTATTACTATTTTTTATTTTAGAGAGAGAGCATGTGTAGAGGAAAGGGGTAGAGAGAGAAAGAGGGAGAGAGAATCTTAAGCAGGCTCCATACTCAGCCCAGGGTCCAATGTGGGTGCAATCCCATGACCCTGGGATCATGACCTAAGCCAAAACCAAGAGTTGGATGCTCAACTGACCAAGCCACCCAGGCACCACTAAATTTGCTTTAAAATAGAAAAATCACCCCTTATTTTGTTAAATATATTAAATATTCAAAACATTCAACTGTTGAATTAGTTAAAAAATTTTTTAAGATTAAAAAAAGTTTTTAAAGTAATTTCTACACCCAACATGGGGCTTGAACTCACAACCCCGAGATCAAGTGTTGCATGTGCTACAGGCTTAGCTAGCCAGGCACATCAGAAGTAGTTAAATTTTAAAGCATTTATGAATAATATTTGTTCAAGGAAAGAATCTCTCTGCAGCCAATCCATGTTTTAAATCAAGGGGGTTTTGTTGTTCAAGTATAATGTACACTGAATGTAGTTAGCATAATTAATAATTCTACATCTGGAAATCTAAACAACAAAATTATTTCCAAGCCTTCTGGAAAAGCTAACAGAACAGCATCCATTGACTCAGTAATACAAAGAGACCTACAGTATGAAAGTAAAGGCAAGCATAAATATAGCACTTCTGTTAAGGGTTAATCAGAATTTCTCAACCTCAACCTTATTAACATTTTGGGCCTGACAATTCTTGGGTATGGGGGGGCTGTTCTGTGCATTGTAGGATGTTTAGCAACATCCCTGGCTTCTACCTAGATACAAGTAGCTCCTTGCCCAGTTGTGACAATCAAAACATGTCCCCAAACATTGCCAGATGCCCCTGAGGGCCAAATTGCCACTGGTTGAGCATCACTGATTAGATGGAAGAAACACTCTGGTTTATTGAAATCAGCTTAAGAACAAAGTATAAATATGCAATAAAATCAGAGTTTTAAAACAAGTTAGTAGTAATAACTCCCAGTGTCTCCAATGGAGTCCATAACCATTGATTAATAAAATTCACTTAATTTTTTATTAATATCAAACATTTTTTTAACGTTCATTTATTTTTGAGGGAGAGAGAGACAGAATGTGAGTGGGGGAGGGGAAGAGAGGGGGAGACACAGAATCCGAAGCAGGCTCCAGACTCTGAGCTGTCAGCACAGAGCCCAATGCAGGGCTCAAACCCACAAGCCGTGAGATCATGACCTGAGCCAACGTCAGATGCTTAATTGGCTGAACCAGCCAGGCGCCACATAACATTCACTTAATTTTAATTGAAGCATTTTTTTTTAATTTGTAGGGGAACTTAACTAGCCATTCCAGCAATTCAATGGATATACCAAGCATGAACTTATTAAGGCAGGGTCTTTGTGATGAGCTTTGAAATGATCAAAAAAATGTTAGTACTTTCTTCACTTTTGAAGAGAAATGATTATGATGTTATAGATTTTTTAAAAATTTTATTTATTTTTGAGAGAGAGAGAGGGAGCACGTGCAGGTGTGTGTTGAAGCAAGGGAGGGAGGGGTAGAGAGAGAGAGAGGGAGGGAGAGAGAATCCCAAGTAGGCTTCTCGCTGTCAACAAGGGCCTCTAGCCCACAAGCCGTGAGATTGTGACCTGAGCCAAACAGATTGAGCCACCCAGGTGTCCCTATGATGCCGTAGATTTCAGTTTTACACATAAATAAAGCTTGCATAACTAGTCACTTCTCACTTTAAATTTTTGTAACTGAAATCGGTAGGTTAAGTGGTGGTTACTGAGGATTTCAGCTGATTATTCTGCCACGCATGCTGTTTACTTCATAATGGTTCAACACTGTTGTAAAATCCCTACCAGCTAGAAATCCTTCAAGTTTGGGGAATATGTTAGTGTTGTCTTAAGTGAGCCATTATTTATGATTGTTGCTATTCTTGCTTTTTAAATTACAACCCGCCAATAATTTATTGCCAGGTGAGTTTTTCAGTGCACAGTGAAAGTATGCCTGCATCAGTTATATCTGGGGCCTGTAATTTACAATAACAAGAATTTAAGACATGAATCACTGTTCACATGTGAATCACTTTGCTTTTATTGCTAAAGCAGACACATAAATACTGCTCCACATGTGCTCGTATCTTGATATTGAATATTTTCTTTTCTCTTAGAAAGCAAGCATGAACTGAACTAGGTGACTTTTGAGGTCTTTTGTCCTACTTAAGTAGTTCAAGATTAAAAAAATAAGAAGAGTTTGAGAAGCGGTAATTGAATTTAAGTCTCTTACTTTACCAGAAAGGAAACTGAAGGCCTAAGGGACTAGATCACTTGGGCAGATACATACCACTGGTTAGAGCTGGTTCTTTTTTTCTCAGAATAGGCAGTGGAAGTTGTATCAGAACACTGGTAAATTTAATTTAGTTCTTCTCTTTCACTGAGTTGTTCAGAATGTTTTTCAGATTTAATGTAGTTTATTTTTAATTCAGGTGCAAACTGGAACATACAGTGCTGGACGAAAGAGGACTTGGAATTATTCATCTGCTATATGGAGTCACTATTTAAGAATCCTTTCAAGGCTTATGACCTTAAGGTCCATCTTTTATATGTTCTGTAAGTACCAAATAAATTAATTTGGAAATTTCTAGGACATAATTTCTTTTAAATGCAAGAGCTTCCATACACAGAAGTGGATTATGAAAACTCTCCTATCCCTACATTTCCTTTTGTATCTATGGGAATATATTCTGAAAGAAGTATGAACTCAATTCAGGGGTCTTAGATATTTGAGTGGAGGGGAAAAACTTGTTACACGTTTCTTTTTCAGGTAGATTTTTTCCTTCATATTTGATCATTTTATTCGCTTAAAAATAGAAGTGCTCAATATTTGTTTGTGCTAGTTAGAGAGCCAAGATGGTGGTTTGAGATAGCCATACACTTAGAATTCTAGCTAACACATCATTCAAGTGTTCTAATAATTCCAGTGATAATACATATCATTCCTCTGTAAATTTCAGCTCTTTAAATTTTTTTTCTAATTTGTCCTTTTGTGGGATGCTCAAGGAGAAAGAGACTCATTTCCTTCAGTTCTGCAGTTATTGAGATCATACCACTGAGGGGCGACATGCTAGAAACTGTCCATATAAACATGAGTCAAATAGAATAGTAGTTACCAGGGACTAGGGGTAGGGGCAATGGGAGGTCCTCTTTAAATAAGTATAGAGTTTCAGTTGAAGAAGATGAGAAAAGTTCTGGAATTGGATTTATATTACCCAACAGTGTAAATGTACTGCTGTCACTGAACTGTATACTCAAAATGATAAATTTTATGTATATTTTACCCCAATAAAAATAATTTGAAAAGAAAGAAACTTAAAGATGCTGAGAAAAAAAGATAGTAATGATTTCTGCCTTTGAGGCATCACAGGCTGGTGGTTGGGGCAGATAGGTATAGGGCTTCAGTTTTAGTGGTTACTGTTGTCTGTTTGGGAGGCACATGAAGCCATGGGAACACAAGATTGTTGTGGAAGCCTTAGGTGGGGATAACTTGTGCAGCTGAATTCTAATTCTAGATGACTGTAGAAGGCCCTGCTAGCCTTTGCTTCTTTGTGCAATTCACATTAAGGCGAGGATCCTGAAGGGGACTATCTGATTGGTGAAAAGGTGCCCTAGCTGCCAGTGTTTCAGCGGCACAAAATTCTGGACAGCCAGGAAACCTAGAAAAATGTGCAAAATAGAAATGACTGAGCTATAAACCTCTAGAGTCCCCCAAAGTAGTGGAGGTTGTAAAGTGGGAAGGACAGAGGAATAATGGGTAATGCACAGCCAAGGGTGGGCATTTAAAGGACAGGAGAGAGTGAGCTTGCTTCTAGATAATGACCCAGCAGGGAGGGAAAGTTTGAAGATATAGTAGAAGGGGGACTATTGAAGATCTATAACAGAGTGTGAATATTTAAATAAACAAGTTTCAGGAAAAAAGCACAGGTGAAAGGTTGGTCTTAAAATGAAGGAAGCTCACCTCAACCTTGAGTACTGAGGAAAGAAAGGAAGCACTGTGGTAGATAAAGATATATTTGAAGTTTGGAACAGAAAATTTCCTGTTTTATTGAGCAAAATAGGTTTTAGCTCACAGAAAAGAATTACTTTGCAATGTAGCACATTCCTATGATGACCTAAATATTTTGGATGGTGATCAAAAACTCACTGGGTGCCCATTCAAGAGAATTTCAGATATTGTCAGCAAGCTAGGGCAGCATGCTTGGTTTAAGAGCTCTGTGACCATGTGCAAGTATTTACATTTTGTTATTATCAAAATCTTACTATTATGTATAGACTATAGTTAAGTCTTGAGGTCTGCATTTTTAGAAAAAATATACATGAATATATTGGAACATTACAAAATTGCATAGTAACTTAGCTACAGTTGAGAATTTTCACTTCACTTCAGTCAGCCAGGTAACCATTGGTCTATTCATTACATGATGGTTTTTCTGGGTCAGACTCAGAAAATGAGAAAATTATGATAAATTAACTAGATTTTTCAACTTACATGATGAATTTAGCAGATTCTTTTGACCTGCTTTTATTTTGAACTCAATTTTCTAAAAATATCAGTACAGGAAAACTTGTCATAATTGCATGCAGTTGGAGGAACATTGTGGGTTTTTTTCTTACTCCTTTTTGCCATATTAATTGTTTTCTCCTTTGTATGATTGGGCTAATATATCCACTTTACCAATTGTCAATGCTGTTTCTGCCTTAAATTCTGTGTTGTCTGCATCTCTGGGCACTGTATCTCTAAATAATTTAAATAAGACTCCTCAAATCATGAGGAAGAGATGGTCAGTTTAATGAATAAGACTTCCATGGAAGAGAAAACCCATAAAGGTGGTTACTGTAAGAAGAGTTTTTAATCAAAATGCCCTTCTGCAGACATTAGAGTTCATGAGAGAAATCTTTCAAATGCTTCCATGTGTAAATAAGAATGGTTTTTAAAAGGAACCAAAACCTAACATTTATAAGGGATTTAAAGCCCTATAAATATGTCCCTTAAGGGAAAGCATTGTTTGAGCTCAGATATTAATGTTTGTCAAAGAATCCAAAGGAGAGATACCATAGAAATAGGCTACTTCTTTAGACGCTTTACCTTTGACCTGGGAGAAAAATCCTACTGTGTGCACCAGCCACTGAGTTCAGTGTGAGGAACCATGTTGAACAACTCAGACACAGCCCTCACCCTTCTGGAGCTAACAGTAAAGACAGAGAACATAATAATTTGAAAGTGCTGTGATGTAATAAACATAGGGACTTGTGAAAACATATACAGATACTAGAAGTTATCTGCCTGGGTTACAAGGGGGCAGAGAATGAACCAGGTAGAATGAGGAGCATTTGCAAAGTCCCACAGTCACATCTGGACATTGTGGACAAGAAAAGTTAAGTGTGGTTGGGTTGTAAAGCTGGGGGATGGTGAGAAATTGAAGTGGAAGAATAAGTAAGGGTCATCCAAGGTGTTTAGACTTTTGTAACTGCTAATACCTAGTTTGCCTTGTCTCTTTACTGTTACCCTGTCACCATTCTTGGTGATTTCCACTTCTATATGGATGATCATCAATTTCTTAAAGGCTTTTCTTTCACTGTTCTTGTTTTTTTCACCTGACCTGGTTCACCCATTCTCGTGGACCTACTGTAGACCTTGTCATTACTGGTAAGCATGCTCTGTCTATAAGTTCAGTTTCAAGGATCCCACTCTTTGACCATCCCCCCTCCTCCTCACCTTAGGCTTATTCCCTCTATTACCTCAACCTCAGGAATAATTAATTCTCCATGTTTCTTGGCTCTGTCCTCTGAGGTTGTTTTTCATGAAAGGCTGCATATCTCTGCAGCCAGGGAGTTTTCTCATATGCTTCCTGTCAGCACAAGTTTGGACGTCCAATGGCTCCATTTCATTTTGTATCCTTTCAGTCTAAGCTAGCAGTGTGTCTGCTACTGTGTTCTCTCACAAGACCATACAGCCTTCTGTGGCTCTCACTGGGGTTCACCCCATTAGACAAAAGCCCACAGATCTCTAAGCCCTGGTCTTTGCTTAGAAGCCATTTCCTAGTGTTAACATCTTTACCCTCTGGAGAGGCCAGGCATCTCATAGCTCTCAAGTCTTGGTTTCTTTTGTTTAACCACCCTTTACTCAATGTGTACCTCTCCTCTTGTGGCAAGAGGAAACCAAGAAGCACCTTCAACACCTGCTTGGAAATTTCCTGCAGCAGATCACCCAGTTCAGTAGGTAGACTGTGCTTCCCATGTAACTGTGGATGTGTGACTTAGCTGTCTGCCTTTACATTACATTTTCTTTCCTCCAGTTTCCAGTCTGTGTTACTCACTTTCTCTTGTGCCCTCACTGGAACTGTCATCAAACTCCACATTTCCACTCACAGTCTATTCAAGACAATTTAGGCTTTCTTTATCACACATCTCCAAATTTTTCTAACCCCTGTCCATCACCTGGTTCTAAAGCCACTCCCACATTTTTAAAAAAGTTTGTTATGTATTCTGAGAGAGAGAGAGAGAGAGAGAGAGAGAGAGAGAGAGAGAGAGAGAGAGAGAAGCATGAGTGGGGTGGGACAGAGAGAGAGGGAGAGAGAGAATCCCAAGCAAGTTCTGCCCTGTCAGTGCAGAGCCCAACATAGGACTTGAACTCATGAACTATGAGATCATGACCTGAGTGAAAATCAAGAGTTAGATGCTCAGCCTATTGAACCATCCCAGCACCCCTCATGGATTCTCATTTTATTTTATAAGCTATAATCAGTTATTTTCATTTTTTATATTATTGGTCAAATTGCCCCATATTTGACCACTGGGAACTTATTGAAGCTGGCTCCTGTGTCATTTTGATCTGCCCCACCCCCCCCCTTTTTTTTTTTTTTTGAGGACTTCCTTACTCTTTAGTGCTACAGGATGTTTCAGGTTGATTATATACTTTCCTTGCTGTAATACTGGAGTCAGCCATTTCTCCAAGGAGCCCTGCTTCCTTTTTATTGGAGAATGGTATTTACAAAGCAGTATCTGGGAGCTAGATGCTCATTGTTACTTGAGTGGCATTGTTGAAACATCTGGGCCTTCTCAGATACGTGTATGTATGTACTAGATACATGTATGTACGTACACAATATATGCAAGGTTTATATATAATATACACAAATCTATATTTCTGTATCTGTATATACATATATTAAGAGTAGGTATTCATACTAACATTTCCCATTTTATTACTTTTTAAAGCTTGTTTATTTATTTATTTAGAGAGTGGGAGTGTATCAGCAGGGGAGGGGGAGAGAGAGAGGGAGAGAGAGAGAATCTGAAGCAGACTTTTCACCTTCAGCATAGAGCCAGATGTGGGGCTTGAACTCATGAACCTTGAGATCATGACCTGAGCCAAAACTAAGAGTTGGACGCTTAACTGACTGAGCCATCCAGGTGCCCCTAATATCTCCCATTTTAGCCCCAAACCATAGGATACATTCTAGTCTTCCCTTTTCCTTTTTTCCTTTCTTCACTCCTTCTCTTCCCTTCCCTCTCCCTTCCTTGCCCTTCTTTCTTCTCTTTCTTCCACCAGTAAGAAACCTGGCTTCCATTTCCCACGATATATAACCCATTTGCTCAGTCGTAGAATACATGTAAAGTAGTTTTGGAATTGGTAACCTATACCACTGTGAAAAACAAGCATGCTAACTAGAGTTGCTAGTATTTGTTTACACTCATTTTGCCTGTGCTAAGGCTAAGGGTTACAAGGTCAAAATACTGTGTTCCAAAGTTAATTAGGATATCCCTCCCCCTCTACCCACATGGTTGTATTGTTAATTCGATATACATTAAGGTTCATTTGTTTTTGTTTTCAGTCTTTTTCTTTTTTCTTCGTCTCTTTTATCCTTGTTGATTTTCCATTTGTTTGGCACTATCTTACATCTGAAGAATACTTCATGTTTTACAAAATGCTTCTTAAACTTGTCTCCTTGATGAGATTTATCTAGGCCATTACTTCTCACTTGGAGCTGATTCACAAGATATAAAGTGGAACCAGTTATTTGCATTTCAATCAAGTTCCAGGTGATACTGATGCTACTGGTTTGGGACTAAACTTTGAGAACCACTCATCTAAGACTTCTTGAAAACAGATTCTTTAGCACCAGACCTACTGACTTCTTCATGGAGGGTCTAGGAATCTAGTTTTAACAAGTCTCCAGGTGATTATGATGACGAGACCAGTCTGGAACACTGACCTGGTCTTTGAAATTTTGGGGATTGGCAAAGTAGATTTTTTGGGTAACATTTGTATAGATTTGGTAAAATTTGTATAGACTTAAAGTGACCTGTTCAAATGATATATAAAAGTAAGTTTTAAACAATTCCTATGTATTGGTTTGTCTACTGTAGTTTGCTCTCAGTTTATGTCACAGTCAGGAACTTGGATGGCACCATTTGATGCTATTTCTGTAGTAACTTAGTGTAGATCATTGCTTAGAGAAGTTTTAATATATTCATGGAAAAGTAATTCTGGGAATGAATAATTTGACAGAAGGTCAGAGGACAGAATGTGTTCTCTGTAAACCACTGTGGCTACCAGAAATGAAATTTCAGTAATAAATATTTGTATATCTAACTTCTGAGTAGAAAAATTGCCCAAGTGATGAAATTTGCAAAGTAGCCAAATGTAAAATTTGAGAAAAAAAATTTTTTTTTACTATTTTCACTTCTAAGTAAAGTTTACTCACATATAGGATTAAATAAATAGTGGCACTGAATTTATGTGTGTACTGGCAAGATATAAGATATTTTGCTGCATAAAAAGTTTTCAAGGATTTCAGAAATTATTAAGTTTTGGATATTTTAAGCCAAAGTATCTCTTTCTTTTTTTAAAAATTTGATCATCATTTTAATCCTTATACATTAAAATGATCAAAATTTAGAGTGTTGTTTGATGTTCACAAATAACTTCAAACTTCTTTTGGAAGGTAAAAGAAGTTCTTATGCTGACTTTGACAAATAACAAAGGCTTTGGCAATAACAAGGCTCGTGTATTCCAGGTTTCACACAAACTTTGAAAAGCTTATGCTCTCACACATATGAGAAATATCTAATGTTTTCCTCATGGAAAAAGTAATTTGAAATAATTCTCTAATTCTTTAAAGTTCTGATCTATAGAAATATTGAGATGATTCAGATTATAATAAGTTTTTAGTTGTGGCTACCGATGTCTCTATGAATCCCCTAAATAAAATGGCAACAGTAGCAGTGAAATGTCTCCTGTGATAATAAGATATGTTGGGCATAATGAAGTGAGCAGTGAGCATGTAAGCATAGGCTTCAAATGAGTTTCAGGTCTGTATGGTCTCCAAGCCTCAGTTTCTTATTCAGTTTCTTACTTACTTTTTCTTTGAAAAGTTGAATTAGATCGTGATCCTCCAGCTGTTTTTATGTCAATTGTAAATATGCTATATAATGAAATTTGATGATATATTTAATGTGGATTCTTTATTTTTGTGTCCTTTGCCTTTCAAGTACCCAGCAGTAAGGAGTACAAAATGTTTTTGGCCAGTAGCTGGGATTGAAAAATGTTTTCTTTAAGGGCCAGATAGCAAATATTTAAAAAAAAAATTTTTTTTAATATTTATTTATTTTTGAGAGAGAGAGAGAGAGAGACAGAGACAGACAGAGCATGAATGGGGGAAGGACAGGGAGAGAGGGAGACACAGAATCTGAAACAGACTCCAGGCTCTGAGCTGTCAGCACAGAGCCCAACGTGGGGCTGGAACTCACAAACTGTGAGATCATGACCTGAACCGAAGTTGGACACTTAACCAACTGAGCCACCCAAGCACCCCCAGATAGCAAATATTTTAGACTTTTTGGTCCATACTGTCCCTATCACAACCTTGTAGCCATATGCAAATATATAAATGAATAAACTTGAGAATGTTAATGGACATTGAAATTTGAATTTTATGCAATTTCCTTGTATCACAGGACATTCTTCCTCTTTTTTTTTTTTTTTTACCTTCTGAAAATGTAAGAAACCATTCTTAGTTCACAAACTGTACAAAAAACGAGTTTATTTGGCCTGTGGGCTGTAGTTTTCTCACCCCTGTATAGAACACTTTGAGAATTAGTTTTAGATTGATTTTTAGAGTTTCATGATGGGGTTATCTGTTGTGGTAGTTTGGGAAATTTCTGAGTGGAAATGCTTTTTTAAAAAAATAATGAGTTTGTTGCGAGCAGGTGCCGGAGGAAGATGGCGGTGTAGGAGGATGCTGGGCTCACCGCGTCCTGCTGATCACTTAGATTCCACCCATACCTGCCTAAATAACCCAGAAAACCACCAGAAGGCTAGCAGAACAGATTCTCTGGAGCCAAACGTAGACGAGAGGCCCACAGAAGAGGGTAGGAAGGGTGGAGAGGCGGTACGCGCTCCACGGACTGACGGGAAGGAACCAGGGCGGAGGGGCAGCCAGCTGGCCAAGCAGAGCCCCCGAGTCTGTCTTGCAAAAGTGGAGGGGCCGGATGGAGTGTGTTCAGAAGCAAGCGGGACTTAACATCTGGAAGGTTATAAGCTAACAGCTCTGCTCGGAGATCGGGAGGGCTGGAGGACAACGGGAGGGAGAGTTGTTGAGCCCCGGATGACAGAGCTCAGCTTGGCGGGGAACAAAGGTGCTCGCTAGCGCCATCTCCCTCGCCCATCCCCCAGCCAAAATCCCAAAGGGAACCAGTTCCTGCCAGGGAACTTGCTTGCACCACGCAAACACCCACAAACACCCAACGCTGTGCTTCTGCGGATCCATCCCTCCAGCGGAGGGTCTGACTCACTCCTGGTGCCGCAGAACCCCTCCTGAAGCGGATCACTGAAGGAAAAGTGAGCTGAGCCTGCCCCTCCTGCCACTGTGTACCTTGCCGATCCACCCCAGCTAATACGCCAGATCCCCAGCATCACAAGCCTAGCAGTGTGCAAGTAGCCCAGACAGGCCACGGCACCCCACAGTGAATCCCGCCCCTAGGAAAGGGGAAGAGAAGGTACACACCAGTCTGACTGTGGCCCCAGCAGTGGGCTGGGGGCAGACATAAGGTCTGACTGTGGTCCCGCCCACTAATGCAAGTTATTCAAGACAGCACAAGGGAAGTGCCCCGCAGTCCCGCACCACTCCAGGGACTATCCAAAATGACCAAGCGGAAGAATTCCCCTCAAAAGAATCTCCAGAAAATAACAACAGCTAACGAACTGATCAAAAAGGATTTAAACAATATAACAGAAAGTGAATTTAGAATAATAGTCATAAAATTAATCGCTGGGCTTGAAAACAGTATAGAGGACAGCAGAGAATCTCTTCCTACAGAGATCAAGGGACTAAGGAACAGCCAGGAGGAGCTAAAAGATGCTATACATGAGCTGCAAAATAAAATGGAGACAACCACAGCTTGGATTGAAGAGGCAGAGGAGAGAATAGGTGAACTAGAAGATAAAATTATAGAAAAAGAGGAAGCTGAGAAAAAGAGGAAGCTGAGAAAAAGATAAAAAAATCCAGGAGTATGAGCGGAAAATTAGAGAACTAAATGATGCACTAAAGAGAAATAATCTACACATAATTGGTATTCCAGAGGAGGAAGATAGAGGGAAAGGTGTTGAAGGTGTACTTGAAGAAATAATAGCTGAGAACTTCCCTGATCCGGGGAAGGAAAAAGGCATTGAAATCCAAGAGGCACAGAGAACTCCCTTCAGACGTAACTTGAATCAATCTTCTGCACAACATATCATAATGAAACTGGTAACATACAAGGATAAAGAGAAAATTCTGAAAGCAGCTAGGGATAAATGTGCTCTAACATATAAAGGGAGACCGATAAGACTCGTGACGGATCTCTCTACTGAAACTTGGCAGGCCAAAAAGGAATGGCAGGAAATCTTCAATGTGATGAACAGAAAAAATATGCAGCCAAGAATCCTTTACGCAGCAAATCTGTCATTTAGAATAGAAGGAGAGATAAAGGTCTTCCCAAACAAACAAAAACTGAAGGAATTCATCACCACTAAACCAGCCCTACAAGAGATCCTAAGGGGGATCCTGTGAGACAAAGTACCAGAGACATCGCTATAAGCATGAACATACAGACATCACAATGACTCTAAACTCATATCTTTCTATAATAACACTGAACGTAAATAGACTAAATGCACCAACCAAAAGACATAGGGTATCAGAATGGAGAAAAAAACAAGACCTATCTATTTGCTGTCTACAAGAGACTCATTTTAGACCTGAGGACACCTTCAGATTGAGAGTGAGGGGATGGAGAACTATTTATCATGCCACTGGAAGTCAAAAGAGAGCTGGAGTGCCATACTTATATCAGACAAACTAGACTTTAAATTAAAGGCCGTAGGGGCGCCTGGGTGGCGCAGTCGGTTAAGCATCCGACTTCAGCCAGGTCACGATCCCGCGGTCCGTGAGTTCGAGCCCCGCGTCGGGCTCTGGGCTGATGGCTCAGAGCCTGGAGCCTGTTTCCGATTCTGTGTCTCCCTCTCTCTCTGCCCCTCGCCCGTTCATGCTCTGTCTCTCTCTGTCCCAAAAATAAATAAACGTGGAAAAAAAAATTTAAAAATAAATAAATAAATAAATAAATTAAAGGCTGTAACAACAGATGAAGAAGGGCATTATATAATAATTACAGGGTCTATCCATTAGGAAGAGCTAACAATTATAAATGTCTATGTGCCAAATACGGGAGCCCCCAAATATTTAAAACAATTACAAACATAAGCAACCTTATTGATAAGAATGTGGTAATTGCAGGGGACTTTAACACCCCACTTACAGAAATGGATAGATCATCTAGACACACGGTCAATAAAGAAACAAGGGCTCTGAATGATACATTGGAACAGATGGACTTAACAGATATATTTAGAACTCTGCATCCCAAAGCAACAGAATATACTTTCTTCTCAAGTGCACATGGAACATTCTCTAAGATAGATCACATTCTGGGTCACAAAACAGCCCTTCATAAGTATACAAGAATTGAAATCATACCAAGCATACTTTCAGACCACAATGCTATGAAGCTTGAAATCAACCACAGGAAAAAGTCTGGAAAACCTCCAAAAGCATGGAGGTTAAAGAACACCCTACTAAAGAATGAATGGGTCAACCAGGCAATTAGAGAAGAAATTAAAAAATATATGGAAACAAACGAAAATGAAAATACAGCAATCCAAACGCTTTGGGATGCAGCGAAGGCAGTCCTGAGAGGAAAATACATTGCAATCCAGGCCTATCTCAAGAAACAAGAAAAATCCCAAATACAAAATCTAACAGCACACCTAAAGGAAATAGAAGCAGAGCAGCAAAGACACCCCAAACCCAGCAGAAGAAGAGAAATAATAAAGATCAGAGCAGAAATAAACAATCTAGAATCTAAAAAAAACAGTAGAGCAGGTCAATGAAACCAAGAGTTGGTTTTTTGAAAAATAAACAAAATTGATAAACCTGTAGCCAGGCTTCTCAAAAAGAAAGGGGAGAGGACCCAAATAGATAAAATCATGAATGAAAATGGAATTATTATAACTAATCCCTCAGAAGTACAAGCAATTATCAGGAAATACTATGAAAAATTATATGCCAACAAACTGGACAACCTGGAAGAAATGGACAAATTCCTAAGCACCCACACACTTCCAAAACTCAAACAGGAAGAAATAGAAAATTTGAATAGACCCATAACCAGTGAAGAAGTTGAATCAGTTATCAAAAATCTCCCAACAAATAAGAATCCAGGACCAGATGGCTTCCCTGGGGAATTCTATGAGACATAGAATACCTATCTGTCTCAAGCTGTTCCAAAAAATAGAAAGGGAAGGAAAACTTCCAGACTCATTCTATGAAGCCAGCATTACTTTGATTCCCAAACCAGAGACCCAGCAAAAAAAGAGAACCACAAGCCAATGTCCCTGATGAATATGGAGGCAAAAATTCTCGACAAGATTCTAGCAAATCAAATTCAACAGCATATAAAAAGAATTATTCACCATGATCAAGTGGGATTCATTCCTGGGATGCAGGGCTGGGGATGCAAATATTGAAATATTTGCAAATCAATCAATGTGATACATCACATTAAGAAAAGAAAAGATAAGAACCATATGTCCTGTCAATCGATGCAGAAAAAGCATTTGACAAAATTCAGCATCCTTTCTTAATAAAAACCCTTGAGAAAGTCGGGATAGAAGGAACATACTTAAAGATCATAAAAGCCATTTATGAAAAGCCCACAGCTAACATCATCCTCAATGGGGAAAAACTGAAAGCTTTCCCCCTGAGATCAGGAACACAACAGGGATGTCCACTCTCACAGCTGTTGTTTAACATAGTGTTGGAAGTTTTAGCATCAGCAATCAAACAACAAAAGGAAATGAGAGGCATCAAAATTGGCAAAGATGAAGTCAAGCTTTCAATTTTGCAGATGACATGATACTCTACATGGAAAACCCAATAGGCTCCACCAAAAATCAGCTAGAACTGATACATGAATTCAGCAAAGTTGCAGGATACAAAATCAATGTATAGAAATCAGTTGCATTCTTATACACTAATAATGAAACAACAGAAAGAAAATAAACTGATCCCATTCACAATTGCACCAAGAAGCATAAAATACCTAGGAATAAACCTAACCAAAGATGTAAAAGATCTGTATGCTGAAAACTATAGAAAGCTTATGAAGAAATTGAAGAAGATACAAAGAAATGGAAAAACATTCCATGCTCATGAATTGGAAGAATAAATATTGTTAAAATGTCAATACTACCCAAAGCTATCTACACATTCAATGCAATCCCAATCAAAATTGCACCAGCATTCTTCTTGAAGCTAGAACAAGCAATCCTAAAATTTGTATGGAACCACAGAAGACCCCGAATAGCCAAAGTAATTTTGAAGAAGAAAACCAAAGCAGGAGGCATCACAATCCCAGACTTGAGCCTCTACTACAAAGCTGTAGTCATCAAGACAGCATGGCATTGGCACAAAAACAGACACATAGACCGATGGAATAGAATAGAGACTCCAGAATTGGACCCACAAAAGCATGGCCAACTAATCTTTGACAAAGCAGGAAAGAATATCCAATGGAAAAAGACAGTCTCTTTAACCAATGGTGCTGGGAGAACTGGACAGCAACATGCAGAAGAATGAAACTAGACCACTCTCTTACACCATTCACAAAAATAAATTCAAAATGGATAAAGGACCTGAATGTGAGGCAGGAAACCATCAAAACCCTAGAGGAGAAAGCAGGAAAAAATCTCTCTGACCTCAGCCATAGCAGTTTCTTACTTGACACATCTCCAAAGGCAAGGGAATTAAAAGCAAAAATGAACCTTTGGGACCTCATGAATTAAAAAACTTCTGCACTGCAAAGGAAACAATCAACAAAACTAAAAGGCAGCCGATGGAATGGGAAAAGATATTTGCAAATGACATATTGGACAAAGGGCTAGTATCCAAAATCTATAAAGAACTCACCAAACTCCACACCCAAAAAACAAATAATCCAGTGAAGAAATGGGCAGAAGACATGAATAGACACTTCTCTAAAGAAGACATCCAGATGGCCAATAGGCACATGAAAAAATGGTCAATGTCACTCATCAGGGAAATACAAATCAAAACCACACTCAGATGTCACCTCATGCCAGTCAGAGTGGCTAAAATGAACAATTCAGGAGACTATAGATGCTGGCGAGGATGTGGAGAAACGGGAACCCTCTTGCACTGCTTGTGGGAATGCAAACTGGTACAGCCACTCTAGAAAACAGTGTAGAGGTTTCTCAAAAAATTAAAAATAGATCTACCCTATGACCCAGCAATAGCACTTCTAGGAATTTACCCAAGGGATACAGGAGTGCTGATGCATAGGAGCACTTGCAACCCAGTGTTTATAGTAGCACCTGCAACAATATCCAAATTATGGAAAGAGCCTAAATGTCCATCAATGGATGAATGGAGAAAGAAGATGTGGTTTATATATACAATGGAATACTACTTGGCAATGAGAAAGAATGAATTATGGCCTTATGTAGCAACGTAGATGGAACTGGAGAGTGTTATGCTAAGTGAAATTAGTCATACAGAGAAAGACAGATACCATATGTTTTTACTCTTACGTGGATCCTGGGAAACTTGACAGAAGACCACGGGGGACAGAGAGGGAAGGAGGGAAACAATAAGAGTCTCTTAAAAACTGAGAATAAACTGAGGGTTGATGGGGGGTGGGAGGGAGGGGAAAGTGGGTGATGGGCATTGAGGAGGGCACCTGTTGGGATGAGCACTGGGTGTTGTATGGAAACCAATTTGACAGTAAATTTCATATTAAAAAAAAAACCAAAATGGTATCTTATGAGTATATAGCACTTTAAAGTTTTCAAAAATCCTTTTATGTTATCCTCTTTAATACTTACAATAGCCTTGTAAAGGTGAGTAGTGCAGGCATTTTTCTCTGTTTTACTGATTGTGGAAACCAAAGCTCACAAAAGGAACTCTCTGACTATGGCTCATAAGCAAACAGGACTTAATTTTAGGTCTCAGTTTAATTTAGTGTGCTTCCCACAATAGGATTATCCCTTACACAGCGCCCAATAGACTGATTTGCACCTTAAAAGGCCTGGAAATGTTGTTTCTTGATTGATTTCTTTTAGGTCTAAAGTAATACTAAAGTCTATCTCAGGAAACATGAAAATCTATCATAATTCACAACATTTAATACTAGGGGTATATGTATGAACGATTCGGGCCCATTTCTTTCATGTTGTGTTTATATCTGAATTTTCAGGTATGTGCTAGTTAGCAGAGTTTCTAAAGCATTGCTTTCCCTGCACTGAATTTGTATATTTATCACTTACAGTTTTTCCCTCCAAAAGGGCTGCAATATTTCTGAAGGCAGTGATCATGTCTAAATATTAATACTCTCTCCCCATTTGCAAGGTTTTTTTTAACCTTTTTAAAAAAGTTTATTTATTTTCAGAGAGACGCACAGAGAGTGAGAGCAGGGGAGGGGCAGAGAAAGAAGGGGAGAGAGAGAGAGAGAGAGAGAGAGAGAGAGAGAGAGAGAGAGAGAGAATCCCCAGCAGGTGGAGCCCATCATGGGGCTTGAACCCATGAACCGTGAGATCATAACCTGAACAGACACCAAGAGTTTGACGCTTAACCAACTGAGCCACCCAGGAGCCCCTATTATTATTGAGTTTTGAGAGATCTTTATATCTTTTGGAGACAAGTGCTTTATTAGATAGATAATTGGGAAATGTATTCTCTCAGTCTGTGGCTTGTCTTTTTGTTGTTTCATAGTGTCTTTCTTTCAGAGGAGTTTTCAATCTTGAGAAGAGTCCAATCTGAATTTGTTCTTTTATGGATCATGCTTTTGGTGTTGCATCTAAGGACATGTTACCTTACCCAAGGTCACAAATTTTTTTCCCGTGTTCTCTTCTAGACGTTTTATAGCTTTAGATTTTATATTTGAACTGATGACCCATTTTGAATTAATTTTTGAATCTGGTGTGAGTTGGGATTGAAATCTGTTTTGTTTTGCGTATAGATGTCCCATTGCTCACCACCCTTCTCCACAGACTTGCTTTTGTACCTCTCTAGAAAGCTGGTTGTCCATATAGGTCTTCGTCTCTATTCTGTTCCATTCATCTATTTTTCTCTATACTAATACTCTATTGACTTGACCATTGTGATTCCAAAGCTATAACTTCTTGTTTTGTTATTTTAGTGGTTGTTTTGGGATTTGTAATACAGGTTTTTAACTCATCACAGTCTAACTTATGTACCTCCGAGGAATATTATACTTACATGAGAACATTACAACTGCATACTTATATTATGTCCTGCACTCCCAAGCTTGGAGCCAATGTCATATGTTTTACTTCTATCTGTTATAAACCTTACACTACATGGTTATTATTTTTGCTTTAAGCAGTCAGTAAATACCCTTTTTTAAAAAATCATGATCTAATAAATATGCTCTAGTTACAAAGATCTGAGGATAATGTTGTTTTGAAAACTGGATAGTTTCCACAGACAAGACATTTTAGAATAACTGAAAAAATTCAAGAATCTGTTTTCCAGTGATTTTTTTTCTATTTTCTTGGAAAAATATAAACCCTTCTTATTTTTGCTAATTCTAAACTTCATCCCCCAGAATCCTCCTTATATTAATTTGGACAAAGCATTGATCCTAAAATAGGTATTAAATTTTTTAGAAAACTATGGTAAAGGAGTAGAGGCTCTAAAAACCAGAGAATTTTCATTACTTGATCTGGAAAGGATTCTCCTTGTCTTTATTTTCAGTACAGAACAAAAATAAATGTGTATAGGCTTTTAAAAAATCCCATTTTAACTTTCTCCACATTATTTTTTTTAATTTAATTTTTTTATTTTTTTAAATTTACATCCAAATTAGTTAGCATATAGTGAAACAATGATTTAAGGAGTAGATTCCTTAGTGCCCCTTACCCATTTAGCCCATCCCCCCTCCGACAACTCCTCCAGTAACCCTCAGTTCTCCATATTTATTATTTATTTTTTTTATTTTAATTTTAATTTTTTAAAATTTACATCCAAATTAGTTAGCATATAGTGCAACAATGATTTCAGGAGTAGCTTACCTTAGTGCCCCTTACCCATTTAGCTCACCCCCCCTCCCACAATCCCTCCAGTAACCCTCAGTTTGTTCTCCATATTCATGAGTCTCTTATGCTTTGTCCCCCTCCCTGTTTTTATATTCTTTTTGTTTCCCTTCCCTTATGTTCATCTGTTTTGTCTCTAAAAGTATTCATATGAGTGAAGTCATATGATACTTGTCTTTCTCTGACCAATTTCGCTTAGCATAATACCCTCTAGTTCGATCCATGTAGTTGCAAATGGCAAGATTTCATTCTTTTTGATTGCCGAGTAATACTCCATTGTATGTATATACCACATGTTCTTTATCCATTCATCCATTGATGGTCATTTGGGCTCTTTCCGTACTTTGGCTGTTGTTGATAGTGCTGCTATAAACATGGGAGTGCATGTATCCCTTCGAAACAGCACACCTGTATCCCATGGATAAATGCCTAGTAGTGCAATTGCTGGCTCGTAGGGTAGTTCTATTTTTAGTTTTTTGAGGAACCTCTCTACTGTTTTCCAGAGCAGCTGCACCAGCTTACATTCCCAAGTAAATACCCTTTTAAAGTTATTTTCATTTCTTTGTGTGAAACCTGTCTTCCATCTGCTATCATTTTCTTTTGCCTGATGGATTTTCTTTGGCAGCTTTTATAGTACACACCTGATGGGTGACGAATTCTTTCAGTTTTGGTATGCTTGAAAAAAACCTTTATTTCATGTTTATTTTGAAAGATATTTTCTCTGGATATAGAGTTTTAGGATCACAGTTTCTCTTTCCTTTTTGGTACTTCACTATTGCTTCAGTACCTTGTTGCTGGTATTATTTCTTTTAAGATTTTTTATTATTTTTAAGTCATCTCTATACCCAACCTGGGGCGCGAACTTACAATTCCAAGATCCAGAGTCACATGCCCTACCGACGGAGCCAGCCAAGTGCCCCTGTGCTGATATTCTTTCTAATGGCTAACCTGCTTTAACTCTTATGTTTGTATCTCTGATATAATGCATCCTTTGTTTTTCCCTAGATGCCTTTTAAGCTGGAGGCGCAGAAGTTTTTGTCATACGTTTTTAGTAAATCCAGTACATGCCACATCTACACTAATATTTATCTCTTCTTTTTTCACATAGGCCTGAAGTGTTAGAAGAGTCACTTCCGGTCCCCCAAAAGGGCAGTTTTCTGACTGTTCAGTGTAACTGCAGTGTTCGTGACAGCTGTGAATGCCATGTGCCTGTGCCCACAGCCAAACTCAACCACACTCTTCTTATGTATTTCAAAATCACGTCTGGTGGAGTAATTTTTCAGTCACCTATGATGTCAGTTCAGCCCATAAATGTTGGTAAGTTGTGTATAAAAGAGATAATAGATCTAAACATCAGTCACACAAGCAGGTTAAAAATTGCTCACAAAATGTTTTTTTTTTTTCAATAGTTTATCTTGCTTTCACCAGAGCTGTAAGGATGGTAAATGTGGTATGAGGAACTATTAAGAGTAGCTTCCAGAATGTTTTAAGCACAATATAGATATCTCTGCAGTTGTTAAATTCTTTCTTAAAAACGTTTTTTCTTATCGCTTCTCGGCCTTTTGGCTAAGATCAAGTGTAAAAACGTTTTTTCTTAAATCCTGGATCTGTGCAATGGATACGTGTCATTTGGTTATTCCTGTTTTCACTTATCAGATAATAATTTCCAAAAATAATCAGAAGCTTGTTTTTTCCCTGGATTTCTTCCTTCAATAAATGTTTCTCAGAGGCTCATGTGTGTCAGCCACTGACCTAGGAGCCAGGGAAACAGTGGTGAATGAAACAGAGTTTCTGCCTCATAGATCAGAGACAATATTAAGCAGACAGGGATAGTAAAAAAGTAAACAACTAAATAATTTGCTGTACAAATCTGATTATAAGAAAAACTCAAGTAATAGGTTATGGCCCAGATTTTTAGTGCAAAGATTCCCAAAGTTTCTTTTGATCCACTTGAACATATAATTACAAATGTGAATAAGATAGGCAAGTGTTCACTTAATGTGATTATTAACCCAGTTTTGTGTATGTACATATATATAATATGTAATGTAACAGTGTTACTATTTTCCACTTGTATTTCTTGAAAGCATTGTATACAAACTCCTTACATTGCATCATGGTTTTTGACATCACAAGAGCCACTTTTCCAGGCATCTCACACGGTTTTTCACATGGCCTCACCTTCATTTCTTTCTAAGTTACTGAACATGACATCTGCATATGTAGATTTGCATATGACATATGACACATGAATGCATATGACATCATATTTTAACATTAGGACTTTCATTTTTTTTTTTAACATTTATTTATTTTTGAGACAGAGAGAGACAGAGCATGAATGGGGGAGGGGCAGAGAGAGAGGGAGACACAGAATCTGAAGCAGGCTCCAGGCTCTGAGCTGTCGGCACAAAGCCTGATGCGGGGCTCGAACTCACGGACCGTGAGATCGTGACCTGAGCGAAGTCGGATGCTCAACCGACTGAGCCACCCAGGCGCCCTGACATTAGGACTTTCAAATAATTTGTCTTCTAGGGATATATTTTTGGTCTCTACAACATAATTATGATGATGCCTGAACAATTCCATCATGAAATTATACCACAGGAAAAAATATACATAATATTTATAAAATACTGTTATGTTCTCTTTTTAAAACTAATTCTCTCAGGTGATTTTTAGAAGCACCTGGAGCCAGAAATGAATTGCATATTTAAAAAAAAAATAAAAGTTAAGATGAAGTTCTATGATAGACTTTATAAGAAACTTAGAAAGAGTTTTGTTTTTTTTCAGTAATGATTTTTGAGAAAAAAAAATCTTTCCGTATGCTTGGGCATATATGATAATGTCCCAAAATTTTAAGTTCCATAAAAGAAGTAAGAGATGGAGAGTGTCAGGTGTAGTGACTATTATTTTAGCTATGGAGGTCAAAGAAGACCTGTTTTGGGAGATAGCAGTTGGGCTAAATGAAAGAGAAAAAACTGTGTAAAAATCCAGAGCAAAAGGTGCTCCATGCAGGAAAAATAGCACCCATGAAACCTCTGAGATAGAATGAGCTTGGCAGTTGGAGGAACCAAAGAAAAGGCCTCTATGTTTGGGCTGAATGAGGTAAGGGAATATCTGGAGATGTGGTCGGAGAGTTATTGGGTTCATATCGTAGGCCAGAGTTACAGAGTTGGATTTTATCCTAATTGCACTGGAAGCTTTTGAACCAGGAGAGTGATATGGTCAGGTATGTGTGTCTGTGTGCATGTTTAAAATTTGCTCTGCATGTGGAGAAGAAAGTTGATGGGGAAAAGAGGAAGGATAGTTGCAAGAGTGGAATCAGAGGGCTCAGATAGGAGGTTATTGGAATGACCTAGTTGGTTTAGGGATGTAGCAATGGAGAAGAAAGAAATGGTCATAGTTGGAATTTATTTGGGAGATGGTGTTATCTGAGATTTCTAGTGGATTTGGTACGAAGGAAAGAGAAGAGCCAAGGATAACACTCAGGCTAGGACCAGAGCATGCCAGTGAATAGTGGTACCATGTACTGGGATGGGGAGATTTGGGGAGGATCAGGTATGACACATTAATTTTGAGATGCTTATAGATACCCAAGAGATGCTGAGTAGGCATTTGGACATATGATCCTAGAGTTCAAGGGAGATATATACAGGAGTATTTGGTGTATAGATGTTTATGGGATTGAATAAGATCAGCCACTTAGAGTTCAGCGAGGGAAAGACTGAGGCAGTCAGAGGGAAAAGAGGAGTAAAAGAACATGGTGGCCTGGAACCATGCAGGAACAGTGAGCAGATATGTGGAATGCCACTGAGAGGTGGAGTGAAATGGATCAGACAGCTGATACTGGATTTGGAAAAGGGTGGTGATCTTGATAAGAGAGAGGCTTTCAGTGGATTGGTTAGGGGGTAGACCTGATCAGAGTAGGTTGGTTAGGAAGATGGGACACAAAGTGGGCGGAATGAGTAGTGCCAATGCTTCCAAGAGATATTGCTGTGAAAGAAGCAGGTGGGTGGCAGTATATCTAAGACTGGGGACATAGGTGGTTCAGGGAAAGATTTATTTTTAGATTTCTAATATTAAGGAATATATCTATACAGGCAGGAAGTGTACAATAGTTTATAATTTTATGATTTCTCTTCTGTTTGATGGCTTTGTTTTGTTTTCTTTTTGGTCATGAGAACTCAGTGAGTTTCACCTATTGTTTCTAGACTTTAGTGTTTATCTGTCCCTGCTTTAAAATAATTAAAATTTGTAATATGTCACATAAAGTAAAAACTTTATTAATTTTGATTCAAGGAAAAGAGAAAAACTATGTCTAAATTCTTGAAAATACAGTGTGTTAAGGGATGCCTGGGTGGCTCAGTTGGTTGAGTGTCTGACTTTGGCTCAGGTCATGATCTCATGGTTTGTGAGTTCAAGCCCCGTGTCGGGCTCTGTGCTGACAGCTCAGAGCCTGGAGCCTGCTTTGGATTCTGTGTCTCCCTCTCTCTCTGGTCCTCCCCTGCTCATGCTCTGTCTCTCTCTCTCCTTCAAAAATAAATAAAAACATTTTAAAAAAATGAAAAGAAAATACAGTGTATTAAAAAACAGTAATGTGCCATTTTAGTTCTTGAAAATGAAATGCAAATCAGTGTTTCAATGTAATGACTATTTCTATGTATGTAAGTTCTGCTAGTTAAAATCTTAAAAACACAAGAGATGTGCAAAAAGGACAAATTCATTATCTGTTTTCCATCATTTTGTCATTTTTTCTAATTTTAATACATACTTATGAATATTCTTTTGTTAATTTCAAAAAAAATCAGGAATCCAAGTACAGATGTTGTTTGATAAACTTTTTTTTTAATTTATTTTTATTTATTTTGAGAGAGAGATAGAGAGCAAATAGGGGAGGGACGGAGAGAGGGAGAAAGAATCACAAGCAGGCTCTGCGCTGTCAGTATAGAGCCTGATGTAGGGCTCGAACTCACAAACCGTGAGATTATGACCTGAGCTGAAGTCAGGAGTCAGACGCTTAACTGACCGAGCCACCTAGGCACCCCCAATAAACTTACAATACTAACAATATTAAACATGTTCAATATTCTTCTCCATTATCATTTTTAATGGCTATATAGAGCCCCTTATAGGGATGAGCCATTATTTCTTTAGCCAGTCTTTTATTGTAAGATGTTTATATTGTTTCTACAAATAATTTAAAGGTTATGTGTTTTTAATTTCTTTTTAATGTTTATTTGTTTTTGGGAGAGAGAGAGAGCACACAAGCAAGGAACAGAGACAGGGGAGATGGGTTCTGAGCTGTTAGCACAGAGCCTGATGCAGGACTAGAACTCATAAACTGTGAGATCATGACCTGAACTGAAGTCAGATGCTTAACTGAGTGAGCCACCCAGGGGTCCCAAGGTTATGTGTGCTTAAAACTACACACACACACACACACACACACACACACACACACACACACACACACAAAATCTATACACAAATGCATATTCATACATAAACACATGCGTATACATACAAACTCAAATCATTTACTAAGCTAAACACATTGTTAGACTATGAAACTCTATGCCCATTTCTCCTGACAAGCCAGGGCCTGCTAATGCTATGTTTATTGCATGTAAAGTATGCATGCTGTGGGTTATTTGAATTGGTGCATCTAGATTACTGTATCTCAAAGTTAATAGGTTTGCTGAAGTTTGCATGCATATTTGTGTGAAGTTTTACCTGAAAACTCTGTATGCATTTTCCAAGTAGTGCTCTGCAAAATGCTGTTTTTCTTTGTCACCCACTAAAACAGTGGGTGAGTGTGGTAGGGAGCAGCTTCAAAGAAGTTTGGGGAATGCCAGTTTAAATAAAGTTAACAGACTTTCTTACAGCAGGAATTCACGTTTATCAAAACAACCTCATTTACTGATTTACAGTTTTTACCATTTAGGGAGAAGGAAAGGAAGATGTGTGGATTGTTATGGAAAGATACAAGGAGGAGACCTAATATTTTGGTTCTGTAATTAGCCTTTGCTTAAGGTTATCTTTTAAGTAGTTAAAAGATTAGGATCTGCTAAAAATTCATTTTGACTTTATTTTATGAGTATCATGAAAATTGCTTGACTTCAAAATATTCTCTTTTCCTTAAGTGAAGCCTGATCCACCATTAGGTTTACATATGGAAATCACAGACACTGGCAATTTAAAAATTTCTTGGTCCAGCCCAACATTGGTACCATTTCAACTTCAATATCAAGTGAAATATTCAGAGAATTCTTCAACAAATATGAGAAAAGTAAGTATAGTTTAAATTGGAAAAAAAATTAATGTTTATTTATTTATTTTGAGAGTGAGACAACTCTAATGTGGGAAGAGGAGAGAGAGAAGGAGAGAAAGAGTCCCAAGCAGGCTCTGTGCTGTCAGCACAGAGCCTGATGTAGAGCTCGAACTCATGAAATCATGAGATCATGCCCTGAGCCAAGATGCCCTGAATCGAGATCAAGAGTCTGATACTTAATGGAGGCAGCCACTCAGGTGCCCCAGTAAGTATATTTTAGTAAACAAAATGGAACATTGAGAAGCAACTGAAGATACGGCGCTTTCCAAGTCCCATCTCAAATGCCCTTTGCTTGCCAAATGTACATGGCTCTTCTGGAGCAGAACCAGCTGTAATTTAATATTATACTTGCTTTCATTTAAGATCAGCCTAGGAGATGACCATATGAACAGCATGTCTGCATCTTTGGTAAAATGCTTTTAGAAAAATTGTTTGATGTTGCACAGTATCTCTTATGTATGGATCCATGTTATATATTGAGGGGTATGACAAATTCTTCCCAGAATTTAGTCCGAGAGAAAGTTCCACTTCCAAAAAGAGTTTATGTATAGATTACCATCTTTCTCCGTCTCTTCCCTCTCCCTCCACGCACGCACGCACACACGGCTAAAGGGCTATAGGAAGTCCAGTTACAGAAACTTGGATTCATGATCATAATCCTTTCTGATTTTACAATTCAAACTTACTTTTTTTATTGCTCAAGATATTTGTTTACATGGAGTGCATGCATTTGTAGTGTAAAGTGTGTCAAATCCCTTTTGCATCGTTTCAGTGTTTATTGAGTACCTAATAGGTGTTAGGAACTGTTCTACGGGCATCAGGATGCACTTGGTGGTAGAACAAACTGGATAGGGGAGCTTGAGGGTGCTGGTGGAGATGGTAGGCTGTAGCATTAAGTGGAGGTGGGGAAGACCTCATTGAGAAGGTGACATTTGGGCAAGGATTTGAAGGAGGTTCGTGATGGAGATATATGGGGGAATTCGTTTCCAAATAGAGGAAACAGCAATTCAGAGGCCATAAGCTGGATGAGAAGCTAGAGGCCAGGGGAGTGAGTGAGAGCAAGAGTAGCAGTGGATGAATCAGAGAGGAGTAGGAGAGGAGAAGAAGGAGGTCATAAGGAGCGTGGACTGTGCATGGAGTTTGGCATTTTCCCTTATGAAATGAATTGTTATATAATTTAGATATAAAAACTGTCTTTTTAACTCTGGGCCAGTTTTTTAAAGACTTTATTTTCATGGGGCGCCTGGGTGGCTCAGTCGGTTAAGCGGCTGTCTTCGGCTCAGGTCATGATCTCGCAGTCCGTGAGTTCGAGCCCCACGTCGGGCTCTGTGCTGACAGCTTAGAGCCTGGAGCCTGTTTCAGATTCTGTGTCTCCCTCTCTCTCTGACCCTCCCCCGTTCATGCTCTGTCTCTCTCTGTCTCAAAAATAAATAAACGTTAAAAAAAAAAAATTAAAAAAAAAAAAAGAAGAGGCTCTGCCTCTTTAAAAAAAAAAAAAGACTTTATTTTCATGAAGAGCAGAAAAGGAATCCTTAGTGCCACGTGTGGGAAAAGCAGAGTTAAGGCTTCTCTGGGCTTCAGCTTCCTCATCTATAAAACGGAGATAATAGAATTTGAAATATAAGTGATCTGCTATTGTGTAGTACATTCCTAGCGCTTTTCACCCTTTCCCAGTTTAAGAGGCCAGGGAGTTCAGTAGCTTTGGAGTACATCATTGGAAAACTGAATTCATTTGCTAAGCAGTTCTTAGTAGTGGTTGTCTTATGCAGAATTAAGTCTCTTGGATCTCTGCTCTCTAGTGTATAAACTATATTTTGATTCACTGTAGCTTATCATCAAGTTCAGGTTTTTAAATCATTCGTGCCCTTCTCTGTGAAGTTTTATTCTAGGAATGTTTGCTATTCTCTGTCCACCCCTGCTCATTGATTCCTACCATGTGTGTTTATTGGAGATGTCAGTGGTGGCTTAAAGCTCTCCACTGACTTCAGCTGTGTCTCTCAAATTTCGAAAGGTCAATATTCATTATTATTCAGGTAAAAATATTTCCTGTCACTGTGATTTTCTTCTTGGACTCATGGGCTCTTTAAACTTTTATTGACAAATGTGCAAATGAATTCCACTGGGGCCTGCTAACTATTCTGTAAGATTTCAATTCTTTGAAATTTGCTAAGGCTGCTTGTCATCAATTTTGATAAAGGTTCCACATCAACTTGATGCTCTGATGTTTTCAAATATTTAATAGGCTGATGAGATTGTCTCAGCTACATCTCTGCTGGTAGACAGTGTGCTTCCTGGGTCTTCATATGAAGTTCAAGTGAGGGGCAGGAGACTGGATGGCCCAGGACTCTGGAGTGACTGGAGCGCCCCTCTGATCTTTACCACACAAGGTAGGATTGCTAATAGTGGCTCCTACTGAGAGGAGAATATGCTTCCTGATTTTGTCTTTGGCCTGTTATAAGCATCTTAAACTTTGTGGCAGTCAAGGAGGAATGCAATATTAATGTTTTATTTAAATTTTGACAGGTTAATTTGTTAATGAAAACTTGTGTAAAGGTTCCCAAGTTTACATTCATCCATAGTAGTGTCTTGCTGAATTATTCTTTCTTACTCAAAAGATAGAAAGATAGAAAAGATAGAAAGGTTCCAAATATACAAATTCAGAACCTTACCTCTATTGATGTTTTTTGAATTTACATTTAGGTATATGTTTATTTATGTCAGGTATGTTTATTTGACATAAATTTCAAATATTCAAATTTTATTTAATTATTATATTTTACATAATAATAACATAATAAAATAATTTTTTTCCACTCTAGATACTTGCTTTTGAGAGTTTTCACTGTTAATTTGCATATTTTGAAAGTTAAGCTTAACATCAGAAAAACTGTGATTTATTCAGAACTACCTTGTGAAGTTGGGGCCCGGGAGCCTTAGAATAGTGCAACCCTGTCACATGCTAACTTGTGACCATAGGAAGACACTTTGTGGACCTTTGCCTAGTTGTCTGATCCATCAAAAGACCAAAATTATTCCTACTGAAACTCATGCAGGTTGATTATGGATATATAGAGACAAGTGCTGTCACTGAGAAGATAGTCAATACATTTAACTAAATAAGTTCATGTATTGATTGCTTACTATTTAAAAAGCATTGCTTAGTCAAAAAGTCTGTAGCATTAGTGGTTTAAGAGCACTGACTTTGGAGTCCGACAAGTTTATAGAAGTCCCGGCCCCACCACTTATTTGGAAAGTTTCTTAACCTTTCTATGCCTCCTTTCCTCATCTGCAAAATAGAGATGTCTTTATATGATAGAATGGCACAATTTGCCTAATGTCTGCACTGAATTAGAGGATTCTCACACAGCAAAGTTGCAAAAAAAAAAAAAACCACAAAAAACAAAATCAAACAAAAAAAGCCCCTGCTTCACAATGTATTACTTCTGTTGACGTTCATTGTATTACTGAGCATAGTTCAAATAAGTGAGGTCACTGTTACGGATTTGGAAAGCTGCCCTTAATATTTTCTTGTCCTGACCCTTAGTAAGCACTCAGTAAATAGTAGATGCAACCATAGTTTATAAACCACAACTCGATATTCAAAATCTCAGCATCTAATAAAGGTGAGAGGTTGACATGATACATAACTAATTGCATGAGCAAGGTTGTCAGAAGAGCTGACCAAGTGCTAGGCAATGGGAAGGATTGGTTCTCTCTAGGAAAGTCAGGAACCTTGTGGGAACAGATTTAGAAAACATGAATTTCTCATCACTTTTCCTCAAATAATTATTGAGCAATGTGTGTAATATGGTGCTGACAACTCAGCTTTGGGATTATTTCCAAGGAAGGTCAACTTTTCTACCTTCAATTATTTATTGTTGATTAATAGGACTTAATGATCAGCTGTGAGTTATGTAGCAAGGAATGAATTATAAATCAAATTTTAAAGACTATCCCATGGAAGTTTTTACAATAGTGGGATGGGGTGAAGTGGGTAGAAGAGGAGAGAAGTGGTCTGGAAACCTACTCTGAGTGACCCTGTGGCCCCTTTAACTCTGGTGAAACGTTTCTCTTTGAGAAAAAAATGGCTTTCTTCTTTATGATTTTACTTCTTAATTAGATCTGAAAATGTACCCTTTCTGAAGAAGAGGGAAATTCTAAAAGAATCATTGTTATTTTTAAAGCTTGCTAATATTCAACATTTTGAATATTCATACATTTATGCCTTTTTAGAATAATGGCTCTTAGCAATGTTATGTTTTTAGTGGGACTAAAATGAAATTTTTTTAATATTTATTTTTTTAAATATATTTTTTAAAATAAAATTTTATGTATTATGTATGTATGTATGTATGTATGTATGTATGTATGTATTTATTTATTTATTTATGAGAGAGAAAGAGAGACAGAGTGAGAGCAGGGGAGGGGCAGAGGGAGGGAGACGCAGAGTCTGAAGCAGGTTCCAGGCTCCCCACTGTCAGCACAGTTCATGTCAAACCCATGAACCGTCAGATCATGACCTGAGCCTGAGTCAGATGCTTAACCAACTGAGCCGCCTAGGTGCCCCTAAGATGAACATTTTGATCGATTATGATGTGATAGTTATTTGTGTTATATTTCATGTAAGATTTTGTTTTAGATTGTTCAGGTTTTTTAGAGCTTTGGATGGACATAGGCTTAGTTCTGCTTTACATTGTGCAAAATCCTTTCATACTACTATTACTTTCTTAGTTCACGGTCATTATGTGCAGGATTAAATTTGTTTGGTTTCTGAATATGTTGGACCATATTCTTATGCTTTTGTGCATACTATAAGATTTATTAATATGTATTATAAAACACACACATAGGCATATATATGCCCTTCCCTCTGCATATATTTAGTGTTTTGTGTACCTGACAGTAATAAAGATATGTTTTGTTGAGAAGAAACTTTACCAATTTATTTGCTTGTACAGTCTCTAACAGTATTACAATTAACACCTATCCTTTTACTTATTCACCACAGGTGTATCCCTCTAGTGACTTTAGACATCCCAAACAGAAATGTCTGAAAATAAGTTAAAAATAAAGCCAGACAGTGAGTAAACAGCCTCCCCAATGGGCAGAATTTGTTGATTTAGCAATAAGTATAAAAGTAGCTTACTAGTTTAACAGACTTGGATGGCTTAGTTGCCAGTGAGTGGTACCAGGTAAATATTAAGGGAAAGATAGAAACTTGCCAAGTAGAAAGTAGACTAGGGACACCAAGAGTGGGGAGAAAAGCCTACACACTTCAGTAGCTCCCAAGCATATTTCTGTGTTACAGTATCATCTTCTGTAATGATGTAATGATGGGTGCTGAATCACAAATCAAAGGTACAACGAGGTTCATACTTCCCTACTGAATAATAATCATAATCATAATCATAATCATAATCATAGTAATGACAGTTACAGGGTACTTCCTGTGTTTCAAGCACTGCTCTAAGTGCTTTACATGTATTATCATTTTATCCTTTTGATGCCCTGTGAGATAGGGTATTCACCTATGTCTCCCTGATACTCCCTTTTTGCAAACAGAGCAGTCGAGATTTAGAGAGGTTAAGTAACTTGTAAAAGTTGGCACAATCTAGAGCTGGCAGGCCAATCCCAGCGCTCATGTTTGTACACACTAATACAGTGATTAAGTGCATGATGTATATTTATGCAAGATTTCTGGTGTCACTAAAAATTGATACTGGGGACTAATAAGCAGTAAACTTACATCGAGCATTTTAGTGGGACCTCTCATTTCCTTCATGGTTCCTGATAAACGAGGTTTCAGTGTTGCTTAGGTTGTTCAAGTTTTAGTTTTGCTGAGTTTACCTTCACAGCACTTTCCACACCTCACGGTGCTTACTGCACCTGAGGCTTGTTCTTGAGTGCTCTGCAGCAGTGAAGTATGTTTCTCCAAACTCGGGAGCTTCCTATTCTTATGTAAAAGGATTTGGATCCTTCTCCCTTAAATCGAGGTATTTAATATTATTAGATTATCTTCTGTTGCTCACTGCTAGGTGCTACAATGACATCCACCGAACAGAAGTATTCTGTAAGTTTGAGGCATTAACTTATTTAGCATGAGTGAGTTAGCATACCTGCTTTATCATTTCCAAACACTTTGGATTTTATTGATTTTTCTTTCTTTAACAGAGGCTGTCTGGTGTATTGTTGCCGGAGCAAACAGAATGCTAATTATCAGTACCTTTATAGTTACTATTTTGTAGTCATTGATTTATTAAAGCTGTACCTACCAAGTACACAGTTAATGAAGCATTGACCATTTCTAATCAAGGAATTCTTACAGATTTTTTGAAAATGAATTGGCTAGGTTCTTTCTTTGTAGCTATTGGGAGACCTTGGACTTTGAGAAGAAAACCCAGGACCCTCGCAGAACTTAGGAAGGCTAACAGTGTTGCAGTTGAGTTATGCCACACACTTAAAACAAGTTTAGAAGTGCTCATTCTTGTAGTACCTTTCTTAATTACATTCTTGTGCTGCGGAAGAAGAGGAGAAACAGATAATTTCTTCATTTCATACTTGGCAGTGCTTATAATGTGCTAGAGAAAATATTTTCCCCTCAAAGGAAAATAGGAAGTCTGCTTTGAAAATTTAAAAATCTATTTTCTGGAGCTATAATAAACACATTGTAAAATAACTTTAACTATAATGTTTTGATTCATGATTTATGTTCATGTAGGTAATTCACTAATATTTATCAAAAGATTTTCCTCTTTTAATGAAATTCATTATTTTAGACCTTACAAAAAGTATTGGTACCTGGTCATCAGAAGAAAATTATTATTTTCTCGTTTTACAAATTAAATGTTGTGGAGTATCTTACATGAGAATAAAATATATATTTATATTATTTTAAAAATTTAATATTCATTTAATTCATATCAATTTCTGTATATTCAATGTAAACTTTACACATCATCTGGTTTTTAATAACCTGCTTTTCTTTTTTTAAGCTAATATCTTAGTATTTAATCATGCCAAAATACTATGACTTTAACTGCATTTCTTGATTAAGCCTTACTGAGGCATTCAATTTTGAAGTGAAATGGTTTGAGTTTTTCATTATCTTCAAACATAAAAGATTCAGCTTAGCTTTTGAAATCTAATGTGTACTCTTTAAAAAAATAAATTACTCTTAAAGTTTTGAATCCATTCAGTAATGACATGTGGAGCATATGGAAAATAGGTTAATGATTTTTCAGATCTGTGCTAGGTACTTGCGTGCAGTAAGTAATGTACTAACGAAGCTTGAGTGCCATCCTAGGCTAGGGTTAAAAATCTAATGGACTGTCTTCTGTCTAGTGATTTCATGCTACTAATTTTTTTCTTGTTTATGCTTGACTGCAAACGTACAAAATACAAATGTTTTGTATGGATTCTAAATACAAAGGCCATGGAGTTTAGCCTGCTATTGCAAAAAAGAAAAAACTTAAATATAAAAATCAATGAAGTTTTTCATTTTTGTTTTTTTGGGGTAATCCAGATGATATAAAATAATAAAGATCAATGAAGGTTTTCGTTTTTGTTTTGGGGGGTAATCCAGATGATATGAATAGAAACATATTCATATTCTCTCAGAAGAAAATGTCTTATTGTGAATTGTACAACTGAAATATACTGTTTTTGTAATGCACTTTGGCAGAAATGATTTCTTCTTATGTAAACAATCACTTTTATTGTTTCTAATTAAAAATATAGATTGTTTTATTAAATAATAGATTATTTTATTAAAAATAAAAATATATAAACATTATCTAAACAATAGATTATTTTATTAAAAATAAAAATATATTGTTTCCAACAATAGGGGACCAAAAAAGTAGTATGGAATAGTGTAGAGGCATTAAAAAATAATATTTTAGAAAAATATTGGTTTTTCTTATCCTTAACCACAGCATACTGGCATTAAATAACTTTAAAACATTACAGACCAGTATTTAAGGTTTACCTGTTTTGGTGCATTGGGGCATTGTTGATTTTACATTCCCTAACTAGTTCTCTTTATTTATTTATTTATATATTTTTTAATGTTTATTTATTTTTGAGAGTGAGAGACAGCGAGCAGGGGAGGTGCAGAGAGAGAGAGAGAGAGAGAGAGAGGGAAAGAAAGACGGAGATACAGAATCTGAAGCAGGCTCCAGGCTCTGAGCTGTCAGCATAGAGTCAGATGTGGGGCCCGAACTCACAAACCATGAGATCATGACCTGAGCCAAAGTTGGATGCTTAACCAACTTAGCCACCCAGGTGCCCTGTCCCTAACCAGTTCTCTTATTTAAAGCTTATTTTTCAGCTTTACCTGCTGATTGAAATTTTCATATATCCAAATGAGACAATAGCAACCACCATTTATTCTTCAGAATTTTGCCTTTACAGTGATTTGATTCAAGAACTCAGCCTAGGTTTCACTGATTCATAAGGCACAGTCTGATGAAAACATGTCATTGTGGAATTAGGTTATATTTCATTTAAATTGATTTTCTGCCTGTCAATTAGCAAGTGACAATTACTCACAAATACACTTTGTAATAAGTTTCTATGTTTAGAAAATACTGAGACAGGGGCGCCTGGGTGGCTCAGTTGGTTGAGTGTCCGACTTTGGCTGAAGTCAAGATCTCACAGTCCATAAGTTCAAGCCCCACGTTGGGCTCTGTGCTGACAGCTCAGAGCCTGGAACCTGCTTCAGATTCTGTGTTTCTCTGGCTCTCCCCCACTCATGCTCTGTCTCTCTCTCTCTCTCTCTCTCTCTCTCTCTCTCTCTCTCTCTCTCTGTCAAAAATAAATAAAACATTAAAAAAAATTTTTTAAAAGAAAATACTGAGACATTTTTGGAAGTTCAAGTGATTTGGAAATGGGAATGCCTGGATACTACAGAATTGTACGTAAGCAGGCAGTACAAGTTATACAGTCTCTTAGTGCACTCATTTTATTTTTGGCAGTGTGATCCTGATTACATTGTGAATCTTCTCTATGTAGCATAAATTCCATACAGGATGTTTTTGTTCTTCATCTGATATCCTCCCTTTCTTCTCTTATTGCAGATGTCATATACTTTCCACCTAAAATTCTGACAAGTGTCGGGTCTAACGTTTCTTTTCACTGCATTTATAAAAATAAAAACAAGATTGTTTCCTCAAAAAAGATTGTTTGGTGGATGAATTTAGCTGAGAAAATTCCTCAAAGCCAGTATCATGTCGTGGGTGACCATGTCAGCAAAGTTACTTTTCGCAGTTTGAAGGCAACCAAACCTCGAGGGAAGTTTACCTACGATGCAATATACTGCTGCAATGAGCATGAATGCCACCATCGCTATGCTGAATTATATGTGATTGGTAAGAATACTGAACTTCTCTTCATTTCCTTCCACAGACAGATTTTTATTATGGACCCTATATTAGAGTCCCATTGATAATGTCAGGAAGTTTTATTTTCATTAAAAAATTTGTGGTGATTTTGCTTTGTATTAATATTTTAATGTGTTTTAAATAGATGTCAATATCAATATATCATGTGAAACTGATGGGTACTTAACTCAAATGACTTGCAGATGGTCAACCAATGCAATCCAATCACTCGTGGGAAGTACTTTGCAGTTGAGGTATCATAGGTATGTATTATTTTTGCTGTGTTATTATTCTGTGGATATGGTGAGACAAAACTTTTTATAGAAATATCATCAGAACAGTAGTCTAGTAGACGTTCTTCCTAATAGAGGAAGGTACTATATACTTAGGAAATTGTTGAGGGATTAGGTGATTTTTGAAAAAATTTACATTGATAGAAAAAATATAACTTGTTTTTACCTCAAATTATTTTTCTGATAATCAATTAATTTTCCATAATTGCCTTTTAATTATTGAATGAAATCCAGGAAGAATTGGCTTCTGTACATTTTAGTTTGACTTAGAGAACTGGCCAGAGGAGAATATCCATGATTATAGAGGTCCAGTATCATTTGCTAAAGATAAATATCTTGGAAAAAAGTCAGAGGTTGTTGCACAAAGATTCTAAGAGATAATATGAATGCTTTCAGAAATAGGAAAGATTAGGAAAGAAATGCTTAATAAGGAGTGAAGTGTTATGATAAAGAGTAATTTATGCTTGTTTGTTTTTGTGCTTCCCTGTTTTGAAATGATTCCAAGACATCATCTTCCTGTAGTATCATCTGAAGTAATAAAACTCTTGATTAGGAGGAGGTAGATACATTTTTATTTTTATAATCTCTTTTAGTAGTTTTCAGTGATATATACTGCTCTCAAACACCCTGTCTCAATTTGTGTTCATACTGGGGCCTTCCAGTTTGTATCCCTTGTCCTCATTTATTCTTTTTTTTTTAATGTTTTTATTTTTATTTTTGAGACAGAGAGAGACAGAGCATGAGCCAGGGAGGGGCAGAGAGAGAGAGAGAGAGAGAGAGAGTGAGAGAGTGAGAGACAGAATCCGAAGCAGGCTCCAGGCTCTGAGCTGTCAGCACAGAGCTTGACACGGGGCTTGAACTCACGAGCTGTGAGATGATGACCTGAGCTGAAGTCAGATGCTTAGCCAACTGAGCCACCCAGGCACCCCACTCATTTATTCTTAAAATCTAAATTTTCTTCGTGAAAAACAAATCCCCTTCCTCAAATACTGTGATCTGAATTCTGTCCCTAAAGTGATTAGTCTATTCTTTAAAAAAAAAATTTTTTTTAATGTTTTATATTTTTGGGAGAGAGAGACAGAGCATGAGCAGGGGAGGAGTAGAGAGACAGGGAGACAAGGAATCTGAAACAGGCTCCAGGCTCTGAGCTGTCAGCACAGAGCTGGACATGGGGCTCAAACTCTTGTACCGGGAGATCATGACCTGAGCCAAAGTCGGGCGCTCAACCAACTGAGCCACCCAGGCACCCCATGACCAGTCTATTCTTATGTAGTGGTAGAAAAATGGGGCAATTTCTACATTTCTTACATGGGAATAATAGCTGGCTTCATCTTACTTGATAGTAGCATTTTAAAATCAATAGAATGTTCATGGGATGCCATTTTACTTCTATAATCTGTCTTCACGTTCCTTCCATAACATTTTCACATTAAAAAAGGTGTTTGTGGATGATCATCACATAAGCTCTGTACCTCAATTAAATCGCTAATATTTACAGAAGAGTATGAAACTCCTGCATGTACTGTGGCGAGTTTTTTAAACCTCTCTAAGCCTCGATTTCCTTGTCTGTAAAATGGAGTGAATAATAGGACTTACAAGGTTTCTGTGAGAATTAATGATAAATTCCATTTAATTATAGTTAAGTGATAGAATTTCTCCTGGTAGATTTTCAGTAAATGGCTATTGCTGTCATGATGACAAAGATATAACCTTTGCATTCCAAATGGAGCATTACTGTGTTTCTGTACATGGTCACGGTTCTTTTTACCGCAGATGACTCCCCATGCCTTGTTCTCATCTCTCCCCTCTCCCCACTAGCACTCATTCACACACAGACACCCCAATGATTGTAATTTTGAGGAGACAGGCAGGAAAACGTCACAAAAAATAGAACGAGAAACATAAGAATATAGGTTTTTCATTTTCTTGTAACCTCCTTACTCCATTTTTATGGAAACAGAAAATGCTAATTTAACCACTTAAATACCATGTTCAGAGCAAATAGTGGCAGAAGGGCTATTTCAAAGAAAAGGAAAAATGCTTCGTATGTTCTGAGGTGGAGTGTTGATTGGGACACAGTTATAAAAATTGCTTTCTTAATTTTCTTCTCTGAGAAAATGTGTTATATATTTAACTATATGATTCAGATATAAATCAAAGATTGGTATTGTTTTCATTGTAATTCTCCAAACTGGAAAATACTAGGACATTGTCAATTAAGCTATAATTTACTATCATAAGTTATGTCTTCAGTTTCTGGTGGAATTTAATCCATATTTAAAGTATAAGGTATTTATCTTCCTTCCCATCTCAGGAATGCTCCAATACTACTTGTGATCTATACTTTTAAAATGATAATCACTTAAATATAATATTAACTTAACTTTCAGTGTCGTAGGTTCTACCTCTACTTGGATCCGTAGAGAAGGAATACCAATTATTTTATTTGCATTTCCACTTAGTACCTAATAAAATATTTAATAAGGTTTGTTGTCATCTTTATGGAAATACATAAAATTGTGATACAGTGGGGAAATCAAAAACGCATTTCCAATAAGAACATCTATTTTAAGTGGAATAAAATCTATGGCGTTCTCTCATATATCTTACCGTTTTCATCAATGTTGTATATTAACTGAGTGTTCTCGTATCTTTTAAGGAGCAGCCTTTACTGCTCTGATGTTCCATCTATTCATCCCATATCTGAATCTAAAGATTGCCATTTGCAGAGAGATGGTTTTTATGAATGCGTATTTCAGCCAATCTTTCTATTGTCCGGCTATACAATGTGGATTAGAATCAATCACTCTTTGGGTTCACTTGACTCTCCACCAACGTGTGTTGTTCCTGATTCTGTGGGTATGTCAAACTGTGTTGTGTGTCTTCATTTTTATTAGCAGATTTGGATTCAGGTTGATTCATGGTAATTGTTGTGTTTTACCATTTTCAGATAACACTATTTTTAAACAAAATTTTGTGTGTGTTTATATTGGAATTGAAAAGACAATCAACCTTACAAAGTTTTACTGTTTTTATTTTTTTAAGTTACTTATAGCACAATGTTTTTGTAATAGGAATACTTTCAGCATATAATTTGATAAGTTATATTGGTCATTGGTAATAAAATGTAGCAGTAATATTATTGTAAATAATGCACTGCTTTGTTTTTCTCCCAATGTACTTATGAAAACATTTGGTGTTTTTAATTTAGAAATTAAATTTGGGTATTGTGATGGATTTTGTAATCTGAGTAGTCATAACCAGAGAGTTTAATTCGTGAGGCTGTGTAGGCTACTGAAAGATTCAAAATGACTACACTGAACAAGAAAAAAATAGATAAAGAAGATATCCATCATGACATTTTTAAACACGCTTAAAAAAGATCCACTGATTACAAAGGATTAAGAATATATTGAAAGAATATATTGAAAAGTATAATATATTCCTCCAATATTGCTGCAAAATCTTTGAGAAATGACCTATTTATGATTATGCAATAGAGGTAAAAGACTATCTTTGGTCCTATATACTATTTTGTTGGGAAATTATGCCAAAAATCAGTATTTGATTCGTTATATTTTCAAATAATTAGTACACATCTGAATTAAAACCTATATTTTGTTAAATGTATGATAAAATCATAATATTTAGGGTTTTTTTTATTACCATAGAGTCCCAATTAATTGATTTCCTCCCCCACGTGCGCGCATGTGCACACACACGCACATGCATACACACATACTATTTAGTTTGGTTCCACTTAAAGGGATTTTACTGTAAGGAGTACTTCTCTGGTACTAAGTATCTTGGAATAGCATGGAACCCTCCTACCACTCTCTACCCCACAAACACGCACATTAATAACTTCACATGTAATATATGACACTATGAATTCAGTTCTATATGTTATCGGAACAACCTTTGATGTTATTCTTTTCAGTACTAAAATAAGAAGTGTAAGTTAGGCTTATACTGCCTACTTAGTACTAGAAAACAAGGTGGAGATTCAACTTTAGGATCCAAATGCCAGTTCCATGTGTTACTAGCTTTGTAAACATGGGCTAGACACGTAAGTGCCCTGTGACTAGTTTATCACCCATAAAATGTGGAAGGCTTCTCCTTCCTCCTCACTGTGCATGTTGTAGGGATCATGCAAACTCTTGTACTTCAAAGTATCCTTTCTGCAAACTAGATATTCATGGAATATATCCATACGATATCCATATGATTCAGTCAAGTAAGGTCACAGATTGAATGTCTTAGCATCTCTCACATATTCATACTTCCTTTTCTGAGGAGGAATTAACTTTTCAGGAGTTGAAATGTATGTCATCTTACTGTTGGTCAAGAATGTATTCTTCATATATGAAGAATTGGATAAGCATGAGAAACATTAGAAATGAAAAGGTTTAGAGGTTTTGGTCATCAACAGTGTTAAGGTATTATAAGTGCAGAGCTTCAGAGTTCATATTACTGTGCTGGGATGTTGGGACTTTTAGTTCCCAAATATGCTGAGTTTGCACATTGACTTGTACTATTTTTTTTTAATCTCCTTTGAGAAGGAGATACTGCTTTATAGAGTATAAAAGATTATAACATCATGATAATGTTTTAAAAATATTCTCACTGTTTAAATTACTATTATACAGTACTATTTTTAAATTTTCTAGTGAAACCACTGCCTCCATCCAGTGTGAAAGTGGAAATTACTGTAAAAATTGGATTATTGAAAATATCTTGGGAAAAGCCAGTCTTTCCAGAGAATAATCTTAAATTCCAGATTCGCTACGGCTTAAGTGGAAAAGAAGTACAGTGGAAGGTACATTTTACCTAGAAATGTCTTCAGCTTGCCTCACTAAATGTTATTTCTTATAAGTGTTTAAGAATTTTATTGCATAAGATTTATTTTATTGGCACAAATGTACATCTTCCTGTATTCTGTAGCTGTTTTTATTAAGTAGATATTTCTATAGGTTTAACCCTTTTTAAAAGAATTGTTTTCATGTTTATTTTTGAGAGAGATGGAGAGACAGAGACAGAGACAGAGAATGAGTGGGGGAAGGTCAGAGAGAGAGAGAAGGGGCAGAGGATCTGAAGCAGGCTCTGCGCTGGCAGCAGAGAGCCCAATGTGGGGCTCAAACTCATGAACCATGTGATCATGACCTGAGCTGAAGTTGGGCACTTAACTGACTGAGCCACCCAGGCACCCCTAGGTCTAACCCTTTAAAGTTATGACATTTCCTGTAACCCATCATTTCCCAAAATGAGTTTGACAGAATATTGAAATATTATTTGAAAAAAGATTGCATGGATGAATAAATGTAGGAACCCCTGTATCACTGTATGTTCCTATTACAGAACTGCACTGGGTTACATATTAAAGGTTTAGAGAGGTCCTGCATCAAAGTAATATTTGTGACTTTATTTTATTCTGTGTTTCTCAAACTCAATTTACCAAGGAACTCTTTTTCCTTTAACATCTAATATTCCTTAGTACACTTATGTTCGATGGGACACATTTTGGAAGAAGCTGCTTTTACCAAACAACTAAAACCACACCCGTAGTGGCAAGTGTGCATATGGTGACAGGCCACGTCAGTTTTCAGATGGCAGCTGGCAAAGACCCAGGAATATTAGGAACCCTAATTATGCCTTTAGATCATCCTGATTTTAGCAGAAAGGAATGTGACAGTTTACCATCTTATCGAAGAGACTATCAGAGATATCACTATGTAACCACTCAGTTAAAATTATTAAGAATTTCTGTGGGTAGAGGATTAGTGGACAGAGATTAGTAATAGAGTTGAGAACAGCTGAGAGTGAGGTTGCAAGTAGGTCAGTCCAAATCTTGGCCTGAGAAGGAGACCACAGATGACTAAGATAATCCTTCACCTGAAGGAGCTCAAGATCCAAGTCACATATTTCTATAGCCAGAAAACACAAAGTCAGCCCTCTGTTAATTTTGGAATAGTATTAAGGTTTTAAATAGAATGCACTTCAGGGCCCTTTAGCTACATAGGTGTTGGTAATGATTACTCTAATGCTTGAGTTTATTTTACAGATGTATGAGGTGCATGATGCAAAATCCAATTCTGCCAGCGTCCTGGTGCCAGATCTGTGTGCTGTCTATGCTGTTCAGGTGCGCTGCAAGAGGCTGGATGGGCTGGGATATTGGAGCAATTGGAGTAGTCCAGCCTACACAGTTGTCACAGATATAAAAGGTCTGTAGAGATTTTGTAAATGTGTCTTAAAAATGCACGAGGATGTGCATTTCCAATAGGACTAAAAACTATTCCTTCTGAGAGCACATGTACAACTTGGGCTCCTTGTCTTTCTGCAGTTCCTACCAGAGGACCTGAAGTTTGGAGAATAATTAATGAAGACACCACTAAAAAAGAGAGAAATGTTACTTTACTTTGGAAGGTATTCCTGCTTTTTATATTACCCTTAAATTTTATTTTTATACTTAAGAAAGACTTCATTGTTCATAATCCTGTCATTTTTTAGGCTCTGCAGTCCAGTATTTCATTTCAGTTTTGAGATGTGATTGCAGAGAGCTACAATGTGCTGGCATGGAGTTAGGGAACTTCATTCTGTTCTCAGCTGAGTATATTACAGCTAGGTCAGCATTATTTTGGCAAAGTTGTTTAGATGCTTCAGCCTCAGTTTTCTCATCTGTATAAATGTAGAGCTGGACCAGATGATATCTGATAAAATTCTACTCCCCACCTACCCAGATTGTTCCACACCCCGCAGGCATACATGTGTATGTGTTTGTGTTTATTTTTTTTCTGTTATTTCTGATTTTGAGGAATCTCAATGACAAAAAAAAACATATGGAGAAACACTTCCAGTCAACTGTATAGAGTCGTTTTCGATGGGTTTGTAAGGCATTGGCAGCACTGAATCTTATTTGAAACAGGTGGCAGTAATGGAGGAAGTGGGGTGTATTGTTAATGCTCTGTAGAATGGAAGAACAGAATTGGACTAGATATATATTTTACATGGAATCATCAGTGATCTGGTATGATTTTTTTTAAATGATCGGGCAGAAATTCTGGGATGCCATATACATGGTTCTGATAGCCTCCGTTACTTGAATTAGCAACGATTAAGAGAAGAAGAGATAACAAATGACACTGGGGTTAACATAAATGATGATTAATATCTTTTCATCTCTTTCTTGTTGTTGCTTTACAGAACCAGATGGTTACTCATTGTTGGTTTTTCAGATGAGGAAACTCTTGACTCTCTGCCAGTCTTTCTTTTCTCTAAAATTAGTGTGAAACTTCTCAGTAGAAAAGTGTCCTAATTGTATCATAATTAATTATACTTAAATGATTTATTCCCTGAGTCTTAAGGAAAAAAATAAGTTTCCTGTGCTGTATACCCATCCCGATGACTTCATTGTGTCTCTGTCAGACACCAGCCCTCTCCTACCTCACCTCCCCATACTTCAGCCTTGAACTAGACGGGGCTTGCCCTGGTCTGCCCCTGCCTCCCAGTGGGAAACGTATAAGAAGAGTTCATGAGCTTGGTTGATATAAAAAGCACGGGAGCCCTTAAACTAATCAATTTTCATGTTTACTACAGCCTCTGATGAAAAATGACTCATTGTGTAGTGTAAGAAAATATGTGGTAAAACATCATACTTCCCGCAATGGAACATGGTCAGAAGATGTGGGAAATCACACTCAATTCACTTTCCTGTGGACAGAGCAAGCACATTCTGTTACAGTTCTGGCTGTCAATTCAATTGGTGCTTCTTTTGTGAATTTTAATTTAACATTCTCATGGCCTATGAGCAAAGGTAAGAAAGGGTACAGGGTGGTAAACCTGTGCCCCTTTCAATATTCAATTTTTACAAACTCCTCCCATTCTAAATGATCTTCCAAGAAGCCTGCAGTTCCCTGAATCTGTAAGTCTGTCTCCTGTCTTTAATTTCTTCTTTTCTGAAAAACAGCAAAGCAGGTTGTACCCTGGTTATATAATATGGTCCTTGGGTTTTCATGTGGTAGAACCATGTTGAAATAATATTATGATAAATGAGAATATTCTAGTAAATCTAATACCTAAACCTTTTGGATCAATGCAAATTGTACGTGAATTAATCTCTCTCTCCCTGCCTCTGTGTGTGTGTGTGTGTGTGTGTGTGTGTGTGTGTGTGTGTGTGTAAAAGTAAGTACAGGTACATGTGTGTTTTATATTTATTACATACATATGTAATAGTATGACATATGGATGCAAGTAATTGTTCAGACTGGAGAATTAATCTGTTCTTCATTAAAAAAATTTTTTTAACATTTTTATTTATTTTTGAGACAGAGAGAGACAGAGCATGAATGGGGGAGGGCCAGAGAGAGGGAGACACAGAATCTGAAACAGGCTCCAGGCTCTGAGCTGTCAGCACAGAGCCCAACGCGGGGCTCGAACTCACAGACCGCGAGATCATGACCTGAGCCAAAGTCGGCCGCTTAACCAACTGAGCCACCCAGGCACCCCTGTTCTTCATTTAATACAAGTGATGAACTGGGGCTCTGTGGTGGCTCAGTCAGTTAAGCATCCAACTCTTTGTTTTGGCTCACAGTTCATGAGTTCAAGCCCTATATCAGGCTCCACTCTGACAGCATGGGGCCTGGGATTCTCTCTCTCTTCCTCTCTCTCTGCTCCTCTTCCATGCTCTCTCTCAAAATAAATACCCTTTTAAAAAAAGTGATGAACCTTCTTTAATTAATTTTGATATATTTGATTAGAGAATTGAGAACTGCCTTTAATAGGAGTTTCCAATCTGCATTACATATTCAACGTGTAACTTTTTAATGGAAAATTCAAATCTCTTGTATCTCTACTAATCTTTTCCATGAAGTCTTTGCTTATTGCTTTGATTAGGTATGTCCTAAATTGGGGTGCTTCCTGCCTTTCTTAAGGTATTTTATATCTTGCCTTATATTAATGATTAGTTTTGTACGTATAGTGTAAGCTTCTTGTAAGTTCCATAGCATCTACACAATGTTTTACACTAAAAATATGTTCCATCAAGATGTTCTAAAAATATTTATTGAATGCTGCACTGTGTTAGGTGGTGGGAACTCCAATGTGAGAAAAACTATAAATGGTCTCAGTATCCACAGAGCCAAATCAACTTTTTGATTATTTAATTAACAAATAATCAAATAATCATACAAGTTGATGCTTATTTACAAACTGGGATAAATGTTCCCAGGAGAGGAATATAATTTTATAAAAGAAAATAAAATAGGAACCTGACTTGGTATTGAGGATTAGAGAGGCTTTCTTAAGCAAGCAGTATAGGAATGAAACTTCCCCAAAAGAGCATTGGCTCTTGAGAGAGGAAGAGTCTGACCGAAAGTCCTTGTGGCATAGGAGAGGACATGAAGGAATTTTATCCTCACATATGGAAATACAGTGGAGGCTTTTTTTTTTTTAAGTAGGCTTCATGCCCAGCACAGAGTCCATTGTGGGGCTTGAACTCACAACCCTGAGATCAAGACCTGAGCTGAGATCAAGAGTCGGATGCTCAACTCACTGAGCTACCCAGGCACCCCTCCAGCGGAGGCTTTTAAGTGAGACTCTGTGAGGAGGGTGTTAAATGATCAGATTTGTTCTTTGAAAGCACAACTCCATCAGCAGGAGAGAAGAGTTTGGAGAGAAGTAGAGGGGATGATGAATAAGCTTGGGCAGTATTCCAGTGGCGAGCAACTTCCTTGACTCTATCCAAAATCCCGTTTTTGGTTTCTCAATAGCATATATTCCCACATCTTTCTGCATACATGACTCTGTGGTACAAAAATAATTGTATTATATTTATTTATATAAATGTCAGCCTTCTCTTCCTTCTCCTTTTGTCTAATAGGTTATATGTGCCTTGAGGGTATTTGATTTTTTACATTAATTTTGAATTTAAAAACAAATTTCCTTCTTTTCCCCTCAGTAAATACCGTGCAGTCACTCAGTGCTTATCCTTTAAACAGCAGTTGTGTGTTTCTTTCCTGGAAATTATCACCCAGTGATTACTCTCTGATGTATTTTATTACTGAGTGGAAAATTCTTAATGAAGACAGTGAAACTAAATGGCTTAGAATCCCTTCATCCGTTAAGAAGTATTATATTCATGGTAAGTTTGCTGTACTTTAATAAGTTTCTCTTATGGAGTAGTAGGAGAGTGATTATTATTAGTTCAAATAACATAGCCAGTTAATGAAAACTTAAAAAATATAGATGATACTGCCATCTTACTACATATAATTCTATCCCTTTATCATAAACATTCAATTCTATTTCATTTGATCCTTTTAAAATATTTTACACAGTTGTAATCATATCATCTATCAACTTTTTTTTCTGATTTGTTCCTTTGATATATCACAAGCATGTTTCTCTTTTCTCCCCAGTCCTTTTAACTGTATTTTTAATGATCATATAGCATCTTATTCTAAAGTCTACTTAAACCATTTATTTTTTTGAGAACATTTATGTTGCTTCTAGCTTTACCTTTTTTTTTCTAGACTATTTTTTAATGGCTTTTACTATCTACCACCAAATTGTTTTCCCAAATATGTGTACCAACATATAATACCACTAGTGGAGAGTGGGAATGCCAGGCTGAAGGTCTAAAAATGTAGGACTTGGTGATGTAGGCAATATAAACTCCCCAAAGTAGACCAGTTGCCCCAGGAGGCGATTAAACTGCATAATACAGTATCTCCAAGTCTGAGTAAGGTTGAAGTAGGGAAGCTAATGATTACCATGATCCGACAATACAGTATCACTCCAGAGACTTATACTTCAGTTGCATTCCAAAGACCCTAGCATCAGGGCACATAGAAACGATTGATAGAGAACTAAATTCAGTTCATTACCACTGTGGTCCAGATGATTATTTTCTGTGCTTTTATTTAAATTATGGGAATGTATAATTTAGGCTTCAAAGGGATTGATCCCTTGTGGAATATTTATATATTATCAACATTTGTAAAAATGATGCATCACTGATAGATTTGTTTTGAGCTTTGTTATACAGATGGTTGTTCCCTTGATGGGGGGCGCGGGGGGGGGGGGGCTGGATAAGCAAGGGGACTCCTGGTCCCTGCTCCTACTTTGCATTTCATAAGACTTTAGTCTCACAGCTGCCTTGAATAGGGAAACTAAGTAAACTAAATGTATATGAAAGAGGAATGTTGCTAGCTTTGGGGATATGGAGAGGAGGTAGGGCATATTGTCCTAGAAAGGGAAACTGGAAGTTCATATCCTATGAGCTTGAACAAATTGGTAATCATTGGAACGTGCCTTTGAAAATTGCAATCTTCTGTCTCTGGGTAATATTTTCAAAAATTAGTTACTAAGTATTGTCATTACTAGGAGAATTTGGAATGCTTAGGTTATTTTTGAAACTTGCTTAGTCATCAGTTTCGATCCATAAATAACTAAATTTCTAGGTGTGGAAATATAGGAGAGTCACCTAAAATTTTTTTATATAAGTTTTAGTCATTAATATTAATTCAGTAGGAATGACCCTTCAATAAATTTTTCTCCTCAGATCATTTTATCCCCATCGAGAAGTATCAATTCAGTCTTTACCCAGTATTTATGGAAGGAGTGGGGAAACCGAAGATAATTAATAGTTTTACCCCAGGTAAATTTTTTCCTTTCGGTTTCTTTTCACACAGATGTGTGGTTTCCTGTTTCAGTTAGCAGTTATATTGCCATCTTTTTACACAGATGTGTGGTTTCCTACTCAGCAGTTATATTGCCATCTGATTATATTCTTTTTGATGAAGTCATGGAAGAGTCCAGAGTCTTACATAGATGTGTCAGGGAGTGATTGCAGTAGGGGTGTATGGTTCCCTGGTGGTAGTAAGAAGGAGAACAGCCAAGCATGGTATTGTATTCTCGTATTGGAAATTAAATTTTTCAGTCTCAAATTGGATAAAAAGTTAATGGAAACAAAATAAAGGGAGATATGCAGCTGTACAATAAAATACATCATCAGAAAGACTACTTGGAAAAATAGGACTTTTCTGTACAATTCATATAAATGTATCTACCCCAAGTAATATGTTTGGGGGTATATACTTTTGAGCCTTTAAATTTTAATCAGTCTTTTAAAGGAAACATTTTGTTCCCTAAAAATAAAACTAGAGGGGCGCCTGGGTGGCGCAGTCGGTTAAGCGTCCGACTTCAGCCAGGTCACGATCTCGCGGTCTGTGAGTTCGAGCCCCACGTCAGGCTCTGGGCTGATGGCTCAGAGCCTGGAGCCTGTTTCCGATTCTGTGTCTCCCTCTCTCTCTGCCCCTCCCCCGTTCATGCTCTGTCTTTCTCTGTCCCAAAAATAAATAAATGTTAAAAAAAAATTTTTTAAATAAAACTAGAAAGGTAGTTATAGAAATAAATTCACTGTTCCTCTTAAATTTCTGATTCATCTTACCATGGTTGGAGTATTAACATTTTGATTTTTCTATTACTGTTCACATTGTCTTCAAATCGAAGCAACCTAATGATGAAGTTGAAGAGAGAAGTATTTTGCCTGGTTTCAGAATTAAAATAATTATAAAAATTCATTCATTATTTGACAAATACATGTTGGGCACAAGAACTGGGGATTGAACAGTAAACATCAGTCTCTGTACTCATGGAGCTTAAACCCCAGTGCTCTAATGGGAATGACAGTAAACAAATCATGTATAATGTAACAGCAGATAGAAGTGAGTGCCATGAAGCAAAATAAAAGTAAGATGAGTTAAAGTGTGGTTCTTTAGGGGCTCCTTGTTGCGGGGGGGGGGCTCTCAGTAGAGTAAGCGTCTGGCTTCACCTGAGGTCATGTTCTCATGGCTTGTGAGTGTGCGCTCTGTGTAGGGTTCTCTGCTGTCAGCGCAGAGCCCAATTCGGATCCTCTGTCTCCCTGTCTCTCTGTCCCTCCCCCGCTCACACATTCTCTCTTTCTCAAAAATAAATAAACATTAAAAAAAAAGTGCTGCTTTAGTTAGGATGCCCAGAATTGGTCTTTTTCTCTGCGCAGATGACATTTAAGTCAAGACCTACAAGTACAAAAGAAGACATTTCAGGCAAAGGTTAGCAAGTGAAAAGTTTCTGAAGAGCAAGTATATTTGGTAGCTCAAGAAAAGCAAGGTCAATGTGTGTAGTGAACAAGGTAGACATTGGCAGGTGTTGTAAGTAGGCTTCTCTAGGAGCAGATGCTGAGACAGAGTCATCAGAACTTTAATTGGTACTTTGACTTATATAACCTAAGGTGATCAAATGGAATTGGCAAAGAAATAATTTTGAAAAAATGTTTTGCTAAATTACAGTAAACATAATTCTGAACAAAATAATCATTTTATTAATGTGACCATAATTATAGTTTATCTTTTTCTTATTTTTATATCTTTAAAGTAATACAGATTTATGATAAAATCAGAAAAAACGTCTATTGTAATTATTGATACAGAAAGATGTCATTATTTTCTCAAGCTTCCGAATCGTGTGGATTGTCTTTTTCAGATGATATTGAAAAACGCCAGAATGATGCAGGTCTATATGTAATTGTGCCAATAATTATTTCCTCTTCAATCTTATTGCTTGGAACATTATTAATATCACACCAAAGGTAATGTATTTGATGTGAAAAATCTTTATGAAAAAAGCCCTTGAGAATATTTAAACCTTAATTTAAACCCCAAATCAGAAACATTAAAGTATGCTAGATATGTTTATGTGTATTCAGTATACAATTAAGATAGCCTAAAAAGAAAAGGCCTGTTTTCAGGAAACCACATTCTGTTTTGCTAGTACCACATAAACATCATGGAAGAAATTCATTATTTATTTATTTATCCATCTATTTATTTATTTATTTATTTATTTATTTATTTATTACTATTTTTTAATCTTTATTTTTGAGAGACAGAGAGGGAGAGTGTACACGAGCAGGAGATGGGCAGAGAGAGAGGGAAATAGAGGATCAAAGATCTGAAGCAGGTTCTACATTGAGAGTGGAGAGCCCAATGCAGGGCTCAAACTTACAAACTGTGAGATCATGACCTGAGCTGAATTTGGACGCTTAAATGACTGAGCCACCCAGGCACCCCAGAAATTCATTTTTAAAATGTAAATACATTCAGGAAATAACAGGCTTATAACAGGATATCCTAAGCAGTATGTTCTCAGATACGGCAAAAATGACTTTTAGAGTTGTAGATTTTGGGTTGAGGACTTTTAGTGATGAAGATTTACCTGGAGTGGACAGTTCATTTTTAAAAATCAGCACTGCACGGCTCCCCAGTTTGGCAAATAGCCTTGTTTGCAAATAACCTTGAATTTCTTGTGGTTCTGTGGGTGCCCCATCACTGTGTGCTGAGAGGTCCAGACCAATGATATTATTTCACACATGCCAACTCTCTACAGAAACTTTTGTCTTATAGCAGAAAAGAGGGACAGGAGGTTTTTAGAGTCTGAATATATCTTTCAGTCAAGTGAGTTGATGAGGCCATATCAAGTGGAATTGTTTCTGAAATTCAATCGATGGCCACTTTTAATATACTATTTTCTCCAAAAAAAATCCATGCCAATGTGCAGCACAGTGCCTGGCATAGAGCTTTCAAATAGTGTTGGCTATTTTTATTATTATACTGGTTATTAGATTTGATCTAGACAGAACGTTGTAGAAATCTTCATGGGATAGTATCTGAAATGAATCAAGCCCTACTGAGACATAGCTGATTAATTTCTAGTTTGTGCACTCATTAACTGTGAACATTTTCAGTATGAATGTTTTGTTATTTATCCTTTGCAGAATGAAAAAGATGTTTTGGGAAGATGTTCCAAACCCCAAGAACTGTTCCTGGGCACAAGGACTTAATTTTCAGAAGGTCCCTTTTTTAATTTTTTTAACCCAAAATATATAAGATTGCATTTAAATGCTATATGCCTTATATAGCTTCAAACATTATTAAGGTTTAAAATATTTTAAGGGTACGGTTTAAGTCTTATTGTATTCATTTAAATATGGGTTCTCTTTAATTACATATTTTTAAGAATAGCAAGATGCAGAGATTTAAAACCAGTATGAAAGTTTATCATGTGGGCATTAAATATATATCTGTATCACAGTATATAATAAAATAAATATTAGAATATTAAGAGTTAAATCTGATGAAGAACAGATATTTGGATATACTTTTTTGGTATAAATTGATTGTCTTTAGGTAAAAGCTGGAATCAATATTTTTAATCCCTGTAATTATTTCCATAATTATTTAAATCAATTAAAAACTATAAAAATAATTGTGGCCTCAAACACCACAACCTGAAAAATATAATTACCATAATAAAACTTACATTTAAGTACATTGGTTTTTTTTCAAGCTAAAGTACCTTATGAATTAGCTACAATAAAATAATTTGTACTTACATCTATAATAGAATTTCTTAGAAACCTCTAGTGTTTAACTAATATTTCATTAGTTCTTGTAGTTTCCCTTGAAGCCAGGTTGGTTTTCCACCCATAAAATTGAGAAAATAGAATTCAGTTTTCATGTCCAAATATCAACATGCTGTTTTAAATATCAGTCATATGGAGGTTATTAAGCAGTCTCAATGATTGCATCTTTATTATTAGTCACTGTTGAAAAGTCTTCACTGGTTTCCTTTTAGCTACAAGATAAAGTACAGTCCCTTTAAGCTAGCACTCAATGACTTCTGTCTACAATCTGTTATCAACTTACATATCCTATCTCTTCTGTCCCTGGGCCTTGGTCATGCCTTTACTGTCCCCTTTACCTCTACAGCCCCACCATGTCAGTGAAGACCTTGCCCTTCTAGGCCCTTTTCCCCAAACCTTCCTTTAACAAAAGTAGTTCAGAATTTCTCTCCCTCTAAGTTCCCAGAGCATTTTACTGTTTAATTTTTGTGAAAAGTTCTCTGAATTCCTGGGGAGTATTTTACCCCTCACAAATATTGACTGACTTCCTGCTGCATGGGAAGTATGAAAGTGAAGATTCAGTAAAGCATTGCTGGTAATTCATAAGAGTGTCTGCTTATATATGTGCAAACCACTGAGACATAGTCATATATGCTTCAATCTGCAGCATCTCAGCTTCGTTTCCTGTAAAATGAAGTTTAATAGAACTTACATCATAAGATTGTTTTGGGGATTGAAGAAGATGGTACTTGTAACATAGTTAAGTTTCAATAACTATTAGTTATCATTATTTTACATATTTAGATGTTTTAAATTATTATTCTTTCAGTTACACTGTGGGGTAAGTATCATTATCTCCATTTTATAGAAGAAAAAACGTGAAGCACATAGTGATTAGGTGATTTATTTTAGAACCTGGCTTGGCTTGCCTATTTGTCTCACAGTGGAGCCTGCTCCATTAGTTCTTTTTCTCTCTAGCGGTGGCTTTCAGTTTTGTTTTTTTTTTGACCATGACCCACAGTAAGAAATACGCCTTACCTTGCAGCCCAGTACATGCATAGACGTAGATATGCAAAACTGAAAAAATATGTCAAAGTGATTTTATTATATGCAGTGCTATTTTCAAAATTCTATTTTGTTTTAAAAATACTGATTGCAACCCAGTACGTTGATTTCACATACTAATGGCCTATGACTTGAGGTTAGAAAAACACTGCTCTACAGCTTATCGATGAACAAATGAACAAATATGTAATATTGTAGATGTAATAGTGCAAACAATTAAATTGTAATCTTTCAGCAGAAATTAGTCTTTTTTATATTAAATATAATTTATTGTCAAATTGGTTTCCATACAACACTCAGTGCTCGTCCCAACAAATGCCCTCCTCAATGCCCATCACCCACTTTCCCCTCTCCTCTACCCGCCATCAACCCTCAGTTTGTTCTCAGTATTTAAGAGTCTCTTATGGTTTGCCTCCCTCCCTCTCTGTAATTTTTTTTCCCCTTCCCCTCCCCCATGGTCTTCTGTTAAGTTTCCCAGGATCCACATATGAGTGAAAACATATGGTATTTGTCTCTCTCTGCCTGACTTATTTCACTTAGTACAATACCCTCTAGTTCTGTTCACGTTGCTGCAAATGGCCAGATTTCATTCTTTCTCATTGCCAAGTAGTATTCCATTGTATGTATAAACCACATCTTCTTTATCCATTTTTCAGTTGATGGACATTTAGGCTCTTCCCATAATTTGGCTATTGTTGAAAGTTCTGCTGTAAATATTGGGGTACAAGTGCCCCTGTGCATCAGCACTCCTGTATCCCTTGGGTAAATTCCTAGCAGTGCTATTGTTGGGTCATAGGGTAGATCTATTTTTAATTTTTTGAGGAACCTCCACACTGTTTTCCAGAGCAGCTGCACCAGTTTGCATTCCCACCAGCAGTGCAAGAGGGTTCCTGTTTCTCCACATCCTTGCCAGCATCTATAGTCCCCTGATTTGTTCATTTTAGTCTCTCTGGCATGAGGTGGTATCTCAGTGTGGTTTTGATTTGTATTTCCTTGATGAGGAGTGACATTGAACATCTTTCCATGTGCCTGTTGGCCATCTGGATGTTTTCTTTAGAAAAGTGTCTATTCATGTCTTTTGCCCATTTCTTCACTGGATTATTTGTTTTTTGGGTGTGGAGTTTGGTGAGTTCTTTATAGATTTTGGGTACTAGCCCTTTGTCCGATAATGTCATTTGCAAATATCTTTTCCCATTCCATTGGTTGCCTTTTAGTTTTGTTGATTGTTTCCTTTGCAGTGTAGAAGCTTTTATCTTTTTTTTTTTTTAATTTTTTTTTCAACGTTTATTTATTTTTGGGACAGAGAGAGACAGAGCATGAATGGGTGAGGGGCAGAGAGAGAGGGAGACACAGAATCGGAAACAGGCTCCAGGCTCTGAGCCATCAGCCCAGAGCCCGACGCGGGGCTCGAACTCACGGACCGCGAGATCGTGACCTGGCTGAAGTCGGATGCTTAACCGACTGCGCCACCCAGGCGCCCCTAGAAGCTTTTATCTTGATGAGGTCCCAGTAGTTCATTTTTGTTTTTAATTCCCTTGCCTTTGGAGATATGTTGAGAAAGAAATTGCTGCGGCTGAGGTCAGAGAGGTTTTTTCCTGCTTTCTCCTCTAGGGTTGTGATGGCTTCCTGTCTCACATTCAGGTCCTTCATCCATTTTGAGTTTATTTTTGTGAATGGTGTAAGAATGTGGTCTAGTTTCATTCTTCTACATGTTGCTGTCCAGTTCTCCCAGCACCATTTGCTAAAGAGACTTTTTCCCATTGGATACTCTTTCCTGCTTTGTCAAAGATTAGTTGGCCATACATTTGTGGGTCCAATTCTGGAGTCTCTATTCTATTCCATTGGTCTATGACACTGTCTTATCTTCAGACCAGGTAGCACTAGTTTTAAAGATGATCATTCTCTTTATAGAAACTTCACTTTGTTTTGAGTCCATCTAGCCCCATACCTCTCTCAGCTATGCACTTACTTGCTGTAAGCCCTTACTCCCCTTTCATTAAACAGAAGTCATGATATTTTTTTAATTTGTAAAATATTTATTCCTCTCCTCTCTCTTCCATTGTAAATTCATATAGTAACATTTTTGTAGCTATAGTGATATTTCAGCCATATATATTTATTTGTCGTTCATTCATTCATTCAATAAGCACACAGTGAGTATTTATATGTAAGTCTAGGATATTTCTTGGATCTTGGAAAACAAATTTTTAAGAGATTTTCCTTAGTATCTGGGAAATAAGACAGATCATAAAGGAGTGGCTGGGTGGAAAGCAGGATAGAAAGAACTTGTCTTCTTTACCATCTCCAAAATAGTTGATTCATTTTAAAATTCATTAATTTCACTCATTCACTCATGGGCTATTTATTGAACACCTATTCTGTGCTAGTCACTATGTAATATCTTCAGGTTGTAATGACCAGAAAACAGAAACTCCTGGAGCGAATGGTCTAGTGGGGAAGATAAACATCAATCAATGATAATGAAAATAATAATAATATATATATGATCTATATGATATACTAATAATTATAAACAACATGTTGTTAAAGAAAAGGATCCAATGTGCTGAACTTAGTGTGTGGGATGGATGGGGACGAGAGGGTGAAGATAGGAAAGCGACAATTGAGCTAAGCTCTGGAAGATGCGTAGTCATTAAATAGATTTTGTGGTGGAGGGATAGAGCCCAGGCAAAGCCACCTGCAAATATAAAGCCCTGAGGTAGAAAGGATCATAGCACATTCACAAACTGAAAATAGGGAGATTAAAAGACAGTGTAGTTTTTAATTACAGTGTAATATTTAATTTTCTTAAATATGAAGGGTTCTTTCTTTTAATATGAGCTTTTTTTTTTTGGTCAGAAAAACTAAATACCTATATAAGCAAAAATTTTAAAGCTTCCCTATACAAGTAAATATGAATGCAGAGAATAACCATCTCACTGTCTCTTTAAGGGAAGCTAAAATATTCTGTCTTCAACATGTGAAGCTCTGAAATCTTCCCTATGCACCACCATGAAAATGGTTTCTAAGTGTTTACCAGGGCAGGGAAATGATCAGGCCCATCTCAGCAAATGCAGTTTGAGCCTGCACCAAATGTCTTTTCCTTTCCAGAAAATGGTGTGTGCAAAGGAACCACTTGATGGGTAGAGGTCGGGTCAGTAAATATTTGTAGACTATGTGCTCCCCTGTCTCACATGGACATGATGAAAATGAGCACAAAGCTGCAGCAGATCATCTGACAGACATTACATACAAGGAGACTGAAATACCACTAAAATTTCCTATGTTCTGGTAAAATAAAGAAATGTGAAGAATTTTTAGGATACTTAAAGTGGATGTGAATATCCTTATTTGTAAGACCGATTTTTCCCCCCTCTGCAGATATTTGACGTTATATAATCTTATAAGTTATTATTTGAGCACAACTAGTCCTTACGATGCATAATTTATTTCTAGGGATTAATAGGTACACAGAAAACATTATCAGGAATAAAGGAATTTTTGGAATATAATGGCAATATTTGAAGAGTGAAGAATATAATTTAAAAGGATTTTACTAATGGTAAACATTTAATCTTCTTAAATTCAATAACTTAAGAAAAATCTCATTTTCTACTTTATCTCCTAAATAACTAAAAATAATAGTTTTTAGTCTAATAGAGAAAAATAATATAGTGTAATTCATACTAATTTCTAAAAAGGGTATGGCAAATTTACTATTGGCTCTTCACTTTCATATTTTATTTTATTTAATTCTCATAGGCCTAACCGTCTTAAATTTTATGATGACCATACTGAGTCTCAGAGTGGTTCAGTGGCTTGTCTTGATCATCTATCCTGTACTTGTATAAACCTTCGTTAAACCCCAGTCCATTGGACTCAAACTGCTACCCTTGCCATCAGTTCCATATTAACAAATGTATTACTTAATTTAACTAGTGCCATTAATTGTACACCTAAAAATAATTGAAATGGTAAATCTTATATATATTTTAACAAAATTCTAAAAATGGGTAAAAATCTGAATAGACATTTAAAAATATTTTTAAATGTTTATTTTTGAGACAGATGTGAGTGGGCAAGGGGTAGAGAGAGAGGTAGACACAGAATCCAAAGTAGGCTCCAGACTCTGAGCTGTCAGCACAGAGCCTGATGCAGGGCTCAAACTCACGAACTGTGAGATCATGACCTGAGCCAAAGTCGGACGCTTAACTGACTGAGCCACCCAGGAGCCCCTGAATACACATTTTTGCAAAGAAGACATATAAGTGAAAAATAAGCACTAATGCATATATGTTCAACATTATTAACTATTGGGGAAATACAAGCCAAAAACACAAGATACCACTTTACACTGGCTAGAATGGCTATAATCAAAAAGATGATAAGTGTTGGTGAGAACATGGAGAAATTAGAACTCATACACTGCCAGTGGGAAAGTAAACTGATGCAGCCCTTTCTGTGCTAACAGCACAGAGCCTGCTTGGGATTCTCTCTTTCTCTCTCTGTCTGCCCCTCCCCCTGCTCATGCTCTCTTTTTCTTGAAGTAAATAAATACACTTAAAAAAAATGATGCAGCCCTTTTGGAAAATGGTCTTAACGGTTCAACATAGAGTTACCATATGACCCAATAATTCCACTTCTAGGTATGTATCCAATAGAAATGAAATCATGTATTTACATGGAGATTTATACATGAATGTTCATAACAACATTGTTTATAATGGCCAAAATGTGGCAACAAGCCATATTTTTTAATATCCATCAAATGCTGAATGGATAAGCAAAGGGTGATATATCCAATTCTAAAACAAAAGGAAACAACAAACAAAAAACCCACAACGTGTTGCAAAGCAAACATACTGTGGTAGTCCATTGTTGTTAAAAACAATGACAGTATTTTTTAAGGAGATAATTTTTTACGTGAAATATTTTCCTTAATTTGTTCTTCACATTCAGATTACTTTGAGCATTGGTTTTTATGAAAGTAATCTATACTTGTAATTCTTTAGATATCCAGCCTGGTTTCTAAAATATTCCCTAAAAGTAATCTCTTCCATTTTTTAAGCTATCATTCTCATTCCCTTTTGTTTATAATTAATCAAAAATCCATATTTGCCTCATATTTTTTTATTGATAAAAGTTAAGATAAAGTTTGTCCTGCTTATTCCTCTCATTCGTTTTGGTCCCTCCTTCCCTTTTTAGGGGCACCGACTTTCAAGAATATAGTATGTATTTGTCTAGTTTGTGCTTTTGTACTTTACTGTATCTGTATATGTGTATCCATGACCAATGAACAATAATACTTTTGGCATTAATTAATTAATGTTATCATGCCTTCCATGTCATTCAAAAATTATTTTTGTTCTAAGCATTGTTTTTTGAGATCTTTCCATGTTGATGCCATTAACGGAGTTCAGCTATGTGGACTGGCCAATTGTATTCCATCCTATAAATATATCATAATTCATATGTCCATTCCCCCATGGATATTTAAGTTGTTTGCAAACTTTTTCTATTCATTACAAACAATGCTGCTGTAAACATGGTTGTTAATATCTCTTTGTTCTCTGGGGATATGTATGTTCCATTATTTAAAAAGATAAGTTTTTGCATGAGCATGTGATCAATGTGCATGGTTTAATAGTGAAATAGTATGGAAGAGCATTTGTTGCAAAGTAGAGTGTCCTCCTCCATCCCTACCTACCCTTAGTCTTGCTTTCCAAATGCCATTACTTTAAACTGGTTTGCTTTTAACTTTTCTGGCAAGTCACCTTTATATTTCTAAAAATAATATGCTTACACCACTACGGAATGTAGACATGATCAATTGGTTTCTGGCTATAATGAATATTTATTGATACACATACTTTTCCTTCCATTCTCATTTCCCCACACTCCTATGACATACTGTGTTGTCGCCTTTTCCCCATTTTTGTCAGTAATTACTCTGCAACCTCAGAAGAATCTTTTTAAATTCCATTTATTTCCATCAATAGAGCCACTTGTAGGAGCTCCCCTTCTAGGGAGCTTTATTGTTAAATAAAGACATTAGCACTCTTACCTTCTCTCTCCACCTCCCAGTCTATGTAAATAGAACTCTTCGCTTTAAGTCAGGATTGATAGCATGTTTTGTCCTATAATCATTGTAAAAAACACAAAGTCAGTAAACTGCATTTAGGTGGCTATGGGTATGTAAACACTGTTCCTTGAAGAACAAGTAATATACGTGATGACATTTCTTGGTAGTTCCAATGTCACAGGAGAATGTTTTTTTGAAAGATATTAGAAATATTTCAGCTGTTGGTCAGAATTGTGCCAAATTTTAGTTGACTTCATTTTTAGTTTTTATGGGGTTGTTGTTGCTTTTTCTAGTGTTTCTAATTGCCTTTATAAAAATGTAATGTTTATTTTTGAGAGAGAGACAGAGGGTGAGCAGGGGAGGGACAGAGAGGGAGACACAGAATCTGAAGCAGGCTCCAGGCTCTGAGCTGTCAGCACAGAGCCCAGCACGGGGCTTGAACTCATGAATGGTGAGATCATGACTTGAGCCAAGTCAGATGCTTAACCGACTGAGCCACCCAGGTGCCTGCTAATAGCTTCTTTCAAAGTGTTTTTGAATGTCTGTGTGCTGCTATTATACAAACTTCTTCACTGGACACCTTTTCCCAGTGTACTCTGCCCAGGAAACCCTATATCCTCCTACTTCAATCCGGATAAGGTGTTTTCTATAATTTCTACGAGCCATCACCCAGAATTTTTCCTTAACTGGTTTCTAGTGATTGCTGCTTCCTAAGTTCGTTTCCTTCCTCTTTCTTGATTAACTACATCCTTAAGTAACCTCCTAAGAAATGTTATGTGCTAAGTCAGAGTCTCTTCATGCCTGAAATTCTTTTCATTGTGCCTTCATTGATCGTTAGTTTGGTGGAGTAGCCATTTCCAGATTGGACAAACCTTTCCAATTCAACTTTGAAGTAATTCCTGTCTCATCATCTAGCACTCAGTATTGCTTCTGAGAACTCAGATGCCATTCTAATTTTTACTCCTCACTGGTTACTTGCAGTTTTCTTGCACTTAAAAATTCTCTCCATTTGTGTGTTCTAAAATTTCAGCGATGGATCTTGGGAGGTTCTTTTTCATTTAACTTGGTCACCATTTGAAGACACTTTCAATTCCATGTCTTCTGTCTTATCTAAGAAATTATATTATTTCTTTGTGATTTCCTCTCTTCCTGTTTCTTTTGTTTTCTCTTTCTAGAATATGTATTTGTTAGATGTTGAGCCCTTTGCATAGATCTTCTATATTTCTTATCACTTTATTATGTTCTTTTGTTGTGTTTTGTTTTACATTGAGACCTTGCCATATCCTATTCTTCTAGTGTTTCTGTTGAACTTTTATTTACTATTACATTTGTAAATTTGCAAGCTTTTTTTTTTCAGAGTATTTTGTTCTGGTTTTATATATGATATTTTCTTAAATCTTACTAGAAGGACCATTTTAAGGATCATTGTTTGTTTGAAAAATTCTCTTTTTTCCCTTTTCCCTGAATTCCCTTTCTGCCAGGATCCTATTTTCTTCTTGTTTATATTGGCTTCTTTTTAAAATCTCAGACTTTCCCTAAATATCTAGTAATTATTTGGTTTCCTTTAATGTTTTAGAATGAAACTGTAGATGAGCTGATTGGGAGCCCAATGTGTATAGGCAGGGATTGTTGCTCTCTGGGTGGGTAGATAGGACTCTGGCTAGCTGAGGAAAAAATGTACTCACAGTCGCTACTACCCCACAGCTGCTTAGTAACTCCCAGGAGAGCTCTTTAGTTGCTTTTGAAAACAATACCTCAATTTGGGTGTGGAAGGTAGTTCTAGTATAAAGGCTCTTCCATATACAACAGAGAACTGGAAGAGCCCCATTCCTTCATATCTTCTTTTACCTGCCATTTCTTCACTCATTTCTTCACTCAACTCACTCATTTACCTGCTTTTACCTGCCATTTCGTCACTCACCATCTCAACTGGATTCAACTGGGCAAACTGGCTTTCTCTTCAGCCACAGCCTGCTCTGGAGATACTTTGGTTTGTAGCTTTCTTTGCTCATCCTCGTTGGTCTATACTCTTCTGGTTGTTTTCCATCTTTTAGAAGTGAATTAAAAATCTTATTCCCTCTTGCCTTCTCAGGTTATCTTCTGTGTTGTGGGTATATATTTGTTGTTTGTGTACTTTTATTGTGACAGAGTTCTACAAAGATGAGAGAGAAATGTGTTCAACCTGCCATCTTGAACCAGAATACTGTGCTACACCATTTCTTTTCATACTTTAAAAGTCAGAATCTTAAAAATAAATTAAAAATAAAATAAAAATAAATATATAAATCAGAATCTTAAACAAAAGTTGAATTCTTGTAGGAAAATACAGTGACGCAATAGACTTGCTTTTTCTTCTAATGCAAATTTCATAGTGTTTAAGACTGTAACCAATTTGGTTATTTACCTTTCTCTTTAGCAGTGTTGCCTAATCTATCATTTTCTTCCTCTAAATCTAAATCATCTGTAATTTTTTTGGGTGGAGGGGGATCTAACCCCGCTTCTTTGTTGTCTTCTTCACAAGAGTGTACTCCAGTTAACAACTTACTTTAGAAGTGAGAAAGCTAAAGCCAAATAGATTTTCCCTTGTGATTCAAAGACTATCCAAGATTCCTCAGTCTGCTCTAGGCCTCCAAAGAAGAAGCTCAAAGACCTGCAGCTTCCCAGAATACCAGCCTCACAGATCTGAGGCAGAGCAACTCTGAAATTGGTCTTGCAGAAGTGGGTAGAGCTGGTGTGGTTTTGAGTTGGAAGTTCTATTTAGGAGTACACGTTACTGGGCTTAGAAATACCTATCTCACTCCCCTAAAATATGATTTCAGTTTTGTTTACTTTCCTGTTCTTCATATTTGTTATATGCCCATGAATTATAAGTAGCCAGAAGAGAGACTGAATTAATCGGCTGAAATCTAACACAGCAAGTAGAAAAAACAAAACAAATAACATGTTTTCCTGCCTGTTTGCAGTTAGCATCTCTTTTCATTTTTCCATTGTTTTATAGAAAGTTTGTTAGACTGGAAGAAAATAAAGAACTAAGTTGGGGTCCTCACTCTGCTCTAATTAGCTCTGTAACTTTAAGCCCCAGTCAATTTGTTTATAAAAAAAAAAAAAAAAAGGGAGACTCATGGACCAGATGGTTTCTTAGATTTTTTTTCCCCCTAGATTAGATTAGATTTCCTAGATTAGAAAAATCATGATAATGGTCCATTATTTCAGCTCTTCTTTCTCTTAATTTTTGAACTTTTGTTTTTACTCCTCTACTCTTTTACTCTTTCTTGTTTCAAGCTCTCTAATACTTCTGCTCCTCACTCTCCCCTGCCTATTTATCTTTCCAGCTCTTTGTTCTTTCTCCTTATTCTGTTATTATTGTATAGTTTTTCCTTTTCTGGGGTCACCAAGACTGTTCTTAGAGTGTGATATTAAGGCATTGCTTTACGGAAATAGAAAAGGCTACCTTAGTTCAAAATTTTACTCTTTCCTAAAAAGGTACATTACTGTAGTATCACAGAAGAATTGATAGTCCAGAAGCCATGCCTGAGAGAAAATGTTTTTGAAATATTTTATCTTTTGTTTCTGATTTTTTGTTTTGCTTTCTTATTTTATTTTATCTAAACAGAGAATGGATATTCTTTGAAGCTTAATCATGATCACAACTGATGAACCCAATTCTTCCCAACATTCTGTAGAGTATTAGAAGATTTTTACATTTTGAAGAAGGGGAGACAAATCTAAAAAAATATTTGGTTGAACTATTGAGAACTAACATATAGTGGATGATGCTGATTTAGAACTTAAATAGAAGGGTAAATTTGGGGTCAAGATGTAGGTCTCAGTCCACTGCATTTTGAATATATGCTTGCTTTTCAGGTCACGTGAAGTTTAACAAGTAATATTCATGGTGTCTGGCTTTTGATTTATCATTTGTATGGTGGTCATAAAACGTAAAAACTATGACTGTTGCTCTTCCCATGGGTCTATTAGATATTATCAGATATGTAGTAGACAGTGCTGTAACTAGATGAAAGCTACAACTTCTGACACATAACTTTGCAAACACAATGAATCTAATTATAAAATACAGTAAAACTATTTAGCTAATATTTTCACATCCCAAATTTTCCATTTTATATTCTTCTCTAGACATCTGAGCTTATAAACTGACCCACTTGGGTGTTGTTTTGAATGTCTTAAAGCTTTTATGTCTATCTAACTTTGGTCAATCTGGGGATTTCTATCGTTGGTATCCTTGCAAATGGCTTATGTGCTAACTTCTATTTCAGTTCAAAGAAAGCCAGAAGTTAGGGTTTGTGCTGGTCACAGGCCAATGGAAGTTACAGTTCGTATCAGGATGACCTGACATGTCCAGGTCAGACTGACCAGATCAGAAAACACATCAGTCTCCAATTCAGCCTCTTTGGAAATTCCTTCTTAAATTTATTTACACTGAACCACCCAAAGCTTCTGGCAGGCATAGAAGTACACAGTGATGCAAAAAGGGAGCTTTTCCAACAAGTTCATGGCAAGGGTAGGACATTTCTCCCTGGAAAAAAGACCCTTGCTGTTTCTATGATGCTAGCATACTAAGTGTGTTATGTTGCTCACATTCAAAATAAACCAAAGCCTCTGTTTGATGAACCTAAATAATATTCAGATTTAGGTAAAGACAGATCACTAACATTTAGATTTCACTCCGAGTTTTGTTTGATTACCAAAAAAGACACTAAAAATGAGGAGCAATGTGTCCTTTTCCCCTTCATTGACTTTGAATAGGTATCATTGGAATGTAAAATCAAAGTGTAAAATTATGAAAGAATATTTTTTAATTCCTACCAGCTGAATACATACTTAGTATGTTCCCAGACTGTTCTAAAATCTTTAAAAATTAGGTGCATATAATGATTACGATTTTGTAATGAACATACTTTTAATAAATGTTTGTGACCCATTGATGAAATATACCTCAATAATATATGGGTATGTGATTTCTTATTAATTATCTTCCATCTGGATGCATTTGAAGACATGTAAATTATTTGGTACCAATAATTAGTTACCAATAATTAGTTATAAGGTTTTAGAGGACATGAAATATGCCAGAGCCATCATCTGAAGAACATATATGAGTCTGCGTGCTATTGGCTATTTGTGTGTATTTTTTGTTTTCATGTTGATAGCATGTAATTCCTTTATTTGGTGATCTTATTTTCTAGGTTCATTTAAATTTTAAGAAATTCAAGACACACAGAGTAGCAAGTTTAAGAAAAAACAATATGAGAAAATAAATATTTGAAGCAAATCATAAAACTAATGATAAATTTCTGTCAGAAAAAAAGGCATAGGAACAGTTTTCATATATTATGTTCATAAATAACAGAGAAGGTTGTGTTAACATGATATTTGTCATTATGTAGGATTTTAATATCTATATAAATGTATTCCATTTTTTATCATATTTAGCATTTGGTATATTTATTCTTTATGGCTATAATCACAAATATATTTCATTTAAGAATTTAGAACTGTGCTAATGAATTATGTTTTTATATGAAATATATTTGCCATTATGAAGAATAGTTGGGGATACTGTTATTTCAGGGAATAAGTTTGAATTCATTCTGGTAGTTTAAAAATTATAAAATTCAGGGGCACGTGGGTGGCTTAGTCGGTTGGGCGTCCGACTTCAGCTCGGGTCATGATCTCACAGTTCGTGAGTTCAAGCCCCACATCGGGCTGTGCGCTGACAGCTCAGAGCCTGCAGCCTGTTTTGGATTCTGTGTCTCCCTCTCTCTCTGCCCCTCCCCCGCTCACACTCTGTCTCTGTCTCCCTCAAAAATAAATAAACATTAAAAATTTTTTTTTAAATAAAAAAAATAAAAAATAATTGTAAAATTCGAAAGGTCAATCATATGTATGTTTCACAAATTGAACACATTTTCAGTAGCACGTCCTTTAGTTGCATTAATTTTTCAATGTGATGTGTCCACAGTGTTCTTTATTTTGCACTTATTTTTCAATATGTTTACATTGTATAAGTTGAGCTTTTTACACACAGATTCTTGATTTGTAGCTGCTTGGCAGGATTTTTTTGTTGTGATGTAACCAGCATTCTTATAAAAGATATGATGTGCATTTGTTTTGTGTCTTTGTCTTCATTCCACATGTTCCGTGTGTATTTTTATGTGAAGTTATCTATAAGGAATGGTGACTTAAGAGTCTGTGATCATCTCTTTTACCATCATTGTTTTCAACAAATTGGTGTTAGTTCCTGTCTTCTGGTGATCTTAAGTAGATTTTCAGTATCGTATAAGGCAGATTAGTCTCAACAGTCACAAATAGTTCGCCTTTACATCATATCTTATGTCATGGCGTAGATACTCTAATTACCTTTGGACTAGAGGGTTTGTTCATTTGATTTTATTTCAATTACTTTTTCATTTGAGGTTTAAATTTTTCAGTTTGTGGAAGCCTAATTTGCTGTAAAACATGAGGAATTCTTCAGAAGATATGCAGCAACCAATCTTTATTGAGACCTAAGCACTTTCAGACCCTCTCTAATTTATTCCCCACCGCAATGCCAGGAAGTAAATATTGATAGAACACATTTTTACAGATGAAGAAACCAAAAGACAAAGAAGTTAATGTACTTGTCCATGGTCATAGAAGTGGAAGGACTCAAACCAAAGTCTATCTCATCCCACTTTAAACACTAATTTATATGTCTCTCCCTTATGATTTTTGACATATCCGTTTCAGTCCAAAACTAGTTAATGTGTGCTTGACTTATGTCCTTTGGTAGTAAACCTTTTACACTCTCGTTTCTGCAATGATGTCGTAGTGAAGAAAAATACTACTACTAATAATACAATTGAGCGTTAAAATGTGTCTTTTCTTTTAGCCAGAAACGTTTGAGCATCTTTTTGTCAAGCATACAGAATCAGTGATATTTGGTCCTCTTCTTTTGGAGCCTGAAGCCATTTCAGAAGATGTCAGTGTTGACACAACATGGAAAAATAAAGATGACATGATGCCAACAACTCTGGTCTCTCTACTTTTGGCAACTCCAGATCTTGAAAAGGGTTCTATTTGTATCAGTGACCAGCACAACAGTGCTGACTTCTCTGAGCTTGAGAGCAGCGTGGTAACCTATGAGGATGAAAACAGGAGACAGCCCTCTGTTAGATATGCTACCCTACTCAGCAGCTCTAAATCAAGTGACATTGATGAAGAGCAAGGGCTTATAAACAGTTCAGTCAGCAAATGCTTCTCTAGCAAAAATTCTCTGTCCAAGGATTCTTTCTCTAACAGCTCATGGGAGATAGAAACCCAGGCATTTTTTATATTATCAGATCAGCATCCCAATATAATTTCACCACACCTTCCGTTCTCAGAAGGATTGGATGAATTTTTGAAACCTGAGGGAAATTTCCCTGAAGAAAATAATGGTGAGAGGTCTGTCTATTATTTAGGGGTCACCTCAATCAAAAAAAGAGAGAGTGGTGTGTTTTTGACTGACGAGTCACAAGTGTTGTGTCCGTTCCCAGCCCATTGTTTACTCACTGACATCAGAATCCTCCAGGACACTTGCTCACAACTTGTAGAAAATCATTTCAGTTTAGGAACTAATGGTCAGAAGACTTTTGTATCTTACATGCCTCAGTTTCAGACTTGTTCTACTCAGACTCGGAAGATAATGGAAAACACAATGTGTGACCTAACTGTCTAATTTCATTCAAGAAACATCTCAGATGTATGTTACAGTGAATCGTATGAAGTGTATGTAATACAGTCCACCATGGTTGTGGATATGGGAGAGGAAGGAAAACTGTCAGAGTCAAACTTGAAAGTGAGTGTTTCCAAATTAAAGGTATCTGTCATTGCTCAGTAATATTGACAAAAAATGAGAGAAAGTCTTCAAGAGCCTGGCAATGTAGACTGACTCTTCTAATGATTTCATTAACAAGCTACACTAGGAAGATCTCCAATGGCTTGTTTCTAGCTAGAAATGAACCCAACAAATACCATCTTTGGCAAACATTAGACCTGTGTAGAAAGAGCTAATCTTCTCGATTATACCTAAGTTTGAAAGACACTGTGGGATGTAACTTGTTTCAAAGGTATGGTTGTTTTATCTTGAGTTGTCTTTGTTTTCAACTGATTCACACGCGTGCGCACACACACACACACGTCTATACATAAGAGGCATCCTCGTACATTTTTGAAGTATGTGATGTATTTGTGCCACTTGACTGCGTGATTTTAAGATTTTGCAATTTAACAAACTTGCCTTGAGCACTTACTCTGTGGTAGGCAGTCTGCTAAATGTTGCAGATTTAGATCTGGCCTGGGGGATGTACTTCTGAAGACTGACAAGTAAGCTGATCTTTATGTATCGAATATAACCATGCAATGATACTACCTATCAGAATGGAAATACTAGAATACAAACAGTATTTTGATGACAACAAAAGCATTTTGAAAACGTGTGTCTTAACGCTTCCCTATAAAAGATGTTGCAGTGGTTGCTTTCTGATACAGTTAGATGACTAAATGCTACTGTATATCACTCTGGAATTATTGTCTTCCCTGATTCCAACTTGCTTGTACGCTGTTTTTTTTTTTTTCTCACTTCTCTTTCATATAACCACCCACTGTGTTAAAGCTTTCCGTATTTTATCTCAATCAATTATTAAAATAATTGTATGAGACATGTACTACTATAACACCCTTATTAAAGATTAGAAGATTAAGTAATTTTCCCAAGGACACAGAGTTAGTGTATAATGGAACCAGAATCCAGATTTAAACTCAGATCTTTTAATGCTAGTGATTACGTTTTAAACCTATACCTTATGTTGCCGTCCATTAAAAAAATGACCCACAAGCAGATAAAATTTGTTAAGTGGATATATAATCCTGGGTGAAAATGAAGTGAGAATTACACAGATGTTGTTTTTGCCTTTAAAGACTTTAATATTTCTTGTTTGTTTCAGTTTTTGGTATGGCAAGAAAACTCCGAGACAGCATTTTGAGCAACAAACTAATCAAGAAACCTGCAGAGATAGATGTTGAGTGTCAATAAATCAGAATTTCAAGATGATCAGTATAATCAAAATACATACCTTAGTACTCAGAAATATGCCTATTAGATTGCTAAGCATCACCAGTTTCATACTTGGCCTGAGAGAGGATCCTGCTGATTTTACTGTTACCCTAGATAAAATCCTACACTCCATCTCTATTCTAGTTGTGGCCATATGAAATGAGAAGTTCTGGACAGTGACAAAGATCTCAGGGCCCAAACAACAGGTATTTTTTTTCACACTTCATCATCATTTGCTAATTAGAAATCAATAAAGTTGTTTCATGCCATAAGGATTGTTGAGATATCTCAGATACTCATCAACAGATAGGTGACTCACAAGAGAATGGTAGAGGGCTCACATCAACTCACTGAATTATGAGTGTGGTATGAAAGCCTTAGTTCTATACAAAGATAAATTGAGAGAATACATTTTTTTTTCACTGATGTTTTAAGTGGTTTACAGATTCAGAAACAGAAAGAAATTATTGCATGTATGGAAGTTCTGGCAAAATTGACCATTATTTTTAATGCTGCTCATAGAATATAGAAGTTGTATTGAGGATGCAGTATAGAAGAATTACATTTTGCTCCATTCTGCATAAAGTTAGAGATTAAACAATGAGCATGTCCACTGAGACACAACATTCTCCTGTGGCCTGGGACCCATGACTATATGACTATGGGGAAGAGAAAGTGATAGATGTTCCAAACAGCCTATGATTTCACCATGCTATGTGTATGTGGCAGTGAATTCAGAAGTCCCAGCACCAGTGTAGTGCTGCAGGTCTGAGTTAAAGGAATTTAGTAACAATATATTAACAAGATCATTGATATCCCGGTGCACAGTTCCAAAAACATATGAAAACATCTCAAGTAGTGAAATGCCAAGGGTGTTGTTTTCATGGAGAGGGCTGAATGGTAGAGTTTGGCCTATTGGTATATATAGATTTAGATCCTATCTGTTGTCAGTGTGTTAGGGCTCTGATTTTCACTTTTGAAAGTTTGTTTCACTGCATGTGTCACTATACATTATTGGGTCTTTATGAAAATTATCTGTCATTAAGTAGTGGGTTTTAATAAAAATATAGGTAAATTTAGAACATTTTATACTTCAGGATGGTCTGATATTTTCCATTTCTTTCCAAAGATTCCTTAAAAAAATTTTTTAAGGGAGAGAAGAGCTGAAATATGGATTTGCACTTTTAAACTTAGGATAAATCTGGAATTTGGAGTATTTCTCTTAAGGCCTTGAATTGTAACACAAGTTACCAGTCTCTCTAAATCTGAACTTGATGAAAAGAAATTCAGAAGTTAATAATTTGGGATATGGCCTCAAGGTTCAACATAAGACAAATCACTTGTCAGGGCTAATGAGATTATATGTTTCCTATGTTAAACCCCCTAAAACAAAGAAGAAAAATCAAGGTGTGGTTATCAGTAACAGCAGGGGCCTCCCACGGAGCCCTGTGTTCCCATTTGGAGATGGGCTACATATGGACAAGAGGAATAGGAACAGATATTCTTTTATGTTTAAGCCTCGTCTCAAGTGGTAAGAGGACTTGGATGAAATTTGCAAACCAGTGGGTGATTCTGGACCTATAATAAGGTTTTATGGCACCGAGCATGAGCTGCGTTTATCTTCTCTCTTCCCTTTCCAATAAAACCAACTCCCTCTTTCCAAATATCAAACATATGGTCACATTCCCTTAGGAATATTCACTTTGACTACACAAATGCTGAGAGAAGAGAAACTTCCTTCACAAACTGATGCCAGATTCCAAAACTACTTTGGTTGGCACGGGATACAGGCTAGGCCATCAGAGCTGTGCCCATGGGGACCACGTGGGGTTGGACAACGTGCTAAATGGATCAAGACATGCTGCAACCATATGTCACCTAGACGTGGATGGAAAAAGACCTCTTTCCAAATTCCTTCCTGTAGTTTTAAAAAGAAATGTGCTCCACTGTTCATCTTTTGAGGGTCATCTTGATAGTTAAGGACTCTTCTAAAGTGATTATTAATTGAGAAACCACACTGTCAGATGTAAAACACAAAATTGTCCACTCTATTATGAAAAACTGTGTTTGAGGAAAAAAATGCAAACATAGTCACCAAAGAAAATGTGAAGAAGCATTTACAAAAGGAAACTAGAGAAGTCAGTAGTTTTGCCTTATCTCGCACAACTAAATTAAAACAGTAAAGCACGCCTGCACGCAGTCACAATGTTGGGGGGGGGGTGCAATTTAGAATACAAAGGTCTTCATTAGAACTGAGTCATGTTACTTGTTGTTTGTATGAGCATCAAAAATGGTTTCCATGGGTGTTTATATTGCACAAATTATTTTTATACAAAGTTTATCAATCAGTATTTTGGAAAGCTGCTGAAGTTGTCTATTTTTCAAAATTAACTACACTTCAGATGTTTGGCATTAAATTCAATTTTGTGAGGCCCTTGACAGGATATTTTAAATTTTTTTTTTCAACGTTTATTTATTTTTGGGACAGAGAGAGACTGAGCATGAACGGGGGAGGGGCAGAGAGAGAGGGAGACCCAGAATCGGAAACAGGCTCCAGGCTCCGAGCCATCAGCCCAGAGCCTGACGCGGGGCTCGAACTCACGGACCGCGAGATCGTGACCTGGCTGAAGTCGGACGCTCAACCGACTGCGCCACCCAGGCGCCCCAACAGGATATTTTAAATAATGGTCATTCCCTGGAACTGAGAAAGAATTTGGAAAATATCTAATTTTGTAGTGAAATACCTAGATTGCAGATATTGTACTTTAAAAACGTGTCATTAAAGTTGGTATCAGTTACTACTTTCTTTTAGTCACCATTGGTACTTTAATAAATGTTGTAAGTGTTGAGAATCACTTTATAAAATGTAATTAGTCTAATTTTCCTTTATGTTCCTAAAGTCATAAAGAAGGAAGATAATTTACGACTGTGAATATTTTCATTTTTTTATCATTATAAGTCATGAACGATGTCAGAATTTTAAGAAATGGAAAGTCCAAATAGAGTTATTATGAATTTAAGTTATTTTAGAATTACTTCATCTATTGTATGATTGCTTTTAGTAAAGATTTGAAAATATAAAGAAGTAATCTTTGTAGTTTATGTCAATAGTTAATATAAAATTTTTATACATTGTTAGCCTTTATATCTTCAAAATACTTACATAATGCCTTGGCTTTGAAAGGGGTTTGAAAACAATTTAGATGCAAGTATTTCCCTTTATTGTTACCGTCTCTGGTATCTACTCAATACATCAGCCCACACCAGATTTTTCCTGGCATCATAGCCACTTGTGATAACACATTACTCATTTTAAACATAAAGAGCTCTTTGTTTCGATTCTTTATTTCCTTAAGAAATCTTGATTTAGTGATCTGTGAATATTTGTCATTTAGATTTCAAGCAATTTGAATTTCTAACCACTTTGAGGGCTAGTATTCAGATACATTCTATTTCCTGCTTTCTGATTTTAAAATGTGAATAGAACAAAATACACACTGGAAAAATTTCAAACAGTACAGAGAACTATAAGATAAAAAGTATAAGTGTCTCTCCCCTCCCAACCCTCAGTTCCTATTCCCCCAAATATCCTGTTATTATTAGTCACATATCTTTTGAAAAATTTAGAGTTGCAATTGTATTTCGCTTGCTGTCATAAAATTACCCCTTTCCCTTAATATATCTTGGTGATATTTCCATATAAACCCACATATACCTACTTCATTATTTGTAGTGGTTTAATACTGTCCCTCTGTATCAAAGTACAATGATTTATGTAAACAGTTTACAATTGGCAAACATTTGTGGTTTGTTTTTTTTTTTTTACTATTTTTTTTATGTTCAATGCTGAAGTGAACATTTGTGTATATAATTGCCTTGGCATAGGTTTGCAAATCTACTTGTCAGGACTATTGGTTGCAAGTGTAAGAAATCAACTCAAATTGTCTGAGTATCTTTTTGATGTGTTAATTTCATCTTGAATGAAGTTGAGCGTATTTTCACATTATAAGCCATTCGGTTTTCTCTACTTTCATATTCTTTGCCTATTCCTTATTGAATTATTATCATTTTGTTGATTTCTTGTAATTATTTTTTACATATGTGATCTTAGTTTTTCTTAATTGAGATACAGCTTATATACTGTAAAGTACACAAGCCTTTGGTGACTTTTTACACATTTCCCCTTGAGTATTTACCCAGGAGTAAAATTGCTGAATGCAGGCTAGGTCCTAATTTATCTTTAATAGATGCTGTAAAGTAATGGTTGAACTAACTTACACTGCCATCGGTAATGTAGAAGGGTCCTGCTGTTTCAACACTGATAGTGTCAGCCTTTGAATGTTAGCCATTCTGATGGTTGTATAACGGTTTCTCGTGGTTTCAGTTTGTGCTTCTGTAATATGTGACGGTTTTAAGTAATATTTAACTAATCCCTCTCTTGCCATTTTTGCTATTTTTGTCATATATCTTATTTCCATGTATTTCATAAACATCTAAAGTGTTGTGGTATTGTTGCTTATAGCAGTAAATAGTCTTTCAAATTTGCCCTTTGTAGTGCAGTCTGTTCCTTCTTGCATCTCTGTGCTTCCATCTGGGATAATTTCCCTTCATCCTAAAGAAGTTTCTTGTCCTGTGGATCAACTGTGACTGCTTAATAACTACTTTTTCTGGTATTCTGTGCTGTTATTTGGGGATGAATGTTTTTAACTTATTTGGAATTAATTCTGGTATAAGGAATGGAATGATTATCTAGCTTTTATTTTTCCCAAGGGGCTACTCAGTTGTCACAACACAATTTGGTTCTGGGAGAACAATCTTCCCCCCCGCCCTCCCCCCCCCACACGTAAAATGTCACATTTATCATTCATTATTTAAAATTTTTTTTCAACGTTTATTTGATACGAGCGGGGGAGGGGCAGAGACACAGGGAGACACAGAATGCAAAGCAGGCTCCAGGCTCTGAACTGTCAGCACAGAGCCCGACATGCGGCTCAAACTTATGAACTGCAAGATATTAACCTAAGCCGAAGTTGGATGCTTAACCAACTGAGCCACCCATGTGCCCCATCACATTTATCATTTATTAATTCTCAAGTATATTTGTGTTTATTTCTGGGCTTCCTATTCTTTTTCATTGACTATTCAATCTGTTTTCATCTGGTACCAAGTTTAATTACCATCAGCTACTCAATATGTTTTAATATCTGGAGGGCTGGATTCCTCAGCCCTGCTCATTATATTTCATTGATATTCTTTCCTGAGCAATTTTTGTGTCATTAAGCTTTTGTAAAAAAATAATCCTGTTGGCATTTCAACTGTAAAGTATTGAAAAGTATTATTACAATGGTATTTAGATGCCCAACATTGCCTGTCAATTTAAAAACGTTGGGAGGATGGGGCGCCTGGGTGGCTCAGTCGGTTGAGCGTCCGACTTCAGCTCAGGTCACGATCTCACGGTTCGTGAGTTCGAGCCCCGCATCAGGCTCTGGGCTGACGGCTCAGAGCCTGGAGCCTGTTTCCGATTCTGTGTCTCCCTCTCTCTCTGCCCCTCCCCCATTCATCCTCTGTCTCTCTCTGTCTCAAAAATAAATAAACATTAAAAAAATAATAAAATAAAAACGTTGGGAGGAAACTGTTACTTGTATCTTCCTAAATAATAGAAATAATTCATATCATACCTGCAGTATTAAATTCTTCCAAGAATCCGCCTTTGATACTGTGGAATAGTAATGTGTAGGTGCTCTAAACTTCATGCTTTAGATGTGGGGTTATAAGTAGGGTGATTATGCATCCCACTGTACCTGTCCAAGTCTTCCTTTACACACACACACACACACACACACACACACACACACACACACACACACATATATAATGACCCCTTTCACTCTTATAAGTGTCCTAGTTTTGACAAACAAAATATATGGTTATCGTATAGAGGACTAGCCCTCCGACAATATTTGTCACTGTTGCTTTTATGTCTTTAATGTACCAGTGGTTATCAAATTTGTTCAGGTATAGGACATCTGGAAATGATGGTGCACTTTAAAGAACATGAAGATACTGCTTTAATTCTCCCACTGCAACATCTGAAAACAACTATCTATTAGCAAATAGCTATTATTTGCATATATGTATCTATTCCTCAAAAGTAACCTAAAAGCTTTCTTTATCCAGCAATACACTAGATGAGAAATCTACCCTATTATAGAATATCCAAAAAAAATCACTAGATTAAAAAAATCATTTTAATGTATGGTTGCATTGAAGGAATAATAGGTAAAGTACAGAGGAGTATGCTAACATTGGAGTCAACTGATCTCCATGACCTATAGCCTAGTTTTGAGAGGGAAACATGTCAGAAGAAAAAGAGTGGGGAGACCTTTCATAAATAGAAGACCTCAGAAGTAAAATCATGCCCTGCAGAGAAGGATGGTAGGGCTTATATTCCTATCTCAGCCATTGATTCTGACCAAATTGAAAAGATAAAAAGGAAAAAAAAGCTACATACTCTCAAGTTTGTATCCACTCAGATTTTTATCCTCAGATTTTCATTCACATGGATTTTGGGCTGGAATCTATGCCACTTTTGTGGTCCAGAAAAAGAAACAGAATATTTACTTTCAAGAGCCCCAGATTGGTTGAGGCTTTAAGGTACATCACGGAAGCAACTATGAATAGTCTCTGGGTAAATCCACCTTCAACCTAGACCCAGAGGACATCAAAATTCCAGGGAACATATGGCTATTGACAAAGTCACTTACACAAGGACACAGACCCCATTAGCGAAAGTCAGCTGGAACAGCAGATGATAGTATCAGAACCACAGAGACGAGAAAACCAAGCCAATATGCTGGGGAGGGCAGAGGGGAAAATGGAAAAGGTTTGGTTCTTAAAGCAGCATTGAGCTGCCTATCAAAATTTGTGAAATACAGTTAAAATACTTCATCTGTAATATACACAGTAACATGGGTGAATCTCAGCATAATTTTACTGAATGAAAAAAGCCAGACCAAAAAAGGAAAAAAGTACTTACCAAATGATTTTATGTATTTAAAATTTGAGGAAATTCAAAGTAATGTTAGAGAAAGTAGATCAGTGTTTGCCTGGAATGGGTGGGTTGGGAGAGGTGAGAGGGTAGATTGCAAAGGGGCATACTTAAGTCAAAGTTCTGGTCCATATAACATGATTGGATAAGATGTATACCACTTCCAGGATGGAAATGTAAGATCTAGTCATACCTCCTCTGTTCTCTCTTCTCCCTTCTGACTAGCTGGAACCCATGATCACCCACTCCCCAAAATGTAGATGAAAATAAGGATGTAGAGGATAATGAAGCAGGAAACTGTGTCCCTGAATGGCCAAATGAAGTGGAGTTTAATGTGTCCCTCAAATGTTCCCCTAGACTATAATGTGAGAAGAAAATCAGCGTGTCTCCTTTAAGACAATTATTGTTGGGTGTTTTTGTTAGAGTAGCCTAGCCTTACCAAATGGTTATTGAGCTGCAAATTTCAATGACATTATTTTTTAATTTGAGGAATTCTTCTTCAAGTCTTCTAGTCATTTTTAAAAATTGAAATCCAAGTTAACATAGAGTGACATAATGATTTCAGGAATATAATTTAGTGATTCATCACCTATGTATTACACCCAGTGCTCATCCCAGCAGGTACCCTCCTTAATGCCTATCAGCCATCACCCATTTAGGCCATCCCCCTCCCCCCCCACAACACCCCAGCAGCAACCCTCAGTTTGTTCTCTGTATTCAAGAGTCTCTTGTGGTTTGTCTCCCTCTCTGTTTTTATCTTATTTTTGCTTCCCTTCCCCTATGTTCATCTGTTTTGTTCTTAAATTCCACATATGAGTGAAATCATATGATATTTGTCTTTCTCTGACTTAGTTTGCTTAACATAATACACTCTAGTTCCATCCATGTTGTTGCAAATGGCAATATTTCATTCTTTTTGATTGCTGAGTAATATTCCATTGTATATACATACCACATCTTCCTTATCCATTCATCAGTTGATGGACATTTGGGCTCCTCTCATACTTTGGCTATTAATAGTTCTGTTATAAACATGGGGGTGCATGTGCCCCTTCAAATCAGCATTTTGTATCCTTTGGGTAAATACATATTAATACAATTGCTGTGTCCTAGGGTAGTTCTATTTTTAATTTTTTGAGGAACTTCCATACTGTTTTCCAGAGTGGCTGCACCAGTTTGCATTCCCACCAGCAGTGCCAAAGGGTTCCTCTTTCTCCATATCCTTGCCAACATCTGTTGTTGCCTGAGTTATTAATTTTTAGTCATTTTCATTATATTTTGTCAATGTTAATTAGTTAGTGAGTTAGTTAGTTTTATTGAGGCACCTGGGTGGTTCAGTTGGTTAAGTGGCTGACTTTGACTCAGGTCATGATTTCACAGTTCGTGGGGTTGAGCCCCGCTTTGGGCTCTGTGCTGACAGCTCAGAGCCTGGAGCCTGCTTCTGATTCTGTGTCTCCCTCTCTCTCTGCCCCTCCCCTGTTCATTCTCTCTCTCTCTCTCTCCCTCTCTCTCTCTCTCTCTCTCTGTCTGTCTCTCTCTCTCTCAAAAATGAATAAACATTAAAAAATTTTTTAAAATCTCAACATCTATTTTTAATGTAACTTATTAGTAGTTGTCTTATATTCTGTAACTGATAATGCCAACATTTGAAGTCCTAGTTGAAAAAAAAATGAAGTCCTAGTTCTTCTAAATTGATTATCTCTGCTAGCTCTAACTCATAGTGACTTGTTTACTCTTGTATATATATTTTTTAAATTGTGGGTTTTTAATTATGGAATCAGTTGGCTGTAGTTCATTTTTGGAATCTTTAAGAGATCTGAGTTAAGGATCCTTTCCTTAGAGTGGGTTGCATATTCTGCCTGGCATCAGGGTACTACCAATCTTTTAGAACTTTAGTTTCTCAGCTTACAGTTTCATCCACCACACTGTAAATACAAATTCGAATTCTAGTTCCATATCTCTCATGAAGAGACTTATTAGAGCTACATATTTTTTTCCTTTACCTAGAGATGTAAGAAAGGCAAATTTTTATGTTGGTTTCCTTGGACAGAAAGAGGGTCCTGGTTTTTTCCTGAAGCTCTCAGATTAGCTCCCATTGTTTGCAATGACAGAGCCTCATTTCCCAGTGCCGTATAAGCATTAACCATTTGGCCCTGGGATAGGGTTGTCAGATAAAATTCAGACCACTTAGTTATATTCAATTTTCAGATAAATAATGAAAGTTTTTTTTAGTATGAACATGTCCCCTCCAAATATGTATTTTTTTCCCTTGAAACTCAAATTTACCTGGGTGTTCTGTATTTTTATTTTCTGAATTTATTATCCAAATTTTGGTTTTCATGTCTTTCTGGTTTCAAGAATTTTTCAATCTATGTCCAAGACTTTTGGCCTTGAAGATTTCATTAATTTTTTTATCGGACTGTAGCTGTTTTGCAGTGGGATATCTGTCTGAGAATATCTAGTCTACCCACTTTCTGCTTTAAGTATGCAGATACCTTCGGGTTGTACTTTATTCAGTCTTAGACCCCATCTTATACCTTAATATGTTGCATATTTCTGAGTAAGAGAAGCTCTTTTGGTTTCAAAGAATATTTATGCCATTTTAAGGAAATAAGTATTTATTTTCAGAAAATAACCTTACCCAGCTAGATTTCCTGTGGTGTGTTTCCCAATATTCTGGGAACAATGAAGCTGCAAGAGAGACACTTTATCAACCTTACTATTTCAAACCTACCACAAATCTCCCAAACTCAAGAAATTTTTATGTGCTAGAGTCTTTCCTACTCACCACTTTGAGTTGGTTGCAACTGAGTGTGAAATTTTTCACCTCTGCAGAACTGATGTTATTTCACAGAACAGATGAGAATACTTTAGGTTTACTTAAAAAAAAAAATCACTCTTAATTGCCTTAGACTGAGGGCCTGGGCTCCAGGTCGGCCCCTCTTCATATTCCAGCCCCTCTTCATAGTCCATATTCCATGATCCACAAGCACCTACCTATCTGGATAAGTACTTCCACTCGAGATTGGAGCTGGAGCTGGGTGTCAGTCGGAGCCTGAGGCAGTGCCAGACGATGGTAACTTCATTATTTCTGTCCCAACCCCACTCAGGCTGCCTCTTGTGGCATCTCTGTTTCTGAATAGGTGTAGATTCAAGCGTTTCTCTGCATTCCCCAGTCTAGACAACAGAAGAAGAGAGTAACTGGTTTCAGTAATTTCCAGCACTACTATTGTACGGTCTTTATGCTTAGATGCCTGTGGTTCTTGTCACTGTCTCTCACCATGGAAACAATTACCTGTTGCCTCTTCCCTGGGATGGGAGTGGGAGGGAACTTAAGGTAGAAGGTCCTCCTGAGTGCCGTGTGCTCTACAGCATCCCCAGACCCCTGACATACAACATCATTACAGTCTTCAAACTTCCCAGTGTTGTCAAAACATCTGAGGAAGGGATGATTCCTATTTCATAAATGAGGCCATTCAAGTAGAAAAATGCTGTAAGGAATTGAAATCTTGGTGAAGTGGATGAGTGGATGAGAGGTTCATGAGAGGTGGTTATTCTTCCTGAACTGGGATGTGATACATCGGCAGTAGAGGGCACCCAAGGTGAAAAATGTTAATTATTTTCTCCAGGGCAACTGACCCACTGGAGTTCCTGTAGCAAATCAACAGCTTCCAGTTCCCTCGTTTTTCCTTGCAGCAAAGTCAGCAAAATGTGCCCAGCACTGCCTGGTACAACACTGTCTGTGCTGCATTCTCTGGTCATAAAGTCTTGGCAAACAAACTGCTCCCAGTTGAGATTTACAGCTGGAGTCAATAGCTCAGCCAGATGTATAGGCCAAGAGTGCTGGAGAATAAGGAGATTAACAGAGGTGCTATGGCTGTGGGGACTACAGCGCAGTAGAAGAGAGAGAAAAGTTTTAGGGAGAAATATCAGGCCTAGAAGGAAGAGATTCATGCCAGAGGGTACCTGGGGGTATAAGAGATGTGGGTCAGCTGTGTCACCCTTAACGTGGTCAGAAATATATACACCTAAAGCCAGAAAAATATATGACTCTAATGCATTACACATGAGAAAATTAGTTTTCTAAAGTAAAAATCCCTTATAAATATGTAATGTTAATCCTGTTTAAAATAGCTAACAAATTAGGATCATTACCTGTGAAATGTACTTAAGGGGTAACATCTTTTGGGAGGCATATGCCAAGGAATGTACACATTGCAAATTGTAGCCTTTGGCTCTGTAGTAATGGCAAGATGTTAGTGGAAGCTGAAATTTAGCTTTGGATGACCTGGTTTGAATCAGGTCAGGACGGTGTTTTTATAGGTTTGTGTTGTCTGCTTTATCATAACTAGCGTATGCATCAGCTCTCTAGACGAACTCGCCTGTACACGGTGTCGATTCCCTAGGACTTGGCTAAGGTAGTTGCTCATGCATCATGGTTGGGAAATGCAAAACATGAATTTTAAGATGCAGGAACCACAGGCCCTAATTGTTAATAAAACTAAATCCTTACCCAGACATCTGATGAAGCTTCCAAACTATGAACACAAAGAAAAGATATTAAAAGAAACCAGAGAAAAAATAACAATCTATAAAAGAATGACAGAGACAAGCTAGAGTGGAAACCAGAATAGAATAATATCTGTAATGTCATGAGAGAAAATAACAATGTAGTTAGCGTTTACCATGCATAGACCTTCACTGGAGGAACCACCGTATGATACTGATAAGAAAGAAATGGAACCAGGACAGAGTGAGATTCATCAAATAAATTAGTAAGCATGTGGGTAAACTGACGGTATCAAACAATAATAAAGATGTTGACTAACTCACAAGGAGAAATTTCTCTGTGAAAGGATAACTTTGCAAATATTTTGTTGATATAGACACTACAATGTAAACCTTACTCCTTATCACAGATTCATAACCTCTCCCTAGAAATCAATAAACCCAAATAGTGGGACCTCTAATAATCCTCAGGCATTTCTCATGTTCTAGCCTAAGAATGAGCTCATCCTCAGATCTTTAACCAAAAATATTCTTTCCTCTTCTGTGGTATCATACCTGCTAACTTGATAGGGAATATTGCCAGATTGTTCTAACCACAGTGTTCTGCAGTCGTGGCTAACTGATCCCAGGGCCTCTAAAAATGAAGTAGATGGACAACCTCGTAAGGTGTTGCTGGACATATATAGGAAGAAAATTGGGGGTTTGCTGAGAAGACATGAGGACCCACTGTAGAGATTCACAGCTTCTTACCAAGTTCCTAGAACTAAGTCAGTTTGCAGAACCAAAGACTCCCAACTGAGAACAGCTGTAGCCATTTATCAAATTAATGGTGCAATGGGGACAGGGAAATCCCCAGTTCTTCCAGGGATGATTATATACTGGGTCTGAATTTACACTGATCCCCAGAGATCAGAAACATCCCTGTGTTTCACAGGATAGAGTTTATGGAGATCACTGAGAGGTGGAGTCTTGGCCTGAGCCTCAGATTTATCTTGTGCTTCTTTACCCAGTCCCAGATTATATAGTGAAAATATACTTTGTTTGTAACTGTCAGAATCACCGTGTTTGTTTTCTGTCCCAAGGAGTGGGGGCCATTATGGTTGGAAAGGCCAAGGGGAAGCCCTTGGATCTCCTCCACCATCTAAGGACAATTGCAAAGATAAATGCCACCATTAACCACCTGGGAGCTGCAGTGGGTACTCCTACCAGATCTCAAGCTGAGGGTTCTTATCCTCTAGAAACTGATGGTCTCCCAGAAGGGTGATAGCTCCCACCCAAATCCTTCAAACCAAGTAGATGACTGCACAAAATGTAGACAGCTTTCCTCCCAAATTCAATGATAAAAGATATTTATTCTCATGCTTTAGTCTTTATTCTTTTGTTCTTTATTTTCCTATCTTCTTTCTTTTGCTAGTTTAAGGCTACTTTTAAACACTCTGATTAACTCCCTGTCTTTCCTACCTTCCTTATTTGTGCCACCTTATCACTGATTCTTAAGTGCCATCATCTGGCCCCTCCCACGCCAGTATCTTTCATTGAATAAATTAGTAAGCATGTGGGTAAATCAGGAACCCAATTCCATTGCATCATACTGTAAGGTCATTTCCAGCCTCAGCCTCAGAAAACAGTCACCACAGAGCTCTTCCAGATGCAGGTGCCCCCTCAGGAAGACAGTGGTTTTTTTTTGTTTTTGTTTTTGTTTTATAACTTACATCCAAATTAGTTAGCATATAGTGCAACAATGATTTCAGGAGTAGATTCCTTAGTGCCTCTTACCCATTTAGCCCATCCCCCCTCCCACAACCCTTCCAGTAACCCTCAGTTTGTTCTCCATATTTATGAGTCTCTTCTCTTTTGTCCCCCTCCCTGTTTTTATATTATTTTTGTTTCCCTTCCCTTATGTTCATCTGTTTTGGCTCTTTAAGTCCTCATATAAGTGAAGTCATATGATTTTTGTCTTTGACTGACTAATTTCACTTAGCATAATACCCTCCAATTCCATCCATCTAGTTGCAAATGACAAGGTTTCATTCTTTTTGATTGCCGAGTAATACTCCATTGTATATATATATACCACAACTTCTTTATCCACTCATCCATCAATGGACACTTGGGCTCTTTCCATACTTTGGCTATTGTTGATAGTGCTGCTGTAAACATGGGGGTGCATGTGCCCCTTCGAAACAGCACACCTGTATCCCACGGGTAAATGCCTAGTAGTGCAATTGCTGGGTTGTAGGGTAGTTCTATTTTTAGTTTTTTGAGGAACCTCCATGAGGTTGTTGCCTGAGTTGTGAATATTAGGCATTCTGACAGGTGTGAGTCAGAATCTCATTGTGGTTTTGATTTGTATTTCCCTGATGATGAATGATGTTGAGCATTTTTTCATGTGTCGGTTGGCCATCTGGCTGTCTTCTTTGGACAAGTGTCTATTCATGTCTTTTACCCATTTCTTCACAATTATTTGTTTTTGGGTGTTGTGTTTGATAAGTTCTTTATAGATTTTGGATACTAACCCTTTATCTGATACGTCGTTTGTAAAATCTTCTCCCATTCTGTTACTTGCCTTTTAGTTTTGCTGATTGTTTCCTTCACTGTGTAGAAGCTTTTTATTTTGATGAGGTCCCAATAGTTCATTTTTGCTTTTGTTCCCTTGCCTCTGGAGACATGTTGAGTAAGAAGTTGCTGCGGCTAAGACCAAAGAGGTTTTTGCTCGCTTTCTCCTCGAGGATTTTGATGGCTTCCTGTCTTACATTTAGGTCTTTCATCCATTTTGAGTTTATTTTTGTGTATGGTGTAAGAAAGTGGTCCAGGTTCATTGTTCTGCATGTCGCTGTCCAGTTTTCCCAGCACCATTTGCTGAGGAGACTGTCTTTATTCCATTGGATATTCTTTCCTGCTTTGTCAAAGATTAGTTGGCCATATGTTTGTGGGTCCATTTCTGGGTTCTCTATTCTGTTCCATTGATCTGAGTGTCTGTTGTTGTGCCAGTACCATACTGTCCTGATGATTACAGCCTTGTCGTACAGCCTGAAGTCCGGGATTGTGATGCCTTCTGCTTAGGTTTTCTTTTTCAAGATTGCTTTGGCTATTCAAGGTCTTTTCTGGTTCCATAAAAATTTGAGGATTATTTGTTCTGGCTCTGTGAAGAATGCTGGTGTTATTTTGATAGAGATTGCACTGAATACGTAGATTGCTTTGGGTAGTATTGACATTTTAACAATATTTGTTCTTCCTATCCAGGAGCATGGAATCTTTTTCCATTTTTTTGTGTCTTCTTCAATTTCTTTCATAAGCTTTCTATAATTTTCAGTGTATAGATTTTTCACCTCTTTGGTTATATTTATTTCTAGGTGTCTTATGGTTTTTGGTGCAACTGTAAATGGGATAGATTCCTTGATTTCTCTTTCTGTTGCTTCATTGTTGGAATGCAACTGATTTCTGTGCGTTGATTTTATATCCTGCAACTTTGCTGAATTCATGAATCAATTCTAGCAGTTTTTTGGTGGAATCTTTTGGGTTTTCCAGAGTATCATGTCATCTGTGAAGAGTGAAAGTTTGACCTCCTCCTGGCCAATATGGATGCCTTTTATTTCTTTGTGTTGTGTTGTCTGATTGCAGAGGCTAAGACTTCCAATACTATGTTGAATGACAGTGACAAGAGTGGACATCCCTGTCTTGTTCCTGACCTTAGGGGGAAAGCTCTCAGTTTTTCCCCATTGAAGATGATATTAGCGTTGGGTATTTCATGTGTGGCTTTTATGATCTCGAGGTATGATCCTTCTATCACTACTTTCTTGACTGTTTTTATCAAGAAAGCATGCTGTATTTTGTCAAATGCTTTCTCTGCATCTATTGAGAGGATCATATGGTTCTTGTCCTTTCTTTTATTGATGTGATGAATCATGTCAATTGTTTTGTGGATACTGAACCAGCCCTGCATCCCAGGAACAAATCCCACTTGGTCGTGGTAAATAATTTTTTTAATGTATTGTTGGATCCGGTTGGCTAATATCTTGTTGAAGATTGTTGCATCCATGTTCATCAGGGAAGTTGGTCTATAGTTCTCCTTTTTAGTGGGGTCTCTGTCTGGTTTTGGAATCAAAACCATGGCTTCATAGAAAGAGTTTGGAAGTTTTCCTTCCATATCTATTTTTTGGAACACTTTCAAGATAATAGGTGTTAACTCTTCCTTAAATGTTTGGTAGAATTCCCCTGGAAAGTCATCTGGCCCTGGACTCTTGGTTTTTGGGAGATTTTTGATTACTAATTCGGTTTCCTTACTGGTTATGGGTCTGTTCAAATTTTATACTTCTTCCTGTTCCAATTTTGGTAGTGTACGTTTCTAGGATTTTGTCAATTTCTTCCAGATTGCCCATTTTATTGGCATATAATTGCTCATACTATTCTCTTATTATTTTTATTTCTGCTGTGTTTGTTGTGATCTCTCCTCTTTCATTCTTGACTTTATTTGTTTGGGTCCTTTCCTTTTTCTTTTTGATCAAACTGGCTAGTGGCTTATCAATTTTGTTAGTTCTTTCAAAGAACCAGCTTCTGGTTTCATTGATCTGTTCTACTGTTTTTTTTGTTTGTTTGTTTGTTTTTCTGGTTTCAATAGCACTAATTTCTGCTCTAATCTTTATTATTTCCTGTCTTCTGCTGGTTTGGCTTTTATTTGCTGTTATTTTTCCAGCTCTTTAAGGCTTAAGGTTAGGTTGTGTAATTGGGATCTTTCTTTCTTCTTTAGGAAGGCCTGGATTGATATATACTTTCCTCTTAGGACTGCCTTTCCTGCGTTCTAGAGGTTTTGGGTTGTGGTGTTATCATTTTCATTGACTTCCATATACTTTTTAATTTCCTCTTTAACTGCTTGGTTAGCCCATTCATTCTTTAGTAGGATGTTCTTCAGTCTCCAAGTATTTGTTACCTTTCCAAATTTTTTCTTGTGGTTGATTTCGAGTTTCATAGCGTTGTGGTCTGAAAATATGCACGGTATGATCTCGATCTTTTTGTACTTGCTGAAGGCTGATTTGCATCCCAGTATATGGTCTATTCTGGAGAACGTTCCATGTGCACTGGAGAAGAATGTATTTTCTGCTGCTTTAGGATGAAATGTTCTGAATATATCTGTTAAGTCCATCTGGTCCAGTGTGTCATTCAAAGCCATGTTTCCTTGTTGATTTTTTGATTAGATGATCTGTCCATTGTTGTGAGTGGGGTGCTGAAGTCTCCTACTATTATGGTATTACTAATGAAGAGTTTCTTTGTTTGTGATTAATTTATTTATATATTTGGGTGCTTTCACATTTGGTGCATCAATGTTTACAACTGTTAGGTCTTCTTGGTGGATAGACCCCTTGATTATGATATAATGCCCTTCTGCATCTCCTGATACAGTCTTTATTTTAAAGTCTAGATTGACTGATATAAGTATGGCTACTCTGGCTTTCTTTTGTTGACCATTAGCATGATAGATGGTTCTCCATCCCCTTACTTTCTATCTGAAGGTGTCTTTAGGTCTAAAGTGAGTGTCTTGTAAACAGCATATAGATAGATCTTGTTTTCTTATCCATTCTGTTACCCTGTGTCTTTTAATTGGAGCATTGATTCCATTGATGTTTAGAGTGAATACTGAAAGATATGAATTTATTGCCATTATGATGCTTGTAGAGTTGGAGTTTCTGGTGGTATTCTCTGGTCCTTTCTAATCTTTGTTTCTTTTGGTATGTATGTATGTATGTATGTGTTTATATTTTCATCTTTTCTCCCCTCAGAGAGTCCCCCTTAAAATTTCTTGCAGGGCTAGTTTAGTGGTCACAAGCTCCTTTAATTTTTGTTTGTCTGGGAAACTTTTTATCTCTCCTTCCATTTTGAATGACAGCCTTGCTGGATAAAGAATTCTTGGCTGCATATTTTTCTGATTCAGCACATTGAATATATCCTGCCACTCCTTTCTGGCCTGCCAAGTTTCTATGGATAGGTCTGCTGCAAACCTGATCTGTCTTCCCTTGTAGGTTAGGGACCTTTTTTCCCTTGCTGCTTTCATGGTTCTCTCCTTGCCTGAGTATTTTGTGAATTTGACTATGATGTGCCCTGTTGATGGTCGTTTTTTGTTGAATCTAATGGGAGTCCTCTGTGCTTTCTGGATTTTGATGTCTGTGTCTTTCCCCAGGTTAGGAAAGTTTTCTGCTATGATTTGCTCACATAACCCTTCTACCCCTATTACTCTCTCTTCCTCTTCTGGGACCCCTATGATTCTGATGTTCCTTTTTAATGAGTCACTGATTTCTCTAATTCTTAAATCATGCTCTTTTGCCTTAATCTCCCTCTTTTTTTCAGCTTCATTATTCTCCATAAGTTTGTCCTCTATATTGCTGATTCTCTGTTCTGCCTCATCCATCCTTGCTGCCACAGCATCCATCCATGATTGCAGGTCAGTTATAGCATTTTTTTTTATTTCATTTTGACTAGTTTTTACTTCTTTTATCTCCACAGAAAGGGATTTTAGGCTGTTTTTGACTCCAGCTAGTATTCTTATTATCGTGATTCTAAATTCTGGTTCAGACATCTTGCTTGTATCTGTGTTGGTTAAACCCCTGGCTGTCGTTTCTTCCTGCTCTTTCTTTTGGGGTGAATTCCTTCATTTTGTCATTTTGAAGGGAGAAAAGGAATTAATGAGGTAGAAAAATTAAAATTAAAAAAATATTAAAATTAGAAAATTAAAAACACACACACACAAAATCGAATAAATGATGCTAGATCCTAGGTGTGTTTTGGTCTGGGTGTTGAAAGTGGTTTGACAGATTAGAGAAAAAAGGTGGGGAAAAAAAAGGAAATCGTTTGAGAATTTAGTAATTTAGTAATTCTCAAATTAGTTGAGAATTTACTCCACTGAAGTAGACTAAAGTGAAATGATGGAAGTAAAATAGAATTTGAAAAATTTACACAAAAGTAAAGAATATAGTAGAAAAAAAATTAAAGAAAAATATTTTTAATAAAAATTAAAAATGAAAATGAATTTTTTCTCTTACTGTAGTCAAGAAAAAAGAAATGAAAAGAGAAAAAAGAAAAAAAAGAAGGGAATCATTTGAAAATTTGAAAAAGTGAATACACTGTAGTAGACTAAAATAAAATGATGGAAGTAAAATAGAATTTGAAAAAAATTACACAAAAGTAAAAAATATAGTAAAAAAATTAAAGAAAAATATTTTTTAAAAAAATTGAAAATAAAACTGAATTTTTCCCTTTCTGTATTCAAGAAAAAGAAGTGAAAAAGAGGAGAAAAAAAAAGAAAAGAAAACTCAGTAGATGGACCTGGTAACAGATTCAAATATGACTGAAATTACTTTGTTTTCCCCTAGGAATCAGACTATGAAGTGCTTTATAGTCCATAAACTAAGCAGGCGGTGAGACTTGTGTTCTTGAAGAGCAAGGTTGGCCCAGTTGGGCGGGACTCCATGTAGTGGCTCTGCTCTCCACTAGATGGCGCTGCTAGCCTACTGAGGTGGATTGTTGCAGCACTGGTAGGTGCGTATACACATGCGTAGGAGCGGTGAAAATGGCATCACCCAGCTACCCAGTCTCTAGTATTGGAACTCTGTTCTCCCCGATTAGCAATCGCGCATCCGTCCTCTGTCTTCAGCTTTTGTCCACTCCCCGCTTTTTCACTGTCCGTGACCAAGTCCCAGGTAGTACCTCTCTCCCAAGTTTTGTCTCAGATGTGGCTGTTTTCTCCGGCCCCTTACTTCTGAAGGAATGCGGCTTTGACCCATCCCGCCCCTCTGCGGAGGGTCTCACTGAGCAATGGCTGAATGCTGGCCGCACCCAGGAAAGTTCACAGGGCCCTGCTGCTGCTGGTGTCCCAAGACTGTGGCCAGGTGCCAGCCCGCCCCAGAAAAAGTTCGCGAGATACTGTAGCAACAGTGTTTCAGGGATTATGGAAGATCAAAACACACATCTGGCACCAGCTTCACCCTTAACAACCTTGTTCCAGCACCAGCGAATGTGGCCATTTTCTGGGGTCTGCTGGGACCAGGTGGCTTCAACAGTCTCTACCAAATGTACTTCACCAGTGGAACCACTTTTCCCATGTGTCCTGAGAACCTCCAGGACTCCACTCTGCTCCTGGGGATTCGCCCTTCCCACCAGAGCACCACCAGGTATCGAGCTGAGCTGCAGAGTTTCAGACTCTGTGCTCCCCCTGTTTACAGTCTTAATGGAATTTAAACCCTCTCCTTTCTCCTTTCTTATTTCTCCTTTTTTAGTTTAGTCCCTGTGGCTGTTTCCAATTTTCCACTTTCTCTCCAGCTGCTTTTGGGGAAGGGTGCTTTTCCCGTATCCTCCCTCCCCACCCCACCGTCTCTGTCCTCTCTCTACCAGCAAAAGCGGCTCCCTACCTGCTGTGGCTTCTCGCTCCCCAAGTTCACCTCTCCGCGCCGCGTACCTGCTGAATTCTGTGGTTCAGGTTGTGCAGATTGTTGTGTTAATCCTCAAATCAGTTTTCTAGGTGTGCAGGATGGTTTAGTGTTGGTCTCACTGTATTTCATGGATGCGAGACACACAAAAAACTTCCATGCTGTTCCTCCATCTTGGCTCCTCCGCCAAAGGTAGACATTTTTTAACTGGTGAAGGAGTATCCTCCGGTCTTTAGAGGAAGGTATGACAAAGATGGTTGAGCAGGTTGCACATAATAGATCCATTCCAGCTTACCTATTTCTCTAAGACTTTGGACTCTCTTTTTTCAGAAGGATGTCAAGGAAGTAACAGCCAAACTGCTACCACCCCTGGGCCCCAAAAGATGAGTGCACTGAGCTCCCGCCAGAGAACATAATAAAAGAAAGAGCCACTCTGAGAGAAGCAGTGAGCTCAACTGAAGTTGAGGGACACAGAAAGCTGGAGGCCTTTCAGCTCTAGACAGGGAGAGAACCAAAGGAAAAACTACCTCTATGTTGTTCCCCTCCTCTCCCTCCACTTTCCTCCCAGAGGTTCAATTAGTCAAACCCAACCAGGGAAAGAAGGCATGGAACCCTGTTGATACAGTCCATCCAGGTTAGCTTTCTGCAAAGAGAAGTGTGGGAAAAGAGGGAAAGGATAGATAAGGAAGCATAGAGAGATTTTTTTAGTTTCCTCTCAGCTGAAAAAAGTAGAGATTCATAAGTTTGGTGTTTTTGTAGAAATAAAACTACATTTCTTCCAACTTGGCAGGAATGTGTAGATATAAAAATGAGCTGCACTAAAAAGAGAACAAAGCTAAAGAAAACCCATATACAAAGAAGTACACACCAAAATCCTTGTCAAGAGGTCAAATACATTAACCTGGATAAGAACATGGTAAAGTCAGATTCTCAGAACATGGCAGTCTGGTTTTCACTTAGTACCTGTCAACTATAAATGTTGTTCTCCCCATGTTTGCATGGGTCCCTGACTCACTTCAGGCAGGGCTCTGCTTGAATCAATTTCCTCACCCCAGAGACCGTTCAAGACCAAACTATTCTAAAGTTGTGACTTTTCAGGTCATTTTCTTTCTTTTCATTAAAAAAAAAACTATTCTCTAACTAAAGTTATATTAATGTTTATTTTGCTTACTTTCTTGTTTGTATATTTCACTACCATATAAGCTTTTAAGCTTTAGGAGGGCATGGTATTGTTCTCTCAATTATATATCCTTGATGCCTAGGACAGTGCCTGAAACAAAGTAAATCCATCATTTCCCTCCCCAAACAAATACATATGGAATTGCCAGAAGCCATTCTTGTCTTCATGCATGCAACTCAAAATATTGAAAATGAAGTTTGTATTGTAGTTATTTCCAAATCTTTGCTTGATAAGTACTAAGAAATATCAGACTTGCTGCCATAATTTAAAGCTTTGTTTGATTGTTTTTGCTTGTTTTTGTTTTTGTGTTGTTGTTGTTGTTGTTTTGTTTTGTTTTTAATTTTTGGGCAATGTGTTTTTGCTGGAATATGAAGTCTGTGACTTTCCTGTGCTGCAAACACGTAAGAGCTGTTGAACGTTGACAAGCAACTGTGTATGTCTCCCATGCTTTGTATCATTCTTGAGTGATGACTTGGTCAATGGACAATAAACAGTATTATCAAGGAAAAAAAAATCTCAGAATCACAATTCTCCTTACCACATCTTAAGCCAGGTGCATTTTAAAGGCAGCGAATTTCTAGGTATTATTTTCTGCCCACTGTGCTGTCTGTTCAAAAGCTCAGAGTAGCACACAATCAAAATTTGGAGACTTCATAAACTTGATCAATTCTTTGAAAGACACAAATAGCTAAAGTTTAGTAAGAAAGAAATACTTAACTGACTAGTTCTATATGTATTAAATAAATTGAATTTGTTCTTAAAAATCTTCCCACAAAAAAAAACCCCTCTAGGCCCAGAGGTTTTCATTGGTGAATTCTACAAAGCTTAAAGGAAGAGATAGTACCAATTCTGCACAATCTCTTCCAGAATAAAGAGAGGAGAAAATACTTCCTAACTCATATTAAAAGGCTAAAACGCCCTAATATCAAAACCAGACAAAGCTATTACAGGAAAGAAAACCACAAACATAAATAGAGACACAATATCTTCAAGGAAATATTAACAAATCAAGTGTTTTACTTATATTTGTACCTCCAGTATCTATGATAGTGCCTGGTACCTAGTAGGTCTTTGGTAAATTTTCACTTAATGACACTGAACAAAATTTTTGAGTGAAATGTTTAGGACAGAGAAGTGTTGACATTGCTTTGGGAGTTAAAAATAAATTAACAACAAAAAAACTTTGGCTTGAGAGTCATTCTCTCTTTTAAACATTTGAAATGACACACCTCCTTATAATAGATGACCTCTTTATTCGTCCCACTTTATGTTGTCTTGGATGGGGCAAGATCACTGGCATTTACTGAGGACTTTCCTATCGGCCAGTGTTGTGCTGGTGACTTAACACCGTCCTCTTATTTTAATCCTCATAATGGTTAATAACCCCAGCGAGGAAATGGGGGCTTAGTAAATTTTCCAACAAGTCAGGACTAGTAAGTGGCTGAGTAAGGAAAGGAATCGGGCCTAAAGGCATATAAATATCGAAAGCAGCTTATCAAATAGTGTGCTTCTCATAGGAAAGCTCTCCTAACTGGGATGTGAAAACTGGAATGGCTGTGGGTGAGGACAGAGGATCCTTGGATTCCAAATCTCCAAGGGTTTAGGAAACAGTCCTGGGCTGGTCCCTATTTGCGTTGTGCTCTGCTGCCCCCTGCTGGTCGTCTGTGGGAAGGCAAAAAGTAGCTTCACACTGTCGTTGCTCAGCTCACTCTGCCAGCTCAGGCCAGCAGGGTGACTACAGCGTCCCCTGCAGTTCTTCTGAAGGAGCTTGTTTTAGACCCTTGGCTTGTCCGTTTCTTCAGGTGTTTCAGAAAAGTTCTGAGTAAAGGACCTCTGCCTCAGAATCTCAAGTTCCAGCCCACCAACAGGATGCAGGCAGGGAGGCCTCTCCCCTGGGTCCTTGAAACCTCTGATATAAGGGAGATGCATGAGGTGCCTGGGTGGCTCAGTCGGCTGAGAGTCCCGCTCTTAATTTCAGCTCAGGTCATGATCTCACGGTTAGTGGATTCAAGCCCTACATCTGGCTTTGTGCTGACAGCAGGCAGAGATTGCTTGGAATTCTCTCTCTCCTCTCTCTCTCTCCGCCCCTCCCTTGCTCACAGTGGGCGCTCTCTCTCTCTCTCTCTCTCTCTCTCTCTCTCTCTCTCTCCCCCAAATAAATAAACTTTAAAAGCAATAAAGGAAGTGAATGGTTCAATGGGGGGCGCAGCTGTGCCTGACTGTCGCCTGTGGGCATTTTTCAAATGAGACTTTTTAACTTTTTTTCCTTCTTCTCCTTCACCAAACCTCCCCCCCCCCGCCCCCCGTCTTACCACCCCCAGCCACCCCAGTCCCCTGCAAAATGCTTGTTCCCTGCAGTCCACCCATTTGGAACACACTGAGAGCCTGAAATCGTCCCAAGGATTTGGGGCCTTCTTACTGGCTAAAACTAGGACTCCATTGGCTAAAACTCTGCCCATGGACTTACTCAAGAGAAAGCCCCCTCATTTGGGGTGTGTGTACCACTAGAGAGTCTACAAACAGCTGACCTGGTTATACCAGGGCCTCAGCTAGGTGGGTCGTCGAAGTCAGCAGGGTTCTCAGACTTAGACTCCATATTGTTCAAGGAACAGTTAGGGAAATGGTTAATGGACACTATCCATTAACGACTTTAGAACACTGCCCATCGTCTTTTCACCCGGAATCTGGGGAATACATATATTCACACATATGCCAAGAATATAAAATTTCTGGTAAAAGACCAAATATCAAACAATATTTGTCTGAGGGTGATGAGAATATTTTTCTATAGGGAATATTTATTACTGGTGTAATATTTTTTAGCTAAAAAAAGTTCCCTAAGCAGAGACCTACATTCCTGGGACTTTTTTGCTGTGGATAGGATGGACGTGGGTGTCCCAGGCAGGAGATGGGAGGGCAGAAAAGGGCAGCTGTGTTTCAGTAACGCAACCCACATCAGCAGTCTGGAGATAGGGGCAGAGCTCTTTGGCCTCCCTAATGCCATCTCTAGCTTGGCTGGGCTGGCATGCTGCTGGCTCTGGAGTCTAGAGATCTGGCACTGTCCTCATGTCCCTACCTGTTCTCATTCCGGCCTCACCCACGATCTCCTGCCACTACCTCTCTCCCTAGTCCTCCTCCCTCATCGTAATTGCCCCGCCCTCACTCCAACCTCTTTTTCCATTGCCATGAGAAATGATCTCAAGTAAGTGGCTAGAAACAGACGTTACAGGTGTCGCCCACTTTTCAAAAGTCTGTGTTATGCCACTTCACTTTTATGAAAGACCAGTGTTAGTATCTGTTTTTGAAAGCCGAGGGAAATCCAAAGAGGATTTTTGCTTCTTTGAAAAACAAAACAAAAAAAAAAAAAAAAAAAAAGTGAAAAATGAAAATAGCCTTCAGGGTGTATTTGGCAGCCAGCCTGAATGGAGGCAGTGTGCACAGCGGGGAGAGTGGCGCCACCCAGCGCCTTCCTTCAGAACTACACTTGGAATCTCCATGTCAAGCCGCCATAGCTTTGAACTGTGTCTGTGAGCATCTGTGCTTTATCTCCATTGATTCTGTGCGTTTCTTGGCAAGATGTTTCCTGATGTATCCGAAAAGCCTATGAGAAGTTATTTTTTCGGGTCTGGGAGAGCTCAAAACTGCTTTCATAAAAATTAATGGTAATTGCTTCTTTGCTTTATGCCATAGAAAGGTTTTCATAGGAACTCTCTACTTTCAGATAGTGGGGAAAACCTGTGTCTGTTCAAGTATTAAGGGTGGGGGGGGGGGACAAGGACTTTTTTTTTTTTTACCACTGGAGAGGCTTGTGTATATCAACATTTTTTAAAGTTTATTTATTTTGAGAGAGAGAGTGCACAAGCAGGGGAGGGGCAGAGAGAGAGGGAGAGAAACAGAATCCCAAGCAGGCTCCACACTGTCAGCACAGAGCCCCACTCAAGGCTGGATCTCACCAACCATGTGATCATGACCTGTGCAGAAACCAAGAGTCCTACACTTCACTGACTGAGCCACCCAGGTGCCCCCGGATGTCAACATTTAAGACTTATTAACCTGTACAGTTTAACTTGAGCTGAGAGGAGCTAAAATCTAGGCTCTCCCCATTAGCAACTGAAACACCACCTAAGTGAAATCAAACTCAACTTCTCCCCACTCCCAGTGGATACTTCTCTGCTACCCTTTTTGAAAACAGGGACATCATCCTAGAAACTTAAGCATAAAATCTGGGAGTTCCCCTTTTTTTAAGTTTATTTATTTATTTTGAGAGAGAGAGAGAGAGAGAGAGAGAGAGAGAGAGAGAGAGACAGTAAGCAAGTGGGGAAGGGACAAAGAGAGAGGGAGACAGAGAATCCCAAGCAGGCTCCCTGCTGCTAGCACAGAGTCTGACATGGGGCTTGACCGCATGAAACCACAAGATTACGACCTGAGCTGAAACCAAGAGTCTGATGCTTAACAAGTGAGCCATACAGGCACTCCCTGGGAGTTACTTTTGACTCTTCTTCCCCTCTAAACAGGTGTCCAGTCCTGAAGATTCTATCTCTGGGTCTACCTTCTCTCCTTCCCCCTGTGGCTTCCCTGCTCTGTCTGTTGCCTCTGCTCATCCCACAGCACTAGGCTCCTAAGCTGTTTTGACCCCCTAGTCTTCCCTTGGCTCATCCATCTGGCTCAGAGATACCTTTTTCATCAACCTGAGGGCTAGTTTCAGCTCTTCCTGCTAAAAGCATTCACAAGTAATCCAGCATTGACCAAATAAAATCTGAATTCCAGAGGTGGGCATGTAAGGCCCCCCACAATCTCATCCCAGGTTTATCACCTGCTCCTCCCCTCCTGGTAACCTAGCCAAAATTTGCCATCAGCAAATTTGCCTCTTGTTTTCTTGGGGCTAGAGAGCTGTGTGAGACACGGTGCCTGTTCTTCAGCCACTCCAGATCTTGTTCAAGAGGCAGCCTGCAGCGTAGTAAGTGCGCAAGAGAGCCATGCCCAAATCTCTGTAGGAGTCCAGGCTAGAGAGCATCAGCAAATGGGAGTCAGCCAGCCCACTTGGGCTGCGGATGGCCAGTGGGGGATGGGTGGACATTTAGCCACGCAGATGTGCAGAACTGGCAGGTGCTACTACAAGTAGTCTAGGCTGGCTGGAGCTTAGTTCGCCTAAGAGAAAGCAGTTGAAGGAGATGCTGGGGGCATAAGAACAACAGCACCAATGCTACCATCATCCTAGGGGCTCTGTATTCTGCTCAACACTTTCCGCAGGCTGTCCTATTTACTTTTTTACAAAACCCTGAATGTTGGTATAGTTTGTTTTGTTATAATATGGGTTACTGTAACACCAATTAACTCACACATGATTGGAAAAATAGGGAAATGATTTCAGTATAATGAAGTTGGGTGGGTTGAAACATGATTTCCATGCCGGGAAAAGGGAATTGGAAGAGTAGGAGTAAAATTAGAATTTTCAGCAGGAAATGAGAAAGCCTTCAGCTCAACTATCGCTTAGGCTGGGTCCCCTACTATTCTAAGAAAATTAAAACTGAGAACCTGCCCCTGGGCTCCCTCTCCAGAGAGCCCAGCTTGCACAGGCTCCTGGCTCATGACAGGTACATGTCCCTCTCGGTCTACATTCTGAGTTCCTCTGGCTCAGAGCTCCACTTTTGTCTCCATTTTCTTCGCTCTTATAGGATAGTATCTCCACTCTGTAATTTTATGTTTTAAAAACATCCCCGGAAGCAGCCTTCACGTGTACTGAATGACCTGCCTTGAGTGTCTGACTTACCTCCTGAGATTCCAATTATTTGTTTTTGTTCGTTCTCTGGTTGCCATGCTTCACAGCTTTGGAGAGACCTGCCCAATTTTAAATTTCCCTTCAGTCCTTTTATTTTAGTGTGTGACTTGGTAGAACATGAGGTTTCTCAGGATCATCTATGTAGTGTCACAGGGGAGATGAACTATTGTATTTCCATTTTGTGGAAGAGCAAATAGAAGCTTAGATGCATGTAACTGGCTCTTGTTTGCATAGCTGGTAAATGGTACATCTGCATTTTCCAGCTCGAGCTACATTGTTTTGTGGATGCACATTATACAGGGTCTTGTATGCCATGAGGGCTGTTTTTTAAATATCTGTTATCTGTCCGCAACAAATCTAGCCTCTTCTACATGATCTGTGGTGCTGGGCCCGGGACTTTGCAAATTGCATTTCCTGGACTCCTTTGCCAGCTGCTTTTCTGTTAGGTTTTGCCGTTGGGAGGCACTAGAAAGAGGCTGGAGAGGTGGGAGAAGGAGAAAGTGGATTTCCTCCCTGTTTCCCTATGCAGGTCCATGTTTCTGTAGTTGGCTCCACTTTCAATGCCCCTTGGTTGCCGGCAGCAGCTGGCTGGCAACTCTGCTGGCAATCAGGGAACCAGCCACCCCATGATCCTTCACCAGATGCGCCTGAAAATCCCTTGATAATCCAAACCTCTGCTGGACCCTTCTCCCTCAGTGATCTGAGTGCCAGCTTTCCAGAGCTTCCTTCAAGAAGCCTGAATTCCCAGCTCTTTAGTTCTGGAAATACCATCTTTTCCTTCAGGTTCCTCCTTCCTGGCAGTAAGGTTTGCTCCCTGCAGTTCTTATTCTCTAGAGGTGGCCACATTCCCTTTTTGCTCCTGAAGCCTTCCCACACTTACGTCACCAATCCCCAGCATCAAATGCCTTCTCTTTAAAATATTTAATGTGTCCTCTGTGTCCCTGAGCAGATACCGACTGTTACCCGTGCTTATGAATATTTCTCTGTTGGGAAAGGTAAGTCTTCGAAGGCCTTTAGGCAGGAAAGTGACTCCTTGCTGCAGATCGGACTTTCTTTCATTGTTTGGTAATATTTAACTCTGTTGACTTCTCCTTCCTTTAAACATTATACCCTCTTGTCTTTTGTAATGTTATACGTTCATGGATGCCTCCTACCTTTGTAGCCACTCTTTCTCAGCCTTTTATGAAGACTTCTTCCTTTATCCTGATGTTTGCTAAGGCCTTGATAGTGGCCATTTTATTTCTTCAATCTACACATTTTCCCCAGAATAGCTTATCCATCTGCCACAGCCTCAGTTAGTATCTATCTTCTGATAACTTACACATTCCTATCTTCAGCCTAGACATTGCTCTTGGGTTCCAGACCCATTTATTCAACTGCTCTCTGGAATGTCTAGTTGGATGTCCCTCTAGTTAGCGATAGATAGCCTGTATTATGATGGTGGGGTTCTGGTTTCAATCTAGAGCATGGCTAGAAAGCCCTCCTGCATCCCCCAAACCCAACTAAGTTGATCATTATCTGTTTCTCCTACTAGCCCTTCTCTCCCCCGTGTTCCTAGCGTGAGTGGCTAATTTGAGTTTGTCCAGTTATCCAAATCAAAAACCTGGGTGTCTATTTCTATTCTGGTGCCTGTTTCTCTTTCATGTCCTATGTACAAAAAATTCCTGTAGATTAAATCTCTTTCCTCAATTCACTTACTTCTATCATCTCGGTCTCTACTCTTATGTGTCCTACCTACCATAACTTCCAACAACCTTCTTACAGACATCCTAGCTTCCAATTATGCTATTTTAAAATCCAATTTCCACACAGCAGTTAGAATAATTTTCCCCCACATAAAAAATCTAAGCAGAGTCTTTCTTCTAATTAAAATTCTCAAGTTTCAATCCTACCTTTATTTTTTATGTTTTTTAAGTTTATTTATTTATTGAGAGAGAGAGAGAGGGCACAGGGTAGGGGCAGAAAAAGAGGGAGAGAATGAATCCCAAGCAGGCTCCATGTTGTCAGCACAGAGCCAGGCATCGGGCTGAAAACCCATGAACCCACAAACTCTGAGGTCATGACCTGAGCCAAAATCAAAAGTTGGACACTCAACTTACTGAGCCACCCAGCCCCCCCTCCCACCCCTACCATTCCACCTTTAGAATAAAATACAAACTGCCTAAAGTAGCTTATCATACCCTTTACAATCTTGTAAAGGTGGTAAAGTGGAATGCCTCCAGGTGAGGGCACTTCCTTGTTTTTGTCTGTGTTTTTTTAAAGCAAGAAAAGTTGCCATTGAAAAGCTTCCAGGTTTAATGTCTGGAGGTGTAAATGGAAGGCATCATTAGGAGCAGATATTGCTTTGGGAAGAGTCACTTGGGGGGTTGGGTAGTCTCTTTTACTAATGTAAATGGTAAGTAATCTTGTGCCCATGGCCTTGAGGGAAGGCATAATAAGAGTTTTGAAACTTGGCCATGGCTGCCTCTCAGAAGGCACATGACTGGTCTCTAGGGTGGAGGTCAATAGGTGTCACTGAATGGCCTGGAAACAAAAGGATGGAAGTTGACCTCTTCCCTGTTGAATTTCAAAGCTATTAGAAACTCTTTGATGAAAGGTGACTTTGAATGCTAGAGGGCTTTCTGTGGAAGGATATCTGGTTCCTGTCCAGTTTTAATACCTATCAGAAGAGGTCTGGAATTAGCAGGAGGATGGAATGACTCATCTCATGGGTGTCAAGCCAGCGTCTATGCTCAACCATATCAGTGCTTATGCAGTGGGACCATGAACATTTGGGTCATTTTTACAAGAATAGCTGATATTTTTGAAGCCAATGGCATGGACTTCTTCTCTCCATAGAAGTGGCTACATAGTTTGTGAGGCCCAGTGCAAAATGGAAATGTAGGACCCCATGTTCAGAAATTATTAAGAATTCCAAGACAGCAGAGCATCAAATGGAGCGTGGGTGCTTCTGACCATGGGGCTCTGTGTCGCCTCAGTGACCTTTACCAGGCATCTACCTTGTGAAGTGTTTACATTGGACACCTTCTAACATGAAGTGGGGAGCAATTTGTCCTTATGAGAATTGATACCTGCTCCAAGTAGAGATTTGACCATGTCACCTGTGGTATCTCTGTCAGCATCACCATCTTAGGGTTTATGACCTATTGATACAACAGCTGATATAATATCTGATTTGATATTGCTTCAGACGAAGGGACAAAATTGCTGCAAAGAAAATGCAACAGTGGGCACATGACCACAAGATTCATACTGTTGCCCTACCACTGAAAGCAGGTGTCCCTGGACAAGCAGGTGTAGTACTGGAATGGGCTTTTGAAGGCTTAGCAAAAGCACTAGTCCTGGGAGAGCACCATTCACCAGTGGTGCATTGTCACTCAGGATGTGCTAAGCAAATCAATGACCAATATAGTTCTTTGTCCTCAATAGCTATGATAGGTGGATCCAGGAAGCAATAGACAGAAGGACGTTTGACCTCATCACTTCCAGTGACTTAGGTGGGGTGTCTATGCTTTCTGTCCTCATAACCTTGAGTTCTGTTATGTTAGGGATCCTGGTTCCCATGCGAATGGGATTGCCTCTCCTTAGGCATGCCTCCGCATAGTTTTCTGAGTTGGAAACTACCACCTGGCCACTTGGGGCTCCTCATGCATATAACCTATTCAGCAAATAAAGGAATTACTTTATTGTTTGATATATTGGGCCCTGATGACTGTGAGGTGGTAGTATTGCTGCAATGCAATAATGGGCAATATGAAGGAGTATGTTTGGAACTCAGAGAACTCATTGAATTTGTTCAAGCCTTAAGATCAGGGGTTGATAATTTTTTCTTGAAGAGTCAAAGAGTAAATATTTTCAGCTTTAGAGGCAATATGATCTTTGTCATAACTACTCAATTCTGCTGTTGTAGCAGTCACAGTAATACATAAACAAATGAGACTGGCTGTATTCCAAAAAAAAAAAAAAAAAAAAAAAAGATAATTTACAAAAATAGGCAGCTGGCCCAAAGGCTACATTTTGCTGACTTCTGCTCTAGATTTAACATCAGGTAACCAAGAATTACAGAGCGTAGAGGAAGATGTCAAATGATACCATGAAGATGCATTCAATTCAGACTGTCTATCTGAACAGTGGAAACAAGACTGAATTTCCCTGAAGTATGTGCTAGAAGCTTGTGTGGAATTCACATTTGGGGTATTCCCCCCCCCACCCCCAGCCTCATCTCCAGGCAGGGTTAACAGGATGGGCCTTGGGGTCTAGCAGAATGTGGGATGAGCTCTGCTCTGCCAGTTATTTGTAGCAGGATCACTTAAGTCACTTAATCCTTATTTTAAATTGGTGATAATTATGATAATGATCTAGATAGTAACTGGGAGATTAACTGATCTATGCAGGAAATCTCTGGCCCATAGTGGATTCTTAACGCATATCAGATCTTCTCCATCCCTTTAACCTTCAGTGGGTCTTCACTGAATATTCACCCTATGCTGCTAAAGTGGTCTGTATCGAAAAAGCTAAGTTTAGTTCTGAGACATACCTGATGGCAAAGGTGGAAGTTCACTCTCATACATACAATCTCAATGGGAGTGAAAAATGGACAGGAATAAGGCAGACAGTATTGTACTTATTAATGGGGATGGGCTGGGGGGTTAATTTGCTAAATAGAAGGAATATCCTTTTCTAAAAAATTCTATGAGCAGAAATGACACAAAATATTTGTGTCATTTTCTTTGCCTCCTGGCTTTTGTCTTATCTTTTCCTCTGGACATGGGATGAATTGCTGTGTCCACAGGTAGGTATGCATTTAGGCCTCAGCCATAAGATTTCCTTCCTGTCAGATAGATGCATATCCCCCAGCAAGTGCCTGCGTTATCATAACGAAAAAGGACACTCAGCAAGTTCCCTATTTATAACATTATCTTTCCTAGAGGTATCTTGACTGTGCATACATATCAACAGCCTTAAAATGGCCATACTCTTTAACTTGAGAACTCCAACTCTGGGAAATTATTCAAAGGAAATAATTAAAATGTGCTAAAAATGGATTTAAAAAACATGTTATTTACAATTTGAAACGGAATGTTATGTAGCTATTACAAATGTGTTGTAGAAGGATAATGACATGGAGAAATGTTCATAATGAGTTTATTTATTTATTTTTTAATTTTTTTAACTTTTTTTATTTTTATTTTTGAGACAGAGAGAGACAGAGCATGAACGGGGGAGGGGCAGAGAGAGAGGGAGACACAGAATTGGAAGCAGGCTCCAGTCTCTGAGCCATCAGCCCAGAGCCCGATGCGGGGCTCGAACTCACCGACCGCGATATCGTGACCTGAGCTGAAGTCGGAGGCTTAACCGACTGAGCCACCCAGGCGCCCCATAATGAGTTTATTTTTTTAATGTTTATTTTTGAGAGAGAGAGAGAGAGAGAGAGAGAGAGAGACCGAGTGGGGGAAGGGCAGAGAAAGGGGGAGACACAGAATCTGAAGGAGGCTTCGGGCTCTGAGCTGTCAGCACAGAGCCGCATGCAGGTCTTGAACCCATGAGCCTCGAGATCATGACCTGAGCCGAAGCTGGACGCTTAACTGAGCCACCGGGGCAGTCAGTTAATTTTCTGAGATAATTTTCTGGTCACTACATTGACCTAGAAGGAATTTACTGAAAAATTAAGCAAACAGGCATTTATTTGGACAATTAGAATTGCAATTTGGGAGACACAGATTCAGGTAGAAATGTGAATTGTCTTCCGAGGAAGTCAAACAGGGAGCAGAGTTATAAAGAGCAGTTCTCATTTAGGTCCTCTACGCAAAACATGGATTGAGACTAGGTTAACTGGGGTTTACTGGGTTAAGAGGCAAATGAGGGATTGAAACTTGTCAAATAGGGTTGGCTCCATTTAAAAAACAAACTGTAGTTGACCCACAATGTTACTTCAGTTTCAGGTGTACAACAGAAGAGTTGAAAGCCTATATATTACGCTATGCTCACCGCAAGTGTAGCTACCATCTGTGTTTTGCCTCCTTTAAAAAAAAGGGAACAATGGGAGTGATTCAGGTGTCCTGGTGACAAGGGAGTTGAGTCTAGGCTGAGGGCTTGCAGTTGGCAAAAGTTCAGAAACCGCTCCTGCCTTAATGGTTTCCCAGCCCTACTTTAAAAGAGACTCTCTTAGCTAGGCTTGCACGTTCCATTTTGGAACATTTTGTTATTATTTAAAACTCAGCTTGGGGCGCCTGTAGGGGCTCAGTCAGCTTCCAACTCTTGATTTCGGTTCAGGTGGTGATCTCAGGGTCTTGGGGTTGGGCTCTGGGCTGAGCATGGAGCCTGCTTCAGATTCTCTCTCCCTCTTCCTCTGCCTCTGCCTCTCCCCCTGCCCCTCTAAAATAAAAAACAAAACCAACAAATGAACAAAAACTCGGCTTAAACATCACTGATTCCCAAATTCTTTGCTCAGACCCCTCTGCATTTAAAATATCTTGGACTAAAAAGACACAAATGCACACTGGTTTAGCACTTACCACAGGCTAATAAGCACTATTTGAAGATTTTTGTGTGTATTGACTCATTTACTTTCCACCACAGCCTTGCTTTGGAGCACACAGATGACCTCACTAGTACAGACCAGGTAATTCAAGATTGATTGGTATAAGATGCCCCTCCTGGGAGAGGTTGAAAGGGTAATTAAGGTAGATATAAAATCTCAGTTTGGTGATGTGGGCTTAGCACAAGTGATTCCATTTGAGGCCTGTTCTCTTTCTGTCTTAAACCTCAGTAGAAGCCAAGGGATGAAGCAGCTTGCCAAGATCACACAGCTGCAAATGGTTGAATAAGAATGTTAGGAACGAAGCAGTCTGACTCTAGAACGCATGCTGTAAACGTCCCAGCTCACCTGCCCTCTGCCTGCACGCGGGTTGCATTGCTGGTTTGCTTCTGTGCACTCTGTGCTGTCCTGCACCGTGAGCATCTCGAGGACACCAACAACAAAATCCAACACCTTCAGAGGTAAATGTTTATTGCATATGTAAAATCACCAGTGAGACTTACCAAGCATTGAACTAAATGTTTTATTGTGATAAAGGAGAAATGGAAGGAAGGGGAGGGGAAGAAGGAGAAAGGAAAAAGAAGGGGAAGAAACAGAGGAATAATAATGAAAAGAATAGAGAATGGATTTAGAGAGGAAAAATACCTGTGTCTAGACTCTGGGGCCATACAAATGATAGCCTACTCTCCGCTGTTTGGCAGAAATCCTAGTTTGGTGAATTTCAAACTTTTTTTTTCTAATTTTATTTTTTATTTTTTAAAATTTACACCCAAATTAGTTAGCATAAAGTGAAACAATGATTTCAGGAGTAGATACATTCCTTAATGCCCCTTATCCATTTAGCCCATCCACCCTCCCACAACCCCTCCAGTAGCCCTCAGTTCTCCATATTTTTTAAAATGTGGCAGGCTTTTTTTTTTTTTAATCAAGTGAAATTTGTACCGAAGGCTAACATGTAAAACAGATGCAGCTGGGCATGGAAGCGAGCTTGTTGTATTCATTCACGGAATTCCTGGCTTCTTCCAGCCTGGCAGCAGCCCTGAGACACCTCTGAAGAAATATTAGGATCTGAGAACGGTTTGAAAGCCACTGACTGAATTCACTTCTGGATGGTGGTCACAAGTGTGCCTCTGTGAGTAGAGCCCTTATCTCCTACAGGATCAATTTTAACATTTCCAATCTGTTTCTGAGATACCATTTCATACCATACTAACTCCAAAATCAGTCATTAAAATAAGGGAAGGGAAAACGAAAGTTACATAATATGGAATTAACATAATAAATGTTCCCTTTGGAAGACTTTCTTCTATATGGGTTTTATTGGCTGAAGAGGTTTTTGTTTTATTTTCAAATAATGATACAGTGATTTTCTACATTACTCAGTGTTATTATGGTACGTGTACTATTAATCCCCTTTATCAACTTCACCCATTCCCCGACCCACCTCCCCTCTGACAACCACCAATTATTCTCTGTATTGAAGAATCTCTTTTTTTTTTGGTTTGTCTCTTTTTTCCTTTGTTCATTTGTTTTGCTTCTTAACTTCCACATATGAGTGAAATGATATGCGTATCTTTCTCTGGCTGACTTACTTCACTTAGCATATACCCTCTAGATCCAGCCACGTTGCTGCAAATGACAAGATCTCATTCGTTGTCTATGTATATCACCTTTTTAAAAAAAATTTTTTAATGCTTATTTATTTTTGAGAGAGACAGAGCATGAGCAGGGGAGGGGCAGAGAGAGGAAGACACAGAATCCAAAGCAGGCTCCAGGCTCTGAGCTGTCAGCACAGAGCCCAACACAGGGCTTGAACCCACAAACTGTGATCATGACCTGAGCTAAAGTCAGACGCTTAACCAACTGAGCCATCCAGGTGCCCCACCACATCTTCTTTATTCATCTATCAATAGATACTTGGTCTGTGTCCATATCTTGGCTATTGTAAATAATACTGCAGTAAACGTAAGGGTGCATATATCTTCTCAAATTACTGTTTTTGTTTTCTTTGGGCAGATATCTAAAAATGGAATTACTGATCGTAAGGTAATTCTATGTTTTAGTTTTTGAGAATCTCCGTACTGTTTTCCACAGTGGTTTCACCCATTTGCATTCCTATCAACAGTGCACAGGGTTCCTTTTTCTCCACATTTTGGCCAACATTTGTTATTTCTTGTATGTTTGATTCTAGCCATTCTGACATGTGTAAGCTATTCTGAAGGTTAGGTTGTGTATTTGAGATCTTTCTTACTTCTATAGGAAGGCATGGATTGCTATATACTTCCCTCCTATGACCACCTCGTTTGTTGCATTCCAGAGGTTTTGGGCTGTCATGTTTTCATTTTCTTTGGCTTTCATGTACTTTTTAATTTCATCTTTAATTTCTTGGTTAACCCATTCATTCTTTAGTAGGATGTTCTTTAATCTCCAAGTATTCATGGTCTTTCCAAATTTTATTGTGGTTTATTTTCAGACCATAGTTTTGTGGTCTGAAAATATGCAATGTATGATCTCAGTCTTTTGTACTTGTTAAGGGCTGATTTATGACCCAGTATGTTATCTATTCTGGAGAATGTCCATGTGCACTTGAGATGAATGTGTATTCTGCTGCTTTAGGATGAAATGTTTTGAATATATGTTAAGTCCATCCCGTCCAGTGTTTCATTCAAAGCCATTGTTTCCTTGTTGATTTTCTGCTTAGATGATCTGTCCATTGTTGTAAGTGGGGTGTTGAAGTCACTTACTATTATGGTATTATTTTCAATGAGTTTCTTTATGTTTGTGATTATTTGATTTATATATTTGGATTCTTCCACATTGGGAGCAAAAATGTTTACAATTGTTAGATCTTCTTGGTGGATAGACCCCTCAATTATGATATAATGCCCTTATTCATCTCTTATTACAGTCTTTATTTTAAAATCTAGTTTGTCTGATATAAATATGGCTACTCCAATTTTCTTTTGGCAACCATTAGCATGATAGATTGTTCTCCATCCCCTTACTTTCAATATCAAGGCATCTCAAGGTCTAAAATGAGTTTCTTGTATGCAGCATATAGATGGCTCTTGTTTTCTCATCCATTCTGATACCTTATGTCTTTAGATTGGAGCATTTAGTCCATTGACATTTATAGTGAGTACTGAAAGATATGAATTTAGTGCCATTGTATTGTCTGTTGGTGTTTCTCATAATGTTCCCTGGTCCTTTCTAGTCTTTGTTACTTATGGTCTTTTTTTGTTTTGTTTTGTCTTTTCTCCACACAAAGTGTCCCCTTAAAATTTCTTGCAGGGCTGGTTTAGTGGTCACGAACTCCTTTAGTTTGTTGTTGTTGTTGTTGTTTTGTCTAGGAAACTCTTTATCTCTCCAGCCTTGCTGGATAAAGTATTCTTGGCTGCATATTTTTCTGACTCAGCACATTGAATATATCTTGCCACTCCTTTCTGGCCTGCCAAGTTTCTCTGGATAGGTCTGCTGTGAACCTGATCTGTCTTCCCTTATAGGTTAAGGACTTTTTTCCCCCTTCCTGCTTTCATAATTCTTTCCTTGTCTATTTTGTGAATTTGTCTGTGATATACCTTGGTGATGGTCAGTTTTTGTTGAATCTAATGAGACTCCTCTGTGTTTCTTGGATTTTGATATCTGTGTCTTTCCCGACATTAAGAAAGTTTTCCACTATAATTTGCTCACATAAACCTTCTGCCCCTTTTTTTCCTCTCTTCATCTTCTGGGACTCCTATGATTTGGATGTTATTCCTTTTTAATAAGTCACTGAGTTCTCTAAGTCTTGTGTGGTGATCTTTTGCCTTAGTTTCCTTCTCTTTTCTGCTTTATCATTCTCCATAATTTTATCTTCTAAATTGCTGATTCACTGTTCTGCTTCACCCATCCTTGCTGTTGTAGCAGCCATTTGAGATTGTATCTTAGTTATAGCATTTTTAATTTCATCCTGACTAGATCTATTTCTTTTATCTACACAGAAAGGGATTCTATGCTTTTTTCATCATATGCTTTAGTTCAGATATCTTGCTTAAGCCCCTGGCTATCATTTCTTCCTGTCTTTCTTTTGGGGTAAATTCCTTTGTTTTGTCATTTTGGAGGAAGAAAAAAATTAATAAAATTAAAATTAAAAAATTAAAAACAAAACAAAAACTCAAATAAAGAAATCTAGATTCTAGGTGTGTTTTAGTCTGCTTGTTAAAAAGCTTGACAGAATAGAGAAAAAAGGGAAAGAAGGAAAAAAATGTAAGAATAAAATTTAAAAATAAAAAAAATTATATAATAAAGTAGAATAAAATAAAATAGAATAAAATTTTTTTAAAAATAAAAAATAAAGAAAAGGATGTAAAAATAAAAGTAAAAATTTCTCTTTCTGTATCCAAGAATGAGGAAGAAAATAAAAGAAAAAAACTATTAAGCAAAAACAGAAGCAAGGAAAACAAACAAATGAATCAGCAAACAGAATGAAACTTGAATGAAGTTACATCTAGTTTCCCCTAGAACTGAAACTATGAAGCCTTCTATAGTACATACACTAAGCAGGTTGAGTGAGATGTGCTTAGAAGGCACAGTTGGGCGGGGCTTGGTGTAACGGTGGCTCCATTCTTCACTAGGTAGCACTACTTAGCTTACTGTGGTGGATCAGTGTGGCATGCATGCACGTGTGCAGGAGTGACGGAAGTGGCTTCATCCAGTTCCCTAGTCTCTGGCACAGGAACTTGGTACTCACACTGATCTGCGATCAAACACCTCTCCTTTGACTCAGGCCTCCGTCCACTCCCGCCTCTACCCTGTCCATGTCCAAGCTGTCCACCTGCCAGGTGGCACCTCCCTCCACAGTTTTATCTCAGTTGGGTTGTGTTTCAAAACTCCACCCTTCAGAGACCCCTGTGGCTTGGATCCATGCTGCCTCTCTGGAGGAGGGTCTCACTGGGCAATGGCAAGGTGCCAGCTTGCCCCAGAAAACGTTCATACAATCATGCAGTGGCAGAGGTTCAGAGATTATGGCAAACCACAAGACACACACAGCCAGTACCAGGTTTTATAGCATTCTGGCATCTTTGTCCCAATACCAGCAAACGTGGCTGCTCTCTGGGGTCCGCTGGGAGCTTTGCCTACGGGGAGACCATCTGGCCTCTACCCAGTGCACTCCAAGCAGGAGAACCGCTTCTTCCCATGTGGCACATGGACTCCTCAGACCCCGCTGCCTGCTCCTGGGGATTTGCTCTGCTTCCTCACCAGAGCACTTCCAGGCACAGGGCTCCAAAACTTCAGAGTTGTTATTCCTTTGTTTAAAGAATCCTGGTGGTATTGAAACTATCCTCTTTCTTCCCATCAGTGGTTTTAGGGGACAAATTTCTTGTTCAACACCCTGCCAGTGTTTTCACTCTTTCTCTCCAGCTACTTTTGGGAGAGTGCTTTTCTTGCACTCCTGATGCACCCCACTCTCCCCCTTTCTCTTTCTCTGTCCTATTTTTACAAAAATAGCTCCATACCCTCTGTGGCTTTTGTCTTCCTCAGTTTACTTCTCTGCACTGCATACCTGCAGAGTTCTGTGGCTCCAGTTATGCAGATTGTTGTCTTAATCCTCAGATCAATTTCCTAGGTGTTCAAAAATGTTTTGGTGCTGATCTAGCTGCATTTCAGGGATGAGACAAGCTCAGGGTCTCCATGCTCCTCCTCCATCTTAAGTCCCTCTGATCACATTTCCTTTAAATGAGGGTTGCATTTGCAAATAAACCAACTTTGATGAATCTTTGATATCTCTGTTGTTTGGTGAACTAGGAAAATAGCTGCCATTTATTAAAAACTTTCTAATGCAATCATTGTATTAGACATGCATCATCTCTTTTCATCCTCAAGATGATCCTGTAAAGTAGGTGCCATCTACATCCATTTATAAAAGTGGCTCAGAAAAAAAAGTGGCTCAAAGTCTTTGAGTTGCCCAAGGTGACAGAGCTGGTTAGAAGCATGGTCAGCATTCAAACTATTCCATCTGACCCCAATGCCCACTTTCATGACTGCTCTGCTAAATCAACCCTTGCAATGCTTTCTAGTTAGAACTGTATCTTTATTCATTGTACTTCCACAGTCTAGCACATAGAAGGCATTTCAGATATGTTTGTGTAATTAATTAATGAGTGAAAAATGATAATCTGATTTGAGTTGTGAATAACCAAAACAATGTACCAATTACTTCTTAAATACATCAAACACTATTTGGTTTTCTCCATCTTCATTCCCAGCACTCATTCAAGCCACCATCTATTTTGCCTGGCCTCTTTCAATAACTTGGCCCTTTCTAATCCTTTCTAATTGCAGCAGCTAGAGAAAACACTTCAAAATGCAAAACATTTCCCCCTTCCTCTTCCTAAAACAATCTTTAATCTTTTTTTGTTGCTTCTAGGATGGAGTCCAAATCCTTAACATAGGATACAAAAGCCCTTTCCGCCTCACCTCCCACCATGGCCACCTGGCCCCCAGCCGTCCAGCCACTCTAGCTGTGCTGGCTTCCTTAGTTCTCACCTGCCCCTTCCCTCCACAGGAATCTGCTCATGCTGTTTCCTTTGTTGGAAATTCACTTTCTTCTTCCCTCCATCCTATACCCCCAATAATTCCTCTTTATCCCTTAGATCTCAGGTCAATTGTCCTTAGAAATGATCCCCCGGACCCATTAGTCTAGATCAGATTCTTCCAAAATTCCGTCTGATGGCACCTTGAACTTCCCCTTGTTAGCATTGATTACTGCTGCAAGATTATGTTTATTTGATTTATTTTCCGTCTCTTCCATTCAAATGTAAGCTCCACGGGGCAGAGACTCTGACTGTTCTTTACTCACTTTTGTGAAGACCTTCTGTGCCTGTCCTGTAGTCACTCAATAGATATTTAATATTCAAATGTAAATAGAATTGGGATATTGTGAGCTTGGATTTTCTCATGTTCCCATCTCCATTCTTATGATCATCACCTAATGTTTCTAGAACAACTATTTTGCTTGGGGCGCCGTGACATTTAGAATGGATTTTTAAACTTTCAGCACATCTGTTGCCAGGGTTCAACTCTAGGGAAGCTCACAGAGTTAGGATTAGAAAAAGCAAAGCACATGTGTGTTGGGCAGGTGATAAAGGGAAAAGATGGTCCCAGAATGGCTGGGTCACTGATCACCTGCAGGCTGCCTTCCTTCTCTTCTCATTACCACCTTCCATTTTCCTTCAAGTGGGAGAGAAGACAAGTGCAGAACACAGACTGCCTGCTGACCTGGGTGCTGCAGAGAGCCACTGATTAAGGCTGGAAATGAAACTCTTTTTCTCAGTTTCATCTTCTTGAATGTAATACCAGCTGTGTTTTAAGCTGAGCTACCACACACCTGCTGAGAAGCCATTTTCTACCCAATGCTATGAAAACGATGACATTTACTCCTTCGAGTGAGAAAGATGATCAGCTCATTAGGAGCCTAGATGAGGAAAAAAATTTTCAATTAGGTGTGAGTCTTTCACCCACTGATCAAAGGGTTAAGAGCAAAAGCGTGTGTGTGTGTGTGTGTGTGTGTGTGTGTGTGTGTGTGTGTTGAGCAGTGTGGATCTGGGGTTCTCTATTTCCAAAGCCTCTATCACTGTGGGCAAATTCAATTTCATGAAATTGAAATGGTGGGTGCTGTGCTGCCTCTTGAAATTACCACTGGCTTGGAGCCCTGGGGTCCTTCATCTGCTTTGTGTCCGAGCCCTCTGGCTCCATTTGTAAAACTAAAATCTAGAGAGGCAGATTATATGCTTCTTCCTCGACCGCCTTATTAAAAAGCATGTTTTCTCACCAAAAAGGACAAGAAAAGCCAAAGAAAAGGACGAAGCTTTTCTTTCTAGGGGCATAGCATGTTGATTTTCTAAGCATTCACCCCAGAGAAAAGAATGGTTTCAGTACACAGTTATCCTTCTAAGAGAAAAAATGAAATGTGCTAAGATGGGTATTTCTGTTCAAACTTTGCACATCACATCAGCCCCACATTACTAGCATTCTCAAGGAGTAAGAGCTTTTTCATTTTTATTTTTTTAAACAAGCTGCTCTTATGATTTGAATTTAGAAGTGCTAGAATATTAGGTACTGCTTTGGGTTGAGAGCTTTGGGGTCAGATTGTGAAATTTATGATGGAAATGTTTCTCACCCTGATTTCTAGGATACCAGCCAAACAAATCTGTGGAAGCTAGAAGCTCCCTACTGAAGTAAAGACTATTTGCCTTTCTGCATTGTCAGTACAAATTTTTAACGTTGATAAATTCGGAATATGGCATGGAATTCATCTGGGCCTGCTAGACCATGTCTCTCTTGTTTGCTGTTGAATTCCCATTGTAAAGCAGAGTACCTCAGTCAGAGTAAGGTCTCAGAAAATGTTTCAATGGGATGAGTAACTAAATGACTTTTTCAACAACATTATTATCATTAAGACTATCCTTGTGAGTGCCCCAGTTTTGTAGAGGATTCAGGAAGGTTCTTGTTTCTCTAGTTCTGCCTAGTTATTGACACCAATGACCATCAGCCTGTAGATCAGCACCCTACCCAGTCCCTTAGCTTGTGTTAGATGGCTTTGCCACATGTCATATCCTCACCAGTGGGTGGATCCTGGAATAAATCTTGTTGCTGTAACCCCAGCATCTGTTGTACTTGAAAGAAACTTCAGAACGAGATGCTTTCATGCTTAGATCTCCCAGTCTTATTCTTGTGCCTGAGAGTATGCCCCTCTATTACTGACCAGTGGGGGTTTTGCTTCAACAGTGGTCAACCAATGGATAGTGATGGGCAGACAGTCTGACTGAAAGTTTCACCTCTGCTTGGTGCCTCCTAATAGACTGCATAGATTGGACCCTGTAGCTGAGAGAAATTGACATTGATAATCAATAGTTACTGAGCTTTTATGTGCTTGTTATAATTCTAAATATTCTAGATACCTATTCTAGCATATTTAATCTTCGTAACAACCCTATGAAGAAAGTACTATCATATTCTTTTTAAAGATGGGAAGATGGAGTATATATAGACAAAGAAAATTTTCCTAAAATTAAACAGCAGCATGATTCAATTCAGTCCATCTAATTCTGGAGCTCATATTCCTAAGTACTATGCCATAACTAGTATCCGTTTAGGCAAGGAGAATATTCAGTCATTACACACTGATAAGTTTTAGCAGCTGGTATCCATTCTGATTGGTTGGAAGTCTATTCTGCTGAGTAAATATTTTGGATATCAACTCTTCCCTTTGGGCATTGTGAGGGAGAGTCTTGGCCATCTCTCAGAACCTGCTGTGTAGTTGAGTTCCATGATGCCACTCCACCCAGTGCTAGATTCTTTTCCCTCTGGACTAGTCCCACAGGTAAGGGTACATGGCCTCAGGAGATATGAAGAGGATATTGTTAAGGCAAGGCTCAAGTATGAAATGATAGGTCTGATTCAAGGTAGCTTATACACAAGACACCAGCTAAGAGGAATAGACAAAGCCATATAGAAATTCAGAGAAGGAGAAATCACTGAGACTTTTCACAAAGGAGGCAGGACTTGAACTGAGCCTTGAAGGAAAAGTCGAGCCAATAATATAATGAAGAGAGACTGGAAACACTATATGTTCAACAACCAACCCAATCTAACATGGCAATCAGCAGAAACAACTGCTAATCAGCAGAAGGGGTCAAAGTTCACATTCTAAAAGTCTGCTAGGCAGATGGTGATTAAAACTAGAAGTGAAATTTTGCTCCTGAATATCCTTTGCCAGAACACTAATAAGCTCTCTCTTATAGTTAAAATTAGGAACAGTAGAGATTTTTTTAATTAAGTTCTAGTATCTCTGAGTCATACATGCACAGGGAGAAGATAACCAGATGAGTGAGTGCTTATAATACCCAAGATTTTGAAAGTCCCAAATATGACACCTAGGGGTAAAGCCATATGTCCTTTTGGGGGAGGGGAGAGTAGGGTGGCTCCTTTAGATCAGGAAGAGAGTGTGCAGGAAAGCATGCAAGTCCAAGAGCCTAGATTTTGAATCTAGTCTTTGTCCTTTATTGGGATTTTTAGATGTCACTTTAACACTTTGTGTCTTAGTCTGTTAGGGCTGATACAGCAAAATACCATAAATTGGGTGGCTTATAAAGAACAGAACTTTATTTCTCACAGTTTTGGAGGCTAAGAAGTCCAAGAGCAAGGTGCTGGCAGATTTGGTGTCTGGTGGGAACCTACTTCCTAGATGGCTTGTCTTTCTGCTGTACCCTCATGTGCCAGAAGGGGCTGGGGAGCTCTGTGGGTCTGTTTGATAACAACACTAATCCCACTCCTGAGGGCTCCACTTTCATGACCTAAGCACCTCCCAGAGGCCCCTCCACCTAACACCATCACTTTGGACATAAGATTTCAACATATGAATGGGGGGAGGGATATAAACATTCAGTCCATTGCACCCAGACTCCCAGTTCACTTCACTACGAGGAAGTGAGTGGCTGAACACTTGAATGGGTTTTGCTGTAGACTGCTTGGGTTCAAATGTTCATTCTGCCATGCCTTAGCGGCGAAACTAGGGGGAAAACTTTTTTAACTTCTTACTGTTCCAGTTTCCCATCTGTAAAATGGGATAAATAATAATTTATAAAGTTATTGCAGGAATCACTGAATTAATTTAAGAATTAAAATGGTGCCTAGTATAGGGGAAGTGCTTAACAAATGAGAGTTATTATTAAAGATGCCAAATGGAGGTAATGGCAATTACCTCTTAATTATCTTTCTCATGAGAATTCCATAAGATAACCTACAATGAAATTATCTGGTGTATAATAGATACTAGTAATTGTTGACTCCTTCTCATTACCCTGGTCAATATTAACTCCCAGGTAGCAATAGCAAATATGGAAAAAGCAAGGCACATTTCAGTAGCATCAGATCCGGCCTACGTTCATACTTCATTGGAAACCTATCTTGAAACAAGCTTGAATCAGTGGCAGAAAAAGGATTGCCGTTTTTGTTTTTTAAAATTTTTATTATTTTATTTATTCAAAAAAATTGTAATGTTTATTTTTGAGAGATAGAGCATGAGTGAGGGAGGGGGTGAAGAGGAAGGGAGACTCAGAATCCAAAGCAGACTCCAGGTTCTATGTTGTCAGCACAGAGCCTGACACGGGGCTCAAACTCACAACTGCAAGATTGTGACCTGAGCTGAAGTCAGATGCTTAACTGACTGAGCTCCCAGGTGCCCCCTTGTTAATTTTTATTATTTTAGTTTTAATTTTAATTTTTTAACAGCTTTCTTTTTTTTAAAAGATGTTATTTTTATGTAATCTCCTTACCCAACATGGGCCTTGAACTTACAACCCCGGGACCAAGAGTCACATGCTCCACCGACTGAGCTAGCCAGATGCCCCTTAAAAGCTTTCTTAAAGTATAATTTATATACAAAAAACTTGTACATATTTAATGTATACAATTTGATAGTTTGGACATTGCACATACCTGTGAAACCATCACCACAGTCAAGGTAACAAACATTCCATCTCCTCCAAAACATTCCTCTTGCACTCCTCTTCCCCTTTTTTCCTGGTGGTAGGTATGCTTAACATGTAAGATCTACCCCCCTTTTTTAAAAAATGTTTATTTATTTATTTTGAGAGAGAGAGGGAGAAAAAGCATGAGCAGAGGAGGGACAGAGAGAGAGGGAGAGAGAGAGAATCCCAAGCAGTGCAAAGCCCAATGCGGGGCTCAAATCCACAAACTGTGAGACCATGACATGAGCTGCAACCAAGAGTGGGCATGAAACTGACTGAGCTACCCAGTCACCCCAGACACTCCTAAGATCTACCCTCTTAATAAAAATTTTAAATGAACAATACATTATTGTCAACTCTAGGCACTACGTTGTATAGCAGATATCTAGAACTTACTTACCTTGTGTAACTAAAACTTTATATCTATTGTACAACAAATCCCCATTTCTCCATGCTCCTGGCCTTTGACAACCACCATGTACTCTCTATTTCTATGAGTTTGACTATTAGAAGTACCTGTATAAGTGGAATCATGCAGTATTTGCCTTTCTGTGACTGGCTTATTTCACTTAGCATAATGTCTTCCAGGTTTATCCATTTGAGCAGGAATTGCATATGGCAGGATTTCTTTTTTTTTAAGGCTGAATAATATATATACATATATACATACATCTATATCTGTATCCATATATATTTATTAATATCTTTGGATGTATGGATATGATATCCATACATCTATATCTGTATATATACATTTTCTTTATTCATTCATCCATTGATGGGCATTTAGGTTTTCTCCATATCTTGACTACTGTGAATAATGCTGTAATGAATGTGCGAGTGCAGATATCAAAGAAGACATACAGGTGGCCAATAAGCATAAGAAAGGGTACTCACCATCACTAATCATCACAGAAATGCAAATCAAAGCCACAATGAGGTATCATCTCACACCTGTTAGGATGGCTATTTTTTTTTTAAGGTGAGCGTTGGCAAGGATGTAGAGAATTAGAACCTTTGTACACTATTGGTGGGAATGTAAAATGGTGCAGTTGCTGTGCAAAACAGTATGGAGGTTCCTCAAAAAATTAAAAATAGAACTACCATGTGATCTAGCAATTCCACTCCTGGTACATATCCAAAATAATTTAAGTAAGGATTGTCTTTTTCCCTTAAATTCATGTAATATCATTCACAGATGTTTATTATGGTCCAGCATATGTAACATTTTGGAAAAAAATATCACAACATTTTCTCTACCCTTAAAAAAACTTCAGCCTCATCTGGGAAAGGTGATCTTTGCTACCCAAATTATTACTAGAAGGTAAGAGCCCCCAGGCAACTGGTGATATCTTGTTATGCTACATGCTATAGAAGTGGATAGATTGGTTATTATTCCTAAAGCGCCCAGAGTTATTTTTTCCCTATCACATCCATCCATGAAGATTTTCAGATATTTATGCTTTATAATTTTTAATGGATACATCCAACTTTGGAGCTTGGACTCTGGAATCAGATTGATAACTATCTGATCCTGTCTCTGCTGCTTACTAGCTGTGTGACTTTTGTCAAATTAAACTCTTTGTGCTTCAGGCTCCTAAAATGTAAAATAAAGATGAAAATAATGCTTGATTCCTGGGATATTGTGAGGATCACAAGAGTTAATAGTGGTAAAGTGTTTGGAATAGTGCCTGCCATTGTACAAAGCCCTGTATATATGTGTGTGTGCTAGCTAGCTATCGTTGTCTGCTGTTGTTCCCTTAAATATTTTTTTCAGGGAGGAAATATTGTTCTTCTCCTGGATAAAACTGTCTCTGTCAGGCCACAATAGACAATTCTCTTTGTTTCAAATCAATCTGGATTCATAAGTTTAAAATGTCCGGCCCCAAACATCAATTTCTCCTTACATATTAATTGAAAGGTTGGACTTCCCTTAGTTGATGAGCCACCAGCTCCCAGGGAAGCTGCTTTCTGTTTATTTCCTCCCCAGTGAGCTAGCTTCTATTTCTGACCTTGACCAGATGGTTTCAAGAGCTTGGTATTTCAAGTGGACTCACTTTTGTGGGGGCTTCTGTGGCCTTTCAGTATAGCAACCTTGATGCAGGCTATGCTTTGCCTTTGTCTTGTCACCCAGTAACCTACCATGCCACCCCCAGCCCCTAGTTTTCCAGATATTTCTCCAGCAGATTTTTCTCATAGGAGTTCTTCACCCTCCTAGATACTCCTCTAGACAGGACTTAACAGGGATCCAGGACTTAACTTAATATGGCCACCTTTCCTGTCTGGCTCATATAGAGACCATAGGGAGTAGATACTCATCCCTCGCTCTGACAATCTGGAAATGCTGACCCATTGCAACGCAGCAACTTTTAACCTTTATCTGCAGACTGCTTTAGCTTTCTCTCATGAGGGTCAAGGCAACATTCCTTAGTGTGATCCAGCCTTAGAGAGCAATCTAAAGCTCTCAGAGAAGCCAGTGCATGCTCCCTCCATAAGCTAAAGGTTACTGAAGTAAATCCTCTCATTTTGGGAGTATAGATTGGGGTATCACAGCAAAGCTATTTTCAAAGAAATCTCTTTATAAATCATTCCATCTCTATATCTCCTCTCTCAACCCTGTTATAGGCTGTATGTGCAGTTAGATATTTGTTATATGCTACATTAGTCAAAACAGATAAAAAGGATCTCATTTTAAATTATTATTATTGTTATTATTATTATTATCATCACCACCACCATATCAAGGAGCTGGGTATTCAGCTAAAGAAAAATGTCCTGCAATCTCTTTATTTTGAAGAATCACCTAGATAGAAGCAATTAGAAGTAAAAAAATAGCTGGGTCAAATCTCAGTCAGAAAATGGCAGAAGTCCCAAGTCTTAAACTGGCAGCTCAATTTAAGCCTATTTTCTCTGTTGCGTATTTTATTAAGCCACTGGGAAAAGATGCCAATATTCAGCCTTAGGGACTTACTTAAAAGCTTTTTAGATTGATAGCTACAAGATTCGAAATGAATAACATTCTGAGGTTTAATAGTGGCTTTGCTGAAAACAGGCAATTTGTACGAAGTACATTTAACTACAAGAATAATTAGGAACATGGATTTATATTAATAAGGGTATAGATTTAAGGTGGAGCTCCATGATGCCTTAGTAACTGGGGAATAACCAATAATCCTTTTGGGATTCTCAAAGTGATAATGATCTTTCCTTAGTCTTTTTTAAAAGCCATATCAACCACTCAAAAATAAAAAGACGCCCTTTAAAAGGAAATTAGCAAAAGTATTTAAATACTTGGTTTTGATGAGGTGTGGTAAAGTAGGTGCTTTAACATAATTCAGGTGGAAATTTAATCCTTACAACCTTTCTGAAGGATAACCTGACAAAATGCATTAACAGCCTTAAAAATTACATACTCTTAAATCCAGTAATTTTTTCTAGAATTCTATTCTAATCGAAAAACAACATGCAAGAATATTTTTTCAAAAGTATTTTTATATGTTAAGCAATCTTAATGTTCAATAATAAAGCTTTTACTAAATTATCATGTATACATATGGAATTTTATGGAATCCTTTAAAATTAGGATATGAGTTTGTATTTATTAATACAGAAAATGTTCAAAGAAAAGCAGATACAGAGAAATATATAGGATCAAATTCCATGTTTGTTTTACATTTTATATATTTATGTATAAGATATATAGGTCAGGAAGAACCACCATTACAAAATTTGTTTTAATGTTTATTTTTGAGAGAGAGAGAGAGAGAGAGAGAGAGAGAGAGTGAGAGTGCAAGGGGAGAGGCAGAGAGGGAGGGGGAGACACAGAATCCAAAACAGGCTCCAGGTTCTGAGCTGTCAACACAGAGCCTGACATGGGGCTTGAACTCCAGAACAGCAAGATCATGACCTAAGCCAAAGTCTGACGCTTAACCCACTGAACCACCTAAGTGCCCCAAGAACCACCATTTTAAAAGTGGTTATCACTGAGCAGTGGAGTTTTGAATGACTCATCCCTTTTTTCTACATGTATTTTCTAATTTTTCCATAATAAATATGAACATGTAAAAAGAAAACAGCCATTAGAAGAGGTTTTCTATAATCCAGAAGCAAGAAATCTAAAAAGAAGGAGAAAATATATCCACCCGATATTGAATACAGATGGGTATAAGAGAGAAATATAGCTTACTGCTAATGGAAAAACAAAACTAGAATCTTCTTTCCAATGAATATTGATCACCTGTTGATTGTATGGTTCTGTGTGTGCAACAGACAATTCCTAAAATACTTAAGGCAAGAGGGTTAGGTAAAAGGGCACAGCAGAGTATATATTTTGTGTGAAAGAGTACAATTAAGTTTCCTAGGCTGTGAATAAATATCTGTCCCCAATAATTCATCTACTACTCATAGATTTTTAATTCTATCATACGTTCTTTTAATTGAATTAGAGAAAGTTGGTCTTTTATTTTTGTATCTTTCCCTCCTACAATAGAAAATATTGGTTATGTGTAATTAACATGGGCACATGGTAGGTTCATTTCATTTAATTTCAGCCAAACCCTCCAGAATGACCCCTATGCCAAACTCTTTCATCTGCAATGCAAATATATTCTTCTGCAAGGCAAATGTTTCCAAGGAAACTTTATGGAAATGGAAAAGCTCCAAACATACCATCTTTTATCTAAAGGAGAAAATGACACAACGTTAGTAACTAATGTGATTGTCTCAGGCTCAGTGAAATGTGTTGGTCTTTGCAGTTCAAGATGGAGACCAGTAATAAAAAGGGATGCCCTAACTATGTTCTGCATGCCAAAAAGAGAAATGTGCTCACATTATCGCTTAGCTATAAACCATGAAAGGGAGAAAGTATTTGTAGGAATAAATGGAAAATCATTAGCAAGTCTCTGTTAAGAGGGCAAGGGAGAGAGCTAATGCATTAAGGCCAATTCTGGCTTCTCAGAATATGTTTATCAAATCTGTCACCCTCTTCCCTCTATCCTCTCACTCTCTTTGCTTTCTTTTTCCAGTTGATCTGAACCCTCAGCCAGTAAGAGAGAGCAGTTATTAATACCTAAATTCTGTGTGTAAAATACTTGAACTAACCCAGAATAACCAGCATAATATTAAAGCAGAAGAACAAAGTTGGAAAACTGACATTACTCTACTTCTTCCAGACTCACTATAAAGCTATAGTAGTGAAAACAATGCAGTATTGGCAAAAGAAGAGACAAGTAGGTCAATGGAAAAGAATAGAGAGCTCAGAAATAGATCCTCATAAACAATAGTCAACTGATCTTTGAGAAAGGAGCAAAGGTAACACAATGGAGCAAAGATAGTCTCTTCAACAAATGGTGCTGGAACAGTAGGACATCCACATGCAAAAAAAAAAAAATGAATCTAGACACAGACTTTACATCTTTCACGAAAATTAACTCAAAATGGATCACAGACTTAAATGTAAAACACAAACTATAAAATTCCTAGAAGATAACATTGGAGAAAAACTAGATGACTTTGGATATGGTGAGGCCTTTTTATATATTGTGCCAAAGACACCATCCACAGTGTCAAGAGAATGAGAATGTCCCAGGCCACAGACTGGGAAAAAATGTTGGAAGCAAGTATCTAATAAAGGGTAGTTATCCAAGCACACAAAGAACTCCTAAAATGCAACAATGAGAAAACAACTAGATTAAGAAATGGGTCAAAGACCTTAATAGACAACTTACCAAGGAAGGTATACAGAAGGCAAATAAGTATCTGAAAAGATGCTCCATATCATATATCATCAGGAAATGCAAATTAAACATGAGACACCAGTACATATCTATTAGACTGGTCAAAATCTGGAACACTGAAAACACCAAATGCTGGGGAGGATGTGGAGCAACAGGAACTCTCATACATTGCTGGTGGGAATACAAAATGGTACAGCCACTTTGGATGACAGTTTGGCATTTTCTTACACTACTTACTATACAATCCAGTAATCATGCTCCAAAGGGTTAGCCCAAAGGACAGGATAAGCCCAAATGGTTAAAAGCTTATGTCACACAAAAATCTGCACAAAGATGTTTATGGCTACTTTATTCATAATTGCTAAAACTTGGAAATAACCAAGATGTCCTTCAGTAGGTGAATAGATAAATAAACTGTAGCTGTATTCTGAGATTAAAGAATGGAGATCCTGATCCCTGAAATGTGCACTATAATGAAGTATTCAAGAAACAATTTGCGTAGTAAAAAAAAAAAAAAATATATATATATATATATATATATATATATATATATATATATATAAATTTGCTAAGGGACATAAAAGAAATTTAAATCAATTTAGTGACATATTTTGCTTCAAGATGGGAAGTGGCATTATTATAAAAATGTCAACCTTAGATTAATTTAACAGTTGATGGAATTCCAATAAAATTTCCCCAAAACAAAATGATTCCAATGTTCATCTAGAACAGAGGTCTGCCCCCACTAAAAAGGAGAATTATAGGCCAATATTCCTGATGAACATTCCGGATGCAAAAATTCTCAATAAGATACTAGCAAATCAAATTCAACAATATATTGAAAGAATTATTCACCATGATCAAGTGGGACTCATTCCTGAGTTGCAGGGCTGGTTCAATATTCACAAATCAATCCACACGATACAACACGTTAACAGAAGAAAGGACAAGAACTATATGATCCTGTCAATAGGTACAGAAAAAGCATTTGACAAAATATAGCATCCTTTCTTAATAAAAACCCTGAAGAAAGTTGGAACAGAAAGAACATAGCCTAACATCATAAAAGCCATATATGAAAATCCCACAGCTAATATCATCCTTAATGGAGAAAAACTGAGAGCTTTCCCCTTAGACCGGGAACATGACAGGGATATCCACCCTCACCGCTGTTGTTTAACATAGTGTTGCAACTCCTAGCCTCCGCTATAAGACAACAAAATGAAATAAAAAGTATCCAAAGTGGCAAAGAAGAAATAAAACTTTCACTTTTTTTAATATATGAAATTTGTCAAATTGGTTTCCATACAACACCCAGTGCTCATCCCAAAAGATGCCCTCTTCAATACTCATCACCTACTCTCCCCTCCCTCCCACCCCCCATCAACGCTCAGTTTGTAAAACTTTCACTTTTTGATGACATGGGAAAACCCAAAAGACTGCACCAAAAAGCTGCTAGAACCAATACATGAATTCAGCAAAGTTGCAGGATATAAAATCAATGTACAGAAATCAGTGCATTTCTATATACCAATAGTGAAGCAATACAAAGAGACATCAAGAAATGGATCCCATTTACAATTGCACCGAGATCCATACAATACCTAGGAATAAACTTAACCAAGAGGTAAAAGATCTGTATGCTGAAAACTGTAGAAAACTTATGAAGGAAATTGAAGAAGACACAAAGAAATGGATTCCATGCTCATGGATTGGAAGAACAGATACTGTTAAAATGTCAATATTCCCCAAAGGAATCTACACATTCAATGCAATCCTAATCAAAATTGCACTGGCATTCTTCTCAGAGCTAGAACAAACAATCCTAAAATTTTCATGGAACCACAAAAGACCCCAAATAGCCAAAGTAATGCTGAAAAAGAAAACTAAACTGGAGGCATCACAATCCTGGACTTTAGCCTCTACTACAAAGCTGTAATCATCAAGACAGTATGGTATTGGCACAAAAACAGACACATAGACCAATGGAATAGAATAGAGAACCCAGAATTGGACCCACAAATGTATGGCCAACTAATCTTCGACAAAGCGGGAAAGAGTATTCAATGGAAAAAAAAGAGTATTCAATGGAAAAAAAGAGTATTCAATTAGCAAATGGTGCTGGGGGAACTGGACACCAACATGCAGAAGAATGAAACTGGACCACTTTTCTTACACCATACACTAAAATAAACCCCAAATGGATGAAAGACCTAAATGTGAGACAGGAAAGCATCAAAACCCTAGAGGAAAATACAGGCAACAACCTCTTTGACCTCAGCTGCTTCAGTTTCTTGCTCGACATGTCTCTGAAGGCAAGGGAAATAAAAGCAAAAATGAACTATTGGGACCTCATCAAGATAAAAAGTTTCTGCACTGCAAAGGAAACAATCAACAAAACTAAATGCAACCAATGGAATGGGAGAAGATATTTGCAAATGACATATTGGATAAAGAGTTAGTATCCAAAATCTATAAAGAACTTACCAAACTCAATACCCGAAAGCAAATAATCCAGTGAAGAAAGGGGCAGAAGACATGAATAGACACTTTTCCAAAGAAGACATCCAAATGGCCGACAGACACATGAAAATATGCTCAATGTCACTCATCATCAGGGAAATGCAAATCAAAGCCACACTGAGATACCACCTCACACTGGTCAGAGTCGCTAAAATGAACAAATCAGGAAACTACAGATGCTGGCGAGGACATAGAAAAACGATAACCCTCTTGCAGTGCCGGTGGGAATGCAAACTGGTGCAGCCACTCTGGAAAACAGTGTGAAAGTTCCTCAAAAAATTAAAAATAGGATTACCCTATGGCCCCGTAATAGCACTACTAGGAATTTATCCAAAGGATATAGGAGTGCTGATCCACAGGGGCACATGTACTCCAATGTTTATAGCAGTGCTATCAACAACAGCCAAATTATGGAAAGAGTCCAAATGTCCATTGACTGATGAATGAATAAAGAAGATGTGTGTGTGTATATATATATATATATATATATATATATATATATGTATATGTATATGTATATGTATATATATATATACAATGGAATACTACTTGGCAATGAGAAAGAATGAAATCTTGCCATTTGCAATAACATGGCTGGAACTGGGAGGTATTATGCTAAGTGAAATAAGTCAGTCAGAGAAAGACAGATATCATGTTTTCACTCATGTGGAATTTGGGAAACTTAACAGAAGACTACAGTGGAAGGGAAGGGGAAAAATAGTTTCAAACAGAGAGGGAGGCAAACCATACGAGACTCTTAAATAAAGGGAACAAACTGAAGGTTGATGGGGGAGGGGCTGGGGGAGAGGGGAAGTTGGGTGATGGTCATTGAAGAGGGCACTTGTTGGGATGAGCACTGGGTATTGTATGTAAGCAATGAATCATGGGACTCTGCTGAAGCAAGAGCACACTGTATACACTGTATGTTAGCTAACTTGACAATAAATTATATGAAAACAAATAAACAAACAAACAAAAGAACAGGGTCTCTATGCTGGGGACCATGGGCCAAATTTAGCCTGATATTGTGTTTGTAAATAAAGTTTTATTGGAACACAGCCATATCCATTTGTTTACATATGGTCTAGAGTGCCTTTTATTCTACAATGGCAGAGTTGAGTAATGTGACAGAAATGATAAGGCCTGTAAATCCTAAAATATTCACCATGTACAGAAGATGATTGCCAGTCACTGATCTAGAAAGAAAAAAAGGCAAGAATAGATAAGAATGCATTGAAATGAACAATGAGAAAGTACGTGCCTTTCCACATTTTAATTCACAATAAACAGCCTTAATATCCAAAGTTCTTTGTTTCCAAAATACATATTTTCTCATATTTTTTCATGTCTTGAAATTAATGTGAATATCATGATAGATATCAAAGCAGACCTATCATGTACCAGACAGAGTAAGTGCACCACAGTTATTGCTGCCTATACTTGTATAAATTTAACATCTGTAGAAAATATCTCTCAACTTTACCTTATTGTGGCTACGCATGTAATTAACAGTTTACTCTGTTCAAAATTATAATAAACATGAGTTCACTACCTTACATCAAAAAGATAAACATTCTATAAATACATCCTACCAAAGAAACTGGACACATGCATAAGGATGAATCTGTAAGAATAGTAAGGCACGTGCGTAGGCTACAAAATGGCAAATGCAATCCAACTTTCATAAAATGAGATGTGTATGCTTGTTTCTGTGTAACCGGTTCTACCCAGTCATCTATCTATCCATCTATCAAGACTGGAAGGATATACAACAACATCTTACCAGTTGTTATCTCTAAGTTGGGAAGTTACTGAGATTTTACTTTGTAAGTTAAAAAATGGTGTGTGTGTGTGTACACACACACACACATATGTTTATATACATATGCATAATACACACATATTTATTATATATATTAATATATATTAAATATATTAATATATATTTAAGAATATATATTTAAAGAAATAAAATCCTCTATAAAAAAATAAGAGGCAAAAGGCAAATTAAATTTTTTGGTAATGGATATAGCAAATACCATTTCTATATATATACATATATATATATATATATACATATATATATATATATATATAAAATACCATGTCAGGTATTATAAATCAACATCAGAAGATGACTCTCCAATAGGCATATTCAAAACTCATGAAGAGGAAATTCACAAAAGGATAAACAAATTCAGTCTTCTAGTCATCAAAGTTGTGCATTAAAATGAGACTCTTATTTTCCCTATCAAAATAGAAAATTATTTTTTAAGGCTAAACAGTTCAGTGCAGGGTATTGGCAAACATTTGGGAAGAGCCTCCATTTGTTTTGACTCCTGTTTACACATGGAGGGATTGCAGCTAGACTAATACCTCTGGCCTCTCTCTTCTCAGCCGTCTCTCATCCTCCATTGCTTCTTATGGGAGATAGAGTGAGCTGAGAGCTCTGGAGAAGAAACTAAACATGCTTGTCAAAATTCTTTCTCAATTCCAATTCTTAGAAGGCCTGCCTGCCATAATCTGCCTGCCTATAATCTTCCATGTGATCTGTTTACTGGGCAGGTGGACCCCAGGGGGAAGCATGTGAAGTATACCTAGGCCAGGGATGGAACCCATAAGTTGGGCTGGCTTAGAGGTCACAAGCCAGTTTGACAGCAAATCTAAAGCATTGTCTTCAAATTCATTTTTTATCAGTAATTAAACTGATGTTTTCTTCTTCATTTTTTCGGAATCTTGCATGTCTCAAAAATTCCAGAAGCGAGGGTAAAGGGAAAGGAGAACTCACATACACTGCTAGGGGCAGTATAAAGCTAATCATCTTTCTGGTGGGCACTTTCACAACTTGTTAACAAAGGCTTTGCCTTTTGCTGGCACACGTCTCTAAGCATTCATGCTTAGAAAACAATCAGAGAAATAGACAAAATATGTACATATGAATGTTTAGCATAGTATTATTTATGATAGCAAAACTGGAAAAAACAAATGTCCAACTAGGTAGGATAATTAAGAAAAATATATTTGTGTATGATACAAAGATACTAAAAATCATACAGAAGAGTATTAGTGGCATGAGAAATTGCTATATATTGATAAATTTTTTAAATGTGCTACAGAATAGTATATGCAATATGATACCAACTTTGCAATGCACTTATAAATCTCATAAGCTTGAGTAAAAAAGTATTGGTAGAACACGTATGAAAATATTGACAGTAGTTATTTTGGGTGATAGGACTTATTGTTCCTTTTTTGCTTCTGATTTTCCAAGTTGTCTACATTATGTATTATTAAGATAAGTTTAAAAATGTTATTAAAATATAGACATTAGGGGCATCAGAGTGGCTCAGTCAGTTAAGCGTCGGACTTCAGCTTGGGTCATGATCTCGCGGTTTGTGAGTTTGAGCCCCGCGTCGGGCTCTGTGCTGACAGATCAGAGCCTGGAGCCTGCTTCAGATTCTGTGTCTCCCTCTCTCTCTGCTCCTCCTCTGCCGTGTTCTATCTCTGTCTCTCAAAAATAAGTAAACATTAAAAAAAATTTTTAAATAAAAAAAGTGAAATAAAATATAGACATTAGATGTAGCAATTAATAACCCAAATTTATAATTATATTATAAAAACCTTTATTTTCATAGAATACTAGTTAATAATTATGTTCATGTTTAAAAGAGTTTTTAAATGTAAGAAAGAAAAAATTCTAATTAAAACGAATGAATGTACCGTGGGCCAAAAAGAACTGCGTTCATGTCCTGCTTTTGTTATTTATATGAACTTGTATCTTCTAAAATTCCAGCGATTATAATACCTACCTTGCAGAACTATGCAGGATGAAAGATCATTTACAAAAACTAGTGAGCCTGAGACAAAATATGCTCTCAATGGATGGTAACTTTATTATAAGTAATATGTATTTATTTTCAAATGGTTAAGCGTGGTCATACACCAAATCCCTACTCCTCTAAAGCATTTATTCAATGTTTCGATTAAGTGGGGAGGGTTTTGAAACATGAATTAAGAAAAAAGAATTAACACTGAAAGAGCCAAATCTAGTGCTAGACAGCTTACGTATGTCATCTCATCTTATAAACCTATGGTTCCTTGATTAAGCATTAAGGAAATCTTTCCCTAAAGTAATATTTTCAAATATTTCTTTATTTAGTTCCCCCAAGTGTTTACACTCTGATGCAGTATATTATGGTAAGATTCTGGATGGATGAGGGGCATAGACTTAATTTTTTTTTTTTTTTAATAAGAGAAAGGCTACTGCGAAAAAGGACGTGGGAAATAAGAACTCTATGATGCCAGGATAGGGCACGAATAGAAAGAGAGGAGCTGGAAGCTGATGCCTTTGCAGCCATGAATAACCATGCACATTTGGAATGTTCCTGTGTTCTCAGAGAAATGTGCATTCCAGTTTGAAGACCAATCTAGGAGAATGGGATGGATGGCTTCGCCCAGCATTAAATCTTTCGAAGGAACAAAAAGGAAGAAAGAAAATTTGTATTATAGATATATAAAAGAGATAAGAATAGAGGCGTCTGAGTGGCTCAGTCAGTTGAGTGTCCAGCTCTTGATTTCAGCTCAGGTCATGATTCGCGGTTCATGGGATCAAGCCCTCCCAGTGGGCTCTGTGCTGACAGTGCGGAGCCTGCTTGGAATCCTCTCCTTCTCTCTCTGCCCCTCCCCTGCTCATGCTCTCTCTCTAAATAAATAAATTAATTAACATGAAAAAAAAGATAAGAACAATTCATATACTAATTAAGACAACATTTGATTAAGTTTACAAAGTGTATCATAAATGATCTCATTGGGTCCTTACAACAACACTATGAAGAAGTTTGGTTAGGATCATTTCTTTAAAAAGAGGATTCGAGAATTTAAGTGGCTTGTCTAAGGTCACATAAATGAAGTGGCAGAATCAGACATAAACCCAGTCTTCTGGGTGTACTAGATAATAATTATTACCTATGCTATATTAAATCTGGAACCATTTAAAATGACTACATTCTTTTTTCAAAGATTACTTTTGTTAAAACTTTCTTAAAATAGTATTCTCAAGTATTTCAGTAAAGGAGTGTGTGGAATACATGGATTTATTTTCTTACCATGTTTTCTTTGAATCATTGAGCTAAAAATTCTTTTGCTGTTTAGTTTTTAAATCAGTGTTTGTAGAGCATGACCCAGTACACATAATGACTTGCAATCAAGAATGACATCACAACAGTTTCAATGGCCATGAGTTTTTCTTTTCATATAAATATTCAGTATTTTAGTTTGGGATCTGAAGCATTAATGAAGAAATATGAAGTTTATGACACTTCACTGAATACTAGTACTTTCAGTTAATTAGGAATTAAAGCTTATATATTATTTTCAAAATATTATTAAGATATTTTTATTTTACGGATTTTTTCTCATTAAAAATAATGAGATTATTTGTCAATTGCTAATTAGGGATTTAAATTATTGTTTAAGAGGAGATAATCAGAAAATTGTGAGACTAAAGTGTGTTAAAAATCCAAGTATTCTGGGGCTCCTGGGTGGCTCAATTGATTAAGTGTCTGACTTAATGAAATCAGGTCCTGCTTTCATGGTTTGTGAGTGCGATCTCTGCATCAGGCTCTCTGCTGTCAGTGCAGAGCCCATTTTGGATCCTCTGTCTCCCTCTCTTTCTGCCCCCATGCTGCTCTCTCATGCACTCTCTCTCAAAAATAAATAAACATTAAAAAAAATCCAAGCATTTTGTCAAGCACAGTTTCATTTTATAAAATAGAAGTTTTGAGGAACGTTTTCTGGTATTTAATGTATCTTCTACCTGAGAGAAGCTCCAAGGTGCATCCTATATCCCATGAAAGACCCCTTTTGGGGTCAGGCATAACTGATTGTATCCCATCACAGCTAACTGACAAAGGGATTAAAGCTTGTTTCCACAAAAGCCAGTAGTAGGGTTATGGAAGGCAAAGTAGGGGATGTTTACCATACCACTGCATATGCATTCATGATGGTTAATTTTAGAAGTCAACTTGACTGGGCTTTGAGATGCACAAGTAGCTGGTTAAACATTATATCTGGGTGTGAGAAATTAGCATTTGAATCCATGGGATGAGTAAAGCAGATTGCCCTGCCCAATGTGGGTAGGCACCCTCCCATCCTTTGAAGGCCTGAATAGAAGAAAAAAGCAGAGGAAGGTTCAATTCTCTCTCTGCCTGTTGAGTTGGCACATTGATCTTTTCCTGCCCTTGGTGCTCCTGGTTCTCAGGCCTCAGACCAGAATCTATTCTTTTGGCTCTCTGACTCTCAGACCTTCAAACCCTACCTTTGGTTTTCCTCAGTTTCAAGGGCAGATGGCTGTTTGTAGAACTTCTTTGCCTCCATGTAATCATGCAAACACCTTATAATAAATCTTAATATTTTATTGGTTCTGTTTTTTTGGGGAGAATGCTGACTAATAAAACATTATAGGAAAGTATAATGTGTAAGAAATCAGAGCCCATTCCCAAAGATATGGTTGTCTAAATTAGAAACATTCATCCAATAATCTAAGAGTTAGATTTCTTTCACTTTAAGAATTATTTTCTTAAACTTGGGGTTTAAGTGGGAGACTATTCTTTGATGAGTACATTGAAAAAATGGATTTAAAAGAAAATGAAGACGTTTCAGAATTTAAAATGGAAAATAATTATAGAGGAAAATGAAATAGAAACATAAACAGAAGTACAAGGGTATTTCGAAAACTCTGGCCCAAGGACATGTGTCATTTACTGGTCTAAGAAATAAGAAAAAGGATAATCCAGTGGGTTTTTAAGTCATGCTCATTAAAAAAATCTGATAACAAATTCTGACATGATGTTTTTCCTAGTTTTTACTTCATTAGTATTAAAACACACTTTTAAATAAATAAGATGATAATGATAGTGAATGGTGGTAGTTCTTTTTTCTTAAAGTGCTTACTTGATAAAAAGAAAAAAAAAGTTGGCATTCTTATGTGGGCCTTCTACTACACTCTGACTTTATGTGCATTTTAATACCATGGTATTCCACAGTCTGAGAACCACATAGGATCTGAAGATGGAAAAGAATATGAAAGCAAGGTCCTTTTGGTTTCTTACCTTGCCCTAAAAGTTTCCACCTGGCCTCCTCATATGATCCCATCTCTCCCACTCTCCCATTAGATCACTGTGCTCCAGCCACATTGACCTCCTTTATTTTTCTTCAAGAACCCAACATTCCTGCCTTGTGGTCTTTGCACTTGCTATACTTTGTTTATAATGTTTTCCTCATAGGTCTTCAAATGACTGACTTTGATGAAGGAAATTGAAGAAGACTCAAAGAAATAAAAAGGTACCCTGTGTTCAGGGGTTGGAAGAATTAATATTGTTGAAATATCAGTACTACCAAAAGCCATGGATTCAGTGCAATTCCTAACAAGATTCCAATGGCATGTTTTACAGAAGTAGAAAAAGCACTCCTAGAGTTTAAATGGAACCACAAAAGACTCAGAATAGCCGAAGAAATCTTGAGAAAGAAAAATGAAACAGGAGCACGCATTATACGTCCTAATTTCTACACTATAAACCTGTAGTCATCAAAACAGTATAGTACGGGCATAAAAACAGACACATAGACTGATGGAACAGAATCAAGAGCCCAGAAATAAACCCAAGCATATACAGTCAACTAATATTTGACAAGGAAACCAAGAATACTCAATGGAGAAAAGACAGTCCCTTGAAAAAATGGTGCTGGAATAATTGGATATTCACATGTAAAAGAATGAAGCTGGACCCATATCTTACACAATTCACAAAAATTAGAGTAAAGACTTAAATGTAAGACCTAAAACTATGAAAATCCTAGAAGGACACATAGGAATAAGGCTCCTTGACATGGAATTGGCAATGATTTTTTGGATATGATATCTAAAGCACAAGCAATAAAATAATAAGTGGGATCACATCAAACTAAAAAGCTTTTGCACAATGAAAGATATCATCAACAAAGTGAAAAGACAATCTGTGGAACAGAAAAAATATTTGCAAACCATGTATCTGGTCAGTGGTTAATATCCAAAATATATTAAAAACTTATAAACTCAATAGCAAAAAAATGAGCTAATTTAAAAATGGGCAAAAGACCTGAATAAAGAATAAAGGACGTTTTTTTCAGAAAAAAACATATGAAAGACCAACATGTACATGAAAAGATGCTCAACATCACTAGTCATTAGGGAAATAAAAAAAGCAAAATGAGATATCACCTTAGATAGCACATGCTGGTGTGATTGTGGAGAAAAGTGGACCTTTGTGCACTGCTGGTTAGATTGTAAATTGGTACAGTTACTATTGAAAACAGTGTGGAGGATCCTCAAAAAATTAAAAATAGAACGACCATATGATCCAGCAATTCCACTTCTGGGAATATAGCCAAAGGAAATGAAAAAACTAACCTGAGAAATATCTGCACCCCCATGCTCATAGCAGCATTACTTACAATAGCCAAGACATAGAAATAACCAAAGTGCTGATGGATGAACGGATAAAAACATTGTGGTACATATATATTCCATTGCAATGGAATATTATTCAGCTATAAGACAACATGGATGGAACTTGAAGTCATTTTGCTAAGTGAAATAAGTCAGAGAAAGACAAGATCTCACTTATATATGGAATCTAAAAACAACCCCAAGTCCACCACTAAACTCAAAGAGATCAGACTTGTGGATCCCAGAGGTAGAGGGTGGTGGGGGGAGGGGAAATTGGAGGAATGTGGTCAAAAGGTACAAATTCCTGGGGTGTCTGGGTGACTCTGTTGGTTGAGCAACTGACTCTTGATTTCTGTTTGGGTCATGATCCCAGGGTCATGGGACTGAGCCCTGTGTCAGGCTCCACGCTTAGCGTGGAGCCTGCTTAAGACTCTCTCTCTCTCTCTCTCTCTCTCTCTCTGTATTCCCCTCTTCCCCTCTCCCTGTCACATTCTCTCTCTTTCAAATTAAAAAAAGTACAAATTCCAGTTATAAGATAATTAAGCACTAGGAATGTAATGTACAACATGATGACTATAGCTAATACTGTTGTATGATATATAGGAACATTATTAAGAGAGTTAATCCTAAGTGTTCTCATTGCAAAGAGAATTTTTTTTCTTTACTTTTTCTTTCTTTCTCCTTTTTAAAATTGTATTTATATGAGAAGATGGATGTTAGCTGAACCTATTGAGGTAATCATTTCACACACACACACACACACTATATATATATATATATATATATATATATATATATATATATATAATCAAACCACCATGTTGTACTTTTAAAATGTATACAGTGATATATGTACATTATTTCTCAATAAAACTGAAAAAAAACCCAAAAAGATGAAAGAATAAGAGAACATGTGGATTATTCCAAAAGACAGATAAGAATGGAACTCATTGTACAACAATCGGCACATTAGAAGTACAAGAAGATGAACTCTGATATAAGAGGATGTGAGAAAGCCCTCTGAAGAGGAATCAAGATGCAGAAAATTCAAGATTTAGAGAGATAATTGGGGGCCCAGTTGGAGGAGTGTCTAAAGAGAGAAAAGAAATAAGGTAACTGATGAGAAGAAGGAAGGAAATAAAGGGAGGAAAAACCCTACTGGCCTGTAATTAGTCAAGGGGGGGTACCGTTGCTGGGATACCTGTTCAGGTATTGCTGGGAATTACAGTCCCTGGCAGCTGAGTTCTGAAGAGAAGGAGTGGCTCTTAAGCAGCTGATGTTCCTTGTGCCTCTGGCCATTAAAAATACAATTTAAAAATGAGGGAATTCAGCAGAGCTGTGATTCTGAAGCTGTTGCCTTGTTTTTGGTAAAGAAGTTTCCCATTCTTCTCTTTTGCTCCTGGCTGAGTTTGAAGCTGTCGTATTAGAGATAGGGGCTCAATATTAACAATTAACAGCATTTTAGTTTCTCCCAAATTTTTTACAGAATGTCTATGGTACTAAATCATAAACCACTGCAGTTCTCCTCTGCAGTGCTTTCTGGGAATCATTGTACAGATGCTTTCCAGGAACTTTCAAATTCCCAGACCTTCATTTCCTGTGATTCCTGTTATATTGTGTAAAAAGCTTAAGATCATAGTATCTGACAGCATTATGATCGGATATACAACGATCTGTGAATGCACATTTCAGACCTACAGATATTTTATGGTCAGGGTATTATTGTATAACAATGGATACCTGGTGTTTGCATTTAAATGTACCTGACTTGTCTAACCATAATGCTGCAAAAGGATCCAAAAGCTAGCCTAAAAAACAGCCCTCTTTCTGGTACCTATTTAACCTATTATTTTTTTGGCTCTTTGATTCTTACATATATATTTCAACTGCAATAGTCTGGTAGGGTTTCATGTTTTGTAACCTCTTCAGTTTCCACACATTAGTTTAATGTCTTGGTCTTTTTCTCAGCTTTCCACTCAAGTTTTCCTCTACTTCAAACTCCTATGGATTTCTATAAAAGAAATTTCCTGTAACATCCCTGACTGTGCTGGCCCTAGATCTAGACCTTGTAGAAAAAGGATCAGATAGCTGGTATAAATGTTCTTAGTTGGGACTATCTCTTCATCTTTCAAGAACCAAGCACTGAATGTGCCCAACAGATGTGTTATGCTGATTGTATTTAGGATGTATTTAAATGTTTCATCCATGAGCTTGGGTAGAAAGCAGGGAAAGAGATTTTTTTTTTCCTTTGGAAAATCAAGATTTTTATTTACCGGAAGAAGAAAGCATAGATACTGGGCAACAATAGATAATTACCATAATAATATACATAGAAGTTTTAGTAATTTAGTGTGTCAACAGCCCAAAGTTTTATATTTCCAACCTGTAATTAAGTTTTTGAATCTTGAACTAAATTTCAGATCATGGAGTCTGAGAAACCCTAGATCCTTTATACAATCTTCTCTTGGTTATTTTAATAATGTATCTAAGAAAGGCGTTATAGTTGGCTGACTTACATTTAAAAAATAAAAAAATCATGTCACATTCCTTAAGATAATATTAACTTATTCCTAAATTATAGCATCTAGGAGAGTCTCTGCTGTAGCTCATTATTAGATACATAAACACATCAGTTTCCATACTTGCTTAGTTATAATCCCATAAAATGTAAGACACCATCAAAAGTGTCAAACCAAGAAGTTTAACATACATTTAAACTATAACACACACATATAAAGCAATCTAAAGTTCAACCTGTAAAGCAATCTTTTGATGTGGGGTGTGGGGCTCATCATAACATGTGATTTAGGCATCAGACTATAACAGGCTATACTTTCTGCAAAGGAACACTTTAGTAACAGTGGGGTATTATTGTGCAGATATTTGTATCTCTGATAAGATCCTCAGATCTGCTTGGTAACAATTGAAGAAATTGCCAATCACACTCAGTCTTGACAATCCCCTTTGCCGAAGCAGAAAAAAAAAAAAAACTAATGGTCTTATTATCCCTCCCCGACTAAATACTCAGGGTAGACTAGGCGTTTACGGGATAACAAAGTCCATGATCTCAGCTACTCCTGGTTTCTCTCCCTGGATGTTTGCAAAGGCTGAAGGGGCTGCTCTCAAAGCTGAAGATCCTGGGGATAAATATATTTCAGATACCTATTTTAGGGAGGAAAAACTTTTCTCTACTCTTCAAGATTCTTTTGGCTGGTCTAAGAATTAAATTGGCATGAGACTGATTAACAAAAGAAAATAAAATTTATGTATGTGCAGGTGCTCTAAAAGAATCTGAGGTCCACAGGCAGTCAGGCAATTGAAGCTTATATGCCATCCAGAACTAAGAAGAAGGAGGTAGGGGTCTGGGACTTCAAAGGGAAGGAAGACAATTCACATGGAGATGAAAAAAAGGAAATATTTGGTAAGCAAATGTTTGCTGGGCCATAAGGAAACAACAGGGCATAGGGAGAAATTTTCAAAAACAGACCTTGCTAAGTTCCTCCTTGTCTACCATGACTAGTGCATATTACAACTAGTGCATATTAGTGTAGTTATTTTTGGTGATAGCTCCCTTTCCAGAGCAGATCCTCTATCTAAGTTCTTTTAGGCAGTTGAGGGAGAAGGTCAAAAGTCCTTCCTGAGCCTTCTGTTTCTTAAAAATAATCAGCCTAAAATTATCCACATACCAAAAAGATGCATTTTGGAAAAGAAAAATTTGGAAAATTTTGTTCCCTTACACCTGCTAAGTTAGTAAAGTAGGGTTTCTTTGTGGCCTGTTTTCTTAGAACCCACATGTGGACATCAGTCTGTATCTCTGAGGCTTATACCAGTTACTTTTGTTGTTATTTACGGTTTTGGTCATACAGTTGTTTGAGTAGCAACAGCCTTGGTTTCTGGTACAGAAATCTTTCCACTTTTGTCAGAGCTTTCAGAGGGAGAGAGAGAGAGAGAGAGAGAGATGGAGAGAGAGAGCGAGAGAGAAGCACTCATGGTTGGTAGTGTATGCAAGGTTGGGGGTAGGTATAATTAGGGAGCTTGAAAAGTTTATGAGTTGCCAAAGTGATAAAATGAAAAAGTACTGGCTAAAATAGCTTAGACAGGTTGGAGAAAGAGAGCAAGCAATTTTTGCATCCTGGAACCCTTTCTCTGCCTGGCTTGTGGGAGGATAGCTGCAATGCTCAGCACAAAGTAGATGTTGCATGAATAGATTTTGCACGAATAGATTTTGAATGAATGAAATATAAAAACATGAGTGTAGGATAGTTTCAGTTTTCACTAATAACATCTGGGTAAAAATGATGGAGTGCGGATGGATCACATAATTTCCCTCTCTGTTACCTAACTAAATGAGAAGAAAAGTAGTCAAACAAAAACAAGCAAAAACAACAACAACAAAATAATCGTAAGAAATCTAACAGGGGAAAGGGGGCAATGCTATATGACAACATTTTAAACTTTATGTAGCCATGGAAAGAAAGAAGCCCCAACCTTGTTTTGTTGGCTCCTGATACGGGCTTAACTCCACAACATCAGTTCTAGAGAAAGAAAATGAGTCAATCAAATTCTGGTCTTTTATTTTCCTTTTTTTTGTGTGTGTACATAGAATAGATGGAATAGAAGCAGCTTTGAGGAGAGGGTAAATGGGCAAAGTTTACTACCAGCATGGACTGACTCTGACAGGTGCTCTGTGTTAAATGGTGGTAACAATGAAAGGCCTGAAGATACACCCACCGCATAGAATACACCCCTTCCAGTCAAGTAAATAATAAGAGAGAATTAACAAAATGTCATAAGAGAAAACATAGCTAAGTTCCTCTTACAGAAACTGCACTACACCTAGGTTGGTATCTTCCCAAACCCATTCCCCATTTTAGGGAATTTCTCAATAGGATATCAGAGGAAATAAAACAGATGTTCAGAGTAGGCAATATTAACATTGGACATATATGAAAAAATTGCATGGCAACTATGCAAACAACCTATAAAAGTGTGAAAGAATGAAACATAATGTGAAAAAGAAAAATGGGAAATGGACAGTGTAAAAAATATTACTCAAGGGTCAGAAGGCAAATGCTTGTGGTCATTTCTTGCTATATAAGGATTAATACAAGTACAAATTTGGTAAAATGAGAGTTCTGATAAGTCAATAGGATAAGACAACATAGGAAATTGCAGAGAGGAGAAAAAAATATGCCACCAAAATAACATCATCATGTAATGAATAAATGGGAAACACTAAGGACAGAATATACATGACTCATATTCAAATCACTGATGTGGAGGAAAGGGTTGAAATGATCATACTGAATGAAGAGAAAAAAGATGATGAGTATAAAGCAATTTTAGAGATAATTATAGATTAAAAAAGATGATAAAGCATAATTATACTTGGCATTTTTGAAGTAGAAATTCCAAGAGGCAGGAAAGATCTTAAAAGTTAATAGAAAAAAAATCTGAAATAAATTAAATAATTTAATGTGAATATTGATAAATGAGGGAAATCAATCTAGAATGAATGACACTGTTTTAAAAGATCTCTCAAAGATTGTTGAAGCTAGACACCTTCAGGAGTATCTGGCAGTGTTTCCCTCCTTCTACAGAATATAGGTGTACTCATTGTCTATTGTTTTCAACTTTGGGCTTTTGGCCGACATGCTTATAGACAAAGGAAAAGTTCTTCTCTTTAATCTGTTCCTATGCATATGCTCCAAAGATGTTGGCTATTAGGTTCTTCCCAATGAGTAGGTCCATGTGGCCTGGATATGTTATTATGCACTTTAAAACATTGCCTGGGGTGCCTGGGTGGCTCAGTTGGTTAAGCGTCTGACTCTTGGTTTCAGCTCAGGTCATGATCTCATAGTTCCTAAGTTCAAGCCCCACTTCGAGCTCTGTGCTGACAGTGCAGAGCCTGCTTGGGATTCTCTGTCTCCCTCTCTCTCTGCCTCTCTCTCTCTCAAAAATAAAAGAATAAACATTAAAAAATTGCCTGTATTATTTATAATTAGCCCAAACAAAATTGTTACAAAATTAAATAATTATTTCTTTAAAAAATTCTACAGAATAGGGGTGCCTGGATGGCTCAGTCGGTTGAGTGTCCAACTCTTGATTGCAGCTCGGGTCATGATCTCACCGTTCATGAGATTTAGCCCTGCATTGGCTCCTCAGGCTGACAGTGTGGAGCCAGCTTGGGATTCTCTCTTTGCGCCTATCTGCCCCTCCCCCACTCACTTTCACTCTCTCTCTCAAAATACATCAATAAACTTTATAAAAAAAATTCTACAGAATATATAAACAATTTCCCCCAAATTGTTTATATACATATATAACAGTAGCAGTGTTTTACCATATCCTTCAAGGAATCCTAAAGAGACAAAAGAACTGAGTTCTAGCTTCTACATCTGCCAGTCATTTGGTATTACTTTAGGCAAGTTACCCATTGCTCCTCATTTTCGTAACATATCCAATGTGCAGGCATTACTCCCCTCATTTTAACGTTTTTATTATTTTTGAGAGACAGAGACAGAGCATGAGTGGGGAGGGGCAGAGAGAGAGAGGGAGACACAGAGTCCCAAGCAGGCTCCAGGCTCTGAGCTGTCAGCACAGAGCTGGTATAAAATCACTGACAGTGAGGTCATGACCTGAGCCGAAGTGGGACACTGAACCGACTGAGCCACCCAGGCGCCCCTTACTCCCCTCATTTTAGAGAAGAAACAGGTTTCAAGTTGAGTGACTTGTCCAAATGCACAGTAAACTTTTAGATTCAAGGCATTATGACTTTCCCATCAAACTATATATGGAGATAAAGTAAGCTAATAGATAGGAAAGTGTTTCTCAAAGGAAACTGCCTTTGCCCTACCCGTTTTGTGGTGGCATCATAGACTGTAAGACTTAGGGAGTAACTTCACATTTTTTTCCTCTGGTTTATTATTATTTTAACATTGAAGTAAAGCTAAGTGCAAGTTTGTATTTCAATGTAAAAAGGTATGTTTTCCCATCTGTTTCATAGTGTTTTATGTCCTAATAGAATTTGGCGGGCTGAACATTAATGAGAAATACAGGTGAAAGTTGACTCCTTCTAATTTAAAAGTGGTAAAATTTTGTGTCTGCCTACTCATTTCTATTGACTCCACTTACTCCTTATACCTCAGTTTTTAACCATGTAGTGGAGGACACCCTATTATTTGTCTTCCTCCTCTTTTACATTTATATGGATATTCTTCATTTATAATGATGACTGATCACAGAGAGCAGCAAAAATTCATTCCCAGGCATGAGGGGGATGACGGCTTCTGTTTCTTCTTCTCCTGGCGCCCCTTAGTAGCCGGCTCACCCAACAGGAAGAGGGGCTAATGGAATTTACTAATACATCAATACCTGGAATGGAAAAAAAAAGAAACCACCAGGAAGAAGGCTTCCAGAAGAAACATTATGATAGGACCCTTATTAAATAAATGTAAGTTCAAACATATCTCATCTTTGAAAATCAAATTAAGTCACAGCTTTGATGCACTTGCAGTTTCTGAGCCAGTTCTTGTCTAGCTTTCCTGAAGCTATCCAGACGCCGGTTTAGGACCTTTCAGTGTTGCAAAACCCAAACCAAACCAAAACAACATCAACAACAATTAACCTCTGTGTTTTCTGAATACCATTTTAACAATTTTGTTCCTTGAATCATTCATTCAACAAATAGCTATTTCGTTCCTACTATGTGTTAGGTTCTAAAATGTTGTTAATATATTCCACAAGGCACTCTGCTAGTCGCTAATGGGTGTTCAAATCCTCATAAGATTGATTTGTCTGGACCCCCCTGGCTCACTTAATAACAGGGCCAGGCTGGCTGGACCTTTGGCCTGGCCTCAGGGGTAACTGCATGCAGGGACTTGATTGCCATCTTCTTTGTCTCTTCCTTTTCTTTGTCCTCACTCTTGCACTCTTTCCTCCATTTCCATCTCAATATCTTTTCTCTATTTCACTCTGCATATTAATTTTGTTCCCCCAAGCTACCTATTCCTACAAGCATACAATGACAGCCAGAAGGATCTCTGGGCTAGAATCCTTACAGATTTATTTCTGGAGTAGAAAGCAAACTTTTCCCAACCAGCTTCAGTTAATTGCAAGGATTCTACTTGGGCTGAGGATGTGCCTAACTTTGGACCAGGTGGCTGGATACAGTATTACCTTTTTCATGGTATCTGCCCATCCCTGGGGTCAGGGAGGTAGGATCTGTTACTAGAATATGAGGTGGGGAGAGGAGGAAAAGGGTACAATGCTATGTAAAAATAACCATTGCAAAGACAGCATTTCACTAGTGTGCCAAGACATGCCATGAGGGAAAAAAAAATCTAAAATGAATACATATCTGTTTAAAAGCAGATGCAATTTCAGTTAAAAGTATAAAGAATATGGGCAATTTAAAAATGAAGAGATAAAATAGCCCAAACAAATTTTCAAATGTTTAACCAGCTTTCATTGGTCCCCAAGACTCAGCTAATACCTTAAGTATTTACGTGACCCCCAAGACTGGTTAGGATCTCCCTATTATACATATTTGCAGTACTGGCATTTCTCTTTTCTCACAGTTAACATAAGGACAATTAGTTAATTATTTGTTTAAAGTCTTTCTCTGGTGGCATTGTAGCCTCCATGAGACCTGAGACAAATCCAGAGTCTCACATAATGCCTGACACATACATAGTAAGCACTCAGTAGATGTTAATTTAATCTACTGAAATGAGATGAATACAACAGTTCGATAGGGGACGATAGTCTTTTACTTTTGTTTCTTTGTATATGTCAGAATTTTAAAAATAATGAGTTCTATTCCAGTTTTTTCTTTTAAATATTTTGGAATATGCATAACCCTACATCCTTACATCCTTCGGACAAACCTTTATAAAATGTGCAAATGTGTTAAATGAGTAGGGGAGTCTGTTCAATGGAACTTTAGGAAACAGAGACCAAACAATGAAAATTAAATTAATTTTCATTTTGAGAATTGTTAATCTGTAACTATACTCCCTTGCAAACAGGTAACAGGAGTACTTGATGTAAAAGCCACTGCTAGATAATGATATAAATCTATTTTCTCTGTGATAAAGTGATGTGAATCTTACTGTCCTTTATAGTAAAAGAACATGCAATTGTTCTATATAAGTTGAATCAGGTTCACTTCAGAAAAATTTAAAAAGTGTAGAATTCCATGTTAGAATGTTTTCACTGCCAATTTTTGAAATTTTTTAAAAACATTTATTCACCTTAGAGAGAGAGAGAGAGAGAGAGAAAGATAGCACATGAATGGGGGAGCAGCAGAGCAGAAACCAAAACAGGCTCCAGGCTCTGTGCTGTCAGCACAGAGCCCATCGCCGGGGTTGAACCCACGAACTGTGAGGATGACCTGAGCTGAAGTCAGACACTTAACCCACTGAGCCACCAGGTGCCCCTTCACTGCCAATTTTTAACCTCTTTTGCTGAAAATGGGACTTAAGTAAAGCCTTCACCAATCTCCTATTCTAAAGCTAAAGAAAACATATTTTCCTTGTACGTGCTTATGGCTTCATCGGTAATCCAGGAATAAAGATATTTCCCGCCCATTAATTCATTTAAATTGTCAGAACAACCCTTTGAAGTTGGAATTATTATTTTAATAGCGCATCACTTTTATGGATGATAACCTGGGGCTTGAAGGAGGAAGTCACTGGGGGGGGGGGGGGGATTCAACACCACGGACAGTGCTTAAAAACAGTGGTATTTACTGAATGAATAACTTCTCAATATCATACTGATGGTAAATCAAGGGTAGAAATGGGAAAATATATAATGATCACTGATTATGTGTTATTATCATACTAAGCCTGTTACATGTGATAAATCATTTAATCCTCACTATAATCTCATGAGGTGGACACCATTATGCTGATTGACAAATAAGGAAGTAGAGGCTTAGAATGGTCAAGTAAGTTGTTTCTGTTCTCACAGCACTGGATGGGCAGCAGTGGCAAGGCCAGGAGCCTCACACATCCCAGATCACTGCTCCCTGTATCTTCTCCTCAACCTCATGGGAACGTATACTGAGGGCTCCATCAAGCTGACCATCCTTGACTTTTGTCCTGTGCAGCTGCCTGGAGCTGCTGCAGCCCAAACCATGCATAAAACTGCACTAGGCTCCCAAAGATGTAGGCCTTTCCAGCTCCCAGTTCCAGAAGCATCCACATTGGCACCTCTCTTCTCTGTGTGCCTGTCTATCAGCCTTGGATTGACTGTTACTGGAGGTTTGCTTTCCATGGCCTTCAGTAGCAGACATCATGTGCTATGTGTCTCACATGTACAGTGTTTCCCTCTGTGATCTCACTCCCTCTGCATATCCACTTCCAACCTCAGCTTGCCTCCCTCCCATCCTAGTTGGTTATTAGTCTTTAACAGGTTGTTTCTGCTTTCCTGGAGACTGAACTGTGCAACCCAGTGAACTTCTCCAGCATCCATCATTTTCTTCATCCACACTTCCAAGATTGTCCTTCCTTGAGTATTCTCTCTCAGATTTAATATCCTTTAGAGTTCTCCTTCTACCACTCTAATTACTCTCGTGAGCATAATCATTCTTCATGCTAAGATTTCCCTGTTTAAATTACTGTGTGGCTTTTGTCTTTTGACTGAACCCTTCTTAGACAAAAGGCTGGTCTAAAAGGACAGTAAAAACTTAAAGAAAGGAAATGGGAACTCTTCCCACCCCACGCATTAACCTAGAATTCAAGCATTCACACCTGACTTGTTAATTCTTGGTCTTTAATAGGTCTGGATCTTCCAATCAACTAAGGTAGAAGCCCATTGATTATTGCAATTTATTTACTCCTTACAAGCTAATATACATGAAAATTTTGGGGAAATACACAAACAAGTCTTGTTTATCTTACTACATACAGATTATGGTTACTTTTATAAACTTCAGGGCTATTTTGTGTTTATATCTAAGACTCAGACATAATAAACAGATATGATTCTCAAATGTAGTAAATTCCTTTCTGTATAAATAGTGAGACAAGGGTCTGCAATGGCCTCTGAGTTGATAATTTCATTTTATTTCTGTTTTAAAAGAATTAATGACATTTTTCTTTAGCTCTGGTTGCTTAAATGCAACTGTGGCCATGTTTAAGGGATCTCTAACAGGTTATCCGGGCTTTATTGGTTTATGTGGTCCCAACAATAAACTCAAAAGTTTATGACAAATAGAGGCTCTGATAAGCTGTGTTTAAATACTTTAGATTAGGTGCAGTTAGGGGCGCCTGGGTGGCGCAGTCGGTTAAGCATCCGACTTCAACCAGGTCACGATCTCGCGGTCCGTGAGTTCGAGCCCCGCGTCGGGCGCTGGGCTGATGGCTGAGCCTGGAGCCTGTTTCCGATTCTGTGTCTCCCTCTCTCTCTCTGCCCCTCCCGCGTTCATGCTCTGTCTCTCTCTGTCCCAAAAAAATAAATAAACGTTAAAAAAAAAAAAGATTAGGTGCAGTTATACTGAAAGTGAAATTTGTTTGAAATCCTTAAAAAAGGTTCCTCTTAATTTTCAAATGGTGTCTGTTACAGTTAACATTGTTAACACGCATGCACTGAATTACTTGTTATCCAAGCATATATGTATTATTTTTTAAATACTATTTTTTATACTTTCTATTTCCTCTTTATTTACTTGTTTATCTACTATCACCTTGTTATGCAAAGGCTTGGGGTGGACGAAAGTACAAGACGTTGAAATTGAAATCAAGAGATGGCAAAAGGTAAGCGTTGCAAGCAGGTGGAGCAGGCAGGTGACAAAACAAGGGGAGCCTGAGGCAGTTCTCCCTAAGGGACGGCTACTCCTATTTCAGCAGGTCACTGGAGCGCTCACCCAGGGTTGCCAAATCTGATTTCTCAAAGGATGAAGAAATGCAGGGTTCTTGATTTATAAATATCAGAAACTCAGTGGGAAAAAAAAATAACAGGGTTGAATCTCTGACGCTAGAAGTTAGGTGGTAGTTTTCCTTGAAGGAGTGAGATGGCCAGGAGGGGTAAGGTAAGGAGTAAGGTAAGAAACTGGATTTAATTCTGAATGAGGAGGAAGCCATTGGAGTGTTTGAGTCACCTGGAACAACAATCTTTAATTGATTACACAGCCTTCAATGACTAGGTTCTTAAATGGATAGTTGGCAGTAAGACATTACCTGCTACAGTATTATCTGACATATTTTACTGCTCATTCAGATACTTGTATGAAGAAAAGAATATAGACAGAGAAGTAGGCTGAAAGCCAGGAGATCATGTAGGAGGCTATTTACAATAGTTCAAGTGAACTTGAATGATGGTGGCTTAGTCCAGGAGGCAGTGGCAGAAGTCTTGGTAGAAGTGATGTGATTTACTCTTGAGCCTGCCCTATACAACACTTACATTGAGTCTACCAGCTCTCTTTCTTCAGTCAGGTGTCTTCAAGGTGGCCTGACTGCCACCCCCATTTTACAGACAGAGGTAAACATGGTAATAAGTTTGATGAGGCTGGGACTTGAACACTGGTGAGATTGTAAACCCTATGCATAAGTCACTTGAGTGAATCACTGTGTCCATTTTAAAAGGAGCAGTTAAATCTTGGCAAGAAAATGACTATCTTGTTTCATTGTCCAATTGGGAACACTGCTTTAAGTGTTAATACACCCAGAGCATGACCTTGCTGCTCTTCCAGCGGCTGGATCTGTCCGTGTAGCCTGGCCAGAGAAACACTTGACTCTCACGTGGTCCAGCTCCTTAAAGCAGAGACTGCGACAAAGGAAACAACATTAATCTTTATTGGAGCATGGTTCCCAAATAGGCAACTGACAAAAGCACTTAACAATGCCCTGAAAGGACTACTGATAATCCCAGGAACTAATAGGTTGTGTTCCAAAGTTTCAAAGCAATTCAGGAAAGAAAATAACACTGAAAAGTTATAATTGGGCTCTTTGAGAGATGTGTTTTGATCAGAGAATCTTTTGATCCCTTCTTCTTGCAATTCCTTGTGTCCCTCATATTTATATAGCAAATTAGAACGTGGTGCTTTACAGTTTACTTGTTATCATGTGGATTTTCTCTCTTGAGCCCTGAAAAATGATGTGAAATACACAAGAAACCATTTTATTCCTCAGAGAGAAGAGGAAACTGAGCTGAAGAGAAATTCCATATTTGGGCCAAAGACACCCAGTGATAACAGTGCCTATGTCTTTGCATTTCTACCCTGAACTCTCTCCATGACATCACACTGCCTCCCAAACACCATCACCTTGGCATCAGCCTGGTTTTTCTTGCTTCCCAGAGTGGGAAACCCACTCAAATCATCCTTCAGAAAAGGATTTATTATTATTATAGAGGAATATATATATATATATATATATATATATATATATACATATATATATATATATATATGCTCTCTAACCTCAAAAAATCTGAAGAAAGCTCTATGGATTAACGAAGTGTTTCCCCTTTTGATTTGCTTGTTATTTGTACTCAGACTGCGATCTGCTCGTGTGCTACACATGTTATGAGCTACATTCTGTGTAGCTTTCTGTCCCATTCATTTTTCACTCAGCCACTTTTTTTCTTTTTCATTTCATGCAATAACATTCAGTACCACATACTCAAAATCATCTTGCCATCATGCTGTGAAAGCTTACCCTTTTTAAACAGAAATGGAGACATTACTATATTACTATTTAGAAACTCTGAAAAAGGTTGGGTAGCATACATATAAATCATCTAGGCATTCATTGGGAATTAATTGCTTTCAAGAATGCTTGATAAACAGCTGATGAAAAATTAAAAGGTATCTTAGCAGTGGCTCATTATCTGAAGATGGGGATCTTAATTGTGTGAATGCATCTGTTACCAAAGCAGTGTACTTCTTTGTAAAACCCAACCACAAGGGAATCAGAAGCTTCAACTTCCTTTTAAAACAGGAATTCTTACAAATAAATTCTGAAAGGCATCATAAAATGATCTTGCTTTTCCCACCGAAAAACCGGATACATCATAAAGGAAGAAAAAAACCTTACCAATATCTTCTCCTGAGAGCAGAGACGAGACTAGGAGTCTTGATTTCTGAACCCACTAATCATCGTTTTACCTGTCTTCAATTGTCCCATTGGCTATCTGTGTTTCCAGGGTTGTTTTTTACATTGGTTTTTGTAGATCTACTCCTTAAATTGCACACCTAATTCATCTGTTCCACAGTCATCATTTCAAACACTTACCAGTGGCTGTTCTCAGCAGGAAACCATATAAAAATATTGGAATCACCTAGGAAATATTAAAAAATACACCTCTCTTTTCTTTTTTCTCTTCCCTATCATGCTCTGACCCTAACCTTACAAGACCATTTCTTAAATAACTCCTCATAAAGGTCCTTGAAACAAATTCATGGAAACACTGGTAAGATCATTTTCTCCAAAGCCTTTTTGACTGCGTTAATCTCCAAGAGAGGGAAGTATTTTACTGACTGCAAACAAAAGTCACAGATCACCCAAGCTTAGCAAAACACAGAATATAAACTAGGGCAATAAGATATGAGAAACAAATTATATTTTTAATATTCTTTCCATGTTAATAATCTCTAAACTGTTTCTGACAATAGTTACAAGGATTTGAAAATGTATTACCACCGTACATTCATGCTCCCAATGGTTTATTATAATAAGATTTTAATCTTACAGAGTTGTTCCAGCTCATTTCTCCAAGATGTCATTACTTTGCAGAATAACTAAAAGATGGGCAAGTGCCTACCCGACATACTCTAGGGTGTTCATCATTAAGCTCTGAATACCTACACCTGGAGAATTGAGCGTAGTCAATCACTATACTTAAAAATTAACTGGGTAAAAAAAAATAAGCATAAGTACATTAGAGACAGCTTAGATATTTCCCAGAAGAAAGGCCATAAGTTGGTGTGTGGGCCAGAGAAAAAGTTGAGGAGATAGGTTCCAGGTACATGAGAATAGAAATGCCTTGTGCTTCATGTTAGATAACCCTGACTTTTCTCGTGGGGTGTCCTGTTTCTAAGTCCTGAAATTGTAAATAATTGAAAAGTCCTGCCCTCTCTGCATTCTTCCTCTCATATGCAGTTGATTTTCTTCTTGATGTATTATTAGTGTGCATATTGGACGCTGCCCCACTTTTAGCTCCTTACTTAAATAAGAGTCTCCATTTACTGCCATTGCTGCCCCCTAGTTGGAGCTAAGACCAAGAGGAAAAAAAAATGGGGCTGAAAGATCTCATCCAGCTTGGCCCAAACCTCTGATCTCACATGAAGGTATGGGCCTGGGATTGGGGGATGGAAATCCAGTTCCTGGAGAGAGAGCCAAGATGAAAAATCACAAAACTCAAAGGCTGAGCCTAGATCAAGAAAAAATTAGTATGCTTATTAATTTTAGGCCAGGGAAAAGGGGAAACTATCAAAATAGAAAATGGATTATAAATTACCTAAAACTTGGAAATAGGCAAAAGAGCTTACTGGGTGTTTCTTCAGGGTAGAAATGGTTGTTTTTTTAATATTGTCTAGGTACTGAACAACTCAGTCGGGGCAGAAGTTAAGTTATTGAGTTTGGTAAAACAGATACAGCAAAGCTTACAACTTATTGCCTTGGAAGACATTAAACACTTTTGTATGTTAGCCAGCTATCTTATCCCGACATTCTTTGATTAAACTCCCCATTTATATCTTGCTCCTAAAACGTTCTTGGGTCTGTTTTAATATCTTCAATATCTTTCTCATTATTTAATGAGTTAAATAAAATCTTTGACATATGTGTTGTGTACTTGTATGATGTCATGATTTTTAATCTTTTGAGAATTAGACTTTAACAATTTGGCAGTTCATCTACCAAAGTGTCCAATAAAACTCACCTGACAGAAAGGAGTAAATTGTGTTGCCAGAGGGGTATACCTCATGGGCTACTAAGCCCAGATACATTTGTTTCTTGGCTCCCTCAGTGAATTCCAAGTAATAAGACAACTTGAGCTTGTCTTACTCTCTAGTTTTTTTCCATCTGGTTTCATTTCTCATTCCCCTCTACCCCCGCTTCAGTTCTGTCATTGCTGGTAAATTATTCCCTGAGGGTATCACTTCAAACTCTGTGTTTGGCTTTATGATCTGACTGTTTGGTGATTGCTGCAAGGGACTGATGGAGATCTATTGTCTGTTGGAAGAGAAACCAGAATCTAGTTTGTTAGCCTTTTTTGTTTGCATCTTTTTGTGAGCTCAAATCAGGTAAGAATTTCATGCCCACCAGGAAGAAAAATAGTTGCATGAGATCTAAACAGTGAACTTTTGGATTTTTATGTTTACATCTGACCTGTGACTGAGTTGTAAAATAAGCCAAAAATTCCATGTTTCTGTATGCCTGTGAGCAGCAAAGTACTTTCCTAACTGTGAAAAGTGTTAATAGATTATTGTCTCTTAAATTACAGGAACTTTGTTCTGATTCATTTGATGAGATAAGTGCTTATAAAATAGAACAGTTGCCAAATTTGCAAATAAAAAGAAACCAAACTTAAACAATTATAAATATGCTAGACCCTTAAGGAAAAAAAGAATCCTTCTTACATAAGCTGCTAGCTTAGAATAACTTTTGGATAGGAATCTTAGTTTACATAATTATAATGACTATTTAGACAAATGAGACTGATTTAGTGATTTTCATTTAAAAAGCAATAACTTTTTGTCTTTTCCTTGAATGAATCATTATGAGTATGAAGTAAGCACAGCTTAAAATAAAAGAAAGGTTTGAGTTTGTTTTCTCATGAAAAGACTAGTCAAACTAAATTTTTAAAACTTCATTTATTGGTTTTCTGATCAAATAAGTTAACATCAGTCCTACATTTTAGTTACTATTGTTAATAATGCACATTTTTCTAGCCGAATTGAATCATAATTCCAACATTCTTATAGCAATAATCATGTTTTACAGTACGTCAGCTTACTTGCAATGTCCGAGATCTTTAGGAACTTAAATACTTGCATTAATGTCAAACTGAGTTATTTTTGAATAATCTTTGAATAGTTGGATAATTTATAATTAAGGTGGAATGCTAAAACATTGATTACTGAGCATCATTTTAAGTTGATAAACTTTTGCTTCTTATTTTTATATACTCCATAGAGTGGATATATCTTTGAGTTATGTTAATGAACATGATCATTTTAGTTTCTTTAAGAAGACATGAAAGGGATCAAAAAACAGATGTGTGTGTCTGTAATTATTGAACTATGTGTATTCATGGGATTTGCTTGTTACCTAAGAGCCTTGTGAATGATAGACTGTTACCAATTCCTACCTTTTGGTTGGCTCTGTAAAACAGAAGCTGCTACTTTAATTAAAAGTTACTTAATTTTTAAGTGGTTGGGGCTATCTTACTTACTTAATTTTGGGTGGTCAAGGGTATCTTAGGAGAAATACAACTGGGCATATGATTTTGTTTTTTAAGGCTTAATGAGAGTACTTTTGTCTATCGTAAAAGTTCATCCTGTTTTAGAACATGGAAAGGCAGAGTAAATGACAAAACCAGAGTGAGTTATTTATTTTGTAACTGGAAGTTTGTACCTTTTGACCACCTTTACTCATTTCGGCCACTCATGATTCAATCTTAACCAAACAACCACATCTTTCTACTGTTTTGTTTTGTTGCTATTTCCTTCTCAACATTGGATTCTAAGTTCAGAAAAAATAATAAAAAAAGTTTTAGGATATTTTTTACACCTGAAATTAGTTTTGGGTTTTCTCATAAAGCCCCTGGAAATTTTTAAAAGTTTCTTATTGTGTCTTATAAAAATAAGAGTGCTAAAATAATTGTTTGATATGCTCCATATTTCTTAATTAGTTTAATGCTTTTGTAAGAGTTGCCTGGGAAGAACTGTCAAATCAGAAAACATGCCCAGTCTTTCTTAGGTTGTTTGTACAGAAAACATGATATCCATAGAGATATTTCACAAATTGTATACTTTATGGGAAGGCCCTGAAGATTTTTGATTGCTTTTGTGATCCATGATATGTTCTTACTTTTAAGGGAAGCATTGATAGCCTCTTAGGAAATAGTAATGTACTGCACATCAATAGAAAAATTTCCTCTCCTCCATTCTGATATTATTGGTTATTGGATTAAAATAACTACAATTACTCAGTCTCCTTCTCAAATAGGTTTTTGCTTTCTTTTGATACTTGCTTAAAGATTCTACTATATAAATATCAGGCTACAGAATGTATCTTCAACATGTATAGACAGACTGAGAGTCTTGCAGAAAGGATTGTGTTAGGTACTCTGAATAATTGGTATGTCAAAAAATAAGCTCTTGGGTGTGGGCCCCCAAGCTTATTTTAGTTTGATAATTCTCAGACTGAGTCAACATCTTCAGGACTTTTTCCAGTGTGGAAGTCGATCTACTTCCCAAAGCTGACTGCTGACACAACATCCAGATTAATACTATAGGTCTGAAGAGGGAAATGAAATTGGTGTTTGTTTTGATTATTGTTGATATTACCTTTAACTTTCTATTCTTTTAATATATATATATGAGGAAGTCCTTTTTCTCTCCTTGTAGTCTGTTTCTAACCCATTAGGTTGACTATGCTTTTATAAACAGAAATGAAACATTTATTCTTAATTTTTTTTTTAATTTTAGAGAAAGAGCAGATGGAGAGAGAGAGAGAGAGAGAGAGAGAGAGAGAGAGAGAGAGAGAGAATCTTAAGCAGGCTCCATGCTGAGCATGGAACCCAATGTGGGGCTCAATCCCACGACCCTGGGATCATGACCTAAGCCTAAATCAAGAGTTGGACGCCCAACTGACTGAGCCACCCAGATGCCCCAGAAATGAAACTTTTAAAAATAGCATTTGATTCTCACTAACCCCTTGGAATTCAGAAACAAATCTTTTACTAAGTCTTCTTACTTTGTACTATTTATATATTCAATAATAACCTGTGCTCTTTTCTATCAGCATATGGTTGAACAAATCAATTATGCAACCAAGGCCATGCGTGCAATGCCATGCTTGACAAATCTCATTTTATCAGGTATGATAATCCCACTAATAAAGAACAAGGATCAATCTTATGTGTGAATCCAGTGTGTAGATAGGCCTCTTAAGAAAACCGGGTTGGTATTTGGACGAAAGGATTGCAGTCCCATAGGTGATAAAAAAGGATACTCTGAGGCAGGCTACTTCTTAGCAAATTTTGAAGACCTCCAACAAAGATGTATTATCCCCAATTTAGAGGTATGGCAGAGAAAATTTGGAGAGAGAGAGATTATCTTGGTCTTGGTTTCCTAGTCTCAGGATAGAAGGGCCAATAATAGAAGACTTGAAAAAATTCAATCCAAGATTCCTTATCAAAATCCCAGACAGAAGTCAAGTATCTTGTATTAGCAGCTGTTCAGTGCTGTGCAGCTCTGGGTTGGCAGGGTAAACTTGAGGAGGCCACGCAGTTATGGACGTGCTCCTTGTACCTACGTTAGTGATCAGACCAAAGTTAATGAGCCCAGCTATTTTGTGATCATGCATGTTATTTGCAGATTATTTAAAATCCCCAAAGGGGAGAGACTGTTAGAAAAATTATCCCCGATTTGGGGCGCCTGGGTGGCTCAGTCAGTTGAGCGTCCGACTTCAGCTCAGGTCATGATCTCGCGGTCTGTGAGTTCGAGCCGCGCGTCGGGCTCTGTGCTGACAGCTCAGAGCCTGGAGCCTGTTTCAGATTCTGTGTCTCCCTCTCTCTGACCCTCCCCCGTTCATGCTCTCTGTCTGTCTCAAAAATAAATAAACGTTAAAAAAATTTTTTAAGAAAAATTACCCCCGATTTGGAAACTGCTAGAAGAGATGTCTTGGTGTATGTTCAGTATAGTGTTGGGCTCGACCTTATCTTGACCAGACTATTTTGCAACTTGGTAGGAACAGAGATTAATTTATAGATTGTTTTGACCAGTTCCCTTATTAATGGAATTAAATAAAAATATTTGACACGTGCTTATTTTATATTTGTATGAGAATACAAATTTTTTCTAATCTTTTGAAAACTGTACATTCACACTGGTAATGATAATAGAAGTTATGGACAGATATCTGGTAGAGCAATATGTCATATTGCTAAGTGGAATGGGCCCTTACTGTGGTCTTTTAAGGCACTTGACTAATTGTTTTAAGGATACAACTAGCAAGAATAGCAATAATAGTAAAATTGTTAAAAGTGTGCTATTTAATACCCTAGAGACTTTGCTTCTATTACCCATTATTCTCACCATAGTCTATGTGGGAAGTATTTTCATTCTTTTATAGGTAAGGAAATTGAATCTCCAAATTCACACAGCTAGTAAATGGCAAAACAGTTTTCATCCCAAATCTGTCTGACTTTAAAGCTTTTCCTCTTCAATAGTTTTCTACTATGCTAATCAGCCTCCAATAAACACAGTTCCTATCTTCAAGGTGTTCACCAAACTAAAAGGACGTTTTTTCTTTCAATGTGCAAAAAATGTTGGCAATAGTTTCTGAAAAAAATCCACATGTAAGTGGGACCTGCACAGTTCAAACAATGCTGTTCAAGAGCCAATTGTATATTTTGCCTAATCTCTATTTCAGATTGATTTTGGCAAGTTATGTTTCCTTTCTAGGATTCAGTTTCTCCTTTTCCGAAATGTTTCATCTCCAATACATGTTTTTTTTTGTTTTTTAATTTCACACCATTTGCTATCTTTTACACTTTATGTTATTCCTTCCCTCTTTGCCAGCTTGGATTCCATTGTTAATTGTTAGAATTACTCCCTGGTTTACACTATCGATCTTTCTATTGACTTGGTAAAACTGAATTTTGATTTAGTCCCACATCAGCTCTTTGTGCCTGCATCTGGGCAGCTGAAATGTGCCTGAAGAAAAATGCACAATGATCCTGACTGTTCTCACTTCACATAGATGACTGTTAATGTCAAGGCAGTCCTTGTGGAGACAGACCCATTATATTTTTACTCCTGGTTAATTCACTCTCCAGTCTTTTAGATAACTATTTCTTTCTCTCTCTTGCTCCAAACCTCCAATACTTAGGCCTTCTTTTCACCATGTGCTGATGACCCTGAATCCCCTGTTTTGTTTGTTTGTTTTTAGAGTTATTTATTTATTTATTTTGTTTTTAATGTTTATTTAATTTTGAAAGTGGGATGGGACAGAGAAAGAGGGAGACAGAGGATCTGAGATGGGCTCTGTGCTGAGAGAAGAGAGCCTGACGTGGGGCTCAAACTCACAAGCCATGAGCTGATGTCAGACATTTAACCAACTGAACTACCCAGGTGCCTCTGGATCCCCTGTTTTTATTGAGAAAATGGGCGTATTTATAATACTTCCACATGATGCCATCACTACATCTTCCTAGCTACTTGTAACTCTATCCATAGACTATAACTTCACTCCCAGTTGAATGGATGAATTGTCCTTGCTCCCAGCTAAGTCTCCCTCCACTGATATAAAGTGTCTCATTCCTGGTTTTCTCCTCCATGATATTGCTCCTACAAGTGTCCCCCTGGTGCTTCATCAGTTTTTACAGGCTAGTGAATTATTACCAGAGAGCACACAAAAATGTTGTAATAAAATTGCCTCTCTGGCTACTGCCTCATTCTTTAGTTCCTGTGTACAGAAATGTCCTCGGAAGACCTGCCTAAAATCATTGTATCGCTTCTTTTGCCCTCTTCTATCCTTTCTTGAATCCATCTTATTCAAGTTCCTCTCCCCAACTCTGACTATTCTAAAAGGCATTAGTGATCTCCACATTGACAAAAACTGTGTTCAGTTTTCAGTTCTTATATTATTTGAATGAAACCAGCATTTGACCTGATTGGGAGTGCTCACTTTCTTTGAACACTTTATTCCCTTGCTTTAGGACTATCACTTCCTCTCTTGGTTCTCTCTCTAGCTCTCTGGACACCAATTTTCAGGCTTTATTGCTGGTCATCTCCATGAATTTTAGGTATTGGTGTTCTCTGGGACATAGAACTTAAACCTTTTCTTTTTGCTATCTAAATTCATTGCATAGGTGAATTTATCTAGAATTATGGCTTTATATACCAGCTATATATTGATGAGTTACAAATTCCTGAAGCAGCAGTTAGTGTGTTGAGCATATGGGTTAATATGTTGGGGAGTATCATGGGCCTAATCTTTCTGCCTGGTGGAAGCTACTCCACTGCTTCTTGTCCTAGGTCACTGCTATGGACTGAACTGTGATGCCCTCTACCCCAAATTCATGTTTTGAAGCCATAGGACCCCAGTGTGATGGTGTTTGAGATGAGGGCTTTGAGAACTAATTAGGTTAGATGAGGTCATGAGGGTGGGGCCTTCATGAAGGGATTAATACTCTGATCAGATAAGGCTAGAGAGCCTTCTTCCCTCTCTCTCTCTCTCTCTCTCTCTCTCTCTCTCTCTCTCCATCCCCACTCCCCACGCACTCAGGACCCAGTGATGACACACCCAGAAGCAGCCACCTACAACCCAAGAGAGAGCTCTCACCACATACCAACCCTGCAGGCATCTTGATCTTGGACTTTCAAGTCTCTAGAACTGTGAGAAATAAACACCTGTTATTGAGGTCACTCAGTCTATACTATTTTGTTATGGCAGCTCAAGCAAGCTGAGAAAGTCACCATGTAGCTTCAGAAAACCAGGGCCCAATAACCGGAAAGATGGACTCTTTTTTTGCCATATCTTAATTCACAATTGAACGTGAACATCGGCATCTTAACTCTAAGCCACGACAGCCAGATTATAGCTTGCTTTCTCTAGAAACGTCAGCAAAATCCAGATGCTCAGCTGAAGGTCCCTGGGTAGATTCTGTTTTGAGCTAGTCAGAAGCCAACTGTGACACTTGATAGCCACTGGCAGTCTTGGTGCTGATCCTATTCAACACTAGATTCTGGGTACTCAGCATTGTTCATGGGACATGGGACTAGTCATTTTATGCTTGAGGAATGTTGATTGAATGAGTGAACATGGAGCAAAGTCTTTTATAATATTGATCATTAAATAAGCTTTTCTTTTTTTTTATGGCTTACTTTTCAATACTACCATTAGAAATGAGGATGTTTTCTGTCCTTTCGTGCCTGCAGAGTTAACACAATGATGTATAAATGAGTTCACTGGCGCTAACTATGCTACATTCAGATTGATGCTTGTCACACCACTGTTTGTCATTTGTAGGATTAATAGTGCTTGTGTCCAGACTAGAAGTTACTACCCCAAATCATTCGGTAAACATTCATTACTCTAATTCTCATGAAAATGGTAAGAAAATGCAAGTTTCAAGTCAATGTCGGACTGGTGGTTTAAAATCATATTCAGAATTCTCCAAATTCTTAAATAATGGCTTAATTGCTATGTTAAAGATAGGAGGATTGAGTTGGTTTCATTATGGCAAAGCAAATTGATTCTGTTCACTAGTTTGGAAATAAGTGAATGACTCCAATTTATGCCAAGTGCTTTATGTGTATTTTCCCATTCAATCTTCCAACATTTCTCTGGAGTACATATTATTGTACATATTATGAATAACCACATACTCAAGGCTGTATAAAAACTTGGCAACTTCTACTGCCAGGAAACTACTGTATATCCCAGTGTAGTAAAAACTGTCAACTTTAGTAACACACCTAATGTTCTGGGTCTTGTAGATGAAATTAGTGGACTTTCAAACTTTATAGGTCATAATCTACATTAGTGCCTTAGAATACTAACAAGAACTGAAGTTTATTTATGAGGTAGGTTGTAGAGGGAAACATGAAGATTTGAATTGCCTTCAAGCTGTGTATTCACTTCGAAATAGGTCACTGTCTGTTTACACCCATTCTTCCAAACAATGGGTCACAGAGGTGAAACCAGGGCAAGTCTGCAATTTCCCCAACCACACATGACCCTTTTCTTCAAGTACTGACAAGGACCCTGACTTTAAATTTTTGCCAGATGACCTTCTGTGAGATGAGTTGATGTCTTCCTTAGGCTGACATGATCAGTGGATGATTCTCGGTTTCCACCTAAGGACTGAGGTTAGAAAACAGCAGGGTTGAATTTGTAGATGCTGCAGGTTCATTAAATAGCTAGGTTCAACGTCATGCTTTCGAAGTCAGCCAGGCTTGGCCTAAAGTCTAATATAAAAGAGTATTTACACAGGGCTATGGGTAAATACATTTCCTTAGAAGTTGCCATTCCTTTTGACACTTGAATATATGATTAATTAATAAAAAAAGGCAGATTATGTACCTGAAATAACCACATGAATCATGCCTGCTAACATGATTATACCGTGCACGTGGAAATTAGTTTGACCTTTTCATAAAAAGAAATTACGTGCAGTACTATTCTTGTTCTGTGGCATGGCACATTTTTTTCCAACGTTAAAGAGAGAATGGCAGATAAAAACACATCATTCACATGATGCCTAATGACTTTTAAATTAATTTAATTTAATACTTAAATAGCTAATAATTATGATTTTCAAATCAAATAGTATTAAAGTGAAAAGCTGGTTACCCATGTCTCAGATCCCATCCCACTCCCAGAGGTAACCACTTTTATTTGTTTGTCGAGTATCCTTTCAGAGATTTTTAAGATGCATATTCAATTAAGACAAATATATATTCTCACTTTTATCCCTTTGTTACTTAAATATATATTCCTACTTTTAACCTTTTGTTACTTATACGTAACCTACTATTTTTTTTTAACCTAATGACACATCTTGGAAAATTTTCATAGTAGTACACTTTCTCTTATTTTTTATATCTGCATAGTAGGATCCCATTGTATAGCTGTATGTATGTTAAAAAGCATTTGAGTTGTTTCCAATCTTATTATTTCAGACAATGTTGCAACAAATAAGTTTCTATGGTATTTCCAGATATACTCTTAGATTTTCTACAAATAGTGACAATTTTACAGCCTAATTCCAATGTATATATCTTTTTTTGTCCTGCATCCCAAGGTTATTTTTTAAAAATCTATTTCTACCTTTTTTAAAGTTTTATTTAAATTCCAATGTTTATATCTTTAATTTCTTTCTTTTTTCACTGACTTATAACACTAGAATAATGTTTAAAAATGATTGTAATGCATCATGATCTTTTCCCTTACTTTAGTAGGAATTCCTTTAATGTCTGATCTTTAAACATGGCTTTCAGGCTGACATAGATGTATTGTCCTATTAAAGAAGTATTCATATATTCCTAGATAACTGAGAATTAAAAAAAAATCAAGAATGGCTATTGAATTTTTCAAATACTTTTTCAATGTCTCTAGAAATAAGCCTATGTTTTTTGCTCCATATAATTATTTATCTGAATAATTTTACTAATGTTGAATTATTCTTACATTCTTGGATTCTGAATTTATAAGATGGACTTTTATGTTTCCTTTAAATTCAAACTTTGTTAGATTTAATTTGTGTCATTTTCTTTATAAAATTTAATGGGAAATATTCATTCTTTTTATGCTTTTTATAACTTAGATATCATAATGATTATCTCCTTTTTAACTTGACTATATCCCTTATGCTATACTTTTTATTCTTGTGACTTGTTTATTTTAGAAGTGGAAGTTAATGTAGCTCTCAATCCCCTTCCCTGTTTCGTCCATTCCCCAACCTACCTTCCTTCTGGCAACCACCAGTTTGTTGTCTGTATTTATGAGTCCACTTCTATATTTTTGTTGTTGTTGTTGTTTTTCGTTTGTTTTTTGTTTTTAGATTCTATGTGTAAATGAAACTATATGGTATTTGTTTTTATTGTCTGATTTATTTCACTTAGCTTAATATCCTCATAGGTCCATCTATGTTGTTATAAATGGTAAGATTTTATTCCTATAGTTGAGTGATATTTTATTGTGTGTATGTATGTATATACATATAAATACATATATGTGTGTATATATATATACACACACACACATATATATATGTGTGTGTGTGTGTATATATATATATATATATACATATATATACACATATATATATATGTATATATATATATATATATATATATATCACTTCTTATTTATCCATTCTTCTATCAATGGATACTTAGAGGTTGCTTCCATGTCTTGGCTAGTGTAAATAATGCTGCAATAAATATAGGCATACATCTATCTTTTTGAATTAGTGTTTTTGTTTTCTTTTGGGAAATATCCAGAAGTGGAATTACTGAGTTTTATGTGATTTCTATTTTTAATTTTCTGAGGAATTTGTACACCATTTTTCATCATGGTTATATCAATTTATATTCCTACTAACAGTGCACAAGGCTTCCCTTTTTGCCACATCCTCACCAATTCTTGTTATTTCCTGTCTTTTTGATACTAGCCATTCTCACTGGTATGTGGTGATAACCTCATGGTGGTTATCTACTCTTCACATATCTGGTAAAATTTCCCTGTGAAGATCATATTGTCTTGGTAATTCATTAGGGGAAGATGGGGGACTGACAATTTTCACAATTGCTTCTGTTCAGATTTTCTATGTCCTCTAGGGACAGTTTAGGTTAATTATATTTTCCACTAAAAGTACTCGTTTTACCCAGGTTTTCAAATGTATTTTTCTATGTGTAACATGCATTCACAATGGAGCAGTATATCTTTGGTATTACAAATACCAAATCTCCACCCTCTCCACAGATCTTATTCCTTAAAATTTAATTTCTCTTACCAGGGAAAAATTTAATTTTATTCTTAAGGGGAACAAAAATGAAAGTATGATGGAGGCATATTATAGTATGTTAAAGTAGTTTTTAGGATTATTTCAAAATTCTCTATTTCTATGTTTTAACCCTATATCCTTTCTTATTTTTTGGATTTACATATTTTTTCTTGATAAATTTAATGATTATCTTAAATATCTTATTTTCATAATTTCAAAAAAACCTGCTTTTGGAGTTATATATTAATTCTCCTCACTTTCCTTTCTTAGCTTATTTATTTCTTCTAGACTACAGGTTTTTTTCTTCTGTTTTCCCTCTATTTAAAATTTTTAAAAATATGTTTATTTATTTTTGAAAGAGACAGAGAGCACAAGTAGAGGAGGGGCAGAGAGAGACACAGAATGTGAAGCAGGCTCCAAGCTCTGCACTATCAGGGCAGAGCCCGACGTGGGGCTCAAATTCACGAACCACAAGATCATGACCTGAGCCAAAGGTGGATGCTCAACTGACTGAGCCACCCAGGTGCCCTTGTTTTCCCTCTATTTAATAGTGTTTTTCTATCTTTTTGAGTTGGTGCTTATTTAATTATTTCAGCTAATGCTGTGTTACAAAATTCTGATAAGTAGTGTTTTCATTTGTCATTATTTTCCAGAAATTCTACAATTTTTGTTCATAAGAGTACTTAAGAGAGGTTTTATGTTTATTTCCAGGTTCAGAGATGTTTATTTTTATGATTTGTCTATTAATTTCTAGTTTTATTATGTTGTGATTACAGAATGTCCATGATTCCTTATTTTTAGATTTTATTGAAGTTTTCTTCATGGCTTGATATTTCATATTTCGTGAATATGCTCTTAACCTTTGAAAGACACACAATCTCCACTTTTGAGGCACAACACCTGATATATCCATATTTAGATCAAGAGAGATGAGTAAACTTCTTCTATATTATGATCTCCTTTCTATATGTTTTTCTATCTCCTGCAATGTCTGCTTATATAAGTTGTTGCTATGAGGCATTTAGATCATAGATATTCATAACTTCCACATCTTCATTGTGAATTTTACTTTTTGTGTTATAAAGTGACACTCTTGTTTCATACAATACTTATTTGTCCTGAATCCAACTTGCCTAAAATTAAGGTCAGACTTTTGCTTTTTTATTATTATTCCTTTATGTGTTTGTGTGGGAGGATGGGGCATTATTTCAGGTAAAACTTTGATTTTCTTTTTGTTATGAACCATTCTGAATCTTTCTTTTTTACATATCTGTCTACAGTATCAGGTTTGCTTTCAATGCAATTTGAAGATCCTTTTATTTATTTTTTAAATGTTTATTTACTTATTTTGAGTGATAGTGTGTGCACACATTCGTGCGTGAGCAGGGGGAGGGCAGAGAGAGAGGGGAGAGAATCCCAAGCAGGCTCTACCCTGTCAGTGCAGAGCCAAATCCAGGACTCAATCTCTGAACCCTAAGATCATGAACCAAAATTAAAAGTTGGTTGCTTAACCAGTGTAGTCACCAGGTGCCCCAATTTGAAGATCCTTTTAAAAAATAACTTGAAGTATGTATTGATTTGGAAATATTTATGTCGATTCTTAGATATGTGTGTGTGTGTGTGTGTGTGTGTGTGTGTGTGTATGCATGTGTTTATGCTTCCTCTTTTTACAAAGGTGTGCATTAAGGTATGTATTCACTTTCTAGTGGCTACCTTTATAATTAAGTCTTCATATTATATTCATAATTTTTTATTATTTTAGACATTATTAGTTACAAGCAATGATAACATGGCATGCATCTTATTCTTTTGACTCTGCATTATTATATTTTGTTTAAAAAATTAAATTTCCTAGTGTTTATCTTTGCATTGTTATACACATTTAGTGTACTACTATGTCAGCTTTAAATTACATTTTCAACCTCAGCAGTTATAGATGAGTCAGTCAGTGAACTTGCTCTAATCACCACCAACTTTTTCCTTTCTCTTCTGAATACTTGTGTTTTGCATCATCCCTACATTTTCAAAGTCTATAGCATTCACGCATATTTTAATGGTCTAATTTTAGAACATAAGTATATTCATTGTTCATCATGAGAAAGTTTCCCCACATTTATTCTAGTAGATTCCTCAGAAAGAAAGAATAGTCTTTGATTTTTAAAGTTTTAAGTGTCTTTAAATGGTCTTTATACTTGACAGATGACTTGGTTGATATAAAATACTTAGATCATATTTTATTTCCTTGAGAATGTCGTGTTTTTTTCCATTGACTTTGCTTTGGAGAAGACTGAAGTGAAGTTGAACTTATTTTTCTTTACACAAATCTTGATCTTTTTGCTTTTTGGCTTCAAAGATTTTCTTTATATTCAAATTTCAATAATTTGCATATGTTTTTGCTTGAACATTATGAATCAGTTTTCTGTAGTACATGGCATTTACTTTCCGTATGGAGATTCAAGACTTTTGTTTTAATTTCAGAGAAGTTCTTTCTTAATTTTGTTTGCAAGTATTTGCTCTGTCCCATTGCTAAGGTTTTCTTCTTCAGAGACTCCAACTATAGGTATGCTGGCTGTGCGTTGTATTTCATCTATCATTATCATTTTCACACAATGCTTAAAAGTATATTTCTCTTTGTTTTCATTTTATTTTGGCCATTATTCTCATATGGGTCTTTGCTGTCTCTTACTCATCCACAGTGCTTATTCCCCTCTGTGTTTCTTCCAATATTGTCTTCGTTTCTGTCATGGTTTGGTTCGTTTCTCTCTTTCATATCTGATGTATATCAGCTCACTTCATCCCCATCCCTTTCTTGAGTTTCTTCATTTGTGCTTTGTCACATTGCCTAATAGAATACATTGCCTCATTAACCTAATGGTAAGTATATTTCATTTAGGGATTCAGTATAGCTTCATGAATAAGAGACAGACACTGGAGAAACACTGAATGGGTTTAAATACTGGCTCCTCTCTGAGTAGCTGTGTGATTTTTTTTAAGCTTATTTGTTTATTTGGAGGGGCACCTGGGTGGCTCAGTCAGTTAAGCAACCGACTCGGCTCAGGTCATGATCTCAGTTTGTGAGTTTGAGCCCTGAGTCAGGCTCTGTGCTGACAGCTTGGTGGAGCCTGGAGCCTCCTTCAGATTCTGTGTTTCCCTCTCTCTCTGCCCCTTCCCTGCTCATGCTCTGTCTCTCTTTCTCTCTCAAAAATAAACACTAAAAAATTAAAAAAATAAAGTTTATTTATTTATTTGGAGAGAGAAAGCATGCACATGCAAGCAGGGGAAGGGCAGAGAGAGAGAGAGAGGAAGAGAGAGAATCCCAAGCAGCTCAGAGCCCCACATGGGGCTTGATCTCAGTAACCATGAGATCATGACCTGAGCTGAAATCAAGAGTAAGGTGCTTAACCAACTGAACCACCCAAGGCACTTAAACAAATTATTTAACTTTTATGTACTTTAGTTCTTTTCATATATAGATAATGGGAATAAAAATGATGAGTCATTCATGGAGTTGTTTTGAGAATCTATTCAATTCAAATCTGCAATGAAGTTAGAATAGTGCTTGGCAATAGCAAATACTATGCAAGTATCTATTTTTAATGGAGTTTTGTTTTTTCATTGCAAAATACATGAAAAATACATTGAAAAGTCACAATTTTCAATGGCTCTGTGGCAACTTTTCCCCACATTTTTTGGTAATTTTGATGCTCCTTTTCAGGATCTTTCTTATAGGATCTTTGTATTCTCTTTGTGCCAGTTTCTTCTTTATCACTACTCACTCCGGAATCAATTATATTTTTCTGGCCAGTCTTTGTAGAAAGCCCCTGACATGGTAGGTTCAAGGTAGTTTTCCTGTTCTCTCAATCAAAAAGCTTACTTTCTGTGGCAGATTGTCATACGAATGACGGTCTGACACCTCCCCACACACATGCCCTTGTGAAATCCTGTTATGCCCAGAATTCGCGATCCCCAAAGACCACCAGGGAGCTGAGTCCAATGCAAAAGCAAAGAGCCTTTATTTGAGCTAGCTCGAGCTCAATCCCCTACCTGCACCGAGGCAGCGGTGAGACGCCGGAGAGAGCCAGCGAGTTTCAAAAGCACAAAGGTTTTATAGGGGTCTAGGGGCAGTTGGTGAGTAACGGCTGCGGCCTTAGCCGATTGGCTGGGGAAGGGTTGTGGCCTCAGCTGATTGGCTGGGGAAGGGTCGGGGTCCCCTTAGGCAGGTTGCAGGGTGTGTTTTGATCAGGAAGTTTGAATGGGTAAGCCGGAGGTTACTCAAGGGGAGGAGGCGTGTTCTGAGGTTTCTGCGATTTTCCCAGAAAGGGGCCATGTCGGGCACATAGTCACTCAAGGTGGAGGACACAGAACAAGATGGAGTCGGCCGGCATAGGTCCGCCCTTTCAATCCCCCTTACGTTGACTCTAGACTTAGCTAGATGACTTACTTTAGCCAATGGGACATTAGCAAACATGACACAGGCAGAAACTTAAAAGGAGTGTGAATATTGGAATGTGCCCTCTCTCTTACTGCTGAGAACTATTCCAACTCCACATGAAAAAGCCTGAGCTAGCCCCCTGGAAAGATGCTCCAGGTGCTCAGTCTATCCTGTGTGAGGCCCAAATATGTGAGTGAGACCTGTTGAGTGAGATAGAAATAAAGCAGAAATAAGCCAATCCAGTTCAACCCATCCCCATTTGTCACTTTACTCAATTGTAGGCAAATAATTGGTAACTCTTAAACCATTGTTTTGGGTGATTTGTCATGCAACAATAGATTACAGATTCACTTTTATTGCTTATTCAAAAGCAGTCTGCTTCCAGTAATTATGGCTTTTCTGTAGACTCACCCGTTCTAAGTCTCTGAAGTAAATTTGGTTCAGGAGACTGCCAACAGCTCTGTGCTCCCCAGTCCTTACAGGCAAGGAATAGGTCTTCTGTATCTCACAGTGATTACGTCATCCTCAAGGATTATAGTTTTGCTGCCCCTGAGACTTGATGCTGGTGGGTTCCCTGGAATCTCTAGCAGGGAGGTGCCTTTGTGCTTCTTCTCCCCATCTCTTTGTGCCTCTTCTGCCTTACCTGTTCTGCTCTTGCTTTCTTGTTTAAGAGACATGGCTGTTTTTGCATTTTATGGTGAGCCCGTTACTTTCAGGAAACATGTTTTTGCTGGTACTTTCTGATGTCCTTACTTTTGGTTCCCTTTACTCTCCCTAGGCCTTTTCCATATGACTTCGGCTCAAATGTAGCTACTTTTAGCACCCTCTACAAGGACTTTGGAGTTTGTGAGTAAAATCTGTATAGGGCTGCTGAAAATGGCATTTAACAATTTTTCCATTCTCTTTGTTAGTTTATACATGATTTCTAGGGGAGAAGTGGGAAGGATGTTTAAATTGATGACATCATCTTCATACGGGAGTCCGTTTAATTCTTATTTGCAATGAGGACCCTTTGGACATGTTTTTCTGAAGATGAGGTAACAACATTGGGTGCTTTAGTAATCATTAATACCTTTCAAAGTTCTAATATTCGCAGGGGGAGCATGTCACTCAAACTGGTTCTTTTTTTCCCAGATTGAATCACAATTTAGTTTCCCATCCCACACTGTATTCGGGCAATGGTCTCTTTCTATTTAATAAGTCTGACTAATTAATCCTCACTGTAGTTCAGGAAAAAGAGATTATATTGTCATCATTTTAGAGACAAAGACTGTGACAAGAACCATGACTGCATTGCAAGATTTATTGGCTTCCCTCCAGATGCTCATTGCCTCACTATTATTAATTTTGGCTTTGGGCTTAATTTCAAGCTAACAGATGAGTGGATGGTATAGAACATAAACCAACAGGTCCAAGAAGGCAGCATTTCAGCTGTGAGCACTGGGTGTTCTACACTCCAAGGGCTAGTATTTGAAAATGTTTCCTCCAAAAACCACCCAGGGATAACAGTGCAGGGCAGGAGTCCATTAAGTTCCTATATTGACAAGCTCTCAGGTATGACTTTCCTTGTGTAGGTATGTGAAGCTGGTTGGGTTAATGTATGAATAACAACAGAAGGTTACTGTTACTTCTTTGGCAAACTCCTATTTGCCTTTTATTATACAGTTCAGAAGGGATCAAATTCCCTGACCCATTTCCCCTCCAACTAGAGAAAATTCCTTCCACTGGTGTAATTGGTGTGTGCTCCCATGTGTAGTACTTGTATTGTCCGTTTTGGGCTTTCCTAGTAGCTTCTCCCACTAGGCGGTGAGCACCCTGGGTGCAGGGACTGTGGCCCTGATCATGTCTGTGCTCCAGCATCTGGCACAGTGTATTGTGCTTAGTGCAAAATGGGTGTGCCACAATGTTCTTTGGAATAAATTGTGAAATAGGCCATTTTTATCCATTAAAGTCTTTTCTGGTTTCTGGCTAGTTATAATAGTTCAATGTGCAAAGTTACCATATCCCTGTCTGCCTTCTCTTTCCCTCACCAGCTTTCTTCTCTCTTTCTCCGACTGAAAGAGCTGGACAACTGGAGAAAAGCAAATCTATGTTTTCTGACACCTGGCTCTCCCTACCCCCTGTCTCCACCCCCCCCCCCCCCCAACTCGAAGGCCTCCATCCATCTGCACTCTTCCAAGCTGGGGAAGTCAGGCTTCCAAGTGGGGGCCTGCTGATTGGCCATTACAAATGCCCAAGTTGTGGGACCCACTCCCAGGGGTCTTTGCAGAGCACCTCCTTGGAGGTGAGCTGACCCACTGTTTCAGTGGCACTGCGCTTATCCACTCTGGAGCTCCTTTGTGCAACAGGAGAGCAGCGGGTTCTCACCTTCACACCAGCTCCTTCCGCGTAATTCGTTCCTGGCTTCCCCTGGCCCCTCCAGCTGAGTGCTCTTCTCCCCATCCCCTTTTGTGCAACCCGTGGCTGCGGAGCTTCTAGTACTGTATTCATGGCAGATGAAGAGCGAATGACTGACACGTTCCAGGGACGGCGAATCGCAGCGAGCGCGGGCGGCAGGGGGAGGGTGTGTAGTGGCAGACGGCCGCTGGGATTATGAATGGGGGCGGGGGGGGGGGTGGCTAGTGTGGGGTTCAAACCAGGATTTTCGGCATCCGGCTTTGGTTAGGCACGCAGGGCTGTGCGTAATCCTTCAGCTCTGGTGGAAAGAGAGATGCCCTGAGCTCCTGGCTGGGAGTGAGGGTTATTTTGCAAAACTCCCTTAGTATCGTGCGGCAGAGTACTGCGGGAGGTCGGCGAGGTAGGTGGAGGAGGAAAAGAAGCGGGTAGGGAATCAGGGAGAGGCCAGCCCTCTGGGGACAGTGTGCCTTGCACCTTGGAATTGACAGGTGGTGGCCGCAGCAGTTACAACCTACTACATAGCATCTAGTCCGTGCAGTAAGATCACATTGTTATTCCCCGCACCGGGCGGAAGAGCGCAGCGCGGCAGAAGAAGTGCCACCGGCGAGCTGTCTCCCGGTGGGGGGGTAGTGGGGGTACAGAGAGGGGGTTTGGGGGGGCCAGCGGAGGAGACCGGAGCTCGGGCGCGTCGCGGCAGTCTGCACCGCCCCGGCCGGGGTCTTCATGCCCGGCAGCTCCGCGCGCGCGTTCCGCAGCCGTCCTCGGCTGGTGCGCCCCTTTCCAGGGCTCCCGGAATCGCCACAGCAGCTGCGGGCTCCACACCGCCGGCCGAGTTGCACGCGAGCCGCGCGCGCGCGAGCGTCTCCCGCCGCCTCTCGTGCCCCGGGGAGCACTGCACGCAAGAGCCGAGCCGGGCGGAGCCGCGGCGGTGCACCAGCGGCGCCTCAGCCAGCAGGAGGGCGGCTTCTGAGAGGGCAGCCTGAGGTAAGGGCTGCCCAGGAGGCTGCGGGTTTATTTTCCTCCTTCTCTTACTTCCTCACACAGAGGAGCCGAAATGGAGAGTGTGGGGTGCTGTGGGTTGATGGGGGGCGAGGGAGTATGGGGCCGCACCAGGGTGGTCGCCTTGACGGCGACGTTGGTGCCCCTAGTAGGAAATCCGCCAACCGGCCCTTCTTCTTGGCTCCCTCCTTCTCTGCCTCTGCCTCCGCCCTTGAACCTCTTGGCAAACCCTTAGGCTGGAGAGGCGGCTAAGGGAGGAAGGAGAAAGGCAGAAGGATTTGCCCGGGAGTGGGTGGATTGGCGCGCGATGCCCAGTGATTGCGGGCGGCGGGCGCGGGAGGGAGACCGAAGTACCCAAGAGTTTGCTGGGTTGCGGCCCCAGGATGGTCCTGTGCGTCCTGGTGGCTGGGGAGCCAGGTGGGGCGCGCCTAAGGCACAGCATAACGAAGGCTCTGTCAGCAACTTTTGGGAAGCCCTATCTCTTGTCTGGGGAGGGGTGCTGGGATGTGTTCAGGGCCTGGCCCTTTCTGAGCTACAAGTGTGTGTGTGTGTGTGTGTGTGTGTGTGTGTGTGTGTGTGTGTATGTGTGTGTGTGTGTGTGTAGGGTTCTCCTCCCCTTCCTTCCAGCCATCCCTCCTCTTCCATGTTCCTCTTTTGCTTCCTTCCTTCCCCTTTTCACAGACCACCCCCGCTTCCATGTGCCATACTTCAAACAAAATACAAACCCACTGTAGCCAACAGCTTTGAAGCGAGTATAAAGAAGAGAGCACAGAGGAATAGCTCTTAATTACATTGTGGTTCATTTTCAAGATGAAAATATTTGTATATAAATAACATATAATGTGTGCTATATAGTATAATATACATATATGATATACACACGTCTGGGGTAATTTTTAAGAAATACTTTGAGACTTTCACCTAAAATTACATTACATTTACATTATGTTTACATCACATGTATTTGGTGCTATTAAACAGAAATGGTAAATCTATGCATTCTGTGTCTTAGATCTGTATGAGCTATAACTGTTCTTTGAATCACATCCATCTTTTAAATTCAGAGATTTCCAGCTACTTGAAAACCCTGGGCTACACTGCAAGAGTGAAAGGCACATTAAATTAAAAGAAAAAGTACTGATTTTTTTTTAGTAGATCATCCACTCAGCCCTCTTTCCTTTCACTAAAAGCGGGTAGTTATGCCAATAATTTTTATAAAAACAAAAACAATTGGGGGACTTCAAAGTGTTTTCACCTAGACCTGAGGTATAGGGAGAGGTCTGGAGTATATCTGGCCATGAATTGACAAGAAGGTAGATAGGGCAAATGATTTCACTTCAGGTAAAAGAAAATTCAGCCACACTTCCCTCTGAGGATACCTCATCTATCCTCTGATATCCCAACTGAGAAACCCCCTTAATGTCAACATGTGCCTTTGGCGTCACAGTGGTCTGATCAAGTCTTAAAATCAATATTGTAGGACTTGGCTAATAACGTACTTGCTGGCTGTTCCTGTTCTTTTTCTTTTTAAACAACAGAATGTCAATTACAAAAAAAAAAGAAATAAGTAAAATTGTTAAAGATTGGAATTGTTGAGATGGCAAGATTGACACATTGAGGCTATCTATATATGTATCATCTCTCTATATTCCTTATCGCAATTGTGAACTAAGCAATTTTGCGTTTTGTCTTCTTTTAGTTTTTTTTTCTCAGCTGATCTGCTTTAATATCTGATTTGACGTATTTGACAAAGATGAATTATCTTAAATTTCTCTAGAGGGTACCCACCTGGGCCTGCTAATTTCTTTTGAATAGAGTTGGTTTTGGTTTGAAGAATAAGAAATCAATCATATATGGTTTTCTGATCTTGGAGTCCTTTGACTGTCTAGGGATAGGTATTTAATCATAGTGGTAGGCACAAGTAAGGATGCATGTTTCATAAAAATATTAGACACAGAAATGATATTTTCATTTTTGTTGATAAGCTGAAGATTTAAAATTATGAAGGAATAAAGAGTCCCGTGTTGCTCTTAATATCTTATGTGGCTCACTTTGGTTAGGGAGCAAGAGGTACAGGATGCAGTCTTGAGTTAGACAGATTTAGGGGTTAGTAATTTGGACTTATCTTTCATTACTATTATGACATAAAAATCTGAGGAACAGAGTTTGTAGAAGGTGTGAAGATGTCGTTGATTACGTGACAAATGGGTTCCTTTGAGCACTGGTTGTTGCAGTCACCTTATGGTAATATGGCAGATAATATGATGGGTCAAATCTTCCTTCAGTGAAGAGATTGTTGCCCCAGCTTCTGAGACTCCTGTCAGCAGATGGCCTTCAAGGGCCCTTGAAGGAGATAGCCTGTGGCGTAGAAAGTGTCTTTGTCCCGTCTCACTCCCCTTTCCAGGGCCGCTCACACCCAGTGGCTGATCCATGTGGGAGAAGGCCTGGCCATCTCAGCCCTACTCCAGATAACTCTGAACATTCCAGCTCTCGGACTCCCTACGGGACTTGCCTTGCAGGTTGACATTTCCCATTTCTGCTTCCTTCCCCATTCTCAGTTGTGGATAGCAAGGCAGTCCTTAATAAGATTTCATGCTCAACTGTATCGCCGAGTGGGCTTCCTTGGGGAAGCCAACCTGTAATAACGTCTGTGTGCACATTCATTTTGCCAGTTTTAATCTTTTCTCTTTTAAAAGGTACTGCCACTTCTCATTATAGGACATTTCTCTGACCCTGTCACCCTTCTGTTCCTCCTTGTTTTATCATTCTTTCCGTTTATTGGATTTACAGTTTCTTTATTCTCTTTTCCATCTATTGATTTCAACATTATATATCTCATTTCTATTCCTTTAGTAGGTATGTTTTGTTTTTAACTTTCAGATTTTGTGTTAGCAGATGAAATTAATTAAAATATCTACTCTTTTCATGAGTAATATAAGGGCCTTACAATGTTATAATTCTGATCATGCCCTGTATTTCATAATATTTTGTAGCACATATTTCCCCCACATTTTTTTCACACACACTGTGTCATTTTATGTAATTAGTTCTTCTTTTGTGGGATTGTTTTCATAGTCCATGTTTATTTGAATTTACCCACATTTTCTGTGCTTACTGTTGTTTCTTGCATCCCTTCTTTCTGGATTCAAAGTCCTCTTACGGAAGTAGTTCTTTGGCAAGCATCTGCAAGTGATAAATGTCTCTTCGTGTATTTTGTTTGTTTGAAACTGTATTTTATCCTAACACTTGAATAATAGATTATCTGGGAGCAGAATTCTAAGTTGACAATTCTTTTTCTTACCACTTTGAAGATACCGTCTTCCAGCCTCTGTTGTTAATGATGAGAGATTGTTTCTTGGTTGCTTTTAAGATTCCTTTTTGTCTTTGGTGTTCTGCAGTTTCATCATGATGTGTCCAGGTGTGGGTTTGTTTTACTTTTTCTCCTTGGGTTTTCTTATTATTTAATCAGACAATTCTCATATTTCTCAGATTATTATAAATTTGTGGCATATCTCATCATGTATCTTGCCTCTATTCTCTCTATTCTTTCCTCTGGAATTCTTATTACACATATCTTGGACCTTCTTGGTTTATTCCTCATGTCTATTACCTTGGTATTTTTTTTTTCCACTTAGGAACTATTTTCAAGAGGCATTTGGGGAATCGTTCAGGACTGTTTTCCAGCCAACCAATTCTTCACTAGTGCCTTATCTTTTAAGTTGTAACTCCATTGAGCTATGATTTATTGTTTCTTTTCTAGAAGTGCTAATTGATGCTTTTTTATATCCACCTGATTTTTTCCCTAGGGTTTCTATCATTTTGTTATGAATTTTGTCCTTATTTTATCTGTTTAATAGTCATAGCTGTACTATTTTGTAGTCTCAAATTGTTCTCTTACTTGAAATTCTTCTGCTGGTTCTTCCAAAACTATACATCTACTATAAATAGATCTTTTCCTTGTATGGTTTGTTATTGGGATTATGAGTTCATTTTCAGCCAGGTTTTTACTTCTGGTTGTTTCCATAGTAGTTTTATTTTTCCCAGTTTTTGAATTGGAGTGTGATATTGTGTTTGTTTCTAGAGAATAGCCCCGGGGTTTTCCTGGTCTAGGGTCAGGTTTTAATTTTTTTAACTTTTTTATTAAAATTTTTTTAGTGTTTATTTTTTTTTTTAATTTTTTTTTCAACGTTTATTTTTTTATTTTTGGGACAGAGAGAGACTGAGCATGAACGGGGGAGGGGCAGAGAGAGAGGGAGACACAGAATCGGAAACAGGCTCCAGGCTCTGAGCCATCAGCCCAGAGCCCGACGCGGGGCTCGAACTCACGGACCGCGAGATCGTGACCTGGCTGAAGTCGGACACTTAACCGACTGTGCCACCCAGGCACCCCTAGTGTTTATTTTTGAGAGAGAGGGGGAGTGCGCCTGTGTGTGAATGGAGGAGGGGCAGAGAGAGAGGGGGACAGAGGATCCTAAGTGGACTCTACACTGACAGCAGAGAGGCTGATGAGGGGCTCCAACTCATAAACCGTGAGATCATGACTGAGCCACTCAGGCATCCCTAGGGTTAACTTTTAAAAAAAAATATTGAAGTATAATTGACATATTATATTTTCAGGTGTACAACATAATGATTCGATATTTGTATGTATTGCAAAATGATTATCATGTTAAGTCTAGTTAACATCCATAGCATCAGCTTTTATGTTAATTTCCTGGCTTGAGATTCCTGTGCCATGCAGGTAATGTAAATTCAAACTGTGTATGTGTGGGTTTAGGGATTTAATCCAAAAATACTTTTTTCCCTTCTATCCAGAGTCCCAGAAAGAGACAGATTTTCTTCGTACTTCCCAGGCCAGGCTTCTAGTCCTCAAACTAAGGACTCAATGTCTTTAGAGTTCTTTATGCAAAGGTCTCGCTCCAGTTACTTTCCTCTCATGGGCCCCAAACCAAGTTACCTGTCCTTAGACACATATGAAATCTCTAGCCTCTTGGCATTAATGCCTGTGTCTAAGTTCTGTATCAGTTTGGATTGCTGTAGTGCCACCTTACTATTCTGCTATTTGTTTCTGTCCTGGTATCTAAAGAATACCTTTTTTTTTGTCTCTTCAAATCTAACTATTTAACCTATTTAAGTTATCCTGGTCTTTTAAAAAATCTAAGTATCTATGTTTGTAGCAGAAAGGAATTTGGTCTCCATTAATGCAACCAGCCATGCTAGTGGAATAAGACATCTGTTTGTGACTGTATCCACTTTGAGAATTGACTCTTCAACTCTTTTCTTTTTTCCCCACGATCTATTGACACTATTTTTAAAAACTTAATTATACTAGTTCCTTCCTTCCTTCCTTCCTTCCTTCCTTCCTTCCTTCCTTCCTTCCTTCCAACATTAACATTTGTGTTGAGCCCAAGGAAGATGTCTTTTTTTAATGCTTATTTATTCAGTTTGAAAGAGATAGGGGGAGGGGCATAGGGAGAGGGAGAGAGAATCCCAAGCAGGCTCCGCACTGTCAGTGCAGAGCCTAATACAGGACTTAATCCATGAATGTTGACATCATGACTTGAGCCAACATCGAGAGTAGGACGCTTAGCTGACTGAGCCAGCCAGATGCCCCCCTGTCCAAACAAGATGTCTTACAGATTGTCCCACAGCCTGGATTTGCCTACCAGTTTACTCACTTGATTAGATTCAGGTTAAAGGTTTTTGTTAAGAATATTCCTACTTGGGTGCTGTGTTCTTCCTGTTGCATCACCTGTTTGTCCCATTACTAAGATTACTTGAAAGGAGATATCTACTAGATTTCTCCTGTTTTGTTTTTCTTACTTTGAGACTACATGAAAAACCTGCTTCTCTGCAACTTCCACCCTGTTTTTAAATTTTAATTTTAAATTTGGAGGTAGTTATAGATTTACATGTAGTTGTAGGAAATAATATAGGGAGATCCTGTGTGTCCTTCACTAGGTTTTTCCCAGTAGTAGCATTTTGAAAAACTATGATATAATAACACAACCAAGAAATTGGCATTCATGGAATCTACAGATCTTACACAGATTTCACCAGTGTTATACTTGTGTGTGTGTGTGTGTGTGTGTGTGTGTGTGTGTGTATGTGTTTAGTTCTATGCAGTTTTATCATGTGTGGAGGTTCATGAATCCACCACCACAGTCAAGACACAGAACATTCTCATCACCACCAAACCCTTTATGCTGCCCTTTTTAGAACTATGCCTGTAGGGCACCTGGGTGGCTTAGTTGGTTAAGTGTCGATCTCTTGATTTTGGCTCAGGTCATGATCCCAGGGTTCGTGAGTTTGAGCTCTGCCCTGGGCTTTGTGCTGACAGTGCAGAGCCTGCTTGGGATTCTCTCTTTCCCCTCTCTCTCTGCCTTGACCTTGCTTGTATTCCCTCACAAAATAAATAAATAGACTTAAAAAAACTTTAAAAAAACAAGAATTACACCTGCCTCCCTCTCACTCCCTGGCCCCATTTCTAACCCCTATCAACCACCAATCTGTTCTCCATCTTTATAATTTTATCATTTCAAAAATGGTACATAAATGGAATCATAGATAATATGGCCTTAAAGATTGTTTCTTTTCTCACTACAATTCCCCAGAGATTCATCTGAGTTGTTGTGTTATGAATAATTCATTTCTTTTTATTGCTGAGCAATATTCTATGCTATGGATATACCACAGCTGTTTATCCGTTCATCCATGGAAGGACATTTGCACTGTTTGCAGTTTGGGGCTATTATGACTAAAGCCGCTATGAATGTTTGTGTATGGGTTCTGTGTGAATGTAAGTTTTCATTTCTCTGGGATAAATGCCCGAGGGTGTGAATGTTGAGCCTTATGATACTCGCATGTTCATTTTGATAAGAAATTGCCAAACTATTTTCCAGAGTGGATGTACTGTTTTACCTTCCTACCAGCAACGTATGAGTGATCCAGTTTTCGGCATTGTGTTAGAGTTTGTATGCCATTTTATTATGTTTTCTATTTGTTTCTTCTGCTTCTTATTCCTTTATTTCTCTTTTCTTGCCTTCCTGTGGTTACTTGAACTTTTTATAGGAATCTAATTTATTTATAATGTTTTTGAATGTATCTCTGTATAGTTTTCCCACTGGTGGCATTGGCTATTCCTATATATATATATATATATATATATATATATATATATATATGTCTCTTTACTCACTCTTCTTTTTAAATGCTGTTGTTTTGAATATAAGGTAGTGTTATATGTTTTGTTTCAATCATTGAATATGGAATAATTTAGACAACTCATACTAGGGAAGAATTTGTGGTTGACAGTTCTTTTCTTTCAGCCCTTGAAAAATGTTCCCCTCCTTTAGGCCTCTCTGGTTTCTGATAAGAAAATCATTGTCATTTGGATTGATGCCCCACTAAAGGCAATAAGCTATTTTTCTCTGTCTGGTTTTATGATTTTTTCTTTATGTTTAGTTTTTAGAAGTTTAGTTGTGATGTGTCTTGGCATGGATTTCTTTGGGTTTGTTCTGTTCAGGATTTGATCAGCCTCTTCAATTGATCTGCTTTTGTCTTTCACCAAATTTGGGAAGTTTTCTAGCACCCCCCACCCCCAATATTCTTTCAGTCCCAATGTGTTTCTCATTTCCTTCTCGTCCTCTAGGAATGCTGTAGCTTTTCTTATTGTCCCATAGGGTTCTGAGACCCTGTTCATCTATCTTTCTCCTCCTCCTCCTCTTCCTTCTTCTCCTCCTTCTCCACCTTCTCCTCCTTCTCCCTTTCCTCCCTCTCTTCCCCCTCTTCCCTCTTCTCCCCCTCCCCCTCCCTCCTCTTCCCCTTTCCCCTTTTGCTTCTCTTTTTCCTTTCTCTCTGTTCTTCAGATTGGATAAATTCTATTGAGCTGTTCTCAAGTTCACTGATTCTATCTTCTGTCACCTCTACTATTGAGCCAGTGAATGTCTTATTTTGGTTATTGTATTTTTGTTCTATAATTGCCAGTTCTTTTAAGAACTCATAACACTTTTGCTGAAATTTTCCGTTTTCTTTTTCATTTATTTCCAGAGGATCTGAATTTACGTCTTGGAGTATTTTTATAATTGATAGTTTAAAATTCTTACCAGATACTTATAACAGCTGATTCACTTTAGTGTTAGTGTCAGTTGATTGACTTTTCTCATTCAAGTTTTGATTATATCCTGGACATTTTGGCTACCATATTAGGAAGCTTGGGTCTTATTTAAATTTTACATTTTAATAGTCATCCTGTTTAGATTTAGCACACAGGTCCTGGATTACTTTTGTGGGCTGTGGTTTCAATGACCATTTGCTTTCTAGGGGCTTTGTTGGCTGTTTTAGTCTGTTTGATTTGTCAGGTGCTTCTGGGCTCCTACTGAACCCTGCTAATACCACCAGAGGGTGGTGGAAGGAACCTCCCAGGCCAGGCCTGCTGGTGGTGCCTCTAGGTAAAGGAAGGGATTTTTCGGCCTGCAGGGATAAAAAACACACTTGTGTCTGGAGCTTGTTGCCGCGGGATTCCCCCTGCCAGTGCTGTGAGGCCATCTGGTGCTGTTGGCTGGACCCCAGTTACATACAAGGGAGGAAAGAGCCCACCTATATTATCCACCGCCAGGTTGGGGTTGGGAGACTTCGGGCCCCAGCAACCTGCTGTGGGGTCGAGAGTCCTAAGGCATCCTACTGCTCTGCTGTTCCGTGGCTCGGGGGTCACTAACCAGCCCACCTCCTCTTTTCACTGTTTTGAGTCCTTCTTTGATTGCCTTTTGTGTTATTTTTCAGTGTTTATAGTTGTGCTAAGGGGGAAGAGGCCAGGAGAAGTAGGTACCTGCCATCTTGTGTAGATCAGGCGTATATTTCTTTTAAAAATACCGGGTTGACTCATCAGCCATGTTATCTGCTAATATAGTTGAAAATACTCATTTGACTGTGTTTTCCTGTAATATGTATTTGTGAGGGAGACATAGACTAAGCCTCCCCTTAAATTTTCTTAAATTAAAGTCACATTAGGTTAATTAATGTTACTGTAATAGGATAATTAAATGTTAACTCAATGCTGTTAGTGGGATCTAAGACAAAAATCTATATATGTGATATTTTCTGTATTGAACATTTTTCTCCAAGTTGTTTTATCGCATTTGAAAAAAAATTAGCACCTTTTATCTCTTGCCATCTCTGAGAAATACTAAAAAGATCCTTTATCAGGTGGATGCTTTAAACCGTAGAGAAAATAAATGACATTATTTGCACAAGCAACTTGGTGATATTTAGAGTGGATTAAGGAGAAGATACCAGGATTCTGTCTTTGGCTGTCCTGCTTTATGCCACAGTGCTGACTCATAGAATACTGTCATTTTCAGAACTGAAAGTGAACTTAGAGATAACCTATTCCAACCATATTGTTTTATATTTAAGAAAACCAATACCTTCAAAAGCCATAAGGGAACCTATGTTCCTTCAATTCCATAATGGCGGGGCTTATTTATTCTGAATTCTTAGCCTTTCCTAATTTTGTTTTCTTTAAGAAATTTGAATCACTTTCTTTTTAGAAGACTTAAGAAGAAAATTAAAATTATATATTGAAACATGATTTCTCATTCCCTTTTCTAATAAGAGAAAGATCTCTCAAATAAGTTGTGATGGCATGATGATACTCTCTTTAAAAAATAGGCATGTTTGAAAATGTGATGAACATACGGACCAACTATCCAGAAAAATGAACACAAACTCAAAAATTTGCATGCAATATTGAAGGTTTGTGAACTCCTATGGAAGACGCTAGATACTATGTTTTTTGTCTTGTTTGTACCATGTGATATCTGTGGATGGTCTTTGCTGGGGAAAATGACATAGGGATAATGCCTTATTTTATAGTCAGACTCACCCTTAAAAGCTTGTGTATCCTAGCAGTTGTCCTAGGCACAGTGCTGAGGAATTTGTTTTCCTGCAGGTTCTAGAGAGCCAGTAGGTGAGAAGGATATAACAGGACCAGCAGGCGTTAAAACAGACAGTGGGAAATACAAACAGTCAACCCAGCCCACAATACTTGCCTTCTCCTCCCTGCTACACGTACATACACTTACCTCAAGGTTTCTGGGAGAGATCCGTCCTCTGCTCCTGTCTGCTGTCACCCTCTTACTGTATGGACAAACATTGCCCTTTGGAGATATTTCTCCTTTTCTCTACTAAGTCTGCTCTAGTGTTCATGTATACTAAATTTCACCCACATCAAATCTTAGGGATTGAAAGAAGAAAGCTTATAGTGCCATTTGATGTATTTATGGGGGACTTTTTGGGGGTGAGAAGAAAACCACATCCATGTTTTTCTTACAGAATGGATCAAAATAATTTAAGAACATAGAGTGAGAAATGTCTCTGCGTTCAGTGAGCGAGTAAGGCCAGCATTTGTTAAATTGTTAAGCTGAAATTATTTTTAAGGAAACTGTTTATGTGTATACTTAAAAGAAGCTCCTATATACTTCTCTGTGACTAGTGCAACTACCTAGATAAGAAATAAGATTCTGAAATGATTTGAAGTATCATGCTGTATAACTAGAGTGAAAAATTTCAGTGCATAAAAATGGGGAGATTGTACAAAAAGAAATAATATGACAGTTTTTATTTTTTTGTGCTTTTATATATTTTAAAAATTTGAAAGGAATTTTGTTTTCAGGGTTACTCTTTAGTAATTGAATAATTGAAGACTGAGAACCCCAAGTCCTAAGTTCCGTTTCTGCTGTGCCACTAAGTGGGTAGATGACATCCCCTGTGTGAGCCTTACGGTATAAAATAAGCCGTCGAATAATCTCTAAGAGTCTTTGCAGCATTATGATTTAGTGAAACTTTAGTAGTTATTATTTGACACATTAGGGGAATTTTTTGATAGGCCTATGTAATTAAGTATTAGTCATAAGAAAGCTTTCCAGGGAACTAATTTTTAAGTTTGAAATTATTATAATACCTTGATATGATCAGAAATTTGTATTAGGGAGGTCATGGTTGGGTTAGGGCTACCTAACTATATGGGTACACTGCAGCGCAATTTGGGGGAATAAACACTTTAATGCTGATAGTAACAATGGCAGTAGTGATGATGCCAATGTGGATGACGTTAGATTTAGTTGGTCTAGAGGTGCAGTGATACTGTGGTTCGCTCTTTCAGCATCACTTACCCGTTTTCTCTTTTTTCTTCCTATGCTATACAAGTTGGAAGGCAAATCATTCAACTTGTCAGCCTCCCTTGAAGCTAGGAGTGGCCCATATTACAAAGATTAGATGGAGATTTCTGGGGAATGCTTCCCTTCTTGGGAAAGCTGCTCCAGGGGAAGGTTCTTGCCCTTGACCCTTATCCCTTACTTTCTTGGAAGAGCATGGATGCTCTGAGGTGAGCACCCTCTTACAAACATGAGGAATAAAACCAGACACTTAGGATGATGAAGCAGAAAAATAGATGTAGCTTGGATCCTTGGTGATATGTTAGAGTAGATCTATCAGCCTTATTATTCCATGAGAAAAAATAAAACCTTCGTGTCTTCTAATATTTATTAGGTTTTCTGTTACTCTGAGCCAAACACATTCCCAAATGAATATGTAATTATTATGACTTTGCATTTTGCATTTTTTGAAGGATAAAATTAGTATTTATAGCTCTTTGTAATTACTAATGTCGGACTGCAACATTTAAGCTAGTTTGTACAAATATTCTCATTCCGAGGAAGCTAGGGTGTGAAAATTTTGGATAATTCGTAAAATTTTATTTTATTGTTCATAGCACGAAGAATAGCATAGGACTCTGTCTCTTGTATACTTAGAGAATATTTCAAATTTTATTCAATGGGTGAAGTTTATATCAGAAAAACTATTTCTGTGAGTCACACCTCCCACTTTGCTGTAATCTTTGGTAAGATGGGGATACAGCTGAAGAATACCAATGAGTCTTGAAAAAATGTTTTCCTCATTTGGTTTATAGACAAAAATGTATAGCAGAGTGGGTTGCCTGCTTTACTGTTTAGTCTAAGGTTGTTTCTAGCAGATTCCTTCTGACCTCACACTTTCACATGACTGAAAAATACCTTAAAAGAAGGACTTTAAAGATTAAAGAAGAATTAAAGAAGAATGGCCATTTGCAGTATGTGGAAGTAGAAAATGGAGGATTTTTTTTTTTTTTTTTGGTCTGACATAGCATTTGCACACTGTCCGTTTGGATTTACCTGCTTTGAGTACAGAGAATTAATTTTTGCATATAAGCCATATAATGAGAGAAAAAGGAGGATCCAGTTAGAATATATTTGTGTTGTTTTTTCAGTTAGAATTGCATTCGAGAGCAACTGAAATTTGACATGTAATACTACAAGTAAGGAGTTTTTGTTGTTGTTGTTTGTTTTGTGTAGATGGTTTTTTTTGTTTTGTTTTGTTTTGTTTTGTTTTTTGTTTGTTTTACATGAAATAAGATATCTGGAAGGAGACAGTCTAAGACTGGGGCAACTGCACAAGAGGGTTATCAAGGGTTTTGGCTCCTTTTTGCTTTTGGCTCTACTATCAATAGTGTATAGCTTTCCTTTTCTTGGTGGAAAGCCAGTTAGTGAACATCCAGGAACAGCATCTGGATCGTAGGCAGGAAGAAGGGGCTAGAAAAAAGGCAAGGCATATACCAGCTATCAGTCCTTTTTTATAAGGAAAGTGATAGCTCCCAGGAAGATGCATCTGGTAGACTTCTACTAATATCTTATTGGCCAGAACTGTGTCAGTGCCGCCCCCCTCCCCCACCAACTATAGGGAAGTCTAAGAAATAGAGGTGGGCTTTTTTCATAAAAAAAAGAAAAAAATACAAAAAATAAAAACAAAAATAAACAAAAAAAGAAGGTAATGTACAAGTTTCTGTATGTATAAAGTCATGCTCTATTTTGGGAGATCACAATTTGCTTCATGACTCAAGGTGTGGAAATGGTTGTGTATGGATTGATTTAGAAAATGGTTACCAGTACTGATTAAAAAAAAAGGAGAAAAATGCAACTAAAAGGAAGAAACACAATTTCAAAGGTTTTTCGCTGATGAAAATCCACATTTGTATTTCAAAATAATGTAGTTTTAAAAATGATGTGAATTCCTCCTTTTCCTCTGGCTTAATGAATATCATTTACTCAGTATAAAAATCTTTATATGTTCCACATGTTAAGAATAAATGTACGTTAAATCTTGCTGAAAAGAAATAAGAGAAACTTGGTACCTCTCTCCAAACATCAGGATTCTATTATAGTAAGGAAGACGGGGAGAATGGATGTTGGGTAGGCAACCAACATTGTCATTACTTGAAGAATATTTCTCGGCTTTAAAAGTTCTGTTTGTAGTATTATATCATAATAAGTACAATCATATAATAATATCATAATAAGTACAATTTGGAAATCTATTGAATTGTAACAGTTTAAAAACAGTTATTAATTATTATTTGCCTCACATATCTAGGAGGTACATTTAAAGTTTTGTATCAGTTGCCACTTTGTGTCAAGAGAGCTGACTGACATGTAAAACTCAAAGTATATCTTTTCTTTTTTAAAGTTTATTTATTTTTGAGAGAAAGACAAAGCATGAGTGGGGGAGGGGCAGAGAAAGAGGGAGACATAGGATCTGAAGTAGGCTCCAGGCTGAGCTGTCAGCACAAAGCCCAATGTGGAGATCACAAACCGGGAGATCATGACCTGAGCTGAAGTTGGACGCTTAACCGACTGAGCCACCCAGGTATCCTAAATTCAAAGTATATCTTAATGGTCATTGATATTAAGCTAACCATGGGCAAAAAGTTTTAATTTTTTTCTATAATGAATAATGACATCTATAAGTGTGAAATTCTAAGAAATTAGTGACAATATTATATACTACTGCAGTCATTCATGAAATACTATGGTTTATTTTTTGTTTAAATTTGCATTTATATATTTTGGGGGTTTTTTGTCCGAAAAATTTTAATGACATAAATGAATACTACCAAGAGCAGATATTTATCTTAAAAAGGACAAAATTGGCCGAATTCCAGAAATTCTGCTTTGTTGTTCTTATTCGAATATTGACAGAAATATCCTGTAATTGAAGGTTTATTCTCCAGTTGGTGTAGGCACTCTACTTAGAAGCTGTTTATCCACATCAAGAAGGATAATGGATCTTTTCTGTTAAATTTTTTCCATTAAAATAAGGTGAGGCAACTGTTCTCACCACATTTCAGAGGGATAGTACAAAGATAAATGAAATAATGGAAGTGAAGTGCATTTTTTTTTTGCTCTGAAAGAAGGTGTTATATAAATTCTATAAATAGTATTGTTAATGTGTAAATAAGATGATGGGTGAGCATTTCCAAAAGTGAGTATCATAACTAGGCATTTTTAGTATGATCCTCAATGTCAGTTTTTTCCAAAGGAGAGAAATACAGCAACACATTCTTACGTTCTTGCATTAAAATATCAAAAGTAAACTTCAATGTGAGGAGAGAATGTATAGAGTTTCAAAGAGAGGCGATTTATTGAATAATGCAATACAGTCATAGATTTTACAGGAATACAAAAAGTCCTTTGGGTCTCTTAAGTGTTAGGGAAATGAGAAAGCTCTGATTAAAATGTGAGCTCTGATTAAAACCTAGAATTGAGCTTCCAGTGGCTATATCTTGAAAATAATGGGGTTCTGCTTGACTCATATAAATCTTCCAAAAAGAATCTTGTGATGTCTTCAGTAAAGGTTTTTTGTTACCCCTTTGGCCACAGGTTTTTATTCCTTTAAAGATAACATGAGACAGAAAGTTGTTCCTTATTTTCTAACTTCACTGACATGCTTTCTATGTGCTAGTCACCATAAAAGCGAATCGCATTATATGGTGATAAGAACCCTGAACTTTGAGCCAGGGGGCAAGGTTCATGTCTCAGGTTTGCCACTAATTTATCTGTATAACTGGGAGAGTTATTCAGTTGCTTTGTGCAAAACAACATCCTTGGAGCTATTTCTTTCTCCTCTTCAGGCATTCTAGACTTATGGTGCTTAAGTTGGCCAGTTGAGGTTATGGGGAAAAGTCACATCTCTGTGGAAAGAGTCCTGCCTTTCCTTCACATCAGTCCTTTGGTGATGGGTGTTCAGCCATGAATCTGGCATATGAAAGCTGGTCTGGAAGTGGGTACAAAGAGGGAAGCTTTGTTTCTTTTTGCACCTTATTCTCTTGGGTGATTTGTTGAAAATAAGGCTTAGGTGTGAGCTCACTGGTGGTTTATGCTGAGACAGTAGCTAAAATGGAACTGAGTTGACCAGTTAGGGAAAGCATACCATACTTTGTAAATCTGATTATCAGATTTCTCTCCCTTCAAGTCTTTTGAAAGTCTTAGTGTCTTAGCTGTCTTCTGAAAACAAAGAGGAAGGTCAAATTTCAGCAAGAACTGTAGGTGGGAAGAGTTCCCTCTAGCCCAAACCTGTGCTGTAGTAATAATGAGAACAATTACTGGAGAGTAGGAAATTCCTTAGAGATATGATGCAGATCATGGTGGGGACTGAGGAGATGTGGCTTCCAAGTACTGCTAGAGGTCCAGCTGCCATTTTTGAGATGGAGGCTCTTCCTCACTGCACACCTTAAAAGCTTGGGGTTTACTTTTGTTGAAGAAGATGGCAGGTTCCTAGAAGACTTACAGTTTCCTTATCTGGAAAGCGAGGAGATCAGACTAAGTCATAGTTTCACAGCCATTTTTATTTTCTCCCCTCTGACTCCTTTGTTTTGAAATATTTTGTCTACCAAACTATTTCTATAATGATGTCTTTTTGAAGTAACCAGAAACATATAAGACAGCCAATTAGAGCTTCCAACTAAATGTGAGATAACAAGTGTTAACCATTCTGAGAAGTTACAATTTAGCCCAAAGCAAACAAATTTGATATTTTTGTCCATTCAAGAATGCAACACATGTTGACAAATTTATCAAACTGCAAATTTACAGTTTGATATGTCATTTAAAAGCAGTGGTCGTCTGTTGTGCCCTTCCTCATCTCTGGTTCCTACTTTCTAGAGGCATTACTTTGAAATAGTTCACTGTTTCTTCATGTTTGCCTCCATTTTGTGAAAACAAGATGCCTGTGCTGCTATTTCTTGCTTTCTAGTTTGATTCTTTGCATAATTGTTTCCTGCTATGCATTTTGACAGACACACGCACATGCGCGCGTGCGCACACACACACACACATACACACTCACCTACTTTGCTTCCTCAGTTTATTTTCAAATTGCTGAGACAGTAACTATCACTCACAGCTGAATCCTTCGGCATCCTATGATTATATTTCCTTATGAATGTTTTTATTTTCTTCCTGTTTCATAACTGTTTCAATTATTTTATTTTTCAGAGTTTTTAAAGTGTCTGTCACTATTTCACCCTCAAACACTGCATCTAAATTGTAAATATTTTCTAAATATATTTAATCAGACAGCCTATACATCTCATCCTTTTACTAGCCGCATGCAGCCTCAAGCTGTGCATACATTTGCTCACTGTTGTAATTTTGGAATCTTCCTTTCCCATTTAAATCAGGGTCACTGTAGGCTGAGGTAACAAGTGGCCCCCAAGTCTATAACCTTTCAAACACAACAGAAGTGTATGTCTCCTTCGTGTCAGATTACTGAGCTGTTCTGGGTGAGCTGAGGTGGGTGTTGGTGGGAGTTTTGACCTGCTGTTTTGGGTGAGTGGGTTAGGGTGCTGCTCTGCTTCCTGAAGTCACTCATAGACCCTGGTTAGACGCAGTACTGTTTTCAGTACATGAGTTCCAAAGTTATCATGGTCCACTACATTCAGTCAGAGCACAGAGGGAGTGCTGGGCACGGCTTACATCCCTCCCACTTAATATCTTAGTTGAGAACTCTGTCTTGTGGCCAAACCTAGTGGCAGGAGAGGCTAAAATCATGTTTTTCCTGTGTGTCCAGAGAAGTGGGCTTTGGTGGGCAGTTAATCATATCTGCGGTGCCATCATTCTGCAGATTTTTTTGTTTTTACCTCTTTCCTATGTTGGATCCCTTGTTTCCTGATTTCTATAGCTCTTGCTCTTTCTTGATTTAGTCTTTTGTTTTGATGGGTGGAGCACGTCCTCCAATATCTTCCTAAGGTAGAGTGTGTTGAAGGTAAAAACTTTGAGATGTTTTATATCTGAGAAAGTTTTTATTCTGTTTTACACCTGGTAGATAGTTTTTCTGGATGTAGAATTCTTGTTGGTAGTCATTAGCCTTCAGCATTTTAATGGCATGTTTCATTGTTTTGCTATAGTTTTAGCTATTGAGAAGTCTGCTGCTATTCTGATCTTTATCCTTCAAATGTGATTTTTTTTTTCTAATTTGAAGGTTTTAGCATCATCTTATCCTGGGAACTTTAAAATTTCAAGATGATGTGCCATGGTGTACGTTATATCTAATTAATTGTATGTGGGAACTCAATGGATTTTTCTTTCTGGGCACTTTCTAGAAATTATTCTTGTATTATTAATTTTACCAATTTTTTAAAAAAATTTTCATGTTTATTTATTTTTGAGAGAGACAGAGAGAAAGTGAGCTGGGGAGGGGCAAAGAGAGAGAGGGAGACACAGAATCCAAAGCAGTCTCCTGGCTCTGAGCTGTAAGCACAGAGCCTGACATGGGGCATTCTGTGAATGCATAAAAAAGAATACCTACTGGGCGCCTGGGTGGCTCAGGCAGTTAAGTGTCTGACTTCAGCTCAGATCATGATTTTTGCAGTTCACGAGTTCGAGCCCTGTGTGTAGCTCTGTGCTGACAGCTCAGAGCCTGGAGCCTGCTTCCGATTCTGTGTCTCCCTCTCTCTTTGCCCCTCCCACATTCACGCTCTGTCTCTGTCTCTCAAAAATCAATAAACATTTTTTAAAAAAGTAAGAAAAGAATATGCACTAAAATAAATTGGGTAAGTTATTCAGAAAACTTACTCATCTCTTCTGAATCCCTTTTGAACTCCAAGTCATTACCGTCTGTATTCATCCACTTTGTGTGCCAGCAATAGTGCCGACCCTGAAAAGATGCTTAGCAATCATGTAGAGTGAGCCTGCTTTGTGATTCCTGCTAGAGGAAGGTTAACATTGCTGGATTCTCCGTTGTTCTTATCGCTTCCTCACAAGCATATGATTTCTAGATGTTACAACAGTGTTCCATTATTGTTTCTTGGGTTTTCTTCCAACCAAACCAGTACTCATTCTGCAAGTTTTCATGAATGTTCAGGTCACAACAACGACTGCCTCACTGAGAACAAGGCTAGGATATTATCAGTTGTAAGGTGTGTCTGACTTCAGAGCTATAAGAGTGTGGAAATGTGCATGGTATTTAGATATGGAACCATCTGAATCAATCCTGTAAAAATTTCTTATCTTTTTAAATCCAGTTTTCACATCTTACATATTGTTATACAATTTATTTTAGTACAGATAGAGAGATACAGTCTGGCTCTTCTCCTGTGTGCCTAATTGTAAAGTAAGGAAGGACTGGAATTTTCTCAATAGGAAATGGTAAGAATCCCTGGAGATCTTTTACCTCGAACAGTAGCACATGTGCCAGAAGACTCACCTGAACTGGGTGGTGATCAAAACATAAGAAGTACCACGTTTATGCTCAGGCACCCTTTTGCAGGTGCATCAGGGAACCATGCCTAAAAGCAGTGGGAAATATTTTTCCATCGGTCCCTTTGTATAGATTCACATTCATATTGTAAGTGCTATTCTATAACTGAATATATTTGGCCAAAATTGAGTAAGACTATAGGTTTCTAGTATCTTTATGAATGGCTGCATTCATAATAAATAACACTGTACTATATTTAATCCTTTCTCCAATGTTGAACATTAAATTGCTTCCATTTTGATTCTTGCATTTAAACAATGCTTTAATAAACATCTAAATATAAATGTCTGTAATTTGTTGAGTTAGGGAATATACACATTTTGAAGGCTTTATGCCATCAAATTGCCTTTCAGAAAGGTTATACCCCAATTTACACTTCCACAACTATGTATCAGAGTGATCATTTCCTCACATCCCTCTGATTCTGGGTTTTGTCGGTCTTTTGTGAATGTGAGGAGGGGAAAATGATTTCTTTGTTTTTTTTGATTCGTTTTCTTTGATTACTAGGGAGCCTGAAGAACATTTTAATGTGGTGTGGTTTCCTGTAAGACAGAAAGAAGCTGCCCAAGTAGGGTGAGTGTGAGAAGGGCAGCTGGGCAGTTTTTTGATTGACGTCAGTAGAAGGTTTCTGGCAGGGAATGAGTAGTTACTGCTCTGGATTCTCAGAAGCTCTAGATAACTCTGTCTTCAACTCTTTGACCTTCACAGAGATCCTTTTCATTGCCTTCCATAAGTGTCTGGATGCCTTCCAGGTAGTACAGTTTTGGTACTTTGATCATGGTGTCTGTGCGCATCCAGCCCTCCAGACTGTATGATCCTCATCTGGGATCCCGTCCTGGGTGGCCTTGGGCCAATAAATAGGGCAGGTGTAAGTGTGGGCTTTGAGTCCATGGAGGGCAAAGAGAGGGTTCATCAAGGAGGTGGAAGAACACAAACATTTGAAGGCAAACAGAATAATGTAAAGTGAGGCAATGGTTGAATTCTGGACAATTGTCTACATAGTAGAGGAGGGGAGGACATGTTTGCAAAGTGGGCTGAGGACACGCTGTGAACTTTTGAGTGTGTCTGGAATGCAAGTTTAAGGAGGATATCCTTTATCTTAAGGGCAGTGGAGGACCTCTTGACATTTTTGGAGTACCAGTATGGGGAGACCTGACCAATGTCATATTTTAGGAAAGGGAATAGCATTGAATGACATTGGAAATGTATGCAAGCAATATACAAGTTTGTATTTCTGGTGTGTATAACGTGTCCTGTAGTTGATATTAGCGAGAACCTTTTTAGTTGTGGCTGATTTGTGTTTAAAAGGACACAGAACCAGGTGAATGCTTCCAGTATTCTGTTGTTACTCGCTTTTTCCTGGAAAGGGAAGGAGGAAGTAGCTCAATTTCGGACAGGTCAGGCCATTGGAAAGTGTATGGGTTATAACAGAAAGAAAAATTGTTTTTGAACATGTTGTGTGGTATGTGGGTAGATATTTGGCATATAAAAATGGAAAATGAATTCAGAAACTGCATCAAAGACACCCTGTAGACTTGCCATAAGATAATCAACTTTGCCAAATGGCAGCAAATGTGTAATTTCAAATGGAAAATGCACTCATTAAGCCCTTTAGACTAGCTAAGTTGTATGTGTTATATTTTTATTTAATTTCTGTATGGACATGTCTTTCATGCTTGAAATATTGGAGTAAATGATACCTAAACACTGCCTTCATTTGATTGTGAAATAATCTTAAGCACATAGTACAAGATATTTTAAAAAGGCCTTAACACTAATACCTTGGAATTGGATGGTTTATAGTTATTTTCTTATTTTCATTGAAATTTAAACTGTTTTCTGAAATAGCATTCTTATATTTTTAGATAATCTGCCTTGGCTTGGTAGTCAATAACTGAATAAGTAATTTCATTTCAGGTGTTACTACTGCCTGGCAGACATTTTCAGGGATGGTCATAAACCCCATTAGTGATCATTTTTTAGAGGCAGAATGGCAAATATCTCCTAATACATCATGCCTTGCGCTTAGCTCATTTATGAATAGTTACCCCTGTGGATCTTTTTGGAGCTCAGAAAATGCAGTTAAATTTGTCATTGAAGAATTCAATTTTTATTCTTCCAGTAACTGCAGCCAAGAGCTGTACTCTCTTTCAGCCTCGATAAGTCATAGTGACATTCCTAGGCCCAAAGAAGGATGCTTGTTGAAAGCTGGTGGGTGGTGAGAGAGAGATGCATATATAACTTCCCTTTCAGATACAGTTAGAGGGCTGCTCCAAGGTGGAGTGTTTATAAATTACGGAGTATTCCCATCCTCCTCAGTCTGGATTTTCTGCTGTAACAAAGGCAATTTTTACTATTTATTTCAACGCTGGCACCTTTATAAAAACCTTGTATTTTCTCTTTGTGAGGGCCGGTAACTAATATTTATTGAGTACTCCCCATGTGTCAGGCACCTTACTCAATGCTTTAAAATGCTCTCCCATTTAATTCTTACTATAAACTTGTGATAAAGGCATTATTATACTTAATTTGAAGATGAAACCAATAAGTCTCAACCAGATTTAAGTAATTCCTTAGGTTTGTATAACAAGAGGTGATTTTTTTTTTCTTTTCACCAGTCCAAAGTCTATACTTTTTCTGGGTCCTGCAATAAGACTTGATATGCCAGAATTTTTAAAATACTTATTGAGAGTTTTATTGTACTCCAAGTGCATAAATTATCTCATTTAATCTTCATCAAAAATAAATGAGAAGTAGGTACATTTATTTTTATTTTCAAGATGAGAAAACCAAGAGGTTCATAGTCTGAGTAATTTGTTCGACATCACATAAACCTGGGATTCAAACCATGCCCATCTGACACTAAAGGCCTATGCTCTTACCTACTGCCTGGCCTTGAAAGTCTTTGTCTTTAAGGGTTATGTTTTCAAATTCTTACTTTTTTACAATTATTTTTTAATTAATCACTTTGCAACTTAAGTACATACAGTACCACCTTTTTTTAAATTTAAAATTTAATTTAAAATTAGTCGATATACAGTGCAATACTGGTTTCAGAGGCAGAATCCAGTGATTCGTCACTTACATACAACACCCAGTGCTCATCACAAGCGCCCTCCTTAATCCCCATCACCCATCTAGCTCATCTCCCACCCACCTCCCTCCATCAACCCTCGGTTCCAGTACCACCTTTCCATGTAAATGTAATAAGGGCTAATATCAAGGGCCTATGACATGTTCTTATTTCATTAGGGTTTCTCAACCTCAATATTATTGACATTTTAGGCCAGACAATTCCTTGTTGTTGGGAAGGGGCCTTGTCCTATGCATTATAGGATGTGTAGCAGCATCCTTGCCTTCTTCCAGTGGCACTCTTCCCCCTCTCCCCAGTTGTGACAACTAAAAATGCCTCTAGGCATCGCCAAATATCCTTTGGCGGGGAAGAAATCACCTAAGGTTGACAACGCTGGTCTGTTACAGAGCCCCGTGTAAGGCTCATGCCCTTATGACCTCCATTTCACACAGGAAGAGTAACTCACTCAGAGTCACATTTCTGGGCAATGGCCTCTCCAGGACTCAAATTCAAGGCTTACATATATCTTTGGACTAATTTTAGTTTTAGTTCATGGACTGTGTCCTCAACCTTAACTTGAAAGTTCTGGAAGGCTTGGGCTATGTCAGATGGTTAATTTTCTTTTGCTCAGGGGCACTGAGAAGAGTACTTAATATCATAGTGCTTTGACAGATGTTCATTTAACAAATGACCCATTTTATGTGAGTCATATTTAAATAAGGATCTTTTAAATAAATTTTAGCTTAGTGTGGTAATTAATAACAGAGTTTGGAGTCAGATGTATCACAGGTTTAAATCTTATCCTTGCCATTTATTAGTTCTAGGCGCCTGAGAAAAATTTTGACCTCTTTTAGGTTTGGTTTCCTCATTGTTTGGAACTAACATTTCCTCCTGTAGATATTGTGAGGAATAACTGTCATCCGCCAGAGGACATGACATAAGGTTAAAAAATTTAGTAAATGGTAGCTGTTAGTAATACAAATAATCATCATATTTATGGTAATAAAATGGTATCACTTTTCCCTTTAGAATGAGACCATCCCGTGTACTTACATCTCAGTCAAATTAGAAAAAATGTTTGTCTACCTGGAACAACTTGAAAGCTGCTGTTGCATTCACATTAAATAAAAAAAAAATTACATAAAATAAAAAAATTCAGAAAAAAATGGGGATAGTAGAGGGAAAATATAAGGCTAATCAAAAAACAGGACTATTACACAGACTAAAATAATGTACTAAATATTTAGGTTTCAATGAAGAATTAAGTCTAGCTTGTTTCACTTCAGTAAAGAATTATTAACCCTCTTGGTAGCTCAAAGGAGAGCCTTCTTTTGGCCTCAACAACAGCTGAATTGACTCATTCCTGATCTCAGCCCTTGGCCTTCTGCTGGTTTGGCATCTTCTGTTTCCTTCCCTAAGGTCTGACCTTTTGCCACATTTCCTCTGACTCATATTTGGGTTCTGCTCCTGGCTTTCAGCTTCTGCTTGGAGGTTTCCTTTCCTAGGTTCCCCGGGGTCTTCTTTCAACTGAGTTACTGACTTAATTTAGTTTCCCCATTGGACCTCTTCCTCAGGTGACGACACTCTGTGCCCTTTGACTGCTCAGAGGTAGCATTTCTCACCTTCTGCTGCTCCCCCTGGCCCTAAGTCAACTTTCCCTTCCAAATGTAATAGGCCATAATCATTTAGGCTTCAACTATCGATTGGTGGCAATGAATTCCATCAGCAGGAGACTGTCATGATGCAAAGTCATTGTTTTTAGACTCTTGAGGGTCTTTCAAATGGTTTTTTTTCTTCATATTTTGGCATACTTTGGGAACGTTAATATTTATAGGGAACATTGAGATACATAGATAATGCTGTTCTTGGTTCCAGGACCTGCATGGCTCTCATGGGGGGATTCAGGGGATGAGTAACACAGCCTCCTTACAAAATTATTTACAGCGGCATACAGGTTGAGAAGCAAATAACAGGACTGAGGGTGGGGTGGGAGAGTGTAAAATCTTTAACAGTATTCTCCAGTCTTTTCATTTTCTGTGTCACTATCAAATGCTTTCTAAAGACCCCACTGACCCTGGAGAAGCTGCCCCTGGAGTAGAAACTCTTAAGAGTGAAGATAAGGCCACTGAAGCTTCTGTAGGGGGCTGGTGAGGGAAGAGTTAAATCCATTTTAAGACATGGTGGGAGGTGGTAGCACTGGAAAGGGACCAGGAACAAGGAGAGAGTTTTAAGGTTCCTGAAGGAAGCCAACAACGAGGTACTGATAATTGGGAGTATTGGCTACCAAAGTGAAAAGGAATGAATCACTTGTTTTATATTCATACAGAAATGACTTGAGTATATATGTGGGCCAGCTGTTAGAAATACACTTAACACCTTGGCAAATGAAACAATGTTCACACCCTTAAGCAGTTATGTAGGGCCACCGTGATTACCATATAGATGTGTGGGGAGAAAGAAGTTAATAATATTCAGATGAGTGTTTTGATTAATTGGGGGATGGTATTGCCAGTCATTAATAAAAGGAACAAGAAAAAGTTGCCTTTGGGGATGGGGAGATGGCACATTGGGTTTTGAACATCCAGGGTTTGAGATATTTGTGCAACATCAAATAATAGCTATCTGGAAAGTACTTGGAAAGTGGTCCCAGAACTCTCAAGAAAGAGCCTCATCAGAGAAACCAGATTTTAGAAGCGAACAATGTAGAGATCTATGTGTTTTTGGTTGGCAGGGGTTGTGGTGCTCCCTGAAAGTCATATGCAAAACTGTATGAAAAATGTCGTGTACTGAATTTTTTTTTTAAGGAGAGGGTCCTCTGGAGTTTCAAGGAATCATTGCCACAGACAGTAATTTAAGACTTGAGAGGCAAATTGGCAGGAATGGTCATTCTTAAAGTAAAAGAGGAAAATGAATTGAAGATAACTTCACAGTGTGTGTGTGTGTGTGTATATATATATATATATATATACACACACACACATATATATGTATATATGCATGTGTCTATGTATGTGTATGTATGTATAATGTACACATATTTGTATATACATGTATGTATATGTATATATGTGCATATGTATGTATATATGTATATGTATACATATACATACATATGTGTGTGTGTATATAAATACACACACATATATGTATATACACACATTACTTGGCAGTACAAGACCGTGAAAGGGAATTAGTTTGGGAAAATATGTGATTAGAAATATTGAATATGAGTTGGAAAAGGACTTCGGAAAACTGTGTCCAACAAGTGGCAGGGGTGTGGCAAAGGAAACAGATGAGAGATCAGAGTATGGATTTGTTGTTTTTCAGCATCCCAATGATATTAGAAGCCTGGGTGTATTTGAGCTCTAATCAAAGGTTTAGAATAAAGACAGAACAATGCAGAAGGCCAAGTTTTGAGCTCTGGGCAATACCCAGAGTAGAGAGCCAGGTGAACAGAAGGACTAGGGCACTCTGGGCACTTAACAGAAAATTCAGTTGTGAATTGGCTAAAGCACATTGCTTGCCAGAACCTTGCTTGAGACAGCTGCTGGTTGACAGAAACAGCTCAAGAGACAAATCACTCTTTTTTCCTAGTTTGCTAGATGGGTAGTCTTTAAATATCCCTTATCTCTACAACTAAATTTATTTAAAGCACACTATCATATCTTATGTATATTTGTGTGTGTAAATATATATGTATGTGTGTATATGATGTAGAGAATGCATGCAAACTGAAATTTATAGAGATGCAATCAATTGAAAAAAATATTAATTGTAATATGTATTCCTGTAACAGATGGATTGTTTTGTGCACCTTTTGCATTTTAAAAACAACTTCATTGAGGTATTACTTAGGTACAATAAGTTACATTCATTTAAAGTCTAATATTTGGTGATTTTTGACAAATATATTCACTTGTTAAACCACCACAACAATCAAGATATTTTCCTCATGCTGCTTTGCAGGTCATTCTTCCCTCTACCTCAACCCATGGTAACCACCCATCTCCTTTCTTTCACTATAGCTTAGTTTATATGTTTAGAATTTTATACAAATGAAATATACAGTATTCACTTTTTTGTCCCCCCCCCCCCTCAATCTAATGCCTTTCCTTTTTTACTGTTGTATGGATATACCACAATTTATTTATCCATTTATCTGTTGGCATTTAGGTTGTTCCTGCTAGGGACTATTACAAATACACCAGCTACAAACATTTTTAAGAAAGTCTTTGTGTGGACATATGTTTTCATTTGTTATGGGTAAATACCTAGTTTTGGAATAGTTTGGCTGTTCTATGTTATCAGAAAGTGCATGGCTATGTTGAAATTGTCACATTTCCCAGAATATATGTATTCATTCATTCTTCATTCAACACACATTCTTGAGCAAACACATTTTATGCTTTGAAAGCCAAAATTAAATATTGCATCTCTGCTTTTGTAGGAATTTAATTTAAGAAACTATCAATTTGAAAGTAATTTATAACATCAAGTTGGTGTTTCAAGTCACTGGAGAACACAATGATTATATCTCAAATGATTGGTCAGTTTGAGAGAAGAAATTGAATATTCTTGGCTCCATAAATTAAATAAAAAATAAGTGCAACCAAAATTAAAAGTCAAACTGAGATTAAATGCAATATGGCATCCTGGATTGGATCCTGGAACAGTAAAAGGATATTAGTGGGAAAATGAGTGGAGTGTATATGGGAACTCCGTATAATCTTTGCAGATTTTCCATAAATCTAAATTTATGTGAAAATAAGTTTTGGTTCATTGAGATACCAAATATTTAATTAAGAGTTTCTGTTTACTAAAATTATAAGCTAAAAATTACATTAAAGTGAGAAAAACATATGATGTGTATATGACAAAGACATGTCCTTATTAAATAAAATGCATTGTAAGTCAGTCAATAAAATGCATTAGCATTAGTAAAGATACTAATCCCCTGAAATGAGTCAAGAACATAAAGGCAATCAGTAAAATAATTTCTATACATGGCTTATGTAAGAAACAGACTTGCTGTTCTCCTGCCTCATGTTTCCACCTAGGAGGACTTCAGCTAGAGAATCACCTTGGCTAATTTCCCCATTTCTCACTCTGAGGGAGCATTGACTTACCTAATTTTAAGAATTTTGGGGAAAAATATCACACACGCATGGCTCAGCTCTTTTTCTATTTTCTCTTTTCTATGGATGCACCTGTGCTGCTTATGTTTTAATTTTAGAAGAATCTTGGGACATCTAATTGTTACTGAAAATTAACAATTTTTCAATACTGATCAGCCTGAACATTAAGAGGTTTTTTTTTTTGTGAGTGTGCCTCCTGCTTCAATTTTTAGTGATTTTTAATGTAATGTGTGTGTGTGTGTGTGTATGAAAGAGAGACACAAAGACCATGTGTGTAGTGTGTGAGTGTGTGTAGATGGGGAGGATGAGGGTGTGATTAATTATCCAAAATCTTGATAGTTAACAAACACTTGGAAATACATCAATTGTCCATAGTAATCAAACCAATGCAATTTAAAACAAGAAGGTACTGTTGTTTTCTGTTACTAATTGATAATTCCGAAAAGGTTTCAGAAGGAAAGATAGGTAGTATTAAAAAATTTATAGTGAAAGGATGTTTTAAATAGTGGGCAAAAAAATAAATTGGTACAATTTTCCAAAATCATCAAGTTGTGTCAATAACAATAAAGGTTTATACTTGATTTCATAGTTAGGATAAAAACTAAAGCAGTAATAAAGATTTTCTCAATGATTAATAAGCAAAAATGTTAATCACAACAATATTTATTAGGGACATAAATGAGAGGCAACATAACTGTCTAATATGAGAATATTGTACTACTTATGAGTAAAGCCATAAAAAGTATTTTCTGAAGAGTATTTAGTGAATTAGAAAAATGCATATGATATAGTGTTAATTAGATAAAAGTGAGATATAATACTGGGTGTATGATCCTGGTTTTGTAAGCAGCCTTTTTTATTTTTTTTTATTATTTATTTATTTTTTTTATATGAAATTTATTGACAAATTGGTTTCCATACAACACCCAGTGCTCATCCCAAAAGGTGCCCTCCTCAATACCCATCACCCACCCTCTCCTCCCTCCCACCCCCCATCAACCCTCAGTTTGTTCTCAGTTTTTAACAGTCTCTTATGCTTTGGCTCTCTCCCACTCTAACCTGTTTTTTTTTTTTTTTTTCCTTTCCCTCCCCCATGGGTTCCTGTTAAGTTTCTCAGGATCCACATAAGAGTGAAACCATATGGTATCTGTCTTTCTCTGTATGGCTTATTTCACTTAGCATCACACTCTCCAGTTCCATCCACGTTGCTACAAAGGGCCATATTTCATTTTTTCTCATTGCCACGTAATATTCCATTGTGTATATAAACCACAATTTCTTTATCCATTCATCAGTTGATGGACATTTAGGCTCTTTCCATAATTTGGCTATTGTTGAGAGTGCTGCTATGAACATTGGGGTACAAGTGGCCCTATGCATCAGTACTCCTGTATCCCTTGGATAAATTCCTAGCAGTGCTATTGCTGGGTCATAGGGTAGGTCTATTTTTAATTTTCTGAGGAACCTCCACACTGCTTTCCAGAGCGGCTGCACCAATTTGCATTCCCACCAACAGTGCAAGAGGGTTCCCGTTTCTCCACATCCTCGCCAGCATCTATAGTCTCCTGATTTGTTCATTTTGGCCACTCTGACTGGCGTGAGGTGATACCTGAGTGTGGTTTTGATTTGTATTTCCCTGATAAGGAGCGACGCTGAACATCTATTCATGTGCCTGTTGGCCATCCGGATGTCTTCTTTAGAGAAGTGTCTATTCATGTTTTCTGCCCATTTCTTCACTGGGTTATTTGTTTTTCGGGTGTGGAGTTTGGTGAGCTCTTTATAGATTTTGGATACTAGCCCTTTGTCCGATATGTCATTTGCAAATATCTTTTCCCATTCCGTTGGTTGCCTTTTCGTTTTGTTGGTTGTTTCCTTTGCTGTGCAGAAGCTTTTTATCTTCATAAGGTCCCAGTAATTCACTTTTGCTTTTAGTTCCCTTGCCTTTGGGGATGTGTCGAGTAAGAGATTGCTACGGCTGAGGTCAGAGAGGTCTTTTCCTGCTTTCTCCTCTAAGGTTTTGATGGTTTCCTGTCTCACATTTAGGTCCTTTATCCATTTGGAGTTTATTTTTGTGAATGGTGTGAGAAAGTGGTCTAGTTTCAACCTTCTGCATGTTGCTGTCCAGTTCTCCCAGCACCATTTGTTAAAGAGGCTGTCTTTTTTCCATTGGATGTTCTTTCCTGCTTTGTCAAAGATGAGTTGGCCATACGTTTGTGGGTCTAGTTCTGGGGTTTCTATTCTATTCCATTGGTCTATGTGTCTGTTTTTGTGCCAATACCATGCTGTCTTGATGATGACAGCTTTGTAGTAGAGGCTAAAGTCTGGGATTGTGATGCCTCCTGCTTTGGTCTTCTTCAAAATTCCTTTGGCTATTCGGGGCCTTTTGTGGTTCCATATGAATTTTAGGATTGCTTGTTCTAGTTTCGAGAAGAATGCTGGTGCAATTTTGATTGGGATTGCATTGAATGTGTAGATAGCTTTGGGTAGTATTGACATTTTGACAATATTTATTTTTCCAATCCGTGAGCAGGGAATGTCTTTCCATTTCTTTAAATCTTCTTCAATTTCCTTCATAAGCTTTCTATAGTTTTCAGCATACAGATCCTTTACATCTTTGGTTAGATTTATTCCTAGGTATTTTATGCTTCTTGGTGCCATTGTGAATGGGATCAGTTTCTTTATTTGTCTTTCTGTTGCTTCATTGTTAGTGTATAAGAATGCAACTGATTTCTGTACATTGATTTTGTATCCTGCAACTTTGCTGAATTCCTGTATCAGTTCTAGCAGACTTTTGGTGGAGTCTATCGGATTTTCCATGTATAATATCATGTCATCTGCAAAAAGCGAAAGCTTGACTTCATCTTTGCCAATTTTGATGCCTTTGATTTCCTTTTGTTGTCTGATTGCTGATGCTAGAACTTCCAGCACTATGTTAAACAGCAGCGGTGAGAGTGGGCATCCTTGTCGTGTTCCTGATCTCAGGGAAAAAGCTCTCAGTTTTCCCCCGTTGAGGATGATGTTAGCTGTGGGCTTTTCATAAATGGCTTTTATGATCTTTAAGTATGTTCCTTCTATCCCGACTTTCTCAAGGGTTTTTATTAAGAAAGGGTGCTGGATTTTGTCAAAGGCCTTTTCTGCATCGATTGACAGGATCATATGGTTCTTCTCTTTTTTTTTGTTAATGTGATGTATCACGTTGATTGATTTGCAAATGTTGAACCAGCCCTGCATCCCAGGAATGAATCCCACTTGATCATGGTGAATAATTCTTTTTATATGCCATTGAATTCGATTTGCTAGTATCTTATTGAGAATTTTTGCATCCATATTCATCAGGGATATTGGCCTGTAGTTCTCTTTTTTTACTGGGTCTCTGTCTGGTTTAGGAATCAAAGTAATACTGGCTTCATAGAATGAGTCTGGAAGTTTTCCTTCCCTTTCTATTTCTTGGAATAGCTTGAGAAGGATAGGTATTATCTCTGCTTTAAACGTCTGGTAGAACTCCCCTGGGAAGCCATCTGGTCCTGGACTCTTATTTGTTGGGAGATTTTTGATAACCGATTCAATTTCTTCGCTGGTTATGGGTCTGTTCAAGCTTTCTATTTCCTCCTGATTGAGTTTTGGAAGAGTGTGGGTGTTCAGGAATTTGTCCATTTCTTCCAGGTTGTCCAATTTGTTGGCATATAATTTTTCATAGTATTCCCTGAGAATTGTTTGTATCTCTGAGGGATTGGTTGTAATAATTCCATTTTCATTCATGATTTTATCTATTTGGGTCATCTCCCTTTTCTTTTTGAGAAGCCTGGCTAGAGGTTTGTCAATTTTGTTTATTTTTTCAAAAAACCAACTCTTGGTTTCGTTGATCTGCTCTACAGTTTTTTTAGATTCTATATTGTTTATTTCTGCTCTGATCTTTATTATTTCTCTTCTTCTGCTGGGTTTAGGCTGCCTTTGCTGTTCTGCTTCTAGTTCCTTTAGGTGTGCTGTTAGATTTTCTATTTGGGATTTTTCTTGTTTCTTGAGATAGGCCTGGATTGCAATGTATTTTCCTCTCAGGACTGCCTTCGCTGCGTCCCAAAGCGTTTGGGTTGTTGTATTTTCATTTTTGTTTGTTTCCATATATTTTTTAATTTCTTCTCTAATTGCCTGGTTGACCCACTCATTCGTTAGTAGGGTGTTCTTTAACCTCCATGCCTTTGGAGGTTTTCCAGACTTTTTTCTGTGGTTGATTTCAAGCTTCATAGCATTGTGGTCTGAAAGTATGCATGGTATAATTTCAATTCTTGTAAACTTATGAAGGGCTGTTTTGTGATCCAGTATATGATCTATCTTGGAGAATGTTCCATGTGCACTCGAGAAGAAAGTATATTCTGTTGCTTTGGGATGTAGAGTTCTAAATATATCTGTCAAGTCCATCTGATCCAATGTCTCATTCAGGGCCCTTGTTTCTTTATTGACCATGTGTCTAGATGATCTATCCATTTCTGTAAGTGGGGTGTTAAAGTCCCCTGCAATTACCACATTCTTATCAATAAGGTTGCTTATGTTTATGAGTAATTGTTTTATATATTTGGGGGCTCCGGTATTCGGTGCATAGACATTTATAATTGTTAGCTCTTCCTGATGGATAGACCCTGTAACTATTATATAATGTCCTTCTTCATCTCTTGTTACAGCCTTTAATTTAAAGTCTAGTTTGTCTGATATAAGTATGGCTACTCCAGCTTTCTTTTGCCTTCCAGTCGCATGATAAATAGTTCTCCATCCCCTCACTCTCAATCTAAAGGTGTCCTCAGGTCTAAAATGAGTCTCTTGTAGACAGCAAATAGATGGGTCTTGTTTTTTTATCCATTCTGATACCCTATGTCTTTTGGTTGGCGCATTTACTCCATTTACATTCAGTGTTATTATAGAAAGATACAGGTTTAAAGTCATTGTGATGTCTGTATGTTTTATGCTTGTAGTGATATCTCTGGGACTTTGTCTCACAGGGTCCCCCTTAGGATCTCTTGTAGGGCTGGTTTAGTGGTGACAAATTCCTTCAGTTTTTGTTTGTTTGGGAAGACCTTTATCTCTCCTTCTATTCTAAATGACAGACTTGCTGGATAAAGGATTCTTGGCTGCATATTTCTTCTGTCTAGCACCCTGAAAATCTCGTGCCAATTCTTTCTGGCCTGCCAAGTTTCAAAAGAGAGATCAGTCACGAGTCTTATAGGTCTCCCTTTATATGTGAGGGCACGTTTACCCCTTGCTGCTTTCAGAATTTTCTCTTTATCCTTGTATTTTGCCAGTTTCACTATGATATGTCGTGCAGAAGATCGATTCAAGTTACGTCTGAAGGGAGTTCTCTGTGCCTCTTGGATTTCAATGCGTTTTTCCTTCCCCAGTTCAGGGAAGTTCTCAGCTATTATTTCTTCAAGTACCCCTTCAGCACCTTTCCCTCTCTCTTCCTCCTCTGGGATACCAATTATGCGTATATTATTTCTTTTGAGTGTATCACTTAGTTCTCTAATTTTCCCCTCATACTCCTGGATTTTTTTATCTCTCTTTTTCTCAGCTTCCTCTTTTTCCATAACTTTATCTTCTAGTTCACCTATTCTCTCCTCTGCCTCTTCAAGCCGAGCTGTGGTGGTTTCCATTTTGTTATGCATTTCATTTAAAGCATTTTTCAGCTCCTCGTAACTGTTCCTTAGTCCCTTGATCTCTGTAGCAAGAGATTCTGTGCTGTCCTGTATACTGTTTTCAAGCCCAGCGATTAATTTTATGACTATTATTCTAAATTCACTTTCTGTGATATTATTTAAATCCTTTTTGATCAGCTCATTAGCTGTTGTTATTTCCTGGAGATTCTTCTGAGGGGAATTCTTCCGCTTGGTCATTTTGGATAGTCCCTGGCGTTGTGAGGACCTGCAGGGCACTTCCCCTGTGCTGTGGTGTATAACTGGAGTTGGTGGGCGGGGCTGCAGTCAGACCTGATGTCTGCCCCCAGCCCACCGCTGGGGCCACAGTCAGACTGGTGTGTGCCTTCTCTTCCCCTCTCCTAGGGGCGGGATTCACTGTGGGGTGGTGTGGCCTGTCTGGGCTACTTGCACACTGCCAGGCTTGTGATGCTGGGGATCTGGCGTATTAGCTGGGGTGGGTAGGCAAGGTGCACAGGGGCAGGAGGGGCAGGCTTAGATCGCTTCTCCTTAGGTGATCCACTTCAGGAGGGGCCCTGTGGCAGCGGGAGGGAGTCAGATCCGCTGCCGGAGGTTTGGCTCTGCAGAAGCACAGAGTTGGGTGTTTGCGCGGGGGAGCAAGTTCCCTGGCAGGAACTGGTTCTCTTTGGGATTTTGGCTGGGGGATGGGCGGGGGAGATGGCGCTGGCGAGCACCTTTGTTCCCCACCAAACTGAGCTCTGTTGTCCGGGGGCTCAGCAGCTCTCCTCCCTCCCTTTGTCCTCCAGCCTTCCCGCTTTCCGAGCAGAGCTGTTAACTTATGACCTCCCAGACGCTAAGTCGCGCTTGCTGTCGGAACACAGTCCGTCAGGCCCCTCCGTGTAAGCAGCCTTTTTTAATGAAATGTTTTATATAATTTATATAATTATATAATTTATATATATAAATTATATAATTTATATAATTATAAATTATAACTGGCAAAATACTATTGTAGCAAAACAAATACAAGTATATTCACAAACATATTCATAAAACAGGATATCAAGTGAGATCATTCTTGTTTTCTGGACGTGCAGCTAAGGTCCAAAGCTGAGAACCAAAGTTACTACATATTCTGCAGAGATGGTTGTCTTTTGGGAAGTGCAGTGTTTGGGAAGAGAAGCCCAATGAAATGGGTGTTGTTGAGATTCCTGCCACATGGAAGGCATCTATGGCCCTGTGTCATTAGTAATTAGAGAAACAATAACTAGGAGAACAATCATGAGAAGGATTCCAATCTCTCCCAGTTAAATTAGGAGAGGTTTATCTCTGTTCTCTCCCCTCCTTCAGAGGAATTAGCCTCTAGAGGAGGGGATTGTTGTGTCAGAAAGCCTCACCTTATTATCACAGTTTTCAAGAGTCAACATGAATCTAGCTTTCACTGGTGGTAGGGGAATAGAAGAGATTTGAGTTCAGATTAAGGTTGAAATTTTAAGATGAAAGGACTGACCCTTAAATATCAAAGTGAGACTGTTCTAATAATTGAAAGTTTATGTGTGTGTATCAGTGGGTGTTTGGTTTATTGAGATTTACTAACTCACTGGAGTGTACATATGAATTGGTTTTATTGTTTTCCAATTGTGATATGTTAAACCCGAGCCCCCCCCCCCCTCCTTCATTATTGCAACTCTTACTGACATGGTGGCCAGATTCTATATAAACTTGTGCTTAAAAAATAGAACTGTGTTTGTATTTTATACATATATGAACAAGCAAAAAGAGCTAAAAGAATATACACTAAAAATTAATATGCACTAAAAATGGTCATTTGGTAGTGGGATTGGTGATGTATGAGAGTGACATATTTAGTCTTGCTTGTATTTTCGACAAGTATAATTTATAATCTCACATAATATATATTATAAAAATATGGCTTTTGCAAAGATTTTTTTCAGAGAGAGAGGGAGAGAGGAGGAGGGACAGAGAGAGAGAGAGAGAGAGAGAGAGAGAGAGAGAGAGAGAGAGAATCCCAAGCAGGCTCCCTACTGTTAGCACAGAGCCTGATGCAGAGCTTGAGCTCATGAACTGTGAGATCATGGCCTGAGCTGAAACCAAGAGTTAGACACTTAACTAGTTGAGCCACCCAGGAGCCCCAAAATGTGAGTTTTGCAAAATCATAATTGAAAATGATATTCCTTGTGTTACTTAATTTACAGTTTATAAGGATCCACTGTTGTTTTTTTTAAAAAAATTTCTTTTAACACTTATTTATTTTTGATAGAGTGAGACAGCATGAGTTGGGGAGGGGTAGAGAGAGGGAGACGGAATCTGAAGCAGGCTCCAGGCTCTGAGCTGTCATCACAGAGCCGGATGTGGGGCTTGGGCCCACAAACCATGAGATCATGACCTGAGATGAAATCAGACACTTAACTGACTGAGCCACCCAGGCGCCCTGGATCCACTATTGTTTTTAAAGATTAATACTTTAGGAAGATATTTCTCCAGGTAAGCTTGTAAGATTTCTCTTGTTAAGTAAAAATATAGAGCCTCTTCTTCTTTATTTACCGAAAATTAAAGCTGAATTCATTGCTTAACTGTCACTGCCATGGATTTTGCTCCCATCATATCCCTTTGAGAATGCCTCAGCAGCCTTCTAACTATTCTGTGCTCTAGCTTCTTCCACCCTTAACACTGCCTCTGGGAGATGTTTCTAGAATGCAGATCTGGCTGTAATTATTTCCTTGTTTAAAATTCTTCAGTAGCTTCCTGTGTCATAGAACCAAGCTCCAGGCCTGGCACACTCGGGGGTTCCCCTTCAGGACTCTGTCTAAATGCCTTCCCTGGTGTCTTGCTTCCTTCCTTGTTTGTATCCTGTTCTTTACCTTTCTTAAATTACTTATAATTTTTCCTGGGGTACTATGATCATTTTTTCATGCTTTTGCTTTGTTTCTTATGCTTTTTCCTCTTCCCTCTTTGATTCTTGCTACTGTCCCTTTCTTTGGAGAAAACGTCTGTTTTTCCTTTAATGAGCTCAGTTTAACCTGGCAGAGCAATCCGTTTTTTTTCTGTGTTCCCAGCACCACAGTAAAGAACTGTAATGGTTTTGGCTATTTGAGTGTCTTACCTGTAAATATTGGGAAATACTCAAAGGCCAGAACAATGTTTTCCTCAGCTAGCTAAGACCTTGTTATATAACAGATGTTTTAATATTTACATGGATAAAGCTAGGAACTTTATATACATTGTCTTTTCAAGTTCTCTGTAGCACTCGTATGAGGTGGATGTTATTATACAGGTAAAGAAATTGAAGCTTAGAGATGGATATTTATTGTGTTGTTATCTGCTGACAGAACAGCCTTTATCTGGAACACTGCCATTTGTCACACCAGGAGGAACAGGGACAGGGAACCACAAGTGATGGGTTTTGAACTTCTATCTATGTTTCATTGGCCAAAGCAAATCATGTGACCACTCCTCTAAGTACAACAGGATGGGTATACCTAAACCCCCTCTAAGGATGGCTCCTCACATAGAAAAAATGAAATATTTGGCAAATGAGAACATAATCTGCCAAAAAATGTTTTGTTTACCTATTCAGCACCTGTTGCTGTGGCTGGTACATCGTAGAGTTCAGTATGTGGTGACTGAGTGAATGAATGTCAGAAAGCCAGTAGGTATGCCAGACCTGTGATCTGATTAGTGTAACATGAGAGCCCATTCTGAATGACTCTGCCATTTTTATTACTCAGTCCCAGGTACTTACTAATATCCCTTTCTCTAATATCTCTCTGCTCACTTTGTCTTGCATTTGCTTTGTTTTTTCACTATTCTGTAAATAGTATATTTGCAGTCACAATTAAAGAAGTTAGAGAAAGAATGACCCCAGAAGTAGAACAAGGCCAGAAATGAATAGTTTCTGAGAAATCATGTTAAGAAAAAAAATTCACAGGGCGGCTCAGTCATTTAAACATCTGACTCTCAATTTTGGCTCAGGTCATGATCCCACGGTTGTGGGAATGAACCCCATGTTGGGCTCTGCACTGAGTGTGGAGCCTGCTTAAGATTCTCTCTCCCTCCCTCTGCTCCTCTCCCCTGCTTGTACTCTCTCTCTCTCTCTCTTAAAAAAATTCAGAAGGAAAAGAGTAAGGGTAGCATCAAACATAGCAAGGAACTGACTGGAAAAAAGACTAAGATTTGGTTAGAAAGGTTGTTAATGTCAGATACTTCAGTGGAGCCAAAGGAGCAAATAAGTGAATATTTTCAGATTTGGTTAGACTTTAAAAGGCAGAACAGTGACAATATTTATCTTTCAGGGCATTCTGAGATTGAGACAACGGGTGGGAGTATGTCAAGATCCTGTATTAGAGGTACAGATTTTCCTCAGGACGATCAGGTGGTCTGGTTCTCCATTTATCAGATACACACATCTTTAAGAATGAAGAATAGATTCTAATGCTGAATAACCATGTTGATCTCCTTGGCTAACTAAAACCAATCTCAATAATCCACTACACAAAAAAGTGTTGGAATTTTAAACGTTGTCAGTTAGGCACTTTTTGAAATTTTAGTAAACTCATTTTGTGGTTGCAGTAAAATATGAAATCATAAAGATTCATGGAGTCATTGCTTTCTCACTTATGAGATTAGATTGTGTGTGGTCAGAAATGTGTATTAGTACAAGACATTCAGTGTGGGCATTGAGAGGTCCCTCAAGAGGAGATCTTAACGCAGAAGAAGAGCACAGGTTTTTTAAAAAAAAAATTTTTTTTTCAACGTTTATTTATTTTTGGGACAGAGAGAGACAGAGCATGAACGGGGGAGGGGCAGAGAGAGAGGGAGACACAGAATCGGAAACAGGCTCCAGGCTCTGAGCCATCATCCCAGAGCCTGACGCGGGGCTCGAACTCACGGACCGCGAGATCGTGACCTGGCTGAAGTCGGACGCTTAACCGACTGCGCCACCCAGGCGCCCCAAGAGCACAGGTTTTAAGTAAGGTAAATCTAGGTTGTGTAAAAATTTTTTTAACCCCTTGGATTTAGATTTTATTTTTGTTTATTTATTTATTTATTTTTTATTTATTTATTTTTTCAATGTTTATTTATTTTTGGGACAGAGAGAGACAGAGCATGAACGGGGGAGGGGCAGAGAGAGAGGGAGACACAGAATCGGAAACAGGCTCCAGGCTCTGAGCCATCAGCCCAGAGCCCGACGCGGGGCTCGAACTCACGGACCGCGAGATCGTGACCTGCCTGAAGTCGGACGCTTAACCGACTGTGCCACCCAGGCGCCCCTTGGATTTAGATTTTAATTCAATCTCTGCTCTTTGATAACAGTGAAGCCATGGGAAAATTAATTAATCTCTTTTAATTCTACTTTCTTCATCTACAAACTGGGGATAAAAATATTTACCTTGACATTTTATTATAATAAATGTAATACCTTTATTATAATAATACATGTGGAATATTGGCAATCAATGGTAGCTCCAATGATGCACTAATTGAAATAGTTATACAGTAATAATTACTCACTCATCCACTTTTAGCTCTTAAGAAAGAACAAGATAAGGGAGGTTAGAAAGTCAATTTGATCAGCACTGATTTACTTTTGGAAATTTCCTGATTTCCCTGTAAGATAAGTCAGGGTGAACAGTGATGCATGGAGGTCCCCCAGTAGGGGAAATTTCTTTCCCCACAGCCCCATGCACCATTTGGCTACTTGGAAGCTGAATAGAGAATTTCCAATACTCTGGCCATACTTTGCAAATCCTACTGCTTGTGTGAATCTATTGAGAACAGATGAGTGTAGAACTGGAGACAGAGCACTCTGTCTCTAAATGATGACTCCAACGCGACCACAGCTTGCTCAGGCACAGGGAACACAGCTTATTCTGCCCCTGGAAAGTGTAAAGTGGTGTGTCATTTATGAACAGCAGCTCTTTGGGGGCACCTGGGTGGCTCAGTCAGTTAAGCTTCTGACTTTGACTCGGGTCATGATCTCACAGCTTATGGGTTCGAGCCAGGCTCTGTGCTGACAGCTCAGAGCCTGGAGCCTGCTTTGGATTCTGGGTCTCCCCCTCTCTCTCTGCCCTCCCCAGGCTCACACTCTGTCTGTCTGTCTGTCTGTCTGTCTGTCTGTCTCTCTCTCTCTCTCTCTCTCTTTCTCTCTCTCAAAAATAAATAAACATTAAAAAAATGAACAGCAGCTCTTTTATTCTTAAGGAAGCAGGAGAGTAATTGCCATAGCAAGAGCTGTCCCTTCCAATGCAGAGAAGCACAAGGATACCCCTTGGTAAAAAGGTCGGAGGTTTGGGAGGGTCTGATCCTGTTATAATTTATTAACAAATTATTTAATTTTAAAGCAATTTAGCAAGTTCTTCTGCCAGATTTTCCTGGAAGGTAGCAAAAATTCTATATAATAGTTCATGGGGCTAGAAGCTACCTTCTAAAGAAATCTACTTTCCCCAGTCCTGGTCTTCAAACAGATAAAAGTTCTCCATGCAATGAAAATTAACTGAATGATTAACTGCTTTATCCAGTTACCCTCAACAAGAGGTCTTGGTCCTTCTTGAACCTTAAATTTATCTTGTCCATAGTTCTTCTCCCTAATCCAGTCTCTATTTTTGTTCTGAAAGTCTCTATATTGGTTAATGGTACCTGTTCCTCTTTCTGGGAACAGAAGCTCAATATTGAATGTCATTTTATAATTCTATCTCATAACGTAAAATTGTGGCTCTTCTGCTAGTTTTTCCATCCTAACACAATGGTTTTCATTCCTGGCATGCATGAGAGTTGCCTGTGAACCTTTGAAAAATACCACTCCTGAAACCTATTCCTGGATATGTTAGGCTATCAGTACCCATATTTTGTACTGTGTAAGTTTCATAGATTTTGAAGAATAAATACAATATAATATATAAAAACAAGGCATAGATATAATAAAATGACTTTTAGTTAACAACCAGTTTAAAAAAACATTGTCAGTAATGGTTCCTTCTTCTTCCTTTCTATTATGAATATTATATTTCTCTTTCTCTTAGATTTCATTATAGTTTTCTGACAGATATGTGTCATCCTAAACAGTAAATGGTCAGATTTTGTTTAAACTTTATGAAAATATTGTCATACTGCATGTATTCTGTGACTTGCCTTTTTTATTCTCCTTTATGGATTTGAGATTCATCCATGCTGGTACCTACTAGCCTACTGCTGTGGGTCGTCCACATTAAACATCTTAGGGCATATACCTAGGAATGGAATTGCTGGATTCTATCTTCACATTTACATTTCCAGCTTTTCAAAATAATGCCATGTTTTTTTCCCCATGGTGGTTGTATCCATTCACTCCCAGTTGTGCTTGAGAATTTGTGTGGTTCTGTGTCTGTCTCTTCACTTATTAATGTCCAAGTTTTTGTTTTTGTGTTTTGTTTTCATACTGAAGGATGTAAAGTGGCATCTCACAATGATTTTAATTTGCATTTTCCTGACAACTAATGAGGGCGAGCATCTTTTCTTATGTATATTTACCATTTTTGCTTCCTCTTCTGCATAATTTATTCCTGTCTTTTGCTGGAATTTTTAAAATTCACAGGTAATTCTGAAAGAAGCCACGGGTAAGAGTAACTGTCTTTATGTCTCACCCTGCTGACTCTTCCTCATTGTTCCTACTGTGTCTGTACTTGTTCAGGCTCCCATCACTTTGGCACAGCTCGTCTGTTTGCAGTACTCTTTTCACTGGTCTCTGAGCCTCCAGTCTCTCCACTGTCCGTTTATCTGACCAGGTTCTTCTCCCGGAACCCAGTTCTGACTGAGAATCTAACTTCCTTGGGAAAAATGTGGCTGACTTCTCATTCCTATAAATAAAGTCTGAACTCTTGACACCATTTTGATTAATATCTTCCTACATCTCTAATGTTGAGTCCTTCTAGTTTTATCACATACCTTTTACTTCTGTGCATCCTCGTATCTTGTTAATCTCAATATGAATACCACAGTTTCTTCCTTCCATGTCCGATGACCCATGCACTCTACTGTTGCAACCTTTGGTAATTGTTAATATTTCCATTATTCTACTTACCACTTTTATTTTATTTTATTTTATTTGAAAGAGAGAGAGAGAGAGGGTGAGTAAGTAGGGGGAAGGGCAGAGAGAGAGAGAGAGGGAGGGAAAGAATCTTAAGCAGGCTCCATCCTCAGTGCAGAGCCCCATGTGGGGCTTGATCCCACAACCGTGAAATCATGACCTGACCTGAAATCAAGAGTTGGATGCTCAACTAATTGAGCCACCCAGGCACCCTTCTACTTACCACTTTCTTAAAAAATTTTTTAAAAATATTTATTTATTTTTGAGAGAGAGAGAGAAAGAGAGAGAGAGAGAGAGAGCAGGGAAGGGCAGAGAGAGGGAGACACAGAATCTGAAGTATGCTCCAGGCTCTGAGCTGTCTGCACAGAGCCTGATGTGGGGCTCAAACTCATGAACTGTGAGATCATGACCTCAGCTGAAGTTGGACGCTTAACTGACTGAGCCACTCCGGCACCCCTACTTACCACTTTCTACCTGGTGTTATAGTTGTCTTTACCAGGCAGTGAACCATGAAGGTACAATCCTTCACTTTTCCATTTCCATCTCAGTGTCTTTTATATACGAGAAGACAGTGATATTTTGTGAATAAATGAAACCATGGTGTGAAGATAGAATCCAAGTCTCAGAATTTAATTTCTCTTTCTGTTAAGCCAGTCAACTCCTCATGGCTGTGAACTGTCTTCTGAGTTATGTGTGTGCTTTTTCCTAATGAGAGTATCTTTCACGTGCTTCATGTGGAGATAAAAGAAGACCATGGGCTTAATTGTTGATATTGTTTAAGCAGACGTGTTTAAGATTACACAATAAACTGTAGCTCTAAGACCAAAGATACTTTGAAAAAAATTCTTAGTGATGGGAAACAGTGAATACTTTAATGAGAGTTTACCTTAAGAGAGCAGTTAAAGTTTACTAGGAATTAAATCTGGTGATTAAACTTTTTAAATAAATGGTCAGTGTTACTTACAAAAGATACTGACAGGGCTCTGTATGCAAAAATGATTGAAAGATTAATGATGTAGAAATATAAAGAATAAGACTAAATGTCTTAGGTGATTTATAAATTGTCCCTAAAGTCATTTCCACCTGAATGTTCCAAAAATATTTTTAGAGATGATATCATCACTGAAATCTCTCTCTCTCTCTCTCTCTCTCTCTCTCTCTCTCTCTCTCTCTCTCTCTCCACCTCCATCTCTATGTATATATAAAACAAGAATATTGCATATATATTTATTTCACACACCAGTAGATCTTCTTGTGTAAACCCATTCTTGTCGTTTGTCATTTTTATAGTCTTACTTTACAGTAAATGCTTCTTGGTAGATTGTCCTTCTAGTGATCTTGAATGTTGACTTTGTTGCTGTTTCCTCAGGTCTCTGGGTTGGGCTGGTATGCAAGCAATAAGAAGGATCAGTTTTTGGAAGCCCAGTTGAATAAGATTCCTTAGTTATACCTCATATCATCAAGATAGGTACTTTGTTACCACGGGTCCATTAAACCCAGCCTATCTTTCATAGCGACAATGGAAGAATGTGGCTGTTTTCTTTAATGGAATCCCCCAATATTATTTAAACCTGTAGCAAATGTGATTGGCTGGTGTCTGCAAAAGATTTCTTACCCCTTTCTCCTTTTATCTCCTGTCTGCTTATGTTAGAAGTTGAAAAGCCAGATACCTGCATGTGACTCTGTTCTGGCCAAAGAGACTTAAGAGAAAGACTGTTGAGGACCTTCTGAGAAAGATAATTTGTTTACCAATGAAAAGGATGTGCATATGAAGACAGGTTATTGGCATTGTCCCTTCCCTTTCTTTCTCTCTCTCCCTCTCTCTCTCTCTCTCTCTCTCTCGGGATATTGCTGGGGTGATATTATATATCTATGAAACTGTAGTAGTCATCTGTGGCTACAAGGAAAAAAAGCCAACACACTGAAGTAGAGGAGCATAAGGATGGAAGGAGGCTGCTGGTCCATGATCCTGTTGAGCAATAAAATGAACTCTGGAAACGCCACCTCCACACATAGGCATACGTAAATAATTTGTTGCATTTATTGATTGGATTTTCTATAATTTGAAGCTGAATGTATCCTAACTGATAGAATCACACATTGAAAGAGTCATCCCTGTGTAATTATCTGTATGATCTTCTTGAAAGCATCTATCTATCTATCATCCATCCATCCATCATCTATCCATCCATCCATCCATCCATCCATCCATCCATCCATCTTTCTGTCTATAATTTCAACAACCTGTTGGTGACTTTTCTGGTGTCTGTCCTGAAATGAGCTTAAAGAGACTCTCTCTTACTTTTCTTTCCCTGAGATAACAACTTCTTACTCATTCTTTTTATACATTACATCTTTCTGGCTCTGATTGTGAATACTTTTATGGTGATGATATTATTATCTTCATGGAAATATGACTCATATGAAAATTTCATCATATTTTACATCTGGGCTGCCATAAAATATTCTGTTCTCATCTATGTGGATGAATGCCTGAGTTACAGAGGAATTGCTAATTTTGCCCCTTTAGGGAGTTTTAACAAATTCTTCACTTTCAGGACAACTTTTCTCCCAAGTCTACAAATCCTAGAAATTCATGAGAATTCTTACTTTGAAAATTTCCTTATATGAGTTAGGTTTACCCATAAATTTTTGTGATACTTCCTTGAAAAATAACCTTGGTAGTATAAGTTGTTATTTTTTTGTTCATGTTTTCTAACTTCCTGATGAAGTTTAATGGAATCATTGAACTTCAGCCATAGATATCCAGAAAATATGGGGCTTTTAATTCTAGAGCAGGCATAGGCAGACTGTTTCTGAAAATTCAGGTCAAGATAGTAAATAATTTAGGTTTTGCAAGCCACACGTGGTCACTGTTGCATATTTTTCTTTGTTTTTATAACCCCTTTCAATAAAGTGTAAAAGCCATTCTTAGCTCATGGGTCATACAAAAACAAGTTGTAGGTTGGATTCTGTCCATGGACTATAGTTTACCAACCCTTTTTCTGTAGCATTATTCTGGAACATAAGGTTAAGAAGCTTCTGCTACCCCCAAAATAGAGGTAAACAGCTGAGAGTACTTAACATAAATATCAAGAGGGAGAGAGAGAAAGAAGATGAAAATATTCTAGCATTCTAGCATTTTCTCTGTGTAGTAAGTGTGAGGGTGACTTTTGGTTTCAGGTTGGAAATGCAGAGACCTAGAAAGAGCATCATTCTCACCCTTACAACAAGAATAAAGCTGAAGAAGTGTACATTACTGCTTTTTTCTTTCTTTTGTATTCAGACATATTTTCCTGGCTTTGCACACTAGTTATTTTGCTTGGAGTTGGAAGTTCACAAATAGACTCAGGTATACATATTTTGGAGTGGGCTATTTCCACTGAGAACTAATTTTGCCATTTGTGGTTTCCTTTCTGAAAGTTTCATTCTTAGATGGCAACATTAACTTCCACTCACTGTAGTCACTGACAACCTCTTTGGAAATGTTAAAAGTCAAAATTAGAAGTGGTGGAAAGGTATTATTTCTTCTTCTTCTTCTTCTTCTTCTTCTTCTTCTTCTTCTTCTTCTTCTTTTTCTTCTTCAATTAGTGGTTTTCAATAGGGAATAAAAGTGAAGGTAGTGATAAATATCAGAATTTTATGTGGCGCTTTTGTTTATTTATTTTTTCCATTTATTTATTTATTTATTTATTTATTTATTTATTTATTTATTTATTTTTAAATATGAAATTTATTGTCCAATTGGTTTCCATACAACACCCAGTGCTCATCCCAACAGGTGCCCTCCTCAATGCCCATCACCCACTTTCCCCTCTCCCCCACCCCCCCCATCAACCCTCAGTTTGTTCTCAGTATTTAAGAGTCTCTTATGTTTTGGCTCCCTCCCTCTCTAACCTCTTTTTTTTTTCTTCCCCTCCCCCATGGTCTTCTGTTAAGTTTCTCAGGATCCACATAAGAGTGAAAACATATGGTATCTGTCTTTCTCTTTATGACTTATTTCACTTAGCATAACACTCTCCAGTTCCATCCACGTTGCTACAAAAGGCCAGATTTCATTCTTTCTCATTGTATGTGGTGCTTTTAAAGATCTAGTTGTGTATATTCCTGGTTGAAGTTACTAAGTGGGTATAAATAGTACATAGCCAGATGAGTAGAAGATTAGGGTAGACATTAGTGCTACTCAATAATATTTTCAATTCCACTCCTTCCTAGCACAGGAAGTATGTTCCTTTCTGATTCTTCCTTGAAGCTACATGTAGCCTTGTGATTTTCTATGATGAATGAAAGCAAGCAAAAATGTGTAGTGTCAGCTAGACTTGGAGTACATTTGCATAAGTGAGAAACTTTTGTCATATCAAATGACTCAGACTTTGGGGATCACTTGTTTCTACTACATGATCTAGCCTGCTGTTAACTGATACCAAGATATACATTATTGTGAAAATGTATACATTGGTGGAAGTATATAAGTATATATAATAAGTAATATGTAAGTAATAAGTATCTGTACATATAGAAGCGGGTTTCAACCAGGTTTTAACTATAAAAAATATTTTCTCAGATACAAACATACAGTGAGTCCCACTGTATGAAGAGATAAATTATGCAGCCACTTTGTTAGAAGCAGAAACTGGAATGGCCCCCTTATCCAGTTTCCCATCCCTCTTCTCACTAGACTGTGAGGCTTTTGAGATCCTTGGGGCCCATCTGTGGAACTCCTAACTTTTGACAAAGCTCAATTTAAAAGCCACAACTACAGGAAGATAGATTTTAACTTGATTAAAGGAAGTATTTTCTCTCAGTCAGACATATCTAAAGATGGAATGGGATACCAAAGTAGAGCACCCCCTTCATAGGAAGTGTTAAAGCACTGATTGATTATTATACGAGACAGGTGTGTGGTAGAAGGCGTTCTGTCATTGGCTGGCCATTTCTAGCCTCCGGGTTTTTGATTCTTAGGCTTTTTCCAGTGGATAACCTCTTCTATTATTCTTTATCTCTTTCTCTCCCTTATTTTTCTTTAGTTCATCACTTGTTGGCATTATATTAAAAATGTGTCTCCCTATCAATCTATCTATACCCAGTAGTGTGCTGGAATCAGCTTCTACTAGGTGAAGAGAACCAAATGTTAAATTTTCTGGAAGTTTTGGAGACACTTGTTAAATAGACATTATTAAAAGTTAAATTATATAAACTTACAATGAAATAATATTAAAAATATTAAAAGACAAGGAAATAATATTACAAATTCATCTCTTCCTGATTACTTTGCTACATTTTTCTGCTATCTATGCTCTTTAGGTTATTTACATCTATCATATCTGTATGGTGGAAACATGCAATGATGTGCTAATGAACATCTTTCCTAGCTTTCTATTCACTGATGTCATGTTGGAAGCTTGAAATTATCCTTGGTGGGAGTATTTATACCACAGAAATCATGAAACATTACAAGTCAGACTCTTTTCTCTGGAGAGCTGCTTATTACATTTACCAGCATGCCACTGTGTGCACCTGTATCTTTCTCTGTCTCTAGAATTTAAGCTCCATCAGGATACACACATTGTTATGTTGAGTGTTGTCAGTCAGTGCTCAATAAATATTTATTTATTGAATTAATTAATGACTGACTAATGTCAGGGCCAGCAGGAATTAAGCAAGATGAGAGAAACTGGGAACCATGAGTGAAATTGCTTTCTGATTTTGTTTTTGTTTTTGTTTTTGTTTTTGTTTTTTGCTGTACCTGCGTTGGCTATTTTATATGGGCAGTACATAGGAGAAAGCATTTAATAGCATTCAGTTTGCAAACAGGAATTATTTCTCCCTGTTCTCCAAAGAGAGCTTCCCAAAGCAATCCCTGTGCCATTTACAAGCTCCTGAAGAAAATCTGACATGTTTTCTTCCCTTGATATGTTTGATGCAAGTGCTTTTGCAAGCAAGAGTGCTGAGTTATGGGGCAAAGAGATAAGATATAAGATTGTAACTCAGAAGAACATTAATCCCCAAAACTCAATTTCAGCAAACCCAAAGAAGATAAGACTGTGCAGTGAATTGTCTGTCAGTCCAGAGAAGGCTGCCCAGTTAGGTGGCCCTCAGGGAAGACTGAGCAAGAGAAAATGAAGGCAAATCACACCTGCCATCTTAAAGAGGTGTCAGTGAGAAGTTCTCCAGACCGAAATCTATTGGTTATCTTAATGAAGTCATATTTGGACTGCTATTGACCAGGGTTCATGAGCTAACAATTGTAGGCAGTGCCTGGGCTGCAGATATATTAGGTTGGTGTGGGAATTACAGAACTTGAAGTAGTTTCCAACAATATCAAGGGATTTCCACTAAAAATCTGGATTTCTGACTTCTTTTGAAAATTTCAGTATATCCAGTAACACCAGACCTGTATTGCCATAAGGCAGAAATCTTCTTTTTTTTTTTTTTAAATTTTTTTTTTCAACGTTTATTTATTTTTGGGACAGAGAGAGACAGAGCATGAACGGGGGAGGGGCAGAGAGAGAGGGAGACACAGAATCGGAAACAGGCTCCAGGCTCCGAGCCATCAGCCCAGAGCCTGACGCGGGGCTCGAACTCACGGACCGCGAGATCGTGACCTGGCTGAAGTCGGGCGCTTAACCGACTGCGCCACCCAGGCGCCCCAAAATCTTCTTGAGTTAAGTAGTCCTAACCTCTTTAGGTGGGTCATATGCTCTCCAGCTCCCCACCATCCCCATCACGTCCTGATGTCTTAGACTCAGCTCAAATCTGTCAGGTTATTTGCCTCATTCTTATATTCCTTTGATATTGCTGAACATTTTCTCCATGTAAGATATGTAACACTTGACGGTTGGGTCACTAACAGGGGCTAAGTTCTGTTGTTTAGTAGCCAATAATCCTTCCACTAGACAGTTAACCTTCTTGGGTCTCATTTTCCTTAGGTGTAAGGGAAGTGGTTGGGCCAGATGATCACTAAAGCTTCTTATTGCTCTCCCATTCTATGCTTACACTGGATAATCTAAATACTTCCACTGTTCTCTTCAAATTTTTGTTTTCATCTCTTTCATATTCTGTCTCTATTGCTCTCTTTCTCCATTTCCATCTCCATGGTTATCCAAAAGATTATTTTTCTCTTACTGTATATTTTAGACCATGATGCCTAAAGGGTTGTCTGTGGTAGAGAGAAAGATTGTGGGCCTTGCTGGAAGTAAAGGAGCATGCTTGACCATCCTTTCTCTGTTCTCCCATTTTATAAGAGAGACCGTTTGCTTTGTTTACAATCTTTGTGGGGCCCAAAGCAGTAAAAAAAAAAAAAAAAAAAAAAAAAAAAAACAACACAAAACCAACCAAACAAAAAAAACCTGCTGATACTACAAGAGGATTCCAGAACTCAGGGAAAATACTTCCTCTTATTTTCCCGCCATATTTTCTTAGTATAATTTGATCATAATAGTAGAGGTCAATTGCTGAAAATGTTCATTGCATACTTTTGTAAGATGAATATATCACCCAGCACCAGATCTTTGTCATTAAGCTGCCCCGATGATAGGTATCCTAGATATAAATACATAAAGAATAAAACAATTAGCATTTTTCTTTGTAGACTGCATAAAAGACTCATTCACGTAAAGGACAAAGTGCTTATCACATCCAAATGGGCAGCTTCTGAACAAGTGTTTCTCAAATGTGGTTCCTAGGGATAAAGATGCTATCTCTGATGTGCCAGCTGTTGCAATAGCCTTGGGCCCAGACCGTAAGGGAAAGCTGATGGGCAACCTTGCTGAGATATGATTTTGTTTGAAGCATCTAATGTAGTTTGTTTTTGTGCTGTCTTTTCTCCCCTTTGGAAATAAAATATCATCATAAAAATAAAATACCTTTTTTTTCATTGCTACATGAGATATGCATAGTTAGTTGAGTATTTTTCCTCTTGATTTTTCTGTTCAAAATAGAAATGCATCTCTAGCCAGTAAAGCCTCTGTACGTAATTTGTATTTAAAGTGCCTACGAATTGACATTGTTATTTCAAAAGAGGCAAGGTATTTCACTGACATTTTTGCATTTTGTGTTCTAGATCATAAAAAGTGTGCATAATGACAAGAGATGTTACTGACTTCTCCTGGCTGTGGAGGATCACATTCGAGATCATATAGAAATAAAAGCTATAGCAGAAACATACACTTCCAAGATTTAATAAGGTGTCCCACTTAGAAATAATTTTGCTCGTACATTTTACATTTTGGTCCCACAGATTCTTTTCTTCTTCCTCTAGATTATTGCAAATAATTTTCTTTTCCATTTCTTTGTTTGCAGGAACAGAGTGTGCTAGTGATTGATCTAGCAAAGAGTTTACTCTGATTGTATTTCTTTTCCTTGTTTTTCTTTGAATAAGAAAGGCAGGAAAAAAATTCCCATTTTTCTTGCATGTTTGGAAAAGCTCCTCTAATGTTAATCATCCGTACTGATTGATAAGCTTTTGGTTTTCTGTTGCTTAAAAATGACAAGGACAAGAACTGTTTTTGTGGAACCCAAACAAGACCTTGAAGCTAACAGATGCTTTGTATAATTTCATTGTATTGGATGAAGAACTTAAAAAGGTTGCATGAGGGGCAATGATTTATTTCTGAACACTAGTTGTAACTGGAAGCTTGTGTAGTCTGCATATGTAGAATATGGAATTGTGCTCTATTCTCTAGGATTTGGAAATAACAGCTGAAGTTAAAGTCCTTACACTAAAATCTCTATACTTTTAGCCTTCAATTTCTCCAAGATTAGGTCCGAGTTCTTTTGTTGGATGGATTTTTTCCTGTGATTTATATCTAAAAAATAAACCAGTTAAGCAAAATGAAGGTAATGTATGTGTATATTATAATAAATGAAAAAAGAGATGATTATTGAAGTTAATAGAAAGCTAAACTATGAAATCCATCCATGTCCTTAAAACTCCGTGAATAAAGTCTAACAATCAGGAAAGAAAAAGAAATAAAAGATGTCAGAATTGAAAAAGAAAGAAGTAACATTGTCTCTGTTTGCAGATGATGTGACTTCATACATAGAAAGTCCTAAATATTCTACCAGAAAATTGTTAGATCTAACTGACAAATTCAGTGAAGTTTCGGGATACAAAATTAGCAGCAGAGTTTCTAATAATTTTTTTAAATGTTTATTTATTTTTGAGAGAGAGAGAGAGAGTGTGAGTGGGGGAGGAGCAGAGAGAGAGGGAGACACAGAATCCAAAGCAGGCTCCAGGTTCTGAGCTGTCAGCACAGAGCCCCATAGGGGCTTCAAACTCACAAACTGTGAAATCATGACCCTGGCCGAAGTCTGATGCTCAACTGACTGAGCCTCCCAGGCACCCCCAACAGTAGAGTTTCTATATACTAACAATGAATTATCTGAAAAACAACCCTATTTTCAATAAAAAAGAATTATTAGTTATATTATTCCCAGCAAATATGGTCAGGTTTTGGTTTAAATATATATAAATATATATTTAATATATAAATATATACTTAATATATATAAATATATATTTAATATATATTTAATATACATAAATATATTTATATATTTGCAGGTAAGTATATATTTAAATACATATAAATATGTATTTATATGTATTTAAAACTATGGGAATGATGGAAAATTTGTAGTATAAGTAAGTAAATGTAAATTCCTCAAAATAAATGTAGATTAGACCAAGAATCTATATTCAATGTAGCACACTTTAAAATAATTGATTTAAAAGAATATATGTTTAGAAAGAAAAACATATAGTTATACTGTTTATTTTTTATTTATTTATTTATTTTTAAATTTTTTTTTTCAACGTTTTTATTTATTTTTGGGACAGAGAGAGACAGAGCATGAACAGGTGAGGGGCAGAGAGAGAGGGAGACACAGAATCGGAAACAGGCTCCAGGCTCTGAGCCATCAGCCCAGAGCCTGACGTGGGGCTCGAACTCCCGGACCGCGAGATCGTGACCTGGCTGAAGTCGGACGCTTAACCGACTGCGCCACCCAGGCGCCCCACTTTTTAAACTTGATGCAAAAAATACCAATTAATTCGATTTAAAAAGACTGGTTTTCTTAGGATATTAAAACATTGCCCTGATTTTTTAATGAATAGTTACACTTTTATTATAACCTCTTAAAAGTTCAGTCGTTTTGTGTTCAGAATATTTTGATATTGTAAGCATTAGCAATGTTAGAAAAAAACTAAACAAAGCAACAGGTTGATGATTCAGTCTGGGAAAATAGAAATAGTAAAAAATAATTTCCAGAGAACATGAACATTTTAAGGGCATGCATTACCTCCTATATTGTTTTAAACAAATACCTTAGGAGTACTTATTAGTTATCAGTTCCAGTGCTGGGCACTGGATGAATGAGACAAACTTCTTGTTTCCAAGGACAGTTGAAGTGGCTAGCTTTGTTCCTTGTATGCGTATTATTTATCTGTGTACTTTTAGCACCTAGCACAGAGCTCAACACATAAAAAGTAGTCAATATCTGAACTGAATATTTGTGGCAAGAGTGAAAAACTAAAAATCTTGGAATCATTAAGTTGACTTATGTTTGGGCTTCTCAAAATTTTGTCATTGGAAGAAAACACAGGTGTAGGGTCTCTTGGATTTGCTAGGATGTAAATTATTTAACAGTATTTAAATAATAACATTGCACTTAGAGTTTATGGTGCTAGACATTTTGTATTTATTTTAACACTTAGTATAGTGGAGAGAATAGGAGTCTGCAGGTAGGGTAACTGTGTGACGTTAGGCATGTAGCCTACCATCTTTGAACCTGAGATTTTTCATCTTTTAACAGGAATGCCAAAGAAAGATTTTTAACTTGAAGTCACAGATGACCTTAAGGGAAGCCGGGAATGACTTTCTATGGTATGCAAAATGATATGTAGATGTTGAGAATATACATTTACTTGCAGAGGATCCAAACTTCAATAGATTCTCAGGAATCTATATTCCCTCACCCACTGAGTTTAATTTCTGGTCTAAATTATCTCTAGAGTTTGCTTTACTTTTAACAAGTGTGTAGTGTATCATGTAAAAATTTTTATTCAGTAGATTGAAGTTAGGAAATAAACCTTTCAGCTCGTTGCTACATAAGAGAAACCCTCTTATGTTCGTACCCTTACCAAATCATTAATCCATCAAGCAGCTAATGAACATTTATAGAGAACCATTATATATTGTGAACTGTTGTAACAAAGGGGAATAATGAAGGGTATAGCAATATCTTTCTCCAAAGAACCCATTATCTAATTAGGAAAACTAAATCAACCTAATCTTTCATTTCAGTGTAGTCATGGAGATGAATCTTACACCATGGAAAATTAGAGGGAAGCTATATTTAAGATGACCCTGGCTATAAGTAAAATAGATTACTAATTCTAACTGATATGTTAAAGACACATTCTCAACGTGTTGTGTTAATTCATTTATGCAAGACACATTTATTGAGCACTGACCATGTGCCAGCAAAAAAACACACTAATAAATAATGTATGGTCATTCAACATTAAGGATTATTGTAGTGTAGGAAATAGATACAGAAACAAATAATTATAGTGTTGTGATCCAGTTTTTTTCCTTCAGATATGAAAATGGTGCATGGGAAAACAGAACAGTCATGCTAAGCTGACTCATAAGGTCACTCTCAGTTTGGGGCGCCTGGGTGGTGCAGTCGGTTGAGCGTCCGACTTCAGCCAGGTCATGATCTCACGGTCCGTGAGTTCGAGCCCCGCGTCAGGCTCTGGGCTGATGGCTCAGAGCCTGGAGCCTGTTTCCGATTCTGTGTCTCCCTCTCTCTCTGCCCCTCCCCCATTCATGCTCTGTCTCTCTCTGTCCCAAAAATAAATAAACGTTGAAAAAAAAAATTAAAAAAAAAAAAGGTCACTCTCAGTGATTTCAAGTCTAATTGAGTGGTACAATAACTGTACAAATAGCTAAAACATAGGATGAAACATATTGCATCATAATTTGTTATGAAGTGCCATGCAGCTTCTGAAGGATAGTTCTCTGTTATGTAAAAGGAGGAGAGTATGGGGAACAGTAGAAAAAAGGCTTTGTAGAAATCTGATTGTTGTGGAATTAATACAGAAGAGGTGAGCAGAGAGGCAGTGGCAGAAGTAAAGACGTTGGCTAAGGGCATATTTGCAGCATAGCACATCTTTGAGTTTACCGGAGCACAGGGTATATATAAAGGAGCAGCAAGAACAAAGGTTGGAAATGTAAACCAGGGTCAAGGGAAGTGTCTGAACCTTATCCTTGAAGGAGAGAGGGAAGTATTATGGATTTGTGAATAGGAGGAAAATATATGGAACTATACTCTCTGAAGCTTAACCTGGAATGAATTGAAGTGTGGAGAAGGCCAAAGAAAGGCACCTGGTATAGCAATAAACTGGCAAGAATTAATGAGAGGCTAGACAGAGGTAAACACATTGGGAACAAAAAGGAGGGAACAAATTTCTGTGGCACTGCAAATGCAGAAGGGTCAGACTTTGACAGCTGATGAGATGTGGGAATGAGTGAAAGCAGAAATGAGTCAGAGTTTTTGCTCCTGGGTCATTGGGAGGAGGCTGTTGCCGTTGGCAGAGATAAGAAACTTAGAAGGATAAATTGTTTGAGGAAGGAAAGATGGTAGTGAGTTTAATTCTTATTGAGGTCAGTGTGGATGGGACCAGCCTTGTAAAGCTAGGAGCATGGAATATGGGCTGGACTTTGAAAGACAAATTGAATTTGGGTAAATGTGAAGGAAGGGGTTGGACATTCCAGGCATAGGGACCACCATGCATGGAGGCTTATAAGTGGGACTCTTTAAGCAAACTATAATAAAGAATATGATTTAATCTAGCAAATATTGAGTTTTACTGGATTGTAAATTCCTTAAAGTCAGGAGTCAAGTTTATGTGACATGTTATTCTAAGCTTAGTGTGGTGCCTAGCACTTGGTATGTGCTCAGTAAATATCTGCTGAATAAATAATGAATACTCCATGCCAAGCATTGTGAAAAATACTGAGAATAGAAGCAGAGAAGAATAAATATGTGCCCTCAAAGAGCTCACAGTCAAAATTTTCTTGGCAACTTATGCCAGACAGATAAGGAAATGGAGTAGGGGTTCCAGACAGAGAGCATTATATGTGTATAGGCATGGATATTTGAAAGTGCGTGATTGTTGGGGAAATTATTAGGTCTCTAGTATGCATGTGGTTAAGGGAGAAGGGAAAGATGAGACTGGAGATTTAGATCCGGCCATTTGTTAAAGGACCTTATCTGTCATGCTATGGAGCTGTGAATTTATTCTGAAGTCCCTGAGATACACTGATTGATTACGAAGGGAAGAGGTGATATGAGACTTAGACGCCAGGTACAGTCACCAGCAAGAACGAGAAATCCCAGCTTCCTACACACTAGAAACATACTCAGACCCCTTAGGAAGATCTCAAGAAAATCCCTTGAGGGGATTTTCAAGGGAAGATTTCAAGATTCATTTGCTGATTTCTCCTCTATCATTTGGTTTTACTCTTTGGAGGCTAGATACTCTAATCCCTATACGGGAAATTTTGCCTTACCTTCCCAAGGTATAGCTATTAAGAGGGCCTGTAAAAATTTCCCACAACTAAAGCCATTTGTGACCAAGAGAGGCACCCATGTTAACTGCTAAGCATGAGATATGCTTTGGGCTCTCAGCTTTTCCACTTCCTAACACTCTGACTTGGGGCATGTTTGGTAGTATGTCTAAACCTGAGTTTCTTCACCTGAAAAATAAGAGTAAAAGTTTATAAGAAAATCCATGCATTTAATCACTTTATTGGATTATTTTTAAATCCATAGATATTGAAAGACAGGGTATATTTTTTCAAAGTCTGCTTTTTCCCTTATATTTGCAAATAGGAACTTTTGTACCCAAACACATTATTCTTCCAATTTTTTAAAGGATAAAGATACATATTTTTTGAAGATGCAACTTAAAATTTTCTTTCAGTTAAATATAATTATTCTAAAAATAGCATATCTCTACATATGCTTGCTTGGTGAAATTGAATATGACTTGCTGGTTTCTAGAATGTGACATAAGTGGGAATAAGACAATTATAGACAATTCTGGTAACCAAGTTGCCATACAAGGCTTATAGGAGTAGATGGTTAGTTAGATTCTCTTTTTAAGTTTCAGGTAGTTGAGGTTATTTTTTCCTGCTTTTTACCTTCTGTTTGATCTTGAGGGGAAAAAAAGTGCCTTCTGATTGCTTTTATCTCAAACATTTCTTATCCACATGGCTTCACTATATAATCATAATACTTAGTTCATCTGCAGTACCTGACATCTGGCATTCATAAATTGCTTTATACGTGTGGACTTAGCCCTGTGGGCAAGACAGCAAAAGCAGTCAATAGTATGAGAGCGTTTATTGGATACTAATGATTGTGTTGGTGCTGTAGGCGTGCTGTTGGGAATAACAAAATTGAGAAAGAAAATATTTTCTCTGCTTTCAGGTAGTCTACAATTTAGCCAAGTGATCCAAATATAAATACTTTTTTTTCCTTTTTTGAAGAGAAATAAAGGTAGCACACACGGGAGTGTATGTATGGCATTGCCTTGATGAGAGGTCTAAACGTAGAAGAAATGTTCTCAGAGTTGGAATCTTCAAGACGATTGCATCCTCTTAGGCAAGTGGAAGCTTTCCAGTAAAACTAGTTTACTCGTTACTATTAACTTGGCAGCCTAAAATGGTTGATGAGCTTATTTTGTGTTGGATTTGAAATTCAAAAAAAATTGAAACAAAACAAAAGAAAAAGTAAATTGGGTTTCTTGTAATCTCTTTTACTACAAGAGTGTTGTCCCAAGACTACTTAAATAAAAAAAAATTTTTTTTAATGTTTACGTTTGAATGAGAGAGAGAGAGAGAGAGAGAGAGAGAGAGAGAGAGAGAGAGAGAGACAAAGCATGAGCAGGGGTGGGGCAGAGAGAGTGGGAGACACAGAATCGGAAGCAGGCTCCAGGCTCTGAACTGTCAGCAGAGCTGGAAGCAGGGCTCAAACTCACAAACCAGGAGATCATGACCTGAGGCAAAGTCAGATGCTTAACTGATTGAGCCATCCAGGTGCCCCCCAGGCTGCTTTCTTTAATGAGTAGTTGAAAGAGGTGCAACTACAAGAGGGAGATAAAAAGTAGCAGGGGGAAAACACAGGAATTTTATTTTGCTTTTTGGCTCATGAGTAAGATGTTGTGACCCGTTGGGCAGCTTTCCAGAAATCATAAGCAGATGAATGGTCCAGTTGTTTTCATTAAAAAATTATTAAGGAATTCTTAGGTGAAAGTGATTTGTAAAGCAGTTCTGTGTAGGAGTAATTTTATTGAAGTTTGTACCACTTCGGTGGGGTGTAGTTTGACACATGAAGTGATAACCATAATACTGGACAGTCCCCAGCTGTTGAGTTGTAACCACAGTGGAGTCACTCACCCCCAGCTGTCTAAGGGGGCAGACTCTCTACCTAGCATTTGTGTGCTCTGGGTTTCTATGTCATGACAAATTGCTTTTAATTGCTATTTCAGACAATTTCTCCTCTGGATAATATACCAGCATCCAACATAACATCCAACAAAACAGCTTTGGCAGTTTTCAGAAGTGAACTAACATGACACGCTTTATTTCCACATTGTAAAGACAGCTTGCCAGAATGGTTTGTTGAGGGATATACATTCATTGCAGCATAAATATGAAATGCTTTTGTTTTTTCAAGTCCAAAATTTTAACCCTGCTGTGTGAATCCCCTGTTAGTATCCTTTAGCAACACCTTGGATAGATTCTATAGCTTTCTTGCCGTTTTCAGCTATTAAAACTTAGTTTAGTCTGGTTTAAAACTTCACTGTCATATGTGAATCAAAGCTTCCTCCCCCTACAGAATGGGCTAGAGGCATATCCCTGACTTTATTATAGGGGTAAGCCATGGGCTGCCTCGGAGATACCATTTCCACTTTATTCTTTTGAGGTTAAGCTCTTTGGGTTTGGGGAAGGGTGGGCAAAATGAAAGAATAAGGAAAAAGATATCTTGTAGAGTAACTGGTTTCACATTGCAATATGAAATATTCCATATTTCAACACATGGATATAGGGAAAGACTGGGATTTTGTAGGGCTAAACTGAGCATGATGGTGAAAAATTGTAGGACATGTTTGACACAAAGAAATAGTCTAGTTTGGTTGTAACATAGGGAGATAATGACCAAGTTGCAGAAAGGAGAAAAAGTTGGCACATTTGTGGATGGCCTTGAATGCTAGGTTGAAGAGCTTCAAATTATTTTAATTTAGGAAGGGTTATGATGCTATTGAATGTTTTTAACTAGGAGAGGAAGAAACTTATGATTTTGTTAAAAAAAAAACGTATTTTGTCAACCATGGGTTCTTCTCTTAGCCTCCCTCCTTCCTGGATGTCTCTCGATCGCTGTCTGACTATAGCAGAATGGGCATCTCGAAAGTATGGGGATGTAGTGAGTTGCCATGCTTTTCTGCACTTCTCAATAGCTGGTGTGTGACATAACTACATTCACTGTCCCTTCTTTATAGTCATTCCCATCTTCATGTGGTTGTAGCATATTGAGAACTCAGAAAGAGGTAGTATCAAAGGAAAGTTTAAAAGGTGGAACCTCTTCGGTATGACATCATCATTCAGTGTCAAGTCATTGGCTTTGAATACCTGGAAACACAGTTTTGTCTATATAATGAGAGTTGAGTAAGTTCAGGGGAACAACTTCACCGAATTTAATGAACCAGGACTAATGTATTAATCAATTTTGTGAATTCATTAAGTTTTAAATCAACTGAGATCTAGCTTTTAAACAAGAAAATGGACTCATTTGAAATGTACAGAGTGGTGAAGTTTGAAAAATGTGTACAACTGTCAGCCGTCAGCCACAATTACCATGTAGAGCTTTCCATTCTCCCTAAGAGTCCCTTGTACAAAGTTGTAGTCACTTCTCATGCCTTACTGTCAGCCTCAGGCAACCACTGATATGCTTTCTCTCACTAGAGATTAAATTTTCTTTCAAAGCTTCATATAAATGGAATTATAGTATATACTCTTGTGTAGGTGGCTTCTGTTGTTCAACAAAATGTTTCCGAGATTCATTTATGTTGTTTCACCTATCAGTAGTTCATTCATTTTTGTTGTTGACAAGATTTTATTTTACTGACATACTACCAATCATTCAACCACTTACCTGTTGATAAATATTTGAGTTGGTGCCATCTTTTAGGTATTACGAGTGAAATTATTCTGAATATTTAGGGGTGTAAGGTTTTATTTTCTTGGCATATTAGTCAGGGCTCAGTCAAGAGAGAGAAACCACACAATAATTTGAACAGAGTAAGTTTAGCTGAAAAGTTTAATAATACAATTAAACAGAAGGTAATTATTAATAGGAGATTATTGTTAGAGGATTAATAGGGTAATGGGGAACTGGCTATTAAGAGGTAGAGAGAAGTCTAAAGAATACAAGATTGGCACAATATGGAAGAGCCACTGCCCCTAGAACTGAGGTAGAATACCCAAGGAGGAGGCCATTCCTTTTCCTGAGCTGAGGTTCAGGACTCAGTTGAAAGGGTATGGCCATGCCTCAGTGGATAGTGGAGAATTTCCATGAGGTGCCTAACCAACAGGACTCACTGGATATCTACCTTCACAAGTGCTGGAGAGGGAGAGAAGTGTCCACAGATGGGGTGCTATACTCTGGAACTCACTGCAAAGATACCTGGAGTGGGGCAGGGAAGCTGTCCAAGGGCTGGTGCCTAGCTGGCCGTACTCACTGGGAAATTACTGTCCAGAGTACCGAGGGAAGAAATTATTTACCCAGAGGAGAAGAGGCACACAGTGGCTCTCCATAGGGAGTGCCGAGAGAAGCTAGTCAAGTGGAGTTGCCTTATCAGTGATACTTCTTCCTGGGTTCCAGGGAAAGCTATTTAAGGGAAGGTGCTTAGCAGGTGGCACTGGTGGGGACATTACTCTGTGAGTCTGGGAGAGAAGCTATTCAAGTGAGGTGCCCTGACAGGGACATTCTATTACAAAGCCACCAGATGGAATCTAAGTGAAGCTGCCCACGGGAAGGTGCCATATGCTTTGACCACTGGGTACTGCAAGAAAAAACTGTGTGCACTGAAGAGCCTGATGGGAAATGGACACCAGAACCAGAAAGAGAAAGCCTTTCTTTCTTTCTGAAGCTTACCATTGTACCATCTGGCAAAAGAGAAATATTTATAGGATTTAGTTCCATTATAATATAGCAGGCAATGAAATGTAGATATGGAACTGAGAGTCAATAAGCTGATAACGGGTACACTTGGTAAATACATATATGTGGACTTATTGAATCACATGTTACTACTGTATGTTTAACTGTATAAGAAACTGCTAACTTTTCCAGCGTGGTTGTGCCATTTTTACATTCCCACGGTCAGCAATGTATGAGTTTTTCAGATGTTCCACACCATCACTAACACTTGGTCTTTTCACTTTTAGCTATTGTAGTGAATTTGATATGGTATATATTTTTGATTTTAATTAACATTTCTCTGATGGTGAATGATGTGATAGCCTTTTTGTTTTCTTTTTGGCCATTTGAATATCTTTTGTTGATAAGTGTCTGTTGAAATATTTTGTTCATTAAAAAAATTAGATTGTCTTTTTATAAACAAGTTAAAAGAGTGTGTGTAGGTATCCTTGTATATATATGCACACACATACACACACGGCATATACATAGATGTATGTAAATAAATATATTCTGGATTATCCATTGTCAGATATATATGTTATGAACATTTTATCCCAGTATGTGTCTTGTTTGGCATATTATTAATGATATGTTTCAAAGAGCAGAACTTTTAAAATTTGATGAAGTCTAAATCAACAGTTTTTCTTTGCAGTTAGTAATTTTCTGTCCAATCTACTAAATCTTTGCCTAGGTAGCAAATATTTTTTCCTCTGTTTGATTCTATAAGCTTTAGATAGTTTTTACATTTAAGTATATGATCCATTTCACATTAATTTTTCTGTATAGGGTAAGATAAGGATTGAGGCTTATATGGATATGAATCGGAATCTGTATGAGCACTCAGTTGTTCTGGCACCATTAGTTGAAAGGACTTTCTTTCTTCCATTGAATTACCTTGAGCACTTTGTCAAAAATCAATAGATCACATATGCCTGGTCTGTTTCTAGCTTGTCTGATCTGTTCCATTAATACGTGTTTTATCCTTGTGTCTTTTTTTTAAGTTTGTTTATTTATTTTGAGAGAGAGAGAGAATGAGCATGAGGGAGGGACAGAGAGAGAGACAGAGAGAGGGAGAGAGAGAGAATCCCAAGCAGCCTCCATGCTCTCAGTGCAGAGTCCTATGTAGGCTCGATCTCACAGTTGGTGAGATCATGACCTTAACTGAAATCAAGAATAGGATGCTTAACTAACTGAGCCACTCAGGTGCCCCTCTTTGTGTCTTGAGTACAGTAGCTTTATGTTAAAATTTGCAGCCCAACAGTGTAAGTTCTCTACTCGTATTTTTTTCAAAATTGTTTTTGCTATTCTAATGTGTTTTTTTTTTTTTTGTATTCCCATATATGTTTTAGAATTATATTGTCAGAGTCTACAAAGGAGTTTGCTGAGATTTTAATTGGGCTTGTGTTGATTCTGTAGATAAATTTGGGAAGAACTTATATGTGAACAATTTTGATCTTAGGATCCATTAAAATGGTATATTTCTCCATATAGTTAGGTCTTTAATTTCTGTCCACAATGCTTTGTAGTTTTCATAGTACACATCTACACATAAATTGTTAAGTTTATTTATACATAATTCATGGTTTTAAATGTCATTTTAAGTAGTATTGAAAAATTTATTTTCCAGGAACTATTTGTTGCCAGTGTGTAGAAATAAACTTGAATTTTTCATATTGGCATTAAGTCTTGAAACCTTATTAAAGTAACTTATTTGCTCTAGAAGCTGCTTTTCTAAATTATTTAGGAATTTTGTTCTTTCTTTCTTGTCTGTTTGCCTTCATTTCCTTTTCTTGCCTTCAATGGCTAGGATTACTACTATAGTGTTGAATATAACTGGTGAGATTGGAATCCTTATCCTTTTTACCCAATACTAGGAGAAAAACATTCATTCTTTCATCATTAAGTATGATGTTAGAAGGAGTTTTTGATAGACATGTCTTCTATTGCTAGTTTTATGAGATTTTTAGAACTTTTTAAATTAGGAAATCTTTTTTGTCATCTATTAAAAACATAATGTGTATTTTATTATATTAATGTGGTAAATTGCATTGATTTTTGAATGTGAAACCAACTTATTCTTCTTCTTGAGATAAATCTTCTTGGTTTTGGTGTAGTACCCCTTTTTATACAGTGCTGGATTCTATTTCCAAAAATTTCTTGAGTTTTTGGTATCTATATTCATGAAGGATATTGATTTGTAGTTTTCTTATCTTTACTTTGTCTGGCTAAGGCATGAGGGTTATGTTGACCTCATAAAATACATTGGGAAGAGTTCCTTCATCTTCAAATGTCTAAAGAAGTTTAGGTAGCATTGGTATAGTATTTTACTTAAATATTTGACAGAATTCCTCAGAGAAGCTATCTGGGTTTGGAATTTTTGTTGTTATGATTTTAATAATGAATTCAGCTTAGTTAAAAGATATATACAAGGATAGACCCAAGAACAATCACTTATATAATAATTAAATTACCAAAAACTAGTGATGAGGATAATTACTTAAAAGCAGCCAGAGAAAACAAGACTTTACATTACATTGAAGAGAAACAAAGGTGGTATAATTAGTCTTCTTAAGCCAGCAGTAAATGGAACAACCTCTTTAAGGTGACAGAAGAGAAACCTTCCCATGACTCAAATGCTCCTATTTGTTATCCTGGGTACTCTTTCCCTAAAACCATTGGGTAGATTGCAGTATTCATTGAGAGCTGACCTGGTGAGCAGAGAATCAATGTACAGGGAGATGGAGATTTCTTAAGGGGTTCACCTCAGCCACAGAAGAGTCTCGATAACACTGTCAGTACCACAGATATACTCCTCCCAAGTTGCCCCACCTCAGTTAAATGCACCCCTGCCTTGCCAGTGGGTCATGCCACACATCTTGGGGTCATTCTGGGTTTGTCATCTTTTCTTCCATACCACTCAGTCTTTCAGGAACTTCTGTCAGTTCTACCATCAGAATAGTCCAACATCTTGTCACCATTTTCATTGCCACCCTGCTTGTCACCAAAGGATGTGTGGCACCATATTTTGTGCCTGGAATATTGTAGCTTCCTACCTGTTTTCTATGCTTTGTCTGTTAAAGCCTGCACACACCACTGCCCCCAGTTTAATGTTGACATAGTACCTAAAGTAATGCTGTTAAAATGTAAGTCAGATCATATTAATCCTCTGTAATGATTTCCCATCTCACCTAAGGTAAAAACAATTTCCTTAGAATAGTCTGCAAGGCCCTACATAGACTAGCCTCACTTGCTTATCTTTTCTCATCCTGCAATGCGTTCCAAACACAGAATGCTGTGTCTCAAATGCACCAGGCATGTTTCCACCTCAGGGCCTTAGCATTTCTGTTCTCTTTGTTTTTTGTTTTTGTTTTTTGCATCAACTGTTTGCATTGCTTTGCTCACCTTGAGCAGTCACCTTCTTGTTATGTCTTCCCTGATCAAACTATTGAAAATTATACCCCTTTCCCTCTTCATTATTCTTCCCATTTTCACTATTTTTTTTCAGTGTGATTGGTTATCATACAACATAGCCAAATATTTTATCAATTTTTTTGTTTATTTTCTTCCTGTCCACCTAGAATATAGCTTTTGTCTGTTTTAATCACTAGACTATCTCTGTTGCCTAAAGATCATTGGGAACATTGTGAAATAAATATTTGTGAAATAAATAAATATTTGAAGTCAGTTATTTTAGTGACCAGATACTTGTGCCTTCCAGACTCGGTATTTCTTTGCCCATGAAAATGTTGTATAAAAACTTGAAGGTTCTTGATCTATGATCCCCCACTCCATTTTTTAGATGTCACACAGACCCCCCTGTTGCCATATCCTCTTTTTGCAGGCAGGTTACATAATACGTATGACTAACATAGAGCTTTCTTTTGTGTTTAGATGTATTTTCCTGGTTTTGCAAATCAGTTATTTTGCTTGGACTGAGAGGTTCCCAAATAGACTCAGGTGTATATCTTTTGCACTGGTTACTCCTACTGAGAACTAATTTTGTTGTTTGTGATTTCTTTCCAAAGATTTCATTCTCAGCTGGCAACATTAATTTAAGTTCCAGGGTAGCTCATTGTAGCCACCGATAACCTCTTTGAAAGTGTTAAAAATGAGTTCAGTTCAGCTGTGAGTGTTTGAATTCATATAATCAGTGTTTATTCCTTGCCACCTTCTTGTAATAAATGGTGGTTAGGTGTACAGGCTAACCCACAAAAGCCTATTTTATTCGTATGTAGCTGAACGGTAATTCTAATAATATCATTGTAACTACATGATTTATAATCTTTTTTGTATGAGAAAGTGTATCCAAGTTCAAAGCAGCTGTGAGGCTATCTGGCTGCAAGTTCCAAGTAATTGATTTGCAGACATTTTTGAAATATAGCTTGATGACATGTTGGGGATTACATTTACTTAAAAACATTTCATTATATTGGATAAAATGTGACAATGTTGATTAAATGTTGTATACAGAAATTAAAAGTTTAATAGCATTAAGGTGTAACATTTAAGCTTCATTTCATGGGTTTTTCATTCTTTTTCCCCCAGTATGTATATAGCATTCTCTTTTTTTTGGTGCCTACATCACCTGGTTAGCAAATCACATACTAGGGTTGGTCATTTTAACATTTAAAAACTTAGCAATTTGTTAAGAGAAGGAAAGAGAACTTATCACAAAATGGTAAAGGGCTATTCTTGTGGCCCTGATTTTGTTTGCTAAGCAGCCTCTTAACAGGGTAAGTGAAAGACAGGATTTGCAGTTAAGCTCTGATTTCTGGTCTGGAACATTTACGAAGATAATTTATATTCTTATCATCACAGTGTTGTAACTGTGGTCCTTTAGAGTCACAGAGTGACCTCTAGGAAAAAGAGACCAGTTCATCCTCTAGAAAAGGGAACAAACTTCTAGATATCATGATGGCCCATGAACAGTATGCCATTAGACTCTGTGATGTCCCTGGAGGGATTCAGTGACTTTAGAAAGGATTTTGTAAATGTCCCTATCTTTGTTTTCTTCAGCCTCCTTCCTATAACTTAATCCCCATTCTGTAGTAGACCATTATCAAGAGAGACAGGAAGAAGGAAGCTTTTGCTCCTGTTTCAGAGATATATGTTTGGTAGTATGTGAATTCTTAGTTTTTTCTGGAGCTGTTTCAGGATTTGATTATTTACTATACTGTCATATTTTGGCATCCATGTATTCTACCTCAGATATTTGTGTATTGCCCTTCTCTGTACAATATTTCTCATCTATAGATACCTAAATCTTTGAGAATTTATTTTTGGCTCTCCATAAGTATAAGGGAGAATGTTTAGATTTCTATTTGATGATATGAAGTAATTGACATAAAAAGTTCTAGATCATCTGGATGCCCAATTTCTGTTGAGTTTACATTTACATTGGAACACACTGAGTCAATTGACATCACAATGATTAATGCAAAATTTTTGCTTTAGTTTGAATTGAGAAGAGTTGGGAAGATTTAATCATCACAGATTGCTGGTATAGGGATCTTAAATACAAAGAATATGTACCAAACCATGTTTATCTTGCTTGTGAATATACTGGGTGATTGAGTAGATTCTATCTTTGTCCAAATTGCAGTATTTATTTATTTATTTTTTGTTTTGCATTTCAATTAAGATATATTCACAAGCAGTATTTTAACAATATTGGTATTGCATTTTGGTGTACTAATATGTTGTCACAAAAAATGACCAATAGGTTGTCAAAATGAGTTTTTTATTAAAAAGACAAAATAGGGGCACTTGGATGCTCAGTCAGATAAACATCCAACTCTTGACTTCAGTGCAGGTCATGATCTCATGGTTCCTGGGATGGAGCCGTGTGGGCTCTGTGCTGACAGAGTGGAGCCTGCTTGGGATTCTCTCTCTCTGTCTCTCTGCTTCTCTCCTGCTTGCATTCTCCCTGTCACTCTCAAAGTAAATAAATAAACTTTAAAAAAATAAAAAGGGAAAATAATAAAAATCAGTTGTCAAAATATGCTCAAAACAATAGTACTCAAACCAGTAGTAACTGACATAAAACACATACATACTGTAGATAAATACAGCTTTCCACTAGTTTGCTCACTGTTGGCAGCTCAGTTTTGGGAAAACATTACATATCATATTAAATTTATGTAGTTAAATTGGTGATAGTTTTGTAATTTTGGTTAGAGGAAATTTCTCCACTCTTCTTTTTTCTGTTCTGTGTAGATAGATACCCATTAGAGAAACACTCCTGACATCTTGCTCCAAACATCATTCTTGTCCACGGAAGAGAAGTGAGTTACCTGGTTGGAGGATGATAACCACTGATCCATCATAGATTGTGGCTGTTCTGGATACCCAGGTTTTCTACGAGTCAGTTGGAAAGTTTGGACAAGGGTTGAACTTGAAGGGATAGGGCAGGGAATAGCCTTATCAGTATGAAAGATAATATTTTGGTCTCCAGCTGTCTGTCTTTTTTCTTGATTAGTTCTCATCTTGAGAGGGAGAGGAATTAATCATTATTGAGCTTCTCAAACCCCAACAGTTTTTTTTCATTCATTTATTTTGTAAATTTGCTTTATTTTTTATGGTTATGTGGGAGCAATATGCAAAGGATTTCATTCCTTTTTAATGTTCCACAAATATAAGTAAAATTACAATGAAAATAAGTTAAGCCAACACCAAGAATCCCTGAGCATGCTCTTCCTATACGGTGCATTCATATTTCATATATCATGTAAGTTAGAGCAAATCTGAGATAAGAGAATCATCAGTAGCATACTCAAACTCAAAAAAAAAAAGGACTAAAGTAATTTCTCTTGAAATTTTAAATAAAAATCAATATGAAGAAGTATTTTTAGAACATGATAGTGATGATGGGTAGTTTTAAATTTTTCCTGGGGCACCTGGGTGGCTCAATTGGTTAAGCGTCCTACTTGAGCTCAGGTCGTGATCTCACAGTCTGTGAGTCTGAGCCATGCGTTGCGTTCTGTGCTGACAGCTCAGAGCCTGGAGCCTGTTTCGGATTCTGTGTCTCATTCTCTCTCTGCCCCTCCCCTACTTGTGCTCTGTCTCTCTGTCAAAAATAAATAAACGTTAAAATTTTTTTTCCTGAATTCACCGTTAAAAATACCAAAAAAGCAACTGGATAGCAAGGTTTCAAACCTATAGACATTCTGTAACAAAACTAGCTGACAAGGAATGAATCCCCAAATATGGTCAAATCAGGTAAAAACCACCAATAACAATAAGCCCTCCATCATAACAACCTCTAGGTGTGACTACCTACTTCCTTTCAGTACAGCACAGGAACATGTTAAATGCCACTACAGGAATACAATCAGCGTATTCTGGTCCGTGGGAAGAAATCCTACTGAAGAAATGCCTTTAACAAATAACAGAATAAAAGGAATAGATTAAAGATTTTCAGAGACATATTAACCCTTTAGCTGATTACAATATATGGGTTATATTAGGATCTTCAAACTATAAAAATTATAAGAAATTTAGAAAATATAAACATAACAGTGATTATATTAAGCAATTGTTATTAATGACAAATTGTTAGATGTGATAATTGTATGGCGGTCATTAAAAAAAGAATCTGAATTTTGATGATGCATAATGGAATATTTACAGGTAAAATAATATGATGTCTGGGGTGAGGAAATAAAATGAAGTATAGATGGAAGCATAGATTGGTCATGAGTTAATAATTTTTGAACCTGGATGACCGAAGTTCGTTACAGTATTCTTTCTCTACTGTGAAATATTGGAATTTCTAATAATTTTTTTTAAATCCACTGAGAGAGCAGAAAGATGTTTAAATGAGACTATAAGGGCCAGAGGATGGGCTATAAGCTCTAAAGAAAGTGTTTTTCCTAGTACAAGATGAAGGAAGGCCAAAAGAGATTTTAAAATCTTAGACATCTATTATAAATCATTGCAGTTCTGTTCAAATATTGTGGCTCCTTAGCAATATACTATAGCAGATAATTTCAAAAGTCTTTTCTTTTTAACTTTGTAATATATTTGTGTCTTGCACTTAAAAAGCTCTGTCTGACAGATTGGCCACTCTCTTGATGTTTTACCAAACCAGAGCTTCCCACCATGTGAGACGAGAATGGATTATAGGTTTGCTTTAACTCTTGGAGTGGCTAGACCATCTAACCTCCTGGACTAGGACTTCCAGCATTAGCTGAAATATATTATGCAGGTATTATACTTTGTTGTATGTGTCATACCCTAAAGATTCTTGGAAAGCCATAGGTCTGACTTCTCTTCTCTTCTTAGGAACTCTTTTCTGTGGCCTGTACCACTGTTCAGAGTGGTCAGTGTCTTTTTTTCTGAGACCCACACTTCAGAAAGGAGCAGGTGCCAGTCTGTCAACCAGCACATACTTGATTTCCTAGTGGGGAAATACTTACTTTGCCTCACCATCTGTTCTTTATAAAAAATCCCTTTTTTTCTCCACTGAATCTTATCTTGCAAATTCCACTGACACTGATATTACAGAAGTCACCAGTGAACTCACTCAGTGGTCATTTAATAAACATTTAATGAGTGGCTAACAAATGTCTGACTCAGGGCTAGGTCCTGGAGGTAAAGAGGCAAATATGTGAAACATGGTTCTTATTCCCCTATTCTTTTCTTAATGCTCAGTCTGTTTGTCCTCATTGCTAAATTTGACATCTATGACCTCTACTTTATGGAAACTTTCTAATTTTTAAGGTTCCAGATGGCTCCTTGGACTCCCCCTGGCCCAACCTTATTCTGTCTCTCATATAATGCACCAATTGCTGTGGCTTGTGATGAAATATAGGTATTTTTATCATTATTACCTCCCATTAATTTACCATAGTTGAGTATCCTACTGTGTTCCAGGTTCTGGGAATCCTGCTTTCCAGTAGGAGATTGTTAAACACTATGTTAGTATAAGAATGCACAAGGAACAGAGGGAGTTTTGGACAACACTGCAAGAGAAGACTTCACAGAATGTGAAAATTAGGCTGAGTTTTGAAGGATGACATACAAAGTTGGGTTAACATTTTCTTTCCAATGATCCTTCCTTTTGCAGGTAGCTGGGGTCAGCAATAGAATTCTAATTTACTTATTCATTCATTGAACAAATATTAAGCACATACTATGTGATAGGGATTCAGCAGGTGAACAGACACTAGTCCAACAAAGAAGAAACATGGTGAATACAGATAATCTGTGTCAGGGATGAGGAGTGGAATAGGATCAGACATTCACAGATCAAGTCCAAATGGGAAATTCAGTCTGAATCTTGGCAGATGTCCAGCCCTCATAAATTTTAGATAAGAGTATAATGAGATAGCTTTGGAAGTATAGGTAGATAATGCAGTTAAATCTCTTCATACTTTGGTACAATATGTGCCATTTACATGGATTCAAATCCCAAAAGTGTTATCTTGTGCAAAGCTAACCTTTCTGTGCCCTTGTTTTCATATTTGTAAAATGAAGATAATGGTAGCCACCCTACACATGCTTGGGAGTATTAAATATAACTTATGTAACTCAAGAACTTTTGTCACAGGGAAGGGGCTCATAAATGTACTGTTTAAAGTTTGGGATTTTGAACTAATGTTAGTTGCAGCATTTCTGAGAATAAAACAGCAAAGGTGTGTGTCGGCCGGCGGGGAGCGGGTGTTTGCGCTCGCATGTGCGTTGTGAGGGCAAAGAGTTCGGGATCTTACAGAATGTCATAGAATTAATTTGTGAACTACAGAGCATGCATGCGCATTGTAAGTACAAAGAGTTCAGGAGTTTACAGAATGTCATAGAATTAATTTGTGAACCATTGAGTGTGCATGAACATTGTAAGTACAAAGCGTTCAGGCGCTTATAGAATGTCATAGAATTAATTTGTGAACCACTGAGAGTAACAAACATAATGTTATCCTGAAGTATCAGTTGTCCGTTTCCAACAATAGGAAGTACATTAAAAAATGGAACTTTATTTCTGAGAGGGAAGCTGCATGGTTTCTGTACATTTGCCAATAGCTGACTGAAATTTACTTCTTATAATTTCTGAGATGATATGTCTATTAATTTATTTGTTTTAAGTTTTAGTCACAAGAGTGCTGGAATAGAGCCCCACCAATTACCTGCCTTTATCACATATTTAAAAAAAATGTGGATTTCTGTGTCTCTTAATCTGAAAGACAAAGTTCTAGCTTATTTTAACGTACTTATACCTAGTGATTTTTTTCATCATCTCAGGGAAATGCTCCCATAAAGGCAATTAGAGCGTTAGACATTATCTCCATAGCTTTGACTGCTTTCATTAGAGATGGTGAAATGTGAGTATGGTTTTGGGAAGGATTTGAGAAATAAGACAGCTCACATATGTCATAAGATTAATTTTAGACTAGATGTTTTTTTCATTCAATGCTCACTTTCTCCATTTATGCAGTATTATGCTAAGATTTAAAATATCCAAGAAGTTTTTGACCACTGAAATAGAATTATTTCCCAAGAGGATTGATTCCTTATGCATTAATATTCTTCTCCAAGCTGAATAAATTTCAGAGGTAGGCCCAGAAATATATAAAAGGTTTACATATCCTAGTCATGTCTCCAGAACCAAAATATTCATGCTCTTAGATATTATTTTGTCTTCAAATTATGTTCTGGAATGCTCATAATAGCACATTCTACTGTTTATTGAGCACAAAGTTATTTTATCAAAGGATATAATTTCTCAGTAGTCCTTTACTAAGCCCTTCACTTCCCTGACCACTAGTCAAAAAAAAAAAAAAAAAAAAAAAAAGAAAGAAAGAAAGAAAGAAAGAAAGAAAGAAAGAAAGAAAGAAAAGACTAAAATTTTAAAGAATAGAGGGGTGAAAAATTACTTTCTACTTAGAACACAGCAAACTCATTAACTCAGTTAATTTGAAAAAAATTAATAAATTTTTATCTGGGTTCATGGATGGCATCCCTCTGTAAAACTCTGAGACTAAAAAGAAAATCACGAAAAAAGTTATAATACACTAGTTCATTTATCAAATCATCAATAGCTAAAGTCCTTAGTGAGAGGAGAGGGACTACATTTTCATTTTCCCATGTAGATCAGACTAAGTAAATTATCAGCAGTAAGGTGAGTATCTTATTGTCACCATATGAGTGTGGCTAAGCCAATCCTTGCTTAATTTAGACCCGTGAAAGACTATCAGAGAGCATGGTGATAGATGGCAATGTATTGTGACCTGGGTAGGTCCAGGTATAGTCAGGTGGGTAAGAAAGAGAATATGTGGGTCAGGAGATCCCAAATTAGAGGAAGAAGCATGCTGTGAGCCTGACGTGCAATGACAGCCCTGCAGCCCTAGGATGTGCTCAACATTGAGATCCTGGGCAGAATATTTAGACCTAGGAACAGGGGTCAATGGCAGGGACCTAGCTGCCAGCATTGGGTTCAAGGTCGAAATTTGCTGCAAAGGAGAAGACAGAAGCTTGGCAAAAAGGGTAGACCTAGAGTCAGTACTCTTCACATGGCAGGCTAATTTGATCTCTTTTGAGTATACTTTAAATCTCCCCATAACTAAGGTCAGACTTGGTCCTAGTCTGGGGGTGCTGAGTATACTTTAAATCTCCCCATAACTAAGGTCAGACTTGGTCCTAGTCTGGGGGTGCTGGACCACAGCCTGCTGGTGAAAATTAGAATATAAAGTTTTCGCATTGATGATTCATCCTCTGGTGAAACACAGTTCCTCTTTGTTCTAATATGAACTGGTCTGTTAGTTTAACTGCTTACTAATTCACAGCATGGTGGTTAAACATAGAAGTTCTAGTATTAGATCCCTTTACTAGCTTGGGGACCCAGGTCAGGTTTTTTAACTTCTCAAAGTCTCTGTTTTCTAATCTGTAAAATAGAAATAAAATTATTTCACAGCCTTATTAGAATTGATGTAGAATAGTAGGCATAATTCCTGGCACATAGCTCATTAGTATTTGGGCTTTATTTTTAATTCTAACTAGATACCACATATAAAGGGAGGACTTTAAGTTTGGCTGAAGGGTTGATACTAAGGCACCAGTTAACAGTCTTTCATCATCTGACCAGACATTCTGTGGGCTACTCTTTTGCCTCCTTCCTTGTGACAGCCTGGCTGAATTGTGTGACAGTTCCATAATAAGTACCAATAAAAACCCTGTAATAAACCTTACCAAGAAATATAACATCTGAAATCCTATCTCTAGAGGTCTGTTTAATCTATCAATCAATTTTGCGTGAGCTCTGAATATGACTTTCCATTCTTGAATACAATTTAAGATGGAGAGGTGTGTGTGTGTGTGTGTGTGTGTGTGTGTGTGTGTGTGTGTGCAAACCTGAGTATTGTGCTAAGAATAGGATACAAATATGCTTTTTAAAAAAGAATAGATGAAGTTAAAAAATGTTCTCTTAATGGTTACTGTTTTGGCTTCATGGGTAATTTTATGAGAAAAACCTACATAGGTAATTTATAAGTTATTATCCAGTCACTTCCTTATTGCTTATCAAATTCATTTTTTTCAAATTTATATGTGCCAAATTTAGCCTTATTTCAGAAAATGTAAATTTAAAAAGTAATTGCTGCTTACGCACCAAATTATTTAGGACTTTGAAATTATTTTCAGAAAAATGGTTATGTGTCTGAGTAATGAAATTGAATGTACAGTTTATTGAATAATTGTTAATAATTAATGACAAGTAATGAAAAACAGTAAAGAGATTCTGGCCTCAAATAATGTATGGTCTTAAAATGTAATCTTGAGCAGAAGATACCTCTCAGTAAGGTCCGTGCTTTAGCTGATGCTCGGTTCACTGCAGCAATGGGAAATAAACAAAGAACAGTGGTGTTTAACTGTACCTTACTTAGTACTTAGATCAAAGAGTTATTAACAATTCTGAACCACAGCAGCTTTGTAATCCTTTGCACTCAATAGATTGAGGAAGTAAATCTCAGTTCACTGTGTATCTAGAGAAGAGAAAAAAGCAGCTATTTAGCTATCAACGTTTTCAAAGGAAGACAGAATGGCAGTGTTAATGGATGTGGAACTTTTCTCCACCTTCAATCAACATGCTTCATTGAATACTTACTGTATGCAAAGCACTGTGGGCAAAGCACTGTGTATTAAGCATTGTGGAAGGATATAAGAAAGTACAATATAAGTATTTGTATTGCATGTCAAGTAAAGAAAATTCTTTTCACATATAGCATCTCATGTGATCTTGACACCATCCCGTGAGGAAGGAATACAGATGTTAGTTTTCCCCACTTTTTAGATAAGATATCTTGAAAGTTTTTTTTTTTTTGAAATTAAATGATTTGCTCAAACATCTGCAAACCTGGCATCTGGATTCACATCTTCATGTACAAATATGCATTCATTCAAAAATCTTTATTGAGGGCCTACTATGTGCCAAGTACTGGTGCTGGTAAAAATCCTCTGCTTTCCTGGAGCTCACATTTAAAAAGGGGAGATGGGAAAATAAAAATTCCAAGTAGAAAATGCGGGGCTCTGGGTAGATGGTATAAGATGCAGGTGAAAATACACCGAAAGTTCTGAGAGGGAAGTCCTTTTCATGCTGGCAGGGAAGAGAAGAGGTTCTGCTGGGGTTTTGAAATTGCATGTGAGTGTGTGTGTGGGTGGGTGGGCAGGGGGGCACGGGGTGCTCCCCTTCAAGGGAAGGGGGATGGCAGGGGCATTAAGATAGAAACTAGGACTATAAGATAGGTAGATCAGTTGGCTGGAGGCAGCAAAGATGACTGGAAAGAAAGGTTGGGAATTACGTCCCAGAAAGCCAGGCACAGAGTTTGAGCTTTATGAGGTAAGGGGTCATTGAGGGTTTTTAAGCATTAAAATGATCTAAAAAAGAAAATGAAGATTAATAGGGTAGAGTGTGATGTGTATATTATAAGGAGTGAGATGAGAGATGAGAAACCAGTTTTTTAATGATCAGTTTAAAGCATTTCTCTTCTAAAATGAATTATGTTGTATGAAGCAATTAGCATGAAGGTCATCACAAAACTTTCCTTAATTGTTCTTCTGAAAAATGTAAAAGACATTGAAAATATTTTGGGAATTAATTATGAATTTAATATAAAAGAACTCTTTGAATATATGAAAATGAATAATTCTCTTTTGTTATTGGGATTTCTTTTCAGATTAATATCCAAGACCTGTATTTTGTAGAAGTATTGAGTTCTATATATATGTGCTGGGGCTTGACATGATACTTCATTACAGAGCTAGGGATTTTTGCCAAATTCTGATTATTTTTCTTCTCCATATTTTATTTAAGAATATTCTATGTAAATTAATTTTTTTCTTTATATTTTATTATATTTTATTTTTATTTTTAATTTTTGAGAGAAAGAGAGAGAGAGTATAAGCAGAGGAGGGGCAGAAAGAGGGAGGGAGAGAATCCCAAGCAGGTTCCATGCTCAGCGTGGAGTGTGATGTGGGGCTTGATTTCACAACCACAAGATCATGACCTGAGCCAAAATCAAGAGTAGGACACTTAACCGGCTGAGCTACCCAGGCACTCCTATATTTTGACCTTCATTCTATTGCAGTTTATTTATTTTCATATATAGTCAAAGTAGTTCAAAAATTATATAAAGTGGAGGTGCAGGACGAATGTCTTAGGATTTAGAGAATAATATAGATGAAAAGTTTTGTTATATATCCTAAACCTCCATCTTTAACTTAATTTTTTTTTTCAACGTTTATTTATTTTTGGGACAGAGAGAGACAGAGCATGAACGGGGGAGGGGCAGAGAGAGAGGGAGACACAGAATCGGAAACAGGCTCCAGGCTCTGAGCCATCAGCCCAGAGCCCGACGCGGGGCTTGAACTCACGGACCGCGAGATCGTGACCTGGCTGAAGTTGGACGCTTAACCGACTGTGCCACCCAGGCGCCCCATAACTTAAATCACTTAATAATTATTTCATTATTGTTTTTTCCCCTAGATCTCTCCTCCATTAACCAGTACATACACAGTATAAGTTTTTTTAATCATAAACATTTCTTTAATTAATGCCATCAATCCTTACAAAAATCTGGTTAACTAAAACATGGTCTCTAAGAAGTTGTTAGTGTTTGTTGTTTAGGATAGTAAATTTCTTATGAATATCACAGCACACAATGGAAAAATACTTAGTGTTTTGCCAAATGATTAAGACAAATATTAATAATTACATATATATTGCATATACATACACATATATATTACATGTACGCAAAATTTTTTTCTTAGATTGAGATTTATTAAATTAGAAAAATAAGGGGTGCCTCGGTGGCTCAGTTGGTTAAGCGTCTGACTCTTGGTCTCAGCTCAGGTCAGGATCTAGGGGTTCGTGAATTTGAGCCCCACGTCAAGCTCTGTGTTGACAGTGCAGAGCCTGTTTGGGATTCTCTCGCTCTCCCCCTTCCCTGTTCTCTCCCTCTCTCTCAAAATAAATACAAAAGCTTAAAAAAGTAAACTAGAAAAATAAAATGGATATATTCTTTTCTTTAAATCTTTTTATATTAGTGTCAGTGCATAGGCCAAATTCTTCAGGGTTCTCCACAGTAAATTATTTCAATTATGGGTGATCAGGATTCACAAAATATATGATCTTAAAGCGGTTCATTAATAAATTTTTATAGTTTATAACAGTGTACATATATAGAATTATTAATCATTGTTATCTGTATTCATACAATTGTAAATATTTTGATGGTTGGGAATGAATGATAGCCTGAAAGTCTGTTCCTGTGTGACATTTTCAAATTAATGCAATTAGCAGAGTTTTCAAAAATTATGAAGTCAATATGAAAAATATTTAGAAAATAAATAATGAGAATAATTTATTGATGGGTTATTATGTGCTGGGTATTATGTGAACTCTTTATATACTTATCTTCATGTATTCTCATTTTAGAAGTGAAGAGAAACTGAGGCTCACATAGGTGATACCATTGTTTTTCCATTCCTCTTGCCCAGCAGTCTCCCATGAGTGTTGCCATAGGCTGAACCCAGCCAGAAGCCATCTGTCAGGGGTTCCTGGGAATGCAATAGTCAAAGTTCAATACCCCAGAAACAGCCCAGACCAGAAGAACGGTGAGGAGTAGATCTCAGGACATACAGGTCCAGAACTAACACATACCTACTTTGTAGCAGGCACAAGTATATGCTGCTTCCCCTCCCCCCCCGATATTTTCAAAGTATCATGAAATTGTACTTGGTCATTCATTTGTTTGCAAACGTTAAGTAATTGCTAGATGAATGCGATTCAACGATAAATAAAAACAACAACTTAGTAGGGGAAGAGACAAATTCACAAATAAATAACATATACAAAACATAAATAATATAAAGTATGTATAAAGAGTGTTATAGAGGGGTGCCTCGGTGGTTCAGTTGGTTAAGTGTCAGACTTGGGCTCGGGTCATGATCTCGCGGTTTGTGAGTTCAAGCCCTACGTTAGGCTCTGTGCTGACAGCTCAGAGCCTGGAGCCTGCTTCAGATTCTCTGTCTCCCTCTCTCTCTGCCCCTCTACTGCTCATGCTCTGTCTCTCTCTCAAAAATAAATAAAGATTAAAAAACTTAAAAAAAAAGAGTGTTATAGAAAAGCAGATGAGAAAAGATTTAATTGGGACTAGAGGAAGCAGGAAGGTGAAAAGTTATAGAGAAAAATGTGATTTGAGCTGGGTGTTGAAAGGAGACTGTCTGGAACCCAGTTAGTTAGGCATTCAGGCACAGGGAAAGTGTGAATAGAAGTACTGAAAGATTTAAAGGGACTTGTTTATCAGGTACAGTGACTGGGCCCTTCTAGCTGGAGTATAAGGGATATGAAAGAAAATGCAAAGAGAATGATCGATTGCCCTTTAGCCCAATGTCACTTACATATTTGAAGATGATCGATGCCTAACCAGGATTAAGGACTGTTTACTCCCTGGATTATTGAAAGCGAGTAGCATTCATCTTCTTCTCATTGCTTGCACACATCAGCATAGGGTTAATGCTATTCCTGGTGTGATATAAGCACTCTGAAATGGAATTACAGAAGGAAAAAATGCAGTTCGCTTGCTTTCCCAAAGCATTAGTATTGCTGCTTTCCTGAATATTCATATGCATCATGATTGCTACAAGAGAGAAGAATGTGATGCAGATGTGTCTGGCTCTTTACTCTTACGTACCTTTGCTGACTAGATTTTAGGCCTGGTTGGGGAAAAAATAATCTGGACAATTGCTTGAGCTATGCTGCTTGTGTTTCCCTTTAATTCCTGGACAGGAGTCTCCCTCCAGCGATGTCAGCTACTGTGAATACCTCTGCTGACTTTTGACTAGTGACCATTCAAGATTAGTGCCAAAGTAAGTCAGGCCAGGCCTGACTAGGTGGCCATCGATACAATGTAAATCTTTTGAGTAGCAAAAAATATTTCTTTGCCTATTCAGGTTATGCTCCGCTCCTCCAGATCTATTCTCTGCTCTTCTCTGTGCTCCAGGAGGCTGACCTCCTGGAGAGGCTGAGCACCCATTATTGGTGCTCTCTTGCCCTTTGGATTCCCATTGATTTTGGTCTGTTGGAGGTAGTAGTAGAAGAGGAGAGAGAAGGTGAAGAGAGTGGTTGCGGTTGATGTATTTATCACCCCTCTTCCTTCCTCCCAGATCACAGTTTTGGCAGAGGTTTTGTCCCTTTGCCTCAATCTTGACTGCAGCTCTTTCAGGTTTCAGTAGCACTGTACCCTTCCTGTGCCTCACTGAGCCTAGGGGTATAGCAACGCCCACTGTTGCTAGTCCTTGGATGCTTCACCATTCCTTACCAGTTTTATTAACCCTGTCTATAACTCTGTAAAATGTCCCTTTGTTAAATGCTCTTAAATTAAACCCTTTGGGTACATTCTCTGTGTTGTGGATGCTGGGCTATACCCTGCAGACCCCTCCTTCAGGACTGATGAATGGCTTTCTATGTTCTCAGGAATTGCCCTCAGTCAGTTGCCCTCACGAAGGTCCTGTCTCCTTCTTGGAGCAGTGTGTGCCCAGCGACAGATCAATGTGCAGGGAATGAAGAGCTTGGTCCTTGGGACCCAGCATGAGATAGCCATAGGATTATTTGAGACCTCTTTTGGGACTGCACTGAAGCTCAGCTCTTCCCCTGCCACACCTGTTTCTTTGTCCTCACTTGCACATATATGGATGCTGAGAGTGCTCCCTAATAATTATCTGGGATGCTGATGTCAGCCTCAGCATTTGCTTCACAGAGTCCAATTTACCGCACTCATTCTTAAAAAAGCATGTGTGCTGCCAATCCTTGTTAAAGATTGACTTCTCTGGCCTGTAGTTACCAACAGGACCTACAGTGGACATAGCTTTGTTTTTGCACCTTCCCAGTTCATCTTCTTGGGATCCGTTATGGTCTTCTCATACTCTTATGTCAGTGTGAGCTCTTGAAGAAAAATGATCTAAAAATACTAATTAAAGCTACCTAAACTACCAATTTATGCCTACCTAAGTCAGCAAACATTTAAAAATATAATATCATCCAGCATTGTTGAAGTTGTGGCACAGATATATTTATACACCGCTGACGGCATTGTTAATAAAAATAACTCTTGAGAAAAATAGCATGACATTATACAGCATTATGCTACTTGGCCTAACAATCACTTTCCCAAGAACAGATTCTTACACAATTAAAAAGAAGAACAAAGCCATATGCACAAATTATCATCTTTGTTTACAGAAGAGACTATCACTCAATATCTGAAACAAAATATTGAACTTCTTACTTTTTTTAAAAGTTTATTTATTTTTGAGAGAGAGAGGGAGGGAGAGTGGGAGGGGCAGAGAGAGAGAATCCCGAGCAGGCTCCACACCACCAGGGCAGAGCCAGATGTAGGGGTCGACCCCATGAACCCTGAGCTGAAACCAAGAGTCCAATGTTGAACCGACTGAGCCTCCCAGGTGCTGTGAATTTCTTACTTTTTTAAGCAAGGGAGAGTTTTGCTTTTTAGGCATAGACCTTCCTGAGCAAAGCATGAATCTGATTTTGTAAGATTTGGGGAAGCATGGAGTTTAAGGATTTGGGTGCCTAAAACACTGTTTAATGATTGGTTGACCCTTTGTTATAGAAGCATGGTTACCAATCAGTCAGCTGATGGGCTGACTTTCAAAAGTGTGATCACTGAAGTGAAGCCGTTTCCACTTGGGTGAATTTCAGAATCCCGAAGTGTCTTTAATTGGCTGACTTTCAGAAACTTGGTTATTGAGGTGAGTTGTCATTGACCAATTAAATAAGTTTAAATTTATCTGGGTAACTACTTATTACCATGGCTACTGAATGATCAGTCTTTCCCTAGAAGGGTAGGATTTTCTGGTCAATAGCATAGTCTCTAACAGAAACTTGGATATAATCTCAATGTTTAATAATATGTAAATATTAAATAAATTATGATGAAGATATAATGGCATGTTATGCTGTCAATAACCACTATTAAAATTGAATAGCCACATAGTGAAGGGTTTATAACATAAGGTAGGGTAAACAAGGGATATTAAATTATGTTTTCTTGTTGATTGATAATTATTTGAAAAAATGAATATATGAAAGGATCACCTCATGGATGAATGACATCTTTAATGTTTCTATATGCTCTATGGTATATACATACATACATGCAGTGTTTTTCAAAAAAGTTGTACAAGTAATCCAATAATGCAACAGATTATAGGAGTGTTTGAATTTTAAAAGAGAACATTGAAGATCAAAATTCCTCTAAGATACAAATGGACTAATTTAGACCATAAGAGTGGAAAGAGCACTGAACTTGTAATTAAGGTCTTAACTTGAAACTTTGTTTTGCATCACATTGTTAATTTTCCGACCTTGGACAAACCATTTGTCCTTTCTGAGCCTCATTTGCTCATGGGTAAAATGGAACTAGAAATTATGTACCTTACGGGGTTAAGAGAGTTAGCTGAGACTCCTGTGTGAATGTGCTTTGTAAACTGTAAAATGTTATCCAAACTATATTATTAGTTCTCTGCTTTTCACGCTTCAGTATCTATACTGTGGGTAACTCAAAGCCAAGTGCTATGAAAAAATATGAATAAAATCATAAATCTTTTTTGAAAAATAAAATGCTCCATAATAACAAGCATGTTTGGAATTGAAGCCAAGGAAGGCACATGCTGCTGGTGGAAAATATTTGTCCTTTTAATCAGGTGCCAGATAACTCAGCATCTGACTGAGAGTTGGCTGGGGGGAGAGACGGGGACAGTCTTCCTAGAACACTCCAGCAGCTTCCTATTGTGTGGTTGCTGATTTAGTGGGGGCACTTGAGAACAGACACATTGCATTAGCATATGGGCTACAATGTGCCTTTACTCAGAAGTTCCATTTCATTTGGAGTCATTGTGTTTAGCAGACATCTTCATGAAAAACCTACAATTCTGTGCTACAGAGTATATGACTACTGCTATGAACATATTCCTTCCTATTGCAGAGCCTCCAGTGGATTTATAATCCTACCAAAGTGCAAACATATCCCTAAACTGAATCATGCCAAAGTTGAATAGTTATTCATTTGGCAAACCCAACAGTTTTAAAGTTCAGCTTTCTCCAACTTAAACAACTAATCTATAAACTTAAAAAATCCTACTTGTGCCATTAAGAATATGAGGAATTTAGAATTGCTGGAACTGTAAGTCTTATAATGACTTGGGGAATTCTGTAATTTAAATCTTCATGAATTTATTTTCCTCCTGACTGGCAAAATCCAACATCATTTTTGCTTATTTTTCAAATTTAGGTTCAACTTCTCTACTTAAATGAAACCCAAAAATGTAAAGATAATTCATTTACCTTATCTTGCTTTGCATATGCATGGAGAGACTATTTCTATGTCTATTCATATATGATCGAATGTGTGAATATATGTGTTTGAGTACATCAAGTTGTATGTTTATTTTAATGTAGTTAAAACCTAAACTTTTCTTACCCTGGAAACTTGAGAATTCTCAAATTAGATCAGTTGGTAAATTAGACACCATGGCAGATGCAAATATACTTAGAACTACTTTTCTTACTGGGGTCACTTGAGCATCCAAGCCAACTTAATCAGTTAACAAACTAGACATTACGGCAGATTGAAATAAAATATTTTCAGTCTCAATGTACTCTAGTTTTGGAGACAAAGTAATGTTGACCAGTTAAAGAATAATTGGAATATGCTATAATCAGAGATGAGAGAGGCATAGAGAGAGAAAGAGTTTAAACTGATTTTAAAGACTTTGGATTTATGGAGGAGAATGGACAAGCAAAAGAAAGAAGTGTATGCAAACATCTTGAAAGAACATAGCATGGAGTATATGCATCTGTTTTTCAACTAAATTAAAGGAGATCAAGTACTTAGAATGGTATCTGGCATATAATAAGACATCAGTAAGTGCTTTGTGTGAAAGATGTTCTTAAGTTTGTTACTGTTGAGTATTGCTAAATGTTCCCTGAGAAGAGAACCTATGTCATTTATTTGTTGATTTGTTTATTTATTATATTAAAGTAAATAATGATCAGCTGGTTGAAATACAGTAATGGTTAGTCACTTTTCCTTCCTTAGTAGTTATTACAGCTGTCATAAGGATATAGTATAATTATGCTTCTTTGGTGTATCACCTTCTGTGTGTCCCAGTAAAGGAACTGGCCAATCCTATCTGGTTGAGCTCATTTTAGAAAACACCCCTTTCTTGGTTCAGTAACAAAAGTCTGAATTACATAAGCAATGTTGAGTGGGTGTGCATCAATGCAATTAATCTTAGTTATTTCATTTGTTTAATATTTTGGTATTTTAGTGGATTTAAGGCTGAAATGTTTTTTCTTTTTGAAATACTGTTTCATTTAGTGAAGGTCATGGCAGAATTTCCAGAGTGGCATGTACAAGTAGTTGGCATCTGTGTAAATTGTTTTGATGGATTGCATGATAAATATTAAAAAAGAACATATTATTTTGGGGGGCACCTGGGTGGCTCAGTTGGTTAAGCCTCTGACTTTTGATTTTGGCTCAGGTCATGATCTCACAGTTTGTGAGTTCTAGCCCTGCATTGAACCCTGCACTGACATTGCAGGGGATTCTCTCTGTCCCCATCTTTGTCTGCTCCTCTCCCCCGAAATAAATGAATAAACTTAAAAAAAGAAGAACATATTATTTTTACTTCTCACTGTAGAAAATGAAATAAGTGTATTTTAGAGGTCAAACTGTATATAAATACACTGTAAGTGTATTTTAGAGGTCAAATAAGTGTATTTTACTTCTCACTGTAGAAAATGAAATAAGTGTATTTTAGGAGTTATTAATGGATTGGATACAGCTTCAGATGGCCCATGATATCATCTGTGGTCTGATAATCTTCCTTATAACTGCCCTTTTCAGAAGTAAAAGCCCATTGTTAAATCTTGTCTGCAGGTGCTTCATATTTAATATCCATTTATCTACTTGTGCTTTGATATAAGGGAAACTCTTATAACAGCAATTCCCTTTTAAAACCTAACAAAGCCATAAAATCATAGACTTCTAGAGATGGAAGGGCAGCAATTATCTTCCATAATCCCTTCATTTTGTTTGTGAAGAAACTGAAGCCTGTGGAAATATCTTACTTGCTTAAGACCATCATAATTAAAACAGACTGGAACTGAGGTTTCACAACTTTCTACAAATTAGAGATGCTTGTAATAGTGATAGCATATAAATTAAGAGCACGTGACTTAAACATCTTGACAGAGACCACCATAAATAAGTAACTATTTTAGGTTGAGTGACCTTATTTAAATAGGCTAGGATCTTGTTTTACTATTAAAGGGAAACACCAAATAAAACATGCCTCAAAGCTTATTTATGCCTTTCACTCAATATTTACTTGACTCTGGCAAGTCATGATGCCTCCAGCTCCGTAATATCAGAGAGTAGTTAAAAATATTTTTTAATGTTTATTTTTTATTTGAGAGAGAGAGAGAGGGAGAGAGAGAGAGAGAACGAGAACGCACCCAAGCAGGGGAGGGGCAGAGAGAGAGGGAGACACAGAATCTGAAGCATGCTCCAGACTCTGAGCTTTCAGCACAGAGCCCTACATGGGGCTCGAACTCACAAGCCATGAGATCATGATCTGAGCCAAAGTTGGACACTTAACCGACTGAGCCACCCAGGTACCCTCAGACAGGAATTTTTAAAAGAAAATTGCCAATATTATATATAAACCCTCTTTGCTTAACCTTGTCACCAGTTAGAAAAGTGTCTGCACCTGCACCCATCCTAACCCTGGCCCACGTCTCTGTCTACGGCTAATCGTCTACCTGTGCCATAGATCTCAGTGCCTTTCTACTTCATCTTTATCCTTTTGCTTTCAACCTCTCCCTTTGTACCTGCTCTCCCCTTTTCACAGACTTATTCAAGTCTATTCCTATTTGGAACAACAACAGATATCTTTATTCATCATCTGTTGCTTTTTCTCTCTATAGATTTTATTCTCTTGCCTCTTTTTCTGTAGAACTAAATTTCACGAAGACATTGCCTCCATATGCTACCTCCATTTCAGTAGTTCAAATGCATCCCTCAGACAGTACTGAGGGGTAAAATTGTAGTTAGTGGAATGAATAATATAGTGTTGAAAAGTAAACTATTTACTCTAATAAAATACAATGAATTAAAAACAACTCCCTATAATAAATATATGAATAAAGTTAGTAGCATAGACTAGGAGTTAAGTATCATACAATAATTAAATATTGTATTTAAAATAGACTCTTACAGGGGAACCATGTTGTGAATAAGCTACTCAATATCATTATGGCAAGATACAGAATAATACACTACTCCCTTGCTTAATTAATTTGCTCTTTAAAGTCCTTCTGATTAGTGAAAAGGCCTTAGGGAGAAAATATTTTCATTAATTTTCATGGAGAGAATATGATTAGTTTCATCCTATCCCATGGTATTCAACAATTTTCCTAAATTGAGAAAGTATCCATTGAAAACAAGCTCACAATAATAACTTGATAAAAATAGTTTGTATGTACAATGCAATGTAATGAAGGTTTACTATAATTCCTCAAGGAGGAAGGGATGAATTAATGGTGGACAATGGTTGTGGAAGGAAGGTGTGTGGGAATCATTCTTTGGAAGGAATCTCCTTTCTGCACCATTCTTTTCATCAGTCTTTGGAACTTTTAGAAATTCATGGCTATCTTTCATTCAAAATTTTCACTTAAAAATAGAGCTATAGGTATTTCCTGATATATATTGAAATTTATATTGAGAAAGTTCTTTGAAGAGCTAAACAATTTTGATAAAGAAAAGTAGAGAATTTAAACTAAGTGATTTTAAGACAGCATGGTATAGGGATAAATACTAAAGACCAATGGAATGTAATAGTCCAGAAATATTCCATGCAATATATATATGCTCAAGCAATTTTTCGATTACAGTGCCTTATTAACTCAGTGAGGGAAAATATAATATTTTTAACAATGCTGAATATTTTAACATACATGTGGGAAAAATAATCTGAACCCTAACTCCTGCCATATATTTAAAAAACCTCATATTGGAACTTGGACCTACATATAAAATTTAAATATATACAGTTTTTAGGAGAAATTATAAGAGAATAATCTGTGTGACCAGAGGCTAAGCAAAGATTTCTTAGAACACACACAAAAACCCACAACATAAAATAAATAAATTGGAGAGCATCAAACTTAAAAAGCTTTGCTCTTTAAAAGACACTATTCAGAAAATACAACTACATGCCTCAGTCTTGGAGGAAATATTTGCAAAGCATGTATCATGTGTAGAATTTGTTTTTAGAATATATAAATAACTCCTACACACCAGTAAGGGGGAAAACAACCAGATAAAGTTATAAGATTTGACCAAATCACAAAAAAAGTTATATGAATGGAAAATAAACACATGAAAAGATGCTCCACTTTATCAGTTATTAGGGAAATATAAATCAAAACTGTAATAAGATACCATGACACTCCCACTAAAATGGCTAGAATAAGAAAACCAAAAACAAAATCCTGACAATAGGAAGTTTTGGCAAGAATACAGAGCATCTGGAACTCTTATACACTGCTATGGAGAATACAAAATATGTCAGCCATTTTGGTAAACAACTTGGGAATTTCTTATGTAGTTATACACTTACCAAATGACTCAGTTATCCCAGTCCTAGGTATTAACCCCAAGACAAAGGAAAACATGTGTTCTTACAAATATTGTTTTATACTTGGATGTTTGTTTTAGTTTCATTCATAGTCACCAAACCCCCAAACAACCCAAATGTTTATCAGCTAGTTAATGGATAAATTGTGGTGGATTCATTCCATGGAACACCACTCGGAGACAACAATAAAACTGTTCATACACATGGTAACATGGCATTATTCTCAAAAGCATTATGCTGAGTAAAAGACTCCATATGTGAAAGACTGCATGCTATATTATTTTATTCATAGTAAGTTTTAGAAAAGACAAAATTATAATGACAAGAAGCAGGTCAGTGGTGGCCAGGAACTAGTTGAGGGAGAAAGGATTTATTGCAGAAAGACAAGAGAGAACTCTTTGGGGTGATGGAAATATCTTCTATCTTGATTGTGGTGATGTTATAGAACTTTACACTAGTCAGCTTAAAGTTTGTGACTTTTAATATGCTCTTTTTTACTTCAGGTATGCTGATTTTTACAATGGCACTAGAACACAAGCATTAATTTCATATAGACCATAGTACCCAACAAAAGGATAAGATTATAAAACTTCTAGAAGAACAGGAAAATAGTACAATAGAATAGAGAAAGCCCTTTGTGCTTTTTAGGTAGGTAAAGATTGAATGTAAATGGGGAAAATTGATAATTTGACTTTATCAGTATTAAAAACTTCTCACAAAAACACTTTGAATAAACTGAATAGGCAAGTCACAAACTGGAGGAACTGTGTCTAGCAAAGAACTTGTATCAATATTAGGAAATGCTTACAAAAATTAGTAATGAAAATACAAACACCTTGATTAAAAATGTTTAATATGCTTGATGAGACAGTTCATAAAACATCAAAGACAAAATAATACATGACAAGGTTCTCAACATTACTATTGTCAGGGAAATGTAAACTGAAACCACAATTTGATACCATTTTATACTTTATAAAATGTCAAAAGTTAAAAAAAAAACTGACAATACCAAATGCTGGTGAGAATTTGCTACTGGAATTCTCATATATTGCTGGTTGGCATATAACATAGTAAAATCACTATGGAAAACTGCTTGGCGGTTTCTTTTAAATTTAAATGTACTGTGATTATATTCAGAAATTTCACTCTTAAGTAATTCCTCAGAGAAATACACACACACACACATATATAAATGTAAATTTATATTTATATATAAATAGTCATTATAAATATATATTTATAAATTTATATATAAATAAACATATATATATATTAAGTTTACTTTTGAGAGAGAGAGAGAGAGAGAGAGAGAGAGAGAGAGAGAGAGAGAGAGAGAGAGAAAACAGGGGAGGGACAGAGAGAGAGAGAGAGGGAGACAGAGGATCCAAAGCAGGCTGTGTGCTCATTAGCCTTACTTGGGGTTTGAACTCATTAACTGTGAGATCATGACCTGAGCTGAAATTGGATGCTTAACTGACTGAGCCACCCAGGTGCCCCAAGAAGTAAACACATTTGAAGTCACAAAAACTTGTACAAAATATTTCTAGCAATGATATTTATAATGCCCCCAAATGTTAACTCAATTGTCTATCAGTAGGAGAAAGGATAAATGAGTTTTGATATATTTATAAATGGGATATTTCTCACACTAAAAAGAAAAACTGTTGATAGATGTGACAAAACAGATGGAACTCAGTGACATTAAGCTGCACAAAAGAAGCTAGACACAAGAGAACATACTATGTAATTGCACATATATGAAACTCATAAATACATTTAGTGATAGAAATTATTGTTTAAAAATTTTATTGGTGACTTAATTTCTTTACTGGAATCTGGGGGGAGGGAGAGAGAGAATTTTAAGCAGGTTCCATGCTCAGTGTGGAGCCTGACGTAGGGCTTGATCTCATGACGCTGGGATCATGACTTGAGCCGAAATCAAGAGTTGGACACCCAACCAACTGAGCCACCCAGGTGCCCTATAATTTTTCATCTTTGAATCTATTGACTTCACTAAGATATGGTCATTATGGATTACTCTTTGCTGGACCAGACCATGTGTTTTCATTCCTCATCAGTATTCTTTTATTTCTGGAAAATTGTCTTAAATTATACCTTTAGATATTTGCCCTTTATATTAATGCTTTTCCATTTTTCCTTTCTTTTTCGAAGATAGTAATTATGTGTTGCCCATTTTCCTTATTTATCATTTCTATAATCCCTTTAAACTGTTCATTTCCAAATGCTTGCTTTATGTAAGTCTGTATCCCAATATGTTTCTAGCATCATCAGTTTTCCCTTTTGCTGCTTGCAGTTTGGCTTTTATTTCTATGTTTTTACTTTGTGATTCCATTTCTTTACTAAACTTGGCCAATTGACACATTCATGCTTTATCTTCTTTTGTCATTTTGTAATAGTCATTCATTTGACAGATATTTATTGAGTCTCTACTGCCATGTATTAAGTACTGTTCTCTCAATTGTGTCTTTTCTAGATGATCTTATTTTATAGAAGTCATCTTTCTCTCTCTCTAAACACACACACACACACACACACACACACACACACACACACACAATTTAATAGCAATGTACTTGATTACAATTTTTATCTAGTCTCATGATAGTATTTCTCTAGTGGTGTTCCTTGACCTTCCTTTCTTCCATCCTCCCTCTCTCCTCCCTCCCTGCCTTGCTTCCTTGCTTCCTTGCTTCCTTCCTTCCTTCCTTGCATAGATCTTGTGTTCTTTCTTTTGTGATTCATATTCATCTCTGAGTGAAGTGAGTTCTTCCTGGCTGGTTATTTGTTGGAGGTTTATATGAGGGTGGAGTCAGGACTTTGTTTTAGGGAATAAAAGAAATTTTCCTTTTGTCATAGGGTTTGGTATTTGAATGATTTCTTTTAGACTTTATTTCTTCTCAGCTAATCTAGCTGAGCAATCTCTGCATTGCTGTTTTTATTTTGAATTGTACATGGGAATATACTCTAATCTTTTTAGTACTTAGGGTCTCTAAAGATATTAATTTCATCCTGTAGCCTCCTCAAACCAAGCTTGTACCTCTGTAACTTTCTGGAGACTCTTGTTTTCAAAGCTCGCTAATGCCCACCTAATCTTTCTGCTTAATAATCACTGCTCAGTCCTTATTTTTCTTGACCTCTCTGTATCATAAGACCATGTCTATTGTGCTTCCTCTTTAAAGCTTCTTACATCCTTGGTTTCTGTCCCTGTTGTCTCCTTAGTTTTTTCCTAATATTTTTGAGAAATCCTTTGGTCTTGTTACTCTCCTTCTTTCAAGATCCTATTCCCTTCAAATTACTTTCTTATTGGGTCAAGAAGACATTTTCTAGAGTGCAGAGTTGAACATTTTGATCCCCTGCTTATAATTCTTCAAAAACATCTACTTTCATTCTATGTGGAATAAAGTCCATACCATTTAGCATTACATTAAAATGCCAACGTGTTCTGCATCTTACATATCTTCCCAATTGTATTTTCTACTACTCTTCATCCTATAGATCCTATTCTTTGGAGCCATACCGACTAGATATAGTTCACCAAATATACCATAATGCCGAATGTCTCTGTGATGTTTCTTCTAGCTGGATTAATTTTCCAACTGTTTTTCTTTGGTGAAGTCTATTCATTCTTCCAAATCATGCACTGGTATAAAACCAAGGCCCTCTTATTTGTGCTATTCAGTTCCTTCCAGGAGTTTCTTCTGTACATAATGCATAATGCTCATTAACTGCCCACTCAGCAGTGCAGTGCCCTAGAAGGTGAGCTCTTTGGCAGCCATATTGGGTGCCTTCTGTTATTAGCAGTGCCTGTCAAATACTAGATTTATACCTCTTCTTTTCTTTAAAAAATTTTCTTTTCTCTAAATAAATGAATGATTGTCTCATAAGATCTAGGCTTGAGACCATTGTCTCATTTCCTATGAGACACTTAAAAACTAATGGGACAGGAAAACTTGCAGATAGAAATTATGGACTCTGAGGTACTTTTCTCTACTTTTCTCTCTATTCAGTCTTACTTAGTATAGTCTTAGATTTAATAAGCTTAACAATGATAATGGTTTTTGTTTTATTATCATCCAGGTAAGGATAAAAAATAAAATAATAATACTACCTCAAATCATCAATAATATTTTGCTAAGAAGTAAATGGGAAGACCTGTGTAAGCTTTGCATTGTGTTTGAAGTCTGTTCACGTTTTTATAAAAATTGGATCTACATTCCCATGATATGTGTGTGTTTTATATACGTATCATTTCTAATTTTTTTAAATGTTTATTTATTTTTGAGACAGAGACAGAGCATCAGCAGAGGAAGGGTAGAGAGAGAGAGGGAGACACAGAATCCAAGGCAGGCTCCAGGCTCTGAGCTGTCAGCACAGAGCCTGATGCGGGGCTTGAACTCACGAGCTGTGAGATCATGACCTGAGCCGAAGTCAGACGTCCAACTGACTGAGCCACCCAGGCGCCCCTTGTATGTGGATAATTTCTACAACACAGTTAATAGAACAGCCATGAAACTTTTTAATCTGGATTGGCTGTTGTTAGGACAATGACACATTTATAGTGACAATCTGTAAAGTACAGATAAGGCCAAAAGACTTTTTGTGACCCAGATGTCATTTAGCATTAAGATAAAAGAGAGAAATAAATATTGCTTCTTTTTCACTAATTATAGAGGGAAAGCGTTCTATATTATATTAACAGTTAGATAATAATTAATCAGAATTTGTTATTATAATCATACATAAATGGATTATAGAGGATTTAGGATTAATGGCATTTCAGACATTATATTGTGTCCTCATATTAAGATTATCGTTTTGTGATGATTATGTTTACCTTGTCAGAATCATCTTGACCCCATGCTCAGATCCCTGGAGACTGTCTTTGCCCAGTGAGGCAGTTGTTATGTTCTCTTGGTAATAAGAAAATTCAGACATAAATAGCTCTAAAGCAGAATTATATAAGGTCGTGTTATTTTAGTTATGTTTTTTTTTAAAGGAAGGAGGTTAAAAGTGGGCATCTTTGTGGTAAGGTGGAGAGAGACTTAATGGAAGTATTTTGATGGGATTGTGATTCAACAAATCATTTAATGAAGACCTGCTATGTACAAGACCCTTCCAGGCACCACTCACTATTTCATTTAGTCCTCACAATAGCCCTGTGAGATGGGAAGTATTGTGCCTGTTTTTATAAATGTACCACAGAGTTGGAATCTCAACCTAGAGTTTTTTTAATTCACTTCCAGAGAGCTTTCCTTTATATAACAACTGGGATGCATTGGATATAGTTTATACTGGAGAATCTGCAAATGCCTGTCACTAATACCAGAAATATACTGCTTACGTCATCCAAAAGGATGCAAAATTTTAACCTTTTAAAAGATTGAGGGGCACCTGAGTGGCTCAGTTGGTTAAGTGTTTGACTTCAGCTCAGGTTATGATCTCGTGGTTCGTGAGTTCGAGCCCCGTGTCGGGCTCTGTGCTGATAGCTCGGAGCCTGGAATCTGCTTCAAATTCTGTGTCTCCTTTTCTTTGCCCATCTCCCACTCACGCTCTGTCTCTCTGTCTCAAAAAAATGGATAAACGTTAAAAAAATTTAAGTATTGATCATATATGATTGCAGCCATATCAGGAATATATACAGCAAATAATTGTTTTTCATCAATAGAAGCGTAAGATTGGAAGGACCAAATGACTTATTAAAGACCTCATAGCCACTAATAAGGCTCTTATTGGTGGCTAATCTTATTGGTGGCTAAAGATCAGTGAGAGAACATCTTGTTTTGTTTGGAATTATGTTTTCCTTTACCCTTATGGTAAAATTTTACTTACTGTGTTAGAGTGTGGTTCAAGTTTACCTTCTCTGTGAAGTCTTTTCTTGTCTTTCTAGACAGAATTCTGTAACCTTCCTGTGTGCTGCTGCTGTGCATTGTAAGTACCTCTGTAATATAATTAGTTATATGAACTGTCCATTCTCACTCTACTCTACTTAGGCTCTGCAATCTTTGAGGACAGAGGTCTTGCCTTTTCATCTGTGTGTTCTCAGTACCCTTAGTAGTGCTCAGTGAATGACTGTTGTATTAATGAATGCATATATGAATGCCTGAGTACATGAATATATGAATTCATAAATAAATTGCTTGGTGCTGAAGCATTGTGTGTGTGTGTGTGTGTGTGTGTGTGTGTGTGTGTGTTAGCATGCTCTCTAATGTATGAATAAGTTTTTGCCAAAAACAGTACAAAAACAAAACAAAACAAAACAAAACAAAAGCCTTCAATTTAGAGGCAACACAAGAAGGCATCATAGTGGAACAGACTGTGGACCAAATCTAGATTACTGGAATTTTAATATGAGTTATGCTACTCACTAAGTGAATGCCAAGTCAGTATTTATAGGGCTCTTTATTTCATTTTCAAGTTTAGAGAATCACACATGGCAAAAGTTACAAAGATGGTACTTGAATAAAGTTTGGAAAACACTGTTCTAAGGCATTTTATGGGAGTATCGTAGGGAATACTGTAGTGGTTTTCAAGCTTTTCTTTTTAAGGGGTAGAACATCTTGTCAAACAAAATCTTCAAAGAGCCTCAGAATGTGAAATAGATAAAAATTGAGATTTTGTGGCTGTAAAGCGTCTTTGTCCTCTAATTCCTGCTTCTTCTGTTCTCTGACCTCTTATATGTCAGATGTGCCAAATGTTTTTCAAATCCATGAGTGAGTCCATTCTTAGGGTGAGGCCTAATTCTACATCTTTAAAAATAAACAAGATGGGCATCTGGGTGGCTCAGTTGGTTGAGTGTCCAACTCTTGATTTGGCTCAGATCATGATCTCAGGGTTAGTGGGATTGAGCCCCATGTCAGGCTCTGTGCTGATAGCACGGAGCCTGCTTGGGATTCTCTCTCTCTCCCTCTCTCTGCCCCTTCCCTGCTCATGCTCTCTCTTTCTCTCCCAAAATAAATAAATAAAAATTAAAAAAAGAATTTAAATATAAACAAGGAAATTACAGTTTCTGAATATAAAGATACTTGGAGACCAATAACACATGTTTCCTTATGTTCTTTTCTGCTATATCAAAACAATATTACACAGCACTCTGGTGTCACCAAATTAGTTTCAGCCTTCTGCTTGTGAGATTTTTTTTCATATGCCCACCGAAATCTGGATCCCTGACCTCTTAGGGGGTTTGGGACAGATTGGCTCTGAATTGGGTGTCTGCTTCTAAGTGGGCAGTAATCGTTGGCAGAATTAATACCCAATTAATTCAGTAAAATCAGCAAGTGTAATATCATTAATTCATTTGAGGTACTGTTAAGATTCCTCATTTTTTGGACTTTCCTCATAGGAAGTCTATAATGATGTAGTATTTATATTTCTGAGAAAGGAGCACACAGAAGTTCTGTGTGCTTTTTTGCTCAAAATAATAATGAACTGTTGCACTTTATGATTTCAGTCTTCTCCCCAAGTAAAGAAAACAAGTAAATTGATGATTGGTGTCTGGGATCTTTGGGCCTAAAAAGAAGACATTGATCAAAATCCTGTCTATCTCCCACATGTCCCATGAGACATGTTTGAAAAGCATTATATTGCTGGACAATTTTTAAAAGCCTGGGGATGTAGCCCTTGTGAATGAAAATCAAGAGTCTTCTGTATTAACTTAAAATAATTTTAGATATTGAAGCAAAGACAACTCAGAAAAAGAAAATACTTGTGAATTCTTGTTCAAGTGTAAGAGAAAACAGACGCAAATTAGTATGCCTTTTTAGTTATGTTTTATACACATAGTCTAAGTTTTCCAATTTATTTTAAATCTGTAGGAGATTACATAAAAGAGTGCTTTTCATAGGTTCCATATGTTCTGAAAACAATAGAATCTTTTTTTTTTGCTTCATTATTTAAAAAATTATCTGGTTCCTTTCTTGTCCTGAAATTCTACTTTTATTCCTACTTATCCTCTGTATCATGGTCCTGACTCATCTTCATTTGCTCTTGTTCTTTGAGAAACAATGCTTGTTTGCCTCTTTGAAGAGACAGTGGAGGATAATGGTTAATTGCATGAACTCTGCAGGCACAGTGCTGCGTGTGAATCTTGTCTCTGTCCTTTCCTACATGAGTGTGCTTGGACGAGTCATTTACCCTTTCAATGCTTCAGAATTCTTAACCTGTGCAATGGAGACAAAACTAGTTGTGAGGATTATATGCGGTAATATATTCAGGGACTATAGAATAGTGCTTACCACAAAGCTATTAGTATTCTTACACATATGCCCACCGAGATCTGGATCCCTGACCTCTGAGTAAGAATATATATTCTATCAATATTGGTTATTTGTTAGGTGATATTGGTAGTTTGCCAGGCATTCTGGTTCTATCTCTTGCTGCCTCCTATCTTCTGCTTTTGGATTGTCATACTTCTAGTGTTTTAGGGAGAAGCATAGGGCATATATATTTTATTCAAACATTTTTTAGTAAGTATTGTTCGACACAGGGAATGTAATGGCTAACAATATTCACTGTGAGCTTCTGAGTGGTACAAAACTGTGCATCCTTAAAAATAAATATATAATTACGATAAATACCGTGAATAAGAAAAAAGTAATGACATGGCAAGACCTTGTGACAAGCGGGGTAAGTCAGTAAAAGCTTTTCTGGGAAAAAGATATTTAAGCTGAAGTCTGAGGAATGAGTTAGCTAGGCAAAACTGAAGAAGTGTTACAGTGCAGAAAAAGTCCTGAGGCAAGGGAGGCGTGTTGGATAAACCCCAAATGCAATTTGGCTAAAGAAAAATGAGATCAAGGGCACAGTGATACGGGATTACGTAGGGAAGCCAGTGGAAGCCAACATAAGAAGGTGAGGCTGAAAAGGCAAAGAAAAGACCAGATCTGTAGGGACTTGTATGTAATATTAGGGTTTTGGATTATCCTAAATGTAACAAGAAGCCATGAAGAATGTAGATCAGGAAAGTAATATAAGGAATTCTGGATTTTTAGAAGATCAGTTTGGAGAATAGATAGAGGGAGAGGAGTAAGGCTCCTTTCTTTGTTCTTTAGTTATAGTACTTATAAAAGAACTGTTACCTCCTCTGTGAAGCTTTCCTTATAATTTTTGCCTGTAGAGGTGACCTTCACTCATTTGTTCACCTAATGAACCCACTGTGCTGTGAACCTAACACATACCAAGGACACCGTAGGTAATTGTAGAATGAGGAATCATTTATTCATCCTTCTGAAGACAAGACCGTGGGCCCTTTAAAGTCAAGGAAGTCATTTAGCTCCTAGTTTCAGGCTGTTTGGAAGCTAGACCCTCACGCTGTGGGGATGGTCTTTTTATCCTTTGTTGTGAAGAAACGGTGCATCTAGATTTTAGGTATTTTTCAGAAGTATATGATCCATATGTAGTTGTTGATTTATGTGTGCCTGGGCGAGGAGGAGTTCAGGATCTTCTTACGCTGTCATCTTGTGGAAGACCATTAAGGCATTATTTATATAAGTAGAAACATGGGAATAGTTTGTCACTTTCTCTCTGTTCTGTTAGTGTGGGGAATTAATAACATTCATCCAAACAAATTGTACACTAAGAATTTTTTCTTTTCTGTCAACATGTGTACTGATTTCAAGTTTGTATCCTATTAGTAATTTACCGAGAACACATTTTATAGTAGAAGTTGATTTTAAATGGTTGTTCAGGAGACACATTTTACTCAGGGCAGCATTTAGCCTAGCTACTTTGCAGTCTGATGACTATTAAAAGAATTCTATTATCTCTTTGTTACTTATTATTCTCTCAGGTTAAGCTAATGATTTAAGTTCATATTAATTCTTAATACTTTCTAATTTTTATCTCAAAAGTCCTTGATGCTTTCTGCCTATTTAAACAAACTGATTTTCTCTCCCAGAAATGCTTATGTCTAACTGTTGGGTGCTTATGTCTTAAGAAGTTTTACATGGAAAATGTCTTTTCTTATTACATACACATTTTTTTTTCTCAAATTTGTCTGCTCTCCATTATTTTCATCCCACTACAACAATTTTTAAGAGGAGGCACATTATCTCCTCTGTTTATCTTCCCTATAGTCAAATCCAAACGTAATTGTAATTGAGTGCAGTAGTCCTAAGTTTCTGAAAGTGTGATGAGACCAGTAGATACAGACTCAAGAGATTAGTTTTATACTTTATGTATGTATGTATACTTTATTCTTTATGTATGAATTCTGGAAATTTTAATCTATTTGTTGACTCTAGAGAATTTATTTTTATAGGATTTTTTTTCTTCTACTAGTTTCCTAGAATTTCATTAGATTCATAAAGTTTATGGATAATTATAATGCAACCTCTTGATGATTGAAGACATCAAAGGCCCAGAGCTAGGCAGTGTTAACCTTAAAATTAAAAGCTATTTTATCTGTAAAAATTTGGAAACAGCAGAGAACTGCAATTCAGGACATGCAAGCTATGGCAAAACCATAAGCAAGTCAAACAAGGGAGAGGAATGTTATTTTATGGAGACAAAGGAGGAAGTTGGGAGGGGTTGTTTTAAATGCAAGTCCATTGGAGAAAAGCAGGAGTTAAGGCTGTTTCTCACTGGATGAGTTGCAGGGGTAGCCAGTTTCTTATAAGAGATGAAATGCACATCTTTCCCTATGGGAACTTGTAATTAATGATTCTTTCTTGGTAATAATTCTTCTGTTGGAGTCTATAATTGACAATCTTCCTATAATTGACATTTGAGTGATATGTTCCCACTTTGGCCTCCTAGCTCCTTTTTACCGAGGTTTCCCTTTATTAATTTTCACAGTGGATTACTATAGTGAGGTGGTTATGGGTGTCTGGAAGGAGATAACAATTCAGACTCCTCTTTGTCCAGCATTTCTTCCCCAAATGCATACTACATTAGATGCTAGACTTTATGCTGGTTATTTTTAAAAATTCAAACACTAATTGGTTTAGTACAAAGGATCTTAGATATTTGTACTTTATGAGTCAGTAAAAATTTCAAAGAATTAGGAGACTGATAGAGTTGCCAAAGTTTAATTTTTCTTAGGTGAGGCCATTGAGAAACAAAAGAAAGAAATGTTTTTGCCCTATTACATTATCATCATTTCATGTAAAGAAATTTTAACATCTGAAAGAATGATGAGTAGTGCTTTTACTGTTAATCTACAAATGGCAACTATCATCCAAAATAGAGGACTAAAGCCATCAAAATATTTGACATTCTCTATGGAGAACTATATACAAAAGTGGTCAGTCAACTCCTTGAGACAGGTAGCAGATGGGTTCTGATACCTGCCATTACTCCAACAACCTCCCAGTGCTCATATAACCAGTCTGGGTGGGGAAAGGATGGATGTGGAGAAGTTTTGGAGAAGTGTTATTGGCCTACTGAAGATGAAAAACTACTTGTAGAAATCAGGGATATCTTCCATAAAAGGAAGCTTAGCTTCTGTATCCCTTAGATTCTAATTAGAAAAACAAAACAAAAGGGATTTAATACAAGAAACTGATTACACAAGTATTGGATGATGAACAAAAGGGGTCAGCCAGGTAACCCAAAGAATAGTGAAGCAGCCTCCATTCCTAGTCAAGGGGGGAAATGGTGTTATGAGATCTAGGCATGCAAAAGAGGGTTCACTCCCATAGGAGCTAGAACCACCAAGGGGTCACTCTGAAGAGTGAGTAGATATTTGATGGGGGTATTGTGCCAGTGGTTCTGGGTCTGCCAGAAGGGAGTGCCAAAGTAGTCTCTACTCTTGGAATGAGGAAGAAAAGTCTCTTCTCTCCAATTTTCTTCCATCCTCCTACTAGTGACTCCCATTGTCAGCACTTAAAGGAAGCCAGCTGTGAAGAGAATGTATAAATGTAGTTTGCAAAATCTCAGCCCCAGCATTACAGAACAGATTTTTAGAATGATTGGCTTGGGGCTGAAAGACATTAATAAGTGACTGACGTAGTATCTCATTTCTCCATTGGTCACTTATGCAGAATACATTCTGATCTGCTCTATGTGACTTCTTGAGCAAGAGAGAAAGAGAAATGGGGAGAGACAGCTGGGCAGGAGGAAGAGATCGCAGCAGAGCACCCTATGCCCTCACCATTTGGTGCCACAAGGATGCTGGAGCTTATTCTGGATCAAGTGCACTGTGGCCTTAGCCATCTTGTCAGTACTTCATTCAGCACTTGAGTGCAATGACAGACTATAACTAAATGCTCTGCTAAGTAAAAAGACTTTTGCTCCTTTTAATTAATTCTTCTCTGCTGCAATGTGAAAGAAATTGGAACCTAAAGAGCGGGGAGGGAAGAGGAAGAAAAGAGTAGACCATTCCATCTTCACACTCCAATTCCTAAACACTGGCCACTGAAGTGGCTCCACAGGGCCTGGCCATTGAGCAAGGAAAGGAGAAGGAGATGTGATTTAAAGCAGTTATGAGTTGCAATGATGGACTCAGTCTGAACTGATGTTAAGGAAGAGGAAATGGATGTGACATTGCAGATGGAAAGCAGTGGTTAGAGAAAAATTAAAACCATGATGTATCTGGGCTCTACTGAGTTCAGAATGTTCAATGAATCAGTTACACAGAAATCAAAACCAAACTTTTTGAACAACATCTCAGCATAAAGGGCAATCTTTAAATTGGAAAAAAAAGCTTGCTTAAAAAGTCTAAATATTACTCTTATTTTTCTCATTTCTTCATGGTTTGGCCTAGCATGTATCCATGATGTAGGCTTTTAGAGTGATTACCATTATTCATTGAAATTTTTATCAGCAAGGGATTACTAGTATCGATAGCTATAACCTATGAAAAGAGAAATTCACACTAGTGCTATAGCAGCCAGCGTCCTTCTCCTCATTTTAGCTTTCAAATCTCTGTGGAGAAAGGAGAAAGAAGGAAAGGTGAAATTATATGAACACTGTAATCTTGAACATAAGAGAATGTTATGAAAGAATAGTATATGTTTAAAACATCTTTTAGGTGGTAAAATACAAAAACCATAGGAAATCTATTAAAATGTGCCAGAAGTGGAATTTATAGTCATCATACTTACTCATCACCTTAGAAATTCTTAGAAATATTTTGTTTTAATAAAACATATGGTATTCTATGTATTGAGAACAAACTCAATGAGTAGGACCTTTCCTACTCATTGGTAGGAAGAATAATGGGTAATGGAAGAATAATCTCAAATTAAGAGAACTTGACTTCTTATCTACATTTGCCTTAAATTGGAGGCAGTTAAAAACTTCAGTATCTTTTAAAAACTATTTCTTTTTGTCCTTACATGATCAGGGAGCATGGTTCCAGAAAACTGATCAACTTAACTTGTATTTCCATCATCAGAAATGAAATAAAAATCATTTCATTCACGTCTACCTTGAAAAGATGTGAATAAGACCCAATCAGCTGCATAGGGATAGGTTAAGGCTTGGTTTTAGAAGCAAAATTTTCTGGTCTGAACCAACATGAGTGTGACTTTGGGCCTACTTCATTGCTGTTCCAAAACTTGATTTCCTCACCTGTCATTATTCTTGTGCCCGTCTCATTTGGTTGGCTGCTCTTATGAGACATATTGAAATCATGTATTTGCTTAAACTGGCATAGCTTCTCAATCTATGTGAGCCTAAATGAAAGGCAACTGACACTAACAATCAGCAATAAAATGGTTTGTACAACCCCTATTCTCCTATGTATATGTATATGTATTGTGTGTGTGTGTGTGTGTATAATATGTAATTTGTATTATATAATATATAATGTATAAAATTTATTATATAACATATAATTGTATAAAATAAATATTATTTTTAAAATTAGAAAAAATGTTTATTTACATTTGAGAAAGACAGAGACAGAATTCAAGTGGGTTAGGGGCAGAGAGAGAGGGAGACACAGATCTGAAGCAGGATCCAGGCTCCGAGCTGTCAGCACAGAGCCTGACATGGGGCTTGAACCCAGGAGCTGTGAGATCATGACCTGAGCCACCCAGGCGCCCGGGTATAAAATATATATTATATATAATGTGTTAAATTATATTATGTGCTATTATATAATAATACTATAATACTATAAAATAATATAATATTAACATATTACAACATTTCTCAGATCTCCCAAATAGAATCACTATTACCATCAAAGAGTGATGCCAGGAGTGCCTGGGTGACTCAGTCTGTTAAACATCTGACTCTTGGTTTCGGCTCAGGTCATGATTTCACAGTTTATGTGTTCAAGCCCCACATCGGGCTCTGTGCTGACAGTGTGGAGCCTGCTTGGATTCTGTTTCCCTCTCTCTCTGCCCCTCCCCTGCTTGTTCTCTCTTTCTCTCTCTCTCTCTCAAAATAAATAAACATAAACTTAAAAAAAAAGAGTAATGACATAAAAGTATTTCTGCCCCACAAAAGCCACTTGAGATAATGCCTGCTGACCTTTCTAAAAGCCATAAAGCCATTTTATTATTTTTTTAATTTTTTTTAACGTTTTATTTATTTTTGAGACAGGGAGAGACAAAGCATGAATAGGTGAGGGTCAGAGAGAGGGAGACACAGAATCTGAAACAGGCTCCAGGCTCTGAGCTGTCAGCACAGAGCCCGACGCAGGGCTCAAACTCACGGACCGCGAGATCATGACCTGAGCCGAAGTCGGCCACTTAACTGACCGAGCCACCCAGGCGCCCCCATAAAGCCATTTTAGAACTCCCATTTACTCATTCATTCTTTGAGCAATTATTTATTGAGAACTTGCTTTGTGTTCATCACTGTACTAGGCACTGAGGAGGCATATTTTAAAATTGCCCTCTAGCTTTGTAAAGTTTTTGGATCAAATCTGTTGTCAGGGTCCTAGCAGGAAATAGATTGCACTTTCAATGGGATGAAAGAGAGACCTATTTAATGGAGATACTATTTACATACTATTTACTATGTGGTCAGGGCTGAGAATAAGCAGATAGGCAAGGATGAAGCACCACAAGGCTAGCCACAGTCCTACATCTGAAGGTCAAGTGGAAATAGTAGTTAATGGAACCAAGGGAACTTAGAAGACAGGTGCCTACAGAGCTGTGACGTAGGGTAGAAGACTGTAGCCGCTGCTACGCCATAGCCAGCAGGAGAAATCCCTCTTTCTTCTTGCCTCCCATCTACTGCCTCTGCTTCCCATTGGCTGAACACACCTGGGAGCCAGAGGGCTAGAGAGCCCATGGACAATAGTCCCAGAGCACCAGCCTCCAAGAGCACAGGATGGAAAAGGTGGAGGGGTGAATCTCGGTTGGAAAATGAAGAGTATCCAGAAAACATCTCTCTTCTAGTTTTCCTTGTTTTATATAACAGATATTGTGTTTTATTTCTGAATATAAAAGTAAAATATTTTTAATATATAACATTTGGAAAACTGCCTTGTAACTTGAGATCCTGCTTTTTCCTAACCAGGTCATCCTCTCAGTTAGAGGCACATAAATGTATCCAATAAGCTCTCACACTCAAAGTGTCATAAAATATAAATTTATTTCCATGGCTTAGACCTCTTAAAAGTACTCTTGCTTGCCAGATGATCTACTGATGTTACCCTGGAACATTTTGTTTTTCTTCCCGTCATAAATTTCCTTAGCATGGCATCTTTCACACCTTTAGTATACTAAATTCCTTTCCATATTTTTGCACACCATGTTGTTCTTAATTATACCCAGAATTAACAAATTCTACTTGTTATTTAAGGCTAAAAAGAATCCTTATTTCCTTCCCAAAGCCTTCCCTGAAACCCAACACCAACTATTTCTTTATTTCAAAGAAGAGTTTTATTTACACGTATGACTTTAGCGTTCAATTATATTCTTTGATTTATTAGCTTTACAAATATTTTTGAACAACTACTATGTACTAAGTACACATTTAATATGTGTAAATTTTTCCTTTCAAAGTAGAAGTTTTGAGGGCCATATTTGCTTTGAGCTTCCTTCCTTCCTTCCTTTCCATTTCTTTATTAGATTTATTTTAGAGAGAGAGAGCCAGTGGGGGAGGGGAGCAGAGGGAGAGAGAGAGAATCTTAAGCAGGCTCCATCCTCAGTGCAGAGCCCAGAGTGGATTTGATCCCATGACGTTGGGATCATGACCTGAGCCGAAATCAAGAGTTGGATGCTCAACTGACTGAACCACCCAGGTATCCCTGAACTTCATTTTTAAAAATCATTATTTTATTTGAGTATAGTTGATACATGATGTTACATTAGCTTCATGTGTACAACCTAGTGATTCAACTTCTCTATATGTTATGCTATCTCACTATAAGTGTAGCTGTCACACATACAATGCTATTATAATATCATTGACTATATATTCTATGCTGTGTCTTTGTTCCCATGACTTATTCATTTCATACCTGAAATCCTATATCTCCCACTCCCCTTCACCTGTTTTACCCATTCCTGTACCCTCCTTCTCTTGGGCAACCGTTGGTTTGTTCTCTGTACTTAAGATCTAATTTGACTTGTTTTTTTATTCATTTGTTTTGTCTTTTAGATTCCACACAAGAGTGAAATCTTATGGCTTTGTCTTTCTCAGTGTGACTTATCTCACTTAGCGTAATACCCTCCAGGTCTGTCCATGTTGTTGCGAATGGCAAGATCTAACCCTTTTTTAAATGGCTGCATAATATTCTATCATCTATATACACCACATCTTCCTTATTCATTTGTCTATCAGTGGACCCTATGTTTATTACAGCATTATTATTTTTTAAATGTTTATTTATTTATTTTGAGAGAGAGAGAGAGCAAGCAGGGAAGGGGCAAAGAGAGTGGGAGAGAGAGAATCCCAAGCAGGCATAGAGCCCAATGCGGGGCTCAAACTCAACGAACCACAAAATCTTGAGCTGAGATGAAATCGAGTTAGACACTTAACCAACTGAGTCACCCAGGTGCCCCTATTGCAGCTTTATTTACAATAGCCAAGATATGGAAGCAACCTAAGTACACATTTAGCTTCATTTGGATTCTGTCATACTTTGCACAAGTCTGAGAAGGTATAGTTAAGGTCTTCATTTCTGCTGTGGAAACTTGATCATTGTCCCTGCCTGCTGAAGATAGCCTGGAGATTTCTACTCCAGTTGCACCTATTTTCAAGTGCAATTCCTACCAAGCAAAATGGATGTAGGATAGAAAGTAAATTTTGCTTCATAGATTTTTCCTACTGATTTAGTATGTGAAGCAATTTGTTAGAGATCACTTTGGTATTCTTATTTTCTTTCCAGACCCACACTCTACTAATTATGATTTTGTTTTGAAATTGACTGCAAATAACATTTACATCTTGACAGTCCAGATGCTAAACTTACAGTCATGTGTGTTTCATTTTGCACCATGATATGACATGATACTGCATGTATTTTGTTAACTGTGAAAATTCAGTTGACACTTTCCAAATAGATATTTAAGAGACCATGTAATTTATCAACTACCTACAGCCTAAGACTTAACAGATCCTAGCCTATCACTGTTTCTTAGTTTCTTCATCCCAGATAAGTAGATATCCTTTACCTCCCCACAAGGTGTCCCCCCAAATATATGGCACAGTAAGTTTTGTAGAAATAAAATAACTTTAAAAATAAGTTAATATTCTTATGTATTTTGTGGGTTCTTATTTTATGTGTATACATAAAATACATATGTTAATATATATGACATATATTATTATATAGTGCATATTATAATATATACTATATATAATATATAAAATATGTATAAAATCAATTTTTGGATCATAAAATAATACATCACAAAAAATTTGGGAAATATGGAAAGGAAAGAAAAACCTTATAACCCTTCCATGATGTCTACTGTTACCATTTCACACAGCTTTACTTTAGTATTTTTCTATGCTTTTATTTTTACAGAATTATAATAATTGGGTACATCTAATTCTGTATCCTGAATATAAAACTTAAATCTTGAATCTTGCTTTTTTTTTAAACTTAGGAGTATAAGCTTTTATTTTTTCCGGATTCTACCTTATAGAAGCACTTGAGATTAAAGATCACTCTGTGATAAAATATGTTTGTTATTTGTCTACTTTTGTTATGTGTCAAGGAACCTTTGAGTAAAAGCTCTAAATTCTGGCTACTCCTGTTTGGCCAGCATTCTATAAGTTCAATAACTGCAATAATTCCTTGGTGTATGTGAGGAAATTCTTTTCCTTGGCATATTGAATCAACCCCCTGAAAAACCTATGGGATTCTCTCCCAGAACACTTACAAAGGCAAAGTTTCTCCTTCCCCCACTCTCTTATCCACTCTGTCACTTCTGCTGCCGACTTCTGCATAATATAGTCAAATTATGTGTTAGAAATTCAACCCTGGTTTCCTGGGTGATGGTACAATGCCACTACTTAGTATTCCTAGTCACATAGCTACAATTCCATCACGCTCTTAATCTATATATATCTTCATGTTCAAGAAGCAGACTTTTCAATCAGGCATGTATTAAGAGTTTAAATGTACAGAGTGAAAAAATGTAGGAGCTTCTTGAAGTCAGCAATGATGCGGGACATTTTTTTTTACCAAGATTTTGAAAGACCACCGTATGGACTCACGCTTCTTGGATTCAATGATTTCTATAATGTATCTTTTCCAGTTCAATTCTGCAAACAGAATTCTTTATATTCTCTTATAGACTTTTGAATGCCTGAACTTTAAATTGGGGCCTTTTTTGAAAGACTGGGTTTTCAAAATGAGAGGTTAGTTTTTCTTTGGAGTTGCAAAACCAGGGTGTACCCTTAAATTTTGATAATGTTATTGAGGTTCTTTGTTTCTGAAGTGGCTTAATGATCTACACAAAACAAATATCATAAACTACAGTGTTTCTTCTTCCAAATGGCCAGGTTTGTGTGATTTAAACCAGGGACTTGTAGCTCTAACTATCCATTGCTAAAATTTTCTGTGGTAAATACTTGCTTATGTGTTTATAAATATGAGAGGTTTAAACTGATGGTAAAATTGAAATTAAGATATTTTTTTGTCATGTATATTTTCTGTATTGGTTTGTTTTTCTTTCCTTTTCTTTTTTTGACCATAATATCAAAGCCTTATGTTCCTTAAATTCTAAATCTGCCATGTTTTAAGCTGTGTTACCTTGGCTCAATTATTTTTCTGATCATTTGTTCCCTCATTAGGAAAAAAATGAAAATAATCCCACAGATTGTTATGGAGGTTAAATGAAACATTGTATGAGAAAGTATAAAGCCCTTCACAAACACATATTATTTCTATATTCTTAATGATCATGGATTATTTGGTGGCCTAAGTGTTACCCTCTATTCTTTTCTCTCCTTCTGAGAAGCTTTGCACTGATTTCTTGGATTTTTGTATTTTGTGAACCTCTTTTTCCACATTTCAGATTAATTGGCTTGGAAAATTATGATATTTACTTATACACATACATTATATACACTCAAAAGTTAGTTTGGAGAATACAAATAAGCCACGTATTTGTATTCAACTAAGGGTACTGAGCTCTTTTTTTGTGTGTGTATCTCTTTTTTTTTCCCTGTAGGTCTTAAAAATTGTCAGCAAAACTGTGCCGGATAAGAGACATTCTAAGAGGGGATATTTTTCACCTCTATAATGAAGAAAAGCAGGAGTGTGATGGCAGTGACGGCTGATGATGTAAGTTCTAAAAGTCAGAGTTGCTCGATTCTATTCACTTTTTGTCTGCTCAATGAAGTCAGTCTATAATTTTATTCAAAGGGCACGCTAGGCTGTTTAACAGCACCACTTTGTCACTAATTATTCCTGTGACCCAGGCATTGCCAGCACCTGGTCCCAGAATTCTGCAAAGTAGACAACAGGAACACTGCCCTCTCTGCAGCTTGGAGATGGGCTCAGCTTCATGGTTGAATTCACAAAACCCCCAATCTCTGGTGGATGCCTACATTCCAACTCTTGCAAACTCCTCTTTCTACACTGCTTGCATGATCAGTTTCCTGATGACTTTCTTACCCATCATTACTCAGGCACAGCTAATCTTTGAGAGTCACCTCCTATGGTGGGGTCTTTGACAACTGCTTGTAAGAAGCCTGTGATGTATGCATCCTGTAGATCTTGGCTACTCAAATGTGATCCTCAGAGCAGTGGCATTAGCATTGCCTGGGTGTTTATTAGAAATGCAGAGTCTTGGGGCGCCTGGGTGGCTCAGTCGGTTGGGCGGCCGACTTCGGCTCAGGTCATGATCTCGCGGTCCGTGAGTTCAAGCCCCGCGTCGGGCTCTGTGCTGACAGCTCAGGGCCTGGAGCCTGTTTCGGATTCTGTGTCTCCCTCTCTCTGACCCTCCCCCGTTCATGCTCTCTCTCTGTCTCAAAAATAAATAAACGTTAAAAAAAAAATTAAAAAAAAAAAAAGAAATGCAGAGTCTTAAGGCACATCTTAGACCAACAAATCAGACTGTATTTTAACAAGATCCCAGGGTGACTAGATACATTCATTCTTTCAGAAACCCTGCTCCAGGTTATCTGAAGAAGTCTGTAAACTTACCATTTCATAACTTTGCATCATGGGTGGCTGAGATTAATTATCTCCTTTGCTTTCAATTGCCCAGTCTCCTGTTAGTGTGACTTTAATTGTCCAGGTTTTACTCAGTTTCTGATTGTAATTGAGTTAAAAATCATATGCCGACTGATATGATGTGCAGAAGGAAAAGAGGGGGGTAGGAAAAAAAAGTATTTTTCCTTGCTTTCTGTAATACCTCGTCTTGTGGTTAAGCTCCTGTTTTAACAGATGGGGGACGGGCTGGAAGGAACTTGAATCTGCCAATTACTGTAAAAGTCTGTCTTTTGTTAAATGCCCTGTCTTTCAGGATTTTTCCCTGTTCTTACTTCTTCCCTTGCCCATGGCCTTGGGCAAAGGGACTTAGCATTAATTAACATTATGGTAAAAGATGTGCGGTATTGTCCTTGTCTTGTATGGTCCCCTTTCCACTAACATCCACTATTGTTCAGTTGAGGAACAGCTCATTTTCCCAGGTCTTGGGTGTCAAGTCTCTGTCCTTGGTCCATTGCTGATTAAGCATGTGACAGGTGTATGAAGTGATGACTGCTTTCAGCGTGAGCAGTATACCTTCTTAGTGCACTGTGAGTTTGACCTTCTCCCCCACTGCGTGAACTCCTCTCAGCGGGGACTCTGTTTAAAAGCTTTGGTTTCTGTCCTACACTTACGTTGGGGCTGCTTACCCCATGGACTTCTGGTCCCTTTGCCACATGTTGAAACAAATCCCATAGCAGGCAAGCAGAAGCTAATTCTCAGCTTCTTTCTGTGTCCCTGTAGGTGCTTGTGGGAACTTCTTGGACCCACAGGTGCAGAAGGAGACTTAGCTGTGCTGTAAGGCTCTTGCCCACCAAAACATACCTTTTCGCCATTGCAATTTCTACTCTTGGTTAGTGTTCTAGTTTCATCACCTATGATAATATTTCCTTTCTTTATTTCCCCCTTCTCTGCTCCTTGACTACAAGGGAAATTCCCTTAACTCATATTCTAAGTTCTCAGTACCCACGGTAAAAAGTGATGTTCAGACTTCCATGCTCTACTCTGGACATCTAAACGGACACTTTGGGAGTTCAGAAATCATTTTTCTTAAAAACAAATAAAAACACACAAAAAAACCCACCTTGGGATTGTCTTTTAATACTATTTGTATACTGTGTGCTCCAAGATTCTATTTTTTGGAAGAATAAAACAAAGCAATGCATTCTGTCTATAAAAGATGGACAATGATTCTTTCCTTACAGTAATAATCCCAATCCTCCCTTGAGGCAGTCGGTTGCCACAGTCAAAAGACAAAAGATGGAGATTGTTGCATACAAGAACGTGCAAAAAAGAAAAGCACATTTAAAGAATATTAAACCTACCAGAGTGGATAATTATTACCTAATTTGCAGTGTCCAACATGCACTAGCCGCATATGACTCTTAAGCACCAGTCTGAATGGCAATGTGCTGTAAGTGTAACAATAGATCTTGGATTTTGAATATATAATAGTATAAATATAAAAGAATGTAAAAAAATTCATTAATAATTTTTTATATGGATTACATTTTGAAATGATGATATTCAGAGTATACTAGTTTAAGTAAAGTATACTATTAAAAGTAATTTCACCTGCATCTGAAAATAATGTAACATTATATGTCAACTATACTAAAAAAAAGTGATTGCACCTGCTTCTTTTTTACTTTTTTAATGTGGCTACTAGAAAATTTAAAATTTTACACTTGGCTCCCATCTGTGGCTTGCACCTTATTTCTAGTGGACAGTGATGACCTGGCACTTTTCACTATATGCCTCGACTCTTCGAGTACAAAGCTTATCCTGAATGTTAACACACACTATTTCTTCCCTCACAACAAGAGCAACTTCGCAGTTTACATTTTATATACCACACTCTTGAAATAAGTTTTCACCCTTAAGTCAAAAATATTTTATCATATTTTTATTTATTTTAATTCAGCAAACATTTATTTAGTGATTTAAATAGTCATTTAATTTAGCACCTGTTATCTGCCAAATGCTTGTTAGGTTCAAGAGCATAGTGTTAATGTCCCTTTGAAGCTTATATTCCAGAGAGGCGTGGAGAAATCAATGGATAGATTATAAAATAATCTCAGCTCTGATAAGAGCTATACAGAAAAGTGAAGTTGGTCAGCAGGCAAAGAATGCTTGGATGGTGAGAATAGAATGTTTATGGAGGAATAACGGGAGAAGATGATGTACGGACAGAGAGGCCATGTAGGCTGTGAAGGTGTGAGCCCTCTGAAGATCAGAGGGAAGAACATTTCTGGTAAAGGGAACAACATGTGCAAAGGTCTTTACTGCATGTAAAATACTATGTTTGTCTCTGTCAGAATAAGCAAATGCATAACCATGACTATTGTGTTTGTATAATTACAGTACACAAATAACTTTAATAGGAGACTTTATATGATGAATGACACAGGAACAGTATGCATTAAATACTTTGTGTTTGGGAACTAAGTATCAGAAGTGAGGAATAAATTAATGCTGTTCAGGTACTAAACATGAGCAATTAATTATTAATAAAGGGATTAAGAATAGCTCACATAGGTGGGAGTTGCTGGTTTAGGGAAGAGGGGAAAATGGATAAGAGGTAGGAAAGAAGAACCAGGAAATATGTGACACACACACACACACACACACACACACACACACACACACACAGAAAGAGAGAGGGGCTGATTTTACATATAAAATATATTATTTACCTCTGGGCAAACTACTCATAAGTGATGGTGATTGCCTGCGATTAAAATACATTTTTCAAAGAAAAAATACTTTTGTTATCGTGTCATGGAGCATCATGACATTTAGTTTTCATAGGGTCACTGAGTGTCACTTGTTACTTCCCATACTTTTTTTCCATTTCTCGTTTCATAAGGTTTGAAAAACTCTGGCCTATGGTCCAAAGTGAATTGTACCCAAGCTCACTAGAAGTCCTTGGAGGTACCTAATCCCATTTCCTCACCAGGAGTTTAATCAGAAGAATTCCAAAATTGGAGCAAGCTCCAAAAATGTCTTGGGATAGACTAGCAAAGCCAAAATAAAACAACAGCAGCAGCAACAAAGTTGTAACTACCTAGGAACTGATATTCCTCAATTGGACATTTCAGTGTTGCTAACTTGGTTAGTTTTTTCTTTCTTTTACACATTATTTATTTTGAGAGAGACAGAGCGTGAGTGGGGGAGGGGGCAGAGAAAGAGAGGGAGACAGGGAATCCTAAGAGCCCTACATGGGACTGGAACTCCTTAAGTTGTGATTATCCAGGAGCATGAGGATAATCCCAAACTGGGTTATTCCCCTTGGAGTTGTAGAGATATAGGGTGAATTTAGGGTAGTATGATGCATTTAAAAATGTGTGATTTCCAGAAGTAACATTCAAATTAATGTTTCTTTCCCCCAAATCTTTGATCTGAGGAGTGGTATAGTCAGCCAGAATCATGCTAGTTAAAATAGGAATATAAATCTAAGATCTCAAATTCAGTAATTGAGAACTGACTGAATTAGATTTTTCCCTTGAGGACGTTGGCAATTTGGGGGGATTACTATATAGATTATGAGTGTAAATGTAGAGTTGGAGTAACTCTGCATGGGTTAATGAGTGTTTATAAAACAATATTAATTTTTAAAAATTTTTTAATTAAAAATTTATATATATATATGATTTATTGTCAAGTTAGTTAATATACAGTGTATATACAGTGTGTTCTTGGTTTTGGGGGTACAGTCCCATGATTCATCACTTATATAAAACAATATTAATTAATGTTCCCACAATTTTAAGTTATTTCTAAAAAGCCACTCCATTATGTTCTTTTGTGGCAATGCATTTTCACATTAACTGGGGTCTTTTAAAACAAATTATTTTAACTCAAGGAATGACTTCAAATTCATAAATTTGAGCCTGTTAGCAAGTCAGTGTGGGATACATTTTGTGGTAGGTTTGACTTTGTTACCTTTCAAATAACAAGTACAAAACAAGCACCCATTTAGTTCATTTACTACAATTAAACCTAGTTGAAAATACTTTTCCTTTTCTAAAAGGGTAAACTATCCAATAACTTTATTAGGAGACTCTAGTGATTGGTGGTTTAACTAAACAATGTCCTTATTTCTGTTCTCTGGTACAAATGCCCTTGCATAGCAGGTAATGTATATACTTATGACTTGCTTCCAGATAACCAGTACTTTCTTTACATGAATATTTGGAATAAGACTGATTTATAGTCAGGAGTTCTGGCTTTTAGTTTGTTCTTGAGTCTTTTCAGGAAGACTTTGTGTATTCTGTTTCAGGAACTTATCTTTATGCCTTTTCAGGAAAAAAAAAAAAAAACCAAACAAACAAAACCTTATATATACCAAGCTTTCCCCTCAGCCTCTAATTTGTAAAACATACATACACACACACACACACACACACACAGTAACTACACTAAGTGCTAGGCCTACAATGAATTTAACATAACTGGTTAGTAAATAGTGAAACGCTGACCACATTCCAGAATATTTTAAACTCTGGAAAATTATATTTTGTCTTCTTGTTGAATTGGGGTCCTACTAAATTTTAAATAAATGGTATTCCTGTCAAGCACAAGAAAATGGGGGTGGTATCCCATTTCAAGTAGAGGGTGGGGCCCCTGAAAACTGTCAGACCTATTCATACCCAAATTTCCTTCATCAAAAGGTGGTTTTGTGTGGATCAGATAATATAAATCACTAGAATATAGGTTTCTGTGAGCATAGATACTATGCTTCCATTTGCTGTTGTATCCTTCTTAAGTAGCTCAGTGTAAAACTATAATGGGTATGCAACAAATATTTGTTGCACCAATCAAGATAGACCTTGAAACTCAAGTTAGTTGTTCTTGTATGAACTAGGATAGGGATGAGTGGAATGGGAAATAAAGAACTTTTGTTTGTTTAAGCCTTTGGAGATATATTCCCGGCTTTTCCTAACTCTATTCTGAAAGGCTAGCAGGGAAGAACCTGTCTTTTTAGGGCCACAGAATGATGTTCAGGTGAGACACCTTGGTCTGGTGATAGGACTCCATTATTGCATGTTAAGATAAGAGAGTGATGGTTGCAGCTTTTGAGCTCCAAGTTGCTATCAATGGGTATTTGCATTGCTATGACATTTTCTGTCTTTGAGCTGGTATGAATGATACATCAGGGAGTAGCTCATTTGGGGCTCCTACTCCCAACAGTGCCAGGACCTACAGTCACCAAGAGATATAGGGAGGACGAATAACTCTTATCATTGGTTACAGCACAATGTCTTTATCTTCTCACAAGTACTTCATTTATGTCAGCATTAGGGCACGTACTGAACACATGCAGTTCAGTTCAGGGCTGGATAAAGTATACTCTTCTTTCTCTGAGCTCTTACATAATTTTACCAAAAAAAAAAAAAAAAAAAAGAAAGAAAGAAAGCAAGAAAGAAAGGAAAGAAAGACAAAAGGAAAGAAAGAAAAAGAAATCTCAACTCTGAGAAAATCTTTTATGGGAACAGGAATAAGTCAGTTCTCCATAATTATCAAGATCTTTCTGTCCTGAGATAGAAAATATTTTTACTTTGAAACCCTAAGCAAGAAAGGGTATGCCTTAGGTAATGTGGTTTTCTCCTGTGTTGCAGAATGATAACATTGATTTCCAATATATATTCAATGATAGGTTTTCGTTTTAGCAAGTTAAAATAAAATGAGAAAGAAAGGAAAAAAGAAATAAAAATTTAAAAGAGAGAAAGAAGATAGAAAGCCCTCTGATCCACATGCTATGACTGGTAAATATTACCTACTGTCCTAAAAATCACCAAGAATGTGCAACTGATAGTTTATTCCAAAAGTTGAAAGTTAGCCAGCCTGCCCACTTCTTGTTTTCTCTTAAGCTTTTAATGTGAGTGTTAGATTCTGATTGTGAGATCACGAATCAGGACTTTATGAGTGACAGCTGGATCATTTAGGTTGTTATTTCACTCCACTGTGCATCATTTTAGACATTTGAATTTCATTCTCTTTTTCTTCTTTTTTCTCTCCCTGTGGTTCCTTCAGAATGTGAAAGATTATCTTGAATGTAGCTTGAGTAAATCCTACAGTTCTTCTAGTAACACACTTGGGATCGACCTCTGGAGAGGGAGAAGGTGTTGCTCAGGAAACTTACAGTTACCGCCCCTGTCCCAAAGACAGAGTGAGAGGGCAAGGACTCCCGAGGGAGATGGCATTTCCAGACCTACCACGCTACCTTTGACGACACTCCCAAGCATCGCTATTACAACCGTAAGCCAGGAGGGGTGAGTAGTCTCAAAATTAAATGTCAGTTCTAAGTTTTATTTTCTGATTATTCCAACATAATCTCCTGATATTAAAATGTTGGGTATTTGTGAAGTAACTGAGCCTGTTGACGTTTTGAGAATTTGTTTTCCTTTGGGTAGCAAGATGAGGCCCTTTACACAGTGGAGAGATTTTCAACCTGTTAAGATTGGAAGGAGCCTATCGAGGGAGGAATGAGATACATTTTTATTAATGTCAAGGGAAAACAAAATTACTGCCTATGATCAGTTTTTTTAAATAACTATTCAGTGTGCATCAATATGTTTCCATTTAGAAAAGCAAAATCATATCAGAGTACCTAAGGGAATTATGTATGTATATATGACAGGAGATATTTTTATGCTCTGCTCTACATATAATTATTCCTAGTTTCTTTTTATTATTATACCGTTTTACTAACCTCAGTTTGTGATTATGTATGAAATAGAACACTTCATTATAAATCAAAAGAGGAATGAAAATTATACTCTGAGAGATAGATGCTTGGGCTATTTTGCAGAGTCTCTATTTGTAAATGAGGCTATCTGAATCTAGGGCTGAAAAGTTAATCAAGTACATATAATCTTATAATTGTGGTTAAAATTGCACGGTGATGCTGCTTCAGATGTGTGTTTCATCATACATTTAATAATTAGCATTTTGTTTTTTTCATATTATCCTCTACATAATTTTCAAATATTTTCCAAGCATGGCCTGCTTACATAACATGGGGTTTTATCATTTCAATGAAAAGTGTTTTCTCTATATTTTATGTAATTTTAAATTTTAAAAATATGGTGTACTTTTTGTTTAAATCATTTATCAAGGAGAAGGACTAATATTGCATCATTAAAATCTGGTTTTTATGCTGTGCCATATACCCTTGCCACTTGGTGAGCTTCCATAGTGCTGATGCCTAGCCCAGTATGTACCCATTGACTAATGCAGGGCATTTTTAGTTGCTGGTTCTCAAATACACTAAGAATTAGATCACTGGGACTCCAGCCATTATAGTTACTGGCATGAAATGGTTCGTCAGACAGTCTGAATGTGATAGATAGAGAAGCATGGTAACATACCATAGGGAGAACGGGTTAAAAATCTGTGACGCACTGACTTACCATCTTCTGTTGAGCTGAATTAACATTAGAATTGTCATAGCCAATCATTGAGAACTAAAATGGGCATATCACTCCCGGATCGCTTACTCAATCGCATAGCTCATGTAATTAGTCTTGGTTATGCTTCTGCAGAATTGCAGATTTGGAGTTGTAAAGAATTCCACAGATTTATTTTTCAGCAAGTTGGCACTGGTACAGTTGTACCAGTTGTTACAATTTTGAAATGCTTTCATACCAGTTGGTAAATGTATGCTTTCCTGAGTTCTCTGATTGCCCCTTCTAGCATCCCAGACTCTTTCCCAGAAGTAAATTCCTCACAATCCAGCACCTAAGGGGGTGATGACTGGCACAGCACGGATCTGGTTTTGGCAGGTGTTGATGACATACTTTATAGGATAACAATCTGGATAAAATGTACCTTGTAAATTTTGAGTTTATCTAACTCAAGGACACCTTGAAAGTTGTGGAATTGTCCTTCCCATAGAAGTATCAAATCCTGCCTGATATTTGGGACATGATTGTCTATCTCTGTCAGTTGAGTGTATTAGTTTGTACAGCGACAGTAATGATACTCACCTCATAGGCTATTGTGAGGATTAAATATAGTAGCCTCTGTAAGATACCTACCTTAGTAAAAAGCACATGTTAGGTTATCAACAAATGTTAGCTTCTGTCCCCTTGAATATTATCCAGTAAACCCTTTTGAAAACTAGAAACCATGTCTTAAGTTATCAGCAGCCTCATGCAGGGTACCAGTAATTTAGAGTGAAGTGGAAGATTTAGCCATTATCCAGGGAGTTTGTGTTGTGCAATCAGTAACATTACATATTAAGTAATTCATTCATAACATGTCTTTCATTTCAATTACCTGGATACTTTTTAATATATGAGAGAGTATCAGTCATTGACTCTACATTTATTTTTAACTGTGGGTATAAAAGCATTGCTATATATTCCTTAAAAAGGCTTTCACTGGAACATGCATAGTTGCCCACTGGTAGAATTGCTGGCTGAGGAATCTGATTGAAAGACATTTGATTAGAAGTGAGGAAGTCGAGCTCCAACTATCATTGTCATCAACTTGATGCAAGTTCACAGATGTCAGGGATGCAGCCTCTGACCATGTGTGGGAAAGAATTATACTTACCACTTAGAGCACTGAGAATATGGAATCAATCTCCATGTCTAAACCAGGGGTGAGAAAACTTTCGGTGAAATGTCAGCTAATATTTTTGGCTTTGTGGGCCTTGCAGTCTTTTTCATGACTATTCAACACTACTGTTATAGTGTGAAAGTAGCCATAGATAATGCATGATGAATAAATGTAGCTGTGTTCCAGTAACACTTAATTTATACAAACAGGTAGCAGGCTAGATTTGGCTTGCCAGTCAGTTTGATGACTCCTGACCTAGACTTAAAAAAGATCTCTAGGACATGACTCCTACTCTGGTATTGCTTTGACAGTTACAACTGGGTGAAACTTCTCTTGAGCTCCTGGTTGTTGTGCTAAATGTGCCATAGATAAGGGGCCATGTGCTAGAGATTAGATTTTTAAAGCCAGTGAAGGAATTTGAGTGATGCAAATGAAAGGTAGTGCCAAGTGTATATAAGGTTAAAAAGAAAAACCCTGATATAAATTTAGCTGTTGTTTGGAGACAGCACATTGATGACAGAACTTGGCCGTCATTGCAGGCAAAAGGCCTGGAATATAAAGACAGTGGTTTGATTTACCATAGAGGAAAGAACAAATTATAAATGACCTGTGTCCAACTGAGTGAACTTGCATCCTATTACCTTTTGGATAAGGTTCTTCATCCCACAGAAACCCAAATGGACACACAATGGAAAGATAATACCTAGTTTTCAGAGTTGTGATGAAAATTAAAGATAACGTGTGTGATTTACACTTTAAAAAATCATAAATTAGAGCCGAGGAAGAAAGGATAGCAATAAAGTATTACTCTCAATATTTTCATTAGTGAGGAAAGAGAGAATGGAAGCTGATTGGAGAAGATTCAATGAAGGAGAAGTGCTGTAATGTGGAGACTTACCTATGCTGAATGGAAGGAACCAGTAGATGGGGAGACATTGAAGATAAGAGAGATGGGCAAAGTTGGTATTGAATATACTAAGGAAGGTACAGGGGGAAAGATGAGTTTCAGACAAGATTAGAAATCTCTTCTTTTGAAATGTGTAAATCCAAGGCAGAAAAGAATGAATATATTGGAAATTACAAGAAGAGAATTAGGAGAACTTCTTTTCCAAAGATCTCTACCATCAATGTTTATCAAATATTAGAGTGCATCAGAAACCCCTTGAAGGCTTATTGAAAAACAGATTGCTGGACCCCAACCTAGAGCTGAGAGTCTGGGATAGGGCTTAGAATACATAGTTCTAACAAGTTCCCAGATGAAACTTCTGGAACTGACCTGGGGTCCACATTTTGAGAATTCTGGCCTAGATTTTCTCAATGAAGTAGGAGGTTAGGTCATTTGTTGAATATAAGGGCAGTGGTCCTTCCACTCTCCTTTCAACCAAAGGTATACATAGTTACAGATCACCAAGCATGAATTTTTATTTGGTGGTATTTCTTTTTTCTGTGCCACACCAACTGACCTGTGGAGCAATTGAATTCCCAGGTATTAGATAATAGTACTTCTTTAAGAATGCTCACATCCTGGAGTGCCTGGGTGGCTCAGTCAGTTAAGTGTCTGACTCTTGATTTTGGCTCAGGTCATGATCTCACAGTTGTGAGATCAAGCCCTACATCAAGCGCTGCGTTGAGCCCCACCTTGGGCATGGAGACTGGTTAAGATTCTCTCTCTCTTTCTCTTCGTCTGCCCCTCCCCTTGCTAGCATGTGCTTGTTTGTGTTCTCTCTCTCTCTCTCAAAAAAAAAAAGAAAGAAAAGAAAAAAGAATGCTCATATCTTAATGATGCAATGGAAATATTGCCAAGTGAATTTTCAGTTGGATAGGAAGAAGCTGCGAGATGAAAAAGTCAAGGATTCTTGTTTGAGGGTTTTCCTCATGGCGCACTTTTTCTTAAGAAGGCCTGGCTTCTCCTTTGTCATGCTCTCAAAGAAGATTATAAATATCAGTTTGCTTGTCTCCCATCTCTGTCTGCCTGAGGGCTGTGCTTTGCTTCTCTAAATGTTTCAGTTGTGAACAGGATGATTCTATTGGGAATCTATTAACTTAGGTGTAATATCCTTAATGTTCACTGTCCCAACTTTTACCTCCACTGGGGAGAGTGGTGCCATTTCCCTGTTGCTGTGTGGAGGACTGGAAGCCATTTCAAGTGTTCTTGTTATCACAGAGGGGGAAAGTGGTCAGTCTGCTGAGGTGGTGACTCAGAAACACAGGATGTGCTTTATTGTTCCTACTCTGTGCCACAAGTTTACAGTCTGATGAGGTTTTCAATAAAAATATTTTATATTTTTGAGCTGCTTCTCCAGTATAGATCCTAAAGCCCCATTTTAGAGATCAAAATGCCCACAGATGCTGCATGCAAATGCCATAGATTCAACAAAAGGTGGTATGAGGATGGGAAATTGACGACACACATATCTGTTTAGCTCCCTCTAGGTTTTACCACCCACTCAAATACTTTGACTACAGAAACTGTGTTTGTGACTTGTGCATTGAGCACTGCAATCTACATGTCAGCAATACACAAAACCCCCTTCCCTTGGGTCCCCATGTCAGGTATGTGAGATAATGGACAATGGTATACAAACTCAAGCATCATCCCTCCACACTTCATTGCATATATATTTTATCAGTCAGGTCAAAATTATATTGGAATATAGGAAGTTCAGGCTTTATGTAGCAAGTACTTAGGATCTAGTCTCTAGGATTATGATAATTTGTGTATGGCTTTACAGAATAGATGGTATTCTCACTATGATACACCATAGTATACAATGTCCTTTCCGTCTCCTCTTTTATTTAAATTTAATTCCACAACAACCCTGTGAGGTGGGCATTATTTCTTAAGGTAAAGCAAAAACAAAAATGATTTCAAATAAAGTATAATCATTGGAATAAAAGGTTTCATAATACAGAAATAATTGATTTTGAAGTTTGATGGCTGACAGCTTTCAATTCCCTACCTCTCCCCTTTGTCTCACATCTAGGAAAGAGAAGAAAATATGGAACCACCTCCTTAACCGTAATAAAACGCTGTATCACTTTCCACCTCCTTCTAAACTTTGTTTCTCTTTAGATAGAACCTGAGGTCTTCTCCTTGGGGAATTCTTTCGCTGTTTACTATGTGAATAGTAAACTTTATTTCTTAGATGTTATTCCTATGTGTTATTCAGCCTGATATCCATAAACTCCTGGGCAGAAGGAGCCCAGCTTCCAGCAGGGGATACTAGGTACCCAGGTAAAACAGGTTTCTTAGTTTTATACAAGGTAATGGTGTTTTATTCCTTCAAACTTGTTGTCATTTCAGACAGCAACAAAAAAGTATTGTGATTAACTCATGGCCAAGAACTGAAAGAGAAACAAGATATGGTCTCTGCCCTTCCCTTTAGTGGTTATAGCCTCATAATAGAGGAAGATGTAAATTTAAAAATCACAAAATAATGTCAGAGGTAGTATGTACAACTTACTGTGGGAATGGAGAAGAGTGAATGGCTGTTTTTTCTGGTTTGAACAGTATGTGTGTAGAGACATAAAAGTGCAAAAGAGGATGGGATGTTGAAGGAACTATATTCAGCTTTATTTGGCTGGAGAACAGGGTGAGTGTGCTGAGATGCGGTTGTCAAGGCCCTTGAAGGCTCTGCTGGTCCATTATCCTGAGGATATTGGCAAGCTATTGAATGGCTTTCAGAAATGAAATAAAAGAAGAATGTTTCTATTTTCAACAGTTAACTTCAATGGCGGTGTGGAAGATAGATTGGAATGGAGACAGAAAAGTAATTTAGAAGGACACTGCTTATGTCCAAGTGAATGGTGATGATGGCTGAGTCAGAACAAAGGCAAGGAAAATGGTCAGAGTGTAGCAGGATTCTCGCACAGAGAGTCATGACATCGAGACTTTTCTTTCCAGGAAGCAACTTTATTCATGCCAGCACAGCTCAGTTGGGTTCATACCAAACTGAGCCCCAAATGCCACATGGCATAGTGTTTTTTACATTTCCTATTTCTTTGTGTCCCGTATATGGTAACACACAAACATGCAGTCTGATTAAGTGGTCTCATGTTACAAGGTCATGAGGGATGTTGTCATGTATGCGTATAGCCTGGTTGCCTTGAGGGTTTTTTTGTTGTTGTTGTTTTGTTTTTCATTTCTTAGGGAGGGGACCTTACCACAAGAGGAGGACAAAATGTACTAGGTACTGTTCTAGGAGGTGGGATATAAGGTGAAAAAGGGCAGAGAAATTCTATTTTTATGAAGTTTGCATTCTAATGGGTGTGTGAGAGAGAACTCCCTAATATCCATTTTTCCTTCTCTCCAACTGTAAGAAAAGTCCAGAGTTATAACCGAGCACATGGCTACCCAGGAAATAGACTGTACCTTTCAGACTTTCTTGCAGGTTTCTCTTAGTCTAGGTAGAACCTAGGTTCTGGCCAGAACATGCCCTTAAAATAAAGAGGCATCCTTCTCCTTCCACTGTCCCCTTTGCTACTAGGTCAGAATGGGTATGCAGTGGTGGGATTTCTTGCACTGCGTGGCCCAGGTAAAACCACAGGGCTGATGGAGCAGCAAAACAAAAGGGCCCTGAGCATGTGACAACTTCCTGGAAGCTTCCACACCAGACTAATGTGAAGCAGAATAAAATTCTGTTGTGGTTTTGGGTTTCTGTCTGCTATAGTAGCTGAACCTGTTTTGTAAGTAATACTGGGAGAGACAGATGGTTATAGTTGAGGTTAAGCATAAAGGGGATGCCCAGATCATGAATCCCACAAAGCAGTCATCTAAAAATGTAAATAAAATAGAGGGGTGCCTGGGTGGCTCAGGCGGTTGAGCGGCCGACTTCGGCTCAGGTCATGATCTCGCCCTCCATGAGTTCGAGCCCCGCGTCGGGCTCTGTGCTGACAGCTCGGAGCCTGGAGCCTGTTTCGGATTCTGTGTCTCCCTCTCTCTGACCCTCCCCTGTTCATGCTCTGTCTCTCTCTGTCTCAAAAATAAATAAACGTTAAAAAAAATATATAAAAAAATAAAAAAAATAATAAAAATATAAATAAAATAGATAAGTAAGTTATTATAGCTGAATCTGTTAAGCTTAACATACTTTATTATTATTCAAAATATTATTATTCTATTAGTATCTACTATTATTCTAATAACAGTATTATCCAAATACTGTTATTAGAATAATAGTATTATTCAAAATACTTTGCATGTAAGGAAGAGGTTTACAGAATGCCCAAGCTAGTCATTCGCTTGCTCCTCAGACAAGAGAGACCCACCTGTGCAAAGAATTTACACTTGGGTGTGCCAGCCAGTGTGATGAACGGGAGACTGGCAGCTGAATATCTCTTCACTATGTCTTCTTCTCATCTGATGTACTTCATTATGTCATCTTACTATCTGTTGTACTTATTAATCCTATCTCAAATAAATTGGTTAATTAATAGATAAAGACATGAGTCTATCTAAGTACCAGCTGATTACAGTAGTGATTGTAATAACAGAAAACTATAGACTGAAAACACGTGATGAAGGAAGCAAACAGGGTGATGTGATAGAGTAACTGTGAGCTACTGAGCAAAGGAATGATACTTTAGATGAGGTAGTTAGGAAGACCACTGAGAAGAGACAATGTTTGATTGATACCCAAATGATAAAAACCAGGCGATTTGTGAAAAGTATGTGGGTGTGTGTGTGGGTGTGTGTGTGTGCTTTATAGGCAGAAGGACTAAAATTATAAATGCCCTGAGGTGGGAAAGGGCCCAGTGTGTTTGAATAGGAGAAAGGAGGCCAATGTGGCTAGAGCACAAAAGGCAAGGGGGAAGAAGAGTAAGACTGGGATTTGGGAGACAGGGAGCAGCTAGATCGCCTGGACATTTATGGGCAATAGTAAGGAACTTTATCGTATTTTGAGAGCAATGGGAAGCTATTACAATGTTTTAAACAAAAATGTGACATGAACTGACTTTCCAAATGTGGTGTTTTGGAAATGGGTATATAGGTAATGGGTACAATAATGAATTGTAGTGGAAGCAGAGACTATTGCAGAAAGGTGATCCAGAACAGGGTGATGCCAGAGTAGATGGAGAGAAGTGAAAGAATTTGTGTTGTTTAGGAGACTGAGAGGGCTTGCTATGGAATGCATGTCGAAGTCTGGGAAAGGGAGGAGTCAAGCCCCAATGCTGTCCTTTTTGCTTGAGCAGCTGGGTCAACAGTGGTGCCCCATTTGTTGAAACTGGAAACACCTGGGGAATGATTTTTAGGGGGTAAATCAAACGACCTGTTTTATTTCAGGAGAATTCTGGCAAAAATTTCCAAGGGATCTCTTATGGGCCATTGGTCCCATAGCCGAACCAGGCTCTTTAATTGATTACAGCAATGGTGAGCCATCAAAGAGGCTGGCCCTGGGTGCCATCAGGGGAGTGTTACACTCTAAATAGTACATTATATATCATTAACCTAGTCATTGTTATTTTGACCGAGAATCAGTACCTGGCTTCCAGTTGTCCCTGGGATGAGCAAAGAACTCTTCCAGCTCAGCTGTAATATAACTTTGTGTTACACACGTACCCCTTCTTAATTATACACTGCTCATCATCATTCCTTTTCCTGAATCTTTTGCACCATTTACAGAACAACAACAAAAGCAAAAATACAAATACTAGGGGCTCCTGGGTGGCTCAGTTGGTTAAGTATCCCACTTCAGCTCAGGTCATGATCTCACAGTTCAGAGTTCAAGCTCCTCATCAGGCTCTGTGCTGACAGGACCGAGCCTGCTTCAGATCCTCTGTCCACCCCCCTCCGCCTCTCCTCTGCTCACATGCTGTCTCTCAAAAATAAATAAACATTAAAAAAAATACAAATACTAGGATATTAATTATTTGTTTCATCCAACAGGGTCTAGATATTGCTTTAAATAGTTCAGTTTTCCAAATATCCAGCACAGATATGTTTGGAATCATGCGCATGTTCATCAACCCTTTTCCTTTTTTTCATCACCAAAATATGAATTTCATGTAAGGTGTCAATAGGTTAATTTAATATAAAGATTAATTGGTTGTCAGGTAAATCTAGTTCCTCCTCTGGCCAACCAGTGTCCATTGGAAGAACAACATTTGGGAGTTTTAATTTAATTTCCCAATATACTTGATCATTGATATCAATGTTATGATAGTTTCTTTCTTTCTTTCTTTCTTTCTTTCTTTCTTTCTTTCTTTCTTTCTTTCTTTCTTTCTTTCTTTCCTTATTTGTTTATTTTTAATTTATATCCAAGTTAGTATATAGTGCAATAATGATTTCAGTAGTTTCCAGTGATTCATCCCCTATATATAACCCAGTGCTCACCTCAACAAGCATCTTCCTTAATGCTCCTTACCCATTTAGCCTATCCCCCCCACAACAGCCCCTACAGCAACCCTCAGTTTGTTGTCTGTATTTAAGAGTCTCTTCTACTTAGTCCCCCTCCCTGTTTTTGTATTATTTTTGTTTCCCTTTCCTTATGTTCATCTGTTTTGTATCTTAAATTCCACATATGAATGAAGTCATATGATATTTGTCTTTCTCTGACTAATTTCACTTAGCATAATACCCTCTAGTTCCATCCACGTTGTTGCAAATGGCAAGATGTCATTCTTCTTGGTTGCTGAGTAGTACTCCATTTATATATATACCACATCTTTATCCATTCATCTGTCGATGGACATTTGAACTCTTTCCATATTTTGACTATTGTTGATAGTGCTGCTATAAACATTAAGGTGTGTGTGCCCCTTCAAAACAGCACACCTGTATCCCTTGGGTATATACCTAGTAATTGCTGGGCTGCAGGGTAGTTCTATTTTTAATTTTTTGAGGAACCTCCATACTGTTTTCCAGAGTAGCTGTACCAGTTTGCATTCCCAGCAGAAGTGCAAAAGAGATCCTCTTTCTCTGCATCCTCACCAACATCTGTTGTTGCCTGAGTTGTTAATTTTAGCCATTTTGACTGGTTTGAGGTGGTATCTCATTGTGGTTTTAATTTGTATTTCCCTGATGATGAGTGAAGTTGAGCATTTTTTCATGTGTTTGTTAGCCATCTGGGTGTCTTCTTTGGAGAAGTGTCTATTCTGTCTTTTGCCCATTTCCTCACTGGATTATTTTTTGGGGGGGGGTGTTGAGTTTGATAAGTTCTTTATAGATTTTGGATACTAACCCTTTATCTGATATGTTATTTGCAAATATCTTCTCCCAATCTGTCAGTTGCCTTTTAGTTTTGCTGATTGTTTCCTTCACTGTGAAGAAGGTTTTTTTTTAATCTTGATGAGGTCCCAATAGTTCATTTTTGGTTTTGTTTCCCTTGCCTCCAGAAACATGTTGAGTAAGAAGTTGCTACAGCTGAGGTCAAAGAGGTTTTAGCCTGCTTTCTCCTCAACAATTTTGATGTCTTCCTGTCTTACGTTTAGGTCTTCCATCCATTTTGAGTTTATTTTTGTGTATGGTGTAAGAAAGTGGTCCAGGTACATTTTTTTTTCTATGTCACTGTCCAGTTTTCCCAACACCATTTGCTGAAGAGACTATCTTTTGTTATGATACTTTTAAAAAAATCAAATTATTTTTACTAATGACTTCATTATTATACCAAATAGTATTTACATTATGAATTAAGCTAAGATCATTACAGAATGTCAGTTAGAATTAACTTCCCAGCAGAAGTATCCCTTGCCTACATAACAAATTGTCATGGATTGGAGTATTAATTTAAGGGGCAGATCTCAGTAAGTTCTAATTTCAAGTCTCTTATCAGCATAATCATATATTCATGTATTCATGTATTCATGAATTCATATATTCATACTATAAAATTGCACTGATTAAGGTTGCCAGTAGACCTTATGTTTAAGTGATACCTATTTCCCTTAATCTGTAAAATTCTAGTTAATTGTTACACATTTCCAATTCTGACTAATTGTACTATTTGGATATGTTTGCTTTTTGTTATGCATAGGGAGTTGGCAGTTAGTAAGCACCTAAGCAAACTATGTTCTCCATTTAAGAATTGTATTCCTTGTACTTTTGCTACCAATACCCTAGGCCATAGTCCTTTAGATACTTCTGATTCCATTTAGAGGAACATACTTAACAGTCTCTCTTTGGTCAGAATGCATGCTGTTTCCCATGTTTGTACTCTAGTAGGTTAACTATCTATTAAATTTTTATCCATTTTTATAAAGCTGTGCTATTTGTCCAGGCCACTTGCCACTTTTTTCCTTGATCCTGAAACAGCATTCCTTTTAAGCAGCAAGTACAGGCCAATACATCTTTTTCCTTAGTATGACTCTCTGTATTAGGGTCAAATTTGGCTTGTCCTGTAGCTTCTAGATGTGTGTCAGCTTTCCCAGTATTTATTTAGAGCATTTTGGCCAGGACTAGTTCCTTTAACAAACATGTTATTATCATGGAATGTGTATTGCTTAACTACAGGTTGAATATATATTTTGGAACCAAAATATGTGGGGAATTTGAGTTCCCCATTTAGGTAGTAGTAACCTCCAGATACATTTTGTTTGAGTATGTGCATTTTTAGGTGAAGGTCCAATAAGTTCTAAGATTTTTCAGATGTCAAGAATTATGGTTCTAGGATACTTTTTATTACCTTTATTGATGCTCTTCCAGTCATTCATTGGATCACTCGTTTCTGAAATATTTGTTTCCATATTATTTTCCAAGATTGAGAGTATAGGAAGAATATATTTATTTTTAAAAATGATGCCTTTGGGGCATTGTCAAGCAAAGGAAAATACTAGTCTAGCTCAAGAGCAAGATTAGGTGTAGAAATATAGATTTGTAAGTCTTGAGAGATAAAATGGTAGTTGAATTTTTTATAGATAGGGAAATGTAATCCCCAAAGGAGTTTCTAGGATGAGAAAAGGACCACATCTGAAAGGAGGGGGAAGACAAAGAATGAATGAAGACAATGGAACATGAGCAGCCCTCACAATACAGGAATAAGGAGACCTGAGTTAGGAAAAGTTGAGCAGTTAAGGTTTTCATGCTGCAGATAAGTCAAATAAAATAAGGGCAAGGAGTGTGAACTGAGTTTTGAATTGATGATTTCCCATTACTCTACTTTCGGCTCTATGAGTATAGTGGTCAAGGTTCCAAAATGGGGGACACTCCTACGAGGAAACACATTAAGAGTACTACTATACTTAAAGCTATAGCTGCTATCTGGTCACTTTGGTTTCCTTTTGCCAGGAGACCAGTAAGCAAAAAAAAGAAGTTGCCATATTGACAGGGTTAATGGACTCTAATCATCAAGAGAATGTAAAGCTATTGTTAACTAATGGAGATAGGAAGCACAAATACCCCAAACAAGTCACAGAGTAATGTTGAACAAGGCCACTTCTACTTCTACACTTGGTTCCCTGACACATATATTCTCCTACCTGAGGCTATATAACCATGTAACTGTGATTGGTTTAAAGTGTATACCTCATCCTAAAGGATAATGTCTCATCTTACAGTGGTGTCTCTCCACAATGTCACTTCAGTTGCAACTTTGAGTCCATTACATTCCTTTATAATGGAACTCCTAGATGCTATGGTGGTAGTAGGATCAGTGTACCCCTCGGTTGTTTCCCCTCCACCATTTCTCCTTTGCTGTAAAGTGATCCCTTAGTCCAAGTTGATATTATATGTGATTCCAGTTTGGTCCTCATACACTTTGAATCCTTGGGTAGTGGGCTAGCTGAGATCTTGTGGGTGAGAAAGGTAAGCCCAGACCAAGGATGTATGTTTGACATGACTAGATTAAATACAGCTTTTTCCTGAGTGAAGAGTTTCCTATGTAATCAATTTGCTACCAGGTGGCAGATTGGTCTCCTTGAGGGATGACCTCTGCATTGCTCTCTGTTGCTGGCAGGCCCAATATTAAGGAGCAGTAGTTGCTAGATAAGCTTTCAAGAAGTGGAGTCCATTATGCTGTTAGGTCCATTCATATTCTCCATCTCTACCTGTACCACTGATGAGTCTTCAGGGTGGCCAAGTACAGAGACTGGCTGACATTTACTGGCCAAGTCATCCTTGATGTTCGTAAAGTTTATTCTGCAGTGGATTCTCTGCTTGGCATGAACATGCCACAGGACAGTCTCCATGCTTGGTGCCCACTCCCATAAGCCCATCACATGCATCTTACTCAGACCTTCTTATACCTAGTTTTCAAATCATGCTTGTCCCAGGGTCCTGAGCAGTCAGCCAAGTCATGAGACCATATATCCCAATGCCAGGCCACTTCTCTTTTTTTCCCTAATTGCTATTTTTCAGGACTACTCTGCAGTGCAAAAGCAATTTATTTTCGCTTACACCCACATACTGGACCCCAGTCATCTATAAATATTAGACTTTTCCCTTCCTCATCAACAGGTCACAGAAAACCCTCCATGAGTACATAGGTATGAAATAAGGGAGAAGCATTGCTGCAGCAGTGGCAGATGACATGAGAACTAGGGACATATATTTGTCCAGTTCTCTTATACTCTGAACCTACTCAAATTTGATCCCAGTTGTGTCACATCCATATTATGGTGGATTTCTGCTGGGGTCACCTGACCTTATGATTTGTTGGGTCTGTTAGCATCACTGGTATGCTGGGAAATGTTCAAAATAATCATCTCTGAAAAATACCACCCTGGTTTGTAGCATTTGCTGTTTTGTGGTATAAATATTCCCACCATGGCTGATTTCAAGCTGCCAAAATGATGTCACAGAATGTGGACTTGGGGAGAGCTGTGCTGGTATAAACCGTCTCTAGCACATCACCATATCCAACCAGTGATAGAGGCTCTGGCCACTGAATATCACTTGGGGTCCAATGTTTTGATCCTGTTTTTACTGAGGCCAAATGTCATGCTAGGAATTGTTTGTCAGTAGTTTTTACTTTTCCACCACAGATGTCATAGCCTTTCTCTAGAATCCTACAAATATGTACTATACATAATATATTTTGCCAACACAAGTAAGTCTAGTACTATGAATGATGTGGACCAAGCAATAATCCTGGACCTTATGCAGAACCTTTCCTTGCTCTGGGCTCCACTCAAGGCTAACAGCTTTCTAAATCATCTGACAAATGGTTATAGCAGTATTTTCAAGTGTGTTTGTTATATGCTGCCTCTCAGACCTAAAGACTGTCAAGCGTTCTGATTCTTGTTTAGTGTTAGGAGTTGCAAAATAATAACTTATGTATTACTTTTGAATATTCTAGGATGCTTAGAACACTGGACCCCTATAAACTTTACCTGTGTGGCAGGGTCCTAAATCTTTCTGGGTTTTGTCTCCATCTGGAACATGAATGTCCAGCACACTTGCTACTTCCTGCTCATTGGGTATGACTGACATGACATCATCAATATAGTTGGCCAGTGTGATGATCTGTAGAATGTTCAGATGACTGAAGGTTCTTCTGACAATATGATAACAGAGAGCAAGAGAATTGACATAGCCCTGGGGCAAGACTGTAAATGCACTGTTGTCTGTCCATGTGAATGTGAGCTTCTTCTCATTCTTCTTCCTTAATAAGAATGAAAAAGAAAACATTTGTCAGTTCAATAGTGACGTATCGAGTAGTCAAGATTATTAATCTGCTCTGGTAACTATACGACATCTGGTAAAGCAGCTGCAATTGAGGTGAATGCTTGGTTAACTTGTGGTAGTCTATTATAATCTTCCATAGATTATTTAGTTTCCACAGGGACAAGACTACTATCTTAATAGGGACCTATTTGGGACCACCACCACTCCTATATCCTTTAAGATTTTGAGGGTGGCACTGGTTTTTGCCATGCCTTTGAGATGGTGTTATTGATTGAATTGTATCCTCCAAAAGATGTATTGAATCCTAATCTCTTGCACCTGTGAATGTGACCTTATTTTGAAATAGGGTCATTGCACATGTAATTAGTTAAGATGAGGTCATACTTGAGGAGGGTGGGCCCTTAATTTAATATGACAGGTATCTTTATAGGAAGAGGGAAATTTAGACACAGATACAGACACACAGGGAAGATACACAGAGAGAAGATGGAAGAAGACAGAGATTGGAGTTATTTTGCCACAAGCCAAGGAATGCCTGGGGGCTTCCAGAGCTGGGGTACCTGGAAGCCCTTAGAGGCTTTGGAGGGAGAATAGCCCTACTGACATCTTGGTTTCAGACTTCTAGCCTTCAGAAATCTGAGAGAATAAATTTCTGCTGTTTAAAACCACTCAGTTTGTGGTACTTTATTATAGCAGACATAGAAACTAATACAGATTATTATACAGATACAAATATTTTTTTAAAAATATTATCCTCCTGGAGGGAGGGTAGGAATACTTTTAGGATCTTCCTCATGGCCTTCCTACAACAACATTCAGGGAATTAAGTTAGATTTCTGCCAATTGCTAAGTGTATTTATTCCAATTCCATGTTTGGAAACCAGGGAAATGACCATCAGTACCCACTGTAAGACATGGTTGGGACTCATTTTCTTTGCTGACTTCCACATACCTCTACTCTTAATGGGAAGATCATGATGGTATTTGGGGGTCTTTGGCTCCCAGTTCGATCTGTATTCAATAGTTTTGAAAGACCTGAGTAATCCACAGAGCTATCTGTGGTGTTACGGGATTTTTTTTTCTTTAGCTGGTATGTTCTGGGTCAGAGAACTGGGCATATGAACATAGCTCTTCTTTGGGGGTGGCTGACCTCAAACTTTTGCTCATGCATTCTTGATCCCCATTGCAGTATGTGTGTGTGTATGTATGTATATGTGTATGTATATGTATACACCTTTTTTGGCTGCCTACCTGTCTTGCTGCTAGGGATGAAATGTTTTATGAACCATTTCCATAAATTTCTGTGGGTCAGGTGTTGCTGACTCATTCTGAACTTGTAACAGTTTCTAGTAATTCTGTCCACCTTCTTTCTAAGGGGTATATGCTGCCACCTGACCTCTGCTATTCTTGGATTCTGTCATCCCCAGTGCTATTAGGGAATGCAGTACTAACTTGTATCTCCTGTCGCTATTCCCAGTCTATTGAATGATGTGATGGGTCTCAAACCTCTCTGCCTTGATATAGGGAGTGTCTTCTGTTCCTCCCCAAGGAACATGGTCAGCCACAGGGTTCTTTATCTTCTAGAGTGGACTTTATGCATGCTTCTCTGAGCTTTGAAACCCTTCCTCCATACCTTGATATAGCAATTGTGGCTTCTCTATTTTGTTTAATATAGGCCTTTGCTTTTTTCAAGTATTCAGGGCCATTCCGACAGCCTATTACAACTGGCACCAGGACCTTTTCTAGGGTATGAAATCTTGTATCACCACCATATTGACAACTCTCCCTAATCCAGCTTTATATCCTGTTTCCTCTTGACCTAGCAACCAGGAACTATTCCTATTTCCTGATGGTAGCATATCCAGCTTGGGCTCTTTTTAGGCATAGTCTGTTTCTTTTGCTTCAGCTGGCTCAGCACTTTCTGAATCAGGTTATGCTGAGATTTGACTCTAATTATGAGCCAAGAGAGGTGGTAATATAAATCATGAAAAGGACAAGGAATACCTTCTAGGGCACTTGCCTCATTTGAGGCCTTTGTAGAATTTCAAGCATGTGTGTGTGTATCTAGTTCTGTCTTCTGATAAGGGGGAGGGGGGCTGGCCATTTCGTCAGACCCATAGAACTCAGAATTTAGGACTCAGGATTTGAGAAGTTTAACTGTGTCTATACAGATAACTTCTTCCAAGTGTTAGGGTCCCATTCCTTTCCTTTTAAGGCCCTGAGTTTGTGCAAGAGACTTGCCTAGACTGGGATTCAACCTTTCCTGAGGCTCTGCTAACAATTAAGTCCTGTCCCTGGGAACACTTCTGGTGTCAACTGTCTTAGATTGGGTTCCTTGGAACAAGTCTGAGATAAGGATTCTTGTTTAAGTGACTTATTGGGAATGTGCTCTCAGGAGAAGGGAAGTGAGGGAAACAGAATAGGACAGGGAGAAAATGGCAAGCATGAATGTGATCTCAGTAGAGACTAGCTGCAGTCTGATCCCACAAGATACTCTAGGGCACAAATGATGTGACAAAGCTAGTCTCACATTGGGTCAAGCAGGTGGCCCTTTGTATTCCATGCCAGCAGATCATTAGCCAACTAAACCCCAGTTTGGGGTGGGAAGAGGTGTAGCCTCTCAAGCAAGGTGCTTGCACTTGATCCAGGGCAATACTCTGTATTGTAATCTCCAACAATCATGACAAATGGGACAGGGATATACCAGCCAAAGGAGAGGATATGGGCAGACATCCAGAGCATCCACCACAACAATGTAGAGCTATCATAAACTGCAATGATCAGCAAATTTGTTGAGTTATTCTACATCCAAGGTCAAAAATGTATTTCTTTAAACTGTCTGGAAATCTGCTGTAGGCTTGGGTAGGAAGGTTGTATTTATTTTCCCTTCTTTTAAGTGGAATTATACTCAAACCCCACTGATTATAAAACCCAAGTGTTTTAATTCACCAGCTTTGACTAGGGACCCTCTTGCAAATGAGATCTCCCTTCCTGGTCTGCTGTCAACTCTTAGAAACAGAACTGAAATTGGGAATATTATTTCCCACTGTGACCTTGGTTTATTTCATCAATTTTTCTCTCCCCTTTTTACCTTTATTTTTACTATATAATGATTGGAGTGAGAGATTATGAGAATAAGTTCTTTCAGATACATTTTCCCATTTGGAATGACCTTTTTGCTTTCCATGTGCAAGTGAAAATGTGGCTATACTAGTACACACTATTTCTGAAAAGGGGACAAAAAGTTAAGAAGGAAAAGAGGAAAAGGATAATCCCAAAGTCAGGTACCAATGACTGAGAATGATATTTTAATTTCCTATTTTTTTAGTATGAGTTTGGGAATTTATGTTTTTTTCCAGGAAAAGAAAGAAAGAAAGAAAAGAAAGAAAGAAAAGAGAAAAAGAAAATAGAAAAGAAAAGAAAAAATAAAAGAAAAGTATAATTTGAGCTCAGGGCTTCAGTGTTCTTGAAGGGTCTGGAAATAAGTCATTGTCTTCCCAGTTGACAAAAAGCAAGATATGATTAGGACCATCCTGTTCTTCTTTATTGCCCCAAAGCTCTGAGAACACTGGAATAAGTAGCCTGTGCTTCATAAACACCAGAAAAATGGTGATGCAGTCTATAGTCCTTTGAACACTGAAAATCCACCTAAAAATCAGGTATTATGGTTGCTTTAAATTAGCCCTTCCAAAGTCTGCACTCAAGTTTCCTTCATGTTGTATCGTATTTCACCCCATACGTAAATCCCGTGTTCTGGTCTGAGATCCTTCCTCCCACTTGTTGCAATTCCCTTTTTATTTTCTCCTCCTTAGGTATCAAAATCTTACCCATAATTCTTTGAATCCCCTCTGTAGGAAACAAATTCTGATATTCCAAGATTTGGCAACAGAGGGTGCATCTCCCTGTGGGGAAAACTATGACAGAAACCTGTGGGCTCCCCTCTTGTCTACTGGGATTCTCCTTCCTCAAGGGAACTCCTTTCCCTAGGACACCGTCCTCAAAGTGTGGTTGCCAAGCTAGGGTATTAGTGTCCCTAAAGAGTTTGTTAAAATGAAAATTATTGGCTCCAACTCAGTCCTGTTAAATTAGCAACTCTGGGTATGAGGCCCACAATCTATGTTTTAATAAACCTTTCTGGTAATTCTGAGGCCTGCTGAGGTTGGAGAGACTCACTCTCTGAGGGAGTCTCTTACTAATCACCTTTGATACCCTTTTTCTGGCCTCAGAGAGTGGTCCCCCATTTAACACTCAAGCCTAATAAATCCTTAATTGCCATGGCACATTTGGAACACTTAAACTAACTTTCCGAATGGTTTGTCCATAATAAAAGGAAAATGAATTTCTAGAGTAAAATATAATTAGATACAATGATTCATAAAATATGGAAATGTGTTATAGTGGTTAAAAGCACTAGTTCTATAGTCAAACTAGACCTTGAATCCAGCTTGTTACTTAATCATGTTGGTATTAAGGCTCTACATCTGTTAAATGATAATAATAATACCTACCTTTTAAAGCTGTTGTAAAAATTAAGTGAGATGATGAAGGGAAAGCAGTTAGCAAAGCACCTGCTTTGCTAACCCAAAGACCCATACAAGGCATTCAATAAATGGTAATAAATTATATTTTGCTTACTCATCATCAGTACCCCAGCCCCATTTGCAATGGATCTCAGCAATGAGCTCTCAGCCCATTTCCACAGGGCATGGAACGTTTTTACCCTTGGAATTCAGAAGCACCCCTAAGCCTGTCTAGGGTCCTTGGAGTCTAGGCCAAAAGAAATGCAGAGATTCTATCTTCCTGGTCTGAGTCCTATAGTCCAAATTCGATTTCACAGTCTCAGTACCCTCCTATTATCCAGGCTATTGCTTTTGGGAAACATCAGGCCCATCCCCACCATTTACAGGGCTTGGAGCAAGAGTACAAATTAAAAGGCCCACACAACATATATTTATAGTTATAATTTACAGAGCAAGCTAAAAAATGTTTTATCCTCTGTATAGGCAGGATAACAGCCCCCACAATCCCTGGAACCTGTGAATATGTTACCTTACATGGTAAAGGGACTTTGCAGATGTGATTAAGTTAAAGACCTTGAGATAGGGAGATTATCCTGGATAATCTGGTTAGATGTAATCACAAGGGTCCTAGGGTCCTTGTGAGAGGGAGGCAGTAGAGTCCGAGGAGGAGATGTGACAACAAGCAGAAGAAGTTGGAGTGGTTCAGTACCAGGAGCGAGGCATGCAGGCAGCCAGTAGATGAGAGAAAAAGCAAGGACATAGATTCTCTTCTGGAATCTTCAGATAGAATGCAGCCTGGCTGACCCATTTTGGACTTCTGAACTTCTGAATTGTTCAGGTAATACATTTGTGTTGTTTTAAGCCCACAAGTTTGTGATAATTTTTATAACAGCATTAAGGAAACAATAACCCTTCTGCCTTTGTAACTGTGAAATAAAAAAAAATATGCACGTATGCATTTATAAGACTGCAGATTGGCAAAATATCAATGATGATTGAATTTAATGATTATTTTCACAGTGAATGTTCTGTGAATGATCCAGTGGTATTTAAATGAATGATAAAATGGAGATATCCTTCCTTAATTATTTTTATTCCATTTCATTTATTTTTCTTGTCATTATTTCAGTATAATTATGTATAACATTGTTCAGAGAACTTGTTTTTCATAGACAGGATTGCTAACTTAGGCCACCTTTCTTGAGTTCTTGTAAGTTATCTTACAATTTGGAGGAATTTGTCTCTATGGGGCAATAGCAACTGAATTGTCATTAAAACTCTTAAAGAATACTTAGATTTAGAAAAAAAAACTATTAACTATGTATTACGTTTATACATTTTTAAGGAGATAACATATGATAAACTATTATCATCTTGTGAAAAAAAATCCAAATATTTAATTTAATGGATGTGCTTTCTTATATGGATGTGGTTTCTGACATTGATAAAGCAATTTCTAGATGCATAGAGTTTTACTTAAATTCTTTTCTTTCTAATCTTTTCAATCCTGGGATATTAAAAGAAATTGTAAAAAACAGAAGTATGATGCATAACTTGTTCAAACCTTTCACTCCAATTAAAATGATAGGAGTACCTAGTGTGGCCAGAATATAGTCTCAGGCTTATTTGTACACAAATCTTCTCCTTCATTGTTATATGTTACATATGTTATATATTTGTTGTATTTTTATTTCCTTTTTCTAATATTTTAGTATTTTATTGGCATACCACTTTGTTCCATGTTTCACATACAGTTTATCTTAATTTGGAAAAAAAAATTTTTAAGAAATTTAAAAATGCTTTTTATTCTTTTAAAGATGAAATGGCCAAACCTATATCTGTGTTTGTGTTCTGGTTAAAGCTCTTGCTAGATTGTTGCTAACAAGCAACAATTCATACTAAATAAAGATGGATTATTCTAAACTTAAAGTTAACTACAATGTCACCAAATATCATGATGCGTTCCTATTTGAGGGTATTCTGTTGTTTTGCTGATTTCTTCCTATGCATCCTTTATCATGTTTAAATAAAGTTTTCTTTTTAAAATGGCATTTAATTGGAATTCCCAACATGTGCCAAGAGTGGTTTTCAGGATAAATTTGATATGTCTTATTAAGATGTTTTATTTTGAGCCAACCTGTACAGTTTTGTGTGTTATTTGAATATTTGAATTGTTTATAGACAGTTGTCATTAACAGCCCAGTGTGACTGTGTCTTCTAGTAACAGATTCAAACCATGTGCCAGCTGTCTGGGGCACAAAGAATGCTTCTGGAATTCTGACCAAAATTCTGATTTGAAACTTTTGTCTTGTCAATTATTTAGTACTGGTAGCATAGACCTATCTTCAGTAATATTTCAAATTACTTAAATAAAGTGAAAATATATTTAATATTTTTGAGAATTTTATTAAATATTTTATGTAAACAACAGTTAAAAATCTTAGAGTTCAGTGTCTATCTAGTTGCCATGTAAAAAAAAAATCTGTATCACACTTAATGCTTTTATATCTAGGTTTCCATATATACACACTTATTGTTAATACAGATTGTTTAATATTGCAAAATATTCCATAGTTTTCATGTGCAGCTATTGAAAATATTGTACCAGTTGTGAGTACCCTGAGAATCGTGAGCCGCAACACAGAGGGATATAAGAAAATGGATGTTTGGCGGGGCTGGAAAATGATCTATTATAAGAGACTCTATGCATTCATTCTGTATGAGAGGATATATTTAAGTAATTTGTCTTTTTTATTTTTAACCTAAATCCTTCCCCATACTCTGAAGCTATGTCTGTCTCAATGTCAGTCACAGCCTGTAAACCTTTAAGTATTAAGACACAATGACTTTTTTTTAATGTTTATTTATTTTTGAGAGAGAGATAGTGTGTGTGTGTGTGTGTGTGAGAGAGAGAGAGAGAGAGAGAGAGAGAGAGAGAGAGAGGACAAGGGGTAGAGAGAGAAGGAGACACAGAATCCAAAGCAGGTTCCAGGCTCTGAGCTGACAGCACAGAGCCCAACGCAGGGCTCGACCTCACGAACTACAAGAACATGACCTGAGCTGAAGTCGGATGCTTAACCGACTGAGCCACCCAGTTGCCCAAAGACACGATGACCTTTTATCTTGAGGACTAGGACAAGAAATGTAGGGAAGTGCTTCTCTGGGCCATACTGTTTATGAAATACCCTTTAAAGTGAAGCATGGTACTTGGTGGGGGAACATCCACTCTTTTAGGGGATATTCTATTCTCTACCCACAAAAATGAGCCTTCTTCCTATTGCCTGCAAAAATTGATGATAGCAACAAACTCAGAATCCATTACTGCAGAATGACGTAATGAGCCTCATAGTGCTTCTATGCAGGCTGACGCAAACACACACACACACACACACACACACACACACACACACACGCACATACGCACACATGTATTGAAGAAATTAAGTAAGTTGCTCAAGCTTGTATTAATAACAGTGAGACTGAGGATTCAAGTCCAGGTGGGCTTCTCACAAAGCTCATTCTGGTACTCCAGGCTGTTTCCTTAAGAGTAGTATTTGTACTTCCTTCTCTTATTTAATTGTGTAGTATCTTAACTAACATACCTTTTGTCACTCAAAACCAGTTCATATTTTGCTTCTTTAGGGGAGGCCTCTCCATATCCTTTGAACTTTATAAACATAATTGTCCTGTTACAAATAGCACATGGTTTAGTCATCTACTGGATTATATGCTAGTTTCCTATTGGCCTTTGAGGACAGGGAGTATCTTACTCATTTCTGCATTTCTGAGACCTACAGAGTGCCTGGAATATGTTAGGAGTTGAACAAATAATTTTTAACTAAATTAAATGGAACAATAAGAAAGTTATTGATTTTAAAAAAGAAATCTACCACCATTTGAATTCAGCAAATATAGAATCATAAGTTATGGGCATGACATTCAGAAGTCACTCATATGTCTTTAGGTTCCAGACTGATTACCTGCTGGGATATTTTAAGAGGAATCCTGAGATGATTCCACAGTTTTCTTCAACAGTTGATTCAAATATGGGCTGTTCCGTACTGTCAGCAATTTCTTCCTGATATTTAACCTGAAGCAGTACTTCTAAACGATGTGTAGCGGGTCTGAGAGAGCAGCTGTAGTTGCCAAAGTTTCATTCTGACTACCAGGGTATATTTTAAGGCCTGAGAATATTTAACTCAGCACATTTTAAAGAGCAGTATTTTTAGTTTCTTGGGCAAATGGTTTTAATTCAGGAAACAAAAGGTGTACGTTTAACTAGCAGCGATAGCACCTTACTGTTTGTTTTCTCTCTCAAGATTTTCCACCAACCCTCCTCCTTTTCAAGCAGAATCGTTCACTGTTCACTCCGTCCTTCCTTCCTCCATATTCTCAGAGCCATTTTACTTAAAACACACACATATATGTCTGCAGAGACACACATATACACACAGAGTATCACATCACATAGAAATGCTCCTTTAGATGTAGATGTAGAAAGAGATATAGATTGTAGTTCTTGGGTTTCTGCAGATTTCCTCCTGTGTGATTCTCTGGTGACTTAACAGTGACATAGAGACTTCAGTAAAATGTTTGTGATTACCTGAACAATAAATTAGACAAAATGAATGGAGCTTGAATTAAACTTGCTACTTTTGTTTCTGTTGCTGTGAATGCTATGGTAATGTCTCCCTGGTGCATTTGTGGAAGATTTTCTCTAGGAGAAATGCATTGGTGGCAGTACTGGCTTAGAGGGTATGCACACATCCAACTTACTAGGAATAGGAAACACCAAATAATTTTTCAAAGTGGCTGAAAAGGTACACACCTACCAGCGGTGTAAAGAAGTTCCTATTTGTACACTATCTGACCCTTGATAGTGTCAGACTTCTTTATCTTTGCCCATCTAGTTGGTATGTAATGGTATCACATTGTGGGTTTAATTTGCGTTTACATAACTACAAATGAATTTACATAACTACTAATTTTGAGCAATTTTTCAAAATTTTTGAAATTTGCCATTTAGGACTATTTTCAGAGCAGTTTTAGGTTTGTAACCAAATTGAGATGGAGGTATAGAGATTTCCCATATACCCTGTGCCCCCCACATGCATACATAGCCTGCCCATTATCAATGTCACTCATCAGAATGGCACCTTTTTAAAATTTAAAATTTATTTATTTAAATTCAAGTTAATTAACATGCAGTGTAGTATTGGTTTCAGGAGTAGAAACCAGTGATTCATCACTTACATATAACACCCAGTGCTCACCCCAACAAGTGCCCTTCTTAATGCCCATCACCCATTTTCCCCTCTCCCCACCACCTCCCGTCTAGCAACCCTCAGTTTGTTCTCTGAATTAAGAGTCTCTTACGGTTTGCTTCCCTGTTTTTATCTTATTTTTCCTTCCCTTCCCTATGTTCATCTGTTGTATTTCTTAAATTCCACATATAAATGAAATTATATGATATTTGTCTTTCTCTAGCTGACTAATTTCTCTTAGCATCATACCCTCCAGTTCCATCCACATAGTTGCAAATGGCAAGACTTCATTCTTTTTGATTGCCGAGTAATACTCCACTGCATATATATACCACATCTTGTTTATCCATTCATTCATCGATGGGCATTTGGGCTCTTTCCATACTTTGGCTATTGTTGACAGTGCTGCTATAAACATGGAGGTGCATGTGTCCCTTTGAAACAGCACACCTATATGCGGTGGATAAATGCCTAGTAGTGCAATTGCTGGGTCGTAGGGTAGTTCTATTTTTAGTTTTTTGATGAACCTCCATACTTTTCCAGAGTGGCTGCACCAGCTTACATTCCCACCAACAATGCAAAAAAGATCCTCTTTCTCCACATCCTCACCAACATCTGTTGTTGCCTGAGTTGTTAATGTTAGCCATTCTGACAGGTATGAATCAGAATCTCATTGTGGTTTTGAATTGTATTTCCCTGATGATGAGTGAAGTTGAGCATTTTTTCATGTGTCAGTTGGCCATCTGGATGTCTTCTTTGGAGAAGTGTTTATTCCTGTCTTTTGCGCATTTCCTCAATGGATTATTTTTTTGGGGGGGTGTTGAGTTTGATAAGTTCTTTATAGATTTTGGATACTAACCCTTTATCTGATATGTCATTTGCAAATATCTTCTCCCAATCTGTCGGTTGCCTTTTAGTTTTGCTGATTGTTTCCTTCACTGTGCAGAAGCTTTTTATTTTGAGGAGGTCCCAATAGTTAATTTCTGTGTCTTTTGTTTCGATTGCCTCTGGAGATGTGTTGAGTAAGAAGTTGCTGTGGCCAAAATCAAAGAGGTTTTTGCCTGCTTTCTCCTCAAGGATTTTGATGGCTTCCTGTCTTACATTTAGGTCTTTCATCTATTTTGAGTTTTTGTGTATGGTGTACAAGGTCCAGGTTCATTGTTCTGCATGTCGCTGTCCAGTTTTCCCAGCACCATTTGCTGAAGAGACTCTCTTTATTCCATTGGATATTTTTTCCTGCTTTGTCAAATATTAGTCAGCTGTACATTAGTGGGTCAATTTCTGGGTTCTCTATTCTGTTCCATTGATCTGAGTGTCTGTGTTTTGTGCCAGTACCATACTGTCTTGATGATTATAAGCTTTGTAATACAGCTTGAAGTCCGGGCCCATTTTTAAATTGGGTTATTTTCTTATTGTTGAGTATTAAGAATTCTTTGTATATTTTGGATAATAGTCCTTTACCAGGTATCTGTTGCAAATATTTTCTACCAGTCCATGGCTTCTTGTCTAGTTCTCTTGACATCGTCTTTTTCAGAGCAGGAAATTTTAATTTTAATGAGGTTCGGCTCACCAATTTTTTTTCATGGATTTTGTCTTTGGTGTGCTATCTAAAAAGCCATCACCCCACTCAGTCATGCACATGTTCTCCTACGTTATCTTCTAAGAGTTATATAGTTTTGCATTTTACATCTAGGTCTTTAATCCATTTTGAGTTAATTTTTGTGAAGGGTGTAAAGTCTAAGATTCATTTTTTTTTGTATATAGATGTTCAGTTGTATCAGTATCATTTGTTACATGTTTTCTTGGGGAAAATTGATGCAAAACAGTCTTGTTTAAAAAAAAAAGAATTTAAATGGCTTTTTTCCCCTCCAAAGAGTACATACTTAAACATGTCATGAATTTATGTCCTGGGGGCCATTTAGAAATAATCTAAATTTATATCTTTCTACAATGAAAAATCAAGACCCTGGGGTTGAAATAATTCACCAGACATCACCAACTCACTTTGTGGCCTCTTCTTACCTCCAACTGAAGGGAATTGAACTCTGATCTTTAATGCTTCTGTAAGTTCTGTTACTCAAGTAATCTATGGTTCTGTGCCTTCGAGACTAATGCGCTTACCAGCCTTTAGTTCTTTGTTCCCTTTTTGCCTTTTTGCTGTATTTGTTGTTGTTGTTCTTTCTTTGAATACTCCAAGCAAATTTCTTCAGATAGTTGGGAGCTGTGCCCATAAAATGAAGAGTATGGAGAAGATAGCCAAATGCATTATAACAAAGAAATTTAGTATATTCTGCTTGTTTGTTTTCTGTAACACCCTCATTACTAGTTGACATGGAGGTACATTCAGAGCCAGCTTCATGAGCATGGGATTGGTATAGAGTCCCACATTTGGAAAGGCCCAACTCTTGCTTTAATGCTGTGCTGCCTTGAAACCCATAATCATTTTTGAACAAGGAATCCCATATTTTCATTTTTTAATGGGCCTCAAAAATAATGTAGCTGGGGGCACCTGGGTGGCTCAGTTGGTTAAGCAACCAACTTCGGCTTGGGGCATAATCTCACGGTTTGTGGGTTCGAGCCCCGCATCGGGCTCTGTGCTGACAGCTCAGAGCCTGGAGCCTGCTTCTGATTCTGTGTCTCCCTCTCTCTGTACCTCCCCTGCTGGTACTCTGTCTCTCTGACTCTCAAAAAATAAATAAATGTTAATAAAAAAAGATTTAAAAAATTTAAAAAATTAAAAAAAATAATGTAGCTGGCCCTGGGTACAAAGTTTGGTATAAAAAGATGAACATGGCCCTTAGAAATCTGTAAGATGTGGGATGGAATCCAGCCTTTATTTCCTGTGTTGTATGGCCTTAGGCAGGATTCTTAAACCATCTGGACTTCTTTCCTCATTGAGAAATTATTGATGACCGGGATTATGTATACTGGAAATTTGCTTTAAAAAGTAAATATAAATATAAATATAATATAATTTATATAATATAAATATAATATAAATATAAATATCACTACAGTAGCTACAATGTGAAAAAATACAATTAGTGAGGTTAACCCAGTGGGTTCTGGAATCAGATTTGCTGGGTTCATATCTGAGCTCTGTGATTTACCAATGGTGATGCCTTGGATAAGTTCCTTAAACATCCTTTGTGTCCCCTGTGAAAATCATAGGAGCTCTGTGAATGCTAAATGAGTGAATGATTTCTCAGCTTCATACTTGGTATACAGTATTCATTCAGATGTTAACTGTTACTATTTTTAAGAATGATACCCAAACTCTCTTAAAACATGCATGCTATGGAAGAAAGTCATCAAAAATATCTTTTGCAGAGAAAAGGTTAGGAGCACATGTGAACAACAGCATAGTGAAGGACATGAGAGCTCTAAACCATGGAGTAGAATGTGTGGTCTTGTCAATATCAATTTTACATAGCATCCATGTCTGGGCTGGTCAGTGTGTCCTTGAGGAGATCGGATGATCTCTTGTCAATATGTTCTGAATAGTTAATTCTGGTTTTACATATTTTGCCTTTGAAATAGAAAACCCCAGGGGCGCCTGGGTGGCGCAGTCGGTTAAGCGTCCGACTTCAGCCAGGTCACGATCTCGCGGTCCGTGAGTTCGAACCCCGCGTCCGGCTCTGGGCTGATGGCTCGGAGCCTGGAGCCTGTTTCCGATTCTGTGTCTCCCTCTCTCTCTGCCCCTCCCCCGTTCATGCTCTGTCTCTCTCTGTCCCAAAAATAAATAAATGTTGAAAAAAAAAAAAAAAAAAAGAAAACCCGGGAATTCAGCTTCCCAGTGATGTCTGTATGCTCATCGTCTTCAGTTTTATTTTCTTGGCACCTTGGTGGAGGACCCAGATTCCTTCAGTCATAATTTACCTCATTAGTCATCTCAAAGTGAGCAAGGGTCCAGGATAAGCTCTGACAGGGAAGTCCAAATTCTTGCAAAAATTTTCAGGATTGTCCTAAGGTATAGTGTAGTGAATAACCAGACCGAAGGAAAATAAGACTCCTTGTTTTGTTTTGTTTGTTTTGTTTTAAAGCAGATTCGTCCTTCCTCTAGATTACTCTTTTCTTTCTGTGGGCTGAGCTGTACACCCTAAAATCCATGTGTTGAAGCCCCAATGCCCAGTGTGGCTGTATTTAGAGAAAGGGTCTCTCGGAGGTAATTAGGGTTAGATTAGATTATGAGGGTGAGGCCCTCATGATGGGATTAGTAACCTTACAAGAAGAGGAAGAGAGAGAGATTTTTCTGTCCAGATGCCCACACTGAGGTAAGGCTATGTGAGGATACAGCAAGAAGGTGGCCTTCTCTAAGCCAAGAAGAGAACCATCACCAGAACCCAGCTATGCTGGCACTCTCATCTTGGGCTTCCAATCCCAGTACCATGAGAAAAAAAAATGTGTTTAAGCCACACAGTCTGTGGTATTTTGTTATGGCAGCCTGAGTTAACTAGGGTGTCCCCTTTGACAGTTTTCTTCCATCATGTGTTTTTATTTCCCTATCATCATTTGGATTGCTGCTCTGTGAACACTAAGATTAATTACCAGAAAGAGTCAGGAAAAAAATGGAATGAATCCTCCCTCATAAGAGTATCAAGAGAGTGTTTTCCTTGCTGTTGTGGGTTGAATTGTGTGTCACAAAAGATATGTTGAAATCCCAACTCCCCGTATCCATGAATGTGACTATATTTGGAAATAGGGTCTTTGCAGATGTAATCAAGATGCTGCCCTACTGGAGTAGGGTGACTTGGGTCCTTAGAAGAGGAAAATGCCACGTGAAGACACAAACAAGGGGAGGAATGCCTTGTGATGACAGACAGATATGGGAATGAGGGAGCTGCAAGCCAAGGAATGCCGCGGATCTATGGCCACCGTCAGAAGCTAGGAAGAAGCAAAGAAGTAATTCACCCAGAATCTGAGAGGGAGATGGCCCTGAAGATATCATGATTCAGACTTCTAGCTTCCAGAACTGTGGAGAATACATCCCTGATTTGGGTTACCTGGCTTGTGGTACTTTGTTATGGCATCACTAGGAAATGACTACACTTGCCTTCTCTCACTCAAGCAGCTTTTTATTCTTGCTTTGAGCCTCTTCTCTGTAACTGTCATCAGTAGAATTGCCTTCAAAACAAATGAAGGGCGCCTGGGTGGCTCAGTTGGTTAAGTGTCTGACTCTTGGTCTGGGCTCAAGTCGTGATCTCATGGTTGTGAGATCGAGCCCTGTGTTGGGCTCTGTGGTGAGTGTGGAACCTGGTTAAGATTCTCTCCCTCTCCCTCTGTCCCTCCTCTGTTCACATGCATGCACACTTGCTCTCTCTCAAAAAAATTATTTTTTCAAAGCAAATGAATAAGATACATAGGCGTGAACTTGTTAAATTCTAGGCATTTAGTTTTGTGGAATAAAAGATCACCTAGAGAAAAGAGTTGTGATGGGGTTGGAATTCGTGCCACAATGCCACCTAGTGCCCCAGGCCCCACACATTCTATCCCTTGTTGAGTTATCCCAACCAACCACTAAGGAACAAAATGTACCTGTATATTTGATGGTGTATGGGAGGTGGTTTCAGTCTCTTTCTTGGCAAATGTGTGACTGATAAAAGGCCACAGTATGTTTGTCTCAGGTGTAGAGGAAGATGTATAAACTGGAGAGGAAGGTAGACTCAAGTGGCAATTTATATATCAAATGCCTTTTATTTATGGAGTCTCACCCTCAGTTGCAACCATGCTCTTCTATAAATTTTTATTGAAATATTTCATTTTATAACTATGTATGAGCGAAGAATTATGGAGTATATGTAAATAATCCCCTAAAATTTGAGTCCATTCTGTCCCTCCCAGGCAAGCAGAGGTAAAATATTTTCATATGTTTTATTTTCCAACACAAGGGGGCAGCATTGCTGCACCGTTCATTTCCTGTAGGCCTAATACTGCTACACTTTGTGTAGGTCTGAATGAATACACAGTGCACCTCTTTCAAATAGAGAATCATTTGAGAATTGCATAAAGGTAGACCCAGGCTATTTATCATCACATCACATTCATTTTAATGCTAGTTTTGAAATCAATCCCCTTTGATGGGCATTGATGTAAATTTTATACACTTTATATTTGCTTCATTGTTTCTGATTCCATAACAATCACCCAATTCGGGGGCTGCCAGGGTTAAGCACCTGACTCTTGATATGTGCTCAGGTCATGATCTCTTGGTTGGTTAGATTGAGACTCATATCGGGCTCCATGCTGACAGCACGGAGCCTGCTTGGGATTCTGTTTCTCCCTCACTCTCTGCCCCTCCTCTGCTTGCACTCGCGTACTCTCTCTCCCTCTCAAAATAAATAAAGTTTAAAAAAATCAACAAAAAACCCCCAATCACCCATTTCTGAAAAGAAGGTTAGGTACTATTGTGTTTTGTAGTGCTTACCTGTGGTAATTTTCTAGAAATCTGAATTCACTTAAATGGAATTTTCAATCATCTTTCTGGAAGGTAGATAGAATATACCAGGAGATAGGCCTGTTTGACATAAAGAATGAGTAACCCACAGAGCAGGTGAACTTCCTGTCAGATTTGACACAACATGTCTGCAAGAGAGTAGAATTGATGCCAAGTTCTCTAGGCAAGTCCATACAAATGAGTGCCCTTGAAGTTGGGGAGTGGGAGGGCAATATTAATAGTAGTGGTAGTAGCAGTAATAATAAGAAAAAGTACCATTTTTGGTTGCCTATTATTGCTTAGATTCTTTATTTGCTTAGCTTATTATTCTTAATACTTAATCTACTTAAATAAAGTAGAGTTTTTTTTAACTCTCATTGTTCTAACAGGAAGTAGAAGCTTTATTGAGTTAAGTGATTCACCCCTGAGCTCATGAAGGTCATACATGGCAGTGCTGACTGCTGAACGCAGGCTTTTCCCGCTACTTCACATTGCCCTGCTGTCAACAGTGAAAGAGAGTGAATTCAGTGATGCAACCAAAAAAAAAAAAAAAGGAATTTGACTTGATATTCAAACTTCTTTATTCCCTTTCCCATCCACTTCATATGTTTGATTTAGTCTCATCCACTGTGATGGTTAATTTCATGTGTCAACTTGACTGGGCTAAGGGATGTTCAGATAGCTGGTAACATACTATTTTTTGTGAGTCTGTAAGGTATTTCTGGGAGAGATTATCATTTGGACCAGTAGACTGAGGAAAGAAGATCACCGTTCCCAGTGTAGCGTCCATCATTCAATTTTTTGAAGGCCTGAATAGAACAAAAGGCGGAAGAAGGGTGAATTTCTTCTCTGAGCTGTGACATCTCTTCCTGCCCTTGGATATCAGTGCTGCTGGTTTTGTGCCTTTGGACTCAGACTGAGACGTACACAATTGGAAATATATATTTTCTTCTTCCTCTCCTTCCCCTTCTCCTCCTTCTGAAAACACACACACACACACACACACACACACACACACACACACACTCAATAAATAATGGCCATATTTTTAAAATTCACACTGCTTTGTGGCAAGGCGACCAGGCTGTGACTCAGAGCCATATGCAATTCTAAGCAGTGCCCATTGAGGCCACTGGGTGTCTCTAGAAAGCTTGAAGTTTAAGAGTAAGAAAAAAGATGCGTGTGATCATGCTGTATAAACCATGAAGCTCTGTAAAAATATGTGCTCATAATGGCTCCCTTCTCTGAACTCAGCTTCCACTTGATGCATGCCTATACTTTTGTACTTATCTTAGTTCAGATCAATAAACATTTATTGAGCACCTAATACATACTAGGAAAACATTCATTCATTTTAAAATATACACTGTGTTCTAGGCACTAGATATTCAGCAGTGAACAAAATGAACTCATTTACCCCTAGAGTTTATATTTGTAAGGGTGACAGTAAACTCACACACACGGAATGTTTGCTAATAATACAATAAAGAGAAGAAGGATAAAGAAGAAAAATAAAGCTTGGTAAAGGCTTAGAGGATAATGGTGGCTGCCATTTTAGGTGGAATTGGCTTAAAAGCATTCTTTGAGAGGTTGAAAACTGAGCAAAAACCGGAATTAAATAAAGGAATGAGCAATAAATCCATCTAGGAAAAGTGAGTTCTTGGCAGAGAAGACAGAAAGTGAAATGCCTTGAAAGGTGGAAGTATGCTTATTATGTTTGAGACACAGCAAGGAGACCAGGCAAACCATGCAAACCAATGGTTTTCCTCCATAATTCATTATCTTTTTGGGAGATAATATCTATTATAATATTAGGATCTTATGACTCCTCTCAAAGGTGTCCATACTAAGGATAATGGTAACAATTAATTCTTTCCATTTGCTGTGTCTTAGACCTTACAACCCTACCGAATAAATATAATCTCCTATTAGTCAAAGAATCTAAATAGCGGTCCTGAGGTAACATATCTAGTAAGTTGGTGAGACTTTGTTGTGTTTGAAAGTGCAGGCTGCAGGGTAATTCAATGGGAAAATGAGTGAGAGGAAAATACATAATGATGTAGGAGGGGTTGTGGAAAGCTACAAAACAAGAGGGGATGCCATGTGACATGTGCAGTGGAGGATGAGGATGAGTTCCTTAAGGGAGCAGGAGTTGGGGGGGGAGTGGAGAATCTTCTGGCAGAAACAAAGGTATGAAGGGTTGGAAGGGCATGGTCTCTGCAGGAAATGGCAAACAGTTAAATGAGGCTGCAGAATCTGTAACACTAAGTGTAATAGATATGTTCTTGTGCCCACAAGTGCTAGAGAGGGTCTGCTGCTGTGACATAGGACACCTCTTAGCCATGGCTGGTTAGTATGGCTGGTTTACTGTACTATTAATTAGAATTAATTAGAGGGAGCCCCAACTCAATGCAGCAGGATCTCTCTTACTAGGGACATACGAGTTGTGTGACTTGCCCCAAACAGATGAGTTGGCTGAATCTGATTCTCTCCTTTAAGACTTTGAGGCAAGGATACCAAGACTATTGCTACTCCATAGATGGCCCTGAAATAGGGAGGTTATCCAAACTGAAAGGCTCGGGAAGTTATTTGAGGCCATGTCAAAACTGCGTAGGGAGTGTCTTTGGAAGGAGAAAAATGAAGTGTAGAGATGAGCAAAGATGGAACATCATGTGGTCTCTGAGAAAAAGAGCCAGAGACCATTGCCCCTCCGTTTCAGCTGCATTTACAGTCCCCAGTTCTTTAGGCTTCCCATGGTAGGTCTGTTTCCTGTCCTGAATCCCAGAGATCTCTGTATCCTAAAATTAGGGGGATCATAAGTTTTTTTAAGTTTTATTTTTTATATTTATTTTTGACAGAGAGAGAGCAAGTGTGAGCAGGGGAGGGGCAGAGAGAGAGGGAGACACAGAATCTGAAGCAGGCTTCAGGCTCCGATCAGTCAGCACAGAGCCCAACACGGGGCTCGAACCCACGAACTGTGAGATTCATGACCTGGGCCGAAGTCAGACGCTTAACTGAATGAGCCACCCAGGCGCCCCGGGATCATATAGTTTATTATTCAAACTGGCATACTTTAGAGAGTAAAAGTAGGCTCTGTAAATAATTGCAGGCATAGAAAGGAAAATTACAGGCATAAACTAGGATGTATGCAGTTGTGGTAGGACATGTTTGACAACTTGCTCTCCAGAAGATAACAATGACAACAACAATGATAGACCAAGATTTGATTTGTGAAGTTTTCCAGTATCTGTGGTGTAAATACTCCCACCATGGCTGACTCTAAACTCCCAATGTGTTATCAACCAGTTTGAAAAACTCCTGAATATCTAGCAGTCCGCTTTCTCCAACTCCAGCACACCCTCGATCCATTCTGCCCTCCCTAAAATACTCTTGCCCCCAGGTCCCCACCCTTTTATTTGTACTTAGGGTTTTGAGCATAGGTGATCTTTGCAACCCCCAAAGTGCTGATTAGAACAGTAGTGCATTTGGACTCCCAACTGTAGGCAGTGGAACTCTGCCGTCCATTGGAGCTCCTTGTCTGAAGCTTCCCTGTTCCTTTCCCGTGTGCCCAGCACAGTGAGGGATGTACCATAGTCAGTAAACAACTGCTTAATTAGTGCTTTGGGTGTCACTCATTGGCTCCCCCGCAGGAAGGTTACCCAGCTGTGGTTTACAGTTTGCCTGCCGGCAGTGGGAAAGCACCTTTGTGACAGCAAACACAGCCTCTCAGGGGATTTTGAGACCCGGGCGCTGACATTCTCACAGAGATCTGATTGTTGTGAACAGACCATTCCCTGTCAAACTGTAGCCATAAACAGAAAATGAAGTTTATGAATTCAGTTATGGGATGGTTTTACCCTGTGGCCACATGGGTACTGCCTGATCAATGCTTCTCCTTGGCTTGTTCACATTGCCCTGAGGCAAGTGCCGCCATACTGATTCTTATTCTTCAAATAACACAATCTTTACCTTCCTCCAAACCGGAATCTTCCAACCTGTCGTAGAAATAAACTGATCACCTGAACCTATTAGTTAAGCCTGAATTGCGCAAAATACATTCTCACCTGGAATCTAGATTTTTCTTTTCTTTTTTCCTTCCTTTTAGCCCTATTTTTACTTACATGTAAAGGTCTTTTATACATTCTTAGAGATTGGTGAAATAGAAGAATTCAGTTTCTACCAGTTTTCTATAAGCACATTTCCTTGTTTTTGAACAGAGATAAGACTGGAAGACATTTCTTCTGAAAATCCTAAATGTATTAATGTTAAGTGATTGATATTGCACATTTACTGGGCCGGAATTTCTTCCACGTCAGACACATGTGTGCTCATAAACACACACATACACAGTCTTTTCCAGCAGTTCCCAGCTAAAGTGAATCAAGCAAAATGCCTATACCTTGTACGACCAGTGTCCTTTTTAAGTGAATTGCTTAAATAGTTTTTTATTTTAAAAAGGCTTCCCAGTTTATGTGCTGACCAATAAAATGGTTAAATAATAACAGTTTTTCCAAGGGAAATTATTCCAAAGTACTATAAAAATTAAGGTACGAAGTCACACTTGTAACTAAAGACGCTAAGTGTCAGCTTTCAGTAGACATGCATTAGAATCAAGACGATCAAGATTGACCACTCTTGGTACTTTTAGTTATGACAAGAGAAATTAACCCTTATAAATCATAGTGTGACAACCAATTCACCACAAAATTCTATGTGCCCACAATGTGTCCATTAATGTCCTTGCTGACGCAAAATGACACGAGTCTAAATAGATATTCATAGAGTAGTATATATAAAGGTGTTTGTGAAAGCATTGCTTAAAATTCTAAAAAGGAGTAAAAATTCTACGTATCTAATCAATGATCTTGATTTAATTTCTGATTGCTATCAGACCGTTTAAAACCATGTTTTAGACAATATTTGCTGCTGTGGAAAGACATTCAGAATATATTAGTAAGTAGTGAAAAACAGCTACAAAACTTTGTAACATATTTACATATGTTTTGTGTACATATGTGTGTGTGTGAGTGGTGTGTGTGTGTGTGTGTGTGTGTGTTGTGTGTTGTGTGATTAGAAAAATATATATACCAACATGACCTATTAGCAGGTGCTTATACCTGGGTTGAATGATTCAAGTAATATCGCTTCATTTCCTATTTACATTGTTCACTGTGTTCTGTTTTACTCCCTTGAACATACTTGACTATGTTAGTTAAAAGAGAAGTTATTCTCAGTAAGTTTTCTGGATTTTGATGGGGATAGTAATACACAATTAACTATAAAAGGGACATCTGTATGTGCTGAACTTATGGAGCAGAGACATCTGAAAAATTCACTAAATTCCTGCCCTTTTGTTTAGGGTTAGGTTTTAGAAAAGAGAGCAAAAGTAATCTAGAAGAATGAGAACACCTTGGGTAACATGAAATGATTCCTACTTAAAGAGTTAAGGCATCTCATTCCCCCACTGAGCAAGGAGAACAAAGCTTTTACTGTACTATTAATTAGAATTCAGCTTTGCCTAGTCTGTGGTTACAAACTTCAGTGAAATTGGTGCAGGATCCTATTCTCAAAGGGTTACAAAGCACATATTGTTGTCAAAGTAAATCCAGTACAGAAAGATGGCATCCTTGAAATAAAAATTAAATATATTTTATATGGAGCAAACCACATTACTTTTATAGATTTAAATGTTAAACAGTGAGGATCATTTCCAGGAATCTTGTCAGCTTTTTTTACTTAGAAATGGCTATCTTTATTTCCCATAAATCCAAGACAACATTCTTTAACAGTTTATCTGACTGGGGAAAAATTCAGTTGGAATATAAACATTGTCAACCATGACAGTTCCCAATTATTGGATCAAGGTAACCATGCATACGTTTCTATAAAGCAAACATCATATCTTATTCAAGTAGTCAGCATACTGCCTGACACATAATAGGCACTCCACCAAAGTATGCATACTTGATAAAGCTTGAAAATGTGCTTATCTAGAAGCCTCCAATCTGTACTGTTGAATAGAATGGTGTGAAGGACAACGTATTTGTCAGAGACCAGTCACTTGGCTTATAATCCCAGCTCTTTTATTAGGTCAATGTATGACTTCTCTTTGTGGCTCCATGTACCTGTTTATTAAAGGGGATTGGACTCGATTAACTTGAAAGGGAGCTTCTTTAACATTTAAGTTCCTAAAATTTTAACACTTTTTCCCCCCTTTCTCTCCCCATTGCTAAAGCTCATGTATTTATTAATGTTTTCCAAAGATGCTTATTGAATGTCTTCTCTGTGTGTCAGGCATTGTGCTATGTCATACAGGGTAGGTCTGCAAACAGCACACACACAGTCCCTGGCCTTGGGGTCCTTCCTTCCAGTGAGCGAGTTGTGTGTCCTCCTACGTGACCAAGTACATTTAAAATTTTTTTCCTCATTGTTTAAAATATGATCTTGTAGTAATAAGTTATTCTTATTGGGAAATTGTTTATTATCAGAGGGCTCTCTTTGATGAGACAAATTCAGAAAGATTGCCTTGTTAATTGTTTGAACAGACCAGAACAGTGACAAATTTAGTGTTTTTAGCTTTTTAGTGACATAAAGAATATACTTCATGTTACAATGTAGACGTATGTTTAAAATGCAGTTTATAAATTGTATAAGTGGTCATATTTTCAGCGTATTAGAGTAAACTAACGATTAGAAGGAATGTTTTAGTGACTTACAGTGAAGGCATATTGTCATGTAATTATGACCCAACCTACATTTTTCTTTTACTATAAAATTTTTCTTGATGCAGATCATCTCTACACTTGAATAAAATGGGAGCAAGTATACTAAAATAATCATAGTCACATTTGGGCACAGCATACACATCTTTATTACTTTGACCTAATTGTGGACGTACTAAAATATTCCACCTGGTTTTACCCAGGAAATACCTCACTTTCTCAGAGTAAGTCAGGATAGGCTGGTTATGCTGTTATAACAGAAAACTCCAAACTCTCAGAGGCTAAAACACTATAGATTTTTTTTCTTGCTCACACTACACATTCATCTTGGAAACTGATGAACTAGATGTAATTAGATTGTAATCCTTCTGGGACTCAGAAGGCTGAGAGCAGCCACCATCTCAGACACCTTCATGAGAAGTGCAGGAGGACTAAGAGAGCTCTGGAAGGTCTCACCCTGGCAATAACTAGTTTAGTTACATCCAGTTACAAACCCATTGGTCATAATTAATCACATGCTGCATAGTCTCACAAGTGGGCCGGAAATTGCTACCTTACCATCTGCCTAAGAGGAAGACACCTGGGATACTTGATGAGTAACACTAATTGCTGTCATACACAGCATGAAAGGCCTGTTTTCAGGCATTAGCTCTCTTAATTTGCTAGGGAATCGATTAACTGTTGGCTATCCTAGCCACTTGTTTAGTTGAGAAACCATTTTTAAAGTATATCAAGAGGTGCCTGGGTGGCTCAGTCGGTTAAGTGTCCAACTTCGGCTGAGGTCATGATCTTATAGTTCGTGAGTTTGAGCCCCACATCAGAGCCCCGACAGTGCAGAGTCTGCTTGGGAATCTCTGTCTTCCCCTCCCCTATTCTCTCTCTCTCTAAAATATATATATATATATGTATATATATATTATATTGTAAATATATATAATATATATAAACACCATCTTTCTTGAAAAGATCTACTGCATTATATTATACATTACTGAAATTTTATCAACGTCTTCAAAATTTAGATTTATGACAACATTTGCAGTGATATATTTCTACACTTTTGCCCATAAGTATCAATCACTTTATTACTGTGATTTTCAAAAACATTAAAAAAGACATAAGTTTAGGTTATAGTAGAGATTTTTTTCTTTAATTCTCTTTTCTCCTTTGTTTTCATTAGATCCTTTTATAGTTTGCTTTGAATTGCTATTTCAGTATTATTGTTTGATAGTACTCTTCTAGTGCATACTAATTTTTCATCTTAATGCACGTCTGAGCCAGAACAGATAGGACTTTGTCAGAAACCATTTTAGACTCACAAGACTTCGAAATATGAATCTTGAAGGTTCATTTCATTATTTAACTTTCTTAGGTAAAGTAAACAGTGTATGAATGCCTTTTACTTTACATCTTCAAACTAAAGCATCCTTTTTTTTTAAGAGACACAGAGCATCAGTAGGGGAGAGGGGGACAGGGTGAGAAAGAGAATCTTAAACATGGTCAGCATGGAGCCTGATGCATGCAGGCTTGATCCCATGACCCTGGGATCATGACCTGAGCTGAAATCAAGAGTCAGATGCTCAACTGACTGAGGTACCAAGGTGCCCCTAAGGCATTATTTTTATATGCATTAACAATTTTGTTTATTTATTTATTTACTTATTCAACAAATCTTTATTGTACTTTTCACTGTAGCAGGCATTCAAACTGATTTAACTGTATGGATATCACTAAAAATTTGTGAGGAGTAACAAATAACTTTTATGTAAGTTAGCTGTGCTCTAAGGGTCATAAAGGTTCTGTTCTTTTATATGAAGCTGGCAATACAAATTTAACAATGGGACATGCACTTTGGAATATATGTTCAGTGGTAGGGGCTGGACTCTGCTCTTTCCTGTGAGGCTTTGCAGAAGAGCGACACATGCATTTAGAGGATTATTGACTGGAGATACTGGTATGATATGTTGCTGTTAAATATTCTGGGATCCATACTTTATTCATTTAACCAGCCCAAAGTTACTATCTGTCGAATGTGGGCCTTACGCCTTGGTAGAGATTTCGAGTATAAAGATCGTTGAGACACTGACCATATTCTCATGGAATTCAAAGCCAACTAAGAAAAATAGATATGTTAATATATAATTAACAAGTACATAACATAATAAGTGTTATGGTAAAGTTACCTATTGAGGACAATGGAAATACCCAGAGGTTGTGGGAAATCAACCCGGAGGTGTCAGTGAAATCTTACAAGAGTAGGGTAATCAAGTGATTACTGGGGTTCTGAGTGGAATTTTCTTGGGGGAGAGGAGGGAGAAGAACATTACAAGCATAACAAGCAGCAGGAGTGATTAAATGCATGGAAGTGTGAAAACGTGCAGCTGGAGGGCTGAGTACATGGCTATGAGGAGTGTTTGAGGAGCGTTGGCAGGAAATGAGGCTGAAAGAAAGCCCTGGGCCAGGCAGAACAGGGTCTTGGCTTGGGTTTGCCACAGAAGAATATATTACTTTTTTAGGATAAGAAAAGGGAAGCATTAGCTAAAGGGGTTGGAATTTATCTCTCATGTGCCCGGGATCTTGAGACTGATAAAGCAAGAGTATGTCATGGCCAGGTCGATATGTTCAGGAAGATAAGGTATTGTAGTGGGAGATGGAGGGGGAGAAACTAGAAATAGTGAGACCTATAGGCACACAGAACCTAAATCTTGGCTTTGTCTGCTTAATTCTCTAGTGACGAGATTCTTGGCAATTGAGATAGGTGACTAATTCTTGTACTTTAATTTATAATATTATGACTATGTGCATAGGAAATGGCAGCTGGTCCTTTAATAATTTGAGTGCTTTTCTACATAAAACATCTCCATTAAATTTTCTTTCAAGTACCAATGCATTTGTTAGAAAGCAGCGGACATGTTAATAGCAGCTATTGCCTTCCTCAGCTATGAAAATCTATGTGGTGCTGGGTACTTATTTAGGCATTTCTATTAATAGATAGTAGTAGGTATCCTGGGGAGATTTCTAAGGGAGTCATTTCATGCAGAGCCTTATGTGACTGACTTATATGGAAGAACCCATCAGCAAATAAAGGAGAGAGTTGATGGCACACATGTAGCCATTGGCAGAGTTGGGAGAATGATATGTAGTTAAAGTGAAATGAAAGTGTTGGGAATGACATTTATTCCAATTATTTTAAAAGTGGAATATGATAGGCCCTGACAGTGTTCAGAGAGGATGCGGTTAGCAGCTGTTTTTGGCAAACCAAGAGAAAAACGAGGGAGAATGATTAGTGCCAGAATTGACTAACTCTAAATAATCATCTCCAGAAATGCCTGAGCAGGTGTTTTGCTAAATTCCTGTAGCTATAACAACACATAATTTGAGAGATTTTGGAAATGAGCATCACAATCAATAATGAAACAAAGTAGATTACAATCCCTTCTTCCTCTGGACTTTTAAATGCCTTGTCTCATATCTTGTGAATATAAAAGCCATTATCTGTGTTACTAAGAAATATCCACCACCGTTGCTTCTCCTGTTACAAAATCACGCTATTCTTTCTAGCCAGGCTAGGGAGAGACTCTGGTACACAAAACAAAACAGAACAAAACAAAACAAAACAAACAATAAAACTTTAAAAAATGTTATTAGTACACATTTGTTGGATTTTCTGTTGCCTTTAACCTGATTTGTTTGATTTTTAAGTTTCCAAGCACTTATGCACTTACACGTTCACATACAGGTACACGTTCACATACAGGTCTGTTTTGACACATACATTATAAGTCAGATTCCAGTTGTCTTACAAATCATTTTGCTGTTTAGATGGTCAGTCTCCCCAAAGGCCAGAGATGATTCCTTCAAATGGCCTGCTGGGTACGTTTGTATTGTTCTCCACAGTACCATATCTCGCTAAGTTACACACAGAGTTTTTTTGTCATTGTGATCATGCGGTTATTACAGATCTTGAGTTCTCACGAAATCCACGTATCTCTGCTTTTTGGGCCTTAGGGTTATTTTTTATACAATGTTTTATAGATCTAGAATGTACTTAAGAAGAGCTGTGGCAAGCCTAAATATTTCCCTGAAGAAGGGACGAATGGTCATTTTCGAGATCAGTCCGTCTGGGATCAAAACTGGCTCTGGCCAAAGAATGAGGATATTCTTCCACTGGTACTCTGTGGAATTGGATGAGACAGAATCACCTGAAGGTCTTTTATTTACCAAAAGTAGTAGAAGTAAAGGGAAAGGCATAAGGGATCACATCCTATCTGATAAGCTGTGATTTACTATCTGTTATTTACACTGCCATTTCTGGACAGTATTTTCATTTCCCCCCTTATTTATATGAATCATAACTTATTAGTCCTCTTACCTTTTAAGTAAAGAGAGGAGAAAATAACACACTCTCTTCTTTTTAACTTCTTTAGGATCAAACATTTATTGAATGCCTACGTTGTGTCATGCATCAAGTTGAATGTGACAGACAGATTGTTGCCCTAGAGAATTTCTACTCTAGCGAATATTTTGTCTTGTACGTTATTTTGATTGCATTTAGGGAAAGTTCTAGGAGCAAAGTGTCCCTTTGGCTGAAAAATCTATCCCTCTTATTTTTCCAGGAAAACCCAGGGCTAGCTAACGTTGAGTATTAGCTAATGACAATATTGGAAAAAATGTCATCTCCAGAGCCAAGCCCCTTTTGTCATTAACTGGAAAGCCACACAGAATTATTCCTTAATATAGTCCATTTCCACAGAAGTAAGCTGAAAGTGTATGGGTGACAGAGAAATGCTTCAATTCGTAGGTAATTATGAATGAATCTATGTTTACTAAAGTAGGTCTTCAAATGCAGTGACTATTTTTATATTTATATGTGTATATGTATCAAATAATAAATACATACTCTATTTTATAGAATAATTGGATTTTAGTGAAGATATTGGAGAAAAAATTTTGGTGTGAGACAGCACTGGGTATGAATAAAGCCTTCAAGAATTACTGGTTTTCCAGTTTTGAGTCTTATTTCTTAGAACATGAGTTTCTGTTAGCGTACAACAGGAGATAAAAATATATATTGTAAAATTACTGTAATATCTGCAAAGCTACTAGAATACAGTAGACACTTAGAAATTAGTAGCTATTTTCTTTTTATTGTTGGCTTATTTTGTGATGAATATTGAAGTTCTATTATGAACAGAAGATTGCAGGAAGATATTGTGGGAGGGACACAAAGAAACAAAATAAGATCCCTGTCTGAAGTAGCTTGTCACAGTTTAGATGTCATTTAGATGGGGAGGCAGATACATTCACACATCAGACAAATCTGAAACAATCCATAGAACACACAGAACAATGCAAAACCTGGATGGGGCAGAAATGTAGTGCTGGAATAATCTTTATGTCACAAAGATGGAAAGTCTATATCATCATTGCCCTCCCTCCCAATCTCTACTTAGAGATAGATGCAAGAGAATACTTTTATGTTATTCAAAGACTTAAGTTTTAAAGAATAATTTTAGGTTTACAATAAAATTGAAAGGGAAGTAGAGACATTTCCCATATGCCCCTGCCCTCACACATGCATAGCCTTCCCCATCATTAATATTACTTACCAGAGAAGTACATTTTTACCAAGGACAAACTTGCATTGATGTATACTAATTGCCCTCCAAAAGTCTGTAGTCTTGGTACATTCTGTGGGTTTGGACAAATGTAATGTGCCATATATCCATAATTATACTATTAGAGTATTTTCACTGCCCTGAATATCTTTGATCTTCTGCCTGTCCATCTCTCCCCACACTGATCTTTTTATTTTCTCCATAGTTTTGCCTTTTCTAAAGTTGGAATCGTATCGTATGTGGCTTTTTCAGACTGGCTTCTTTCATTCAGCAATATGCATTTAATGTTCCAATAGAATACTTTTAATAAGCTCAAAGATGTTCTTGAGAACCATTATCAGTGAGTAGTGTGTCCAACTACAAAAAATAAGACTGTGCTTGGGGCACCTGGGTGGCTCAGTCGGTTAAGCATCTGACTTTTGATTTTGGCTCAGGTCATGATCCTGGTGTCGTGGGGTTGAGCCCTGTATTGGGCTCTGTGCTAAGCATGTAGCCTGCTTGAGATTCTCTCTTTTTCTCTCTCTCTGCACCTCTCTCCTGCTGTGCTGTCTCTAAAAATAAATAAAATGAAAAAAAATTAAAAAAACAAGACTGTGCTTGTAATTATCATTAATTGCTTCAATTCTATATTAAGTTCTCACTATTATTTCCAGTGGGCCCCCAATCTCTAAAATTCTATCTTTAAGCTGGCTCCTTCTACAGGAAGTACTGTATTCAGTCATTAGCATAATTAGAGGAGCTCACAGTTGATCACTCTACACTGGTTGAGTGCTGCCATTCCCTTTTCCCCGACCCATGGCAGATATTACTAATTGATTGTGGCCTTCTTTCTCACTGAATGCAGCCTCATAAACCTCCTTATCTCATCTTGGTGTTTCAAGCAGTTACAACCAAATCGATTTGACTTGACACCTGAGATAATGACACCTGTTTGTCATTCTGACCTAAGCATTTCTGGATTTGAGAATACCACACTCACTATCTTAGCAGAAGGCAGATTTACCTAACTCAGTAAATGTATATCTAGGAAATTTGACCTACTAACTATATAATTCTGCCCCTTTTTACTTTTGGTTTCATCATATGCTAGAATTCCATGAGATCAACTCTAAAAACATGGTGGAATGCAATGGTTTACAAACTTCAGTGTGCATCACAAGCAGTTGAAAACTTATGAAGGCATATTGCTGGGTCCCACCCTAAGGATTTCTGATTCAGTAGGTAGCAGTCTTTAAAAACAGGTCCAGAATACACTTTGGGAAATAACCCAAAGTGATGCTGGTGGTGCCAATTATGGAATGACACACTTGGAGAAGAGTAGTATAATGAAAAGAACAAAGAATAATTGACAGAAAAGCCTCAGGGGCATCATTGTTAGTGCTCTGACTTTGAGTAAATTTCTTTTTTTTTTTAAAAAAAAGGTTTTTTAAATGTTTGTTTATTTTTGACACAGAGAGAGAGACGGATAGACAGCATGAGCTGGAAAGGGGCAGAGAGAGGGAGGCACAGAATCCGGAGCAGGCTTCAAGCTCTGAGCTGTCAGCACAGAGCCCGACGCAGGGCTCAAACTCATGAACTGCGAGATCATGACCTGAGCCAAAGTTGGGCGCTTAACCGACTGAGCCCCCCAGGTGCCCCTGAGTAAATTTCTTAAGCTATCCCAGACTCAAATTTTTCTCTATGAAATTTTCTGTATATAAAAACCTACATCATGGAATTATTTTAAACATTACATGAGATAATATCTCAAGCATTTAGTACAAATAATCCCTCAACAAATGTTTATTCCCTTTATGTGTGTTTTTGTACTTTGTAATGGAAAAAAAAACCCAACCAACCAATTAGATCTAGCCTTATTCTGGTTACTAGAGGGACATAGAGACAGTGATATATTGTTCTTGGTCTTTCTTCCAAGAAATGTTACATATACTAATCAACAGAAACTAAGTTCATGTTATTCTTACTATGTTTGCGCTTTGCTTTGAAAATCTTGCCATAGGCCTTCAGGAGGAAGTTTTACTTTATTTAAATTTGGGAAAGTGGACAAAAGGTAACCTAGCAGGGAGCTGTGCACAAAAGCTGAGGAGCCACACTGAGGTTGGAATTTCCCTCCTTACAGGGAATACTTAAAGATGAATATGATAATGTCTATAACACTTTTTAAATCCTACCAGGGAGTATACTATCCAAATGTATGTACCTACCAGATTGCATTGCACATGCAATGCTGTTTAAATTTTAAATTGTACTTTGCTAATTTACATGAATTACCTTGCAAAATTCTAGGTATGAACATTTGCATCTTATAGGCGAGGAACTGGGAAACAGAAGGCTTAAATGAATTGCCCTATGATGATGAAGAAGCTGGCTTATGTTAGATCTCAAGACACAGACTCCTGATAAATAATTCATTCTCTTAGGTCATTCTCCTACTTGATTGCTCTTCAATTTACCAGCAGTTTAATTTGTTTCCACATAAGTATTTTCATATACAGATTTTTTTATGGATTGCTGTATTTTTGTGCTTAGTAATCTTAATGAAAAAACACCAAGAGTACTGTTTAGGAAATGTAATGTTATCTATGGCAAAATAGTTCTTAATTATAATGCAGCATTTCTGGACAATATAAATGATAGCTTAGAATTGAAAGGAGAATTACTATGCTTACCAAAAATCTCCTTGGAAAAAAGCTCAGTGTTTTGAATACTGAGTTATTTAGAATTTTATACAGATTTAAGGGTCTCTCACCTTGGCATCTCATTCCTTTATAAACTTCTGGATTTTTTAAAGTTTGTTTATTTTGAGAGACAGAGAGAGGCAGAGAGAGGCAAAGAGAAGGAGAGAGTGAATCCCAGTCTCACAAACGATGTGATCGTGACCTGAGCCAAGATCTAGAGTTGGACGCTTAACTGACTGAGCCACCCGTGTGCCCAACATCTGGATTTTTAATAGGTATCCATCAAAGTCCCATTAACCATTATGCCTTTAGTAAATATTTTGGTCGTCTAACTCAGTTGTATTTGAAACATTTTGCTACTTTTTATCATCATCATCATCATCATCATCATCTTCCTCCAATGTTTATTGAGCTGTGACAAACTTGAATATCAAGTTCAAAGAACATTTCTATTACTTTACCAAAATAAAACTCCTTATGGGAACCATGCTCCAGAAAAGAAGTGATTCACATCCTGGGTCTTTCTACCTAGCAGACATGTAAAGCTACTTGGACAGTTACCATCCCCCAAATTGCTTGCTTCTCATTTTGAAGTGAAAAGAAAGCCCTCTCGGCATATAGTATTCAATACAGATTGCCTTCCTGCCTTTGGCCGAGCTCCTGTGTCTCCTGTGAATGGTGCCTCTGTACACAGTGTTACCATTGTGCTGTCTGAAAGAACGAATCCTGCTGGGCGGTGGAGCAGTAACTCCACTGGGAAGGTCGCAAGTTCACTTCTGCTTTGCCTTCTGTCTAGCAAGAAGTGTTTGGGCTAAGCAATAGATAATTGAGATATTTCTCTGAATATGGAAGGTTAGACTTTCATTGGTGCCCCAGCAGTGGTAGGACTCAAAGGCCGTTAATAGTGGAGAATTCAAGACAAGTTTCATCCTTGCCTTTAGTCAGTCATTCTGCACATGTCTTTCAGCATCTCTTTTCAGGGCTGTAAGACTGAATTGGCTTAAGGACCTGGATGAGGTGACTGACAAGGGGACAGATGGAAATTGATGAGAGCACCGATAAATGCTCTTACTGTTTAACTAAGTGGCCTTTATTTATTAAGCAGACATGTATTAAACACCTTCGACATACAAGACACTGTTTTAGGTGTTGGTGTCATGTGGTAAATAAAACTGAAGGTCTCTGTCCTCATGGGACTTTCGTTCTAGTGGTAGGGACAGACAACCAACAACATCAGAGAGCAATGGAAGATGTCAGAACAAAGCAGCCAGGGAGAGGGACGATGGGGGTACTGTGTTACGGAGGCTGAGTAGGAAAAGCCTCTCTGAGGAGAAGATGTATAAGCGTATGTCTGAGGAGATATGGAGGGAACCATAGAAAGATCTAGAGCAGAGGCTTTTCAGGCAGAGGTAGAAGCAAATAGCTCCTGAGGTGAATGTGCTTAGCCATGTAATGGGCCATTTATTTGAAACAGGAATGGTTTGTTCATAAGGATTGTAGGGACCTATATAAAATACATTTGAAAATATTATATTAAGAAAAGGAGCCATCACCATTTTAAAGATGTATATATAATGAAGGCAGGAAATAATATTTTCTGTCATAAATCTTGACACATTTATGGCTCCAGTGGAGCCATCACAGGATTAAAACAATGTACTTCATACATAATGTACTGTAACTGGTTTTTTAACAACTGAAAATGTACAGAAAATGCTATTTTGACCGTCTATCTTTAGTCTTCAGCTGTTGCCGTCACGATTCAGAAATTTGGATCTCTGCCTTGAGAGGCACATTGCCTTAGCTGTAAAAAATAATCCAATGGAATCTACAGCCATAACCATAGGCTGTGATTTTAGAGTATAAGTCACCTGCTACAAAGGGGGAAGGGTGTTCCTTTTCTTTTTATTTGAATCTCATTTATGTTCTCAATATGCTTCACTTTGAATTTATGTTTTTCTGAAGATGAAATTTTCTTTGGCTTCTATGTACGGCAAGCAGTGTCCATGAATTTTAGTGGCTACTGTAACCCAAACTGTGTCCGGAAATCCAGAAAACTGAACCAAGAAGTGCTGTTAGCACAGATTGGAAAATGGAATGAAAGAGTCCCTACATTTTACTTTGGGGGCTGGTGTGAAGTGGCATCTTAGAGTATCTGTTAAAAGTGGACCTGCATTCCAAAGAAGAGAAAAATTTAAAGAAATTAAACAAAAGTGGTATCATTAAGAATTTGATCTCTCACTTCTAAAATTTCTAAATTGCCAAAATAAAATTAAAATATTGGTTGTAGCTAATGTAGCACAAATTAAATAGCTTAAAATCCAAACCCAGAACTTGAAACTCAGTATGGATTTCATAGTAAAATATTGTTCATAGTCATGAAATCCAAGAGAATGAAGCTGTTAGCCCTGGAGTCCCAAAAGGTTGAGTTTCAGGATTGTCTACTAGAAGCTGAAACAGGTTATAAATAGAATCATAGGAGAATATTTCTGTCTTTAATACTTATCAGAAACAAAAGGAGGTAAATAAGAAAAATTCTAGTTTTTAACAGCATGTGAAAGTCAAATAAATTCTAATTTTGAGTGGCAAATGAATGAACAAGCCAAGGCCCATCCAGCCAATATTTTTCCTTTCAAAATTGACTTAAAACTAATAAGAGCACATTCAGACAAAACTATTTTAAAAATAGCTCATTAGTGAAGTTATCCTAGGGGAAACTAATAATTTTTATTGCATATTCAAATGATTTTCTATTGTCTTCAAATACGACGTTTTTAGAGAAGCAGTTCTAGTTTCAGGATACAACATAATTAAAGTTAATAGGTTTTTATACAGTGGATTTTTTTTATATTTAGGGAATATCCATGTGTTTCCTTCTCATTTTCCTTTTGCAATGCAGTATAACAGATAAGAGCAGGAGTTCTGAAGTCAGTGACTTTGGGTTCAAATCCTTACTAACTGGATGATGTTGGGTAATTCATCTCACCTTTTTGTAATTCAGTTTGTGTATCTGTAAAGGGTAGAATATACTTCAAAGGGCTATTATGAGTTTTATAAGTAATGATAATATGTGCAAAGATGTTTAGTACATAGTAAATTCTCAATAAATATCAGTTATTTTATCTTACCCCCCCAAGTTGCTCTTTCTTTCTCCTTCTGCCTTTCACTCCCTCAAGAGATGCCTGTAAAACATCCTTCCTTAACAACCCTCAGAAGGAACCAAGTTTGCCAACACCTTGGTTTTGTACTTCTAGCCTCCAAAACTGTGAGGCAGTGAATTTATGTTTAACCATCCAGTCTGTGGTCCTTCCTTACAGCAGTCCTATCAGATTAATACAGGTTTTGGTACCAGGAAATGGGGTGCTATTGTAACAAACACTTAAAAATGTGGAGGTGGCTTTGGAATTGAGTTGTGGGTGAGGACTGGAAGAGTTGTAGGTAGGGATTAGATTGCTTTGAGGATACTTGGTAAAAATGTGAATGTTAACGGGGCCTCTGTTGAGGTCTCAGGTGGAAATGAAGAACACATTAGTGGACCCTGGAGGAAAGGTGATCCTTGTTATAAAGTGACAAAGAACTTGGCTGAATTATGTTCTAGTTTTTTTGTGGGTAGAAAGTAGAAATTGTAAATGACACACTTGGACTTAGATTTCTAAACAAAGTGTTGAAGGCACGGCTTGGTTTCTCCTTTCTGCTTATAGTAAAATACAAGAGGAGAAAGATAAATTAAAGGAGGAATTGTTAAGTAAAAAGGAACCAGGACTTGAAGACTTGGACAATTCTCAGCCTATTCATATTGAAACAACCAAACAAAAACAAACAAAAAAAAAAAACAAGAAAGGAAAAAAAATGTGTTCTAGAGAGAACATCAAGGGTTTGCTGGACAACCAACCATGTTACTCATGGATCCAATGAATCACTTAGCAAAAGTCAGGAATAGAGTTGTGGTTATCTGGGAAAGAACTGTGGTGGACTCTCTTGTCTGATGGCTTAGACCTCTGTGAATTGCATGGGAGACCACCCCCCACCCCCAGCTTTTTGAAAAAATCTGTAATAACAGAAACACTGCCAGTTGGAATTGAAGGGAGACACATGTGGAGTGAATAAGATGAAGGAAGGCTATCAGACTTCTGAGATTCCACAGGTAGGAAATGGGCTGATAGATCTATCCAGTTGCAAACATGTGTAATCCTTCAAGAAAAGTGAAGAACAACCTTAAAGGCAATTCAGAGGCCAGTGGCTACTACTGGCACTATAAGCCCAGAAGGCATAAGCCCAGGAAAGTGGGACCATTTCCATGTTGGTGTCAGAAGGAGGCCTCTTCTTTAGTTTCAGAAGGTGAACCACTTCCTCAGTCCTGGAGGGCAGGGCCCCCATTGCTCAGGGCTGAGGGCCCAGAGGACCAGGCACTGAGCCAAAGAAGATCATTTTCAAGTTTCAAATTCTAATGGAATTTGTCCTAGTAGGTTTCAGACTTACTTGAGACCCATGACCCTTTCTTCCATTCAATTTATCCCTTTTGGAATGGAAATGTCTATCTTGTATCTGTTCTCCCTCTGTTGTTTTCTGGTTTCATAGTTTCACAGATGGAGAGGAACTTTGTCCCATGATGAATCTTGCCCTCAGTTTCACCCATAACTGACTTGGATGATTTAAATGAGGTTTGGACTCAGAGTTGATGTTTGAATGATAAGAAATTTTGGGTACAATTAAAATGTATTTTGCATGTGAGAAGGACATAAATTTTGAGCAGTCAGAAGGTAGAATGTTATGGTTGAATTGGGGCCCTCCTATATTAATATGTTGAAGTCCTAACCCCCATAACTTTAGAATGTGACCTTATTTGGAGGGTACAATTAAAATGTATTTTGCATGTGAGAAGGACATAAATTTTGAGCAGTCAGAAGGTAGAATGTTATGGTTGAATTGGGGCCCTCCTATATTAATATGTTGAAGTCCTAACCCCCATAACTTTAGAATGTGACCTTATTTGGAGATAGGATCTTTACAGAAGTAATCAAGTTAAAATGAGGTCATTAAAATGGACCCTAATCCAATAGGATTGGTGTTCTTATAAAAGGGGAAGAAAAGTGGACACAGTCATGCATAGAGGGAAGATGATGTGATGAGATATAGGGAGAAGATGGCCATCTATGAGCCAAGGAGAATGGCCTAGAACAGATCCTTCTTTCACAACCCTCAGAAGGAGTCAGCTCTGCTGACAGCTTGCTTGGGACTTCTGATTGCCCGTACTGTGATATAATAAGTATCTGTTGTTTAATCCCCCTGATCTGTGGTATTTGTTATGGCAGTTACAGCAAACCAGTACACTCTCTCCCATTACTATTATGTATGTCAGTGGTTCAGCCTGATTATTACAAAAAACTATCTAATCTGTGTTTGGTAAAGGGTACTTGAAAGAGCTGTAGTTATTTAAGATATAAAAGTATTAGAGGATAGATCTTTGAAAGTCTATCAGGTGACTTACTCATTGTAATCCCAGGTCCCAGAACTAGAACCAACTGGAGGACATTATTGGGAGTCAGACTTTGGTGAACCAAAGGAAGAAAAACCACTTACCATTTACTTTAAAAACTGGACAAGGGTGCCTGGGTAGCTCAGTTGGTTAAGTGGCCAACTTTGGCTCAGGTCATGATCTCATGGTTCATGAGTTCAAGGCCTGCATCGGGCTCTGTGCTGACAGCTCAGAACCTGGAATCTGCTTCAGATTCTGTGTCTCCCTCTCTCTCTGCCCCTCCCCTACTCATGCTCTCTCTCTCTCTCTCTCTCTCAAAAATAAAAAGCATTAAAAAATCAATTTAAAAAAATGACAGAAATCCCCTATGTCCCAGTTATAATTCAGAGAAATGAAGCAAGAGGTTCTGTTTGTTGTTTGTTTGTTTGCATTGGTTGGTGTGTGTCAGTGGATGGGCATCTACATTCCTTTGGTATTTAAAAAAAATCATAAGTTGAGCTCTGAGCAAGGAATAGGGACTAACAGGATATACTATGGAAAAAAAAACTATAGAAACTCTGGACAAAGAATGTCTCCGTATTTATCTTGTATGACAGCCTGGATGAGGATAATCTATGAAATGGAGAGGAACCCAAATACTGAGGAAAATAGAAGAAAACCTGGTTTTGATCTCCTTTCAAAGGAGAGCGAGTGAATAAGGAGGCAGATAAGTTTAGAATTATGATTAGAATTGACCTGTGATAATTGTACCATTAGACTATAAGTAGCATATAATTACCATGAGGATGGATGGGAATCTCGCTTACTCATTGCAGTTTTCCTTAGACTAGCACAGTGCCTGACTCATAGTTGACACTGAACTAATACCAGTAATTAAGTGCATACTGTTGATTCATATTCTTGGGTTTTTACACATTCACTTATCATGCACAAAGCATTTTGCATATTGTGTGCAAGAGTTTGGGATAAAGTAGTTAATACATAAACAATTTGAATATTTATGAATCTTTTAGTTTTGACTTCACACAAAATTTAATGTCAAATAAATACATTTTAATTTAAAAAACACCCATAGAGTAGTTCATTCAATTATAATATCTTACTTTTCAGAAAGTGTTATATACAATATCCTGATTTTTTGAAATAAAAATATTAACCACTCAATAAAGAAAATATATTATGATTTTTACTCTCTAAGAGCATAGAGTTTTTTGTAAGGTGTGTACATATAAGAAAGCAGTTATAAGACTGATGCTGAAACTTTTTCAGATAATACATCATCATGCCAATGAAGACTTATTATGTATGTACAGAATAAAGATTTGCTAAATGCAAAATAAAAGTTAATTGAAAGTGATTGGAAAATTTATCAAGTCACAGATAAAATAAACATTACATAAAGCTTTTAGAATTATGATTTTATGTTGAATAACAAATATCAAAACTTCAAGCAATAATACAGGCTTACCAAAGATAATAGGAAATCAAATTTTTGGCACATAGTACCTACTCAATAAGTATATCTTAAATTTTTTTTTAAGTTTATTTATTTATTTTGAGAGAAAGAGAGAATAAACAGGAGAGGGGCAGAGAGAGGGACAAAGAGGATCTCGGTGACAGCACAGAGCCCAGTGTGAGGCTCAGACTCACAAACCGTGAGATCACGACCTGAACCAAAGTCAGACGCTTAACCAATTGAGCCACCCAGGCTCCCCAGTAAGTATATCTTTGAGGCATGTGTGAATTAGTATAGAAAGAAATAAGGAAGAAGGAGTGAAAAGATGAGATTTCTTTCAGAAGTATTCATGATGCCACAGTGGAAAAAGGAAACTTGTTTGGGAAAATGGTCAGGATAAGAGAGATTGGAAGTCACCTAGAATCCATTTCTAGAAGGGCTTCTTTTTAACTAGCCACAAAATGCATCAAATCTTTTGCTGTTCCTCAGTGATAGCACGCCTGCCCTCAGTAGTGGCATTGAGGACTAATTACAACAAGAGTGAGTTTTAGGAAGTCACTCTGATGGCCCATATGTAAGTCCCACAGATGTAAAGGAATGGCTAAGGCAAGAATGGAAACATTAAAGGCTTCAAGAAGAGAGTTGATAATGTAAAAGTGTTATAAACTGTAAAACCAATTTGAAACTTTCAGATTTTGTAACTGATACTATTCTGTTAAAGGTTCTGTTTCCAGGTAAGATGGGAGTCATCATGCTCCATTCTGTTTCTACCTCTAAATATAGCTTTAAGTCCTGGACAGAATGCACAGATCAGCTGTTTGAGAACTCTGAAAAGTAAACATTAGTGGGAAGATTGGGGAAGAAGTCTCAATTGTTAGAAAAGAAACAATCTAAATTGAAAATGGGTGAGAATCCTGAACAGACACTGTACTTAAGAAGCTGATGGCAGATAAGCACATGGAAACATGATCAACATTAGCCAATAGGGAACTGTAGACCAAGCAGTATGAGATACATACTACACATTTATTAGGAGGGCTGAAATACACAAAAGACAAAGTGATGACAAGTCTGTGGAGCAACAGGGAACTCTCACATAGTGCTGATAGAAATGCAAAATGATTTCGACCATTCTGGAAAACAATTTGACCTTTTGTTATAGAGATGAACATACACTTAGCATGTGGCCCAGCAATGCCAATCCTTGGTACTTACCTTAGAGGAATGACCTATATATATTTACAGAAAAACCTGTGCATGGTGTTTATTACGTTTCTATTCATAATTGTCTTGAACTAGAAGTGGCCCAAATGTTCCTTCAGGGGTGAATGGATAAAAAAGAAACTGTTGTACATCCATACAACAGAAAACTATATGGCAGTAAAATGGAATGAACTGTTAATAAATGTAACATTGTCTAAATGTCAAAGACATTGCACTGAGTGAAAGAAGCTAGTCTCAAGATGTGAAGTACTTTGTGATCCCATATCTATAAGATTACTGAAAACACAAAATTACAGTGATGGAGGATAGATTAGGGATCACCAGGAATCAGGAGTGGAAAGAAGATGTGACTATAAAGGCACAGCACAAGAGAGTTTTTGGGTTGATAGAACTGTTCTCTATCCTGATTATGGTAGAGTTACATGAATCCAGGCATGCATTTCATTTCATAGAACACCATCTCCAAAAAGGTCAATCTTATTGTATGGTAAATTTAAAAAGAAAACAAGAGAGACAAAAAGTAACCAAGGGAGCTTTATAAAAATATACATTCTATTTAAAAGTCTTTGCTACAGAGTTTGGCATGCATGCATAAAAAATGTCTCCACTCTTGGATTTTACATATGCTAATATTGCAGTGCTTCAATGCTATGAAATATTTATAGGAAATTAAATTTGAGTTACCTCTTAATAATAGAACTTCACATGCAGTCTTGATAGATAAAATTCCATTTTCTTCGTTATAAATCAAAATCATTATCATTATTAATGTTACTGAATTTTAAAAAATTTCTAATATGAACAGATTTTGAATTAACAGAATATGTTGTGAATAAACAAACTTGAAATTAAATGAGCCAATCATGATGATCTAATTCACTATTTTGAAAGAATTTTCCATGTTCATATGTACTCAGTACCCTTTTTAGACTCATCCTGTTATATCACTAATTTAGGAAAATATTGTTTCTGTTAAATCCTTGCAAATATATATGTAGGCATGAAATGGATCCCTGAATATTAGTCTCTTTTTAAGAGCAATGGAGTGAATTTGACTTAGTTTTCATGTCTGCTATACACTTTCTATGATCTCTGTGGTATCATAGTTAATTGGTCTTACACAGATAATTATTTACATTTAAAATTTTTAGCTGTAGATTAATACCATACCATTTTAAAGCATATTTTACAGAAGACTGCTGACAGAGTAGAAATAATAAAAATATACAAGATCATTTAGAGAAAGAGGTTTTCCCAAACATGCCTTTGTTTTAAACATATATGTCCCTAATATCCTATTCATTTGAAATCACCCTTTTAGGTAATTTGCTGACAGGTTAGTATTATCTTTGGGAACTGGAATACCTTCATTTAATGCAGATTTTAAAACACCTACCATGGGAATAGTTTCTCTCCTTGCATTTAGGTATCTGACTCATCTTTGCTAATATATCTTGATGTTAACAATGACCTACGAAACAAAGAGAGGAGCTTCCTTAGTGTTTTTGCCTATGCAGTCTGCCTTCACAGGATGTGCTTTGTGAAAGAAGCACCTAATTACTCTGCCCAACCCAGAAAGCACCATGAGGAGAGGGCCTACAAGTCGTCCTGCCTGTATACCACCTAATGAAAAGGCAGTGTAACACATGGCTGTTCTGCTTTTGCACTGCAGTAAGAATGTGAACGCTAATAATAGTAATAATGATAATTGTGATAATTTTTTTAAAGAATGAAGAAATGCTACTTAAATTGGGAAACACAGCCAAACTGCTATGATTTAAGCAGCTCATTCTGGAAACCTTCGTAAGCTCAGGAAGTTAGGATATTGCCCGGACGAGCTGTCAAAACAGTAAGAATAATCTGAGCATGACAGGAGGGCATGATTTGGGGCACCATATTCATTTTCTATTCATAGTTTCGATCAACAAATATTAATCAGAGCAATGTCAGACTGTGGACATAAAGAAATGAGCAAAATGGTTTATGTCCTTGGAGTGCTCATAGGTTACTCCAGGAGACAGACAATAATATGTACTACCGTATCCTCTGAGACATTCTGAAGATGAACCCAGTGCTGGTGGCAGGCAGATGGGATGAAATGGCGGACTCTGCCTGTGGAAGCTGAGAAGGATTTCAGTGAAGAGTTTTCATGTGAATTTACCCTTAATGGATGAGACAGTATTCTTGGCAAAGAAAGTAGAGACATTGAACACGTTTAGGCTGGGAAAATGACATAGAATAAAACACAAAATTGTGGAAGGGTTATGGCTTAATACCACTATAGCTCTTGCTCTCCTTTGAGAGAGGTCATTTATCCCAGTTTTGCCTGCTACCCACCTCCCTTGTCTTATTCTGCACCAAGGAGATCATTCATCTATTCATCAAACAGATATTTATTTAAATATCTACTACATAGCCAGTACTGTTCCAGGGTTACACTGGTGAACAAAACAAAGCTCTTGCTTTCGTGAAACATAAATTCTAGGGGGAGCAAATAATGACGAACAAGTAAATAAGAAATATATACTATATTATATGCTGACAGATAGATGAAGGAAAGTGATGCAGAATGGGAGAGATTGCAGTTTTAAACAGGATGATGAAGGAAGACTTACTTCATCAAGAAAGTGTTATTTGGGCAAACCCTAGAAGGAGATAAGGGAACAAATCATGAAGATATCCTGGGGAAGAGGAAACTTCCACAACAGGTTCAGTGAACGGAAATGAGGCCAGTGAAGCTGGAGCAGAGAGAGCCAGAGGGAATGCATAAGAACATGAAATCAGAGAGGTACTGAGATGAGCATGGGGACACTTAGGGTCTTCTAGGCCATTGTGTGGACCTTTGCTTTGACTGAGTGTAATGAGGAGTCATTGGAGGGCTTTTCTTTTTTGAATGGGACCATCTATATGAACCATGTGATACCATGCTCAAGTAACGAGGGTATAAACTTCCCTCTCTAGGATTTAGGCGATATTGGAGGTGGTACAGGTTAAAGCTGATCTTTTGGGAGCACTATTTTAGTAATGTTGAGGAAGTAAATAGTGTCATATGGGTAAAAGTGAAGCATTCATATCATCTTATAAAGATAACATGCTAGGGGCGCCTGGGTGGCGCAGTCGGTTAAGCGTCTGACTTCAGCCAGGTCACGATCTCGCGATCCGTGAGTTTGAGCCCCGCGTCAGGCTCTGGGCTGATGGCTCAGAGCCTGGAGCCTGTTTCCAATTCTGTGTCTCCCTCTCTCTCTGCCCCTACCCCGTTCATGCTCTGTCTCTCTCTGTCCCAAAATAAATAAAACGTTGAAAAAAAAATTTAAAAAGATAACATGCTAGATGATTTCAGACTCAAGGACATTTAGTACTTTAGTGACAAGACGAGACTACCGTGGGAGCTTGCATTCCCTCTTCTGTCTCATTAGGTTCCTCTGTTATAAAAAGTGTGGTGTAGGGTCAACTCCTTAAAAAGTATGCAATTTTGTGTCTTGATGATCTCATCTGAAAATGAGCAAAATAATGTGCATTCAGTCTAGAAATGTTTATTGGGTATCAATTCTGTACCAGACTCTTCCATATTCTAGAAATGAACAAGGCTCAGCTCAGCCCTTAAGTACCTCAGAGGTTAATACCATCAGGAAGTCCAACAGAGATCTCAATACTACTTGTTTGATAAGTTTATAATGAGGAAACATTGAAATAATTTATTGAAATGCTTACAACAATGTCTGATACCACAGGTATGCAATAAATGTGAGCTACTTCCCTATCATCCCTTAATTCTTAAAGAATGGTCAGTTAACTGTTCCTCTTTTAGATGGCCAGACAACTATTTCCATTCAACTGAATGGCATATTTTCCTCAGCCACGTTGGAATAAGTCTAGTTCTATTTCTTCAAATAGAGAAATTTCTGAAATGGAGAAATTGGGACAAATTGCCATCTGTGGTGAGTAGGGCATTCTGTTGAAAGAGGCTCTTGGTGTTTCTTGGTGTTCTGTATTCACGTCTTACCTTGTCTGGCTGAAAGAAGAGCTTGTCCATATTTAATTGAGTAGAGCCTCATGGCTGTGCTCAGATTGTGTGTTGTTTTAGAAAAAGAGCACTGGGTAATAATCTAGAGATATAATCAACAGCAATTTAACTCTGTTAATATTGATGGTCTTAAATCTATTCCTCTTCATAAAGAAACTTCCAGATACATTCTGTCTTCTCAAATATCCAGCTTTGTATTCATGGTAAATGTTTAGCCATATTTGTTTTGTTTTGTTTTCAACATTGTTATACATAATGTTACTGCATAGAATCTGGTTTTATGCCTTTAAAATACTTTAGTTTTATAATAGCCGTTAGTTAAAAATTGGTCACTCAGGTCAGAGAAAATTTATTCCAGGTAAACTTTTAAAGTCTGAAAGGTGTTGGATACGAAAAGAAGGTAGTTATTTTCATTTAAAATAATTTGATTACAAAGTATAACTTTTAAAATACATTTTAACAATGTTATAATACTTGTACTACAAGTTTATAATTTTGTTTGGTTGTAATTAATTTGCTTTCCATTTTAATTTGATAAAAACTCAAAGTATTGTTTATTTGTCCATAATATTTGTAAATAATACATATAATACATTATTATTTTTGACCGTGTAACGCTATTCAGATCCTTCAATGATATTTTATTATGATAGATTCTTGATTCATATCACTTTAACAGTATGTGGACACTAGGAATTTCATTATTTCAAATTGAGACATAGCTCTAATTGGAATTCTCAAGTAATTCCCAAGGGCAACTATCTGTACTCTAATAAATTGACTCAGAATTACTCATCTCTCTTTTTGGGGTGCCAAGGGTTAGCTAAGCATGGCATGTAGATAGGAAGGTTTTGATTTTGGCTCCTTCCTAGCCTCTTAGAAGGGCACATAACTGTTTGCTTTATTCTTGTTTTTTTTCCTCCAGTTCTTTTGACTGTCTCTCTCAGAACAGTATATTCTTTGCTAAAATATAGCAGGGTGTTATCTGCTTTTACTGTGCTTTTGTGTACTTTTTCTTAGATAACACCTCCCGTTTCCTACTTTCTAGATTCATCTTTGACTTCAATATTTAACACGGTGTTGAGATTTTCTTTGGCATTTTGACTCTAGAAACAAACTTTCATGAATTTACCTGTAGATATACATTTCCTTTCCTCTAGGGTAACTAATTCAGACTTTAAAATAGTCTCGTTATCTTTTAAGTTTTGTATCTCAATTAACTGTCTTTAGTATTACTAAATGTTGTCTAGAGTAGGTAGAGTTAACAGACTTTATCTTTGAGAATTTTATTTCTTAGGATGATTCTCAAAATTTATTTAACTGGGACATTGGCTTGTCATAGTAGGCAAAATGAAGAGTAATGTGAAATGTCACATAATGTCACATAAATTGCCGATAAGAATTGGAAAATAATTACAGTTGCATCATTATGTTGCTTTAGGTAAGCATATGTCAACATTTCCTTATCTGAACCCCAGTTTACCTACAGCTAAATCCAAGTTAAGAAATTTACCATAATTTAGGAGAAAAAAATTCCCTGAAATGCTTACTATATTTTGGCAACCTTAAAAAGTGATTATGAGAAAGACCTTGGTAACTTCAAAGTGCTTTTTTTTTTTTTTTTTTTTTTTTTTTTTTTGCAAATGAAACACTCTGAATCTTGGCAGGATCACATATTCTCATGTTTCAGTTTTAAATCATATTATTGTTGGAGGAAAGTCCTAGCTTTGTTTTCATAATGTGGTAAATAATAGGTACCAGTGACCATATTTCCTCACATGATATTAAGACATACTCAAATATATAAAGAAGATGTATGAGGACCTGGCTGGACAAAATGACTCTTTTGACTTCTTAGTTTCATACAGTTAAAGAGTGTCAACTGGGAATCAGAAAGCTTGGGTTTTATTTTTAGCTCTAATGTCAACTATCAATGTGACTCGGGACAAGTTACTGAAGTTTTCTGGGACTGTTTCTCTGTTTTTGAAATGAGAAGCTGAATAAGGTGATCACTGAGATTTTTTCCAACTCTGAAATTCCCTAACTTTGCTTTTGTTCATGATGTATTTTTAGGGTGTTACTGCAATATCAATATCTTTCCAAGATAGTACCTGTAAACTAGGAGTTTAAGTCCTTTCTATTAGGTTTGACCCACTTCCCCCAAAGGCTGGCATGGGGTTTATTTTTCCCTAGGTCATCATCTGCTCTTTTTCAGTCCTTTAGGTATTCAGTCAGAGTATATGACGTATGTGAATGATTTTTTAAAGGTGGAAGTCCTCACACCTTAGAGGAAAACTATTCTCCTTTATTCACTGAAGTCTTCCTGTGAATCATTCCTTAACTGTCACTCTCACTGACTAGCCTTAGTTTTGCTTTGTCAAATTTTTATGAGCTCAGGCTGGCCCTGGTGGCAGTCATGGCTGGTACAGACCTTTCATAACATCTGTACACTTCAAGCACCACCATATTCTTTTCCCTTCCATGTGCCTTTTAAAGTATCAAGCCTGCTTTCCAGTGTATTTCTAAATGAAATTTCAGGTTACAATTATCTGCTTTGGTACTTGAGACACTTGTTTGGATTCCCCTGTCCATATATCTCATTTGTATGCCCTTGTGAACAAAGCACACACACACACACACACACACACACACACACACACACGCACACACACTGTCTTACATAGCCACCTGCGCGTGCGTGCGCATACACACACACACGCACACACACACACACATGCAATGCTTGACTTTGGACTCTGCACTTTTCCCAGCAGCTTTCATTCTTCCCTGTTGTTACCTCCCTTTCTGTTCTGTGAAGTTTTGGCTTTCAGAAGTGACTTTGCATCTAACTAACAGAGTGGCTGCTGTGGCTAGCCCTTGAACAAAGAGCTTAAACAGAAGAGTGAGGGTAATGTTTATTGGAATAAAGATTAGCCTTTAAATTCCTCAGGGGAATGAACCAAATCCAATGTTTTCCTGTGAGCTGACATTTTTTATATAGATGCCGTTTTGGATCTTCTGGAGAAGGGAAGGGGGAAAAAAACTTCAACAAATCAGCTTTTTCATTCAGAAATGGAATTTGGGGGGCTGTTTTAGCAAGGCTTTTGACAGTCCCTGATTTAATGTTTTCACTGTGATGAGAACAGTAGCTGTACAAATCTGATGAAAATCTGAGCGATGGAGGGTGTTGTTGAGGGGGAAACAGAGTGCGATTATTTAAATAATCCTAGGCCAATAAGCATCTGGTAGGTGGAGTTAGTGTTGTGTGCATTATAGGGCAAGATAATTCTGAATGAAGACTTGAAACATCTCATGTGCTGGACAGGCTCTAGTTCTGCTTTTTGTGCAAACAAAACAAGTGACAAGGTTTTGCCGACTATCCATTAGTGAGTGCAGCTCCTTTGATAAGATTAAAAAATACATGTAAAGGATTTATCAGAAGCCCTTATGAATATTTCATGAGTTGATATATTCAGCTGAATGAATTCAGTGAGTGTCAGTGTGTCGCTGGCAGACAAGCCTCATCCACAAGGAGGCTACTGACATAGGAAGCACTTTGGCGCATTTTCAGAGGCGAAGCCAGGCTGATAAAGCTCCTTGTGACAGCCTGAGTTACCATTCTTCGAGTATGCTGCTCTTGCTCTAAGCAGCTCAAACACTGGAGCCGCAGCTTCCGAAATTAAACTGGAAAACAGTTTGCAGACTCATCAGCCTCCTAACCTGCAGCTGTGTCTCTGCTATGTTTGAGGTTTTTGTTTTGGGTGGTGAAAGCCAGCACTCCATATAAGACATGACAGCAAGAGAGTCTTCAAAAGAACTTACTGCTTCCGAATCTGAGGTTTGCATAAAGACTTTCAAGGAGCAAATGCACTTAGAACTGGAGCTTCCGAGATTACCGGGAAACAGACCTACATCTCCTAAAATTTCTCCACGCAGTTCACCAAGGAACTCACCATGCTTTTTCAGAAAGTTGCTGGTGAATAAAAGCATCCGGCAACGTCGGCGTTTTACTGTGGCTCATACATGGTAAGACGGGACTTGGAGGTGTCTGTGGTGCTTTTCAGTAGCGGCAGTGATTCAGAAATGTAGAAAACGAACATTTGAATTTTGTTCATAATGCATACCACAAGTGTGAAACGAATGGAGAGCGGGTCTGCTGAAGAATACATAGTGCACTGTATATTAAATTATCATTGTGCTGCCAAGCTGTTTCCAGATAAAATAAGCCTTTAACTGTAGGGAGTCTTTAAAGTTACTGCTCACCAAAGTATACCTAGCCGATTCTAGGTAAATTAAATACTGAAGGAGTTTTTAACATTCAGTGTTTTGTTTAATCTCTGTTGAGGTGATAGCTGACTTCTTTCGGTGTGTTTGGTGGCTGTTGTTGATATGTTTTAATTGCGTATTTTTGGTACGAGACAAATGGTTGAATTTTAGTTCTGATTTATTTCTTACGGCAATGTGTAATATAAAGTCAAACTTAATTATTGCATTGCCATGTATGTTGTGTAGAAACTAGTGCGATTTTGATTTATTGGCTTAAAGAAAAGGAGAACTAAATTCCCACTTCTGAAATTACATGGTTAATTAGTCTTATTTAGATTCAAATTGCTATTATCTTGAAGAGCCTCTTGTAAAAAAAAAGTAGTAACTTCAGAATTATAGGCAATAATAAATAAATCCCCAGTTTACTTAGGAATGCCAAGTAAGTACATTCAAGAACTTTCTGTAAAAATTGCACTGAGTCTGCCACCTTTAATGTATGTGTTACATACAATGGGGTAATTCCTTAAACCAGTATGATAATGAAATGTTTAAAAAGCACAATAGAAATTAAATAAACTTTAAGCACCAAAACTGGGGCATTTCTGATTCTCTGGAGGATGTATTTTCTTTCAGATTGAGAGACCCTTCAAAATTGGGTATCTGGATAGTTTTTATTTAATAGGGACCATAGCAATAAAGGGAGCTGGTACCTCTTAAAGGCAATTCTAACACAGTGATTGTGTGACTGCATATTAGGTTGCCAACCAACATTATAAACTGAGGATATCTGGATATCTGGGTTTGCACATTAGTATTTACTTAAATTCTGGTTTCCACTCATCTGAAATGTTTGTCTCATCTACTGCACAGTGCATTGGCAAATTCAACTTACCCCTAGAAATATGTAGCTTGCCTTTGATAGGTACCACATGGTGAGCCAAAAGATACTTTACCTAGTTAAAATGGTATGGTTGTTTTTGTTTTCTGAAAATGGACTGTTGTTCATATAATTGCTCTATTGAAGAATTTTCCTGGTCATCTTTTTGATGAATTAAATCTTAATTATAGTTTCATACGTAGAATGCACGTGATTAGTTTTTAAAAACCTACCAATGGTAGCATTTGTATAAAGAGAAGATTTATATATAAGTGTATACTGAAGAACGCCTTTCTCGCGTGGTTTACTCCACTCCTAATGTGTATGTATTTTCATATAGTTTGCTAAGTAGTATAACTGGATAGGAGAAGGGATGTGGGTATAATTAGTTCTCATAAAAAGAACAGAGATGGAAAATGTACAATTAACCAATAGGCTTATCTGTTTTACTACTTGTGTTAATATTAAACCAGTATTTTGAGAAGAAGGACATTTAATTTTAGTAAGCTAATTTTCAGATAATGGTAAATCTTCATAAGACTTTGGTAATATTTTCCTTACTGTGGAGTTTCTGAATATAATAATGTGACCTTTCTTTTTACTTAGAATAGATTTTTGATGTGCTAGGAACATGAGCTATAAATATTGGATTTTTTTCTTTTCAAAAGAATCCAAATTTTAAAGTGATTAAAAAGCCAGTTTCACTCATGCATTATACAAATTTTCTTGCAATGAGCTACAAAAAGAGTAATTAAATGATATCTAAGGTAACATGCTATTAGAGTGATCTTCTTCTAGCTGAGGTAAAGCAAAAATTTCTACAGATTGTCAAAAAAAACCCCACAAAACACATGAATTGGTTATAATGTACCATAATATAGGTTTAAAGAATCCATTAGTCACCAAACTTATAAAATGACTTGAGTTATGACCGTGATTCATTTTCACCCTTTTTCTCCCTCAACTCACATACTCCCCTTCTTACCATTCTTAGTAAAGTTATATCAGTTTGTTTTCAGGTCCTGATTAAGCCATAAATGCATTTATTTCTATTGTTTAATTTGAGTGTATGTTTAATATTTTTCAAATTTATTTGCATGAAACATTCCATGAAAATGTCTTTTTATAAAATATACACATATGTATTTGAATGACTTTTTCACTCATCTTAAAAATTATGTGTTTTTCTAGCATCATATATAATAGGAACATGAGTAAATTAGAGCACAAGTACTTTATTTTTGCCCCTTTGTCATGATGAAATGTAACTATCCTTTCACTATCAACAATTGGTATTTTCCAAGCCATGCATTTAAGTTAGAAATTCCAAGATATGCACTTAGAAGTCTCTAAAAACATGTTATTACTTTACAGTAGACAGTAGGCTTCTTTTAAGAAGACTGGCTTGTTTTGATTCCAGCATTGAAATTAAAGTAATTTTCATGATGAAGCTAAACAATGCAGAAGATACAGTTTATGTCTAAACTCACTGAACATTTTTTTTTATCTTTAGTTATTTGTAGATTTCATATTTCACTCAGATGAACATGTAGCTCTGGTTTTGAAAACCCAAATTCTGAAGTGTGGGCTAATGGCAGAAGATTTAAGAAGCACTTGTGAAATACTGACTCTGGGATTATTTTTAAAATATCTGAAGACAAAAGTAGATATTCAGTGTGTTGTCACTAATCAGAATATTCAAACAATCCTAAATCTGGAAGGAATTTGAGTGATTATCTCATTGCTTCCTTTTACCCTTGGGCAGACCACAATTACTCCATCTTTGACATTTGGAAATCTGCCTATTTTTTATGACTTTGGAGAGATAGTTCTATAATCTCATTTAGTACACAATCTCACTGTTTCATAGTCCAGGTACTAGAAAATTCTTCTAGATGATCAATCTGTATATAACATATCATATTTGTAATCTGGTTTTTGGTCCTCAGTGAATACTAAGAAAAGGCTTATAGGAACCACATGAATCCAAAAATCATTATTAACTGGTCCCAAGTTTTTCTTTTTCTTTTTTTTTATACTCTCAACATATAGAATTGAGTACTGCTGTGAGTGAGAAAAACTTTTGGTTCAATCTATGTGGATTCCAACACCTGCTATATTTTAAATTCTTTACTAGAATGTTCATATATAGTATCTCACTTAAGTTTCATTTGGAGTATAAGAATACTCTAAATTCATGTTCTTTTCAAGATTACATGTTGCAAATATTTTTTAAAAATGTTCTGAATTGCTTTAGCTTATTCCATGTATTTTTACTCCATCAGCCATTAATTTAACTCTAAATCACCATCCCAAATTTCCAAATTCTCCTTAGAATTTTGAAACCCAGTAATAGATACTATACTCACTGTTAGATGATATGAGAAAATATGGATAAAAAACATATCTTACATTGCAGAGTGTCAACAAAATGTGTATGGAGTTGGAAAGTTAATGCCAGAGTCCTTAGGTCAGCATATTTTTTTTTAATTTTTTTAAATGTTGATTTATTTTTTGAGAGAGAGAGACAGAGTGTGAGTGGGGGAGGGGCAGAGAGAGAGAGAGAGAGAGAGAGAGCGAGAGAGAGAGAGACAGAATCCGAAGCAGTCTCCAGGCTCCGAGCTGTCAGCACAGAGCCCAATGTGAGGCTGGAAGTCACAAGCTGTGAGATCATGACCTGAGCTGAGCCAAAGTCAGATGCTTAAGTGACTGAGCCACCCAGGCGCCCCGGTAAGCGTATTATTTATCCCTAACCACAAAGAGTGACAGCTTCTGAGGCATAATCTTCTTCTACTTGGCTCCTGCAGTGCTTTTTCCTGACTGGCCCTTGCCATAGTATCCAGCTTCTTCAACCTTCATTCCTTTGCTGATGTTCTAACCTCAGTCACTGGGTCTCCTCCATCATCATCAGCAGAGTGATCCTCTGAATAAGGTTACTGGTGATGGCCTTCACTACACCCTGTGCTCACCACACACCTATCCCTACACTCTCTTCTTGAAGAACAAGTGTATTAGTGAGCACTGCATTCTGTCCATCTATCCTTGCTTGCCTCTGGAATGTGCCTGCCCAGGGAGCAATATTCTTTCCATTAGAGTTAGTATCAGAAATAAAGACTTGTGTTTTTCTCCCTTTCCCCCATTTAGTTCTAGCTATAACTGGGAAATCTTTCCTCATTTTAACAAAGGTTCATGAAATGTATACTTTTGTGCCTAATAGTTGTGCAAATGTACTAAAAAACATAGCTCATGCTCTAAAGGAGCTTATACCTGATAAAACAAAGCTGAAATGACTGGGGAAGAGTAAAAATAGAACAATGAATATAGTATATGGTTGACCTTCCTCTAAATTGTAGACACGATTTATGCAATTTAGGCCTAGTTTCTTAGCTAAACTTACTATATCTTTGTCTTATATTATTCTTCAATTTACTTGAACTATTTGCTAGCTATATTGGATAAATTTTGAGAAATAGCTACGTCTTTATATATTTACTGATTGAACAAAACATTTGTTGAGAGACTACTGTGCTCCAGGCCCTACTCTGGGTTTAGGAGACACAAAATGAGAAAGATAGCCCTTGCCTTCAAAGAACTCGTATACTGTTTGGAAAACAAACTTACGCATTATTAATTAATCAGTGGTGTGTAAATAATGCTATTGAACAACGATGCCCCAATTTGTCATGAGAGCACAGAAGAAATAAAGACCTCTAGAAAATGAATCAGTGTGTTAGGAAAGGTTTAGAGAAGAGATGACATTTGCATGGGGTCTTGAAAAGTGAGTAGCGGTTTTCCAGCAGAAGAGTGGCCAGGAAGGCCATTCTGTTGGTCAGAGAAATAGTAATAATAAGGAAATTCCATTAACCCTTAACAGTAATAAAAGCTCACATTTATTAAGCACCTGCACTGTATCTGACATTATTCTATATATATATATTTATTTATTTAGTCCCATGAAGAGCCCATTAGTTATGAATTATACAGTATTATTGTTTCCGTTTTATAGGAAAAGAAGTGATGCACAGGATAAGCAATTTTCCAAGGGTTACACAGCAAATAAGGAGCTGAGCTGGGATTTGACGCAGAGCATGGGGGAAAGTGAGCAAAGTTCACTGAAGTCAAAGCATAAGATGCAAGATGGCAAAGATCGGAAGTAAGACTGTGCCTGTAGATTGGAGGCATACTTTAGAGATTCCAGTATCATGAACAAGACTTGGGGCTTTATTGCAGCATCAGTGGGGAGCCACTGCAAGGTGGTGAGGAGGGGATTGCCATAAATAGCTTTTTACTTTGGTAAGAGATTGGCAGGCATTGTGGAGAATGGCTTGGCAGATGAGGAGATTAGAAGCAAAGGGAAAAAGGAGAATGTACATTTGAGACTAATGACTTCTAATTATTGTATATATCCCATAACATTGAAAACTGTGCTTATGACATTCTTTATGGCTTAACAAATTACTGTTTATGGAACATGGGGGGAACATATGTAAATTTGGTCTCCCCTTACATTTATCACCTATACCATGATGCTATGCATAGTATTAGCTGATGTGCACTGTCCCCAAATGCATCAAACAATCACCGCAAACGTGCTTGGGGTGCCTCTGGGGAAAACCCTAGTGCTCATTCCTCATTTGCTAGAGGTGCTTTGTGTTGTGTTTTGTGTACAGTCCTGGAGGATTTTTTTTTTTTGACAGAAATTATCTTAGTTTACAGACTGAACTGAACGCCAGTGGAAATCTATGCCTCATAGCCTGAGTCTATTGCTTTAATCAGAGCAAGCATTTTCTCGGTAATGCAAGTCTATAAATGGTGTTTTCCTGGCCTTTTAGTGTCCGCCAGTCTTCAATATATTGGATTTTTAAAATACTTCCTGTAAACAGGCTTTGTAAAGTAATGATGACAGCCCCTAAGACACATGCTGGAAGGTGGTTTGGCAAGCATGTCTGCTGCCCAACTGCTAAAGTTTATCCCCCTTTGTGAAATCCCATTTACTTTCTTTTCCCGTTCTTCCCTCCTTGTGGTTTCCCAGTTTTTCTCCTTGGCTGTTGTTTAGAGATGCTTTCTTCTCTAACATTGCTGTGAAGACACCAGTAACATTATGATTGAGGCATTTAAATGATTCTCAGGAAAGAATCCAACATGCTTACCATAGTTTACAAGGCCCTGCCTTATCTGGCTCCAGGCTACCTGTGACCTCATCTCCTATTCTCTCCCACCATGCTAGTCTCCTGTTTGTTCTTCAACAAACCTCGCATGTTTGCACTCCTGGGCCTTTGCACTTGGTGTTCTCTCTGCCTGCAAGACTAGTACCTTAGATGTTGACTTGAGCCACTCTCTTACTTCCATGCAGGCTTCTTATCACTTGCTAAAGAAGGCTTCTCTGACCCCTCTATCTAAAAAACAGCACCCTTTACGTTCTAGTCCCTTACTCTGCTTTATTTTTCTTCTTGGTAGTTATCATTACCTGAAAATACTCAACTGAAAAGACATGCTTGTTTGTTATATTGGTTTTTTTTTCTTCTGTTATCTGCCAACCTTTCTAAATTACATGAGGGCAGGGATTTTGTCTTGTTTACTACAACCCAGGCACCTACAAGAAAGGCTGGCACTTAATATTTGTTGGAAAAATAAAAGAAAGAATGACTGTGGTTCCTGTTTCTTGCTCTTTATTCTTAGAGGATCTTTCCTTCCGGCCTGATATGAGGGAAGAGAAAAGGAAGCTTAGTTCATACTTATTCTACAAGCACCCTTATTCCTACTCCATCCATCTCTAAATAGTTGTGTTTCTTTTCTGCCAGTACAGCTACTTTAACTGGCTCTTTTCTTTTTTCTTTTCTTTTCTTTTTTCTTTTCTTTTCTTTTCTTTTCTTTTCTTTTCTTTTCTTTTCTTTTCTTTTCTTTTTTCTTTTCTTTCTTTCTTTCTTTCTTTCTTTCTTTCCTCTATGATATTGCAGATACTGGTTTAATTACAACATTTCACTAGAGGCTAAGTGTTTTACATGGTAGCCTATTTAATTAAACCACTTTGTACAAATCATACCACCTAGCCTGTAGTGCTGTAAAGTCAATATTTGTCCGCAGCACTGTACAATTATTTATTTGGTTATTCTTCATGCATCAACTAGCACAGTTGGTGCTCCAGCTCAGGAAAGCTCTACGTATCTCTTGTTAACTGGGTAGAAGTGTCACACAGAGGAATCTACTTGTTATTTGGTCTTTAAAATGTTTGCATGTTACATCTTAGAATGTTTAATTATCTATGTCTTTCCACTGATGCAACATTTAAAATATTGACACCAGCGAGAGCTACGGCAATTTGAGTTCTTTATAGGATTTCCCCACAGGGAATTTGGAAGTAAGAGTCCATGACTTGCAGAGTGAGGAAATTGTGAATTAACAACCCTTGTACTTTAGAAAAGACATCAGCAGGAGTGAAAATTTTCACTTGGTGCTGTCTCAATGTTTCTGTACTTCAAGGTTGAGACCTCTGTCTCTCCTAGTAATTTGTCTGACACAGATATGTTTCAATCTCATTGTGTACTTTAAGCTTAAAAAAAGAAAGTAATTTGTTGACCATCTCAGATTGCTTCTTGCTAGAACTTACGCATTTTTTCTGTGAGGGAGAAGAATGACTGCCTTGGTGCCTGGGTGGCTTAGTCAGTTGAGCTTCTGACTTCAGCTGAGGTCATGATCTCATGGCTTGTGAGTTCGAGCCCCATGTCAGGCTTTGTGCTGATAGCTCAGAGCCTGGAGCCTGTTTTGGATTCTGCGTCTCCCTCTCTCTCTGCCTGTCCCCCGCTCATGCTCTGTATCTCTCTCTCTCTCAAAAATAAATAAACATTAAAAAAATTAAAATGACTGTGGCTCTAGACCTTTCGCGGAACAGAACATCTGTAACATGGCGTGCACCCCTGACAGACCCACTTGTCCTCCTCTTCCTTACCTTTACCCTGCACAGCTCAGGCTTACTGGGAGTTACACAAATTAGAAATAAAGGGTGAGAGGTAGTATGGCTTCAAGAAAACTGTTTTCAAACTGCACATTCTGGAACATCAGTGTTCTAGGCACCATTTTGGGTATTCCTTGAAAAATAGGGCACTGATGATCTTTTTCTTAGTCCCGGGTGAACAAAACAATATGGATGACTGTAAGCTTAGAGAACTTTGGAGGAGTCTCGCATAGATTCCATAATATCCAAGTACTTGAAAACCCCCAGTTTAAGAGATAAACAAGTGGAGAGAGAAAAAGTTTCTATGTATCTGTGCTTGATAAAGTTGTAGAATTCTGCAATTTATTATTTATTTATTAAAAAATTTTTTTAATGTTTATTTACTTACTTTTGAGAGAGAGACAGAGAGGCAGAGAGAGAGGGGAGAAGAGAATCCCAAGCAGGCTCTGCATTGTCAGTGCAGAGCCCGATGTGAGGCTTGAACTTATGAATCATGAGTTCATGACCTGAGCTGAAATCAAGAGTCAGATGCTCAACCAACTGAGACACCCCGGAGCCCCTAAATTTTTTTAATGTTTATTTTTGAGGGAGAGACAGACAGAGTGCAAACGGGGAAGGGACAGAGAGAGAAGGAGACACAGGCTCTAGGTTCTGAGCTGTCAGCACAAAGACTGATGTGGGGCTTGAACTCACAAATCACGAGATCATGACCTGAGCCAAAGTTGGATGCTCAGCTGACTGAGCCATTCAGTCGCCCCTCTGTAGACAATTTATAACATTAAAATTATATTCATCTAAAATGTTCAGGAATGGCAGCAGGACAAATGAAGAGGTTGGAAGTATCTGGGACAAGGAGAGTTCAGTGAGAGTGAAGACTTAAAATTTCAAAAAGTTGAAAAAGTAGCACAATGAACATCCTTTACCTGGACTTACTAATTAGTAATGTTTGTCTACATTTACTCTGTCTCTGTTTCTTTCTTCATATCTAACACAACGTGTGTGTTTCCTTTAGTTTGAAGAGAGCACATTTACATGGAGAACAGTAGTTTGGGGATCAAAAAGAGACTCATATTTATTTTTAAAGTATGGGATTATATTTCTATTCCATGAGCATGTTCCCATATCACAATTTGAGTTTAATCCTTTTTATTTTTTTTAATCTTTATTTATTTTTGGGAGAGAGACAGAGTGTGAGCAGGGGAGGAACAGAGAGAGAGGGAGACACAGAATCCATAGCAGACTCCAGGCCCTGAGCTGTCAGCACAGAGCCGGACATGGGGCTTGAACTCACAAACTGTGAGATCATAACCTGAGCCGAAGTCAGACGCTCAACCAACTGAGCCACCCAGGTGCCCCTGAGTTTAATTCTTAATAGTGTGCTAGCATATTGACAAGTTGTAAATAAATTTGTGTCCGCATTTTTAAAACTAAACTATTGAAACAGTTATGGTGGAGGGTTAGAGGCATCTGTAATAGTTATGACTTTTCCTAATGATAAATTGTTGGTTGTAGGTGCTTAAAACAGTTTCTAAGAGAATGGATGTCTATAACATTTAAATCTTCTTTCCCTAAGAAGAGATGTTATTTCTTTTCTAAAACTATAAAACTTGTAATATTAGAATGGTATATGATGTAATTATATACTGCACCAGAGGTTCTGTCATTGTATAGTCTTGACGTTATCTTGAATTTTATTTTTTACTAATAATCCTCACTTTATATTACATTGTCTGGAGTTGAGAAAGCCAGTTGGTTTCAGTATTTTTTCTTGACTGGCTATTGAAATTTTAGATCATTAATTGTCTTGGACTCCAGTTCCTTCATTTGCAAAATGGAGACAATAGCCTTATGTTTAAATATTTTCGAATGTTAATTTAATTTAAAAAGATATCTATCTGGGAGTGCCTGAGTGGCTCAGTTGGTTAAGCATCCAACTCTTGATCTTGGCTTAGGTAATGATCTCATGTTTCATGGGATTCAGCCCCGTGTTGGGCTCTGTGCTGATAGTGAGGAGCCTGCTTGGGATTCTCTCTCTCTCTGTCTCTCTGTCTCTCTCTCTCTGTCTCTCTCTCCCCCTCTCTCTCTGCCCCTTTCCTGCTTAAGCTCTCTCTGTGCCTCTCTGTCTCTGTCTCTCTCTCAAAACAAAATAAAAACAAAAACAAAACATATCTATCTGGTCCACTAGCTATTTATCTTCTAAGATAATGTATTAAAATACTTAACACAGTATTTCATGCATTATAAATGACATAATAGATACTACTGTTTAATTAAATATCTTTTTAAATCTCTAAGCGTACACAAACATTCACATTATTGTCAGCCTTGGTTGGTAAGGCAGAAATTATTTTTCATTATTTGAAAAGCATCACTGGGTATGGACTGTGCCAATTTGAGAATCAAAATGAATGTGAATTTATAAAGAAATAATTTTACAATATCCACAGTGTGACCATTCCATATACTGAAGAAACAAAATATCATTTATTTATTATCATGTGATAATCACATTCTAGTGAACCGTGCGTAATTATACCGATATGCATATCAGAAGACCCAGTGTGAACAGCTTACACCCTCTTAAGAAACTTTATGGCCTTGTTTGGCTGCTATCACCAGTATATTTTGAAAAGCTATTTGTTACTGTCCACTGTGTGAAGGAGAGAGGAAGAGAACCATATTGAAGTAATTCCATCTACTTGCACCAATTAGCTCAAAAGCAAAGGCAAAACAAAACAAAACAAAAAACAAGCATAAGAAGATGCTTTGTTTATTTCAAGATCCCACATATAAAAAGCCAATATAGGATTCAGTGAACAAATGTCTTGGAAAAATTCCAGTGTCATCAAAAACTCACTTATCTCAAAATGTCTCCCTGCTACCCTTTCTATTCCTCTACAAATTAATAAGCTCAGTCTGTTTCTTACGGTATGGAAGGCCTGAGAGTGCTTCTGTGGCTTATTTGGGCCGCAATTACCTCTGCAGTTTATACTGGAAACCTCTCTGTCACCATCAGGACTATTTGTTTCCCAATGAGAGGTTGACAAAAAAAAAAAAAAAAAAAAAAAGATAAGGGATCCAATCTCTCTTGTTGGTATCTCAGCTGCTCATGACTTCCTCCGGAGATTTTACCCTTGAAATCCAGATGCAAATTTTAATTTCATGGGGATAACTATGGCCTTTCTCTTCACCTATCAGCTTGCTCTGCCAGATCTGCACTCGCTCAGGAGTTAGAGTTGTGTCTCTAACATGCTAATGTTTACCAAAACAACACAGGGACTATAGGAAGCTGGGTTGTCTGGTGCAGAGCACAGCATTTGAATCCCAACTCCCAACTTCTACCAGACACTAGGTTTTGGACAAACCATTGAACTTAGCTTGGTTCCTCTTTCTGCATCTGTAAAATTAGAAAAATGCTACTTGCATCTCATGAGGCCTCTATGAAAATTAAATTAATGTGTGCACAGTGCTTAGCACAATCCCTAGCCAATGACAGGTAATCAGCAGACATCAATTCACTAATGCATCCATAGCTTAAGATTCCATATAAAAACTTGTACCCTATAGATAATAATGTAAATTACTTACATATTTTATATGACATGGTTTAATTAAATAAGTTTTTATTAAGCAACTGCTGTGCATATTCATTCTTTTCACACCATTTAGTTTCATGGGATACTTCGTTTCCTAGGATTGTTCCTTATCTTAAAGCTCATATTAACTATTCTTTCCATAGTAAGGTAAAATTTAAAATGAAAAAGAAATCACCATGTGTTATGGGGTCTAATTGCTTTCATTCTTCACAAAGACAACTGCAAAGGGCTTTGTCCATAAAATGATCTGTATTCTTTAGGATTTCAGTTACCTTCTTGAATTCCATGCTTGTCTCCATTAGTGAAACTGGCTGCCAGTGAAATACTATTTCTGTAAGTTAATTTAAATATATTTCTACTAAATAGAAAACATGTTCTTTTCAAAGGACCAGAATGTCAGTGAAGTTGTTTTCCCCAGTCAGTAGAATCTAACCTCCTAGTTATTTGTTTATATAAGAAAGTTTATTCATGAGAAGCATTGGGAAAAGAGTTTAGGATCTAGAGTCAAAGAATCTAGACATGCATCCTGGCGCCACCACTTACAAACTGTTTTTTTTTGTTTTGTTTTGTTTTGTGAGTGGGGCAGAGGTAGCCATTTAACCTTTGGAACCTCAAATTCCTCATCAGTAAAGTAGAAATAAAACAATTCTTTCCCTATTCATGTATGATATTTATAAAATTAACTAGAATTGTTGAAAAATGCAACAAACTGGAACCTATTTGCTGGAAGAAGATCAAAGATAAGATTATAGGACAGAAAGTAATGATAAACCATTTCTGAGTGCAAAATAAAGTGAGTGGCTCACATGCTGCAGTTGCATTTGGGTTGTATGTAAAGAGCATACTGTTAGTAAACATTATTAAATACCACAAACATTGTTCCACAGACATTTTATTTCATGAAAAGGAGAGGAGTTTCTGCTCAGTGGGACCACTTATGTGAAAGACTGTAATGGAGACAGGGGCCAGACTAAATGGTAACTTTGGATCTTATCTGCCCCCATGGGTCGTTACATCACCTTCATGCTTCCTGCAGAAAGATAGTAGAAAGCTCTTAAACCAATATTCAGTGAAAGTTGTATTTAGCCTTTATCCAGATGACTATGCAGCATTTAAATCAAATTGCTCATTATATCTTGGTCATTTCTAAGAATATTTAGGGCTGAAAACAGAAATAAAGGCTACTGTTTTCCCTTTGACACAGACTTCCTTCTCACATGATCATTGATCGGGTTGGTTCTGTCTCCTAGCAATTGAAAGGCAGTAAAAGGTTATGTCTTTAAGACACGTGTTTCTATTCAAGTGAATTCGTATGTAGTTGAAAAATCAGCTACCCAAATAAACTCAAAGCTTTGTGATAATGCAAAATAAAGTAAAATAATTTGGGGCTTCACAAGAATCATGCCAAGGTTCTGGTTGTGTCTAAATTGATAAAATAAGATTTTTGGGACCCTATCTGGCAATTGTAGACTAAATTAAGCAACTGCTTCATCTGAATAAAGGTTTGCAGAGCCTAAAATTATGAAAGAGCTATCTTTATCAACACAGTACTTGCTTGGGATTCAGAGGATTTGAGTTTTAATGCCAGCTGTATTCCAGGTGACCTATGAGCACATACACTGTATATTTGCTGCTGGTAGCTTTTTTGTCAAATGGAATTAATAATTACCTGCTCTACCATCCTTACCTTATGCATTCCAGTATCAACATTGAATACAAGTGGCTACCGAGTGCTTTGGTTTTCTGCAAAGTAACTTGGCAGAGACATCCTGAAGAAAAAAAAAAGCTTCTAAGAAGTTCTATGCATAAAAGATTTTTTTTTAAATGTGACTCAGCTTTAAGATGCATTAATGAATTGTGTATTTTAGGTGAACCCTAAAAATGTTTTTGCCAAGTACTTGGTACTCTGATAATTTAGATGTTTGTGTTTAGAGTTTCTTAAAGCATTGTTGTATTTATATAGGTCAGTGCTTTTTCAATGGCTAAAAACCAAATAGACATCACTTACGGAATTAATTCTGATGTGTGCCTTGCATTTCATTTTTGTATCCATTCTTATCAACAAATGTTTATTGTTGGATAAAATAAATATGATAACACTTTACCATTAAGGAGCTTTAATCTAACCAAGGAGAGTACATAATCAATTGGCATGTACAATAACTTTATTTGATAGATATAAATGTTGAAAGGATATAAGAATAAAATATAATGCTCTCTCACTGCTACCAAGTGTTACCAATCTGATTTTGACACTCAAGGTTGACAGAGCAATGGTGCTGTCTTCTTTCCAAATGTCTGTGAGCCTTGAATTTTCCCCTGTTATGATGACTTATTTTTTTTTCAGCCATTAATCAGTAGTGAGCTATACTTGGGAAGCGGTATACCAGCAAGTAGTCTGCTAGTGTGAACAAGCAGGAAATATGCTCCAAGAGAGAAGGAAATAAGGTAGCGGGATTTAAAAAAAATTTTACATAAAAAATTATACAACATACATATTATATCATCTAATCCTTATCTCCATTTACCGATGAGAAAACAGACTCAGAGATCAACTGACCACTGCTAGGTAACCTGCCTATAAAGGAGTAAGCCAAGTACCCCTTTTGTTCTGATTTGGAGTTACACAGTGTTTATATGGACAAGTTCCATAGATTCAGTGGCATTCCTCCATTCCACCTCCTTCTCAACTTCCAACTGCAAACACCTATGGGAAAACACTCAGGGTTCTCATACCCTCATGTCTCCTCATTAAAAGCTTTCTTACAGTGAGGACTTGACACATCCATTCTCATTTAAGCATGATTGACTCACGGGGTTTTTGTGTTATTTCATGTTATGGAAATAAACATTAAACCAGAAGAATTAATTTCTGTTTGGAGAATTTTACACATTAGAGAGCAGAAGCAAAGGGAAGTATTTTGGGGGACGAAAGGGCATTTCTAATCCCCCCCACAAGTCATGAGACATAGATGATGAGCTGAATGTCCCGGGCATGTAGTTGTATTTGCAAACCTTTCGTTTATTCACCACATTTAGCTCCCATCTGTTATGTGCCCATGTTTCCTGCCTTCTTCCTGTTTCTATGGATCCATTCTCTGTGTACTTGGTTGAAGCCAACCCCTCCACTGTGCACTGTATCTCCCTTACCATCAATGGCTTTGTTCTTGCACCTGCCCCTGCTCTGTCACCAATTTTCCATCCTATTAGATTATATCTACCTGTCTATGAACATGCCACAGCTCTATTCATAATATCTCTATTCTGATGATTCCCAAATTTATATCTCTAGCCAGACTTCTCTGAAGTCCAGATCTATATACCTATCCAACAGCCATCTTGACTGCTGTATCTTGGCACATCTAAAACTGACATGATTTTCGTCACCCCCTTCTCACTTTGTTGTAATTTATTCTCTATCTTGGTAAAATTCAATTCCATTAGTCTAATTGCTCAGGTCAGAAACCTTGAAGTCTTCCATGACTCCTGCTTTTCTTGGTCATTTCATATTCCACTGCTTCAGCAAATTCTATCAGCTCTGCTTTCGCAATGTATCCAGAATCTGACCCCTTCTCTTTACCACCACTGCCACTGTTCTGATGATCTCATTGGGTTGTTAAATTAACCTCTTACCTGATCTTCACCCTTCCATCTTTGCAGTGTATTCCCCACACAGTTGCCATTGTGATTCTTTATAACAAGTGAGCATTTGTGCCATGTATCTATTCAGAGTCCTCCAGAGTATGGGTTGACTTGTTTGTACCGTATCTGTAAGGCCCTATTGTTTTCAAACTATTGTTTCTCAAACTCTGTTCCTTCCCCTCACACCATTCCAGCCACACTTGTCTATTTTCTGGGCCTCAAACAAAAATATAAGCAATATTCCCATCAAGGTCTGTGCCTTTTTATATTATCAAAACAGAATTTCCCCCAAGATATCTGTATGGCCCACTTTCTTCCTTCTTTCAGGTCATTGCTTAAATTCATCTAATTGGAGAGGAATTCACTGACCATTTATATAAAATAACACTCCATATTTTGCCTTTTTTCTGCTTTGATATCTGTGTGGTTCTTATCCACACCTGATGTACACATCCATATCTATGTTCATGCCCATGTCGTATCTATCTATCTATCTATCCATCTATCTTGCTAAATCTCCTAAACCTATAAACCAAATGAGCACATGATAAACAATTAATATGTATTTGTTGAATGAATAAATGAATGAATGAATGAACGAATGGAGCAGACTCTGAGTATTTCAGTTTTAAGCATTGCGCCTCCAAGTTGAATGTGAGAAATGTGGACAGATAATTTAAAATATGAGGTGATAGATAAAATAGTAAAAGTCAATATCTCCCACCAAAGAAGCAATTTTATCTGCAAAAGTAAATTTTTAAAAATACTATTAAAATTTGGAGCCCCTAGTAGCTCAGTCAGTTGAGCGTTGGACTCTTGATTTCAGCTCAGGTCATCATCCTGGGGTTGTGGGTTCGAGTCCTATGTCAGGCTCCGCGCTGAGAACATGGACCCTGCTTGGGATTCTGTCTCTTTCTCCCTCTGCCCCTTCTTCCACTCTCTCTCTCTCTCTCTCTCTCTCTCAAATAAAACATAAACATAACAAAATCCCCTCAAATATTTTTAAAATTTAACAATAGATTAATATAAAATTTGATTGCATTGTTAACTAGTTGTGTGATCTTAGGGAAAGAACTAAATCAAATCTGTTCTTCCCATTATACCCACTATGCCATCAATTTTATTTTATTTTTCTGAAGGTTGTCAGATAATATGATACATAATAGGCGTTAAGTAGATATTATTTTTCTTTCCTTTCACATTTAATACTTCATTTTACATCTTCATGTTAACCCTCTATAATGTACCTTAACCCTCCATCATATCTCAATGACTTCCTAAATTTCCACCTCTTTGACTTTCTTCTGTTTTCTTCCTACAAGACTTTGACATCATGTAATGCTATAATCAGCCTCACCATTCCATGAAAGATTATATACATATACATATATAAAATTATATGTATAAACTGGTGAGTGCTTTAGCTATATTTCTAAGAGCAGAAAGCTGGATCAACCTTCAGCATTATAGGATAGTAATAAGTGAAAATTTATTTTTTAATTGGAAGTAAGTTTATTTGACTCACACTACAACAGTAGTTCTTACTATGTCACAAATATATCATGAATGGGAGTGGGAATGATGTTCATAGAGTAAGTGCAATGGGAATTTTACAAGAGTATAAACCATGACTATATTTCCCCCTTTGCTATAACCAAGCAATTAGCAACAGCAACATGAGTATTTTCAGGAGAGAGTATCACAATTATTAATGTTACTCATAGGGCATTATGTGGAAGGAAAAAGATTTGGAGTCATTATATTAGACTAATCTCTTTGAAGCCAAGTGCTATTTCTTTTATTTTTTTGGGAAATGATTTTATTTCCAGTTTTATTGTTATGTAATTGACATGTAACATTGTGTAAGTTTAAGGTGTACAACATAATGATTTTATATGTGCATATACTGTAAAATAATCACCACAGTAAGTTTAATCTTACTCGCATTGCATGGTAACTGATACGTGGCTATTGAACTGAATTTCTTAATTTTTTTCTCTAAGGTATCTGTATTTTTATTGCACATGAGACAAACTTATTTGTGTCCCTGTTTACCATTGGGATATATACAGTCAGGAGGTGATATAATAATACTGCATCTGAAATTACAGTGTATGAGGAAATCTGCACACATACCATTTGTCAAACAATTAGGATATTTCTAAAATGTGAAAAGATATACAACAGAAATTAGTGAAATGAAAGACAACCCAAATCTTGGTTTTTGATATAAACAGAATTTATATATGGTTTTCTAGGTTATAATAATTACAACCTCTTCCTTCTAGGGTCTCAGTTAAGGAACTCATTGTTGATTGAGATCTAGAATTTCTAATTGTTTTCTTTTTCATATTGTAATAATGACAAATATCAGCGGTTCTATCATCACTGTTTGCTCTGGTCCAAGTCCTGTGTTTTGAACTTCCATGCAAGATTTTTTATCACAGTTTTCACCATTTGGGATCTCTTAAGTGTTGTTTAGCTTTCAATGAAAGACAATCTTTTAAGGAGTTTATGTCCTAAATATTTTCTGGTTTTGCAGTAGCACACAGCAGACATAGTTATTGTGTTTGGATTGGGATTTTCATTTTTAACATGTTCTCAAATTCTTTAGACATTTAATGTTTCCATCTGGTCCTCATAAAAGATTTCACATTTGTAATGCAGCTCAGGTTCCTGCTCAGAGAGCATCATTATAATTCTATCCATGACTCCAGTTTGATAGAGCAGATACTTTTTTAACTTTGGATTTTTTTTGAGCTTTTTTTTCCTTTTTTAAAACCTAAGAATAACACTTGATTTTAATGGTGCATTTCTCTCTGGAAACAATTGTAGTGTGTGTACCATGACAACAAGCATGCTCCTCACTTCCTTCTGCACAGTTTGAAGCTGCTAGGGTAGGAGAAGTTACCACACTGTGAGTCCGGTACAAGGAAACTTCTCAGTCATCATATTTCCTCTTCATTAAACAATCTGTTCTCAGTCATCACAGATGGAGGGGATATTTTCAAGGACTTGAATGTTTTCTTGAAATAGCCAAACAAGCCATGTTAAATAGTAGGTTCTAGGACACAATTCAAGCAAATGTCCATAACTTCTAGCAGGGTCTTTTCCATTTAGTTAGGTGCTCAGTACATGTTTAGCCGATACTATATGCCATGTAATGCTCTAACATCTTCATAAATATTAAATCAATTAATCCTCAAAGCAACTTTATGAATAAAGTACTGTTGGTATCCCTACTTTAAGGATGAGGAAAGTGAGGCAAAAAAAAAAAAAAAAAAAAAAAAAGCAAAAGGATCACAGCTAGCAAGTGACAGAACCAGAATTGAAACTTTGGTGGTCAGGCCCAAGTCCATGTTCTTCAACTACTAAACTATGTTATGATTGGTTATGTTCAGCTGCCAATTTCCAAAAATCTATTATTACTTTGCCAAAATTGAATTGCACACTCTCTGTAACTTCCCCAGCACTATGCTTGACTTACAGTTGACAGTCAATAAGTGTTTGTTTACCTAACTGTTTAATTAATAATGAAATACTTGAAATAGGTCGAAGCAAAGGCAAATCACAGTGATAGCCAGTGGAGAGGGTGCTCTTCATTCAGAAATGCCAGTAGGTCCTAGTGTTTAAGGATAACACATATGGAAGACCCTGCTCCTCCTAAGATGATGCTCAGGGTTTTGGATTTTCAAATCTAAGAGAATTGTCTTCATCTCATTCATTGCTCTATACTGATACAGTTTTTTTTTTTCATTTGATTGTAGTAAGATACGCATAACATAAAATTTACCATGTTAAGTATTTCTAAGTATACAGTTCAGTAGTGTTCAGTACATTCACACTGTAATGCCTCTCCAATGTAACTTCCTTTAGAGGAGGGAAAAGTACAGATATTAGAGATTAAATTGCACAAATAATTTTTTAGGCACAATTGTGAAGTATAATCCAGTCACTGAGAGGAAAAAGGCAAAGAGCATCTAAAAAGAAACATGATGAAACGTTTTAGCCAAGAGATGCCATACATGAGAAATTGGAAACACAGAGTATCATAAGAAGTAATGAAATAATAATTTTGTATATTCTCTAAACTTCCCATATTTCATATTTTCATATTTCTTCTAATTTTCTAGTGGTAAAACACAACCAAAAGGACTTTGGTGATTGCTTTTGGGTCAGAAATAAATGGCTAAGGAGCACAGTAATGCAGCTTGCTTTCAATGCCAAGCCAAGCTTGAGCAGAAGGAGGTGTTGAGATATTCCAAGGGGCAAAATACATAGGACAGCTATTGAAGGAGAGGAATGTAAACTCTGTTGGGTGTTCTGGCAAGAAAAAGAATGCAAATGGGGTGAGGATGGGATGGGGAACAGGACTAGCTAGAGTAGGGAGCATTGGCTTCAAGTAAGAAGGCTGGAGGGTGGTTCTCAGGAATTTAGATTGTACCTATACAAACACTGCTTTGCTATTTGGGGGTTTAGAGACTTGGCATCTTCTCTCAGACTGTTGAATATGAGAGCAAAGATTTGAGAGCAGGAAATGTATCGTCTTTGGAGAATCAACATCTTTCATTGTGCTGGCCATATAAAAGGCTTTATATACTGAATTAATTTATCAATTTACATATCAATTAATGAAGTATTAAAATAAGTCTAGAAAAAAAGATCTTATTCACTAGACTTAGCCTACAATTTGTTCAATATTGATGTGTCTAAGAATAAAAACTACCTAAAAAAAGGTCAACATGTAATATGTGATTACCATAATCAGGATAGTGTTTTAGCATTTCTGTAAACTAACAGTATTTGAATTTATTCTACATATATTCAATGTTGGTAATAGACAACTGATTTTCTGTGGCCAAAAATTGCATATGGGATCATATGGTCTTGCTAATTCAATTAATCTCTTCACGCATAGTCAGTATTGTGGAAATAGCAAAATGTCTCCAGTATTTCTGTAGATTTTCTTGTTTAATTTAAAGTTTCACTTATGACTTTAAGAACCAGAGAACTCTTTAGGAAATTATAAAAGAAGTCATTTTTTCCTGGTAAAGTTCTGTCTATACTATCCATTTCTTGAGTTTAGAAGCTCAGAGGAGAGCAAATACTGATTATTCCCTCTTACTGCTTGTGAAGTTCAGAAATGCTTAATGGAGATAACCCACTATTAGTGCTATTTAAGAAAATTTCTATCCAAGAGTGCTTTCTAAGAGCCATTTATATTTCACCAGTTATATATCAAGTTGGGGAAGTCAGAGTTAACCGATTTATTCCAGTTGTATTTTAAAACCACTTCAGATTGGCATCTGGGTAGCTGGCTATTTTTTATATATTTCTCCACAGATCATAGAATCTTCAAGGTGAAAGTTGCTTCTTGTTTTACTGATACTCTTGTAACAGGATATATTTAGCTGTTTTAGTGAAAGTAAGACAAAGATTTTTGCCTGAAGAGTATGTGGTTTTGACTTTTATAATACAGTAGACTCTGACTGAATAGGTTTTAAGATTTAATATGTCAGTTTTGTGCTTCACTTTGCTTGTACAGATACAGAAATCTCAGAAGACATTTCCAAAATGAGGTTAATATTCTAATACCCCTTATCAAAAATATTTGAGCACCTAGAAACTGTTTTATAGTAACAATCAACAACTTAGAGAGTCTTCCAAATAATTCAACTTAAGGGTAGGATTTGGAAATAAGTAGCATTATCAGACTCAAATGATACTGTTTTATAAAAATGTCAGTGGAACATAATTTTAAATTGGTGGAAAATTATATACATATACATATATATATATATAACTATATGCTAAGGAAAATACAAATTTATATAGTAATAATTAAAAGGTTTTGTGACATAGACTATGATCTAAGAATAAAATGTTATAGGATGTAACAATTAGATAATTTCATATTTTATAACAATGAAAATATCTATAAATTAAAACACCATTTAAAAATCTTTTTGCTGTTTTTTGGAGTAATTCTTAAATTAATGGTAGGAGTTCTGACTACTTTTATATTCAAATGCATTCTGATACAATGACATATAGTTTTGATGACCTGGTTATACTGATGCAAGCTTTCAGTGGCATTGCCTGGGGTTAGTAGTCTGCTGAATATTTTATTTTGATATTGTTGCAATAACAAGTTAATGTATTAGTGCTTTTCTTAGCCTAGAAATAATTAATTAAGGAACTGAAGCAATTTATTTAAAAAGAAAATTTTAGAATAAGTTTATAGTTCACCTAGAGTTATTTAAGTGTCTCATAAATTTATGGGATGGTCCAGCAAATACTTTTTAGAAAATTATGTTTAATATATCACAACCTTTGTTCAGTCCTTTGCAAACCAGTTTTCTATGGGAGTTCTTTTGTATCCAGAAACACAGACAATTAGATATTTACACATATAGCCATACTCTTTTTTTTCTTTTAATTTTATTCTGCTGTATAGCACTAACCTAAATCTAAGCTGGAAGTCTGTCCAGATCTGGTTTGGAGGGCTAGTTAAATAGACAATATACACAGAGAGATATAGGATCTAAGTGCGCTTCTCTGGTTCATTTGCAGGCATCACTCAAGCTCCAGGTTTGTATTCTTCAGTTTAGGTCAGTCAGCCAACAAGACTTCCCTGAGTGGTCACTCATGACAAGGCCTGCACTAAACTGTGTACATAGAAGTCAAAGAAAAATTGGTCATTATCAATAAGCATTTATTGATACACAGTGGCACAATATCTCTTTCAAGAGTTTTCATTAATGTTGGAGAAATTCAACTTCTAAAAAAATTCCTATTTTAAATTTGGCCCAGAAATTTTGTTGCTGGTCAACAGTGTAGCTGGCTAGGCTAGTTTCAAGGACATGTCATAATTAGGTCAGAATAATAGATGCAGTTAGTTAGGTACGGTAGGATTCAAATTAAAGTAGGTGTCTGAAATGATAATTGTGGAAGTCATAAATAAACAAGTAAATAAAAAAGTATAGAAATAAGTAAATAAGTATCTCTTGAAGAACACTGAGAAACAGAATTCTTGCCATTGAGTGGGTATGCCAAGTGGTTATATTCCTTCGGTACCTTGGAGAGCTCTCAATAACCTCTAGCTTTGATTTTGTGTAAGATTTTACTGAGGACTTTTGTCTTTCTAGCCGAAGGCCTACCTGATTAGTTCTGTCATTATGGTAAGACTAAAATATAGCTAATGCAGCTTTACTCCAATTTGATATGATTAAACAGAGTGGTCAGGATATCATTTTCTGACTAAAACCTTTTGGCCCTCACACTAGATCATGGGCAATACAATTTGGTTCCTCAAAGTTACTTATGTACTGTGTAAGACAAAGAAACTTATCAGGGGTTCAAAGTGTTATCACGCTTTCTCTCCAGGAGAAGGATCATCTTTTTGGCTCAAACTGAAGAAGTGTCGCTAAGAGCATGGTGGCATGTATTTTGCTCCCATTAGTGGTAGGCACAATAAACACTAGAAGAGTGCAGAAAAGAAGTTGTTACTAAGGACTATACAACCTATGAAAGACTCCACACAATAGCTGGCTCTGTAGTAATGAAAGGGTTCAGACAATTTGGGAGAAGGGAGACGGAATTTCAAGTGGAGAAAATGTTAACCATTTTTAACATTCCATTGATTTTGGGGGAAGTTAATTAGAAGACAAAGTCTTTCTTTAAATAGCCTATAATCCACCTGAGGGAGAAAAGAAACCTGCAAGCATGAACCAACATTGGAATAATTACCAGTTATGTAGTGAAAGAACAAAGAGGTAGAGTATAAACTTAATAATGACGCTTTGGAGATAAAGTCTTTGGAGTAAAGGAACAGTGTTGGGTAGGGCTAATGAGGGCAGTATTGTAGAGATTTGTCTCCTGATCTGAGTTCCTATTTTCTGTTTCTTACATTAGTGCTTCCTAAGTGTATATTTTGTGTTTGCTTAACTGGAAAATTGACCTCAGGAAGAAATACCTATAAAGTAAAGGAAAAAAAAACCCCTCTGTATGCAGAAAGATCTCACTTATACATATTTTAATCATTACTTCTGTAGATTATTTCAGCCTGAGTTTATTATTTATTTATTTATTTATTTTTGCTCTTGTGCTGCCTACTCACTACTGCTCATACTTTTGCCAGCCTCTTGACTTTTGGATTCTTTACTCTGAGAGACTCTCCATAGAAGTATTCTCCATTAATGTGGAGTAAAATTGCTTGTATTTACGGAGCTTTAGAAGGTATAAAAATAATCAATAATGGGTACAAATAATATATCATTGTTAATAGTATTCAACCAGGTCTTTCCCCAGCATTTTCAAAATGTCTCTAAAAAATATAAATCCAGTGTCACAATATATTGGACTTGGAAATACTTCAGAGGCTGACTCATTTACTCCTTACCCAATCAGGTAGCCACTTCCACTGTGTCACATCTCTGGCACCTGGTCATCAGGCTCTGTGTGAACCGTTTAAAAGATGAGAAGCTTCCTACCCAAGGCACTTATTCATTCCACTGTTGACTAGCTTTAACACTTAAAAAGGTCTTGCATTTAAGCTAGCATCTGATTACATGGCTTTAAATCTATTGTTCCAATTTCTTGCTAGGGAAGCTATACCAATGAGATCAGTTCCTACATTTATTCAACAAAATTAACTAGGCACATAATACGTGCAAGGAATTTTTTTTTGACTTACAAATGATAAAGTTACGAATAAGGATATGATGTTTACCCTCAGTAAGAAGACAGATTTTTAAGAAATGTTTCTTGTATCAGTAGATGGATGGGTAGATGAATAAATGCTAACGTTTTCTTTCTTTCACTGTTAAATAGTGGATAAACTCTTGGGTGTATAGTTGACCCTTGAACAATGTGGGGTTTAGGGGTGCCAACACCTCATGTGGTTGAAAACCCACATATAACTTTTGACTCCCCCCAAACTTAAATACTAATAACCTACTGTTGAACAACAACCTTACTGATAACATAAACAATGGATTACACATATTTTGCATGCTATATGCATTATATACTGTATTCTTACAATAGAGTAATCCAGAGAAAAGAAAATATTGTTAAGAAAATTGTAAGGAAAAGAAAATACATTTATAGTACTGTACTGTAAAACATCCACGTATAACTTGACTGGCACAGTTCAAACCTGTGTTGTCCAAGTGTTAACTGTATAAGTAAATTTGGTGTATTCCTTTATAAGAGAATAGCATACTGATATCCTAATATCCTCTAGAGTGGTGATGTAATATTTTTTATTGTATACCCTATCAGTATAAAACATTCAGGCAAATCTAACAGGTACATATTTATTTTAAATACATATTAAAATTACAAATATGAAATACTGAACTAAAGTATCATGCATGTATACTAAATATCATGCAGGCATATTTGAGAATATTTTATGCAAACATGCATGTTTATCCTTATATCTCAAAAAAGTGCCATATACACCCCACTTTGAAGACCACATGATAGAGGGTAAAGATTTATAGCTTTATTACCTATTCAAATATATAGCCTCCGGAGAAAACCAGCATTTTAGTTGTCTATTATATCTTTATTCTTTTTAATTGGACTCAAGTGATTGCAATATGGCAACATTTAGAATTTGGCTCAAAAACATATTAGAGCTCACTAAATTAAAAAAAATAGGCTTTGAGATAATATTAAGGGAGGTAGGGTACTTCAAGGAGGATTATGAAAGAAGTAATGTCTGAAAAACAAATAATTTATGAGAAAGCTTTACTTTTCATATAGAAGTACCGTGGGAGGTGGGGTGAAAAACCACTATAGCAGTACATAAAGAGGAATAGGTATTTGACATTGCCAAATAAGCTAAAATCTGGATTTCTTAGAGGGCTAATAACCCATTTGGTGTACCACATATAGTAGAAATCTGGGACCTTATTAAAGATAGATATTTTAGAAGAACACAATTGTATAGAGACAAATTTAAGTAGAATGAAGAAAAAAGAAAATAATACCTTTCTACTCTTTTTTCCCTACTATCTGATATGCCATTTTGGTTTACCACACTACAAATTTAACAAGCTTGAAACTGTACTCATTTCTCCCCAGATAGATGCTTGCTCCCATGAGTTTCCTAATTCTGTTCATCGATTCTGTATCCTATAAATCTCCCAGGCTGCAAACTTTAAACTTGACCTCTCTTCCCCATTTTACAATGAATTGGCTACCACACTCTTATTGATTCTCTGTTTGCAATATCCACCAAGCAAATTGTCCTATCTACTTAGGTACTGTAAACACTTAGGTCTTCTACCAACCACAGAGGTTTGATGCTTTTAGTTTCACCATGAATTCTGGAAAGTTTTATAGTATTAAGTGTCAACCTTAGGATGGTAAATGGATTTTAGTAATTTTACTTTTGGCTTCAATTTTGAAGAAGCATTTTTGAGGCATATATATGTCTCAGAATATAAACATTTAATAATATACATTTTTTTTCTCGTCAATGAAACGTGTGTTTTCACTGTCCTTCTTAGTTAAGGTTAAAACTCTGAAAAATAATTTTAAGTATCAATGACACTTGGTAAATATTGCCTGATAGATGAAATTGTAAATGCAAGTTTGGTTTTTAATAAACCTAGGAAATGCCTTTGAAATATCAGACAATTTTTTTCTCAAGAGTTTAACATATACATGCCATGCATATGATTAGGACTCATGGCCATCCCTCTATACTTTCTGCTTTGTCCCAATCTGGCTTTGGACTCTGAATAAATATCAGTCTCACTCAGAATAGAGCTTAGACTTGATACTGTTGATGGTTCCTTTCTAGATCTCGCTAACATTGTGTTTCATGTCCTCTATTATCCCCATGTACCCCTACTTAGGAGGGGTCCATAGAATGGCAGCATAGCCTTTGAGATTAAGCTCTCAGACTTTGGAATCAGGCAGTTTGGGTACACATCCTGGTTCTGCTAGCTGTGATACCAGGGAAGAAGTATTTCCTGATCTGTAAAATGGGATTAATAATAGCACTTAATTCATAAGGTTGTTGAAGAATTTTACAATTAATATATAAAAAAGTGCTTAGAACCCTGACCCGCACTTAATAACTACTCCTTGTTTGCTATTATTGATACCCACATAAAGCACTCAGCATAGTGCCTGGGCATATAGTATGTACTCAGTAAAATATTAGATGTTACTTTTATTGCCAGAAACTCCATTCCAATTTCCATAAGCAGCATTTCAGACTCAGGCCACAAAGAAAAACAGCTGAGAGTATATCCTCTTAACATAAATCCATGTTCTTCACTTCAACAAGGAAAACAGCTAAGTGGGTTGGGGATATGGGCTTCTGAAGATGGATGTACACTTCACCCTATAATGTCATGACATATGCCTGTAAAGGACTATTACACGATATATGGCGAGTAAATTGCTTTTTCCTTTTCCCAACTGCAAACCAAGATTTGCTTTGAGTTATACTATCAGTTTGTGCACTAGTGTTACTGTGAAAATGTACATTCAAATTTGTGGTCTTTATTTTCCCTGCAAGCTTTATGCACTTTCCTTTTTGGTGTTATAACCCAGTAGAGTTTAACAATACATGATTAGATAAGAAGATTGCTCTAGGCTGGTAGAATGTAATTTAATACAATAGAGTTTGAGTAGAAACATTTTGAGATAAATATCACTTATATTACAAGTATTTTATTTCTTAAAAAATTTTTTTGAGACAGAATGCACGTGCAAGCAGAGGAGAGGGGCAGAGAGAGAGAGGGAGAGAGAGAATCTTAATCAGGCTTTATGCTCAGTGCAGAGGCTAATGCAGGGCTTGATCTCATGACCATGAGATCATGACTGGAGCCAAAGTCGAGTCAGATGCTGAGCCAACTGAACGGCCCAAGTGCCCCATATTACAAATATTTTAGAGCAAACATTTCTTCAACCTATCGTTGTTAAAAATATTTTAGAGTTGAAGATAAAAGATGAAGAATGTATTGACTCTTCTTTCTTAACCTAAGACAACCCCAGTATTGATCCATAAAAAGTATTTATGAATGATACTTTTACTTTTTATAACATTGATTACAAGTCATGTTACTACAATCATCACTATGGACAAAATTTCTTCTTAATTATAATCATCACAATGTAATGAAATCAGTTCTCCAGCACCTAGACATAAAATCATGGAATATTTTAAGTGTTAAATTTAGGATATTTTGATTTTATGATGTTAACTTTGAAACAACTAGTTTCTAATTTCTCATCTGTGATCACAAGGATAAATGACATTTGCTTGATATACAAAAGTACTTTCAACTAACATCCTTTTTGTTGCCCCATAGAAATTATTAACCCTAATTTCAGGGAATTCAAAGGGGTTAAGTGACGTAGTCAAGTGTAGTGACAAAATTGGTATTTAAATCTCAGCCTCTGATGTCAAATATTGCATTTCCAGGTATTTAAAATAAATAGATTAACATAATTGATTAGAGGGCTGTAGGTGATGGTGTAACACTTTTTCCCCAGGGAGTAATGAAATAAGAGTCAATATCCCTTCTTCTTTACTCTTCCCCGACGTTCCCTGAGAGCAAGAGGGGGCAAAGAGAGACATGGTCAAGGATGGAAATTGATACATAGTCAATAAACATGATTTAGCCAGTAGTAAAGCTCTTTGCCATTGGTGAAAATTTGGTGGAGTTCATCCAAAATATAAAATCAAATTCATTTTTTAAATTTACAAATTTTTGGAATTGATAATATAAAATAAAAATGAAATACTTCAGTGACCCATATATTTATGTGTGTGTATGTGTGTGCATGTATTATTTCAGAATTGGGCTGTAGCCTGCAAGTAAGTTAGAGAGCACTTGTTTTCATTTTTAATTATTGATCAGCTGCCTGTAAGGTTCATTTTCTATTAATGTGGAGGTGGAATGGTGTTTTTCCTTCCTCTTTAGTTCTTGATGAACCCCATATGGTTCTGGTGCTCACAGCTCTTTAATAATTCAAGTGTATCATGGAAAAAAGGCAAGTTTTGAAAATCTGGATCAGTAGTTCTTAAAGTCTTTTTTTTCTTTCTGTTAGCCATAGAACTACTTCTTCAAGGTACATTATAATCTGGACTTACACTTGTAAAATACATTTAAGCAGAGCTGCTTGGTTTGCATTTAAGAAGGACTTTTACTCCATGGTTCCCTTAAACCATTCATCCCTCTGTGTTGGCCCCAGAGGTAGCTCCTGAAACACCTGGGGCTTTCATTGAACAGAATGTGAAATATATTGACATAGATGCTAAAATACTCAGAATGTAGCTCTGCCCCAGGGCTTAGACAAACCAGATCTGGATTTAAACCATGACCATATCAGCCTTGTTACCCTGAGCAAGTAGTACAATTTCTCTAAAGACATTTCCTTCCCAGTAAAAATGGGAATAAAATGGTGCCCACCTCATAAAAGTGTTCTCAGAATTAAAGTAATACCTATAAAGTGTTAGGCACATATTACTGGTGTTGACGTTTAATAATCTCTTCTAAAACAGTGATACCGTGTTGGCAGTATAATGAAGTGGTGGAGATAATGCTACTCACAGTAATTACGGCTTTCTTGATGAGAGGCTTGAATGTTTCAAATTATAATCCTGAGACACTATAGTTTATGCTTTTTTTTCAACTCTAAGATTTGGGTAAAGACATATATCCCACCTGGAATAATAAATTGTAAAGTATCCTTTAAGATACTGAACTGGTGAAAATTCTTAGGATACTATCTAATTTTCTTGGATGGTATATACAAAGTTAACATAATTTCATGAGGGCAAGATAGCAAACTTAATTTTTCCATGTGCAAATAGACTATCCCATCTGGGGTAGAGTCCCTAAAGTAGAGGTTTATATGCCATAGTATCATTTATTTAATTCTTAATAAAACTTTCATTTTCCTTTCTGCTTTCCCTCCTTCCCTTCCTTCTCTTCTTCCCTTGATTCTGCTCTCTGTCAAACACTGTTGTTGTCCCTATAAAGTAAAACATAAAATGGGTACCACAGCCTAAGAGGTGGTGGCTATCTGCAAGGTACTGTGCATTCTATCCCTAGACGTCACTTTAATCTCACTAGTATGCAACTAAACTTTTCAGCAGAAGCATCGGATGAGAACTGTCTGGGAGAAGGCATCCTATAAGACAACATGGATAGTGTGGAGCAGTGAGCACCTTATCCCCACTCTTTTTGCATGCTCCAAAACATCTTGCTTCTCATGGTCCCTCACACCTGGTACCTGACTCAGGCTGTCCTTGTTCATCCTGCCATGCTACTAACTGGCTTCTTTGAGAACTGCACTGAGCTTCAGAAGGGTAGTGCCTATTCACCACTAACTCCCAGGCATACTACACACTATTCTTCAATTTATTGAATGTATTAGAGGTCTTTTCTTTTTTTTAATGAGATTTTTTAATGTTTATTTATTTTTGAGAGAGAGAGAGAGAGAGAGAGAGAGACAGAGTGTGAGCAGCGGAGGGGCAGAGAAAGAGGAAGATGGAATCCAAAGCAGGCTCTAGGCTCTGAGCTGTCAGCACAGAGCCTGATGTGGGGCTCGAACCCACGAACCGTGAAATCATGACCTGAACCTGAGTTGGATGCTTAACTGACTGAGACACCCAGGTGCCCTAGAGGTCTCTTCATAAAAATATACACACCTCTGGAAAGTAGTATTTTGGAGAGTATACTTTTAGTTAGAACCTTAGCTGGGATATGTTACCAGCTAGCTGAAAGCAAGGGTAGCTTAGGAAAGATGCCAGAGAGCAGGTGGTTGTGCCAAACAAGAGAAGACAAAAGCACCAAAGCTGAAAAAGTAAGAGGAACAAGAAAGAGGCTGAAGGTAGTTTTTTTTTAATTTTGCCTTAAGCTTTCCATTCAAATCATCTTGTGCTTTTTGAACTAGCTATTTGTATTAGACTTTTGCCTAATTAACATTTCAAAGAGATAGAAACAATGGGTGATGATTTTGTATATCACCTGCTCCAATGAATGTCAGCCTGACTAATCCAGTGACACAGGTCCCAGTACTATCCCCACCCTGCCCTCAGCTTCTCAGAATTCTCTCCTAATCTTCATCTTTCTGTGCTCTTCTTTCATCCCATTTTATGACTCTTTTTCATGTCCCACTGAGTCCTCTGTTTTCCTGATCTTTCCCTCTCTCTTTTACTGTTACTGTATTTCTTCCTACTGCTTTATGAGTGAGCCTTTTCTCTCTTCTCCTTTTTTTCTCAAAGTATTTTGCATGCATGTAACTCTGATCTGTACATCCCATGGATGTGGAATTATATGTTGAAAATATTAACTGTAGTTACTCCATAAAGACTTACAACCTCTAGTTTTCCCTTAAATAGTAAGTCGGTTGAAAACTTTAAATTTCGTGCGTCAAATGAGAGAGAAGGACTTTTTTTTTTTTGCTGTGTAATCAACTCCTCCTTTGGATTCTAGGTCAAAGTTTTTCAGTAGAAAAAGAATAATCTACTCTAATTTAAGCTGCTATTTTAATTTATTAGACAATAAATATAATTTATACACGGTGTCATGGGTGTTATTCCTGGGTTGCCTGTTTCTCTGATTTTATGCCACAAAATTTCATAAATTGGCTTAACTACAGAAACTATTCTCTGTAACATATACCAAACATGAAAAACGGTAGCAAAGGGGAGAATTGTGTCTGGACAATTGGACAACAGAACAATTCTGTACAAACCTCAGCCTGTAAACACATTGAATTCACAACCTTTGTTCTTTGTCCCTCTATGCTTTGGAAGACCCTTGCTTTTCTGATCAGATCCTTAGTCTTTCTAGGAATTCATGTTGCAAGTTCTGAGTCTTGGAAATGACCATATTTCCTTTTCATGTCTACCTCTGGTCAGCATGGTCTACTCTAGCTTTTCCTGTCTCATCCTAAAGTTTTCATGTTACCATTCACTGTGTCTCAGGAAGCCCCTCATCTGGACTGGTGTTGTCATTTCCATCTGCTATACAGCATCCACTCCCCCTCCACTTGATAGAATTGAGGAGGGGAGATTACTTAAACCTTTCCACTTTCAGGTCACCATCCTATCTCCCTCTTCCTCTCTGGTATCTTATCTCTGGTAGAGAGGAGCTTATCAGTCTATCAGAGTCTTTTGGGGCCCTCTTTGCCTCTTAGTCTTCCTACTTCCTTCCACTATACTTTTAATATATGTAGTTTGGATCATGCCTGGTGTCAATTGAAAAGTGTGCTAAACTAAAATAGAAATTTTAGTTTGTAAATTTTTTTTTTCAACGTTTATTTTTGGGACAGAGAGAGACAGAGCATGAACGGGGGAGGGGCAGAGAGAGAGGGAGACACAGAATCGGAAACAGGCTCCAGGCTCTGAGCCATCAGCCCAGAGCCTGACGCGGGGCTCGAACTCACAGACCGCGAGATCGTGACCTGGCTGAAGTCGGACGCTTAACCGACTGCGCCACCCAAGCGCCCCTAGTTTGTAAATTTTTTTAACCTTTATTCGTTTTTGAGAGACAGAGGGAGACAGAGGGTGAATGAGGGAGGGGCAGAGACAGAGGAGACACAGAATCCGAAGCAGGCTCCAGGCTCTGAGCTGTCAGGACAGAGACCAATGAGGAGCTCGAACTCACGGACCATGAGATCATGACCTGAGCTGAAGTTGGACACTCAACTGACTGAGCCACCCAGGCGTCCCAGAAATTTTAGTTTAATTAAAGATTGTTAAAAAATACTTTTAAACTTTGGGTTGCAGTAAACATTGTTTATAGGGGATATTTTCATCATTGGGTAAACAATTATGAATTAGAAAAATGTTGCTGAAAAGGAAATAAAATATACAGAAGCTCCTCTTTTATTGTTATTCAACTTAAGTGCCAATTATATGGTAAATCAGAAAGAAGAGATTAATGAAATAAGGGACTTTATACAACTTTTCCAGAACTTTGAAGGATTTGCACAGTTTGGTTACAGAAGAATTGGGGAGATTCTTCCAGGAGCTCAGATCTGCAGGAGTGAGGGAGCTTTAGGTGGTGGAGTAAAATTGGTACATGTTGGTATGATACACAGCTAGAGCAAGATGTGTGCAGTGGGCAGGATTCATTTACGCAGTCAGTTGCATCTTTAAAAAAATCATCTTGTTGCTCTTCCCTATGCCAGTTATTGTACAAAGCGTCACAATTTCAGTGGGAAATAAAAACATACAACATAAAGCATATTCTCATACAGGCATTAACTGAACACTTACACAAGAATTTAGTAAGAAGCCATGTCATATGTTTTTATAGGGAACTAACCTGAAGTCATAAAAGCGTATAGCTGGGGGTATTGAAATATAGAGTATGGGATCAGAAATTTCCAGAATGAAGTGATGTTGACCGTAAAATCAAAAGCAGAGTGAAGGGAAAATTCTTTTCATTTTGCTTTAAGATTGTCAACTCAGTACATAAGGAGTGGTTGAAAATATGGAAGAAAGGAAGATGTCTGCAAGACATCTGAGGTGGTCATAAGCATTGGAAATAGGAAGTGAAGTCGTGGAGTTTTAGGTGGAATCTCGTATTTTATTGGTATTTTGGAGACAGGAAATAGTTGAGATTGTTTAGCAACTCTTGAGCAGGGGGGTAAACTGGTGAACGCATTGCTTTAACAATCTGATGGTGACAGAATGTTGAATGATTGGAGTAGGAACAAACTAAATATAAATAAGGCCACATGGAAGATAGCTTATATAAGCAAGCACGGAGTAATAAGGTCATGAGTCAAGATAGCTTAATGTCCATGTGAAAAATATCCTGTATGTGTTTTCAGTTTTGTGACAACTTTTTCACTCCTGTGTTTTTAAAAAATGAAGTTGAGTGTGTGTATCTCTAAAATCATATATTCAGTGAAATCTCCCCCTCTTCCCTCAGGAAGAGTTATAGCTACTCCCCCAGAACCCCACAGAATTCTATTTCTACCTCTGTTAGCATACACTCTATGAAACAATTAATTATTTATGTTTTGTTCCCTGAATAAGACTGTTAACTTCCCATGGGCTGGGGGTGTTGTTACTTATTTTACATGGGCATCTATGGCTGAGTTTGGAGCATGGTGGACACACAGTGGATACTGGTATTGATTAGCTCAGTGACTAAATAATGAAGCATTTTCTATATTTTCCACGTGTTGCCTGTCTTACTACCTATCTTCTTAGTATGTCTTTAAGTAGAATACTTTGTAATTTGGAAAGAGCCAATACTTTTCTTGTTGAAATCAGTTTCATATCCAAAGCAGAAAGATTTGTTACTTTGCAACTCACAGAGGATGAGTGGTAATTGAATTATTTAACAGTATATTTATTTACTGTGTGACATACATCAAAACATGTTTTGTTTTTCCATTTAAAAAAATTTTTTTTTCAACGTTTATTTATTTTTTTGGGACAGAGAGAGACAGAGCATGAACGGGGGAGGGGCAGAGAGAGAGGGAGACACAGAATCGGAAACAGGCTCCAGGCTCTGAGCCATCAGCCCAGAGACTGACGCGGGGCTCGAACTCCCAGACCGTGAGATCGTGACCTGGCTGAAGTCGGACGCTTAACTGACTGCACCACCCAGGCGCCCCTGTTTTTCCATTTTTAGTGGCTGGTTTCAGAGGTCCCCAAAAACATTGTTCACTCTTTTCTCTCTGTCTCTGTTTCTCTGCCTCTCTTTGTCTCTCTTTCTCTCACTCTCTCCCCTTCCTCTTCTTTTCCCCCTCTCACTTTCCCTCTATCTATCTATCCTCACAAAATATACTCTGAAGCCAAATAAATATGGATTTTAATCTTGTTGGCTTCACCTAGGTATAACCCCAAGAAGTCATTTAGTTACTGGGTCTCAGCCTCTGAATCTGAAAATGGTAAATAATTTCTCATGTCCTAAGGAGTTTATAGCAGGATTAGAAATTATATCTATGAAGCATTTCATAATTGGTACATAATACATAGTGGCTACTGTTTTGATATATTTTTAATGATATTATAGTTCTACAGTTTTAAATAGGCGTAAATAGCTATTGCTTTCCATAAATGATTTAATTCATGCTTTTCAGTTAATTTTTGGTGAGCATTTGAGAGGAAAGACTGATTTTAGATGCTGCCCCTTTAAGAATGGGGGTTAGCAGGATGAAGCTGGGATTCTGCATTCCCCTCCTTTTGTCAATAAACAAAGGAGCCTTTTGGGATGGAGGATGGGGTGGGTCCTCCTATTAGGAAAGATAGTTGCACCCTTTGAATACTGGCTGTTCCTAGGACTCTGTCTACCTTTCAGCCTGAATTTTCAGTCAGGATGACTACTCTTTGGCATTGGTTTTGTCTATACCTAACTCCTAACACACAAACCTTTTAGCAGAAGTTACCCAGAACACCCAGGCCCTCACTGTCATGGAATGGAGAAACAAAAACTCTGTTCTCTGTAGAGGAACTTCAGAGTTTCTGAAGTGATGCCTGATTCTCTCCCCTTCCTTAGCCAGCAGGATGAAGGGAGCTGGAGACACAAAGGCATGTTTCTTCCCACTCCCTGGGAGAAAGACTATGTAGAGGGAGTAGGCTGGATGTTACAATTCTTTGCTGCATTAGGAGATTAAAATGACAGGTGACACTTCTCTTGATAAACCAGGCACCGAGAGGGAAAAAGTTTTTTGTTTGGGGTTGTATTTTTAATAAGAAGAATGTGATCAGGTACAGGGTGTTGGAAAAGAAAGAACGTGTAAGTAAGGGTTTGATGAACGGCTGTGAATAAAAACAGGTAGATTTTCTAGTATAGCACAGAAATGTAATTCTGTAATGTCTGAGACTTTTATGGATGCAGTTTAAAAAATTTTGTTAATGTTTATTTATTTTTGAGAGACAGAGACAGACAGAGAACAAGCAGGGGAGGAACAGAGAGAGAAGGAGACACAGAATCTGAAGCAGGCTCCAGGCTCTGAGCTGTCAGTACAGAGCCTGATGCGTGGGGCTCAAACCCAGGAACCATGAGATCATGGCCTGAGCCAAAGTCAGTTGCTTAACTGACTGAGCCACCCAGGTGCCCCTTATGGATGCAGTTTTAAATCAGTACCTTTATTCAGGAAATAAAATTTTTGATGACACAGAATAAAGGTTAAGAAGGGATTTGCAGTTTGGGCCCATTTTTAGGGAGAATCTTGGGTGTTGTCATGTAGGAGCCATTTGGGAGTCAACCCTGAGATGAGAGCATTGGGAAAGAGGAAGGAGAAGAAGACTATAAAAGGAAGTAGGGAAGACAAAACCATACCTCATCTACTGGATAATTTTGCTTAAAATCTTATGTGCCTGATCTTCTTGATGTAATGGCTCCATCTTCTTTGAGATCTTTCAGCCCATCTTTTCTGGAATTGGTAAGATTGGAAGTGGGTGAGAGCTGAGAGTATCCTCAAATGATTTTTCGTTGAATAGAATAATTCCTTCTCTAAAACTGACCCATATTAACACTGTGTTGTAAACAGAAGGACTGGGGGTGGTGGTAGCTACTTATTTCTTGGACAAATGTGCTAAGCGAAGTAACTTAGAGAGCATGATGTCCCAAAGATAACCAGCTGGCTTACCTCTGATTTAGTGAATATTGTTTAAAATGATGCAATTTTAGTAGTTGGCCTTCTCAAATTTTTTACCACCCAGTACTTACAGATGTACAAAAGTGTTCCCACATGTCCCTGGTAATCAAATGAGCACTATCTTTGCATTGACACTGCCCCTTAATATTGGTTTGTTGCACATCACCATGCAAAACCAACAATGTTAGTGTAGCGTCTGGAGCTTTTTGTCTTTCTTTTTTTTTCTCTTTTTTCTTTTTATTTGTGTGTAGTTGACACACGATGTTACATTAGTTTCAAGTGTACAACTTGGTGATTTGACAAGTTTATACATAATGCTATGCCCACCATTAAGTATACCTACCATCTGGTTCCATTACATCCCTATTACAATACCATTGACTATATTCTTTACACTCTGCTTTTTATTCCTGTGACTTACTCATTCCGTAACTGGAAGCCTGTGTCTCTGTCTCCCCTTCATCCATTTTGCCCACCCCACGCTCTACTCCCTTCTGACAACCGTCAGTTTGTTTTCTGTATTTATCGTTCTGATTTTGCTTTTTGTTTGTGTATACATTTTTTTAAAGATTCTATTTATGAGTATAGTTATATGGTATTTATCTTTCTCAATCTGACTTAATGATAGCATAATACCCACTAGGTCCTTCCATGTTGCCTCAAATGGCATGGCCTCGTCTTTTTTATGGCTGTGTAATATTCCATCACATATATATATTTTTTTCTTTATTCACTCATCTACTGATGGACTTAGTTTGCTTCTATGTTTTGGCTATTATAAATAATGCTACAATAAACATAAAGGTGCATTTTTGTCTTTACACCTTACCAGTCTTTCTTTCCTTCTTTCTTTTTTTCAAAACTTGAGACCCAGCTATATACAACTACTTACAGCTTCTACAGTATATTGTCTTCGCCTATGCTGTACCCAATGTTTTGAACATTTTAAGATACTTCTACATTTGTTTTATCCTATGGAAATCTCAAGACCCAGGGCTCAGTATCCTATAAGAACCATGGCTAACTGCAAGGTGAAGTTAGTTAGCTGTCTCTCTTATGCACTTCAGCTAGATTTCTGTACTTTATAATAGAATTTATCACAACATAAAACGTGTCTTTTTCCTGCCCTCCTCTTCCTGGGTCATGAGTAACTTGAGGGGAGAAATCATGTTTTTGTATATATATAGCACCTAACATATGATTCAACATAGTGTCTGACTCAGTAGGTAACCAGTAGGTTGAAAGAATAAATGAATATATGAATTTCAAGAGTTTTGCATAATGGATATATAATATGTAAATGTTAAATAAATGTTTTTAAAGGAGTTACTTACCTTGAAGAAAACAAAGTCATCAATTTTATTTTTAGTACAAAAGTTTAGAAAGATGTATAAGTTTGATTAGCCATTTTCTTTTTTTTAATGTTTATTTTTATTTTTGAGAGAGAGACAGAGATGGAGACAATGTGAGCGGGGGAGCAGCAGAGAGAAAGGGGGACACAGAATCTGAAGCAGGATGCAGGCTCTGAGCTGTCAGCACAGAGCCTGACCTGGGGTTTGAACTCACAAACCACAAGATCATGACCTGAGCTGAAGTCAGATGCTCAACCGACCTGCCCAGGTGCCCGTGATTAGCCATTTTCAAAGGAAATGTCATACATGGAAGTCACTACTCATGTACTAATTCCTTTTCAACCAACTTCTGGTGATTTTTTCCCCAGATAACCTGCAACTCAAATAAATATTAAAATTATTTGTGTAGATATTAGAGTGAGTCATATAAGTGTAAATTAAAAAAAAATTTTTTTGACGTTTATCTATTTTTGAGAGACAGAGCACGAGTGGGGGAGGGGCAGAGAGAGAGGGAAACACAGAATCTGAAGCAGGCTCCAGGCTCTGAGCTGTCAGCACAGAGCCAGATGTGGGGCTCGAACTCACAGACTGTGAGATCATGACTTGAGCCCAAGTTGGATGCTTAGCCGACTGAACCACCCAGGTGCCCCTAACTCTAAATTTAAATAGCTAAAATTCCAAAAACTACATAAAGTGTGTTTTCTTCACATTTTCCAAAGAAAGGAAGACCACTGGTACTTAAGTCATAATATATTTTAACATTAATAGATAAAAATGTTTGTTTATCTGAAGAAAGTGTATATTGAGTATATCTTAGTATGCCAGTTCATTACTATATATATAATGGCAGTAATTCTTCTCATGTGTCTCAAATACATTTTTTTAATGTTTATTTTTGAAAGAGAGAGAGTGTGAGCAGGGGAGGGGCAGAGATGGGGTGGGGCAGAGGATCTAAAGCAGGCTCCATACTGAGAGCAGAGAGCCAGATGTGGGGCTCGAACCCACGAACTGTGAGATCATGACTTGAGTCAAGTCTGATGCTTAACCCACTGAGCCACCCAGGTACCCCTGAAACACATTTTGAATGAGAGATTTACTTACTGAATTTGAGGACCAGAATAAGTTAGAATGGAGTAGAAGGCACAACCAGAGCTGAAAAATAAAAGAAAACTAAACAAAATTGTATAATGCAACAAACTTGAATTCAAATTCTAAATCCTTCACTTAATAGCCCTGAGAGCTTGTGAAGTCACTTAATCTTCTTGAGCCCCCTTTTCCTCATCTGGAACAGGCTGGTAATGTCAGGTAGTCTGAATTGTTGTTAATAGATTTGAAAGAGGTAATGAAAGGAAAGCAATCAGCCCAGTACCCAGGACATAGCAAGTGCTCAGTAAAGTACCATTTCTCTTTTCTTTATTTCCTCAGTGTTGTTCAGGCAGTATGTTGCAGGGGTTTTTGAGTCAATGCATATTTAATAAGATACTTCACTGGCATTGAACAATTTTTGATCTGTTAAAGAAAGATTATTTTTATTGAAAAGACTTATTTGTATTATCAAAAGTAGATATAATTGTTAATATAAAAATAGCTTGGATGGTGATTATAGTTATTAATAGTGTCTTACAAAAATAATCCAATTAACAATGGGCAGAAGACAAAGACAGACATTTCTCCAAAGAAGACATACAGATGGCCAACAGACACATGAAAAAATGTTCAACCTCACTCATCAGAGAAATGCAAGTCAAATCCACAGTGAGATATCACCTCATACCTAACAGAAGGGCTAAAATCAAAACCTCAAGAAATAAGTGTTGAAGAGGATATGGAGAAAAAGGAACTCTCATGCACTGCTGGGAATGCAGACTGGTGGAGCCACTGTGGAAGATAGTATAGAGTTTCTTCAAAAAATTAAAAATAGAACTTCCCTACTATCCAGTAATCACACTACTGGGTATTTACCCAAAGAATACGAAAACACTAAATTGAAGTGGTATATGCACCCCTATGTTTATTGCAGCATTATTTACAATAGCCAAGCACTCTGTCTCTCTCCTAAAAAGTAAGTAAACATTAAAAAATTTTTTTTAATATTGGACTGTCCTATGCCAATGAAATTTCCAAGCAGCATCAGTAGTGTGAGCCCAGTAAATAGTGGATCAAATCGAAATTGTACTCTACCAGTGATACAGTTCTTTACGGTGTAATCTTTTATGTCAACTATTTTCTTAGTGTGAGAAATTCATGTGTGCTTTTCATGAACATGGGATTGCAAAAAGTCTGATGTACTTTTGAGTTTAGGGCTATGCATTGAGCTTGAAGAGGCCTCACAAAGGAAGAGGGGGGCAGATGGGTCTGTGTGCCTACTGTGTGTTTTAATGCCTACGGAGTATCTACATGTGTTAGTGCTTCTAGAATCAAAATAATTCTGAGCCCACAGTCTTTTACAATAGCTCTTTAGAACTTTTAGAATAAAGGAAGGAAACTAAAGAAAATTCCTTTGAATTTGACCATAGAAAGCAGTTGTAAAATAAGTTGAAAAGGAGAAGTCAACTAATTGGATCTGTTCCACTATTTTTCAGTTAGCCTGTGTTGATCTTTGAGCAAAACTGGTTGAACGGCTTACATGACAGCCTTCCAAGTAAATGGAAAATTTCCCAAGCTCATGCTGGTTAGGAAACAGAAGGCCTCTTTCAAACAGTGCAAAACTCAGCAGTTTGGGTTTCATTGAACTCGTTTAGTGGTTTCAACTTATATAACTTCCATATGGAAGCTTAAGGGAAACATAGGAACTAAACTGTCCTATTGTATCACCTGTGAGCAGCTTCTATTTCAGGGGTCTCTGTTCCAGTAGCCTTGGACCCTGAGGATTTCTTTTCCCCTGAGTAACTAGATTTCTTTCCTAAAGACCAACAGGACCAATCAGACTTATGAAAACTGATTTCTAATGTCAGTAAAAGGAGGAAATCCAGCTTAATCTCCTTTTCAAAGTTCAGGAGCAATTGGAACTGGTTCACCAAAAAATCAGGAAAGAGGCCAAATAGAACCCAAACCAAACAGGGAACAAAATTGTGTTCTATAGTGAAACATGGATCACGCAATAGTTTTGCAATAGTCTAGAGGCAAATGAGAAAATGTGGTTGAGCCTTGTAAATTACAGGCAGTTAGAGATGATAATTGGCAGGGACTAAGGATGTAGTCTCAAAATTGAAAAAAATCTCTCTTTCACTGGGTTCTAGGAAGGCATTGAGAATCATTGAGGGTCAGCTAAACATCATGCTAAGCTTCTTGCTTGTGTTTTCTCATCTAATTTTCTCACAACTCTGTGGGTTAGGAATCGTTTTAACCCCATTTTAGCTTCTGAAGAAACTGGCAGAGATGTAGTGTGTTTTCAAACGTAACACAGCTGAGAAGGGGGGCGGATCCAGGGTTGATTCTTAGGTGCATTTCAACCTCTTTCCAACATACCATACTTCATTTTGAGAAGTTTATAATTTATCTCTTGTTAGTATGGATTTTAAAATGGTTAAAGTGGGTTGATCTATTCTTAAAATATTGACAATAAAACTTTGAAGAAAATATTGTAAAAGTCTTGCACGACTAAAAAATTTTGATTACTTCTTTGAGCAAGTTTTCACAAAGATGAATATCTGTTGTGAAATGAAAAGACTTGTTTTAAAAGATAAAAAAAATAAGGACCTATGTGATGACCCAGCAGCGTTTCTGTCTTCTCCTTTAGGGATCCTATAGATTGTTTGGATTGCCTAAGAGAGATTATAAATTCAGTATTTTTTCAGTACACGTTTGAAAGGTTGGCTGTATTTTCAATTAGATAAAAATATGTGGACTCACAGTGTGCAAAGAAAGGAATCTGAAGAAAATTGGTGTGTTATACCAATTATATTTGACTATATTTTATAATTTATAGTATTTTATTGAAGTCAAAACTCACATTCAGCAAAATTGCATTGTTTCTTTTATAGTTGTGAGATGTATATGAAATATACCATATAACTGAAATTGAATATTAACTCTATGAGGGAAAGACATTATTTTTAGATTTTTGAATAAAGACCTCTATTTAAAAAATTCCAAATTACCCTGCCTTATTATGTTCTGAGTGAAATTTTACCTTTCTTTGAATCTTAGTCATCATTATATATATCAGCTATTGAATTATTCTGTTAACTGCCACTCATGTAACTTTTATGAAATATAAACTTGGGCAACTTTCTTCACTTTAGAAAATAAAAACATGGGGGTGGTTGGGTAGCTTGGTTGGTTAAATGTTTGACTTTTGATTTCAGCTCAGGTCATGATTTTAGGGTCGTGGGATTGAGCCCCGTATATGGCTCCTCTCTGCGGGTGGATCCTGCTTAAAATTCTCTTTCCCTCTGCCTCTCTCCCCTACTCACACTCTAAATCCATAAAAAAAAAAAACCCAAACAAACACAAAAACACTAAGTTACTCATTTCCTTGTAATAAGGATGTATTTTTAAGTGCCCTACACCTGGAATAATCAACCAATATGTGTATTTGACATATTGTGTATTTGCATATGTGTATTTGCATTCTGATTCCAACCACATGGTATGCGTGAAGCATCCTGCCCAGTGTATGATGTATGTTGGAAGGTAGACTTTTAACGAAGGACTTAAGACTCTTTCCAGACCAATATTTCGTCTCCTTTAATTTGCTCCCTTCAATTCAGAATTTCAAAATAGTACCTGGTTGCTAAATTTTTGTTTCTTCTGTTTTGAAGCCTAATCTAACTCTTCCAGTTTCCCAGAGATGACACTGTTTCCCAAAAAGAAGGCACTGTTAACTCAAAGATAGAGGTGTGATCAAATTCCTAAGATCCCTCAAATAACTCCTCCTAGCATGTTTTACTGAAATGATTCCTATCACAGATTTTTCCCACCAAAATATTTTCCTAACACATGCCTCCTAATTGTATTCAAGTATGTAGCCAGAATTCCAGTAAGCATGGATAAAGGTCCTACCACGTGGGAGGTACTCTTTTAGATGCTGCACACACAAAGGAGCTAAGACACAGGCTCAACACCCAAGATGCTCATGTTAAGGTAAGGCCAGAGGCAGAAAGATATAATATGTGTGGACTATTGTAGGGAGATACAAGACTCAAAGAAAAGATGTTCTTGTAAAATGAGTCTTGAAAAGTGAATGGATGGGAGTCTAAGAAAACAGGAATGGGCATGACAGACAGTGGGACAAGAAACATGGAGATAGATACTGTGCTGAAGGAAGTCCATGCCATGAAATTGAGCATAGAAATGAGAGAGCATTGAGGTGAGCATAGAGGTGAGAGAAATGGTGAGTAGAAGGAGGGCAGGGTTAGAGTGAGAACAGGTCGCTACTGCTGAGAGCCATGTTGCAGAACCAGACCTGATTTTGTACACGATAGGGGTGCTTCTGGCATGTTTTAATTTTAGCTAAATTATTCACTAGCAGCAGTGTGAAGAGACACTTGAAATGGGCAAAACTGGAGGCCAGAAAAATGATTATGAAGTGATAACATATAATCAAACCTAGATATAATGAAGACTGGGACTAAGTCTATGATGATAGCAGTGGGGAAGGGGACAACTTAGAGAAATATCTGATCAAGTCTGATAAGTTCTAAATGTTTACATGGAGAAGCCAGGACAAATCCAAGTTTTGTGGGGTCTGAAACTTACAAAATTTTTGAAATTAATATGCAATATTATGAATGCAAAATGAGGTATGAAAGTAAATATTTACTTAAAATTGGAAAAGAAAGCCCATGGTAACACATTTTAAGAAAATGGCAAAAACCTCACCAAATTCACAGAGAAATATATCTCATGAAGCACAAACAAAATGTATCACCACCTAAACTTCCCTTTAGCCATGTCCCCAAACTGTCTGTACCCATTTTAAATATCTCCCTACACAAAGAGATGACAGGTGAAACCAGCGTGTTAAGAGAATCAATAGAGGTAGGATACATCCCAGAATCTTTTGTTCTTGGTGGCAGAGAAATCATGACTGGTGAATAATCAGCATAGATATAAGCCATTCTTTTTTTTTTTTCTTATCTGCACAAAATATTTTCAATTTCTAAATCAAGATTCTGAATTCTGAGGAATTATGTTTTGGGTCTTAAGAATATAATAATGTTTATAATTATTAATAGTGAGGGGTGAGGAAGGATAGGCAATAACAAAATATTTTGTAACATTGCTTCAGAAAGGAATACAATCCCTCTCCAGTCTTTATTCTTTTTGTACCTTGCTGAATAAAACAACCTACAATATTCTCATAGAGTGGACTGGGGTGGGTCTTTAAGAACCAAAAAGCTTGAAACCTATAATGAGTCAATGCAGACAAATTTATCTGAATTTTAGGGTTCTTTTTTTAAAGCCAACTTGAGATCTATAAGCAGAAACAAGATGGCAAAAGTAAGAAGAGAATTTTGTCAGTTGCTTTATTTGGCGAATAGCAGTTTTTTAACCTTACAGCATTAGCTCCTTGTTTATATTTATGAGACAATTGATCATTCCAATGATAAATGTGGCAAGATTTGGTGAAATGTGGAATTTATGAATCTTTCTGTCTCTGCTTTGAGACAGATTAAATGTAAGGGCCCTGGAGCCAGACTGAATTCTTTGGACCGCTAGCTTCATTGCTTATTGGTTGTACTTAACCTCTCCATGTCTTGGTTTCATCATCTGTTAAATGGGGATAACAATACCTACCTTACTGTTGAGTAGATTATAGATGTCAATAGATGTAAAGATTTTAGAAGCAATGTCTGGCACATAATGAAAAGGCATTATATAGGTATTTGCTATTTTTGTTTTCCAAAGAGAAGGAAACATAGTTTTCCTTAGAATGGCCTAGAAGTCCCTGTACAACTGAGTAGTTTGATTTCCAAACTTTATTTCTAGCCACTGTGCCAGGTAAGCTGAACTCCAGCCCAGCATTTTCCTAAACTGTTCCATGTGGGTGTTTTGAGAAAATTTGTGGTACCCAATAAATGTTGTACTGAATTAAATATTTTAGAGGTAGCAGAAATTTCCAAGTAGATTTTCATGCCCTAAACCTATAACCTCAAGTGGTATAGGGATGGATTCTGAAGATGATTGAACAATAACTTTTCTGTTTGAGATCAGGGAAATGCTGTTATTACTGTGGGCTTTCATTGACTAGGGCTGTAATCTACTATACTAAGACTTTGGCCTCACTTACTTTGGGTGGTATAAGTTCAGGTCCTTTGAAGAGGCAGATTGTAAATGCCAATTAAATAAATTCCACTCCCAACATCAGTTGTCCTGCCCTGCCAAGGGAAGTGTTGCTTGTTTATTTAGCATTTGTGATCTTGTTAATACTGGCGATGGCCACCTTTGGGTGTAAGTAGGACTAACGGGCTAAGTGACAGATGAATCATTTCCATAAGATCTACACATCAGTTCTGTTCTTTGGATCGTGACTGGAGATGTCCTTGGCAGACCATTGCCATTTTCAGACTTGCTTCCAGTTTCTTCTTTTATTCATTGCATCCCCGCAACTTGCCCATTAACCCAGGCAGCTCATGGTTCCCTCATTACTGTTCCTCTAGCACCATTTTCTGGACAAAAAGTTTAGGTGACTTCCATTATCACTTTCCTTGGCTTTTGATCACTAAAATTCCTTACCCAAGCATCATTTGTATTTATGAGTAAACTTTTCCTTTTGAGCCACCCCCAGACTCCAAGGCTTCTTTCTAGACGAGCTGTTTCCTGACAGCTCAGGAATAATCAGCACTTCCATCCTCCCACATAACAAAGAACAATCTTTTCTGTAGTCAATAATGCAAGTTCCCATGAGTGTACCCTCTTAATGATTTGGGGATGGTGGTGAACAATCTTGACCAGACATTATCCAATTTGGGAGAGTAGAACAATATGAATATGGTATTCAGTATGTTTTTTAATAATTACCTGGAGGGTGTAACCAGCATGTTCAGTATGACTTATCAAATAAAAGAGTCAGGGAGAAATAAATCATGATTCATGAATGTTTGGTGATAAAAGGAATGGTATGATTGTCTAGTCTGGCTCCTTTATTTTGTAGTTGCAGAAGGTAAAGCCAAGTAGAGTTAACTTGCTCAAGAGCACAAGGAGTCAAAGAGCTGCAGTGACACTGGGGTAGTTTTCTGATTCACAGCCCAGGGCTCTTAATTCTCAAACATTTTAAACCTGATAACATGTTTGAAAATGTCTAAACATTTTTTGGCTGAGGTTGTTTGAGGTAGCTTCCTCTTCACTTGATATGTGAGAAGACCCTCAGGAAATTCACTTTTCACATACCAGTAAATCAGTGATGGAGTAAGTGTAGACTCCTTAATTTTTAAGTTATTGTGTTTGGGGGGAAGGGAGAAAATGTCCCACCTAATTAGCTCTAGATCCTTCTTCAATCTGTCCACTATAGTTGCCACAGTAATTGATTTGCCTCCTGAACAGTGGAGCTTTTACTAGATTCATTTCTTGTTCAAATTAATTTTTCAAAAATCAGTTACTTGTTATTCTGAGAGAGGAAAGAGCATAAACTTAGGATAAGGAGATTAGGTTCTATTCTGAGTTTTGCTGTGAACCTGAAGCCTGGTCATGAACAAGTCACTTAACCACTCTTTGCCTCAGTTTCCTCAAATGTAAAACTGGGGCTTTTCTCTAAAGGATGTCTGAAATCCCTTGCAGTTAATATGAATGGGAAAATCTACAAGTCCCAGAATTTACAACTGTCATGTTAGTCAACCTCATGAGTTTTATACATTTCCAGTGCCTGGTTGTTGGAAGAGGGACAAGGGTGGGAGTTTGGCATCTGTGTTTGTATTGTCAGCTGACAGGCTTTAAAATAGGAGTACTATGTTTGAGTAGCAAAAAGACCATCTCGGGATTTCTCACTAAATAATGAGAAGATGCTGAAGAGAATTTCTGAGTAAGAACACTGAAATATTTTTGGAGGTTTTTCCAAGGAGTCCTCCATTTCATATTTAAAAAATAAAAATGCATGTAATTAAAATGTAGCTGATTTGTATTAACATTAGTGTGTTAACCTGTGTTCTAAAACTGGATCACATAAGCATGGAGTTTCTAAATAATCCTCCAAGGGCATATTGAAGGAAATTAGAGTTACAGGACTTGACTCATGCTCATTTGCGATGTGGTATGGGTCTCCCTGTAAGTATAAAACAAGGAAGGCATTGGGGTGGGTCTGGATACCAGTGATGTCAAGAGTTTAACTTGAGCGTTTCTTAGCTCCTCCTATTTCATTGTTGTGTGTCTCCTTGACATTCCCTTCATGTCTCTTTTGCGGAAATACAAATTGAACCCTGAGTTGCTTTCTGCCTTACGGAGGGAAAAACATAATTAAGGTTTCCATTCTGATGCTGAGAGTTACAGAAAAGCAATGTGAAAAATATGCATAAACAAATAAAACTATAATTTAAAATACTCCTGGTAGTAAAACTTGAAAAGGAGGCAGTTTTCAAGAACAGGCAACAAAAGACATTTGCCTATGATTTTTTTTAATTTATTTTTATTTTTTATTTTTATTCACTGCTTTGTCATACAGCCTTGTGGAGACAGATGTGTCCTCAACAAATTAAAAAACATAGGATATTCATTGTCACTTAATAGAACACCGAGCAACTTCAAGATTTGTTTGCATAAATCTTATGCTTAATTGGAAATATACATTTAATTCAAGATCAGTAGAAAGTGTATTGTTTGTTACTAACGACTCAGCTGCTCAAATAATGTATTGTGTCAGTGGCCAGCCGGAACGAGGCTCTGGGCAGTATTGTTGTAACCATGACATTAATGACATCATTTAGTGAAAATAGGATTTGGAACGTTTGGGAAACAAAGCAGTGGCTTCTTTACTTGACTCTGAGAATTTAATGAATACTAAGAGAATGTAATGGGTAATGTAAAATCAATAAATTGATAAAATCAATAAAATTGATTTTTCTACATATATGTAGCAATTTTATGTAAGTGCATACATATATACATAATGATATTTTATTTAACTTTTCCTCCTTTCCTTGTGAATGCGTGAGATTCACAACATTCTATAGACCCTGGGAATAGTGTTGTTCTTGTATTGTAAAGCCTTACTACTTGAAAAGCCATATCCTTAAATTATATAGCATATGGACTTAATAGGGCCAAGAAAACGTACACTGGGTTAGTACATGAAAGAACCAAATTCAAATTCCAGTCCATGTTCTGAACATTTCTAATTAGTGAAAAGATGAGGAAATGCAACTTGGGATATAAATCATTCATTTGAGCATTTGAGAATGAAGAGTAAAAGATCTTTTTTTCCCTCATCCCTCTCTCTACAAAAGACAAATGACTTGTTCATGTTTGAAGTCTGTGGGTAGAGATAGAAAACATTTATTATACACATAGAAAATATGTAACTGGATGTTAATTAGCCAAGAGTATGAAAAAATGCTATTAACATGTTACTTTTGACCTTCAGAAAGATCTTATTAGCTTTAATAGTTTCATTCATTTGTTAATTCAGACAAATTGCCAAAGTACAATAGTATTTTACTTATCTCTTCATGTCATGAATAGAATACAAAGTTGATATTTTTATAAAATTTGATATGTTTTCTAGATGTGTTCACCTATAGATTAATATCATTCATGTACAGCGGTGGACATGGTGATATGTCATCCAGATACCCTTCCAAGAAAGACCTGTCTCGGCTCCTTCTTCCTCATCCAAAATCATGCCATTCCCACAGCAGCCCACTTTCATGGCTGATGGAGGCTGGAGATATAAAGGTCCTGCCATTTGGGCCCAATGTGGAAGAACTCTGATGTCCTGGGGGCTTGGCCAAAGCAGTGGAGGTGCCCTGCATTATAGCTCAGATTCTTCTTCTGCCAATTCTCCTTCTTTCCCCTCCCTCCACAGGTGTTGAACCCCAAACTCAACATCATACGTACCGAACTCCATTTTAGAGCCTGATTTCTGGAGAACCCAACTGGCATCAAAACTTTCTCTCCATTGCATGCAAATTCCCACATGGATAAATTTATGTGCATAAAGTCAAAAAGTCAGTTTTCAAATGCATAAATACCATCAAGTTATCTATTTTATATTCTTTAACAATTTACAAAGAAGAAATACTTGCAAAATTTCAATTTGCTCTGGTTTTATATGCAGAATCTAAGAATTTTGAGGAAATGCCTAATTATATTTATAGGGTTTAAGGAGACCTACAGATCTCATTAAGCCCACTCACATAGATGAGAAAGCTGGAGTCCAGGGGTGAAAGGACTTACTTGAGGTCATGCTGTCATACTAGAGGTTAGAACGCAAGTCAGGTTTACTAATTGCTTAGCTCCTCATGTTCAGAGACAACTTTTTCATCTTTCTTTTCTCTTTTGTTTCTTCAACCCAGTTTCTTTCTTCATATCCCTAAGCCACAGCTGTTTTCCAGAACTGTAAATCCTTTTAGAGTAGTAATTAGGACTGTGGTGTGTGTAGGGAAATATACAAAGGGCACATATAGCTCTTGTATGTAATTCTGTCAACTTGTGATCGTGCTTAAAATTGATCAATATGGTGGGTGCTTTATGAACCCCATGGCACTAAGCAGTTCTCCAAGATGAAATGGATATTAGCCAGTCCTTCTTCCTCTGAGAATGCTAGAGGCAGGCTGAGGGACAGCTAGTTTATTTCACATCAGGACTGCACATTTAATGTTTTATTTATTTTTGAGCCAGAGAGAGACAGAGCATGAACAGGGGAGGGGCAGAGAGAGAGGGAGACACAGAATCCAAAGCAGGCTCCAGCCTCCGAGCTGTCAGCACAGAGCCTGACGCGGGGCTCAAACTCACGAACCCCGAGATCATGACCTGAGCCGAAGTCAGACTCTTAACCGACTGAGCCACCCAGGCGCCCCCAGGACTGTACATTTATACCTTCCTCCAATGAACCCATGAGAATTGCGGTCAGTATTTCTTAGGAATTAGGATCAACAAAATACCATTCAGGTTATTGCAATCTAGAAAAATGTATTATTTCAGAGACCATTTTAGGCTTTGCAATATGGAAAGACATTGCACTTACTGCTAAATATGTTCCAGAAGGTATGACCTGGATTTGTTCTGTATTTATATCTATTTATATCTAACTAGTTGAGATCAGTTTATCTTTCCTCTAAGGCTTTCATAATATTTTCATAACTATCTAGCATTCTATGGAATGCTTTCACTTATATAGTTAGATGTTTGTTGAATAAATAGCATATGCATATTATTATATTCAGACACTAGAGAAGGGAATTATATAATAATCTTATTTAAAACCTCACAGTAACACTATGAAATATATATTATTTTTATTTTTGGGTAAGAAATCTAAGGTTCATCAAATTTAAATTATGATGACTACTTGTACTTGCTGTTTATTATGTCTCAGACATGCTCTAAGAGCTTTATGTATACTAATTACTTATTTCTTAGAATGACTCCCTTAAAGTAAGCCCCATTATTATCACTGGCATTTTATGTGTGAGAAAAGTTAAGACACAGAAGAGATGAGGTAACATGGCCAGTGTCCCCTGGTGGGTGAAGGGTGGGAGCGGATTCAACCTAGGTAGGATGAGCTCCCCAGGACTGGGGGGTTTCCCAGGACAGGAGACTTTCAGTGTTAAAAGCACAATAGTTCCAGGCAAACTGGAACAATTGGTCCCACTAGATCCAGGCTGTCTACTCAATTGCCTGCACTCTTTCTTAAGCACTTAACTCTACGGTCCCTCAGGTAGAACGTGGTGAATTCAGCATTTGAACCCTCCTCTTTGTGACTCTGAAGCCTGACTTTTGTGTTTCCATCACATGGCCATGGTTTGTGTTTTGGTACAAGGTAAATCACCAAGGTGATCATGATTTGCTAACTTGTAATATGTTTGGAAAGGTAATTATATGCTAAGGCCTCATACTTGTTATTATTCTTTTATTTTAACAGCTTTATTGAGATATAATTAATATATAAAAACAGCACATATTTAATGTACATATTTTGATGAGTCTGGACATATGCGTACACTTGTGAAACCATCACTACAGTCAAGGCAGTCCACCACCTCCTAAAGTTTCCTTGTATCTTCATTTTATAAGAAGTACCAGATATCTGCTGTACAACATAGTATCTATAGTTAACAGTATTGTATTATACAATAAAAAAGTTGTCAAGAGAGTAGATCTTATGTTCTGATTCTTAATTGGCTTCATGTCATGTGACAGCTGGCCATTTATTTTTCTTATACTTTGGCTTCTCCCAAGCCTATTCCTTATTTCCCATATGTCACTAGGACTTGTAATATAAATTTATGCCTTATTTGCCCCTCCCTCATGGGTCACTGCTGAATGACACTTTTTTCATATGTACCCTACTTCTACTCTACTTTCCCGCACAGTTCTGGAATGTGTAATGTGTATGTTCAATAGCTACAGGTGCCTCTCAGCTTTCTCTTCGGTCATGCTTCCTCCTCAGGTTCCTTCTTCTTTAAGTGTTATCATTTCCCTGTTCCTCCTCTTCCACCCCTCTACCTCCTTAGTCAGTTTTGTGGCATCTCTCTATAATATAGTACCAATAAAACTACCTTAGAATTTGAGAGAAGAGAGAAATCGATTTAGACTGGTGTTGTCATGGACACCTTTGTAGGAAAGATATTAATTGGGCTGAGTTTTGAGTACTGCAGACAATTTAGATGGACGTGATTTTTGATTTTGGTTAGAACAATTTTAATTTTGAGGCGAGGTTACTGTCTAGAAACTAAGGAATATTAAATTAGTTTTTCTAATTGCATGACCTTAACCATAAGTAGCTTAACCACTAACTGTCTTAATTAACTGATTTTTATAGTCTCTGTGTTGGAAGGTAGGGTTTCATAAATGCCTGGAGGCTCACAGTGATTAATTATCTTGGAGGTTGGTTTAGTACTGTAAAGAGCACACATTGTAAACACTTACCAAAGAGTAACTTAGGGCTAGCACTTACCTTCTCTGAGTTTCAGGTCTCTTTGGGCTTTCAGTATCTATTTCATAGAGTCATTGTGAGGATAAAAATAGATGAAGTATTTATTAATAATATAGCCGGTTTGGTACCTGGCACATAATAGCTGTTATTAGCTTTAAAGAATTATCATTCTGTTCATGGATAAAAGTGCATTAGAAACAACTGATTTTATTCTTCTTTTAATACCCTGATGAGAAAACAAGTAGATAGAAGGGATGGCTGCGGTTAGTACTCTAGGTTAGTGATAAGAAACTATTTTTAAACACATTGCATTCTTTCCCTCTACAGGTATGCCTTTTTTTTTTTTTTTTTGCCAGATTGAGGTTTATGTAGGTGATGAGGTTTTGGAGTGATGGGGATACGGAACTGACGGCCAAGAAAGAATTCTTGAAGACATCTTTGGTACAAAAAGTTGATTTTATTAAAGCACAGGACAGGACCCCTGGCAGAAAGAGCTGTCCTGGATCCTTGAAGAGAGACTGATGATATACTTGGGAGTTGGGGGAGGTAAAGTCAAGTGAAATTTCCAAAGGGACTTTCATATGTTAAAGAAGACTCCCAGGAGAGTGGAGGCCTAGCTATCGTCAAGCTAAGGTTGTTTTACCCTCTAGCAAAGCATTAGCATTAAGACTGTAAGAAGTTCCTGGAGAAATATTTTACTCTCCTGGCCTCAAGTATTTGTCAATGGGCTGCAGGTTAGAAGGAAATTTTGTTCTATCTGCCATTTCCTTCTGCCTTTGTTTCCCACATTAGTAATTGCTCTCCCCCAAGCCTCTGTAGTAAATATTTGAGACAACAGGTATTTTTATTTTTTAAAGCATACTTTTTATGTAAAATGATGTGTTAGAAATCTGAACATGGGCAGTAGATGAAATTTTGAGATATAAAATAAATGGTTACAGCAAACTCTGAAAGAATTTCCACTTAAATATGTTAGATTATTGACAGGTTGACAGGGAATTTGTGGTTGAATATTTTGTTCACAAAAAGGTAAATATCAAAAATGTTTAATTGTTCAATATAGCTCATTTATATTTCAACAGAGCTAGCTACTGCTTTTTGTAAACAAATATATGTATCTTTTTTTGTCTATACTTCCTCTAGGATACAATAATAAGGGCAAAAATGATTCTAACTATATTTTGCACAGGATGGTTACAAGTTGATTATTTAGGTGTATCTTATAATCAAGTGTGTATATGATACTTTATCTCTGCTATTGAATATTTTTTCTGGGAACATCTTTTTTTTAAATTATTTTTTAATGTTTATTTACTTTTGAGAGAGAGAGACAGAGAGAGAGAGAGAAAGAGGAAGAGAGTGAGCAGGGGAGGGGCAGAGAGAGAGGGAGACACAAAATCTGAAGCAGGCTCTGGGCTGGAAGCTGTCAGCGCAGAGCCCAAGGCAGGGCTCCAACTCATGGACTGGGAGATCATGACCTGAGTTGAAGTCCCAGGAGTCCCCTGGGATCTTCTGTAATATTGTATGTTTCAGGTGATGGGACCTCTGAAGGCAGTAAGAAGCAGCTAGGGGGAATTAAGTGGAACTTTCCATTTTAATTTAAATTGCTATTTGAGTGCAATTTCTTTCTTTTTTTTCTTTTTAGATCCTTGATCTATTAGAGAGAGAGAGAGAATGAATGAATGTGAGAGAGGTGTAAATATAGCCTCTGTGGCTGTGGTCAGAAAGGCATATGGCCATAGATCAAAGGCCAGAGAGATGCAGTGTTGATGGCTTTGAAGATAGAGGAAGATGACTATAAACCAAAGAGTTCAGGAAACATCTAGACACAGGAAAAGCAAGGGGATTGACTATATATATAGTTTTGCCATTCACCTTTGTTATTGTGGTAGGTGAAGTAATGACCTCTACAAAGATGTCCATGGATGTCTATGCTGTATTCTGTGGAACCTGTGACTATGTTACTTCACATGGTTAGAGGGACTTTGTAGAAATGATTAAGGATATGGATCTTGAGATGGAGAGCTTATCCTGGATTATCCATCCAAGTGGGCCTGATCTAATCACATGACCTTTAAAATTAGAGAACCTTTCCTGCCTTTCCTGGTTGTGGTCAGAGATGTGACTACAGAAGAATAGTCGGAATGAAACAATAGTGTTAGCTTTGAAGATGGAGTGTAGCAGGATTCTCACACAGGGAGATGGGACACCGAGGCTTTTCTGTCTAGGAAGCAACTTTATTTGTCATGCTGGCATGGGTTCAGTGGGTTCCTACCCAAGAAAACTGAGCCCTGAGCATAGCGGGGTATGGCCTTTTATGCAATTTCTGCTTCGTCTCTCATATATGGTGACATATAGTCTAATTGGACACAGTCCAAGTTACAGAGTCATGTCAGAGCTACTCATACATGTATAGGAGTTGATTGGGCCAAGTTGCCTTCCTTTGTTCTGAAGAGGCCTCCACCACATTCCTTAGGGAGGAGCTCTACCACAGGAAGAAGGTGATCTTGAATTGAGGAATACAGGAAGCATCTAGAAGATGGAAAAGATTAGCAAATGGGTTCTAACTTAGAGCCCCCAGAAAGGAACACATCCCTGCCAACACCTCTGATTTTAACCCAATGAGACCTGTGTCAGACTTCTGATCTCCAGAACTTTAAGATCATAAATTTGTGTTAGTTTAAGCCGGTAAATTTGTGTCAATTTGTTATGGCAGCAATGAAAGGTAAATACAACTGTGTACACATTTCATATTACATTGAGGGAAATAAATATGTTTTTGTAGTTTTAAATTTATATGTATTCACCTCTACCATGATCTTTTAGTATATCTGCTTAAACTACCATCCCCTACCCAAGGCAAATTTGATTATAGGAATCTTCAGTTTGCTGCACCATGAACATACATAGAGGGTCTGTTTCTCCCATGCGACAAATATTTACAGGATACTTGATACATAGTGGGAACTTTGCTAAGTGCTGGAGATGCTGTAAGAATAATAGCCACGTTCCCTATTCTTCCTGCATTATCACATTAGTCGTGACAGATTCTGCCAGATAGTTCGCCCTTTTAGATTGCACTTTTCTTGAGGATGAGGACCCTTTTTTCCTTGGTTTCTGCTCAGGATTGTCTTGGCACTATGATGACATAAGCAGGACAGAAGGCTTTTGGAAGCTAATGTCTATATACTCATGTATTTTAAGGTTTCTCAATATAAGGTGGAATTAGGAGACAGCTCATTTTCTTTGGCTTTATCACATTGTTTTTAAGATAACCTCTTACAGTGGAACCCCTGAGAATCTGAAATATTTTTTTGCCAAAGTGGCAATGAGCAAGGAAAAAGCCCAAAGAGAATTCCAAGTCTAGACACACATTTGGAATCCAACTCAGGCTTTAGAAACAGTTTTTAAGTAAGTTGGTCTGTGAAAACTAAATTATGAATGACAGATCTGCCAAAATTAACTCTTTACTACCATGGCATAGCATGCTTCATGAATGCCAACAGTTCAGGAGAGACTGTATCCAATAAATTATGTCTTGTGGTTCTCAATATAGCTTCATTTATCACTGTGTTCTGAAGCTTCAGGACTAAATTTTGTAGGACTCCTGGACATAAGACTTTTTCCAATGTTCTTGCCTACTATTTCTAACTTTTTAGGTGTTATGCAAAAATATTAGAAGAAAAATACATAGGACCTGAAAATATTCCAAATATTTCCATATGCTATAAAAATTCTCCCTATTTTTAAAATATATGATATAGTAGCCTTTTTCCCCCTGAACGAACATTCAAAATGATGTGGCACTCTCTCTGTGCTTTCCAATATGGTCGTCACTAACCATCTATGTGACTAGTGAATACTTAGGATATGGCTCTTCTAAATTACAAAAAAAAATTTTACTGTTAATTTATTTTTGAGAGAGAGAGAGAGAGAGAGCGCACACACACGCGCGCGCAAGTGGGGGAGGGGCAGAGAGAGACACACACACAGAAAGTGAAGCAAACTCCAGGCTCTGAGCTGTCAGCACAGAGCCTGACACCGGTCTCAAATCCATGAACCATGAGATCATTACCTGAGCCAAAGTCAGATGCTCAACTGACTGAGCCACCCAGGCACCCCAGAATATGGCTATTCTAAATTGAGATGTGATATAAATATAAAATATATACTAGATTTTGAAGACTTAGTGCAAAAGAAAATAGAATGTAAAAAAATCTCATAATAAATTTTATATTGATATATTGAAATGATATTGTTTTGGATATATTCGGCTAAGTAAAATATTGAAGTTAATTTTACCTTTTTTTAAAACTTGTTTAAATGTGGCTGCTAGAAAATTTACAAGTACATATGTGTTTTGCTTTTGTGCCTCACAATACAACAATGTGTTGTATTGGACAATGCTGCTTTACATGATTAAATCCATTTTTCCAGTTGTAGGAAAATATAGGAAGCCATGTTTGGATTCTTAAATACCAAGTGTGAGGTCAGTGTCTTTTGCATTGTGAAGCTGCTTCTGCTTGACCTTTCCCTTCTTTTGGCTTGTAAGAGGGGTAGCTTTCTTATTAAGGGAGAGATTAATAGATACAATAGACATCAGAGAAAGATTAGAACGTAATTGATGTGCCATCAAAATGGTGAACCAAGTGGGAGATAGAGAAGTAGGTAGCATATTCTAACAGCTATACTAGATTCTTTGTCTTTTTTCAGGAAATTCTGGAACCCATACCTTGAAAATGAGAATGAACAAATTTATTCACCAGATAAAAATTAGGTGGGATTTATAGTCAGAAATGTGAACCTAGGAAAATGTGAGAGTGACAGATTTTAACCGTATTTAAGTGGAGAGGAGAGAACTGGGTGGGCTGGGGTAAATACTCTGATTTCACATCATTTTAGAGATGATAGTGACTGAAATTGATTTGCAATATTGCATTGAAATTCTGTTATTAGAGCTTTGGAAAGTGGTTATCCAAGGCTTATGCTTTCTAAAGGACAAACCTGATGTCTCCTGGATTGAGTTCAGACTTACTCCCACTAAGTGTAAAGGCTTAGTTTCACGAATAAAAGGATGGAGATAGCAGAATCATCTATAAAGTGGGTGCAGTGAGAGGAGGTTGAATCATAAAGTTTCTAAGCCTCTAAGCCTCTGAGATTTTTCTTTTTTTTTCAAGGTTTTGTTGCAGTGCTGTAAGCTATACTCATTGTGGGGAATTGATAAAAGATAACATTATTACCATGTAATCTGAATCTTATTATTTTATTTAAGCTCTTACACAAGAGGAAACCATGAGTTCTGTATTAGCAAGAGGGGGAGAGATTTTCAATATCCTCTTACTGCTTATGAACATCTCTTTTAGAGATTCTTAATTATCTCCAGGGAGAGGGACATAACAGTGATGTTTATACAGAAGCAATTTAAAAATGGTCACACTTAGTTCTCCAAATGGGTCTTTGCTTTTTTTAGGAGCAGAGATGGTGGTAGTGGGTAGGGGGTTGCTTATTCATATTGTTTGCAAAATGTTGAATATTTTAGCCATTTTAGCACTTAAAAATTGCTTATGTTCTAGTTTCTGAGCCATGCAAAGGGGATAATTTTGTCCAAGCATGCAAACGCAAACACTATAATATCTTGGTAAAAAATGAGAAGCAGGAGATGCTCTGGGTTTCTTTACAAAATGCAATTTTCTACTCTATAGATAAACTATTGGGTGCTAATCATGGGAACTGTGATAACTACAGCACTGAAATAATGAAGGCATCCTATGTATTAGTATCATGGAGAGTTTACAGAAGGCAGCTTTGGGAGACTCACTGGGGGAGACAACTTAGAGATTCTGTATAGCTCTCCAAGAATTTAAAGTGTTTTCAGACACTGTAGGAAATTAGACTTGTTTTGTGTGACTTCAGGTGCACTAGGAAAAACAGATGATGTTAAAGATGAGGAGGATTTCTTTTAAGTTTACAAAGGAGCCTCCTAACAAATAGAGATAACAGTCAAATTGGTGGCACTTGGAGGTCAGGTTCACCATGATGACATATTTAAGTAGAGTATAGAAAACTGTGCGGTATGCTAGAATGGAATTTCAACCTTAGCTAGCAATTAGGTAGGGTAGTAGATAAGCTAACTCTCAAAGACCTTTCAATATTAAGATTCTATGAAAAGCAGTGATTGGTTTATGTTAATAGGTTTCTGGGAAAAAAAATTCAGTATCCGGACTGCCATCATTCATTGCAAATCCAAATGAAATTCACCTGTGTACTTAAAGCTGTTGACTATTTGTATTGCCCACTTCGGTGCAATAAAGAATATGTTTATTAGTATGGATCTTCATATTCCAGGCAGGAGCCCTTTCGATAAGAGATGATGGAAGAGTGTAGGTGTTTTCTGCAGCCGTCCCACGTATAGCATAGCCTGGTGGATGGTAGTTTTGTATGCACAGCTAGTCTGTACTCTGACCTTATTAAAACGTTGATCAGCTAAGACCTCCTGAAGTGTATTTGCACACAGCTGCCTCATAGTATACAGCATTTATTTTGTGTCCTAGTGGTTTTGCACAGTGAGGATTTGAAAGACATCAAGCTTAAAACCCTCACAAAACTATAAAGATGGAGAATGTTAGAGTAACAAGAGAAGGTAAAAATTATTGATCTCAGTGGTTCTCAACTCTGGTTATCCTTTGGAACTGCTGGAAATTTTTTAAAAAATCAGGATCTAAGCCCCATACTCAAGGATTTTTAAAATTAGACTTAAGTGGTTCCTAGGCTCTAGTTATTTTTTGACAACTCCCCAGGTAATTGCAATATGTTGCCAACACTGGGAAGCAGTAGTCTTTTCTAATCTCTTCATTTTTCTTAGTGGGGATATTAGGACTTAGAGAAGTAGTTGTCAAGTCTTTTTTAATGTTTCTAGTATACTCTCCCGAGCTATAAGTTTGGGCAACACAATTAGGACACCAGAAAACTAAAAACCACTCTAAACCACTGAGCATCACAGTAGGATGATAGCTTACAGTGTCTGCAAGAATATCCCCAGTTACAGTGCCCTGGTCAACTTTGTGAACAACCCTGTACTGTCCTGACCATGTTCTGTTATATATGAGCAATCAAAACTCTGGCAGGTTCTCCAAATTTGTGATTTTTGTTGTTGTTGCCAGCTTATTACTAACTCCTAATAGCAAAACCCTGTATCCTCCTTGAAACCCAATTGCATGATCTACCCTGCTTAACATTTTACCTAACAGATGTTCCATTTATGCATTCATCACTGGATATGTGGTAGTGAGAAAAATAGTCTTTATCTTACCGGAGCTGACAGACATCAATCAAATCATATTTTAAACTGATGTAAAATTGCATCTATGGCAAGTACCAAGAAGATGTGCAGTGCTGTGAGAACGTGTAAACTGGGGATCAGACCAAATCAGAGAAATCTGGGCAAGGCTTCCCTGATCATGAGGATGATGAATAAGACCTAACCAAGCAAAGAGTGAAAGGGAAGATCATTCCTGATGGAAGATACGAAATATTTTAGTATAAAAATTTGCCACACAGTTGTAACAAAATATCATTTTATAGAGTGATCAAAATTCAGCTGAATATACAATAACAGTTTGTGCACAAAGGATTTAAATTTGTAATCTAACAAATATAATGAGTTGAAGTAACCCCTTGCAAAACTTGGAAATGATTAGGTCAGTGAAAATTGGTTATTGATATTGTTTAACCCTTTAACCTGCACAAATGGTTAAGGATGGTGTTTTTATAAATGGTCTTGGAATTGGGGATGATATAATATTCATTAATAGCTCTATTTATGTAAATGGCTAGAATTTTTGATAGGAGCAGTTAAAAAAGTTAACCTGACTTGCTATGGAGTTACAAACTGTGGTGCTAAAGATGATTTTAAAAATACATGTTTTCTTTTCCCCAGATCAAGTCCCTTGCATGTTCTCTTATTCCTTTCTAATATCTCAAATAGAAAAATTCAGTTTCTCCCCATGTGCTTAAAATTATTTATAAGAATATAGACCTGCTAAAATGTCCTTAGACAATATGCCAAGCTCTCCAATAACTTTAAGGAAGGGCTGAGAATAATAGATGAATTAACAATTTTAGGCTTTCTACTGAGACCACATAATGGATGGCATAGTTCTCTGGGTACAGGTTCTTGCTCCAGTAGTTTTTTGTCCACCTCTGCTTCTTCCACTCATGAAAAAAGTGTAAGAATGCATATAAGTGAGAAGAGTATTATAGAAGTATTCTTGAAGCTTGAATTAAAATAGGCACCTATGTTTCAAACTTCTGTACTTATGTTTGATTCATTTCATAACTGATCATAGCTCACCATTTATCCATTTCAATCCTCTATTTTTAAAAATTAAGGAACTATTTTATTTTATTTAATTTTTTTAATGTTTATTTATTTTTGAGACAGAGAGAGACAGGGCATGAATGGGGGAGGGTCAGAGAGAGAGGTAGACACAGAATCTGAAGCAGGCTCCAGGCTCTGAGCGGTCAGCCCAGAGCCCGATGCGGGGCTCGAACTCACAAACTACGAGATCATGACCTGAGCCAAAGTCGGCCGCTTAACCGACTGAGCCACCCAGGTGCCCCTAATTTTTTTAAATTAAATTCAATCATCTTAGAAATATTGAGGAGAGATTCTTTATTCTAACAATTGGGTCATGCAGCTGGTATTCATTTGTATAGAAAAATCTTCAGTTATTTTTTTTAGTAGAGAAAGGGAGACAGCCTTCCCTGAAGAGTGCTGCCACCCATCTCTCTGAACTAACATGATTCTCAGAGGTGATGAGTGTTGTCTTGAAGTAAGGAGTTAGAGACTGAAGATACAAGCAAAAGATACTCTTTTCTGCCTTTAAGCCTTTGCAACTGCTGTGCCAGCAGAGTGACATGCTCTTCTCCACTTTACACCAGAGAGAGCTTATTCATATTTGAAATCTAACTGAGCTTCTTGAAGTTGTCCTTAATATCTTCCAGGAGGTATTAGCTACTCCCATCGTCTGCATATCCAATTCACATCTCTCCTATGTGACATATCCTCAGTTGTACAGTTTGTGTACCTTCACACAAAAACCTGAATTCCTTAAAGCTAGGCACCCAACCTACACCGAATCTACTGATGTACCTTCTAGTATAGTTTCAGTGTGTATTATATACTCAAGAAATGTTTATTAAAATAAAAGAAACAATTGGGTAGTTGTCTGAATGAGCGTGAATGAAGAAAAGGGTCTTGTTCTCACACAGAGATTGCAACAAATTAAACAAATATTAAGACCATGGGTTTCTGCCTTCAACATTTAAATGTTAAGTATGCAAAGAACGTCACAGGAATCTTGCGTTGAGTGGAGTACCAACATCTAATATCTTAGGTTCTAATAACAAAGCCCCTAGGAAAGCAAGGTGGTGGACCTTCAGGAACTGGTGATGCCAGCCAGTTTTCTAGCAGTTTTGCATTCTGATGACTGGGAGAAAAATATCTTATTTTTTGAGGTGTCCCAGTGATGTACGTTGAGTTATAAAAGTCTGGGAGCCAGGAGCGTCTGACCTACAACCATCTGGCTGGTTTCTTAGGTGTATGAATCTAGGAGTATCTGGAGCCTGGTTCCTATACACTTGCTATGACGTTGCACTCCCTGAGACACCAAGCTGTCTTCATGCCCCTTATTCTTGTGGTTGCTTTCCCAACTCTGAAAACCTTGAGTCCTGAGAAAAATTCACTCCCTTGGTAATAGATCCAATCAGCTGCTAAGCCTACAACGTAAGGAGGATAAGGGGTTGTCGTCCAGGTGCCCACTAGTGTGCTCTTGGTGTCTCACCAAGAGATTAACAATAGTGAGAAGCCTAGGTCTGAAGGGGCAAGATGTAAAATACTGTTAATGGGGCTATGAGTTGAAGCTGAAGGGAACAGCCACTCATTAATGCTGTGAATGGAAGGTCATGGGAAAAAAAAGAAGAGAGAGAAGAGAAGAGAAGAGAAGAGAAGAGAAGAGAAGAGAAGAGACGAGGAGAGAGAGCAGCACAAAAGAAATGTCCATGACGTGTGTCTCTTCTGACCTCCAATTTCTTTCTGGTGTTACCATTGGTTAAATCCAAATAGAAGTCAAGTAGAGCTTCCTCCCGAAACCACTTACCAATAGTGATCTCATTGATTCTGTTCTCATGGTCATTTTTTTCAGACTCTGAAGTCTGTTTTTGCTACTGCCTGTATGGAACTCTATAGTTGCCTTATGTCTTAATGATTTCTTGAAATTAAAGACTAAAATCAATTTCTTAGTTTACATGAATCTTATTATTTCATTCATTCATTCATTCATTCATGGAGCAAAATATTTATTGAGTGACTATTACCATATGACATTGAATACAAGCTGTCATCAATTTTAAGTAACATCTGATTTCAGAAGTATTAAAATGTGAAAAAAATATGTATGCTTTAGAGTTGGTGAATAATCTACATGATGGGTGTAATTTCAATTTAGAGTAACTTGGGTTGGGAAATAGCTTATGATCTAGGATTTGTAATCAAAGGAAAGCAAAATAAAACAATTAAAAAACATTATCTGAGTACTGGGTGTCATTTTTGATGTGGCTCTTCCTTTCTCAGGAAGTCTATTTTGAGATTTGAATGTAGGAGCTGTGTTATATTTCTTCAACCTTCTCTGTGGTGTGATTACACAATATAATACAGAATGTTAGTGATGGAGGAGACTTTAGAGGTCATCGAGTGATCTAGTCCAACCTCCTCCTGTACAGAAGAAAGAATCAGAAGTATGAACTTTCCCTGGTCACTCAGCTAGTCAGAAGCAGAGTGGAGACTAAAATCCAATTCTCACAGTCCTGGCCCAGGGTTATATATATTGTACAATTTAGTTTTTAAGAGGTACATTCTCTGTGAATGATAACACATGTACCTTATATATGTTTATCAGGTTGATAATTAATTAGTTTGGGGGATTAATGAGAACTAACCCCAGTACTAATATTCTACTTTGGTGTTAGAGTTTTACTATCATTTAACCTTACTACAAAAAACTTTAGTGATTTTTTTGTGTCACCTTCAGGTGTATATGCATGTGAATAATAGCTTTTACCTTGGGAACATTTCATCTAGTATTATTATACTGAATGGCTCATCCTGTCTTCTTTTGGGTGCCCTTGTTCTTCCTTCTAGCAACAAAATGAGAATGAAAGAAATCAAAATGTGTAAGTAATTCGTGTATAAAAAATAGAATATGCATAAGTAATTTGATCATTTATTTACTCATATAATCCTTATCAAAAACTTAATTTTCAATTTCTGTGATGGTTGTTCCCATATTCTTAATTAACTTTGTTGAACTTAGTAATGAGACCACCCCTCTTTCATTTCCTAAGTTAACTATCCACCTTGGAGTCATGTAGATATAGCGGAAATTAGAAAGAGATATGTACTGAACACATTGAATTAACTTTTGTCATAAGAACTATTCTGCTGTAACATGCTTTTAATCTACTGTCTTCAAGCATGTATCATCTATATTTACTTTTGTATCATTAATTACATGAAAAGAAAAAGCTTGCCTTCAAGCCTTGTAGAATGGTGAGTAATATTTTTATACAAAGTTCCTCAGTGTTCAAAGATAAATTATTTCCAGATTAAGTAGGGAATGATTAGTAGGTAGTATTTCTGTTCAGTAAACAAAACTGATTTTGCCTTTAAATTTAACTACCACAGGTTTTGGCACTAACTTTGTTGAAATGTTAATGTAGATGTGATGTGTCAACACTCAGAAAAATGTAAATAAAATTAGAAAACTCCAGGTGGGTATATACATTCCTTAAAAGCTGCAGAATATAATTATGTACATAAATACCATTTGCCTTTCTTCATTCTGACTACAAAGTTATAGCTTCATTTCCATTTCTGCTTTTCAATGCCTATATCTTACATCTTATTCACTCCCCTAGCCAGCTAATCTTCTTAGGACATAGTGCTTGAAGCCCAGTATTTAAGAATGTTGGTTTTGGAGTTCTGTGGGATTAAATATGAATTTTGGCTCAGACTTTTTTTTAAGTTTATTTATTTATTTTGAGAGAGACAGAGACAGTGCAAGTAGGGGAGGGGCAGAGGGAGAGGGAGATATAGAATCCCAAGCAGGTACCACACTGCCAGCTCTGAGCCCGATGCAGGACTTGAACTCATGAAACTGTGAGATTATGACATGAGCTGAAACCAAGAGATGGACACTTAACTGACTGAGCCACCCAGGCGCCCCATGAATTCTGGTTCAGACTTAACTAGATGAATGATTTTAGGCATGCTACTTGATCTAAGTATCAAGTATACTCTTACAGAATATAATAGAACTTTATAAGATTATTGTAGAGATTTAGCAGGAAAACAAATATATATATATATATATATATATATAATTTTTTTTCAGTGTATAAAGTTTGATACATTTTAGCTGTTGTTTTTATTTTGTAATATTTATACAAAAAAATTAAATTGCTAAAGCCAGGGAACATATAAGAGTCAACAACCAAAAGTTAGTGCCTTTTGGTTGTCCTATAATTGTTCTTGTCCCTCTAAAAAGTCGGGAGTACAACACACCTCAGAGAATTCTCACTGAAAGAATAGCACAGAGCAGAAATACAACTCAAAACCAGTGAAGCTATTCCCAGAGAAACAGGGTAAGAGTCAGCAAGCATTTTGCAGAGAAAGCATTTAAAGAGAAGAGACCTCTTTGAAGATTTGTGTACCAGCTATTAGATTTGACTAACGTTAGAACTATTAAAGCAGAGTTGGTGAAGATTTTGAAAGCAATGACTTATCATATTTTTTAAATTCAAAGCACATTCAACTCACCCTTTCAAAATTTATGTTTTAACATTTCTGAATTTGCAATTGATCTTACAATTGAGATTAATGTCCTATTCCCCCCTGGTGGTGGGGGGTGGTTATTAAATTAATTCTGTGTCTTATAATAAGTTACATCTCTGGATTGAAGTAATAATATAATATGTGCTTTGCTCTTTAATTAATACAGTAAAAAATTGCAGATGGAAATATGGAAAAATTCCTATTTAAACATAATCCTTAATACAACCCATACTTTTATATAAAACCATTATAATATAGACTGAAATAGGATGTAGAATATGAGGGGACACTCAAGAAGACCAATACAGGATCACAGAAAAGGAAAATCCAGAATGATGACATCATGACATAACTATTTCCCGTTGTTTGACCAATTTTTTAATACCAGAATTACAAGTACATTACTTACTGTTTGTAGTAGGTAGGTATACACCCAATGCACTGTCAGGTTAACTGTGGATAGATTTCACCTCACAGTGGGACTAAATCACTGAATTAAATTTTGTGTTATCTTCATAAAGTCTTGGATTGGAAGAATTCCATTATTTTATATGACGTAAGTAACGAATAAAGCTTTTGATTGTATAGATGGGTGCCAGGACCAAATGGATATCTAACTGACAAATGAAGTAAGAATTGTTTGACAAACAGTGGGTAGATCGTACAGGAGGCTTTCTAAGAATGATTTCAGGAGAAGGGCTCTTTCTGTTTGGTGGCTGTGGTAACTCCCTGCTCTGTCCTTACAAGGTTCCCTTTTGTCTATTTTAATTTGGGTATTGAAGTTTATCAACAAACTCTGAGCCAGAGTTCCAATCGACTTTTCCAACCTTATTCCTATTATTATGTCTTTGACATCTAGTCAAAGCATATCTTTTTCCAAGCATGCTCTATTTCTTTCCTGCTTCCATGCTGCTTTACTCATTATGCTCCCTCCAGTCTGAAATATCCTTCTGGGTATCCAGGATGATCTGAAATATCATCCTTTGTATGATGAAATCCTAACCAAACTTCAAAGGACCACTCAAATTGTCATCATCCACTAAGACAATTTTCTTGATTATCATAGGATTAATTCCTACTCTCAGCTCTCCCATAGCACATTTTTGTACTTCTACTTTTAACATTTGCTACAGTTAGCTTTGCATTGTACTAATTCCTAAACATTATATCCCTAATAATTTATGATTCTGTCATTTTAGTAGAGGCCATGTATTTATTGAATACATACTACATTTGGATACTAGCGATATGGAGATGAGATGGCCATACTCCCTGGTCTCCCAGATCACAAGTTTAGTAAGGACCCAGAAAAAAAAATCTCTAAAATTGAGTATGATAAATACCATCATAGATATATAACAGAGTGTCATGGGTTATAAAGAGTAACACCTAAGTTAATACTCATTTTAGCGGACAAACCAGAAAAAAACTTCCAGGAGAAAGCTAAATATTAACTTTGTAAATATCCTCTTCATTATATTCTCTCATTTAAACCATTTTGGGTAGAATTCTGTCTGTATATTTATGATTATTAAAAATTAGTGTTATTTTCTCTTTAATTCTTTGTTCAAATCTATGTTATAATATTTATCCCATCCTTCTTTATGCTTGTATTTGTGTGTGTGTGTGTGTGTGTGTGTGTGTGTGTGTGTGTGTGTGTGATATTTCTGTGTTTATTTAGCCAAACTGCAAAATCTTGATTAGGGTATACAGTGTTTCTGTACACTTGTTATCTGAAGGTATCCATTTCGTGTCCATATATCTTTACAAGATTGCGAGCTCTTTGGGGACAGGTGAATTGAACTGTTCAATGCCTATACCATAACAGGGCAAGCACTCAATAGATGTGTTAACTAGATTTATTAATATGTCTATATACATTTTTTAGGAGGAAGAGGTTTGTAGTTGGAATAGATGGGTATTCTTGTTACTATAAATAGTCTATAACTTCAGGGAAGAAAGGCTTTGAGGGTGGAAGGAGCAGATTTACAAGCTGGAGAAAAAGAATGTGTCAATATATGGAAAGGTGACAGTGAGAGTAGATGGAGTAGGAGGCTGGGGGCAATTAAAGGTGGTAAAGAAAAACACAAAATGACAATAAACCGTTTAAAAATAATTTGTCCCCAAAGTGCTGGCTGTTCTAAATTTATCTTTGCTGAAAAATTAGGTATTTTTGGCTCACCTTTTGGGAAGGTAGTGATTTAGGCTAGGGAAAAAGTAGACGAGTTCGAATTTCCATGGAAACAATTATCATAAAATATTGATTGATGAGGATATTTGGAAGCAGAGAAGGAAAGAGATAGTTGCCATGGAAACATGTACATTCAGAGAAATGCACTTGAAGAGTTCCTTATTTCTTTTAACTAAATATTTGATTAATTTAAAATTGCTACATCTTGGTTTCTAATTTATTTTTAATATTCCTTAAGATTTAACATTTTTTTCTATCTTAGTAAGTTATATTCACAGAAATATAAGGAATATTCTTACATTTTAATTCTATAATACATAATTTCTTTAGTGATTATAAATTCCTTTTAAAAATATGACATATTGGGGTGCCTGGGTGGCTCAGGCAGTTAAGCGTCTGACTTTGGCTCAGGTCATGATACCACGGTTCATGAGTTCAAGTTCACATCTGACTCTGCTGTCAGTACAGAGCCTGTTTGGGATCCTCTGTCCCCCTCCCCCCTGTGCCCCTCCCCTTCTGTTTCTCTCTCTCTCTCTCTCTCAAAATAATAAATGAACTTAAAAATATGACATATTTTTTATGTTAAAGCTTTAGAAGCATTTTATGAACATGTCTTTATAATTTACTATTTTATTTATTTATTTATTTATTTATTTATTTATTTATTTATTTTTAACGTTTATTTATTTTTGAGACAGAGACAGAGCATGAACAGGGGAGGGTCAGAGAAAGGGAGACACAGAATCGGAAACAAGCTTCAGGCTCTGAGCTGTCAGCACAGAGCCCCACGTGGGGCTTGAACTCACGGCAAGATCATAACCTGAGGTGAAGTCGGATGCTTAACCCACTGAGCCACCCAGGCGCCCCTAATTTACTATTTTCTTTAAGGTATAAAGTGATGTTGATAATGACAATTTAGTCAATGAAATTTAAATTGTTGCTTTTAATTTGCATTGAATAGTAGCATAAAATACCCTGCGAATATCAAGAGAAGACTACTTCAAATATTGTGATGCAATTAAAACAGGCTTACTTTTTCTCAAAACAGATTTTTACAACCTGAGTTTTGAGATCCATTTTAGGTTTAGTTTACTTTGGTTATTTTAGCTGTCAAATTGCTATGAAAACATGAGGAAGTTTCTATTTTGGACAATATATTTGTGGTTGAGGAATAGATAGAAATGAGATGATTGAAAAATGTGCATGTTTGTAAAAGTGCAACTTGTAGAGATTTGGATTAATAAAGCAGGGTATTAAACTTCACTGTTACCTGTATAGTTGTAGGATTCAATTTTAAGGTTCCCTTTGCTGAGCACTTTAGATAATATATTCTAAGGTGATCCCTCACCTTTTCAGTCCTATAAAACTGAAACGTAAAGAGCTTCCAGAGAATACATGATTTCCTAACAGACACTGATATATCTTAAATGTCACACTTAGATTAAATTTGCTTTTTGAGAATTGCTTTTTCCTGACTGCCACCTCTTGTCATCTTCTTTGGCATTCAGAGTTTAGTATGCCAAAAGGAGAGCAGTTAGACCTCTTATGGATGGCCCTCTATCATTACTGATCTTTTGTATCTCAAAAAATATGTTACAGAAAATCATCTTTAGATACTATAAGGTTATGTGTTATCTGTAGCCTTAGGAAAAGACGGCATGCTGATTTTTCAGACACCATGAGCATTTAAAAAGCCCTATTCTTTTCTTAAGATCATACAACTTTATAGTTAGGAGGGACTTAGAGGTGAACTTATCCATCTCTTTCATTTTAAAAGGGAAAACACTGAGGGATAAAGAAAGAACACTGATGTATACAAGGCTGTGTCTCCTCTTTGTCAGTTAGTGTTCCCTCCCTAGCACCAGTACATCTTCAAGACATGGCTTGTGTAGACTTTAGTCTATACCCTCATCTCTATTAAGCTACCCCAAAGCCACCACAAAAAAACATACACAAATAGACTGCCCGTGTAAATGAAGCTTCAAGACAAATCCGTCTCTGGGTGCTTCTCCTATAATAAAAATTCTGGAGGTTGATGAATATTGTGGAGAATGCTTAAGAATCAATGAGAGAACAATGAAATATGAGAGTGGTGTGTATATATCTAAATAGGATTAACCTTCCTCCAAAAAGTTATATATATCCATACCACTGCCAAGTGAAGGGGCCAGACATGGCTTCTTCTCTAATTACTTTATTAAGACTTTTATTGTCTCTACTCAATGGTAACACTTTTTTAATTTCATTGCATGGACACTTCATTGGGATTTCTTTAAAAAAAAAAATTACCACTGAAATGGTTTTACTAATTTTCATTATAGATTTAACATTTCTTTGGAGAGAACAACCAAGTAACTCTCCAGACTGTTAAGTGGCTAGATACTGAAGCTTTCCTTTTTAGAGAGGGAACATGGCAGTTTTGAGGATGTTATGCTTATGTAATGTCACCTTGCAAAATGGCCCCCAAACGGTCAACTCACTAGAATGTTTTGTTCTTCTACTTAGAAAGAAAAGAACAGGCTGAAGTTCAATAGATGAACTACACGGAATATGTATCTCCTGAGTATCTGTTCTAGTCTAGGTACCCTGATAGGTTCTAGGAAAGCCAAGACACATCATATATGGTCCCGCTACTTGAAATTCTGCAATTTTGCAGAGAAGAAAGACAAACAAATGGAATATAACAAATTGATATCATAAAATGAGAGCACAGAGCAAGGACATTTAATGTACATTTGTAGAACCAGGGTAGGACTGATAGAGATGAAGGTGAAATAAAATGGATTGTCAAACAAATAAACAAAATCCTACTTCTCTGACATAAATGATTGCTACTGCTTAGACTTTTTCAGACAACATAGCCATTTCCTTGTAAGAAAATATTTGCCGCTATCCAATGATTTGAGGCTAGTCCTGCTGTGGTTTGATGGGTGGGTCCTCCACATCTAATGATTGTCTGTGTCAGGTATGACAGGACCAACCCTGACAGGAAGAATTAGTATGCCCAGCACACTGAACTCATTTATGGCATCTCTTTGTGTCTTTATTTACAATAGTTAGAGCAAGGCCTGTGGAGTCAGGGTGTTTGAGTAAGGGCTTTGCCACAAACTGTCCACACCATCTTGGGCAATGACTTTATTTCTTGAAACCTATTTCATGGCATTATGGCAAAAATTCAATGAGGTGGTGCTGGCTAGGGTTTTAGAACAGTGCCTGGACAGTAAAGCCTCAATACTATATCCAATGCTTTATGTTGACACGCATGATTATTGAAGAGATGGAAAGCCCAGTGGTAGGAGACTTAGGAAACCTGGTCCATATAACCAGCTCATAACACTCTCCTTCTCCAGCCTCTCCAGACCCACTCTCGCCATTCTTACCTCCTGTCCTTTCTGTGGCATGTAATGATGTGACTGTGCCTCCTTCATGCTGTTTGAGAAAAAAAAATTATAGCCAACTCTATGTTTTAGTTGGCAACAAACCCGATAGGAGACCGAATAACATGCATTTCCCCAAATTAAATATTAATAATCAATATTATTAATAGACATATAGGTTCAGAACTCTGGAAATCCTTCTCTGGGCACCCTTGTGGACCACATTTGGAACATTGAGCCTTGTTTTTGATGTTGTCTGTGAGGACGTTAACAAACCAGAGAGCATTCCAGAAGGGTGTAGAGGTTGCTCAATCATATAGAAACCATAGCATAGAAGGAAAGAATCGAAAGACACAGAGATCATTAGTATGGGAAAAAGTAGACACAAGGTATAGGAGAGCTATCTTGAAATACAGAGAGGGCTTTAATGCTGAGTGGAGTGGCCTTTGGGAAAAGTCAAGGCTGGGAGCAGAGCCTCTCAGCATTGCTTTTATGTGGTGGGCCCTGTAAGTGTGAGGCTAGACCAACAGTACCTGGTTTTTAGGCAGACATAAGTGCCTATTTCAGACTCACTGCCTGTGTCAGGAAAGGTTCTGGAGGTGCGATTGCTCAATTTTATGTTCTCTGAAGAGGAGTTGAAAGTTCCTTGGTTTAATGAATTAATTTGTACATTTATAATGGCAAACATACCCACATGTTTTCTTTGTCAGAAAATATTGTTAGTGTCAACGGCACCTGTCTTTAGTGAGGAGCAATCAGGGCATGCTTTCTTTCACTTGATAATCATCTGATATTTATTCGTATAGCGTTGATTAAGCCATCCACTTACTTAAAAGAAGCTTACTAAACAAAGGTATGTTGACAAAAGAGAACAAATCCCCTGCACTTTGAGAACCTAAGTCCTGTGAACGATGCCTTCTTAAAAATTGTGGTAAAATACATGTAATATTTACCATTTTAACCACTTTAAAGTGTAAAATGCAAGAGGCATTTAGTACATTCCCAGTGTTTTGCAACTATCATGTCATCTGGTTCCAGAACCTTTTCATCACCCTAAGAGGAAACTATATTCATTAAAGTAGTCACTCCTTATGTCCCACCTCCTCTAGCCCCTATGTGCACTAACCTGCTTTCTATTTCTGTCTTCTGTATGAATGTGACTATTCAGGGTTTTTCATTTAAATGGAATCCCAGTAAGTGGCCTTTTCTGTCTGGCTTCTTTACTCTGCATAATTTTTGAAGGTTCATCTATTTTGTAGTATGTATCAGTACTTTATTTTTTTATGGCTGAATATTGCATTACATGGATATACCACATTTTGTCTATCCATTGGCTGATGTACATTTGGGTTGTGTCCACCTTTGGGTTATTGTGAATAGTGATGCTATGAACATTTTTATACAAGTTTTTTGTTTAAAAAGCTGTTTACAATTGTTTGTGTATTAACCTAAGAGTGGAATTTCTGGGTCGTTTGACAATTCCTTAACTGATTTGGGACCCACTTTTTCTTTTTTACGTGAAACTTCAGGTTTTACATTCTCTGGCTTGCCTAGAGTTTGTGAAATCAGGAAAGGTTGTTAATGCCTTTATTTTCATCTCTTAGGAGATTTAGCAATATCCACTTAGACACAAAAATGAGAAAAATATCCATTCATAATCATGACCAAAATTCTGTAAATAAATTAGTAGGAAATGTATTGACCTAGAGGAGAATTTCTACACGTCCTCAGGCCAACAGCCCATATCATTCCCTTTTTACAAGAATGTTGTGCAACGGGGGCCCTGTGTCTGCTGCTTCCAAGTTGGTCTCTAGGCTCTACAAAGGAATGGGGACATCCAGGATTTTGAACTGGTTAAACCCTGGCTTTTGCTAACGTTTGCCAGGCAGAAATGTGCTTCCAGAGTTTGATTTTTCAAGAGACACCAGAAATCTAGATTTTTATCTGATTTTCTAATTTGTAAATGTTGCCAATTCATTCACATTAAAGAAAAAGCAACCAGAAATAACAAAAATACACACTGTGTGGGCCAAGCAAAACAAAACTGGCAGTTGGATTTGGCTCATAGGCTGTCAATTTACTACTTCTGCTCTTTTTTTCTCTTTATGAGTCTGCCACCCCTTACAGCATAATAACAATAAAGTCAACAGTAACTAGTGCATTTATACTGTGTTCCAGAAACTAGTCGAAACACTTAACATATGTCAGCTTAATTCTCTGGATAATTCAATGAGATAGGTGCGATTTCCTTATCCTCATTTCCCTAGAGCCTTTCTCAGAGTACTTCAGTTATTTATTTATGAATTTGACCTCTTTTATATATATTACAAACAACTTATGGGAAGGAACTGTGTTTTGTTTACATTTATGACCCCAGGACTGTGTCCAGTGTCAAGCATATGTAGATATTCTCTAAATTTCAGTTAAGTGAATGAATGAGTTGTACCTGTCTCAGACTGTAATTCTTGGATATGCTTGGATGTATTATATACTTGGATATAATTCTTGGATATACTCTGTAATAGTAAGAACAATCACGAATACTTAAGGCTTTCAATGTGCTTGGGACAGTATCAGGCACATGCCATAGCTATTAGTTTATTAATAAGGGCCACACTATGAAGAAGTTAGTTGCTTGCTCTCTAGAGATAGACTTTCTGATTCAAATCCTGCCTCTGCCCGTTACGATTTGTGTTATCATAGTCAAATAACATACCTCCATGTCCCTATTTTAATTACCTTCAAAATGGTGATACTGATGAAATGATAGTCATGACTGACTTGTGCTAATTTCACCACGTGCTCTGTACTGTGCTAAGCAATTTATACAAATTCTCTCTCTTCGTGATATCTAGCTCCTGGATTTTGTGAGGACTAAATGAGTTAATTCATTTAAAGCATTTATGTTTTGTTTGACACACAATGAGCTTTCAGCACAGTTGACTATTATTATTAAGCCCATTTTGGCAAAGAGGAAACTGAGTAGTAGATTAGTAAATTGTGTAAGGTTATCTGGCTAGCAAGCTGCAGAATTGGGATTCAGACTGCTGCCAATTTGTTTCCTTAACCACCAGCCTGTGCTCCCATCCCCTGTATGTTCCTTCCCCTTACCGCTCTCCACCGAGGCAGCATTGACTTCTTCCCTGGAATCCACTCAAAATCAGTTCTTTCTTCCTTTTCTAACCTACTTTGTTATTTATTTTGTACAAAATTGTGGCATCCCCCCCATCATTAAAGTGTACTTTACATTTTGTCTTAGATTTTAGTCCTTATTTTTTGTACCCCGGCCGCACATAAGAGCTCTTATGAAAACCATGTAATGGGGGTTCTGTCAGGCATAGAATCATTTTATAACTTTGATAAAACAAAAACCATTTATATTCTCTTAAAGTGCGGGTCATTTGTAGCTTTGGGGAGGGGAGTGGGCAGTAAGGGAAGGAAAAAGAATCAACCCACCCACCCATGAATTCGCCTGTTCATTCCAGAAGTGTTTCAGTTTTAGAGCCTCTACTAGGTACTTACCATTTCTGTCTCCTAGGAGCTTGACCTCAGATACATTTAGATCAGATAGATCTGGTGATTAAAAAAATATGATGAATTTTGCAATTAGATAGCCTATGCATCTTTCTCATTTAGTGAGTGTTGATTTGCTTTAAACAGAATTAAAAATTAAAACGTGTTCTTGGGGGCGCCTGGGTGGCGCAGTCGGTTAGGCGTCCGACTTCAGCCAGGTCACGATCTCGCGGTCTGTGAGTTCGAGCCCCGCGTCGGGCTCTGGGCTGACAGCTCAGAGCCTGGAGCCTGTTTCCGATTCTGTGTCTCCCTCTCTCTCTGCCCCTCCCCCGTTCATGCTCTGTCTCTCTCTGTCCCAAAAATAAATAAACGTTGGGAAAAATTTAAAAAAACAAACAAAAAAAAAAAAAACAAACAAACAAAAAAAAAAAACGTGTTCTTGGAGCAGTCTCTCTCATTGTCTCAGAATTGTCTGTACCTTTCTGTATCTGTCTCCTTACCTTTTCCCTTGCTCACTCTCAATCCCATATGAAGCTTTCCTAGAGGACTCTGGGGCATGGTTAAAATATAACCGTTTTGGGTAAAAACTCCTGCTGATTGAGTCACAGTTATACAGTTGCCCTTGTTGGTGACTTGAGGGAGCTTGGGAATTATGACCTTTTATCTCTGTTGCTTTATATACCTGGTGGCCTGCAGGTTACATGTGCTATATATCTTCTAGACCCATGGTGCTCTAAATTCCCATGGATTTCTGCAGGGTGAGTAATCAAGTGTATTGCACATAGTTTGTGTGGTGTACCTGCAAAGCCACATGTAATGCAGTTCATCAAAAGCCAGCAAATTAAAGAAACTTCAGAGAATGTACCACAAACTGTTTAAGAGAGTGGAGAAAGTTAGAGTTATTTAGAGAAAAGATTAAAGGAGCTAATTACACACAGCTTGACTGAGCAGAAACTAAAGGGAGAGTTAATGGTTCTTTGATATTATTTGAAGATGCTAAATGGTGAGGAGGAAACAATATTTTGTATAATATAATGAAGTGCTGTTATGAGCAATGAGACAGAATTGAGAATGAGAATATTAAGTGAAGTATGTGTGAACACTATTAAAAACAAAATTTATTATATTATGAAGAAGTCTTTCCAATTATAAGGTGGAAGCCCTTTTTCGAAGAAATAAGCATAGAAAAAGGGGCTAACAAGTTTTTAAAGAAAATAATTTTAATACCTGTTGGACAGTTTAAATGATGTGCTATTTTTTTGTGTTTATTAATCTCCAATTTGAGCAATGCTTTTTGTTTCAGCAAGGGCCCATTCTGTCCCCAGATGCTCCTATAATATGTAGTCCTGCAAAATCCTAGGTCTGCAACTGTGTAAGAGAGGCCCAGGTGGCAATATTAAACAAATTGCTCTTTAGGATTTTGTTTCATTGGCACATCTCTGAGAGTAATGAGAGCTGTTGCCCAGCCTGTGACATTTGCATGTTTCTTTGCCATTGTGTTTTCCTTTCCCAAGTGAGAAAGTTATTCCAGCTCACACAGGAAAATTGTGTCAGTGTTACTAACCAAATCCTCAGAGTCAGCATTCTGGGTATGTTTTGCAGCAAGCTGGTATAGAGGCAGTGAGTACTCAGAGCAGCCAAAGTGGCCCCACCAACTTCCATCCCTGGAACTACCCTCAGCATCTCAGCATCAAGCCGCTACAGCTTTGTATCTGTGCTTTATCTTAATTTATTTTGTGAGTCCATTAGCAAAGTGTGTCTGAAGGTATCAGGAAAGCCTAAGAGAACTTATTTTATGGTTCTGGGAATGCCAAAAAAATTTTTCCATATGAATTAATTTGCTGCTTCACTTCATGCCATTTCGGCTTATAAAAGGTTTCATGGGAATGCTCTTGTTTCAGATAGTGGAGAAACCTGTGTAATCCTTAAAAACATTGACAAAAGTTTTGGTGTGTAGATATTGTTGAAAGAGCCTGAATTTGTAATAAAAATTATAGGAAATCTAACCTCTAATGGGAAATACATAAAACAAAGTGCGTGCGTGTGTGTGTGTGTGTGTGTATGTGTGTGTGTGTGTGCACGCATGCGCGCGCGTGTGCATGGGCGGGGGTGGGGGGCATGTCTTTACCTAAGTACCCCTAGGAGCTAACAGAGAAGCCCTATCTTACAGGTAGCATTGAGAAAGTCACTGTGTGTGTTACAGGCACGTCTGTTGGGATTTCTTACTACTTATCAGAATGTATCAGGAGAAAGAGATCTCCTATATTACCTTTAGTCTTAGCGCAGACCTTCTGAATCTTCCCTTTTTCATCATGGTCTTTCTGAGTCATTGCTTTTGAATGTCCTGAAGGGTTTCCTCCATGGTCTTTCCCTTCCATGTGAGGAAACTCAGTTTCAATCTGTTATTTCTTGTTTTTCTTCATGACAGTCACTGTTTAGTCTTTAAGGGGGAAAACTTCCAATACTGGCATAGATTGAGATTAATTTGTATACAATACGTCTTTTTTATTATCAACATTCTCAATTTCATTGAAAAACTTCAGGATTAGATGCCCTTCACTTGGATGTTAAGTCCCACCAGCCTTGGCCTGAGAATCATACAAAGCTAATATTCTATATCCCAACTATATGCTGTAAGCTACACTTTCCTCATAAAATTGCAACAACATTCAGTTTGGTAAACATTAGACTCATTAAATCTCATTGATGACTCTAAAGGAAATGTCAGTTTTTGGTAGAGGACTTGGTAGCAACATGAACTAGTGGAAAGTGTGGGGCCATGGTGGTAGCCTTCCAAGGATTTGTTGCATTTCTGTTCAGTTCACTGGCTGCTTGATCTTGAACTGGTCAGCTCTTGGAGCATCAGTTTCCTCATTGATAGATGGGGGTTAATGGCACCTATCTTTCTGTAGAGTATTAGAAGTTTAGTCCTACCATTTACTATCAATACATCCTCCAGTAAATTACTTAACATCATACTGTCTTCATCTCCTAATCTGTAAACTGGCAATAACAATATACCTACCTTGTGGAGCTGTGAGGATTGAATGAGCTAAGATATGTAAAGTGCTTAAATAATGTCCAGCACAAACCAAATGTTATGAAAGTGTTTATAATTATTACTGCATCCTTGTACGAGGATTAGAAATTATCCCTGTGGATTTTACAGGATAGATTAAACTATAGCAACTAAGGAAATGGGATCTAGGGTCCAAATATGGTGCTTGTGTCACTTATAAACTTGCTGTCTCACTTTTAGGAGAATTATTTTACCTTTTAAAGCTTAACCTTTCTCACCTGCAAAATGAGGATAACAACTGTAGCTGGTATATACTGAATGCTTGCTCAGTATGTAATATAATATCTCATTTATATAATTCTGTGATTTAATGGTTTCTACAACTGTTTTAGCTAAGTATCATTGATAAACTCATTTTATATGTGAGAGAACGGAAGCATTAAAAAAAAGTTAAGTCACTACCCAGGGTATATTAGACTAATAGGGGTAATGATGGGATTTGAATCCAGGTACTTGAATGTCCAGAGCCCACAGCCCATGATACCGATCACCATGTTATAATGCCATCGACGATAATAATAATATAGTACCCACCTCATAATACTATTGTGATAATTGCATAAAGTAATCCGTGTAAAAGGTTTAGTCCATGTATGGAAAATGCTCAGTGAATGTTAACTCTCATTAAGGAATGGGGTTATTTTATGGTTTGAAAGTCTTAAGTCTGTACCCAATGGAAGTTGCTCAGGAGTTAGAAGCATAGATGTGGTAACAGGTTGGAGTCTGATATTTACTTGCTAGGTGTGTAACCTTGGGCAAGTTACTTAGTCTTTTCCCATGCCTCTATAAATCAGGGAATCTCAAAATCCTTCATCTCAAAGTCTTTCCCCTTTTATACCATTCTGCAATGCTGAGATAGAACTCTGTGGACCACACTTCTCAAACTTATTTATTAGCTGGCTCCCACTTAGCTCTGCCAATGGGAGACGCTGGTAGGAGACTGAAAGGTGGGAGGTGGGAAGAAAAGACCACTTTTCTGTTTTCAGATCCTGTCAGCATCTTTTCAACAGCGCATCTCAGGGGTGTCTCCAGATTTTTGCTCCTATTATACTGGTACCAGTCATCCCCCTTCAGCTCACTGAGCACCAACTGCGTGAGGGCTCTTCCTCTGAGTTTATAAGTTCTGTTAACCCCTGTATCTTCCCTTTTCTTCCAGCCTGAGGACTGTTAGCTGCTTCTTGCAGTTATTAAGACCTGGGTTACCTCAGCATCCTTATTTCTCTTTTAATCATCTAATATCTGTGTAACAAATTCCCTGTAAGTAAACCCCCTTGATTTGACATATCTAGCTTGGTTTTGGTTTAATGACAGGACCCTGAAGAAAATACTCCTATGGTTCTGGTGACCATCCTATTCAATAATGTTGTGAAAAACCCTTTCTCTAGCCTAGCATTTAGCAAGCGTTTAAGAAATAATAGTCTCTGGCATTATCTAGGGACCAGCTTCTGGAACTTTCCTGTTTGTAGATTGGCTCAGGCCCTGTAAACAGTGTGAGACATAACCCTTCATACTTTAACAATGTGGAGTCAGCTGCTGAGTAACCAGAATGAACACTGAGATGGTGAACAGAAGACTTGAGGGTCAAATGTACTGCCACTGGTCGGTAGATGTTGCAAAAGTTTGCCCTCGGTGATTAGCGTTGGATAAAAAATCTGTTCTTTTCAGCAGAAACCAAGCACTGTGTATGGAGAAGTATACACAGGGGGAATGCACCTGTCACACAGCGAGGACTCTGTAATACTGGGATATCGACCTGTTCACTGTCAGAGAACAAGAGTTTGGGCAAGCTAAATCAGCCTAGAATGCCATTGATTCTTCTTCTCTATCAGTTCCTACAGTTCTGGGCAGTGAATGCAGAAATAACTGAGATTCATAAAGGTGTCTCTGAGTCATAATCTAAAGTAGTGGTTCTCAATCCTGGTTATACATTATAATCATCTGAGTCATTTAGCAAAGAGTCTGATGTTCTTGGCCCAACCTTCAGAGATTCTAATTTAATTCAGGTAGGGTGGGGCCCAGGGAATTGGTATTTTTAAAAGCTCTCCAGTTGATTCTAATGTGCAACTAAATCTGTACTCTAAAGATAAATTACATATTTAGCATACTGTCATTAAGGTGACAGAAAACCATATAGTACATATTTTTAAGTATTCCCATTGTAAATGTCTTTATTTGGGGGATTGAGGACTTTGCTCTATCTTTCCGAGAAACTGGGTAATGTTTATTGCCTTAGATTCATCTCTATAAATGTTGCCTCTGTGTACATTTGGTCTACGATGGTTCTTCTTACAGTGTAGAGATACCTAAAATACTTCATAGAACTAGTTCTAATGTAGTAACTGAGAAATTCTTAATTCAGTTGAAATTGTTTACTACAGAAACATTGTACATGGGATTGAAATAGGCAGTGTGTGTGTGTGTGTGTGTGTGTGTGTGTGTGTGTGTGTGTGTCTGCAAATACTCTGGAGTTGCCTGCTAAAATGTGCTCACTTCATAAGTCGTTTATTCTCAAGTGTCATCAGATGCCTGGAAAGGGGGATTTTTGTCAAAAAATCTTGCAATGGGTTAATGTATTTGATACAGACTTATAACAGAAGTAGGAGTGAAAGTGTCTATGTGGAAAGAAGTGAGAAAATAAAATTAGAGAAGCATTGGAGCAGAGGAACACGATGGCATCCACTCCCACTCCCCAAGTCCTACCACTTAGTAACGTGTGTCTTATCTTCTTCCTTGCACACGGCAGTGCAGCCTTGCAGTCTGACTTTGTTATCTTCTGGCTTATTTTACTTCACATCTGTTCTCCCCTACTCAATGTTCCTGTCCTTGAGAACAAAGAGCCTCCTTTTTTCTTTTAGGGACCTTGCTTATGCACTGTAGGTGGTCAATTTAAACCCGAGTAAATATCTCCTTGTGGAACTGATATGAAGAGTAGATGTTTATGAAGTGCAATGTAGATAAAAGTGAACTGGCTTCCATTACTTCTGTTTTTCTTTTGATAGGACTTTCTCTTTTTCCAAGGCCCATTCCCACCTTCTGGAGAAGGTGCATAGGCTTTGGCATCAGAAGGCATAAGTTTGTTTATGTTATTTATTTTTATGTTTACTTATTTTGAGAGACTGCACATACACGTGTATGGGGGGTTGGGGTGGGGGAGGGAGACAAAGAATCCGAAGCAGGATCTGCACTGTCTTTTCTGCAGGCTCCCTGCTGGCTCCATGCTGGAGCCCGAGAGCCTGATGTGGGGCTTGATTCCACAAACCATGAGATGCTGAGCTGAAATCAAGAATCGTGGGCTTAACTGACTGAGCCACCCAGGCACCTCTGGAAGACATAACTTTGAATCCTGGCTCTGTCATTTTCTAGTTAAGTAACCTTGGGTAAATTGCCTAAACTTGCTGTGTCTCATTTTAAATGGAGATAACAACAGTACCTGCTGTATAGGGATTTTATTAGAATTGAAATAAGAGAATTCATGTAAAGCCTTACAAAATGCTCAGTAGAAAGTGCTCAATGGGGGCTCCTGGGTGACTCAGTCAGGTCTTTATCTCAATGTCATGAGTTCAAGCCCCCTGTTAGGCTCCACTCTGGTCATAGAGCCTAGTTAAAGGAAAAAAAATGGGGCTCAGTGAATCTTCACTACTTTTTATTGGTGGCAGTCAGTAATATTATTTATTTATTCATTCATTCCATTTATTTTCTATGAATAAATTTCACTCATGAATTCATTAATGAAAAACATTTAAAAATATTATGAATATCTTCTATGTTTGAAATACTATGCTAGGCATGGGTGAGCAAGATAGAAATGTTGTTTTCCCTTATGGAGTTCAAAATCTAGTGGGAAATAAAGACAAACAACAGGCAATTAGTAGAAGAATTACTGTGATTAGACCTGACCTTTGACTCATTCGTTTCCCCTGTACAGTCAGTCACAAAATCCTCTCCAAAGAAAGCAACAAAACATTTTCTTTAAAGTGTTTCCAAGCCTCCCTTTTGCAGTCCTCTGCATCCTGTACCTTGTCACTTTGTGCCTATCACCACAACAGCCTTCTAGTTAGTGTCCATGCCTGTAGTATTTTCTTGTTCATTCTCTTCCTCCATGACCACATTAATCTTCTTTAAACACTGCTTTCATCATGTCACTGCCCTGTTCAGTAACTCTAAATAGCTCATTCGTTCCTCTATAAAGTCCAAAGTTATTTGCTAACTTACAGGACCACCCACCATTTGTCCCCAACTCTCTAATCATGCTTCCATTTCTCAGGATGTAGCAGCTGCTGTAGAATGATGGACTCTGCATCCTGGAGGTATTAACCCCTCCTTCCTACCCCACCCCCCCGCCTCCAGACTTGTCACCATTGCCATAAGGATGGCTAACTTTTGAGTGCTGAAGATGTAATAGGTTTTGTATAGCTGTTTTACACAGTTTATCTCTAATGTTTATACAAGTGAGACTCTGTAGACATCATTCTTCTGATTTACCAATGAGGAAAAGCATTCTGGGAGGTTAAGGAATCAACTTAAAGAATTTGCCTATGTCAAGACAGGATTCGAACTCCTGTCTCTCTCACCTCAACTTTCTTCTCTTTTCACTGGGCCTCTACACCACACAGTACTGTGTGCCACACTGTGCATGCTGTATGCCATATTCCATATATGATTTGGTCCAGAGTATCTTTATCCTCATTTTGTCAATCTAAAACCTTAAATTCTCTCCGTGATCTACGTGCTAGTTCAAGTTTTATCTCTTTTGGAAAACATCTAATTCTTCTTGCCTTCATTGATTCCCTTCATCTTTGAACTCTTGCAGTATTAACAATCTCTGCCACCTTGTTTTTAACCTTTACCCTTGTAGTGTGTTTTATTTTTCTCTTTGTATGAGTCTTTTTTCCCCAGTGATATTGTAGGCACCTCATGGGCAAGCACTCTGTATTACTTCATAAGAAGAGTTTGAGTTTTTCTAAGCACCAGTGGGTGTGTAATACTTTCTATTTGATAGGATCACTTCCCATCCTCAGCTTTGGAGTTATCTTATTATCTTAGGTACAGATAGGCAAGATAGGATGGAGTCACAAGTAAACCTTGATTCAGCTCTTTAAAAAAGTTAAGATAGTTTATGAGAGATATGAGAAATATAACAAGAGAGGATTGGGATTAAAGGAAATAGAAAAATAAACATGGGGGATGTTGTTGCTGGGAATGTGACTTGAAACATAATACTAGAGGTAGACTCTGCTTATTAGCAGTCAAAAGCAAGAATAGAAGCCTTCCCTCTTGTAAAATTCAGTGTCCATGAGTTAAGGAACAAATCAATTGCTCATGAGCAGTAACTCTATTTTTGGTATCAAGACCAGACAGGAATTTCCCCCCAAGGGTTCTTAAGAGGAAATCGGGTAAATTAGTGAACAACATCCTTTCCAGCATCATTATGATAGTTACAATAGGGTTTCATAGGAATCTTTCTTTATAATGACCCTGAGTCTATCCAATGACATCATAGCAACAAAGTGAGATACAGTAAGAACAATTTCTCAGGTAGGGAGCAGAGCAAATGTTGTGGTTTTGACTTCACAAACTCATCTAGTAGAGGGGCTGAGGACCTTGATTCCTCAGATGAATTATTGGACCAGATGAGTACTCAGAGAAGGCACTGGTCCAGATGAGTATTCCAGATGTCTGGAGGCTCAGATACAGAAGTTGAGGGATAGCATGCATCCAGAGGGATAAGATATGGTAGACTTCATCTGCTTTTAGTCTTTTTCTTTTAGATAGGTGCCAGTCTCTTTGTTATTCCGGGGGCTTTGTCTGGGTTTTGGTAGAAACTCAGGTTGTGATTGGGAATTGAGTGGAGGGGATTCTCCCTGACGCTCCCTTGGTGGAGTGTCAAAGTCCCAGCAAATTGGGCTGAGATTCTAGGTACAGTTTTTGTTTTGGCTGGAAGCAGATGTACAAATCAAGAAACCAGGGCTAACACCACCATGTGCAGAGAGTTAGGGCAGGAATGTTGGAGGATGTGGGATTATCTTGATGGATTTAAGGTTGTGCTGATTTGTTTAGGTAGGACACACCACATGTGAGGATGAGGCTGACAGTATACCTGTGCCGAGGCTTTGTTCTCATGGCATCATCAGTCATTCTCAGTATGTGGAACATAATCACCTGGAGGTGCTTGTGAGCATGCACATTCCTGTGACCCATCCAGATCCATCCAGGACCTACTGAGTCATTTATTTGGGATAGATCTTGGGCACCTGCATGTTTTATAAACTCAAGTGATTGTCATGTAGACTAAAATTTGGGGACCACTGAATTAGGGACAAAGTGGGTCAGAACCTGTGGGTTTCAGGTATAAGTATCTGCTCTTAGGCTGATTTGGAGGTGACATTAGCCGGAAGAATTTGAGTAGGACTTAGAGGATTAGATACCATTAAATTTTTTATGAAACATAGAATGATTAACTGGTTTGGAGCAAGTCACTGAATTTAAAAAGATTTTTATGAGAGAAGTACAGACAGGGAAATTTAGAAGCCCTGTTAATAACAGGAGAAGGTACAGATTTAATGAATGGGGAAATTTTAATATGAGCTAGCAGCATATCCTGCCATTTACCTTCATATGAAGCAGCTCTAAGAGCATCTAAGAAGTTTTATTTTGGGAGAAGGGAAATCTAGAGTGGCTCTAAATGCAGCTAGGGAAATAATAACTTGGCAGCAGATGAAAATAGAACGATAGGTTGCCATAATTAGTGGAATGGCTGGGCACTCTGATTCTGGAGACTTCTCCTGGATTCTGGATGGCATGAGCACAAAGATTCAGGGCATGCCGCGCACTTTCCCCACAGTCTTCAGAGGTTATGGGGAATCATGACAAGCTTTGTTTGTGTTAGCCTAAAAAAAGGTGTTTTGACTACAATTTTGTGCAGCTGTCGTTGGTAATGGAGCTCAACCCACACTGCTGCTTGTTGTGTTATTGTTTCATTTGCTTGTTGTAGTGATTTTAAATAGAGGATGAAAGGAATTCGGGAAAAGACTTGAACCAAAGCAATCAGGCAACTTCCATAATGAAATGCTACCCAGACTTTGGCAATAGGGAATCTATGCAATCCCACAGCTAATGCTATTCTCACTATAGGGATTCATTGAGCCTATTTTCACAGCTCAGTGGGGTTCAATGCCTCTCTTCTCTGATGGGGGTGGGGAAGCAGAATTATCACCAGGGTAATGAAACACACCCCTCCCGCATTTATGGAGTGTTTTATTAAAAGCATGTTGCTTTGGTCTCATATACCAGTTGCTGTGAGTAGGTAAAAAATGCCAAAATAGCTCTCAAGGGAAACACTTCCCTTTGTGCTAATTTAAAATTCTTCAAAGAGCATGCAGTCAGGTGTGATGTTAATATTTTGTCTCTTTGCTGAGATTTTCATAAAAGATTTGGTAGGTGCAGTGTAGCAAACTGTCCACAGTTTTGGAGTCACCTAACCAAGGTTAGTACTTCATTCTGATCTGCCTTCAGAACCATTTTTGTCCTTCCTGATAATCCCAAACTCTCGTTTATTTTATTATATTATTAATCATTAGAGAATTCTAATGAGTGAACAAGCCAATAACATTCTACTTATTAATACTGCTAATAATCACACTTTAGTTTTTATGTCTTAATTTTTTATTTTGTCAGTGAATTTTCACAAATTTACTTAGTTTCTGCACATTTAAACCCAAGTTTGCTTTTTGCAAACTGTACCGTTAGTTCCATCCAATTAGCATTTTATTCTCCAGCTTATCTCCATCCTAATTCTTCCAAAACTTGAGGGCCCATGATAAATTCTAGGACAATTAATTCCTACCACAGCATGTAGTCTATAGAGGAGATAGACTTGTAAAAAAAATAAATTCAACACAGTGTGATAAGGATAATAATAGAGGTATTTGAAGAGAGAAGTGTAATTGGGAAAAGTGATATTTGAGTTGGATCATAAAAACTTGAATGGAAATTCACCAGACTGTGAAGAAAGGTGCTCATGCCAGGGAAAGAGACATGCACGTTCAAGGGCAAAGAGCTGTGAAGAGCAGTGTTTGGTGTGGTAAGGGAAGAGCTGGTTGATCTGTGCCCATGACAGTGGGAGTAAGAGGGCAAGAGATGAAGCCAGAGATGTAGAATGCAAATTGCAAAGGGTCTTATGTTCCACACAGTTGGGCTTGAACTTTCCCTTTCTAGGGCAGTCAATGGCTTTTCAGTAGGGAGAGTGTATTTTCAGCAGCATCTAAGAAACATTCATCTGAGGAAAAGATGCAGAAGGGTATGGAGTGGGCTAGACTGGAAGCAGGGAGATCAGTTAAGAGGTTGTGGCAACAGTTTGAAGGTAGCTGAAGGGATCTAGGACTTGGGCTGAGGCCCTTGGGATGGAGAGACTTTGCTGCCCAGAGATCAGATGAACTTGGTAGATGGCTGTTTGAAGCAGAGGAGAGGGAGAGAATGTAAGTCTAAGGTTTCTAACTTGAGGTACTGTGGCTGGTGCTGTGTCAATGCAGATATGTGAGGAGAAGGTTCCTTAGCTATATGTTAAGGACAAGAAGTTCAGTTTTGGCATGAGGAGTTCTGTGTACCTCTGGATACCCAAGTGGAGATGTCTAGTGTTTAGTTAGATGAAGAGGTCTGGAGCCCAGGAAGGAAATTTTGACAGGAGACATGGATCTGGAAGTGCGGGGACTTATTGGTGTGTCTGAATCATGACTCTTAATGCTAGTAATAAACCTATTCATGCTGCTTCATTACATAGATGGATCCTTTAGAGGTTCCACTCTAATTGAGTATTTTTACATTTTCTGTTGCTGTGCGAGATCTACTCTATGTTGTACTTGTATTCTGGCATTCTTTCCTACCAAATGAAGTAGAGGCCCATCCATTTATCATTTTTCAGTGTCATCCTATTGAGTATTCAACAAGGTGAAGTGGAAACAACTTGGACTGAGGGGGCCTGGTAATCACTTGGGACTTTTCACAGATGCTTCTGGTCCCCTCTTCTGCCTGGAGCAGTGGAATTGTGTCCTTTGGCTCCCTGGAGATTTAGCTATGTCACTAGTTTCTAGCTGTTGAAATGTAAGTAGATAGACGGACAATATCATTCCTATGCAGAAGCTTTAAGAGTGAGTTTGCAAATCACCACACCCCCTTCTGCCTTCTGCAGATAGGAGACAGAAGCCCTCATGAGCCAAGGTTCCTGAGTGACTGTAATAAGTAGAGTCCCCCATATGACCCACTTACGGAGTGTGAGTGAGTAATAAAATTTCCTGCAGTAAGCCACTGAGCTTGTTATTCTCAAAGCATAAACCAGCCAGTCTGACTGGCAAAGAGCTAACCAGACATGGGCTCAAGCCTGGGCTCTGTCACAAATTAACTAATTCTAGGCAAGTTGCACAACATTTCTGAGTACCAACTTCTTCTTGTTTGGAATGGGAATAATGATACTGGTTTGCTAGAGCTCTGTGAGGATTAGAGACAAAGGGTACAGAGTACCTTATAAGTAGTAGCCGTTCACAAATTTGCAGCTATGATTATATTTGTGGACAGTTACTCATTTTTAGTATATTGATTTTATAATACCCTTTCAGATTTGTGTTGTACTCGGGTTTCTTGAACATGTTATCTATATGTTTATCTGAGCAGTTGCTACAAAAGGGAAATAGGATAAGGCCAAGCACATAACTAGGTAGTCATGCCAAAATAGATCTCACAGATACGCTATTTATTAATGGACTGGTCTTTAGATAGTGTTGAACCAACGATTCACCTTGCAGTAGCCCCCAATTTTTCATCTTGTCCATGAAGATACAGAGCTCTTCTCACAAGTGCCATTATAAACGGGGTTGCACTATGCCAGTCACCTGGCTAAGACTGCATCTGTGATAATCACTTAGGATTCTTGAATATTTGTAAACTATTTGGTAATTTAGGATTCCACCCCAACTCTGATAAGATTATTGTTGTGTGTGTTCTGAAACACACAAATAGTTTCTTAACTATTCTGTTTACTTCCTGTGTAATCATACACCAAAACTTATATCACTCTGACATCATAGAGTTATCTATCATGATCTGATTATCAGCTTATACTGTACCATTTATTTAAAACTTTCCATTGGTCCCACAAGACTATTGCTCACACGATAAAGTTTATAGATGATTTTTATCCATTTGAGTATCAACTGAAAATTCTAAATCTGTTTGGAGAAGCATATAATACACCCTTGATTTATGTGGCTAATAAATTTAGCTCTTAGAAAATGGAATAAGGGATGATAGGAATTATCTCATAACTTCCTTTTGGAAAACAAAAATAGGTATTGTGGAAGAGATGGGAACTTTGAGACAAAGTGACCTTGACAAACAGACATAGCAGAACTGGAGAAAGACAAGAATGTAAATAAGGGAAATGTAGTTCTAGAATAAAAGAGAGAAGAATTACCCTGAGAATTAGATTTGAGACCTATAAAAGGAAGTTATCATTTCCTATGATGGTGTGATCAGGCTATAAAGCCTTTTTCTTCCAGGAATGGTAGAGGCTGGAAATGCACTTAGTGTCTAAACAGGTTTAGATAGATTCATAAATACGTAATGTACTATGGAGAGCAGGACAGGTCATAAGAAAATAAGTATGATATTTGAAGAGAACTTTGGATCATCCTATTTTAAAAGAAGGAACTTACGTTGGATGATTCAGAAGCTAGACCAAGTTTAGACATTTCTTTGTTCTCGTATTCGGTATCATCACAGTTCAATTACCAAAGGAACATATTGCCACAAGTTTACCAATGCCTTTGAGGACAAAATCTGACTGACATTATGAAATTTATATACACTGATATGATGAATCAATAATTGAAAAAAAGTTAAAATTCAGGAAGGAGGCACAGACTTCTATTCAGCATAAAGCATATTAGAGAATGTTGGAAGTCATAGGCCTGAAAATAATTACAAGTATATGTTTTTAAAAATAATCTATCTCTCAGTAGCTGTCACCACACCCCTTCCCTAGGTAGCTAAGTTAATTGGGAAAAAGAAGAATGTGTGCATTGGAGGCTCAGACTTATACACTCTCCAGTGCCCCTTTCCTGCCGCCTCAGGCAGCACCCTGTCGTGGCCCCCTGTTCTACCTGTGTAATGGCCTTTCAGAAATGACAAATAGTTTCTCTTAGGTGGAAGGATTTAACTGGCAATTAAAGAGGCATCCTAGGTTTAAAAAAAAGTAACTGTAACTTCCTAATTTTATTTTCCTAGCATCTGTTCTATTCAAGCCAAGCCTACTGTGGTGATCTTCATGGAGACAATTCAGTGGTTTCCTAGCAACCAAGTTTCCTGTGGTTTCCTTGGTTATAAGCAACGACATAACTCTTGTGGGCAACTTCAAAAGCGCAGAAGAAAACCCTCCTTCTAAAGAATGAGTTTCCAAAAAATTCAGGTTACTGCTTGCTGAATGTCTCTGTTTATAATGAAGAACTCTCTCTCTGTGGGCATTAATAACTCTAATAGATAATTATGTGGAGATTGCAAAGTAAAATCACATGTTAGGTTACATATTCTTTTTCGTTATTTTTGTACTATGCCTGATCCTAATTTTTTTCCTTGAAATTGGGGTACTCTTCGTATCTCTTCTGACTATTGTCTGTAGACATATGGAGCACATGAAACTTAGTCATGTTTTTATAATTGCATGAGGGGTCATTTATGGAATCAGTAGAGTTGTGGTTGCTCAGGAGTGAGACCCAAAAATACGATCTTGTTTTTACTAATTCAGTGTATTTTAGAGGCTTAGATGGATGGCAATATGAAGGGATGCTGGTGGGAGTCCATTAAAAATCTGGAAACTTATACTGACCAGTAAATTTCCAGTGCAACATGATTAGCATTCACTACTTTTACCTATTGAATTGTTTTTTCCCTTCTATATTCATTTCCAAAGAAGAACTCCATTGAGTAGCTATATTCTCTGGTGATATATCTAAAATCCATAATATGCTGAGGCACCTGGGTGGCTCAGTTGGTTAAGCATCTGACTTGGCTCAGGTTATGATCTCATGGTTTGTGAGTTCAAGCCCCATCTTGGGCTCTGTGCTGACAGTTCAGGGCCTGGAGCCTGCTTTGGATTCTGTGTGTCCCTCTCCCTCTGCCCCTCCTCTGCTCACACTCTCTGTCTCAAAAATAAATAACCATTGAAAAAAATTAAAATCCATAATATGTCAAGAGAAGAAGGAAACAGAAGCATGCACGATTCGAATTTGTGTCACATAGATTATTCATCTGTGCATCTTCAATGCCTATTCTAGAACACAACTTGTAGTAAATAGGAAAACTTGAATTAATGAATGACCAGAGTCAATGCAGATATGTGAGGAGAGTAATTTTTCTGGTGGAAATCAAGATTTTGTGTGTGGATCACCAGGCTAGAATAATGAACATTGAAAAAGAATGGGCACCTGGGTGGCTCAGTTGGTTAGCACCCAACTTCGCTCAGGTCATGATCTCACAGTTCGTGGGTTTGAGCCCTGCGTTGGGCTCTGTGCTGACAGCTCAGAGCCTGGAGCCTGCTTCAGATTCTGTGTCTCCTTCTCTCTGACCCTCCCCCACTGGGATTCTGTCTCTCTCTCTCTCAAAAATAAATAAACATTTAAAAAAGTTAAAAAAAGGAAAAATATAATGAATTCTGTGCATAAGAATTTTAAAATTTGAGTCAGAGTATATTTCTTTTCATGCTATTCATTTATATCTTCAAATATTCATTATGGACCTACTATATCCCAGGCCATGTGCTAAATGCTCAGAGTAAAATGGTGAATAAAATTAAACATGATTTCTGCCCCCAAAGAACTAGACAAATAAAATTATTGGGAATTATAAATTAACTGATAGTCCAAACAAAAGTAGAATTATAACTGTAATATAATTGTAACTGTTGTAAAGACAAAGTGCATAATGCCATGAGTTTAACAAGGAAACCTGTTCTGATGTGGGGATGGGGTGATCAGGGACAGTTTCTTAGAGGAAGTTACATTTGAGGTAGGGGTGGAGTAGGCATGACAAAAGAAAAGATAAGTGTGGGTGGGGAATAGCATAGACAAAAGAGCATGTGCATAGGACCTGTGACAAGAGAAGCCCGAGGGAGTCCAGTGAGACTGAATTTCAGGAAGCAGAAGTGAGCACAGAACCAGAAGATGTATCAGAGGGTTCAGAAGGGTCCCTTGCATGTTCAGCAGGTAGGAGCAGCAATCTAGAAGTTTGGAACCATTGAACATAGTTGCACTTTAATATTTATACTAATAAATGTATTTTATTTTATTTTTTAATGTTTATTTATTTATTTTTGAGAGAGAGATGGAGAGCACAAGCAGGGGACTGGCAAAGAGAGAGAGGGAGACACAGAATCCGAAGCAGACTCCAGGCTCTGAGCTGTCAGCGCAGAGCCCAATGCGGGCCTCGAACCCCTGAACTGAGAGATCATGACCTGAGCCAAAGTTGGACACTCAACTGACTCAGCTACTCAGGTGCCCCAATAAATGTATTTTAAAACTCACTTAAGACCTTGGTTTGAAGGTGAATTTTGAGGTTATAAGACAGTTGAGTAGCTACAAGATATGGCTAGTGGTGTGATGGCATTTGGACAGACTGTGCTAGTGGACTAGGGGTCCAATTTAGAGAAAATTGAAAACAGCAGCTTCAATAATCCAGGCAGGAAGACTGGAGGCCAGAGGCTCAGAGCCAGTCAAAGAATAGAGCAATAGAGGAGGGGATAGAAAACAGCATGTACTGAAGATGATTTTTATAGCAGATGCTTTATGTACATAATTTCGTTTAGTTCTAATAACTGCATATCAAAGTGGGTATTATTTTCTCTCTTTTTTATATTAATAAGAAATCAAGGAGTAGGGACTATAAATAACATACCCTGGACAACATGATAATAGTGAGGCAGGGATTAGAATTGAGAACTTTCTTGGGTTCTAAAAGCTGTGCTTTTTTTTCCCCAGTATAATAATTCATTTTTCCACTCTTCTGTGCTGTCATTTGGGTCAGAGTCTTGATATCAAGATGCCCTGTATATAGTGGCTGACAACAATTAGGGAAGCAAAGACATACCCCAATCTTGCTTAACTGAGGCCTCTAGAAAACAGGCAACACTAAGCCTAATTTAGCAGAACTCAATTCCTTCTTTAACTATTTTTTAATACAACCATTTATTTCTAGATTTATTTTTCAAGCAACTTTACTGAATTATCCTTAAAATTGCATGTTGAGCAATCATTTTGAAATTGATGTATTTGTAATTTGTTGTATTTAGTTTGATACTAAGAGGGAGAGTAACAACGCAATTTACCTTTATGCCCTTCATATCATAGAGTCAAACATTCAGAACTAGAAGGGACCAAGGTCATCTGAACCCCTGACCCTCATTCATACATTCAATGATTTTTTAAATTGAATTTGTACTATATGCTAGGTGTGGTTCCAGGTATTGTGAATACTCCATTGAATAACATCCTTGACATCATGGGAAACCCATAATCTAATGAATTATAATTCATAGAGAGTAGGAAATGACATGAAGTAAAACAAATGTATGAGAGCAGTAAAAGGTGGTCAAGGAAGGAGTTTCTGAGGAAGTGACCTCTGATAGAAACCCATGGAAAGCTAAGGAGTGCTTTATGGAGGAAGACAATTCAAGGCAAAGAGAACAGAAAACACAAAGACTCTGAGAGAAACAGCATGCTTGACAGGTTGGAAGAAGGGCTGCAAATAAGATTTTATAAGAACTTAATGGTTAATGACTTTTTAAGCTAATAAACTGAGTTTATAGTCCTTATGTAACAGAAGAGACTTTCAAAGATTTATCACTTACCCAGTGACTACGGAGTCTCTACCCAGAAACCATCTAAATCCAAATCTGGCTTCTTTTAGTTTTAACAATTGTATTGAAAGCAATTTATTTTCAGCATTAGGGTTTAATCTTCTAAAAACTAAAACCCCTCTTAGCTTATAAACTTTGAGAATCATTTTAGAATTATTAAGGCAAAGAATGGACTCAGAGGGAAGATGGCTCTCTATTGGCATACAATATTTTATAAATTGTGAAAACTCCAGAATGTTGTGATTGAAAGTGATCTCTAAAGTCTGCTGAAAACACAATGAGAATAGCTAACAATACTTGTAGAACCAGTCACAGTTCTGAATGCTTTAATTATGTGAACATATTTTGTCTTCACAACTTTTGCCAAAGTTATTATCATCTCTGTTTTAAGATGGGGAATACGGGGGAACATAGGAGTTAAGGAATATCACCAAGATTACACAGCTACTAAGCATTCAACCTAGGCAGTCTGACTCCAGAATCTGCATTTAACCATTGAATACTAGACAGTATGAAGAAATGGAGACTGGTGTTTTAGTAAGTTTTCTGAGATAACACCCTCAGGAAGCACAGGTAGAATTTCAGCCTTATCACCTATAACCCTAGCATTTGAGTTCTTAATCATTATCCTGTTACAGAGCATTATCAATCCTTGAAGAATATTGCGTGACTATCTCCATTTAAACTTCACCTTGGGAGAGAATGCTGTCCAGTAGAATCCACATAGTCCTTTTTAGGTAGAAGAACCTTTATTTAAATTCAGTTTTGTACTTACTAGCTTGAAATCTTGAGCAAGTTAATTAACTTCTCTAAGTCTTAGTTTGCTTATCTATAAAACGTGGTTAATCATACTTGCTAAATTATGTTGTACAGAGAAAGGAATGATGTAAAGTGCCTGACACAGTACCAAGTATATGTGAAGTAATTAAAAATGGAGCAATTATTATTATTGCAAAGAGGCGACTAAGGTCAGAGAAATTATATTACAGCACTAGTAATGGAATATCCAAGATACAAATTAGGTTTCCTGATTACTGTATTTCTGGCACTGAATCACACAAAGGATCAGTAGTGACAAGATTCATAAAAAATAACCTTTATATTTCTTGTTATTCCACTTCAGAATCTGTGGTATTACTTCCTCAAACTAATTTACTGAACATGAAGTTTGAACCATGCTACTTGTACATTACATACAATGTTATGGAAATCTGTGTAATATAATATATATTACTCTTGCTCTCCCACTTAGATTATAAAATCCTCATGCAGAGATCTGTTTCTTGTTGGTTGTTTCTGTATTCTGTATTTTGGAGCTTCACCTTCCAGTGTGGGAAGAAAGATCTCTGATGTGAGCAAACCCACAAATCAACTACTTCAACTTTTGTTTTACATACAATAAGCTGTACCAAATTTAAGTGTATGATTCAATGAGTTCTGACAAGTGAACAGAGTTGTGTAATCACCACACTCATGATATGGAACTACTTTGTCCAAAATGGTAGCCACAAGCCACCTGTGGTGACTGATCACTTGAAATGTGACTAGTCCTAATTAAGTCATGGTTTAAGTAAAATACACACTGGATTTCAAAGGTTTTGTATGAAAAAAACTTAAGTATCTCAAAAACAATATGTGTTTATTATATATTGTGAAATGTTTAGATTTATCGTATTAAAGAGAACACATTATTAAAATTAATTTTACTCATTTCCTTTTACTTTTTGAATTTGGGTAGTAAAATATTTAAATTGCACATGTACCTGGCACCATACTTCTGTTGGACATTGCTTACACAGAACATTACCATCACCCCTAAAATCTTTCCTCCTGCCCCTTACAGTTAATCTCCTTCCCCCATTGATTGGCAATCACTCATATTCTTTCTGTCACTGTAGTTTTGCCTTTTCTAGAACATCAAATAAATGAAATTATGCAGTGGATAGTCTTTTGTATCTGGTTTCTTTTATTTAACGTAATACTTTTGAAATATATCCATGTTGGTTATGAATCAGTAGTTTTCTTTTTAATTGTAGGATTGTATTTATGAGTGGGTATTCCACAAGTTTTTATCTACTTCTCAGCTGATGGACATTTTGGTTGTTTCTGTGGTTTTACTATTGTAATAAAGCTGCTATGAACATATGAGTACAAGTCTTTACATATACACGTTTTTCTTTCTATTGGGTAAATACTGTAGGATGAGATTACTGCATAGTGTATGATAAGTATACATTCGACTCTAGAAGAAACTGCTAAGCTGTTTGGCAAAGTGGTGGTAACACTTTATATTCCTGCTAGCACTGTGATAGTACCAGATATTCCACATTTTCATCAACGTGATATTGTCACTCTTTAAATTTTAGCCATTCAAGTAAATGCCTGTGGTATCTCATTGTGATTTTAGTTTATATTTTCCTTATGACTAATGATGTTGAGGATCTTTTCATGTGCTTATTCACCATTCATTTTTCTTCTCTGATGAAATGTATCATCTAAGTATTTTGACCATTTTTAAAAAGTTTATTTATTTATTTTGAGAGAGAGAGAGAGAGAAAGCATGTGAGAAGGGTAGGGACAGAGAGAGAGGAGGAGAGAGGATCCAAAGCTGGTTCTGTGCTGACAGCAGAGTGTCTCATGTGGGGCTTGAATTCATGAACCACAAGATCATGACCTGAGCTGAAATAGGACCCTTAACTTACTGAGCCTCTTAGGTGGCCCGTTTTGCCCATTTTTGAATGTTCTCTGTCTTCTAATTGGGTTGAAAGAGTAAAGAGTCATTTAAATATATTGGATATGGTAGTTTCTACTTTTATGCCTTCAAGTTCAGTTATATTTTTCTTTTGCAGTGTTTAATCTGCTGACAATATGATGCATTATATTTCTGTCATTTCAGGTACTGTAGTTTCCGTCTTTAAATTTTTAATTGGCTCTTGGATTTAGCTGACATATTTTCTTCTTTATATTCATGTTTTCCTTATATTCTTGAAAAAATGGAGCATTTTTATAGTAGTTTTTAAAAAAGGATCCTTCTCTGCAAATGCCATTATCCCTGTCATTTCTGGGTCTGTTTTTATTGATTGATTTTTCCCATTTATTGATTTTATTTTCTTTTATTTGTTTATTTTTTTATTGATGCTGGACATTTTGGATTTTATGTTGTTTACTGCTGGATTGATTATTTATTTATTTTTATTATTATTTATTTTCAATTTTATACATTTATCTATTTATTTTGGGAGAGAGAGAGTGTGTGAGCAGGGGAGAGAGGCAGAGGGGGGAGAGAGAGAGAGAGAGAGAGAGAGAGAGAGAGAGAGAGAGAATCTTAAGCAGCCTCCATGCTTAGCACAAGGCCCTGTGGGGCTTGATCCCACAACCTTGGGATCATGATATATGCTGAAATAAAGAGTCAGATGCTCAACCGACTGAGCCACCCAAGCTCCTCTACTGCTGGATTTTCGTATACCTTAAGTAGTGATGCACTTTGTTCTGGCACAGGCTTCGTGGAATCAGTTTGAGTTTTTTGAAGCTTGCTTTTAAACTTTGCTATGGTGAGTTCAGAGTAGCCCTTAGTCTCACAGTCTTCATTGCTATTGTGATAACTGTATGATACCTCTTATTGATTATCCATATAATCACACTGGCTGGTGGAAACATGCACTGTGGTTAGTTCTTTGTAAGCTCTGGGAATTGTTCAGATTGAGACTTCTTTTCAGGCTTGGGTAGTTTCTTCTCATACAATTGTGTATTTATATTCAGCCAGACTCAAGGGGATCCCTCAGCAGAGCCCAGGAGTACTCTCTGTGCAGCTCACTTATCTCTGGTGCTCTATTTTGTATTTTTTACCCCTTTGGCCTCCCTAAACTCTGTTCTCTTTCTTCTCAACTCATTGGGAGTCTTGGGCTTTTATCTGGGTTCCCCTCTCTGAACTGCAGCCTGGCAGCTATTCTCAGGCTGTACGCTTCACTTTCATTGGACTTGCTCCATTTATTTTATCTTCTCTAAGAACCACAGTCCATTGTTTCATATTTTGTCCAGTTTTCTAGTGGTTTGAGGTGGAAGGATTCATTCATTATTCTGTCATGGCTAGAAGCAGAAGTCCAAACACTTTAGCCTTGAAATCAAATAGCTTTTAAACCTGCACATGTTGCATATGTAGCCTGAGTTCTTCCTTTCCATCATCAGTTCAAAATGTCAGCCCTCCTAGTGATTCTTCAAGAGGTTATTTGAATTTTTGCTCTCTAGGTTCCAAGAAAAACACAATTATGGATATTAACGTATGAATAGTCAAGAAAGGCAGTCTACAGATTATAATGAACATGCTTGTTTCTAAATTTTAAGGCTCCATTTTTATATCAAGTTAGAGCATTAAAAGTATTTTCCTTGAACTCTCCCATAAATGGCTTCACTCGGCTGTATTTTGATATTGTGCTTATAGTTTTCATTAAGGTTGTATAAAAACATATTGTACCTTCATTTGAAACATACACACACACACACACACATACACACACACACACACAGTGAAACTTGAAGTACCGTAGTACACCTTCCATTACTTTTTTACCTCCTTGGTTGCCCAAAAGCTCTGAACTAAATCTGATTTTCAGATCTTTTGTATTTGGCCTGGTGAAAGTCTTGAACAAGATGAAAGAATAAATTGAAGTATGTAATTTAATGTACTTTTGTAGTTTAACTCATTTCAAATTTGTTGTTCCTTTATGTTATTACAATTTTAATAGCATAATATACATTTTAAAATAAAGAATAAAATATTTTTCTATATTTATGATGCTGGACACAGCATTCAGTAAACCCTGATAAAATAGAAGTCCATTGCTGATAGACTAAAGCTAGTGAAACATATATTTTCCTCCTTTCTTGAATAGGTAAACGAGGAGGCAGGGATTTATTAAAGTCAACTTATCTCAGTGCCAAGCACATATTGGTTCCTACAATGCACAAAAGGTGGTGGGTTATGGAAAATAAATTAAGGGATGTGGTCTCTGTTTTTATGAAACAATCAGTCTAGAACTCTGTTCTGTGTTGATGTTATCGGAACAGAGTGCTTTCTGCACTTGGAGTGTTCCTTTTGCTTGCAACACACCTCACCCAGATAATCTCCTGTCTTGCTCTTTGTTTCATTTAAGTCCTTGCTTAAATGTCACTTCATCAAAGATGAAGTCTTTGCTGCTCATATTTCGAAAACGGAACTACCTCTTTACTCTTTATTTTCTTACCTGGCTTTCTGATTCTTCTTTGCTCTTGTTACCACCTGATGTTATGTATTTATACGTTTATTTCCCTCTCTTCCTCACTTCAAAGTAAGTTCTATGAGAACTTTGGTGTATTCACCGCAGTATTTATAGGTCCTAAAACTGTGCTTAGTACAAATTTAATAAATATTTGCTTAATCAATTTGTTAAATAGATATTTGTTTAATCAACCAGTAAATGAATAAAAAATGAATTCTCTATTAATCTGATTATGGCTATTTTAAGTTTAGCCTGAACTATTTGTAGCTAGAATTTCCCACTGCTGGTCAGCTGTATTAGAACTTATTCAGAATACAGTTTCCAAACTTCCTGTTGTTTGTATAAAGGATATTATAGGTATAGGTTTTAATTGTACATCCCAAATAGGCATTATTGCTGAAACAAGATGTCAGAAACCTTTGCTGTCACCTTTCTGTGGCTAAACTCTAAGCTTTTGAATTTTTAATACTTTGATTCTAACAGTTAATTGAGATAGACCCCAGTAGTGTTACATACTAAGATCTTTTAAGGTTTTTCGTTTATTAGAAAGTTTTCTGCATTGTGCTATTACTCTGTTTTGAATATGGAATTATGTCATACTTTCAGGGAGAATAAATGGTCTAACTGTTATTTATTTTGAATTTTATGAAAATGTAACTACTCCCAAAGAGACTAAATTCTGTATATTAGAAATTATCATCCTAGCAGCACATGGGAAATAATGGGATTAATTTTGCTGTGAGTATTGCTGGTGAAGTGAGCAGTATTGTTGTATTAAGTCTTTGATGTTCTAGAAGCTTACATTAGGGCCTTTTAATCAGACATTTTCAACTTATGAGAAAAACACCTAAGGTTATTGTCACATCCTTATAAAGGACTTCTGCTAGAATTCCTGCAAAGTAGATCTCTTTTGTAAAATTTGATTTGGCTTGCATATTTATTTAATATGGTTCAATAAAATAAAGCAAACAGATATCTTTTATAATCAAAACAAAACAAAAACAGAAGGGATCTGTAAGATCATTTAGATCACGTCTTCCCTTTACTTTCCTGAGTCAGAAAATGACTTTCTGCAAGTCACAGAGTTAATGTGGCCAGGAGTGGAAATCAGAAACCTCTGTCCAGTTGACAGCACACCAAATTTACTGGATCCACATTCTTTAGAGATCATGCCTTAAGTATTGTTTCAATACTTTTAGAAGTATATTTGCCAGAAAATACACCACAGTTTACCTTTCAGGAAATTAATTATATAAAAGGAAGGATCTTTATGGTTCTTTATGAAAATATTTTCTAAAGCTGATACATGTAGGTTTGTTATTAGCAATAGAATAAAATCACTTTGCTTCCCTCAGGTTATTCATTTTCGTTGTTGGAGTGCATTGTACACATATTTGCAAGTTGTTGATTTTGTTAAAAATTGGCACCTGCCGCTAAAGCATCACCATGACTCTTCATAGAAAGGTTAAAGTGAGTTGTTGATACCACTGAGCGTCATGGAGTAAGAGAGATCCTACCTTAGGCAGGCTCCTTCGTGTCACTTCCTCCTTCTTGAGACCCTCAGGAAGCTCAAGGACGCGAGACAAAGCTGATGCTGGATGTATTTCTCCAAAAGGCTGGAGCTTTAATAAAAGATTTTGGTTTTTTTCTTCTTTCATTAGATTTCCTGGTCTTGTCCTGATTCCTATTTTGTGTCTTAAGCTCCTGAAATGAGGCCAGCATGTGTCTGGGAAAATGTCCTTAAAGTTCCTCTGTTGGTGAAGTATTTTTCCATACATATTGATAGTGATAGACTATAGACATCAATTTAGGCTAATTAAGCTGTGGAAGGAGGCTTGGCTTTTCTAGTGAAGATCATGGTAAAATCTAGTTAAGGTTCTACTCTATACTTGTAGTTTTCATTATGACGTTAAAACTAAAGTTGAAAAACAAGCCTATAAATACACATAAATAAACAATATAATTCCCTAACATTGAGTTGGTATTGTTGCCATTAAACACAATGAATCAGCTATATAGATATTTTTCTCCTGTGCAATCTATGAGAACATTTTAGGTTTCCATGTGGCCTCTGAGTGAAATTCACTTTTCATGATAAAATCTGCATATACTAAAGCATATGTTCCATTACTTTCCAGGAAATGGGAAGTCCTATCTCACTCTGAATGCATAAAAACATACCAACACATTACATACCAACATTGCTCTTAAATTAAATTAAGACCAATAGCTGTCATTCATTACTTTTAATGTATACTTGAAATGAGAACATCACAGTAATAAACTTGGGTTATTAACACCCATTTCCCTCTATTTGAGATTATGGTTTACAGTGATATTAAAATTTGAAGGGGCACATACACCCCAATGTTTATAGCAGTATTATCAACTATAGCCAAATTTATAGTCAAATTATGGAAATACTGTCCATCAACTGATAAATGGATAAAAAAGATGTGGTGTATATCCATATATTTATATATAGATACAGCAATCAAAAAGCAATGAAATATTGCCATTTGCAACAACGTGGGTAGAACTAGAATGTATTATACTAAGGAAAATAAGTCAGAGGAAGACAAATATGATTTCATTCATATGTGGAATTTAAGAAAGAAAACAGATGAACATAGGGGAAGGGAAGGGAAGGAAAAATAAGATAAAAACAGAGAGAAAGGCAAACCATAAGAAACTGTTAAATACAGAGAACAAAATGAGGGTTGCTGGAGGCCTGTTGGGTAGGGGGATGGGCTAAATGGGTGATGGGCATTAAGGAAGACACTTGTTGGGATGAGCACTGGGTGTTACATGTAAGTGATGTTTCACTAAATTCTACTCCTGAAATCATTATTACACTATATGTTAACCAAGTTGGATTTAAGTTCATACACACACACACACACACATAGCACTTAAAGTTTTCAGCTGTTTGAATCACTTAGAAAACAGCAAAAAATACCTGCCTTCCCATGAGACTTTTCCTGGTAAGTCCAGAGTGATACCAAAAAGACTTTTTATTTGTTATAGTCTTTGTCTCCGAAGATGGTATGCTATCATGCACATGTATTCATTTCCAGGCAGAACACCAAGTTATTTGCTAGTGTTTTTCCCTTTAGGAGCTTTCATGATTCTAAACCTTTAATGAGATAGGTAAAGCAAGTCTTTCTGAAGACAAATTGGATACTGTAGAATACAAAATCCATTCTAAGCTTCCAGGTGAATATGATCAATCTCAGTTGTAAAAGCGTCAACCCAAGACAATAAAAGCTGTTTTGCAGCTCTTGTTGCTATGAAATAAATGTCAATAAAATAACAACAGCAGCAACAAATCTCAACCCTTATGGTGAAAATAAAGTTCAGATCTTTCATTTGAATTTTTTAAAAAATATACACATTCATTTTAATGTCTTCTATTAATGATATTATGGTGTTGATATATGTTTGTATTTATTGAGCATAGTATCCAAAATATTCAGTTCTACTCATGGAGTTGTTTTAAATTATTTGATTCAAAAGACAAAACAAACAAATGGTTTCATATCATCTTCCAATGAACATAGCTTGTCTGAATTTGACCGAATTTAAGTCAAACCATTGGTCACATAGAAAGACTCTTCCCACACCATTGGTTCCATTCCATTAATCTTCTCATCAGTTATCCCCCCTCCCACCAGTGTTTTGTCTGATGTACAGATGGTGGATGGAGAAATGAAATCTGTGTTGACTAAAATAATCAACTTATTTCAATATCCCTCACTAGTTCATTGTACCTGGCATTAACAGATAAGGTAATTAATGCATTGTAATTAGGACATACAGTTAGTGAAACTCTGTTTTAGACAATCCTGGTGGAGATATATCTAAAATAGACCAACTTCTTGAAATTCTTTTTGTTTCATAATTTCTTTGCAAATTGTATGTAAGAATACACAGGTAATTGGTGATGATGGGATAATTCCTTAGGCATAACAATAGTTCTGTAGGTGAAGTTAGATGGCTATATTGATATTGCTAAGATCTTTGCAATAGGTATTTGTATTAGTATCAAGGATCAAATCTGTGGGACTCTTTCTAAAAGGATGCACAAGTCACTTAGTTAATTTCTGCGGAGTACTCTTAGACAAGAGATTTCCTGATTGTCTGATGGCAGAAAGATCAAGTCACTCATTGTCAACACTTTTCAACTGCAAAGTTATCCTTACTCTAAGTTTTCAGGACTACTGCTGGGTCTGGGTCACTTAAAAACTTGACTGTTCTAGCAAAACGTTTGAAAGTGCTCATAAATGCAGATCAATGCTGATGAAGACGATTCTGATTTTTCAAATCGTTATTTAAACCTACATTTTCAATAAAGAGCAGAAATTGATGAGAGTGTGAGATAATAGTAACCAATGGACACAGTCAAAAGAGTAACTTCTGTCAAATTTTAAGTATGGAAAAGTGTGAAGGGAGGTGTTTGGAGGACCTTGGGGAGCCTCCCTGCCCCTAACTTAAGCAGCTTTAACTAAACTAAAACACACTTCCAGTGTGTATACCTGACTGCAGCACCCACCCTGAGAAAAAGTGAGCAAGGGCAGTGCATGAACAGATTTCACAAATTGTGTCTCCAACTCTTCAGTATGACTTTCTGATATAAAGTTTGATTAAACACGCAGCATACTTCGTGGCCTATAGTGAGTGCCAAACATATGGCAGAAATTAATAAGGGGCTTGGGTGAGTAGTAATGCCTAACGGCTAGAAGTGTAGACTCTGAAGTCAAACCATCTGTATTCTTATCTTGCTTCCACAATAACCAGTTGGGTAAAAGTGGGAATATTACTTAACCTCTCAGCGGCTTATAAGGTAATAATAGTATCTACCTCATGTAGTTAGTTGTTGGAGAAATAAGTAAGTGAATACACACAAAGCAATCAAAACAATGTTCTAATATGTAGTAAGCACTCAGTAAGTCTCCGGCCATACCACCCTGAATGCGCCCGTTCTGGTCTGAAGCACTCAGTTTAAATATCAGCTATTTTTACTACAACTACCACTGTGATGATAACTACTACTACTACCACTAACACTTACACCTACTGTTATCCTATCTTTTTAGTAACTAGCTAGGAAATTTGGAGGTTTGGGATAAGCGGAGTTAGATAGGTTATGAGCTAGTTAATATGACCAAGTTGGGCAGGGCTGAAGCTTAACTTATAACACCTATGGAACAAGAGAAAAAAAAAACACAAGTTATCATGAGGATTAACCTATCTGATAAAGCGCTTTTATCAACTTTAGCAAAGTATTTATAAATAAATGATGAAATAATACTTCTTTGCTCAGATTTAAGGCATTTCACATTCTCATCAACACGAGAAAACCAGAGCACCAACATTCACTAAGAAAAACCATATATGGTAATGATATAAAGTTTGAAATAGTTTTCCAGCACTTATTTTATGTGTTTTAAAAGAATTGTTTCTGTTTTTATTATGGCAAAATATACGTAACATAAAAGTTACCATTTTAACCATTTTTAAGTGTACAGTTAATTCAGTGGCATTCAGTATATTTACCCTGTTGTGCAACCATCCCCATCATTCTCTAGAACATTTTCATCTTCACAAACTGAAACTTGGCACACCTTCTCCCCTCCCTCCATCTCCTGGCAACTACCATCCTTCTTTCTGTCTCTATGCATATGACTACTCTAGGTATGTCTTATAAATGGAATCACGCATTTCCCAATGTTGTACCCCAATGTTTATAGCAGCACTTTCAACAATATCCAAATTATGGAAAGAGCCTAAATGTCCATCAACTGATGAATGGATAAAGAAATTGTGGTTTATATACACAATGGAATACTACATGGCAATGAGAAAGAATGAAATCTGGCCTTTTGTAGCAACGTGGATGGAACTGGAGAGTGTGATGCTAAGTGAAATAAGTCATACAGAGAAAGACAGATACCATATGGTTTCACTCTTATGTGGATCCTGAGAAACTTAACAGGAACCCATGGGGGAGGGGAAGGAAAAAAAAAGGTTAGAGAGGGAGGGAGGGAGGGAGCCAAAGCATAAGAGACTCTTAAAAACTGAGAACAAACTGAGGGTTGATGGGGAGTGGGAGGGAGGGGTGGGTGGGTGATGGGTATTGAGGAGGGCACCTTCTGGGATGAGCACTGGGTGTTGTATGGAAACCAATTTGACAATAAATTTCATATTTAAAAAATAAATAAATAAATAATTTAAAAAATGGAATCATGCAATATTTATCCTTTTGTGCCTGGTTTAGTTCACTTAGCATAATGTCTTCAGGTTTCATCCACAGTGTAGTATGTGTTAGAATTTTACTCTTTTTTAAGGCATAATATTTTGTTGTATGTATATATCACATATTGTTTATCCATCCATCTGTTGATGGACACTCAAGTTCTTTCTCCCTTTTGGCTATTATAAATCATGCTGCTATGTACATTGGTGTATCTGGTTTTTTAAAAAGACTATTATTTAGCTTAGGCTTTGCATTCAAATGAAATTTCTTCCATAGTAGTCTAAATTAATGAGACTTCCCTTATCTCATACGTTTGATATTAAAGTGGCACCATAAAACAGTGATTTTCAAACTTTAATATGCATTAGAATCACCTACCTAGAGGGATTATTAAATACAGATTGCTGGGTCCTACCCTAGAGTTTCTGATTCAGTAGGTTTGCTTTCTAATACATTGCCTGAGTGCCTCGTGATGCTGTAGCAGCTGGTCTAGGGAACACACTCTGAGAACCACTTGCCTTCGAGCATAGTCTAAGTTGATAAAAACACCCTCAGATACTGGTTTTGCCACTAGTTTTTTCACTCTCAGCAAACAACTTCCCCTGTCCTCATCTAAAAACTGAAGTGGTACATTAATATGTGTGAATTATTCTCTAATGTAAAATCCATAGAGATATATTTCTATATCTATATCTATATCTATATCTATATCTATATCTATATCGGTATATAGATAGATAGATATAGATATTCATAGGAATATAGGAATGTAGGAAAGAGATAGTGCTCTCAAATTAAGATAATTTGAGAGGATTTATAAAAAGATTTATTTATAAACATATATAAAGGAAGCCACCAAGGATAGTTCAGTTGCCCATGTTAGAGACAGTGGTACTTTTAATGTCCCTAAGCCTTGAGAGAGAGGCGAGGGAGCCAGTTACATGTGAGGATGAGCAGAGACAGCCCCCTAAAGAGATGAACCTCTCAGTTGGTCCATGGTGACCTCTCAGGATGGAGGCCTAGGGAATGAATGCCTCTCCTGACTTGCTTCTACTCTCCATTGGCTGAACACAAAGAGAAGTTGGGGCAACAGAGCCAAGTGACTTAATTCATCAGGGCAGCCTTTTGCAGCATGAAGGAGAACGGGGGGGGGGGGGGAGTGGTGGGAAGGTGGAGAGTGCCTGTGGAGGGAGCAAGCAGAGGAGAGCCAGCACCCTGGAACCAGCAAATATAAGCAGCTGCTGGAACATCTATCATAGTGAGCTGCTTTTTTCTTTTTAATTATAGCTATTTTTTTTCTATTGCCATGAAGGTTTTTCAAAACATGATCTTAAATCATGTTTCTTTGCCTTTTCAGTCCCAAGTGAGTATAATTGTTGGTGTCTGACAGATGTTGATTAGTCACACTCATTATAGTCTGGGGCCTTGTTTATGTCACAGAAATGTTTGCAGGTATGATTGCATGCAGAATGAGGCTTAGAGACGAAGGGCACTGTCCCCTGCTTGATTTCAGCTTTCTCACCAGCAGTGGATCCACAAGCCATGTGGTCATTAAGATCCATACTTACTGTGTGTGTGTGTGTGTGTGTGTGTGTGTGTGTGTGTGTGTATGACTCACATATACATATACATACTTAGGACCTTAAGTTTACTTGTAGAGAAAAGGGAGACATAATTGAAAAATCAAAGTAGTAATAAAGAGGTAGAAATCATCCCAAACTTCTCAAAGTTGGATGTTCTTGTGTTGTTTTCTTTTAGCACTTTTTATTCAGAGCATTTATTACAATTAATAATGATATATTTGGAGACGCTATTTATTGAGTGTCTATCTCTCTCACCCCAAACCTTAAGGAGGGCAGAATTATATCTTTTCCTGAAAATGGAGCATTTGGTGAATGTGTATTGAGCTAATTAAATAACCATATAAGTACAGATAGCAAAAAAAAAAAAAAAATGAGTCATGGGTTAGTACTTGCAAGTGGATAAGCAAAGACCTACTGGATGTCTACCATGAGCCAGATGGTTTACATACATTCTCATACGTGTCTCATGATCACCATGGCCAAGATGACAGTTGTAAATGAAGAGGAGAGGACAACCCCTAACTGGGCCATGCCCCTGCCATGTATACTGCCTGATTATTGTACAGATTCAGTTTCCCTTTGTCTCTGCTGTTGTGTGTGTTTTCCTCCCATACTTCTATCATCAATGCATCCATACTTTTTCATATTCAATCATTCTGGAGTGTTTTTTTTTAGCTTACCAAGAGCTTCATGACGGTGAATAGTACCTCCCTAGTACCCCTATGAGGGAGGTGGTGTCCTCCTCACTTTAGAAAGGAGCAAACAGAGACTCAGAGAAATGTGGTGAGTTTCCCAACATAACACAGCAAGTACATAGCAGAACAGAGCTGAAAACTGGGTCTTCCAAATCTGGTGCTGCCCCAAGCGGTATTGGGGTTTGTCTTCAGTGATTGGTGTTAGCGTCTGAAGTGGTCAGGTTTCTTTTTTCTTTGTTTTTGAGACAAAATTGGGATTCTCATTTAGAATTCTCAAGCACTGAAAGGTGCTTTCCCCCATGGATTTGAATCAGATGTGCGAATAGCATGCAAAAAGGTTAATCTGTTTACCCAACTAGAACATTTTGCACTGGAGAAAAAACCTTGGAGTTGCATTGCCGTGGTGTTCCAGATGTCCTATGCTTTGAGCTGCTTTATTTGCATATGATATTTCAAAGCTTGTGATCAATTTACAATTATAATTGCCATCAAAATTTTACTTTAACTAGCATTTTGTGAGGGAAAACATCAATTTACATTATTTTGCAGAGTTGGAAAATATCTAATGATTTATAAAACAAAAATGGGTTTCATCAGGACAAGGGAATACAAAATTGCTATTGCTGCTCTATGTTATAATCATTTCCTAATACAAGATCCTGTTATTTTCATATATGTGTTTTATATTCACTGTGCTAGTCCATAATAAGATAATTCTAATCATTGAATTACACAGCTGCTCTAAGAGAATGAAGAGCCCACATGTGAAGAAGAAAATGAAACAGCTGATTGTAAAATGTATGTTGGATGTCTATCTAGGCAGCACTTGTAACTAAATTAACAGTGAGTTTAAATTCCATTTGTTAAGTGTTTCTTCTTCATATCTCTTTTTAAAAACACAAAAATGTATTCACTTCATGCACTATCAATAGAATTCTTGTCAGTGCATTAGAGCAATTCTTATAAATACCTTAGTTTCTTTAAACTCTAATAATAGTGGGAAGAAAAGAGTAAATTATGCATTGAATACATTGTTTTGAGAGTCGATACATAATAAACATTTATTGGGCACTTTGTGTCAGGCGCTGTGCTAAGTGCATCATATGCCAACTTTATTTAATGCTTACAAGAATCTTTTGAGGGTAAGCACTTCCACTCTTAAAAACGTTTCTTAAAGATGAGAAAACTAAGGTTTATAGTATTTAAGTTGCCTAAGGTTTTAAAGCCAATAAAATGTAGATATAAAATAAGATAATAAGATAGATTTGTTAATAAAAATGAAAGCCAGGAAAAGGCAGAACTACTAATACCTGGTTCTGAATTTTATTATTAGTGCAATAAATATAAAATAATTGGTGTATAAATGGGATGTATAGGTGATGTATAGACGAGAATGAGAAGCTTAGATTCTTAGATTAGTGAATGAGAAGTTTACATTAAAAAATCCCTGCCAACAGAGACTACGTCTAACTCATTTTTTAATGTCCTTGCATACAATAGCCCACAGAAAATACTGAATCTTGTTTAATCTCAAAGCCTTCCAAGGTTAGGGAGTTTGTGGTTGCATTTATTCTTGAGATGTTTCAGGCGTCGAGAAAGTATTTTATCTGTTAAGTAACAGTCTTTCTCCCATAATCTCCCCTTGTTGAAATCATCTGATCATGGAGCAAAAATGGGTATATAGAAACATCAGTAAGATAGTATTGACACTCGGAAAAGATGATGTGATTCATACCGAGTTGTTGGTGCCCAGTATTGTTTTGAACTCCTGACCTACAGTAATTTAGTTCAGAGCAGTAGTTCCCTTCCTTCCCTTGCCTACTTTTGGGTCATGTGGGAAATGCTTAAAACATATGAATGCCCAGGTCCCACTACAGATCAGACAAATCTGAATATCTGGAATTGGCCCAGACATCACAATTTTTTTAATAGCTCCCCAGATAATCCTAATGATGTGAAGTCAAAATTGGAAAACACTGATTTAGAGAAATGTATATTAAATATAGAGTATTATTGCCAGGCAACGAGCTACCCAGCTAGACTAATGCAGAATGACATTGTTCTTATGAATTCATCAAGCGTTGAGGTCAAAAATTTGATTCTAACCCTGCCTAGGAGTTAATCAGACCCTAGGAAATTGATAACACCTTAGGCAAACATAAAATTTTCTGATTATAGAACATAGCATGCTGGAACTATGGGGAGTTTCCATTGGGCAAATCCACTAGATGAATATCTCTTCCTCCTTTTTAATTAGCTGGGCAGACTTATTTATCAAATCATTGCTCTAGAAGGCTGATCTGAGCAGAGTTGAATGTTGGCATATTTTGCTTAAGGTGTAGAGAATCCTGCTGAAATGTCGCAGGCATGACAACTAATGACAACACTCTTTTGCTCAAATTGTGGGGTCTTACAGATTGAAGGTTGTATTTTAGCACTTCTTGAAAATGTCCCCTGGATATCTTAAATTAAGGATGCCAAACTACTTCTCTGACTCCTGTGTTTCTATGATTTTATGCCAAACTCTCCTTTCTTTGGATATAATGCCTTACTTTATAGTCGCTAGCATTGGCAACATTCTGTGTCTGTTACATTTCCTTGTTTACATTAGACAAGAGTTCTAGGGCTCCTGAAGCATAGCCTATAGAATGCTCATCAATTGTACAAAAGATAGGAAATTTGGAGAGAGAGAACAAACATTAGAAGAGCAGTTCCTTTATACCTCCTTTTCCACTGAAGGAATTCATTAAGGTTTGTGTTCACTTACATGGGCATACTCAGATATTGAAAGCTTTGTCAAATTATCTCTATTTTGTTTCTTTTTCTGGATCTTTCTCATATTTTAGGCTTACCTCAAATGTCTAATGATTCCTGATTGTCCATTCAGATTCAACGATGAGTCCACGAAAAAGTTGGTTTGGAGCTCTGTCTGCGAGGGTAGGTCTAGTTTTAGGATATTCAGACATTGTAAGCGGACAGGACACTGAACCGCATTTTGTGCTGGACTTGTTTTCAGCCCCCCCCCCCCCCCCCACTACACGCATATCTTGGAAGTTTTACCATACAATTTAGTAGGTTCTTTAGAGGAGCTCTTCCTCTTCCTCTTTTTTTTTTTTTTTTTTTTTTTTTCCTGAGGACTGGGATGGGGGTGTAAATATCTGGAAGTCTATATAAAGACTTTAGACTATTTTTCCAGTTTTCCAACTGAGGGCTCATTCTGATTCCCTTTTCACCTGAAGCCTCCAGGATGTCACTAGCCTAAGTCTATCTTTCTCTGCCCTACCTCATCATTTACCCCTTTTAATCCAGCTTTAGTCTTTCTCAGGTGCTGATGACAGACCCCTCCCCCCTTCATCATTGTGTACTTACCAGAATTTTAAAAATTCTATTTTTATTTTAAAACTGTATAAGGAGGAAAAGAAGATAAACACTTGTGAATAAAGTAAAACAGACATTCAGTAAAATTGTTTAAATGCAAGCTGCAGCTTAGATAAGTAGATGTAATTATGCACATAGCTGCATTCAATCTCTTTGTCTTCACAAGAAAGCTCTTATTAATTAAAAACAAACAAAAACTGATGATAGTGTAGAGATTTTCTTAACTTCTGAAATCAAATTCATGGACCCCAGTACTTGAGTGTTAATGAGAAATTCCTCCTGACCCTTTTTACAACTGTTTATGAATAATGACTCTATTGTAATGCTGATTTAAAGCAATTTCATTAGAAAACTCAAGAGCACAGAAGATCTGCACAGACTATAATTATGGAATATCTGGCAAGGCAGCATTTAATACTGGCAGATATAAGATTGTACTTGAATGAAGAAAAATTAGCAGATTAAGTATACATATTTGAAGATGTGTGATATTAAGACATGTGAAATTTACCAAGCTTTTAAAAAAGTTTCCAAGGCTGCAACTACTTCTAAATTATTGCTCTGTTCCCCCATAGTCCTCAGCATAGAGCTTAATCCATTTGTGAGTATGTGTTCCATTTTCATCTGATAAACTGAGTTAGTTTCTGGGACCCTGGCAGCCCAGTGGTTTATAAAATGTGAGAACTGGAAGGAATTGTCACATCATCTAGTTTTTCCATGATTCTGGGACATTTTTCTTCTTCATATACAATCATCACTGAAAAGAGGATATGTATGAAAATTTATATGTGCAGATGATGTGTTAGTGCTCTAACAAAAATGCAACAAAACTGTTGTTACATCTATTATTACACTGATGAATTGTCTTAGAGTTTGTGGCATTTAAGAATTGAGTGGATACATTCCTCACTTGTTTCTAATGTGCCATATTTTTTCTTTCTACTTCTGCACACTTTTTTTTGTGTGCCTGGGATGTTCATTCTCTCTTTGTTTCTTGGCGAATTCCTCACCAATTTTTTCAAAACCTGTGCAAATGTCACCTTTTTGGTAAAGCCTTCCTGGATTCTCATAAGAACAGCTAATGCTGTTTCCTTTTCGTGTATAACCTTCTTCATCTTTTTTTAAATGTTTATTTATTTTTAGACAGTCAGAGAGAGATGTGAGCTGGGAAGGGCAGAGAGAGAGAGAGGGAGAGAGAGAGAGTCCCAAGCTGATATCCCAGAGCTGACTCAGGGCTCAGACCCAGAACTGTGAGATCATGACCTGAGCGGATCATAACCTGAGCTGAAATCAAAATTCAGATGCTTAACCAATTGAGCCACCCAGAAGCCCCACCTTCTTCATCTTTATATACATAACTTTCTTCACTTCCATCATTTTACAAGTAGCATGGTTCATCCAGAGAGATGTATTGGGCTTTTCAAGGGTTCACATCCTTAAGGGCCTCAGAGAAACAGTGGAGTCTCATTTAAGATGCATGTTGTCTCGGTGTGCTCAGCTGGGCAGCCTAGCTGGGTTCTGGACAATTTCTATTTTGGCCTCATTCTAAAGGTGTTTGAGAAGAAAATAGGGGAGTGGAAAGATCAGGAGTTTATTGTAAGAGATGATTGTACAAGATCTTTTCACCATGTAGCTCATGTATTTGCGGAAACTCAGTGTGGTTTTGGCTAGTGTGCCACTGTACACAGAGGGCGTTGGTGCATTTAGTCCTATAACAGCAGGGAAGATCTTGCCCTTAAAACCATTAGTCTGGAGCAGGACACATAGATCAGCTGCTTGTGTATGTGGCAGCATGTAAAGGTAGCTGACTGTGTCCTTAGATTATAGAGAGGAAGGAAATAGATTTACTTATTTCTCAGGAGAAATAATATTGTTTCTGGCATTCCCCATCAACCAGCATAGAAAAGCTGTTCTGTGTTCCTGGGTGCTGCTCTTTAACTGATGCTACTGCCACAACTCTCATTTCTCTCTTCCTGGCATAATTTTCTGCGGGAATTTCCAAGGAGCGGATAAAGGTCTGCAGGAAGCCCTGGGTTGTGCACAGTATCGCCGTTACGGGTTGAACTGTGTTCCCCCAGAAGATGTTGATGTTCTAATCCCCAGGACCTATGAATTTGGAAATAGGGTCTTTGCAAATGATTAAGTTAAGATACAGTCATTAGAGTGGCTCCTAATCACGTATAACTGTATCTCTGCAAAAAGAGAAATTTGAGCGCGGAGACAGATGCATAGAAGGGAGACAACATGAAGACCCATTGAGGATGCCATCTATAAACCAAGGAACATCTGAGGCTACCAGAAGCTAGGAGAAGGGCATAGAACAGATGCTGTCACATAGCCCTCAGAAAGAACCCACCTTGATTTTGGATTTCTAGTCTCCAGACCTGAGACAATAAATTTTTCAGTTTAAATCACCCAGAATGCCATGGCTGGGGGGCATCTCACTCTTCTTCAATCTCTTGGGGAAGTTAACTTTACCTCTTCCCTTAACCCTAGTAGTGATGACAAGAATTAGAGAAAAGTGTGTCTCAGAAAGAAGTCGTAGATCTCTGACCTCCATTATTTCCATCACACCTGCCTGAAAATTTCAGGTCTAATATCCTAAGCTGGTGATCACAGCCTGGATTCAGCCCACAAATGGTTTTATTGACTGCACAATGTTTTATTAAAATTAAAAACACAAAATAATCATAATGACTCGTTACGAGGATATAAACACTGTCGGATTTCACATCAAAATCAGAATTTCTGGCACAGTAGGCCAGCATTCTCATACAGTAATAAGGTATTTCCATCTCACTTCCAGTGCAAGGGAAGGGGTATGCACTTTCCATTTGCCTTTCTCCATCCTTCCTACTGTTCCTAAACCAGGCCCAGTTCTGGTTTCTGTCCTAAATGCTGCCTCCATGGCCCCTACAGGTATTTGACTTTGGGGCTTCTGTGGACATTATTACGAGAACTCCATTTTCTTTCTATTTTCTCTGGAAGTATAGAGTTTAGTTTAAGTCATTGTAGATGCGCCATATGTTATACATTATGTATCTACATGTGTATATGCCCTGTAATTATTTTGTATATGCCCTGATGGTGCTATGTGTATTGTGGCAATTAAACAAATATTCATTTAATAATCTCTTTGTTCATTATCTAAAAATCAGTCTTTTAAGTACTATGAGGTCAATAGATAGACCAGATAGTGGTGCTGCCTCAGGGGAGTTACGGTCTACCCCGAGGAAGTAAGATATTGCATCGTGCATGTAAGACATTAAAAAATAAACTGAAAAGTTTAAAGACAAATGCAAAGTTAGACAAGAATTCAGAGGAAGGAAAGAGCACTTCTAACTGGGACCACAGGAGGGAAATTTTGTAGTGAGGGGAGGCATTTTAGCTGGGACTTGGAAGAATGTAGGATTTGGTCAAACATGAAGAAAACTGGGCATTTGGGTAGGTAAACATCTGGTCATTTAAGAAATACCAAGTAGTTCAGTTTGATGGAACTAAGGGAAGTTACGAGGAATAAACTAGAGAGGAGAATTTGAAACCATGTAGTGTAACATCAACAGCAGGCCTATGGAGATTAGGCAGCAGTGAGTCTCTTAAAGGAGCTACCTTGATTCTTTGACTATAACTAAGAATTAGACAAGAAGGCTGTGCCTTAACTTTTGTTGCTCAAAAGGGAAAAACCGTCCACTTAACGTTTGCATCTAATTAAGTTTCATAGTGGAAAATTCCCATTTATGTTTTTCATTCCCTAATTAGTAGCAGTTTTCAGGGAAAGTAGTCCAAGCCAGTTCTTGGTAGGCAGTTCTAAAGAAGCAATCCAGCATTCTTATTTCTGCTACCGCTTCCCCTCCCCCAACTTTCTAACATGAGCATATTAGTTAGCATTCTTCACTTTCACAAAAGTATTCTCAGTGTCCTATAAGCTGGGTGTCACAGCTGTCCATTAGCAGAGAGAGCTAATCTGCCATTTTGAAACGTGAGTTAGATAATTATTTCCTTTCACATTCCTTTTCTATTTCCCTTTCGTGCTCACAGCCCTCCTTTTTTTTCTCCTTTCCTCTTTCCCTCCCTTCTTCCTCCTTTCTCCCTCCCTGCTTTCTTCCTACCTTTGTAAGGTAATGTAGAGGTGAAGAGCAATGCCTTTGGAGTCTCATGACCTGTATTATAATCTTAGTAGTACTACTGACTGGTTGTGAAACCTTGAGATATCTATCTAACTTCTTTGATCCTCAGTGTTCTCATCTACAAAGTGAGGTAGTAATAATAATATTCACTTGATAGGGTTTTGGTAATACATGCAAAACACTTAGAACAGTGGCTGGCACATGTTAAGTATTCAGTAAATATTAGCTATTATCACTACTGTTATTGTCCTCATTGAAGATGGGTTCTTTTAAAAATATGGAGAAGGGACACCTGAGTGGCTCAGTTGATTAAGCATACAACTCTTAACTATGGCTCAGGTCATGATCTCGCAATCATGAGATGAAACCCTGTATAGGGCTCTGTGCTGGGCATGGAGGCTGCTTAAGATTCTCTCTCTCTCTCTCTCTCTCTCTCTCTCTCTTTCTCTCTCTCTCTCTGTTTCTGTCCCTCTCTATCCCTCCCCTACTCTCTCTCTCTCTCAAAAAAAATATGGAGAGAAATAAATCTTACTGTTTCTTGTTTCATTTCAGACCTAAGAGATTTCTTTTCATTAAAAGCAAATGCTATTATGAAATAACATGTAGAATCTACAACCTCGTTCCATATAAGGAAGACACTTGGAAGCGAACTGATAAGTGGGTTAATTTTACAAACATAGCCCTTAAATCACTTTTAGAAGAAAGTAGGCATATTATAGATACATTCTTGTATTCTTTTATTGAAATAGAGAAAGTTATCTGGGATATGACTTATTTTATATGTAAGAGCTGAAGGGGTCTTCTTTTGGGGGAGGATTTTTTTAAATCAAGAGATTTTTCCATGGTTTGACCATTTATCTATTTTTCTTTTCCTTTTTCCCTTTACTGGGAACATCCAGCCTATCATACCTTGACATTTGAAAAGGTCAATATATTTCCACATACAAGTAAGCACATTCTCCTTGATAGGTCAAACAATGGATCTCTGATAATTTTTGTTAGGATAGTGACTTTAACAAGAGAAAATAATACAATTTAAGCCTCAGATAACCATGATTTCAACATGTATGATAACTGAGATCCTAATACGTTTGATCAGAAAGTGTACAAATGTAATAATCTCGACACCATTTTGAAGGCTCTTCCTCCACAGCACCTTTGTATATCTGTGTATATCTGTGTAACTTGCTATGTAACATTTATGTTCGTCAGCATTTTAGGATATTAGAATTATAATTTCTCAATTTGACTTTTCAAGTGTCTTTAGAGATGGGATATGAATGGGAAGGGACCCTCCCTCCCTTCCTCTTACTCCTTTCTTCTCTCCTTACCCCTTCTTCTTTTTTTCAAAGTCTTTATGTCATTCTCATTCTTTTAACTGGTAAATGTTGCAATTAAGTAATCAGCAAAGACATTTGCGCCCTCCTCTCACTGTTAATTTATCAAATGAAAATAATTAGTTGTCTTTATGTACAGTCTCTTAAATTGTGAATGCCTTTAGGCCAAGAGCAAAATACCTTTTAAAATACCCAGAAGTCACAGTGCTTATGATTATGAGAGATCCTCTGTCCTGTCTGTGGCTTTGTTACGTAACTGGTACACTTGGATGATGATTCTTGCCCTTCTTGTTTACCTCACCTGATGGGGTTCTTGAGACTATTCATCTATTGAAACATGCAAATAATGACAATGATATCACAATAATGATAACATATAACTTCTATTCAGCTCATGAAAGTTTAAAAATGTTCCCTTATACAAGGTGAGGAATGTGAAAGCCCTTTGAAATATAAAATACAAAGCAAATGCAAGGTATTGTTTTCATTAGCAAGTTTAAAGAAAAGTGTTGTACACAGAAAGAAATCTGTGTGGTGCCATTAAGCATTTAATTTTATTTTTCAGATTATGGATTTGTCCCATGAGAGGTGATGTACTTAACAACATCAGCATGTGTGAAGCAAGACTAGCATAATGCATAAGTGTAATTCCAGGGGTGCTGGGAAGGCACCAAAAAATGTGCTTGCTTTTGCCATAGCTTGAAATGGAAAATGATCATTCTCTTTGGTTAGTTCTGAAGAGCTAGCAGATTGACAGTAATATGAAAAAGGATCTCATTTTGCACTGATGCAATTTGGGTAAAATAGAAAAGTTCTGGTGTTAGGATACATGTACTTTCTTATCAAATTTTATTCAGTTGGACACTTTGAAAGGAGTGCTCATATTTAGCAATATCCAAATAGATGTTAAAGTGATGGAATATATAATTGTTGAAAGTGACTTCAGAAATAATTTGATGGAGAAACTGAAACCCAGAAAGGCAAATGATTTTGCTATAGCTGCGTGACTTTTTAATAACTGAGCCAAATTCTTTCTATATCTTGTCCCCCATATTTTGACTATAAGAATTACAACCTTTACTGGATTGTGCTCCCTGAAGGCAGGTACTTTGACTTACCCATCCATCTATCCACCTATCTATTCATCCATCCATTCCTCTGTTAATAATTTATTAAACATTAATTTAAAGACTCATATGAGTGTTAACACATATGTTAAGTGTGTGTTAACACTGTGTTAAGTGATGGAGATGCAAGGGTAAATGGGATGAGATGGCTGATTTCATGGAGCTTGCAATCTTGGAGGGGAGGGGGAAGAGGAGAGGGAGAAGGAGAGGGAGAGGGAGAGGATGTCTAAAAGTAGCAGAGTAGCAAATATCAGAGGTACCCATTAACAGACAATAAAAAGGGGTGAATAATAACTCTAGAGAGTAAGTCAGAATAGTGTTTTGACATGAGATATTTGAGTTGGATCATGAATAAAGGTCACTTCCTCACCTAGCAAAATGTCAGCCATTCATTGAATACATAATTGAATAATCAAGACTTGGTACATTTCTAATATGCCTGTGTTCTTACTAATAACAAATACAAATAAATTGTTTCAGTGGTAGTTTTCCCTATAGTATTTGCTTTATGGAATTTCTTTTCTTTTCTTTTCTTTTTTCTTTTCTTCTCTTCTCTTTCTTTCTTTCTTTCTTTCTTTCTTTCTTTCTTTCTTCTTTCCTTTTTTTCTGGTTAAATTTTAACTTTCTTGGCCTATGAGGACATTCTCTATCCCTACCCTGCCTTATTAATATAACAGCTTTGATTTTCTAAAAGTTACAAATGTTTTAGAAGATCTAGGACAAAACAGTGAAATGATCATTATTTTCAAACTAAGGAAACAAAAACAAAAATGTCCTTACAACTCCTTCTTACAGAGGAATTCCAATTAATAACTGTAGAAGCAGTGAGATAAACAGAAAGTTACCTTTAGAATGTAGCAGTAAGAATTGCAGGCAAGATCCACCATTGAATGATAAAACTACTGGGTTTGAAAAAGAACAGGTATTTCTATAGTGCTAAAGTACCTACCGCCAAGATCCTTATTACACAGACAAAAATAGTAATTTTATAGTGGAGAAACCCAGCAAATTCAATGTCAACCAGTGATTAAGTTGAATATGATTGGTAATAAGTTAAATGGAAATCATGAACCCTCTTATTTGCTCAAAGGGTACATCACTTCTGAGGGACATTTTACAACATAGCTAATTAGTACTCTTTCAATGTATCAAGGTTGTGGAAGATAAAGAAAGAAGGAGGAACCATCATAGGTTGAAGATGCGTAAAGACATTTTAAAACTAAATGTAATGTGAAATACTGGGTTGCATCGTGGAATAGAAAAATGAGCATCGGTGGAAAAACTGGTAAAGCATAAGTAAAGACTCCAGTTTAATTAATAATATTATCCCATGTTCATGTCTTGTTTAGGTAAGTGTAGTATGGCTATGCAAGACATTAACTTTAGGGAAACTAGGTGAGGAATGAAGGGTATATTCTACTACTACTTCTTCCACTTTGCTGTTAAGTTTAAACTTATTTCAAAATAAAAGCTTAAAAAGGCAATTATCTTTATGCATTAGGGACACTTAGAAGTGATTTGAACTTCAAAGACAGAATGAAATGTTCAAAGCTTATCCACAGTATTTATTAAGGAAAAATATGAAATAGAAAAAAAATGGATGCATTTCTGTAACATTTTTATTCTAGCATTTGAAGGAAGTATAGGAGTTAAAATGTAGAATTTAATTGAAGTACATGATTGTTTTTACCGAAGTAATTTTGAGCCTGTAGAATGTCAGAATTAGCCCTCACCTGTCTTAACCTGCTTCACCAATGTTTTGATCGTTACTCTGCAAAGAGCACAGTAGCCCCCGCTTTATCCATTGAAGATAGTACCAAAAACCCCAGTGGATGCGTGAAACCACAGATAATACCAAACCCTATATACTATTTTTCCTCTACCCACACACCTATGATGAAGTTTAATGTACAGATTAGGCCCAGTAAGAAATTAACATTAATAACTAATAATAGAATAGGGCACTTATAACAATATACTGTAACAAAAGCTATACGAATGCAGTCTCTCTCTCCTGTCAAACTATCTTGTACTGTACTGACCTTTCTCTTGTGATGATGTAAGATGATAAAATGCCTACATGATGAGCTTAAATGAGGTTATGACATAGGCATGGTGACATAGCTGTTCAAGGCTACTATTGACCTTCTGACATCATTTCTGGAGGACAGTTGATCTTGGGTAACTGAAGCTGAGTGTGGAAAGAGAAAACAGGGATAAAAGGGGGCTACCATGCATAATACAAAAGAAGAAGGCATGTGACTTCTCAAGAATATTCTAGAGGTTGATTCTGGGATGTAAAAAAAACATAGGGCTGTAAGACTTCTCTTTAGGAAAGAATTTGTTTTCCCATAGAGAATATTTTCTTATTTCCCACATTACTTTTTGGAATGGCTGTGCGGCTTAACATGTCCATCAACAGGACAGGAGAGAGCCAACTTCACCTTGCCCCCTGACCCCCTGACTCCTATAAACACTCAACACGATCATTAAAAGTAAATGTTGGCTTGTTTAATAAAAAGGAAAAGAAAAGAAGAGAAAAGAAAATATTTTCTATCCCAGATGTTACTGATTTGAAACTACTGGCCAATAGTCACAGTATTGACTTTCACATCATGAAACTTTCTAATAACTAATATTTTTATTACTCAGTTTATGCCTTTCTTGCTTTTTTGTGACTGAGATTATTTTATTCAGATGGTGATTTTAATTGGGGGATTTTCTAAGCCATTCAAGTGTAAGAGTTCTTAGGTAATTCTACTTCAGAGTTTAGAATGCCAGATGTCTGTACTTCTAAGTCATATAAAGGTTTATTTGTTTGACTACAACTGAGCTAAGTGGGTTTTACTGCACATTATTTCTAATAATATCATGTGTTTGAAAATTCCACTAGCTTAAAATGGGTAGACTCTGGGTCTAATTACTAAATTTTCTTTGCTCAAAATTCAGTGCAACAAAGGTGAAAGGGTTTGTTTCCAAGGAAACAAGTGTACTCCATTTTCATCATATAAAATGTTTTCTGCAAGAAAATTCCATAACCAGTCTCCAGGGAGATACTGTGTCATGAGATAGCTCTCATTGGAGATTTTTTTCCAGAGGAGCACATTATTTTATTTTTGTTCCCTCTAAAATTGTCCTGCATTAGTCTAATTGTGATTGGATTGGATTTCAAAAAAAAATTAACAACAGAACCATTGTCATCACCTTATTAGGGTCATAAAATGTACAATTCCAGGAGAACGTGATTTTCCCCTGGCCATTAGATTATGTTTATATTGGAGTCTAAGTAGCATGTATTCAGGATGTTCACTTGAGAAGAAACAGCCTGTTCTAAGGATGATATTTGTCACCCTGAGGGCTGAAAAAGAACTTCACTCTTTATTGGCATTTATTTGAAGTTGGAAGTGACTGCTTCTTTTTAAGAAATCTGAAAACCATATAAATAGCCTGGCTTTGCATATTCTAGTGATTGAATAACTAACAAATAAGGAAACTGCAGGAAGTAGACTCAGCTCACAAAAGTCTGAGGCTTTTTTCGTTCTGATGTATCTCTTGCATCTCTTTTAATAGTTGGTCTTTACCCATGTGAGTGCTTGCCTTTGGGTCCACTGTGTGGACCTGGTATATAATAAACATAAAATTTGTGATAATGGAATGAAATAATTGTACAGTAAGAAGATAAAATTTTGAAGTGGAAAACAAAATCATTGTGGTAATACAGTGGGTGTCGATGGCATAACAATCAAAATGAGAAGGCGTAGCTCTATCCCTTACCAAATCTGCAACTAAACAGGTCACTTAAACCTCTCTATAAATGGGGAAGGAACTGTTTATCTAATAAGGTTGTTAATTAATATATGTAAAAAGTATATTTGTTGAAAGAATTTCTTTAAAGTATGAAACTATTCCATGAAGAGTATGAATTCTCACATTTTAAAAGCAGTAACCATATCATATGTCTTTCTCTTGATTTGGGAGATGTATTACATTTGCCTTGTTTCCAGTGAATCTCATGCATAGGCCAGCTAATATGACATAATTAGAAAATATCACCTTTCTAGGGTAACCCTAGAGTCTAAAAATTGGAAGTGATTTTTTTTTTAATTCAGTGAAAGATCAGATTCCAGTCAGTCTAATCTCCCAAAATTTGTCTTCAGAGGTCCAACATGTGACTTCTAAGTCAACCCATTTAGTCTGGTCCTTTCCATAACTCTAAAGTATAGCTGGTCAATCAAAGAAGATGGGAAAATTGATTAGTTTGTGAAATGTAGACCCAGTAGACCCAGTAGAGTCTCTCTAAAAAGTTTAGTCAGTATAGTCATATATTTTGTGAAAGAGAGACTCATGTGACAGACAGTGACATACAGGAAATAGCAGATACCAACACCAAAATGTGGCATCAATAAAACATTTGTTCTTTTTTCTTTCATTCGTTCATGTGAAGAAAATTTTTTTGGAGTGCTCAGTGCCAGGGACTAGGCTGGATGCTTTCTTGATCTCATTTGATAACATGTGACATTTGGCAAAGAAATATGATTAAGTCCATGTGATGGATGCTGAGGGGCACCACCCAGATGCCTCTTAAGGACTGAGCATTCATTCTTAAGCTGCCCACAAATGTTAGCAATGGAAGACTCTTGCCCAACTCCCTATCAAGAATCACTCTCAACAAAAGACAGCCACCTAGCCTAGGGTCCTACACCCCCTTGCATCCTTGTATAACTGATATACATGGGTTATAAAGGCTCAGTGGAGATTGGGGACATCACTGAAGGACCACCATAGCTCCAGAGCATCAGTACGTTTGGCTGAGACCTCTGTTAGGACAGCATTACAGTTCACCTGCTCTGCCCGTTCCCAATTCCCTCACCCCTCAGAGATGTGATGTTTGCAAAAACATTGGCTGACAAACCTCCTGAACCAAGTCTTGAAGACTCAGAGTCTATTTCCTGGATATCCATTTTATAAATAAGGAGTCTGGGGTCATGGAAACTTTGTTGTTGTTGTTGCTTTTAGTTACATCACAGAAGGCCACACAGCCAATATGTGGTGGAGTCAGGATGCCATGTCCAAATGTCATGGTGTCATAAAAGGCAGCAATTAGAAATGGGACTTAAGGTTGGAAATAAGCCTCTGCCAGGTCACTTTAATTTCTCAGCCCCAGATTGGTGGTCCGATGCTCTCAGAATTGATCAAAAGAGTTGTACATAGCTAATTCTAAGGGCAGGATAGATATGTCAAAATGTCACCATTAGCACGAACAAGTAGGAGCTAGTGGATGGATGAAACTTGATACAAGTATTGCCGACTGGAAACATACATTTACACTATTTGTTTTATTGGGATCTTGTTAAGAAGTCAATTCCACTTAGCAGATACTTATTTAACCTTATTATTTTCAGTATGTAATAAAAAATTAAATAATCAAAATAAAGAACTATATATAAACAGCCTAACATATTTATGGGAAATAATGTTAAAAGAAAAATGCCTATTAGTAATAGAAAACAGAGTCTGAATCTAGAATAGCTGTGGATATGAGAGAAAGTGTTCATATTAAACAATATTTTTGTTGCCAATGAAAATGACAAAGTCACTTTATTCCAATGTTAACCTTCGATATTTTGTGAATGCCAAATATATATAGATAAGCAGTGAAAGGATGGTGATTTAACATTGCTAACTTTTCTAGTAATAACAAATTTAATTCAGTTAATAAATAACTACTAAGCACCTACTGTGTACCAGACATTGTTCTAAGCAATGGAGCTAGAACAATGAATGAAAGATATGGTACCTGTCACATTCCCTTACCTTACACCAGAGGTATACAAACAGTCAACACGTAAGTAAACAGTATGTAAACACCACTGTGTGAGCTGACAGCTGAACAGTGAGGCATTAGCCAATTCAGAATCTGTGAAAAAAACATTCAGGCAACAGACCAACACAGAACCCTATGAGGGGGAAGGAGGAGAACTTTGAAAAACAAGAAAAGAGGACAGGATGGCTGGAGTAGAGGAAATGACGGGGAGAGTGTAGAAGTGGCTTTAAAGTTGGCCAAGGGCCAGATCACTTGTAAATCATGAAAGAATTTCCATGTTATTCTGAGTATGATGAGAATTCATTAGCAGGTCTTAAGCAATGGAATGGCCTGACCTTACCTGTATTTTTGTAAGATTGTTCTGACTCAGGATGTCCCTGAAAAATGTGAGTATGTTCAATAGCCACCCATGTGTTAGTATCATGTGCTAAAGGTACCATGTTTCAGACAGGTCTCAGTTCAAATTCCAGCTGTTTCTTTCTATCCAAAGGTTATCCTCTGAGTCCCAGTTACCCTCTTTTGTAAAAGAGATATGACTTAGTTTGAACGGCTATATTTAGGATTGGTTGGCTCACGTGCAGTGCCTGACACAGGGTGGGTGCTCCATATTTGTGATAGAGACAGATGTAGAGTATAGGGCTGAATGCAAAAGGGACGCAAATATACTGGCGTTTCTCTGATATTGCTTTTTTTTTGGTGCTAGAAAGGCCTAGAAATAAACTCTAACCTTTCTTAACAAGAAAAAGAATTGTTTTATTGTCCATTTAGCTTCAAAGGGAGTTAGAAGTGAAAAGCTGCTGAGTCTGTAAGACTAGAATGTTTCATTCTTATTTCTTCCCTATTTTTCCCATTGCCTTGAAATCCCATACCACAGGCAGACTGTGTTGTCTCCAGATCACATAGGGCAACCTTAGAGAGCAGCCTTGGATGATACGGTATATTTATGGAGTGTATGTATTTGCATTTCATGCTCTTCTTTGCTTTAGCAAAGATTCAGGACCAAAGCACTGGAGAAGACCAATGTTATCCAACTTATTTAACAGGCTTTTTGAGGACTAGTGAGATTCAGATACAGCTCAGAGGCAACAGCAGCATATCATGGAAAATACTTTGTTCAGAAAATCTGTTCCACTGAGGTGGCCGCTGGATACCAGAGTTGATACAGCTAGCCTCCAAGTTACTTGCTTAGAGTGTAGGCATTAAAGGCAAGGGGTCCCAACAATCTCGTCTGATATTGCAGTCTTGTGATTTTGTTTAATGTGAATAAGAAGAACTTGGTGGGAGCAGGAGGAAACTTGGCAATAAGGACTCAGACACAGAAGTGGGGAGGTTTCCTCTGTTCTCCTGTGGTGCTGTTCACATTTTCTTCACAATGCAATGCCCCACAACAGTGTAAGGCCCAGATGATCCTACCAACCTCCCATACAATAGAGGCAGCTTTGGATTTCGCTCTCAGGTATCTGAAGAAATCCCACTGTATATTCTTATTATTGTTTATTTATGAATCTCAGTTCATAAGCTTGGAAATGCAATAAATACTACTTCCTTCACTTTTACTCCTCTTAACTTTTACTTTTTACACATCTTAACTTCTGTCTCTGAGACCTACTCTACTTACCTGGTTGAAAGTTCAAGCTCAGGTCTTCCTGAGGTTCTCACCCTCAAGGATGAGTCACAACTCCTGGCCATACTGCCAAGTATGACTATGGGGCAACCTTGTTGCTGGTTATTGGGCCTGTAGGCTGACAACCATGAGAAGAAGCCTGCTGTTACTATTCTCATAGTTACTTAGGTATGACAGCATTCTAGTGCTTCCTTGCCATACTTGGGACTCAGGAATCTTAACCAAGGCTTCCTCTGATTCTGTCTGCCTAGAAGCTCTGAGGAGCCCTCTCTCTCCTGGGGCTTTGCCACCTTCCTGATGGTGTTATTGGTGATGAGAGCCCAGGACCTCTCTATTCTCAGGAACCTGGCTCAGGGGGAGGAAGTGTTGAAGCAAGTTGGTAGCTGGTATTGAGGTCTCTCTCTATGTTCCCATTATCTACTGTTCTAAAAGCTTTCTGCTTTTTCCCATTTCTTCATTGGGGCAATGAGCTCGAAGCCTACCTCTTACATTAATGGAAGGTAAGGGAATGGGAAAAGGCAGGGAGAGAGAAGCTTAGGTTATCTCAAATATCATATAAACAAAACTGGGGGGAGAAAAGACTCCTAAATCTAAATCTGCCACTAGAGAGTAGAAATCTTTTCAAAGTTGAGATAGAGATCCAAATGAATATGTCGAAACCAAAAGAACAGTTTTCTTGTCCTGCCAGAACCATGCTGGCTTCCTGAGAAAATATAATCTGATTCAGCCTGAGAAACATTGTGTTTTATGCAGAGAGTTACAGAGTTGGCACTGTGGAGTTGGTTTGGATAAGCCAATGCAAATATGTGGTAGTTTAAAAACTTCTCTATTTAATAATAGGATGCACTAAGATGCAAGTGGTATATAAAATAGCATAGCTCTTAAAGGTACCATGGCCCTTTACCTCTTCTTTCCACACTCAAACAGCGCTGGCCCTTTTTTAGTTTTTACTGCAGTTTGATTCTTCTCTGTTTGGTGCTTCAGGGCTAGAGGAAACTCCTGTTAACATTATCAGAACCGCATGCCTTGTTTCACATATACATTTAGGTTTCAGCAATTAAAGGTGACTATGTGGTTCAGTAGGTTAAACATGGATCCTGGACCCAGGAGACAACAGATGCATATCCCTTGCTACACATGATTCACTCGGTGGTGGTCAGCAGGTTGCTTATGCCATCTAAGGCTCAGTTTTCCTATTTGCAAAATATAAATTAAAAAAAGCTATTTCATAATTTTCTTCTGAGGTTCAAATGAAATAATATGATGAAAAGAGGTTTGTAAAATACCAGCTTTATACAAGCTCATGCTTTCTTCCAAAAATGTTTGTTACATGTTTGCCATGTGCCAAAAACTTTGCTTTGGAGCTATATAGATAAGTAAAATATAATCACTTCCATTCAGCAATATAGACTAATCAAGAAGAAAGAGAGACATAAAGGCACAGTGGAAAGCACTCTCTGTAGAGATAGAACTATGTCATCTCATGCATAACTACATAGTGTGTACATAGGGGAGTAGTGCTAGAATTGTCCTAATGAATGAGTTGATATCTTAACTGAACTTCATATAGGATCAAGAAGAATTTGCTGGTATGAGGAGGAGAGAGGTAAGAAAGATATTCCAAGGTACCAATAATAGAATTATAATTGACAATGAAGCAGCAAACACCCAGACATTGGTGTATGGTGACGGAAGCAGAGGATCCATACTTATTAATAGTGCTGAAACAGTATTAATACAATTACAATTATTAATACAGTTTGAAGCAACTTATAGCTAGAGATGAAAATGGGGATGGAGTTAAAGTCCAGATTACTCTGATAAGGGGTTCAGGCTTAATTCTTTGGTTGGGGGGAAATCACTGAAGGATCTCTTGCCATCAGATTTTAATTTTAAATAATCCCAATGAAGGGTTTTTACTGGGTCAGTAGTAGATTTGAGATAGCAAGACCACAGTCACAGGGTACCTGGGTGGCTCAATCAGTTAAGTGTCTGACTCTTGGTTTAGCTCAGGTCATGATCTCACAATCATGAGATCAAGCCCCATATTGGGCTCTGCACTTGGTGTGAAGACTGCTTAAGATTCTCTCTCCCTTTCCCTCTGCTCCTTCTTTCTCTCTCTCTCTCAAAGAAAAAAAAAAGACAACAGTCAGAGAGACAAGGTAGTCCAGTAGTCCAGGGGGAGACAAAGACCTGAATTAACTCAATGGCATTAAGAATAGAGTGTAAAGAAAAGACCAATACTTGGAGATTGATTTTGCTGTGGGGGATATTGACTTAAATATGGAAATCAATGATAGTTGATGCCAATGATTAAGAAAAAAATACAAAGATAGAAGCAAGTTTAGGCAAGGATGAGTTTAGTTTGGAACAGGTGTAATTTAAGGCATCTTCCAGGTGAAGATGTATGGTTGGATATTAGGATCAAGAACATGAAGCTCAAAGAAGAATCTGAGCAAGAAATATAGATGTATTCATTATACTTAATAAATACAACTTGAAATACAGCAATAATAGAGCTTTTGGTCTCTTTTAGTTCCCCAAAGAGTCTCATTTTAGTAATTAAAATATGGCAGTTGAAATTTCAAATTGCCATTTTAAGTTAAAGCTTCTGCCCTCCCACACTTTGCGCATGCAACACATGGGATGAGGGAGAAAAGTAAGGGTCAGGAAAGGTCTCTCTTCTGGTACCAATGTAATATGGTATCGAGTTCTGGTTGTTTCAGATGTTTCAAGGTGGTTCTTTCTCCTTTGGGCAGTTTTGTAGGCTCATTGAAGAATTATATACTGAGCTATATTAACCACAGCTCCCTCCATGTTAATAATGTGTCTCCTTTGGTTGATTGCTTCTGGCCTCTCCCCACCCTTACCTCTATAGCACCTCTTTATGGAAATATATTAGTATAACTCTAATCTAACATACGCTTTGCACTTTCAGATCTGCTCTGGTACTATAGCACCTTATTCTGGTGCATGGACTACTTGATATCTGTTATCTTGGGGTCTCAATGAAAACCAAGATAGAATGAACCCCATTTTTAGATCCTGCTTCAAAAATGTATGAATCATTTCATTAGAAGTTTTAATGGAAATGATGAGACCTCTCCCCCAAAGCCAGAATGGTCACAAGAGAAGATAAATGGAATCGGGACAGATTTCTGAGGGAAAAAAATCATTCAGAAAGTGAACAGAGTCAGAGAAGTAGAGAGACAAAAGCAAGGGTACGAAGTCAAAAAAGAACTACAAGAGTAGGAGTCACAGAAATTAAAGAGTAGGGAGTTATAAGAAGGAGGGCACAATCACCATATTGGATACATGCAATTAGGTAAGGACTAGCATAAGAAAATATCAGATTTAGTAATTAGAAGATCAATCATTACCTCAGCAAGTAAATCCAGTTAAAGAAAGCAAACATTGAAGGCTTTGAGAAGTCCAGATGAAAGAGGACAGTGCGGATGTTAGATACAGGGTCAAGGTAAGATTTTGGAATGGGAAAAACATACACATAGTCACAGGCTGAGGGAATGCAGGCATTAGTGAGGGATGATTTGAAGACACAGGAAAGAGAGAGGATAACTGATGGCAGATGTTTAAAGCTGATTATTCCTCTTGTAGGCATTTTCATAACCTCATGGGGTATGGGAAAGAAGGAGCTCAAGATCATAGCTAAGACGTTAAGGCTGATTAGAAGGAGGAGTATCTAATTCTCTGAGAAAGGAGGGGAGTTACATAAGCTTACATTTGGATGTTTTTTGTTCATGGTGGCAGAAAGTTGAAGGAGATCATACATGATGGCTTTAGTATTCTCACTGATGGTAGGGGGTTAGGCTATTTTGCTGAATGTGATGAATCAGGATCTGAGTCACTTATTCTAATCCACTCATTTAGAAATTAGAAAGATTCAGTTGAATGGAGGGTATTATTATGCCTAACATAGAGAAGTGGAAACAGTGATTCAGAACACTTCAGTGACTTGTCTTGAGGTCACCCAGGTGGCTAATGTCAGAGTGTGGACTCTGTCAGGAGTCTCCAGGTTGTTAGGCACTTGAGAGTCTTAAGAGATTTGCATATTTTATGTTTACCAAAGTACAAGGGGTAAACTTTTTCACCTTTTACCACCTTTTCTGTCTCCTTTTGATGGCTAAACTTTAACAATTATTTACTGAGTATCTTATATCTTCTATCATAACTTGTGATAGGTGCTATGCTAGGAAACCAAGTATTCAGCTAATATTTAAGAGTACTCACTATGTTCCAGGAACTATTCTAAGTACTTTACATGTGTAAATGACTATAGTCCTCAGAAAAACCCAGTGAAAGTGGAGAACTCTTATTATTTCCATATTATAGCCAATGAAACCAGTGAGGTTAACTAACTTACATTGGGTCACACAGATATTAAGTGACAAAGCCAGACTACTCTAAATCCAGCACCCAGTTTTATCCATTACAGTGTACATAGATACTGCTCTTAAGGGACTTACTTTCTTTTGGGAAAACAAAAGGAAAACAAAGTTGGCTTTAGCGAATAAAGCAATCAATAACAGGAAGATGTAATAAAACAAGCAACAATACAGGGTATGATGACTTGCAAAATGACTGGCCTAGGCAATCAGAAATCTAAGAGCTCAGCATGAACTCAGTTACCTGGCAGGTAGGATTAGAATGGTTTGACTCACAAATCAGACAGAAGTAAGTTTGGTAGGACAAGCAACTCTTGATCTTAGGGTTGTGAGTTCAAGCCCCACACTGGGTGTAGAGATTACTTAAAAAATAAAATCTTGAAAAAAAGAGAAGAATAGACAGAGCTTCAGAACAGGCAGCAACTCTCTGAGGTTCCATCAAAATTATATCCATACTATATTTCATAAAGAAATGAAGAAAGCAAGAGCTGGGTTTTAGACAAAGCGGAGGATTCACACCCAGCCAGCCAGCCAGCAAATATTCATTGTATCTTTGCTCATTATGTTCCATGCTGGTGTTGCCAGAATTCTTGAATCACAGACCATAGTTTACTCACCTCTATATCTACATTGGCACACATTTTACTAAAATTTAGGAATTAACAGGTGTTTGTTGAATTTAATTGATCAAAGAGGAATAGTCAATCCAAGTAGACTATTTTTAATGCGCATTTATATAAACCCTTAGATTCTTATATTAAACCCAAATCATCAGGCTAGCCTCTCCTCTCTTCTTTCAGGTTAATTTCCCTTTGGGAACTTTATTGTTAACAAACCTAGCTTAGGTGTTCTAACTTACCTTCTCAACCCACTGTGATAAATTATAATAGCATCGCACTGCAAAAAAGTAAGTGGATGAGGGCCTTGCTTCTTTTTACTTCTAAGGAAGCTCTTTAAAAATTTACTGGCTTTATCCCTAATTTATCCAAATATGAAAGGTGTATTGGGAGGGACAGCTTGTATTGGATCCCAAATATCTGAGTACAACATCTGTATTAGTTTTTTATTGCTAGCATAACAGATTACTGCAAGTGGCTTAGAACAACAACTATTTGTTATTGCTGAGTTCTATAAATCAGAAGTCTGTGGGCAGCATGGCCCTAGTGGGTCTGCCACTCAGAACTTCACAAGTCAAAGTCAGTGTGTCAGCATGGCCGTCTTCCTTCCCGAGGGCTCTGGGGATCCAATGGCTTCCAAGTTCATTCACATTCTTGACATAATTCAGTTCCTTGTGACTGTGGGACCATGGTCCTTGTTTTTTTTTCTGGAAGCCAGCTAGGAGTCCCTCTCAGCCACTTGAGGCTGCCCGAATGCTTGTCACATTGTTCCCCTTCATCCTTAAACCAGAAAAGGCTCATCTTTTTCACACTGCAGATCTTCCTGACTTCTGCTTCATTTCTCTTCTGCCTCCAATAGAAGAAATGTTCTCTACTTTTAATGACTCATGATTAGATTGGGTCCACTAGGATAATCCAAGATCATCTTCCTATCTTAAGTCCTAAAATCTTAACAATATCTACAAAGTCCCTTTTACCTTTTAATGTAACATATTCATGGATTTTGGAAGATTAGGATGTGGACATCTTTGGAGGTCCTTATGCCTACTATTCTTTCCCTCCCGGGATAATGGGGCTTTATTCAGAACAGTCACTGAAGTGACTCTTTCTGCAAGAATACATATCTGCTACAGGGCTAGCTAGCTGCTGTCTGTCCAGTTCTAGTTAGAGAAGAGGTATATATGATCTGTGGAAGAAATTTTTCATCAGGCATCCCATTGTATATATACTAAGCACAGGACCAGTCTTGGCCGGTATAAGGTGCTTAGTAAAGGATAGCTGTCGTGATAGTGATCACAGCAGCGATCTTACTACATTTGACAGAAGACACCAAGCTAGTGACTGAAGCAGATCAAAGCAAATAAAACATAACCTCTCCTAGGAAAATTGATAGGTGCACAGATAAATATATGCAACAGATGGAGTGGTAAACACCTTGAAAAGAGGTACTTCTTTTTCCTCTTTATATCTGTTCTTAATACTCATTTTAAACTGTCCTCAATCAGACAAAAATGATGTGAAAGGTGAAAAGCAGTTTGTTAACATGTAATTTGCCCCAACTGGCATCACCTCCTATGCAGTACCTATCTTGCAAACCCAGAAAGGCCATCCATCCACTTGATGAAATTGCCTCAAAGAGGTCCAGAGATTGGGGGGGGGGGGGGGAAGGTCAGCAGAGATTCTCAGATTTAAAAATAGAGAACTAAGAAACACAGGACTCAATGCAACTTTTACAACTACAAATTAAATGCAAGGAATGACACATCATTGCATAAGCAGCATCAGATATAATTTAAATGTCAAAAGAGCTGAAGATTCTTTAATCATATAAGAAAAAAATTGCAAAAACTTTCAAACATCTCAAGTTGTACTATACAAAGAAGTAGAAAGTAAAAATGGCATTGTTTTATCATACAGAAATGCAGAAATCAGTCATGTTTTTGTTGTGTTTATAGGAATCCTTATGTTTATTTTGTCCAACTTTAAAAATATCCGTCTTGAAAAGTTCTCATGACTTTCAGAGACTGTGGATATATTTGAGTACAAGAGGGTATTTAATTTATGGCAGTGCTTAGCTGTGATATGTGTGCTTGTTAAAGTTGTAGTTAAGTCTGCTATATATGAAGGATACATTTTCTTTGGGAGGAGTAGGCGGATCACAGATTGCTCTTGCTCTACTATTTCAAATATAATTCCACATACATTTTGCTCTCTTGAAAATTAGCTTGGTGGCAGTTGGTTTCCCCACTTCTGCCACCCACTTACATTTCAGAGCTCTGTTTTGAAGCTTGTGAGATATATTTAAAAACATCGTATTAACGATTTAGGTCTCTGTCTGGATACAGTGGTTTCACATATGCTGTTCTTTGGCAGATGCAGAATTTTACTAGTGTTTGGTTGTCTAGTATGTCAGTCTAATCAGAGCTAAATATATATGTAAGTATGTATGTATGTATATACATATGCATTTATGTGTATCTATGTAAATATATGTGTGTATGTATGAGCTGTAGCTTAGGAAATTTACTCTTCACTTATTCATTAAATGTTTATTGAGCTCCTACTGTGTTTCCTGTAGTGACCTGAACACTGAGAATGCTAAGGTTCTTAAGACACAGGATCTGGTCTCAAGAGCTCTCAGAATTCTGGTTGAGAGAAATGTGGAACAGCATATTGTGGTCAATGCTGCGCTAGCAGCCAGCATGTGAAGAAACTTTGGGAATACATAGGAAAGAAACCTACTCTAAACTAGGGCAGAAAGAATTGAGCAAGGATTCCTGGAGATGACTTTGACTTTATTTTAGTGAACGAGTCTTTAGAAGTAATTTGTTTATTCAGGTTTTGGTATTTTTGGTGTCTTTTCAGATTAGATGAATCCTCCACTTTGGTGAAGGATAGGTTGTAAAGGAAAGGAGAGTAAGTTAGCAAAAAAAAAAAAAAGCCCCAAAAACAAAAACAAAAAAGAAAAGAAGAGAGATTGAGGAAGCATCTCAGAATGTCTCTGTGATTTGCCCTGGGATATATAACTTTTCACCACTGGTTTCTGTTTTCCAGCTCTGGGTCTCTTAGGAGCAAGGAGTGGGGATCATCTCCCTTCTTCTGGGAGAAGTCATGGTAGGGTGTATAATCCTTTCTGGCCTCTGAGAGGGATTGAAGAACTCTTAGAGCACTTGTGTTTAGGACAACACTTCCCCAACCAATCTTAGGTACTAGTGCCACATGTGGCCAGTGGACTTTCCTCCCTGGTCAGTTCTTGCTTGAACTAGGAAAGCAGCACCATGTATTCTGTACCTGAGGCATCATGAAAACAGCAGGGGAGTGGAAACAATTCTATGTAACCTCTAAGAAAGTCTGTAAAGGGTGGTGCCTCAGCCAGTTTACAGGTGCTTCACTGGGCTCTCTCCAAAATTAGAAAAGCTACAGTCCTTTGCCAAGAGTTCACTATGAAAATGTTTTCTAATAAAGAAAACCATAGGAAAACTAGAATTCCGTTGCAGTATGCCAACACGCTGACAGTGTGTGTGTGTGTGTGTGTGTGTGTGTGTGTGTGTGCATGCACGCACATGTGCGCACATGCAGGTTTTTTTTTTTTTAACAGGAAATAGGCTTAGAAAGCAAGCACAATAGAGTTCATTTACAAGAACACCTGCTTTAAAAATAACCCTACTGTTAGGAGGAAAACAATCTCTGGACTAATTTTTGTATGTGTGAGTGGAAAACTCCACAAACAAATGGGAAATATAATGAAGTTACTGTAGTTACTGCTAGTTTTATACACACAATATTTGCATTGTAGGCCAAGCTTTATATTCCATCTGAAGTGCCAGTATCATATTCTGATTTAATGATATTGTAATGTCTGTGTTTCAGTCCCCTGTTGACATCTGTCCACATCTGGTAATTGTGTGTGTGTGTGTATGTGTGTGTGTGTGTGTGCGCGTGTATATATATATATATATATATACATATGTATGTATATATATGTATATGTATGTATATATATGTATATATGTATATATGTATATATGTATATGTATGTATATATATGTATATATATATATATATATATTTTTTTTTTTTGTCTAAGATAATAGGAGGAGACAATTGTTCTGTCTGGTTTAAGCTGAGGGAGGCAAGCAGTAAAGAGAACAAGACAGTGGAAAGGTGAGAAGTTACAGCACAAATTTCACATCAAGAACAAACACTAAATAATGTAACTTTGGTTCCATTTCCCCCAAATTTCTGCTTGCTACAATGATTGGTCTACCCAAGCACCTGGATTCCTCCATTGATTTAGCAGTCTTACTTAGTGGACGTTGCATATTTTGAAGATGTTATTATTTTGCACTCCCTCCTGGAGCATGTGGTAACACTTCTGTTTTTGAGAAAGACGAAAAAACGCAGGTTTCTCTGCAGTCAAGAATTAAATTAATGTAAATAAAATCTGACTTCAGATCCTTCTAAGGGATGTGGGTGTGGGGGAGGGGAAATCCACCACCCAGACATTTGAAGAAAGTGGTTTGTGAATCTGGCTCAAAATATGGCAGTAACAAAGAGTGCATGACGCTCACGAGACCCTGATGGGAAACAAGAGCGGAGAGTTTGTTGTGTCTCCTTTCATCCACGGACTTGCAAAGTATGACACTTGCGGTAACAAAATTGCATTGCCTGAGTACTGTGTATATATATGTATATACATACATATGTATATACATATATATACATACATATGTATATATATATATATATATATATATATATACACATATATACACACACATATATATATACACGCGCACACACACATACGTATATAGCCTTCAGTCCAGAGAGGGGCTAGAAGGAAAGAACATTTGAAGACTGCCTTCAATACACTGGCCACTGGGAAGGATCTCTAAAGAAATCTCTCTTCCCAGCCTCAAGGAATGGGTGGATTAGTTGGAGAATAAGCTTGGGCAGAGAACAGTTCAGTTCACGTCCTGCTTTGAGTCTGTGCTACAATAGGCATTGATAAAAGGCAGAAGATATAGTGTGAGAATATGAATACAGGAATCATATAGTGGATTAGAATAAATAGCATAGAGAATGCTTGAAAAATCAAGAACATCTCATCAGTACAAAAGATATTTACTGAGGTCCTATCCTTTTTGCTAGACACTGAGATACAGTAAAAGATAAGACATAGCCCTTATCCTCAAGAGTTTGCCTTCTAAAGAGGGCAACATATCTATTGATAATTAACTATATCCTAATATATCTTAAGCTGTTAGTACACCAAAATGCTGATTTATTTTGATCAGGCGAATTAGAGAGGTTTCACTGAGTAGCTAACTTTTGACGGGCGCTTCAACAAATAGGAAAGATATCAACAGGCAGAGAAGGGGGAAATGGGAATAGTAGGTTAGGATCAGACATTATTAGATTAGAATCCAGGGCAACAATCTGACTATGATCAAGGCATTGAGGAGCAAGGAAGGGAGGTGAGACTAATGGGACTGGTAGAATGGAGACCCTCAGAAGACCCTCAACATTGCTAGCCAGGGTACTTTTAGGATGGGTGGTAGTATACCAGACACTGCTAGGTGTCCAACTGGTATCCATGCTTCTCTTTCTCCCTAGGAACAGGGCCCTAATCCTAATTTGGAAGGCAAAATATCTACATAAAATCATGAACCTTCCTAGAATTCCTTTGTAGCCAGGGATATCAACGTAACTTGGTTTGGGCCATTGAGATATAAGCATAAGCAGCTCAGATGGTATTCTAGAAGGCTCCTTAGACAGGGATAGACACACCAGAAATCTGTCTTTTTCATATTTCTTTGTGCCCTTCTTTTACTCAACTCATATTGATGCAAAACCATCTCATCATCAGGATGACAGAAGTCTTGCACTGAAGATGATAGAGCAGGAAGAAGAGCCTGGTTCTCAAACGGTAGCTCTGGGCTGCCTACCCCAGTGTCTTTGTTATTGGAGAAAAATAAACTTATTTGTGTAAGCCACTACGGCCAGGCTTCTACTAATGCAGCTAAATTCAGTCCTAACTGGCAAAGATGGCTTGTGGGGAAAAGCGAAAATAGTTGACCAAATAAGAAAGAGTGATTCTGACAGTACTTAGAAGTCCTAAGAATCCTGAGGATGGAGACAAGGAAACTTCTCTGATCTTTTTAAGTCAATACTTTGCAAAGGGTTCTGGTTTTCTCTCCCCTCCTTCCTCCCTCCCTCTCTGTCTCTCCCCTTTTTTTCTGTTGAACCATTGTGCTTTCTTAGAACATCCATCCATACTTCAATCAAATAAATACTTATTGTGTATCTGCTATGAGTCTGGCATTGTGTTGGTTCCAGGAATACAAAAAGAAGCATATGATATGGCCTCTCAGGAAGCACCTTATAATGAAAATGATGGTGTCAAAGTTAGTCATAAATAGTCTGAATTCAAAAACGTGATTGTTTTAAAAATTTCTGAAATTCAAATATAGAATAAATTACTATCTTTCACTTACACCAACAATTTGGAGTTTGAATTGGCTACCGATATATTAGTGATATAAGAAGAGGGGCCATGGTGCTTTATCACTGGTGATTTTGAGTTAAGGTAACACACAGTGTCTTTCTAAAGGAAAATAAATTAGGAAGCTGAAGATAGACCTTCTTGGAAAACATATAAATGCCGCTAGTTATTCCAGGATAGTTATGGATGGCTACTCTGCTTTGGTGGAGTTCCAGAGGCTCCCATCTCTACTTTTCAAAACCACTGCACTCCAACAAATATCTAACTTTTAAGGTAGTAGAATGGACCGGTATTTGAAATATAACCTCTTTAAGCCCTTGATAATGCTCTACAATTTGACTGCTAGATCCTAAAATAAACATTTAATTTGAGCATTGATGTATTCCTTTCCAGATATTCAGCAAACATTTTGATCACCTACTATGTGTCAGACACCGCAGGTGATAAGAAACAAAGTAGAGTAGCACATTGCTTGCCCTCAAAGTCCTCAGAGCCTGTGCATACAAAAGGAAAATAGGCAGGTAGCAGTTTCCAGAACTAGTACCTAAGAGAGCTGTAGAAAGTACATGGAAGGTTAATTACTAGGAAGCCAAATAGTTTTGACAGTATCAGACTCCATGAGAATCTTGTAGAGAGTATAACTGGAGGAGTACAATGAGCAAGGCTAGTACAATAGGATAAGAGAGCCCAGGTGTATAACCATACCCTGAGGTGCTGTTAGCTCTCATAAACTACAAAAGTTAAAAGTTGGGCCTTTCATGGGTAAAAGTGCACCTCATCATCATCTTTGTAGGATGAATGCAGTGTCTTTTGAGGTCTTTAGTCTCAGGGAACTTTGGAAGTTGTTTCTAAGTCTTTTATTTAAGTAGCAGTCCTGTGGTCTTCAGATGATGGCAAATATTTCCACAAAAGCTTTTATGCCTTATTATTGCTTGCCCTTTAATAAATGTGGGCTGAGATAAAATGTAGATGGTGCCTTTCTAGCTGTTTCATTGCTACTTTGCTTCCCACAGTGGATTGTTGTGCTTTTCTAGACAGATACAGAAAATTGTTTTTCTCCTAATTATTTCCACAGAGTGATAGTATCAGTTCTGTGACGTTGAGTAATGATCCCTGCTATTATTAAGATTTTGTGTGTATGCTTTGAAAATCGTGACTGCTATGTGACTATAAAATTTGTTTTGTTTCACAAAAGTCACCAAGGGTAGATAAACATTTGACAGGTCAACCAGTCTGCGCCCCCCACCCTGCCCCCAATTCTGGAAGTAGCTTCTAACACCTGCCATCAGATATTCTTATCCTTCTTTTTTGCTCACAGCAAAATATCACAGATATATTAAAACTACTCATTCTGAATGAGATCATGCCATTTATGACAACACGGATGGACCTAGAGGGTGCTATGCTAAATGAAATAAGTCAGACGGAGAAAGACAGATACCATATGCTTTCACTCATATGCAGAATCTAAAAAACAACAATAGCAAAAAAAAAAAAAAGATAGAAACAAAAAATTAAACAAAAAGCAGAATCAGACTTTTAAATATAGAGAACAAATTGATGGTTGCCAGAGAGGAGGTAGGGGGATAGGCAAAATGAGTAAAGGGCAGTGCTTCCAATTATACAATGAATACATCATGGGAATAAAGGTATAGCGTAAGGAATATAGTCAGTGATATTATAATAGTGTTGTATGGTGACAGATGGTAACTACACTTGTAGTGAACATAGCATAATGTATAAACTGTTGATTCACTATGTTGTACAAATGAAACTAACATAACATTGTTTGTCAACTATACTCAAATTAAAAAAAATGAGAATAAAAAAATGTAAATGGACCAACTGTTCCAATCAAAAGACATGGGGTGACTAACTAGATAAATAAATAAATAAGACCTATCTGTATGCTGTCTGTAGAGACTCACTTCAGACCTACAGACACATACAAACTAAAAGTGAAAGAGTGTAAAAAGGTATTCCATGCAAATGGAAACACCAAAAAAAAAAAAAAAAAAAAAGGCCAGGGTAGCAATACTTCTCTCAGACAAAATAGATGTTAAGACAAAGACCATAGCAAGAGATAAAGGGCGTTACATAATGATAAAGGCTCAGTCAAATAAGAAATTATAACAGTTGTAAATATCTAGGAATCTAACACAGACACACCTAAATACACAAAACAAATATTAGCAGATATAAAGGAAGAAATTGACAGTAATACAATAGTAATAGGGGAAGGTAAGACTCCACTTAAATTAGTGGAAAGATCATCCAGACAGAAAATCAACAATATCTTGGAATGACTTCTTAGACCAGATACACCTAAGAGATATATACAGAACATTCCATCGAAAAATAGCAGAATACACATTATTTCCAAGGGCATCTGGGACAGTCTTTAGGATAGGTCATATGTTAGGCCACACACACACACACACACACAAACAAAAACAAAAAGCAAAACAAAACAAAAAACCCCAAACTACTCAGCCTGAAAGAGATTTAGGAAAGGGCCATATCCTGGGCAGCATGATTTTTATGGACTTAGTGTACCAAGACTTTTTCCTTGGATGAGCAGCTAAACAGAATTACCACTGTGTGCAACTCCCAGGACACTGTTCAAATCAGTCTATGTGAATGGTGGCCCTGACATTGTGCAATAAACAACACCCCTGCCCCCCCCCAACACACAATCCATACCTGAAATGTGCCTACCTTAGCATTATACACTTTGGGAATCTGCTTGCTCTCCCTAGAGACTCAAGGTTATGTATTAAAATTTCATGTAAATTTTGCCTCTATTCTAGCATAAGTCTAATATGGAAATCATGTTTTCAATTGCTTACAACATCCATGTTGATTCAGCTTATTTATTGGACCAGCAACTTTAAAATGAATGATTTTATACCCAAAAAAACACACCCCACAATAAATAAAATGCTTGCAATAGCAGAAAATTAATACTCCTGAAAAATTCACTGTGTTTAAAATCCGGTACTTTTTTGCACCCAGTATACACTAAAATAGATAGATATACACAAAAGGTGACTTCTTTGGTGAGGAGCTGTGTGCAACTTCAGGACCTGGAAATTCAACCTGTTTTGATTTGTGAGTCCATGCTTTTTATGGTCTGTGTATGGCTACACTAATGAACTTGCCAATGGCCTCAAAATAGGTGGACAGCCTAAGAAGCACAAATGAGCCAATTTGTGTGGGAAGCAACAATACATATAGAAGGGAAATAAAAATAACATCTATATTTGATCAATATATCATACTTTAGAAAGTGCTTGCTTGCACACTAGACTGTGAGCCTCTTTGAGTTAGAGCATCTTTATATTCTTCATGTTCCCATTGTCGCAGTCCAAAGTAGATCTTCATTAAATATTTGTTATTAATCAACCATAACTATCATTTTTGGCCCTGCCAACAGTCCTGTAAGTTGGGAAATCCAGCCATTTTGCAGAAGATGGAACTGAGGTTGAGTGTTGACTTGCCTAAGATAACACTGTTAGCCCATGGCAGAATTTGGAGAGGGAACTTACGCACCGTCCATGGCACAAGATACTGTCCACAGGCCCACTTTGGCACTTTCCTCTCAATAACCAAATAGTTTCAAGGAAAAGGAAAAACAATCCACACGTATAACATTGTCTTTTCTGGTTCAAATGCCTTGTTCAGAGTAAAAACTATTTTCTAAATCTGGTAAATCTTCTGTCAGTTTGGATTCAGTCAGACTTCAGGATGAATGAGCAAATTATAGATGGCAGTAATAGAGTGCTTCCAGGAGGGCATTTCTTACCTACTTTATTCTGGTTCTTAAGTTCCATGTGGAAATGCTTTAAATCACTCAGGAAGAGAAACTAGAATGAGAAAGCCTGACTTGTAGTAGGAACTCTGTCCTGACAGGTGTCTAATGATTTGGTATTACTCTATCATTTGAGGCTATAATGATTTGCATTGTACCAACATAACCCTACCAAGTCTTGCAAAAAGACAATAGAAATGAGAATAAACATGTTTTCTCCTCTTTGGGGGATGGATATCATATCTGTATCATTAAATGAATACATTCACACACATGTAAGAATTTACATCACCCTCCCCATGGAATCCCTTGTAATCCTGTATGAATTTTAAGATCAGCTTTTCTATTTCTGTTCAGCAGGTTGGGGGAGGAAGGACATTGCTGTTTTTATAAAGGGATTGCATTGGATCTGTAGAGCACATTAGGGAGTATCATTATCTTAACAATATTAGCTCTTCCAACCAATAAACATGAGATGTATCTCCCTTTATTTAATTAGTTATTTTTCATTTCAGCAATATTCTGTAATTTTTAGTGCAGAAATCTTATGCTTCCTTGGTAACTTAGACAATTTGGGCTGCTATAACAAAATCCCACCAACTGGGTAGTGTATAAACAACAGAATTTGTTGCTCACAGTTCTGGCGACTTAGAAGTCCAAGTTCAAGGCATCAGCATGGTCACCTTCTGGTGAAGGCCCACTTTCTGGTTCATAGCATGTACCTGCTCACTGTGTCCTCCCGTGGTGGAAAGTCTACAGGTCTCTCTGCAGCTTCTTTCATAAGACACAAATTTCATTCATGAGGAATCTACCCTCATGAATCACGTATCTCCCAAAGGTTTATTTACTAAAAGGCATTACATTTGGGGATTAGAGTTATCAACATATGACTTTGGGGAGGACACAAACATTCAGACCATAGCACTTGATCAAATTTATTCCTAAATGTTCTATTCTTTTTGATGCTATTGTAAATGTAATTGTTTACTTAATTTCATTGCTAAGGCATAGAATTACAATTGATTTTTATATATTGATCTTGTATCATGCAATCTTGCTGAATTCATTTATTAGCTCTAATAGTTTTCTAGTGGATTCCTTAAGAACTTCTGTTTACAGGGGCACCTGGGTAGCACAGTCAGTTTAGTGTCCATCTGTGGCTCAGGTCATGATCTCGCAGTTCGTGGATTCAAGCCCCACGTCCGGCTCTATGTTGACAGCTCAGAGCATGGAGCCTGCTTTCATTTCTCTGTCTCTCTCTCTCTCTGCTCCTCCCCCACTCATTCTCTCTCTCTCTGTCTCTCTCTCAAACAAATAATAAGAACATTAAAAAAAATAGTGTCATACTTAAAAAAACATATTCTATTTACAAGATTATGTCATCACTACATAGAAATAGTTCTTCCTTTCCAATCAAAATGCCTTTTATTTCTTTTTCTTTCGTAAGTATGCTGGCTAGAACCTCCAGTATAATGTTGAACAGAGTTGGCAAGAGTAGACATCCTTGTGTTTTCCTGGTCATAAATGGGAAAACATTTGTTAAATATGATGGTAGCTGTGGGTTTTTCAAAGATTGATGAAGTTTCCTTCTCTTCCTAATTCACTGAGTATTTGTATCATGAAAGGGTGTTAGAATTTGTCATATGCTTTTACTGTGTCTACTGAGGTGATCACTTGGATTTCAACCTTTGTTTTATAAGTAACACATATTATATTAGTGGATTTTTGGATGTTAAGCCTATCTTGGATTCCTGGGTTAAATTCCACTTGGTCATGATATCTAATGCTTTTTATATGTTGCTGGATTCAATTTTCTAGTATTTTGTTGAGGATTTTTACATCTATATCCATAAGAGACATTGGCATTTTTTATTATTTTTTTCTTGTGATGTCTTTAGGTGGTTTTAGAATCAGGGTAGTACTGGCTTCATAGAATGAGTTGGAAACAGTTTCTTCTTCTCGTTCTTCTCCTTCTCCTTCTCCTCCTTCTCCTTTCTTTTCCTCTTCCTCCTTTTCCCCTTCCTCCTCCTCCTCCTTCCTCTGGAAGGGTTTGATAAAGATTTGTGTTAATTCTTTAAATGTCTGGTGGAATTTACCAATGAAGCCAACTGTCCCTGGACTTTGCTTTGGGGATCAAGGGATTTATAGGCAGACAGAAGTGTAAGATGTAATGGGATTTGACTGGTTTTTCAAATGCAGTTAGAAAACCAAGCAAGCTGGAGCTGAAGTGACTCCCCATTGCCTTCATGTTAAAATTTAATCTCCTTAAATAAATGGTGCTGGAAAAACTGGATGACTACATGTATAAGAATGAAACTGGACCACTTTTTAACATCATACATAAAAATAAGGTCAAAATGGATTAAAGACCTAAATGTGAGACCTGAAACCATAAAAATCCTAGAAGAGAACACACAGGCAGTAATTTCTCTGACATCGACCATAGCAACATTTTTCTATATATGTCTTCTAAGGCAAGGAAAACTAAAGCAAAAATAAACTTTTGGAAGTACATCAAAATAAAAACCTTTTGCAAAGCAAAGGAAAACATTTATAAAACAAAAAGGCAACATACTGAATTGGAAAAGATATTCACAAATGATGTATCTGATAAAGGGTTAATATCCAAAATATATAAAGAACTTCTACAACTCAACACCAAAAAGCCACAAATACTCTAATTTAAAAATGGGCAGAGAACCTAAATAGACATTTTTTTCCAAAGAAGATATATAGATGGCCAACAGATGCCTGAAAACATGCTCAACATCGCTCATCAGGGAAATGCAAATCAAAACTACAATAAGATATTACCTTACACCTGTTAGAATGGCTAAAGTCAAAATAATAAGAAATAACAAGTGTTGATGAGGATGTGGAGTTGCACACTAGGAAGAGTCATGAACTAAGCTAAAATTATTTATTTACTTATTTTTATTTGAGTATAGTTGACACACAATGTTACATTGGCTTAGTATAGTTGACACACAATGTTGCATTAGTATCAACATAGTGATTAGAGAAGTTTATACATTATGCTATGTTCACCACAAGTGTAGCTACTATCTGTCCCCACACATCACTATTATAACATCATTGACTATATTCCCTATGCTGTCTTTTATTCCGGTAACTTATTCCTTTTTTTAAGTTTTTATTTATTTTGAGAGAGAGACGGGGACAGAGACTGAGCAAGCATAGGGGAAGGGCAGAGAGCAAGAGAGAGAGAGAGAGAGAAAATCCCACTGTTGGTGAGAATGTAATTGGAACAGCCACTGTAGAAAACAGTATTACGTTTCCTCAAAAAATAAAAAATAGAAGTACTGTATGATCCAATAATTCCACTATTGGGTATTTACCCAAAGAAAACAGTAACATTAATTTAAAAAGATGTATGCATCCCAATGCTTATTGCAGCATTATTTACAATAGCCCAGATGGGAGCAACCTAAGTATCCTTCAGTAGATGGATGGATAAGGAAGATGTTATATATACACAAACATGCACACAATGGAATGTTACACAGCCATAAAAAGGGTCATATTGTGCCATTTGAGACAATATGGGTGAACCTAGAGGGTATTATGCTAAGTAAAATAAGTCAGATGGAGAAAGACAAATACCATATACTTATACATAGAATCTAAGAAACAAAAAACAAATGAATAAACAAAGAACAGAATCAGAACTATGTATACAGAGTACAAATTGATGGTTACCAGAGAGGAGGAGGGTTGGGGAATAGGAAAAATGGGTGAAGGGGAGAGGGAGATACAGGATTCCAGTTATGGAATGAATGAATAGAATATGAAATGAATCGAATAAGGTGTGTGGGGGGCACCTGGGTGGCTCAATTGGTTAAGCATCTGATGCTTGGTTTTGGCTTGGGTCATGATCTCATAGTTTGTGAGATTGAGACCTACACTGGGCTTTGTGCTGACAGCACAGAGCCTACATGGGATTCTCTCTCTCCCTCTCTCTCTGCTCCTCCCCATACTCGCTCACTGTGTCTCCCCCTCTCTCTCAAAATAAATAAAAACTTAAAGAAAACAATAAGTCACAGCAAAAGACACAGCACAGGGAATACAGTCAATGATGTTGTATTAATAGTGATGTGTAGGGATAGATGGTAAGCTGCACTGTGGTGAACATAGCACAATATACAAACTTCTCTAATCGCTATGTTGTACATCTGAAATTAATGAAACATTGTGTGTCAACTATACTCAAATAAAAGTAAGTAAATAAATAATCTTAGCTTAGTTCATGACTCTTCCTAGTATGGAACTTGATTAACCTCTCCAGCTTCATTCATCTCTTGACATAACTTCTGTCACACTATAAGCCTCATTTATGATGAACTAATGATAATAATAGTTATTCTCTCCCAAGTGCTATGTTAAGTGTATACCATAATCTCAATTAACCATTATGTTCAGTTTCCCAGAAACAAAGCCCATCTCACTTCATAACTGTTCATGAGGCTCCCATTCCCAAGAATTAACTATCTTGATTCATCCCTGTTCCTTCCCTGCCTCAGTTTTGTGTAACTGACAAACATCTATTTGTTAAAAACTCAATTCAATGTCACCTTCACAATAAAGACTTTTATATGTCCCTAAATAAAATATCAGTGAAAAACATCTAACAAATATGGATACTTTTTTAAAGATTTGCTTCTCTTGTGTGCTATAAATGCTTTCATGGCAGAAACCATATTTGATTCATCTCTTTATCCCAAGTCTAGCAAAGTGCCTGTCACATAGTAGACACTCAATAAATATTTGTTGACTTAATAGATAAACCCAGCTATCCTCAATGAGTTCCCCCCCCCCAGCATTTTGTATAGTTGAGATGTTTTTATAGTTCTCTGTGCTTCTCATAACACCTGGTGTGACACTGATAAATGCTCATTGAAGTTAACTCAGCTGAATGACAAATTAATATTATAATATCAGCAGCACATTTTGAACCCTTCAGTAAAAGGCACCATAAAAGCCTCAAAGTAACTGTAAAAAATAGAAAAGATAAAAACCTATTTGGATGACATTTCTTTTTGAAAATACAAAACAATTCTGTTGTGTTTTGAAACATAATTACACTTGAAGATTTCTGGTGTAACAGAGCTGTGTTTGGGGATTCTGGTGATCATAACAGCACTGCTTGATACTAGGGAGGGGAAATCCACTTTAGAAGCTTTTCAATGACACGTTGTTTTTCTGTATCTGGAAGCCATCCCCAGAGCTGTTTATTTAAATGCCTTGGCATATGGGAAAGTCAGTAGCACTGTGGGGTCCTCAAAGGGAGGAGCACATTTTCTATATTGTTCTTCTATACTGTCCTTCTGTCACAAGACAAAGGTAAGCAGGTAGAGTGGCAGCACTGTCTGTAACAGCAATATGTCACCACCACCCAAGCAAGATCTGTGCTTTTTAATGTTGACTTTCAATAGTCAGGGTTCTCCAGAGAAACAATACACACACACACAGACACACACACACACACACACAGACACACACACACAAGATTGATTTTAAGGAATTGGCTCACATGACTTTGGGGGTTAGCAAGTCTAAAATTTGTAGGGCAGGCTGACAGACTAGAAACTAAGGCTGGAATTGATGTTGCAGTCATAAGTCTTAAACAGCAGACTGGAAAATCAAGCAGGTGTCATCTTTTCTGGGAAACCTATTTCTTAAGGCCTTCAACTGAATGGATGAGGCCCAACCCACATTATTGTGGGTAATCCTTACTTAAAGTCAACTTATTGTTGACTTTAGTCAACAGAATGCCTTCCCGGGGACACATAGATTGGTATTTGACTAAATATCAAATACTATAGTCTAATCAATTTGATACATAAAACTAATAATCACAAGGTCCTTTGTCACATAGCACCTGCCCCTCTCTACCACTTTTCAACTTGCCATACCTACTCATGCCCCGCACAGTCTGCTAATCATGTTCTGGAAGTGTCCTGCACGTTCTTGCCTTTTGTGCTTTTGCTGGTTCCCCTATCCCCACTCTAGAGTCTTTCCCCTTCCTTTTCCCAGCTGTCAGATTCCTTGTCTTCTCCCTTGAACCCTATGCAAATGCCATTTGCCTTCCTAAATCTTGGCTGCCTTCCTATTTAGATATCATCTCTTCCTCTCTTGAACCCCCAGCAGATTTCCTGGCAGCATAGTCACCTCGCTGTGCTTTGCATTATTCTAAAATGTATTCATGGTGACCATCTCCCCTTCTCTGTGCTTGAGGGAGTCAAGAACTTTATGCTTTTTGTTTTCTGTTTTGTTTTTGTTTTAATTTCTATGTTCCACAGGGTGTAGAACTTTCATTCATGCACCAATCTTTATACCTACCCTGTGCCAGGTCCTATGCTAGCTGCCTAGGCATATAAAGATTAGTTACACAAGTGTCTGTACTCTGAGAGTTCATAGTCTAGTGAGGAAGGCAAATAAGTAAACGTTTGATGCCCATAAGTATTTGTTAAACTAAATTAATTTCTGCCATAGAAGTAGAACTTTCCCCTCTGCATGTCCTCACCTTAATAATTCTACTTACAGGCATTGGACAGCCAGCTTGTAGTGGGCTAGAAAGCTCTGTCTTCATAAAACCTGTAAAGGAGTGCTGTATGTGGTGAGTTTTGAGGGGCATCAGAGAGTTCAACTGATCCAAAATTATCTCTGTTACTAAGATGCCATAATGTCTGATATGTCACCATTGGGAATCCATTCATTTGGGTCCAAAATTATCTTATCTGCAAATGTACCTAGAAGTAATTGCTAAAGAGATATGCAATGCCTTTCCCTTTCTTCTTCTGTATCATCTCCTCCTCAAGACAACTAAATTGCCCTTCTTATAAGACTTGCTCCACACAGAGGAGTTAGAGTTTTTTTCTTTGGGTCCCCACTGCACTCTGTTCCTGTTACAGCATAAAATTTTTTGTTCTCTATTGTTTACTTGTCTATTTTATTTGCCTGAGTTCCTACTAGACTGAACTTTTAAGGGAATAAAGATTTTTTTTAAATTTCTGTGGCCCCAACATCTAGCACAATGCCAAACTAATAGTGGGATACCCTGTAGGGTTCCTGGAATGACTAGGTGGTTCTTTGATAGAATGAGCCTGGCACACATCTAGGGGGCAGACTTGATGAAAGAGAATTGAAGGGTAGAGAGTGGGGAGGTGGAAGAAAAGGGGCCTTTGGGAAACCAATTTGCCCCTGGAGCCATCCTTGATCCTGCTCTTTGTTCTTGTCCACTTTTTGATTTCAATCATGGGTAAAATACCTTGTGAATTAAACACACTCTTTTCTTTTGTTCTACAATACATAACCTGAAGTACTGTTAGCTGGAAGGAGTTTTTCTGGAAGCATCTGTGATATAGAGGTGGCTACACATGCTTAATTTATAAAAGCAAAAATGCTTTCACACTATCTTTTATTTCTGCATGAACTGAGAACACAAACATTTTCTCATGTCTGGCTCATCCACTCTTCCTTTGCATTTGCTCAAAGAATAAGCTAGTAGAGATAGCCAAAAACGTGGTTTTCCCAAGTCCCTGTGGCTGCATGAATACAGACTGAGACAAGTTTTCTAGATTCGTCTAGTGCTGGAGTTTTCAAGATGCATCTAGATGGAGCTGAAATTAGTTATTCAGATGGAACTGAAAACAAGATGTCCTTTGAGTCCACTACTACCTGTTTCTTTTTCATTAACTCTCTCTTTCTGATGATGTCCCTTTCTGTACAGTTGCTCCATTTTCCTCTTGCTTCTCCTGCCCTACATGTCTCTTTTCTTTTCTCATGTCTTCTGCTTACTTATAATTTCTACTCTCTCACAATTTCACATGACCCATCATGGCTGCCCCAGACCCCCACTACCTCATAACTGTTCCGATTCAAAATATATGGCTCCAAATATATATCCTCTGGTTCATAGTAATTTAAATTTTCTACAAATGTATTTTTCAAATTAATTTTTAGCAGGGTTGATCCACAGATTGGTTAATTTTTCCTAATATAACCAAGAGTTGGTCATATATTGTAGGTATCTGTCTGTCAGTTATTACCACTAGGTTATTTATTATTTATTTATATTATAATATACATTTATATCATATCATATTATATTTATACACTTATATTATAATGCATATGTAATATAGTTATCACCACTAGGGCAAAGTTATGTCTTCTCCTAATGGTATCCCTAGAACCTGGCACAATTCCTGGCATCCTGTAGGGACTCAAAATGTTGAATAAGTGGATAAATAAAGCTCCTGATATCTTTGCTTCTTATCACTCTTTTCTTTTTAATGTTTTTTTTTTTGAGAGAAAGAAAGAGAGCGTGCAAACATGAATGGGGGAGGGCAGAGAGAGGGAGACACAGAATCTGAGGCAGGCTCCAGCCTCCCTGCACAGAGCCCAATGCAGGACTCGAACCCGTGAACTGTGAGATCATGACCTGAGCCAAAGTCAGGTCACTTAACCAACTGAGCCACCCAGGCGCCCGACTTCTTACTCACTCTTAATCCACCAATTACAAATAATCTTAATCCAATTCAAAAAAATAATTTTTTTGAGACACAAATCAAACCATGATATTTCCTGCTTAAAATAATTAATAACATTTATCTTCCAAATTATTATGAGGATATTTATTGCCTACTTTAGGTTTATTTCCTGCCCCTGCTCAATTTCTTACACTTTAAGCTTTGATAAAGCCAATATCATTCATGAAATACGTTATACTATTTCGTGTCCTTGTCTTTGTACATGGCAGAATCAGTAGAAATGCAAAGTATGGGATGAAGTGAAGATGAACTTAAGAGACAAGTTGATAAGATTTAATATCTAAATGATATTAATCTACTAAAATGTGAATCTCACAAAACCTATGATGGCCCTCTTTGTAGTAAGCATTTGATATGTTCTTGTTAGAGTAGATTAAAACACAGAGTTTGTGTTTTAATCTGGCTTCAGATCCAATAGGAATGAGTGAGTGAAAGGAAACTAAAAGGGTGAGTTCATTGGTACATGAACAATTTCATCCTTTTTCAAACTCAATAGCTGTTATTGTTACAAACAAAGCAAGTCTTATGAGTTGAACACAAACAAGAAGTAGTCAGGAGAGTGTTTATGATGTCATCATAAATATTTATAAAAGGGACATAGTGCAATGTTTCATGAGATATGGGTTATGAAAGGTTAGACTGTAAATGTTCATTTAGATCAAATTATTAAACACCTGAAACTTGTATAGCATTTTCTAATTTACAAAACACACATTCATTATACTATTTAAACTTTAATTATCAATCCCCATTGGACCATTGTCTTCAGTGTGCAAACATTCTATAATTCTCCATCCTTAAAATTCTCTCACTAGACATCATGTTCCCCATCAGAAACAAACTTTGTTTTTTTCTTTTACAACAAAGCCCAAAAACTATGTTCACTGTCTCTACTTTTTCATCTGACATCCTTCCCTCACTTAACTCAGATCTGGTTTTCATCCCCACAGCTCCACTGAAAATTGCTTTTATCAAGGTAATTAGGAACCTTGTCTATTCAGTCCCTTCTCCTTGAAACATTTTTCTTCATTTGGCTTCAGACACAGTTCTTTCCACTAGTTTTTCAACTACTTCACTCCAGTCTGGCTCTTCCTCCTCCAGACTTCTAAGTGTCCCATTGCTCAGTTTTTGCCTCTCATCTTTCTCTGTACTCATTCCCAACCAGACCCTGCTTTTTTCAATATTATCTGCAAATCGATGACTCCCACATTTGTATCTTCAATCCAGTTCTCACCCTTCAGCTCCAAACTAGGATATCCAAGAATCTTCTTAACTCTCTTCAGATAGGCATCTCAGGCTTACATTCCTAAAGCAGACTGCTGGGAAATCCTGCTCTATTGCCAGCATTCCCCTTTCTGGGAAATTGTGCTAGACTCAATGAGGTGCCCTCACCGGAAACCTAGATGTCATCCTTAGTGCCTCTCTTTCCTCAGGCTCAGCATTTCATCATCATTAAGTCCTGTTCTATCTGGAAGTTCTATCTTCCAAACATACCTGGACTATGACTACTTATTACTACCTTTACCTTTACCAATCTAGGCAAAGCCACCATTATCACCAGCCTCAACTTCTGGAATACCTTTTTATCTGGGCTCTTCTTTCTTTCCCCTTTTGTAGTTGTCTTCCATGGAGCAACAGAAGTAGTTCTCTTAAGTGTAAAACTGTCCAGTGGGATTCCTTTCTCATTCTAATTAAAACTTAAAGTCTCTTTTGGAACCTATAAGGTCTACATGACCTAGATCATGTGTCCAAGTTTATTTCTACCTTAGGATATTTGCATTTACTGGTCCTGTCTCAGTTATTCTTGTACCACATTTTCCCATGATTCACTCCCTCAATTCCTTCTGATTCTACTCAAAGGCAAAACCTCTCCCACCCATCCTATATCTTTTTGTACCTTAACCCACTTTTTTTTTCTTTACTCACTTCACCTGTCCATATATTATATTTGCTTCTTTCTTTTTGGTCCCTCTTTTCTTCACTAGAATATAAGTTCAGGAGTGTTGTATTATTATTGCCCAACAAATGTTTGTTGAATGAAAGAATGAGATGTAATATGTCTTTTGACCAGAGGGTGAATGGTCTTTTCCATGATCCAAAGGCAAAGTAAAAGTGATCATCTTTCCATATTTTTGATATCTCCATAATATGCTGAAGAAACATTTTGAGAATCTTGATTTCAGATTCTTCCAGATAAATGGAGATACATCATATTAGAGCCATTGGGTAATTGCAGTTTGGGTTGGTGGGGTATGGGCTTGTGCTACAGACATGAACACCATTCCATTGGCTCAGACTCATCTCACACTAATACTCCATTGTGTAGATTTAGGCACAGAGCCAAGATTGGCAAAGGAACACCACTCTAAAAAATCAGAACTAATAGGTTTTTACATTTCAACCCAGTGAAACTAAAAGAGCAGCAGAGGAAAAACAATTATTCCCCATATAAAGTGTCATGGATAATAGAATCTTGGACTCAGGGGCACCTGGGTGGCTCAGTCCGTTAGGTGTTCAACTTCAGCTCAGGTCATGATCTCACAGTTTGTGAGTTAGAGCCCCGTGTTGGGCTCTGCACTGACAGGTAGGAGCCTGGAGCCTGCTTCAATTCCCTGTCTCTCTCTCTCTATGCCCTCCCCTGCTTTCTCCCTCTCTCTCTTTCTCAAAAATAAATAAATAAACATAAAAAATAATCTTGGAAACAGATTTGAATTGTCTTGAAGGTCCTTCCTGGTTGTCTCAGGCCCTGGCACACTGGGATTATGTTCTCTTTTCTCCTGGAAGATTACTTTAAAAACATTCACTTTCCCTGTCTTTGTCACCCAGGAGTTCATTGTTTCACCCACACTTGCCAGGCAGACTTTTAAAATTAGTTCAAGAAGATTTACAGTAGGATAGGGCAGCTGCCATTTGTTGTGCACTCGCTATGCACGCAACATTTTAAGTCTGTTTTGTTATGTGATTTTTACATTCCTGAGGTAGGCATTTTTAGTAGACATTTGTAGTTTTGTCTATCTAGAGTGGCCTCCTTCTTCTGGAAAATACCTCTTCTCATCAAACACTGGATATTTTAATAAGATCCTTGCATATAGTTACCCACCTGCTGGCCAGACGTGTTACGATGTGGCCAAAAAAGACTCCCTTAAAGTTCTTACCCAGGATTTTTACAGTACCCAGGATTTTTACAGTGAATGCTAAAGAGGAAAGTGTTCTTCCTTCTAATCATAAGCCTGTATGTTGTGGCCTATGACCATATTCCACTAGGAGGAGCTGAACTTAGAGAAGTTACTTGACATACAAAGAAGAATAGAGTGACACCAGAAACAGAGGCATTTGAGTCTGTTTAGGCTTCCTTGAAGTTGGCACTATCTCTACTTTTTCAGTCATTTCAAAGGCTTCATTGTATGAGCCAGTATTTTACTCTTTTTTACTTATGTCTATTTTAATTGGATATTTGGGCCTTGCAATTACAGGAACCTTAAATAGCACAGTATATTTATTATCTCTGTTTTATTTTTTTTTTAATTTTTTTTTCAACGTTTATTTATTTTTGGGACAGAGAGAGACAGAGCATGAACGGGGGAGGGGCAGAGAGAGAGGGAGACACAGAATCGGAAATAGGCTCCAGGCTCCGAGCCATCAGCCCAGAGCCTGACGCGGGGCTCGAACTCCCAGACCGCGAGATCGTGACCTGGCTGAAGTCGGATGCTTAACTGACTGCGCCACCCAGGCGCCCCTTATTATCTCTATTTTATAGAGATAAACTGCAAAGTATGGAGAAATTAAATTACTTGTTACCTGTTAGGTGGCTAAATGAAACTTGAATTCAGGTCTGTGGGTTTCTACCACCCCCTGCTCTGTCTACCACTTCCTTCCACCCCTCTAAAGGACTTAGCACTCAGCAAGTAGTTAAACATGTGACACAGCCTGCTCAGGCTTTTTGTTGTTATTCTTGTTGTATTTGTTTGTGTTTTAATGGAGACAAGTATCTAACGTAGTTATAGAAAAAAAAATTCTAGCTACTCAAGTGACTCTACACAAGCATCTGCTTAAGTTTCTTGGTAAAATGACCAAGTTGGACTCAATGACCTCCAAGATATATTTTTTTTCATTGAAATTTTTCTGAAGTCAAATTGATTCTTAGTGCCTCTGAAGATCTAATTATATGTCTGTGCCTCTAAGATTTATTTAAATACAAAAACAAAGAGCCATCAAGAGGAGGCACCTCCATCAGATTTCATGATCAAGAGCCAAGTTGGCTTCCAGCCCCACGAAAATAACTCCAGAATGGCTCTGTCAGAACATCAATATGTTATTATTTACAAATCAGGGTTCTATCCTGAAGGACATGTGTGCACTGTCAGGAAGGAATTAAAAAATATCCAGAAACAAGCAATCTCCTGAGAGATGAAAAAAAATCTTATTTTTCTCCTTGAAAATTATAGTGTACACTTCCAAATTTTGGAAACACATTATTTTGGAAATATGCTATAAGCACCTTTCCTTTGGCATTCAAATTAGGTGCTCAACAACTCCTACAGAACATCTGGAGCTCTACAGATGATCACAATGAGAGATAAACTCAGTACAATGAAGCTCATTTCAACACTGACATGTACAAACAGGCACAGGCATGCAAACCTGAACAGAAACACACACACACACATACACACAGACTGGCCTTTGTTTCCTTTGGAATGTGTTCTTAGACTGAGTGCTGGGAAATTGTCCCTTATGGAAGCCTTTTGGTACTTGCCCAAGTGTAAAGTACCAAGATAATCTTACTTTGAATGCATTTCTGTTTTAACACTCAATTATTTGAACAAGATAATCAATTCATCTTTTTATTTTTTTCCAATTCGTATTTTTAGAATCTCCTTTCCCCAGAAGCTTCAATTATTTAAAAAAAAAATTAAATCGTGTTTTATTGTTTGCCTGGTGTTTTTATGCAAATGACCTATGTAAGTTACCTACCAAACCAACACATGAAATCAGTAGTTTTGTTGTTTATATTTTACCTATTTATCTTTCATGATTATAGCAGCTCTATTATAGTTTGCATTTAAAGATGAAAATACTAATAAGTGGTGGGACTGATATTCTACTCAGGCTTTGGATAGTGCAAAGAGCAAGGGCTTCAGAGCCAAACATATCTGAGCTAGAATCCAAGTTCACCCACTAGTTTTGTGACCTTGAGCAGGTAACTTAATCTCTTGGATCTTTGGTTCCATTATCTTTACAATAGAGTTAAGGGTTTCAAAATTACAAGCTTCGTATGAGTATTAAATAAGAAGCTATATAAATCCCTTGACACTCATCACTTCCAGTGTGGGTACTTACCAGTGTCAAGCAGGTATTCATCAAATGACTCTAGTTTTAATTTTCTCTGTGTGTATGGTATCCTTATCTGGTTTTGATATCAGTGTGATACTGGCCTTGTAAAAGGGGTTTGAAAGCATTCCCTCCTCTTCAAATTTTTGGTAGAATTTGACAAGGATAGATATTAAATCTTTGAATTTTGATAGAATTTACCAGTGAATCTGTCTGGTCCTGGAATTTTGTATGTTGGATGGTATTTGATTACTGAGTCAATCTCTTTACTAGTAATTGATTTATTCAAATGTTCTATTTCTTCACAATTCTATCTTGAAAGATTGTATGTTTTTTGGAATTTATCCATTTACTTTAGGTTGTCTGATTTTTTGGTGTATATTGTTCATAGCAGTCTCTTCTAATCCTTTGTATTTCTGTATTTTGTATTCAGTTGTAACTTCTCTTTTGTTCCTGATTTTATTTACTTGAGCCCTCTCTTTTTTTCTTGCTAAGCATTTCTAATTTTTATCTTCAAGGAACCAGCTTTTAGTTTCATTGATCTTTTCTATTGTCTTTTTAGTCTGTATTTAATGTATTCATGCTCTGATCTTTATTATTCTCTTCCTTCTACTAACATTAGCTTTCTTTTTCTAGTTCCTCTAGGTATAAAGTTAGATTGTTTATTTGGAATTTTTCTTATTTCTTGGGGTAGGCCTGTATTGCTATGAACTTCACTCTTAAAACTGCTTTTGCTGTAATTCCATAGATTTTGGTATGTCATATTTTTGTTTTTATTTGTCTCTAGGTACTTTTTAATTTATCATTTGATTTTTTTGTGATTTCTCATTTAATTGATCACCATTGGTTGTTCAGTAGCATGTTGTTTAATTTCACATTTTTTAGTTTTTTCCAGTTTTCTTGTTATTGATTTCTAGTTTCATACCATTGTGGTTGGAAAAGATACTTAATATCATTCCATTCTTGAATTTATTGAGACTTGTTTTATGGCCAACTGTGTAATTTACCCTGGAGAATGTTCTATGTGTACCTGAGAAAAATGTATATTCTTCTGCTTTTGGATGGAAGGTGCTGTATATATCTGTGAAGTCCATCTGGTATAATGTGTCATTTAAAGCCAAGATTTCCTTATTGATTTTCTGTCTGGATGATCTATCCATTGAAGTAAGTGAGATAATACAGTCCCCTACTATTGTTGTATTGCTGTCAATTTCTCCCTTTAGGTGTGTTAATATTTGCTTTGTATATTTAGGTGTTTCTGTATTGGGTACATAGATATTTACAAATGTTATGTCTTTTTGCTGGCTTGACTCTTTTATCAATATATAATGCCTTTCTTTGTCTTTTATTACAGTTTTTGTTTTAAGGTCTATTTTGTTTGATATGAGTATAGCTAACCAGCTTTCTTTTTGTTTCCATTTGCATGGAATATTTTTTTCTGCCTCTTCACTTTCAGTCTGCGTGTCCTTATTTCTGAAGTGACTCTCTTGTAGGCAGCATACAGATGAGTCTTGTTGTTGTTGTTGTCACTGTTGTTTTTTAAATCCTTTTAGCCATTCTGTCTGTTGATTGTGGAATTTAGTCCATTTACATTTAAAGTAATTATTGATAGGTATGTATGTATTGCCATCTTTTTTTACTGTTTTCTGGCTGTTTTGTGGTTATTCTCTGTTTCTTTCATCTTTTTCTCACTTTCTTTTTGGTTTAATAATTTCTTTAATGTTATGTTTAGATTTTTTTCTCATTTTCTTCTGTGTATTTGCTATAAGCTTTTGCTTTGTGATTACTGTGATGTTCACATATATTTTCCTATGTATATAAGTTGGTAACAGCTTTAGTTTGAACCCATTCCCAAACTCTAGATTTTTATCTCCTTCCTATGTTTTATCTTTTGATGCCACATTCTACATTTTTTAAAAATTTTGTGTATCCATTAAATAATTATTATACTTTTAGTTAAGTAGTTAACTTTACTGCTTTTGTCTTTTAGTCTTTGTTAGCTTTATAAGTGATTAACCCACTACCTTTACTGTATATTATCTTTTCTAGTAAGATCTTAACTGTCATACTTTTTTTGTTTGTTTTTAATTTTTGTCATTTCTTTTCAGCTTAAAGAATTCCCTCTAATATTTGCTATAATGCTGGTTTAGTACTGATGAACTCTTTTAGCTTTTACTTATCTGGGAAACTCTTTTTCTCTCCTTCCATTCTGAATGATGACATGGCTGGGCACAACATTATTCATTGGAAATTTTTGCCTTTCAGAGTGACTTTGAATATGTTATGCCACTTTCTTCTGGCCTACAAAGTTTCTGCTTTTTTTAGGTTTATTTATTATGAGAGAGACAGAGAGAGAGTGGGGGAGGAGCAGAGGGAGAGGAAGAGAGAGAAACCCAAGCAGGCTCTGTGCCATCAGTGCAGAGCTGGATGCAGGGCTCAATCTCGTGAACTGGGAGATCATGGCCTGAGCGGAAATTAAGAGTTGGATGCTTAACTGACTAAGCCAGGTGCCCCAAATTTCTTTAAACTTTGATGGTCTTATGGCATTTTCTCTGTACACAACACATTGCTTTTCTCTTGCTGCTTTTAAGATTCTCTCTTTATCTTTAACTTTTGTTGTTTTAATTATAATGTTTATTGGTATGGATCTCTTTGAATTCATCTATTTTAGAACTTTCTGGCCTTACTGGACCTGGATGTCCATTTTCTTTACCAGATTATACTACATTTATCAACCATTATTTCTTCAAATAAATTTCTCTCTCTCTTCTCTTTCTGGAAATCCTATAATGCAGATGTTATTCTATTTGATGCTGTCCTATATATCCCTTGAGGTGTATTTATTTTTTAAAATTCTCATTTTGTTTTGTTTCTTTCTGTAGGTGAGCTCCAATGCTTTGTCTTCCAGCTCACTGATCCATTCTCCTACTTCATCCATTCTACTGTTGAAGCCCTCTAGTGTATCTTGTTTGTTTGTTTGTTTACTTATTGTATTATTTAGCTCTGTGACTTCTGTTTGATACTTTCTTGTCTCTTTGTTGAAGTTTTCTCTGTATTTATCCATACTTCTCCCAAGTTTGGTAAGCATCTCTATGACCATTACTTTGAACTCTATCAGGTAGACTATTTCATTAAGTTTTTTTATTTCCCCCTGAGGTTTTATCTTGTTCTTTTGTTTAGAACATATTCCTCTTCTCCTCATTCTTCTTGATTCTCTGTGTTTTTATGAAGATGAAACTACTACCTCTTTCAGTCTTGAAGGAGCGGACTTGTGTAGGAGATGACCCATGGGGCCCAGAAGTTTAATTCCCACTGGCTACCAGATCCAGGCATGTAAGGGGTGTCCCTTGTGTGGGCTGTGTGTGGCTGCCAGTTGTGGCAGGGCTGCTGCTGCAGCATAGGGTAGGGGTTAGGCAGAGTGCTCACCCAGCTGGCTTGGGGTGCCTGTGGTGCAGAAATGGCTCTAGTTTTAACCCAAAAGCTTTTGACTATTGAAAAAAAAAGTACTCTATTCAGTATTTATGTATGAGGGTCTTTAGAAGTTCCAAACTTTTATAGTACAAAGTGGGTCAGTTCTGAGGTGCCTTGAGGCTCCAGGGATTTTCTGCCTCCTTACTTAATGCCTAATTGAAAACTAATACACAGGACAAGCTGTGGTTTTGCAAGGTTCTTTGGCAGTAAGGTTCACGGGCTTGCCTATTTTGCTCTGCCATTCTCATGACCCTTTAATCCCCCATAGAATCTAGTGGTCTATGGTTTCCAGGAAAGGGATAGAGGCTGTTTTATACTCTGTTAATATCTGGGACAAGTATCTAAAAGAGCTGGTAAACTTTGTTAAAGTATGCATCAGATCTTGGGTAAACCAGCTAGCTTCTCTCTGTCCCATGATTGCAGACTCAGCTTGTTGCCCAATCTATGCTGGTTTCTGGTTAAGTATGTGGATGAAGTGGTATCAGACCTTAGATAAACTGAAAGAATGAATTAAAGATTATCAGTCATTAGGATAACAGATTAATGGATTGTCTATTGTGTTTCTGTCTACAAAAAACAGAAGACCCAATTCAGTGTGACTTGAACTTAATTAGCCATATTATGGTCATGGGTAGTTTACTGAACTTCTCTTAGTTTTAGTTTTCAATATCCTGAATTGAGATAATAATATAGGGTTGTCATAGGATTAAATGACAATACATTCAAAGTGCTTACTTAGTTCAGGGCACCTGGGTGGCTCAGTTGGTTGAGCGTCTGACTTTGGCTCAGGTCATGATCTCGCAGTCTGTGAGTTTGAGCCCCGCATCAGGCTCTGTGCTGACAGCTCAGAGCCTGGAGCCTGCTTCGGATTCTGTGTCTCCCTCTCTCTCTGCCCCTCCCCTGCTCATGCTCTCTCTCTCTCTCTCTCTCTCTCTCTCTCTCTGTCAAAAATAAATAAACATTAAAAAAAAGTGCTTACTTAACTCAATGTTTGAGATACAGTGAGTATTCAATGAATGTATTCAATAGAACTATTCAATAGTATTCAATAGTATTCAATAGAACTATTTCTATTGTCATTATTGTTTTTCTTTCTGAGGCTCAGAAGCAAAATACAACTTCCCACTTGTGTAACCACCATGAAGACTTTTTGTCAAACACTGTTTTATTTATAAACTTTATCTGAGGAACTATGGTTTCTTACTAGAAGAGCATTATCTTAGACTGCAAAGAACTATGCTCAAATTCCTTCACTGCTTCCTACTAGCTATAGGATTGGGCAATTCTCCTAGAAACTCATCTGCAGCATGAAATTAACAATACCTTCCTCAAATAGTGTTGGGAATGTTGGATAATAATGCATGGGTAGCAATATCTGGCATAGTATCTGATATATAATCAATTGTTGAGACTATATCTGGACTTCAGTTCCTTTATTTATAAAATGGGTATAGGGATACTTTTCCCAGAAGATTGTGATGGGGATTAAATGCAATGATATATGTGAAAGCACTTTGGAAACTCCAAAGTACTATAAAGGTAATCATTAGTACTATTATTAATCTCTTATCACTATTATTTTAATACTACTACTACTATTATTATCATTATTGTCAATAATAACAGTAATAAGTAATAGTAATTATTGCTTTTTACTACTGTTAATCATTATTACTGCTTTTATTATTTCTAAGCCAGAAAGTACAGATTCTGATTTTTTTGTATATAATAAATATTTATGTAGGGAGATGATTTGAAAATAACTTTTCAAATTCTTAAGCCCATAAGATTTTATTCAGAGGTACATGTATTATAAAGTACTTTAGCCACTTAGTTCACATTTTAGCATGTAAAAATTTTCTTGAGCAAAATAATTTTTACTTTATTTTTTGTATTGTTTTTTAAAATTTTAATTCCAATATAGTTAACATATAGTGTTATATTGGTTTCACATATACAATATATTGCTTCAACAATTCTATACATTAACTCAGTGCTCATCCTGATAAGTGCCACTCCTTAATCCCCTTCACCTGTTTCACCCATCTCCCCACCCACTTCCCCTCTGGTAATGATCAATTTGTTCTCCATAATTAAGAGTATGTTTCTTGGTTTGTCTTTTATTTTTCCTTTGATCATTTGTTTTGCTTCTTAAATTCCACATATGAATGAAATCATATAGTATTTGTCTTTCTCTGACTGACTCTCTAGCTCCATCCATGTTGTTGCAAATGACAAGACTTCATTTTTTATAGCTGAATAATATTCCGGTGCAGTGTGTGTGTGTGTGTGTGTGTGTGTGTGTGTGTGTGTACATATATATACTTCATCTTCTTTATCTATTCATCTGTCGATGAATAGATGAACAGACACTTGGGCTGTTTTCATAATTTGGCAATTGTAAATAATGCTGAAATTAACATAGAGGTACATATATCTTTTTGAATTAGTGTTTGAGCAAAATAATTTTTAAAATGTCATTTAAGACTAGCGAGGTTAAAATGTAGTGAAATAAAATAAGGGCTGCATTGTTTAAGTACTTAAGGCTGTCTAGCTGCCCATCACACCAGATTTTCAGCACCAGCCCGTGGAAGGTTTCTACTCGGCACTGGTGCGTGACTTATTACTAAATGAAACAGACTGCTCACGGGAAGTTGTTTGGTGTCTTTCATGCTGTTAGCTGTTGATAGACAGCTTATGCGTCTTTGTGCTCTCAGGTATCATTTATTCCCTGTTGTTTTTCCTCTTCATGAGCTTTAGGCACAAATCCTGAGATCTATTTGTCCATAAGTATGTAAGTCCCTGGCATCGTTTTCCTTCCGTTTATTTCCTGATGTGGCCCAGCCTTCTCAGCTGAAAGCCAGGATTCACTCCATCAGCCACGCATACCTTAATAGAAATCCAAACAAGAACCATTTTGCAGACATTATCTTACAGGTAATGTATGTTGTATGTATAATCTTTTTTTCCCATCTGGAGGAATTTTTCTTAGCAGCAGTTCAGTTCTCATGAAAAGACCCACAGTATCTGTTATAGGCAGTAAGGCACACTACACATGAAATACAGAGTCCGAGGACATGGGTTTGGGCTCCGATTCTGGGATTTTTTAGATTAGTAATGTTGAGCAAGCTGTGTCTCAGCCTTAGTTTCTTTAACTTACATTTGAATCCCTTCACTACCACTATATTTTATTAACTATATTTTGGAGTTTCATTGAGAGCAAAAAATTTTGTGCTTCCATAGACACCAGTAAAAAGTGACAAGGCAGTTATTGGAATGGGAGAAAGTATTTGCAAAGCGTATATCTGAAAAAGGACTTTATATTCAGTATATGTAAAGAACTCTTACAACAATAAAAAGCCAAATAATCCAATTAAAAATGGGGAAAGATTTTGACTGGACATTTCTCCAAAGAAAACATACAGATGGCCAATAACCACATGAAAATATGCTCCCCATCATTAGTCATTTGGGAAATGCAAATCAAAACCACAATGAGATACCACTTCATACCCACTAAGATGACTATAATGTAAAAGGCAGACAATAATTGGATATTATGTTGGATAGGATATAGACAAATTGGAACCTGCTCATTCATTGTTGATAATTTTGTAAAATAGTGCAACCCCTTTGGAAACAGTTTGACAAATGCTCGAAAGGTAACACATGGGGCTACCATATAACCCAGAAAGTTCACTCCTAGGTGTATTGAAAACATACATCCACACAAAAACTTGTATAGGAACATTATTCATATATTAATAGCCAAAAAGTGGAAACAAATCAAATGACAGTCAACATAAACAAAATGTGACAGATCCATGAAATGGAATATAATTTGGCAATAGAAAGGAATGGAGTACTGATACATGCTGCAACATGAATGAACCTTGAAAACTTAATGTCAGATGAAAGAAGGCACATATCATATGATTCCACTTCTATGAAATGTTCAGAATAGGCAAATCCACAGAAACAAAGGTATATTCATGGTTTTCATGGGCTACTGGAGGGGTAAATGAAGATGGAGTTTCTTTTGGGGGTGATGAAAATGTTTAAAAAAATTAAGTAGTGGTGAAGTTTGCACAAGTGGGAGTATAGTGAAAACTATTGAATTAGATACTTTGTAAAGCTGAATTTTACAACATATGAATTAGACCTCAATAAAGCAGTTATATAACAAAAAATAAACTTAAACTTTTTGATAATCCTATGGAATTGAAAAATAACATAAGGTGCCTGCCTCCTTTTCAGTTTCCAAGACTAAAAGCATAGTGGGTGAGTTACTCACATGCCATCTTTAGAAATTCTCCTTATCGAGTCTTCCCAGATAGTCTTTGCTAATTTTATATTTCCTTCATAATCTTTTAGATTCTTTATTAGCATTCCCAAAAGTCATCATGTTGCCTGCTTGGATTAAATGAACCACATTCACTAATGCCTCTCTCTTCTCTGAGAAGTTTAGTCCGTCTCAGTAATTATATTGCTCTATAAACCACAAGAGGAAATAAAGCCTTTTCCTACGGGAGACTTACTTAAACATTCCCCCGGCACAAAATATTATTCTTATGAAAAGTACTCTTATCAAATTATAAACCAGGCCAACTATCTTCTTTCTTGTTAGCTATAAGCATATGGACTGGCATGTGTTTTTATTAATTAATTAATTTCTCAATAAAGATTTATTGAACACCTACTTCATGCTTGGCATTAGAGTAGACAGCCATAATAAAGCAGTGGGAAAAATACAGGAATCTTTTTTCTCCTGGAGTTACATGCTAGTGGGAGGACATAGTTCATACACACAATAAATAAATTATATATGCTAAAAGGAGATAAATGCTGTACAGAAAAATAATAAAGCAAGGAAAAGTGAGTGCTAGGGTAGGGTCTGGGTGAACCTGGCAGGCCTCAATAACAAGGTGACATTTGAGTAGTGACTTACATGTGGGAGCAAGCCATGGAGCAAACTAGGGAAGAGCATTTTAAGCAAAGAGAATACCCACTGAGAAATTCCAGAGGCAAAAGCATGGCCGGAATGTTCTAGAAAGAGCAAAGGGCCAGTACAACTTAAATAGTGAGGAAGGGGGTACCTAATGAGCAGTGGGGTCAGGGAGATGATGGAGATTATATCTAAGGCCTCATAGGGTATTGTAAGGACTTTGGCTCTTACTATGAATAAAATGGGGACCAATTAGATGTTCACCCAATGAATGATGTAGCTTGAGTTAGGTTTTTAAAGAATTACTCTGGCTGCTGTTTTGAAAATAGACTGTAGAAGGACAAAGACACAAGAGGAATTCCAATTAAAAAACTGGTTTTCATATCTAAGTTTTGATTGCCTATGTACCTGTATATTTGTTTATACCTGTTGCTACCATTGCATAAAATGAGTCCTGTCCTAAGGTCAGCTTCTCTGAAACATGGTGAGGTTTTGGAGGTTGAAATGTGAAGGCAAATCTGAAATAAAGAAACCAGGTATCCCTTCTAGGAGCACAGATTCAATTAAAATACATCATTATAAAAGGGTGATAAATAAGACTAAGTTCTCAAACAAGAGATAAAGGGAAGCCATTCAGACACGTCTTCTCATTTGATGCAAACCAGTGTTTGTCAGTGAGAGCTGTAGCAATGATCACATTCTACTCAGAGATTCAGAACGCTGAGACCCTTGTCCTCGCTGTTGAATGTCTTTGGAGTATAATTTGTCAAGCTGGGAGATGCCTTTAGTTCTTCAGGGATCTGAGGATCTTTGAACCTGTTACTGCTGTGCTGTGTTAATGATGATCCCAGTGGCCTTCAGGGGCTATTGTATCTGCTTAGAGGCCAGTCTTCCTGGGCCAGAGGTAGAAGTTTAATACACAACCAGCAAGCTTAGAGCAGACAAGGGTGTTGGTCCCAAACCTGGGCAAAGTTGAATTCATTATTCCAGTCACACTGTTATTTCTTTGTGTAACATAGACATTTTCTGTACTCTGTAATCTCATGCGATGAAAAGGACTTATAATCTCTCCAGGGTTTTCTCCTTTGTTGTGGTCTAACATATGTCATTCAGGAAATCTGACCCTGAGTGTTAGGTGTTCTTTCATCATGCTCTGAATGGACTAAACAATGCAGAACAAGTCAGACCGGAGGCTTGATAGCTCCAAATGCAATGCAAAAGGTAGAAAGAGAGAGAATTTTATTTGATTAATCTTATCAGTATTTCAGTTACAAGAAAACCTGAAAACATGTTGTCATATCACCAGGCATGGAGAAGAAAATGCAAAATGAGAGAGAAAACAGAGGATACTGTTTAAAGGGAGGTTTTTCAATAATTTTGGAAACTCAAATTCTTTCCTTTTCTGAGGCAAATTGGAAGAAATGCTACACACCTCATGGGAGTTATCATTCAGATTTGACTGCAAATCGATTTTCTCATTTGATAGCTAAAGGAAGCTACTGATGATGTTCCAGTTGGATGCTTACATGTTGATTGCTAAGTCATTTGTATTCGTACTGAAAATGATATCTACTCTGCAGTGGGAAGTGGCATGCCTTTGGAAAGAAAAATAAAAGGACAAAGAGCTAAGCAATAACTATGTGGCAGCAAGAACACAGGGAAATTAATGAAAATGAACTAAGTTCCCGAGTGGTGGGATATTGATAGTGCACCAGCTCTCCAGGATGTTGCATGTTAGTGATTTGCTTCTTCCCCGGCGACATTCGTGGATATGGTAGGTCTTGTTAATACCTTGAAAACCAAACTTTACCTGATGGTTCAGGGATAAGGCTGGGACATGGTTTCATATTTTAAATTACTGAAGAATGAGAAATTAAAAATATGTAAAAAGACAAGGGGAAAATGTTATGCTTTGTAAAATTATATAATTTTAGGAAAAATACTTGAATATATCCATATATTAAAAGTTCTTTATATTATCTTTTTTTAAATTATAAGAGTAAATAATAAATTGAGTGGAGCTTTCTGTAAGAATAAATTGTTTCCTCAGGCCAGGATAAAATTTATGAATAATATCTATTTTCCTTGATTTGAAGTTTTTCTTCAACTCATATAAGACTATTTTTGAAAAGTTTTTCTATTATTAGACGCTTACAAAAAAGGAATATAAGGTAATGAGCTGTTACTATAAATTGTAAAGATTTTTTTAACCACCCTTGAATATATATTTTATGTGCTTAGTGAATAGTTGAGTATCTTTTCAAATCTTGTTTTTCAGATCTCTGAGAGACATGTAAATACTTTTTTATATATTTCTATTGTCTATGAACTGTGTCTTCATTTTGAGAGTTAGGACAGTAAGGAACATGGAATTATGGGTAGGTGAGAGACAGTGGGTGACATAAACTAAAGCCAAACAATGATTTGTATGATTTTACACTGATTCCCCTTGTGTCACCTCATAGTCCCAGATTTATATATGCATCAAAACAGGAATATGAGCATACATTTTAAACATAGGCATTGCTTGTTTGAGGATTAATTAACTTTATAATTGCTTTGAATGCCAGCGCTTTTAGAAGGCAGAAATTATGGCTGGCATAATTGTTTTTGCCTAACACAAGCTTCTGACAGTTCATTCAACAAACACTTCTAGTGTTGATGAGTAAAATCAGAAAAGCAAAGTACTCTTACTCTTAATTTTGAGCATAATCAGTTCTCAATAATCAGACTACAGTTTTTCCTGATTACATTTTTTTCTAGGATTAGTTGACAATATGAAGGACATGAAAGGAAAAGGAACTTAGAATTTTTATTCTTCCGTCAAAAATGAAATTCAAGAGAGAATTGGGTCAAAAAAAGAACCCCTTTTTATCGCATTTTAATGTAACTTTAATTGAAGGTAGTCATGGGGTAGAACTTTAGTGGCTCGTGAAGAAATAAAAAGGAGACGGTTTCTTAAAGCTGGAAAACACTTGGTTAGTTTAGCATATTTCCTGATTGTTTCAGAGCTGTGATGTACAACTGATGTCATTGTGAATTTCTACAAAGAGGATATATTTTAAAAGGGAAAAAATAACTTAAACTTATGTAACCATTAAACCTTTGGGGGAGTGAAATACCTATTAATATCTTCATGGACCTCTAGAAAACAGTTTGGGCGATGTGATGTTTCAATGAAGCAAACACTGCCTAGAGGACCAGATCAGTGTGGGTGAAAACCCCAGCTTCATTGTTTACCAACTGTCTGACCTTATCAGGTCTGAGTGCTAATTTTCTTGTTTGTAAATGGAGTTATAATGCCTCCCTTGAAATACTATGAAAATTAATGTGATGTGAATCACCCTACATAGTTTCTAGCCCATATGAATCACTCCATAAATACTAAGTTCATAATAAGTATGAAATATGAAAAGTAATAGATGTGAGGTGTCTGATGGCGATATTTAAATGAGATGTAAAAGTACTTAGCACAATGCCTGGTCCAAAGAGTTAACAAAATTAGCCTCTTTAACTCCTCATCTCATCACCTTTAGGTTATTTATACATCAGTTACTATTTTGTTGAAAATCCAGATTTTTTAAAAAAATAATGATATGCTGTTCAAATCAACTCTTTAAAAAAAATCCCACTGAACTGTTGAAATTCAACATACATTTATTCAGCACTTACTAGTACTAGGTACTGTGCTAGACTTCTGGGATCCAAAGTTGTGTAACCATCAGAGTAAACCCACAAATAAATCAAGGATTATAAAAATCACTGTGTTAAAACAATAATGTATGTGTACACAGCCTGCTTTGGATACATCTTTACCGGACTGGGGCATAAATGAGGAGACCCATAGCTATAATTCTGATGGGTTAGTAGGCTATAACTAGATAGAGAATCAGAAGAAAGACCTTCCAGGCATGACATAGCTTAACATGACTCACTTTGGGGAAAACTGTGGCTGTTTCAAATCATAAGGGAAGTGATTGCTTGAGACCAGCAGTGAAGACAGGGCTGGATAAGGCCTCATAGTAGCAATAACTTTATCCTGAAAACTACTGAGAGACCATTAAGAGTCTGAAAAATAGGGAAGATAAAAGCCATTGTGTGGTTGGGCCAGTCTGGAGGCAGAAACTGGGGGCTTCCCAAGAGGTAGAGTTGTATACTATTTTTAGAGGGAAAAATTCAGGCAAGTGCTACTAAACCTAGAAGAGTCTATTTGTGTTTATCTCTAATCTTTGAGGTGTTCCTGTGGCTCAGTCAACTCTTCAATGGGAATTTGCAATGATTAAGATGGAACTTCATAACTAGACTGTTGAATTTTAAGTGGTAAAATGTTTTCAAGGTTCAACAGGCTAAAATCTTAGAAACATGCCTAGAGTATCCTTATAAGCCCTCTACATGATAAAGATTTATCTCTTTTTATATAACTTCTTAAGAGTTAAGTGCAAACTTATCTTTTTTCCAATTGACCTCTTGACTTACATACTTTAAGTTTATTTATTTATTTTGAGAGAGAGAGAGAGAGAGAGAGAGAGAGAGAGAGAGAGAGAGGGAAAGAGAGAATGAGTGGGGAAGGGGCAGAGAGAGAGAGAGAGAGAGAGAGAGAAACCCCAAGCAGGCTCCACACTGAGCTCCAAGCTAGACATGGGGTTCAATCCCACAACTTTGAGATAATGACCTGAGCCAATATCAGCAGTCCAATGTTTAACCAACTGAGCCACAGAGGCACCCCTGAGTTACACATTTTTTTAAATTACCTTATCTATATCTTTTTTTCTTATTGAACTACAGCTAACAGTAAATTCAGGTGAGAAAATAAAATTGTGCTCTACATTTTCAATTACATCAATGTCAATTAATTATATGTAAACAATCCCTTAAGTGCACTAGGGAAACTAACTTTTAAGGAACCCTGGGAGAAATCTTTAGTCATAAGAAGAATTGTTACTTTTACTTAAAAAATTTTTTTAATGATTATTTATTTTTGAGAGAAAGAGAGAGAGATACACAGAGCAAGAGTAGCGAAGGGGCAGAGAGAGAGGGAGACAGAATCTGAAGCAGGCTCTAGGCTCTGAGCTGTCAGCACAGATCCTGATGCAGGGCTCAAACTCATGAACCGCAAGATCATGGCCTGAGCTGAAGTCTGACGCTTAACTGACTGAGCCACCCAGACATCCTGAGAAGAATTATTTTCAAAATTGCTTCCCAGTGTATTTGTTTTATATATATTTATGCAACACGATTCCCTAAAGCAGGACATACCTATAGTTAGTGTATTTAGTAGGTGGGATTATGGGCTTAACCTAAAACCATGTTGGCCTCCATGGCAATCATATTAGAAGCTAAATTACAGATTTGTAAATATTTCCAGAAATCAGCAAATACTTGCTTGTTCTTCGAAATAATAATTTACAATCTACAGAGACTTGTAGAGAGTATTTGTCACTGTTAAACACTGCATAGAAGCTAATGTTCAAACTGTTCAAGAGCTAATTTTGACAACCATTAAGTTCCAATTCTGTGTGTAATTATGTTGTAAAGGATAATTTTTTAGCTCAAAGAAGGTCTTTTGTATTAATTACCAAAGCCAACATGAGAAAAAAGTATGCCCCAGATCAGGTCCCTGTGATGAAGATAAAAACCAGTAAAATTTGAATATCACAAAAATTCAAATACATCATCTTTTGTTGATAGTCACTGATAGGTACAGAAAACAAAACAAAACAAAAAAACCCAAAAAACACCCTCATTTCGTTTAATGACTATTTTATTTAGCTGGAATATAAACTCTCAAACTTTCAAAAATGCATTTGTGTTTTTTCTGTGCTGTAAACATTATCCTTCCCTTGAGACTTTAGCTGTGGAACAAGCAGTATGAGTGAATGCCTGTGAGCCTACTTTGATGAAGAAAATTGTATGTAATATTTGAAAAATTGTATTACTTCTTCCTTCCTATGCTATTTGAAGAAACTGCATACAGCCTGTTCAAGCACAACACACACTTCTAAGTCAGAGTAATCTATCAATCATCACGTATTTGCGGTGCTCAGCATGAAGCTAGGTGTCTGGGGTGTGCAAAAAAAGTCTGATTGCACTTGCCCCAAATTTAGAGCAGAAAAATAAAACTTTTCTCATGAAATTATTTTCTTGAAAAATCAGGCAGTTTGTTTGTGTTTTTTGTTTCCAGGAAAGAAAAGACCAAGAAGGAACACATATTCTTATTCAATATTAAAAGCTACGTAGTACTTAGTAGTATAAGTTTCTTAAACGCAGGTGCAGTTATCAGATCAGTAGAAGACCTAAAATTACCGAGAGTTGATCACAGGGAGGGATGTTAGCTTGCTCCTAAGACTTTCCTCTCTGTAAAAAGGCAGCTTTATCTTTCCTTGCATAGTTGAATGAACAAAGGCAAGGTTTACCAATCTGAAGACGGAAGAAAAATTTGAAGATTGGAGGTCACTGGCAAAGAAGCAGACAGCTAATCTGATGGATAATGACCTGACAGTGCCCCAGACACAGAACCACAGGTGTCATCCTGCAATGGGGTGTAGACACTGTCTAAAAGCTGCAGGAACTTCCATTCTTGGAATATTACCTCCTTTAAATGTCAGCTCCCTGTAGTAAATAAGCTTTATTGTACCAATCACAGTAAGTTAGTCTGATGGCTAAGGCTTCCTTCTTAGAGTAACACAGCAATTTAATTTTCTTCTATTAATTAGAAGATTGAAGAAAATAAACATCTTAACTATACTCATCAAATTACCGAAATGATTATAGCACAGATTAATTTAAGCATTTTAAAAGATAATCAAGTCATAAATTAATATTTTTACTGAGAATATTTGCATCAATTAATTAAAAGTTAGCTTTTGAGTTACCAGGCCTACTAAATTAGCTTTTACTAAAACAATGCTATTATTGTATTTTACATAAAATAGTTCTATTTCTAGGAATATTTTTCTTAAATTTATATATTCTCCAAACTTTGGTATGGATGGTATGCAAAGAAACATCCTAATCATAGCTAACCTCACAATTAATCTTTCTTTTCTTTCTGATAAAATAAACTGCATTCATTCTTCTTTTTGAATACAGTGGACACCCAAATAGACATGTTTTCCAAAGAAGACATACAGGTGGCCAAATAGATACATGAAAAGATGCTTAACATCACTCATTATCAGGGAAATGCAAATCAAAACCACAGTGAGATATCACCTTATACCTGTTAAAATCAAAAGGATAAAAAAATCACAAGTTTTGGTGGGGATATGGAGAATAAAGAACCCTCATGCACTGTTAATGGGGATGTAAATTGGTGTAGCCATTATGGAAAATAGTATGGAAGTTTCTCAAAAAAAAAAAAAGTAAAAATACTATATGATCCAATAATTCCACTATTGATTATTTACCCAAAGAAAACAAAAACATGAATTTGTAAAGATGTATACATTCCTATGTTTATTGCAGCTTTTATTTATAATAGCCAAGATATAAAAGCAACCTATGTGTCTATCAACAGATGAATGGATAAACAAGAAGTGGCATATATATCTATATCTATATATATAGATAGCTAGATAATAGAATATTATACAGCCATAAAAAGGATACGACTGTGCCATTTGAGGTACATGAATGTATCGAGGGTATTACAGTAAATGAAATAAGTCATACTGAGAAAGACAAAAACTGTTTTCATTTTTAACTGAATATTCATTGAGGGTACTACTCTAGTATGCTCTGTATTTGATGGCCCTGGTGATACAATACTTACTAAGAATTAGTCCTTACTGTGTTCCTGCCTAAGAGGAACTTGTCCTCCAGTGAGAGAGACAGACACATGTCAATTGGAAGACAATTTGAGAAATACCATGAAAGAGCTATGCAAAAAACTCCTTAAGTCCCCAAGAAGAGCTAGCATAGGCTTCACAGAGGAAGGTGACATTTGACTTTGATCTGTCAGGATAACAAAGGAAACATTCCAGATAGAGACAAAAGCAAATGCAAAGGAATAGAGACAGAAATGGCCATCGCTGGTCGAGGGAAAGATAAACTCTATCCTATGGCTTGTGTGTATTGTTTATTTGCTGACCCCACTCCTTCCATATCATCCCCTACCCCAAGCTGGAATGTGAACTTCATGAGGGCTGGACATTTTGTCTGTTTGGTTAATGGTTAAATTCAAAATGGCTAGAAGAGTGTTTGGCACATAGTAAAAGTTCAATAAATATTTATTAAAAGAATATGTGTGTTTGTCTGTGTGTATGTGTGTGCAAGCACACATGCGTGCCTGAAATCTTGTGTTGTGTAACTTGGGACTTAAGCATCTCCACTAGTTCAAGTGATTTTGGAAAAATGACATTGAACAAGCATTGGCCTTTGATCCTCTTACCCCCTTGAGAATACCTGACCTAAAGGAGAAATTTTATTTTAAAACTAAGAGTCTATCTGTAGCCTTTATACTGACAGCAGCAAAGTTTCAAAGCCTTGAAAGGTCTTTTGCCATCGAGAAATGGCATAAATGTCATAAGCTGCAGGCAGGAATAAATCAAAGTTAGGCTTGTGTTCCATTGCATGTTGAAACAAGATAATAAATATTTAGGTTATGATGTTTTAAGAAACTCCATTCAAGGACATTTAGTATAGACCCTTGGGGGAGGGGGGGGTTGATTTCAAGTAAGCAACAGGAATATCCTAAGGGTGTTCTTAAAGGTGGAGTGCATAATGGCTCAATAAACAAAGATTTGGAAGATTTATCACAGGCTTTGGTAAGGTAATAGGTTGCTGCAAAATACAAAACATTCAGTCACATAGTGAAAAATCACTTTCTAAGAAAAAAAGGACAAGTCCTGGAATTGGAACTATAGTTTACACTTAAAAATTCTATGAAGTCTCATCACAATGCCTACTATTGCTAAATATATATATATTTATAAATATATATAAATATATATATATATACATATATATATATATATATATATATATATATATAATAGAAAAACACAGTGAAAAGGAAGAGATTATATACGTACCTCTTATTCCCTTATATATTACTTGAAAAAGCTCATGACTGGTGACATATTCTGAAATTACCATGTAACAATTTTCCTCTTCCCATCAAAAAAAACTCAAAATAGATAAAAATATATCATGTAAAAATATTAAGTATCTACTCTGTGCCAGTTTAAGTACTTTGTACACACTAATTTATTCTTCATAACAACCTGTCAGATAAGTACTATAATCCCTATATTATGGACTAGAAACTGAGGCTTAAGTGCTATCATTTTCCCCATTTTTATGGAACGAATACAGAGCAGATTTCTGCATACAAATTGGGGTCTTTAGGATTCTAAACTCTTGCTCTTCATACCACATGACAAAGCCAATTGTGTAAATACTGATTTCTTGACTGCTACGACTAATAAAGTTTTAAAATATTTAAATTTTATTTTATGAATGTTGAAATTCTTTTGTGGCCTTATAAATGAAAAATGATACTAATTTTTTAGCTTACTTAGAAATATTTGGTGCTCTTGACTAAAAGTATTTTGATTGCTTACAATAGCAATAGTCCACAAATTGTTTATGGCACTCATACTGTGAACAAGAAGATACCTTGTAAGGTGTACTGTGTGTTTAACTGATGTAAATAAGGGAAAGACCTCCTAAAGACCTTAAAATCACATTTGGATAAGGAAGCATATATGCTCAATATCTGGTCTCTGCATAACAATCATCTGTCAGAAAAATCCACCTTCACCTTTCACTGCCTTGATTAATTCAGAGCCACTGATTCATTAGTGTTTGCCAGTGTTACCAGGAAACTCACTCAGATACTTCTTTGTTAACATCACAGCACCATCAAATTGTGAATGGCCAATGCTACACTATCTAGATGCTGTGTATACTTAGAGAGCAGTGATTCTTTGATCCTCTGTGTTACATCAGATAATGGGACTACATGAGATGAGTTGGAACACAGAATACAATTGATGACACACAGGAACAGGAATTCCATGGAGAAGATCCAGTGGTATGGCATGGAGAATGAGATCTACCCTTTGACAAAAAGGGCTGCTCACCTACCAAAAATGTATTAGAAGAGAAAAAAAAATCTAAGTACAAGCTAACCTGTTTGTTCACCATTACATTTGCAATGTCTAGGATGACCCAGTTGTCAATCGATATTTGTTGAATGAATGAATAAACAGTCCAGGATGCTCAGGTCATTTGGACAAGTGTAGTTGTCAATAAATGATTAATTAACTTCCCGCATGGGTTGATGTAGGCTCTTACCTCTGGCTTCACTACAGTTTTTGGATTGAAATGGTCTGCTGTATACTCCTTAGAAGAACTGAGAACCCTCATAATGGGTGGATTTTAAATATCTCTATTTAACCCCGATTCTGGAACTTGTAGTATCCTTTCTCACGTCTCCAGAATCCAGCACCTATTTCCTCATTGAAACAAGTCTAGGGGAGAAGAAAATGGGGCCTAACTGCCTAAGAGGGCCTCTGAAGATCTATCCTTGTCCCACAGAAAGGATTCTAAAATCTCTTTGGTAGATCAACTGAAATCATAGCTACTCAGTTCACTGATTCCTTTGTCATTTTCAAAAACAGCATGCCATTCTGAAATAGAAGTGAACCACACGTAGCCATTACTCTTCAGGAGGTCACACTCAAGTAGGGATGAAGCAGACAGACATGAGTGTGATACATATACTACAATTGCCAATAATAAAAGCATGGGTTAGTGGGAATTGTAAGGTAAAGGTGGGGGAAAAGGGCAGAAAACCTATGAAAATGTAGACAGTACAGAAAGTTTGGGAAAATGAGTGATTTGAGTGGGTACTTACGGTTGCATCAAGAAGATAAAGTTAGAAAGGTAGTCAAACCACCTATCGTATAGGATCTGTTGTGACATTGCTGAGGAACAGACCTTTTTCATAAAAGTTTTGAGAAGTCATGAAGGCTTTTAAGTAGAGAATGGCATGGCCAGACTTATCATTTAAAAGTGTGATCTTATAGGTAAAGCTCAAAGCAAGGGAACTGGTTAGGTTTTTGGAATAATCTAGGAAAGAAGTGATGATGACATGAATTAGGTCATCTCTGATCAGATAAAGAGGAAAACAACTCAAGAAAAGTAAAAGAGGTAGCATCCTCTGGGCTGGGTAACTATCTGAGCTGTTATTTTCTTGCTTATGACATTTATGGCAAGGTTTGGCAGATGAGTGGCAGGGTAAGACAGATTTCCCACAGCTTTGAAAGGGCCTTACTTTGCTGGTACTGGTAGTGATGATTAGATGTGGGAGGGAGGAATGATTCTCAAGTTGCTGGCTTGGTTTACTCTGTGGGTTTCATATTATTTATGTGTGTGTGCATATGTATGCGTGTTCCCACTGCCTAGCATAGTACTTGGCACCAAAGTATTTTTAAGCAAGCATCTAAAATAATACCTATCACATTTAGAGTATCTATAAGTCTATAAGTTCATGTGTCATTTTATTTCATTATCATTTTTGCAGATTTGGAGTCATGCAAGGACATGTACCTGTTTTTGCTGGGAGCTGGGATACAAATCAACATATTATTACCATTATGCTGAACAAAGGGAATGGATAAAGGGAAGAAGGATCCAGTGGTCGGAGAAACTTTAGGGCTGGATCAGTTAGGAAGTACAGCTTTGCATATAATGGTATAAGATATTTGGTAGCTTTAGCTATGATTTATTGTCTGTTTCACAGCTAAATGAATGGAAGAGGGTAGGAAAAAGAAAAGCTTATTGTTTAAATTCAAATAATAAAGAGCATGTTCAATACCCAAGCTTGGGTAAACATGACTGATTGGCACGATGTTTGTTATTCTAGCTAACCTAAACTTCTGGTTCTTTGTTTATTCCTCATTGAAACAGTAAGTCTCCTGCATCATGGCTTTTCCTATTTTTGGCGTCTGTTATCAAGTTACAGCAATATGCATCATATATAATATTACCTGATGTAATAACATAGAGTGGACGGTGATGCTTTATGTATAATCGACAATTGCTAAAGAGTATTGTTTTCTCCATGTCTTGTTCTTGGCCAGTTTGATTTTCTAGACTAAATGGCTTTGGATCCTGTCCAGTTTGGCTACATAACCTTGCGATTGATGTTGGTATTTTCTCCTTTATTTTTACCCCCAGTTTCTCTCTATGCCACTTTACGCTTATTTTATCACTGGGATTGTTTGCCAACAAACACCCTAGAAGGCAAGGAGAGGGAAGATAGTATTCTTCATATTCTTTCCTCTGGTGAGATTGTTCTATGCCTAGCTCTCCTAGGTAACTTTGAAAACAAAACCTGTTTCAAGGATGTTTATTAGATTTGTTATGATTAGCCCTGGGAATTTTTAGAAGTTTAAAGTCTCCCCCTTAAGAGAGAGAGAGAAAGAGAGAAGAGACAGAGCAGAGACCTTTTCTTTGAAACTGTATAATTAGATTAAGTGCTGTATTTTTTTCAGATTTCAATATGCTGTTATATACTCAGGCAAGTAAGACTATTCCTAAGAAGAGATGCTTGAAAAATCAGTAAATAATATGTTGTGCTTAACAAACAAAAAAAGCAGTTGGCTCTGCTTTCTTCTTTTTGGTTTTATTTTCAGTGTTGTTAGAAGAAATGTTAATTCACAGAGAACTGTTTTCCTGCCTGTCAGTTGTCACAGGAGTTTTGTTATTGTTGTTGTTTGTTGTTTTCCAAATGATAGTACAGCTTTGCTACATATGTACCTATATATTTTTTCCTGGACATTTGGACATTTCTTGGAAACTGGTTGAATTTTATCACTTGGTTTTTATTAGTGTTTCAGTAATTTGATTGTTTTGAATTTTTAATATAAAATATATATAGAAAGTGAAATTTAATAATTTGGCAATTGCAGCAATAAAAGATATAACACCCATATTTAAATTAAATCTTTTAGTAAGCAGTATTTTAGTTAAGTTTTAATTGCATTATTAATTGCCATGAACAAGATATTCCTAGGGAAAAAAGCTGAGCAGATCGTCTAATTGCAGCTTTTACTGCTTTGAATGATAAAGTGCTTTTGATTTGGTGCTGAGCCAGGAGGGCTTGATTGATAATATCTGTCTCCGATGTCACCCTGGGAGAAAAGAATAAAACCTCAGTAGACATGGTGCAATGCAGCTGTCTCCGCTGCTCGGATTTCTCTGCCCCATTGACGTCATTGGGAGGTTTCAAACCAGTCCAGAGTGTCTAGTAAACCTGCACATAAATGAAATGAAGAAACAGAAAAACACTGATTCATAACCCAGCCCTCACTCCGAAGAGGTAGCTGTTATATTTTCCCTGATAACGGGCAGATGTTTTCTCCTTCCCTGCACTTAAAAATTTTTTTAAATGGAATCAGCTATCCAGAAATGTGGGAAAGCCTCTGACAAGGAATGTGAATTGTGCAAGCCCTTCTAAAATCAGATTATATCACAATGAACCACATTTGTCCAGGGTTCTCGCATAGCGTAACCTGCATCCAGCTTGTCGCTAAGATCAGGGATGTCTGAAGCAGAAAGTGGTGTGGGGAATGGCTTTCTCTGGAGGCAGGACTACTCTAACCACCCCAGCCAGTTCCCGACACCATTTCCTCCTCTTCTCTCTTCATAGACCGCCTTTTGTGTTGAGTTTCAAATGAGAGGCATCCATAGACAATGATATGATCACAGAGTAGAATTACAGTCTTTTCCAAGGAAGTAATTTCTCATGTTTTCTGTTTTTTGTTTTTTAATGAATTTAGCAAAGAGAAAATGCCCAGGAGGAAGCAGAGGAGGAAAACCAAACCTTTGCGATTTTTTAAAAGCTGCTTTGTCAGCTTAATACATTAAATATACGATAAACTGTAAACCTCAACATAATTTATCATAAGGAATTTTTTTTCTAAATGCTGTCAGAGAAGTTTAGTGACTTGGCTGAGTATTAATGTTAAAAGATGTTCAAATGCTGATTTTCCACATACTAGGCGACTGGACTGCTGGCAGAAGGAGAATGCTCTCCTTTTCGCTTCTTAATCATACCCCTTCCTCATTCTCCAACTAGTTATGGCAGGAAAGGACTCACGGTTACCAGATGGCTTTCATTTCTTATTTAACCAGCAAGTTCCGTGGCATACAATTAGAAAATAACGGAATAACACTTTAAAGTTTACAAACATCATCGCTTCCATTGTTCCATTTAAGACTGACCGCTAACCCTGGACAGTAGATAATACAAGTGTCATCATTTTATAAAGGAAGAAATCAAGCTTCAGGCAGGCTGAAAGGAAAAATAAAAATCTTGCCTGAGTTACTCATCTTGTCAAAAGCAGAGCTCAGTCAGATTCGAACCCCAATTCTGGAACTCTGCAGCCATCCTCTGTTTTCTTCACCATATGCTCAAGGACTTTTTGATCCTATGACTTACCTTTTGGAATAATTTCAACTTAGCAGATTTGTATTGACCATTTATTACATGTGGTAGGTGCTTTAGAGTAAAAGCTATGTAAAACATAGTTGTTGGCCTTAGAGAGCTTGCAGTACTGAGAAGACGTGGGTCTCCATGTAACTGTATTACAAAACAGAGTAAGAGAGTTGCATCAGACAAAGTGATGGCATCTAACTAGTGCATCTTGAATGAAGTAGCATTTCGCATAAACACTAAAGGACGGGTGGTATTTCAATAGGTAACTATGGTGGCTAGGGCCATTGTGGGCCAAGGGACCTGCACGAACAGAGCCAAATAGCCAAGAATCGTCTGAGGGGTGACAGGAATGATACAAAAATCTTATTTTGAAACTGAAGGCTGGGATCTGGTGACAGGTCAGTGAAGGCCACCATGGAAGACTTTAAATGCCAGGGTGAGGAGTTTGTAATAATAAAAAGAAGTGTAAATGCTTTAATCTAGGGAGTAAAACCTTTAAATCTGTGCTTTAGTGTGTAATCAGTTAAGCAGCCACGTGTAGGGTACACGAGAGAATAGAAAATCTGGCTCATAATGCCAAGTAGGAGGTTCCCTAAAAATTGAGGGGGAAGGAGATTTGAAGAAATAGGATAATGTGGGACTATGGGAATTCATTCATTTGTTTCAAAGTATTTGCTGAGCACACTCTACCTTGTCAGGCACTATTCTAGGTATTCGAATATACCAATAGCAGATTGATAAACTCCCTGCTTCCTTGGTCTTTCGTTCTGTAGAGGAGGAAACGGAAAGGAGGGAACAAATTCACCAAGTACTATGGGGTCAGAACTAACAGCACTTAGTAACAGGTCGTGCTGAATGAATGGAAGAAGAAGAGCTGGTGCTGACTTGGAAATTTTTCCGCTTGACAGCTAAAAGTGCACTTAGTCTACAAAGTTAGACTTCTTCAGGCATTATGATAACACTTCACAGGGATACCATCTAGCTCAGATACAATGAGGTATGGAAATATGTTTGGCAAAGCATCAAGTGCTACATATGTATTACCATTTGTGGTTGTGAATGGCTTTTTTAGTGTATTTTTATTTTATTTAAAAATTTTTTTTTTTAATTTTTTTTTTTTTTTGAGAGAGAGAGAGAGAGAGAGAGAGAGAGAGAGAGAGAGCGCACGCCCAGGGGAGGGGCAGACAGAATCCAAAACAGGCTCCAGGCTCTGAGCTGTCAGCACAGAGCCCAACATGGGGCCCAAACCCAGGAACCGCGAGATGGTGACCCGAGCCGAAGTCAGACGCCTTAACCACTGAGCCACCCAGGCGCCCCTTATTTTATTTTAAAGCAAAGAGTCAAAATATGTTTGTGTTCATTATGTATTTTCAAATAATCTCAGGAAAGTTACTTCAAAAGAATGTTGTTTGGAACTTACTTTACCATGTAATCTTTTCATCTTCTTGCTTCTGTGATTTCTGCCAATATTCAAATGTAGTACACATTATGAAAAATGATATTAGGTATTGTGTGAGGAGCTACTAAAACTAATGTCTAGGGTGCCAGTTCTTCCTGGGGAAGGATTCAACGCAGGCTTATGTATCAATACATTTTGGAACATATGTCATCTTCAGTATTTAACAGTTTAAACATCGAATCATCTTCCCTGAGGTTATTTATATGTGATTTATTACACAGAGTGTAGGTAGGTTTTCCTATATCTCCAAAAGTCTCAGAACTTATTTATAATGCTAATGAGCATTATAAGTTCCCGTGTATATTTAAATATTAGCAGACGTTAAGAATCTTATGACCCATTCAAACAGTGTTAGCCACATAGATTATTATCAAGTCATTAGAAACCCTGAGGATATTGATAACGATAACGACCCTTTAAGGGTCTGCCTTTTGTCAAGTTAAGAATGAGAATCCATGTGAAAGCTGAAGTGGAGAACTGAGAACGTCCACCTGGATAATTTACCTTTGAGGAGTTGTGTTAATAAAAATAAGATGGTACTAAAATTTCCTTCTTACCTTGATAATTACCCCTAACAAAATACAGATTTACTGAAAAAGGCTTATTCAGCAAATGGTTATCGATGTGTGTGTGCCTGTGCCAGGTATGGTGGCTAAAATGGTTCTCTCTCTATCAAAGACTATTTCTTTTCTTTTGTGATCCTTTCTGTGTAACTGAATGAGGGTTAGATAGTTAAGTGACGAATTTGATCAGTAACCTCTTTTTACCTATAAAATTTCAGTTAAAAAAAACTGTTTAGTGATCATGAACCTCCATCATCTAGTTCCTTAGAATTTAGACTCAGCTGAGGTAATTAAATTTTCCTTCTTTTTATTAATTTGTTTATCAAGTGTTTTATGTTTTTAAATATTTATTGAATTACATTTGAACACAATGTTATCTTAGTTTCAGGTATACAACATAGTGATCAATATTTTTATACATTACAAAAATGTTCACCACAATAGGTCTAATTACTATCTGTCACCATATGAAGTTATTACAATATTATTGACTATATTCCCTATGCTGTACATTACATCTCTGTGACTTATTTATTTTATAACTGGAAGTTTGTACCTCTTAATCCCCTTTACCTATTTTTTCCATCCCTCTAACCCCCTCCCTTTTGGCAACAACCAATTTATTCTCTGGAACTATGAGTCTGTTTCTATTTTGTTTTGTTTGATCATTTGTTTTATTTTTTGGATTCTACATATAAATGAAATCATACACTATTTGTCTTTCTCTGTCTGACTTATGTCACTTAATCCAATAGCCCCTAGGTCCATCTATGTTGTCACAAATGTCAAGACTTCATTTTTTTTTTTTATGGCTGAGTGATATTACACACACACACACACACACACACACACACACACCTCATCTTCTTTATCCGTTCATCTATTGATGGACACTTAGGCTGCTTCTACATCTTGGCTACTGTAAGTAATGCTACAGTGAACATAGTGGTACATACATCTTTTTAAATTAGTGTTTTTGTCTTCTTTGAATAAATATTCAGAAGTGGAATCGCTGTATCATATAGTAGTTCTATTTTTAATTTTTTGAGGAACCTCCATACTGTTTTCCATAGTGGCTGCACCAATTTACCCTCTCACCAACAGTGCATGAAGATTCCCTTTGCTCCACATGGTCACTAACGCTTGTCATTTCTTACCTTTTTTAATAAGTCATTCTAACATTTGTGAAATGGTATCTTTTTGTGGTTTTGATTTGCATTTCCCTAATGATGAGTGATGTTGAGCATCTTTTCATGTGTCTGTTGGCCATCTGTATGTCTTCTTGGGAAAAATGTCTATTCATGTTTTCTGCCTGTTTTTTACTCCGGTTGTTTATTTGTTTAAAATTTTTTATTTTGTTCGTTATTGAGTTGTACAGGTTTTTGTATATCTTGGAAATCAACTCCTTGTTGGATATGTCATTTGCAAGTATCTTTTTCCATTCAATGGGTTGCCTTTTTGTTTTGTTGATACTTTCCTTCATGGTAGAAAAGTTTTATAGTTCTATACAGTTTCATTTGTATATTTTGCTTTTGTTGTCCTTGCCTGAGGAAACATATCTAAAACAGTATTGCAAAGACTTATGTCAAAGAGCTTACTGCCTATTTTCTTCTAGGAGTTTTATGGTTTCAGGTCTCAAATTTAAGTCCTTTTTTGAGCTTATTTTTGTGTATGGTATAAGAAAGTGATCCAGTTTCATTCTTTTGCATATAGCTGTCCAATTGTCCCAGAGACATTTATTGAAGAGACTATCTTCTCTCCATTTTGTGTTCTTGCTTTCTTTGTCATAGATTAATTGACCATATAAATGTGAGTTTATTTTGGGGTTCTCTGTTCTGTTCCATTGATCTATGTGTCCATTTTTGTGCCAATGCCATACTGTTTTAATTACTGTGGCTTTGTAGTATAGTTTGAAATCAGGGAGAGTGATATATTCAGCACTATTCTGCTTTCTCAAACTTGCTTTGGCTGGGCAGAGTCTTTTGTCTTCCATACAAACTTTAGGATTATTTGTTTTATTTATGTGAAAAATGCCATTGGTATTTTGATAGGGGTTGCCTTCAATCTGTAGATTGCTTTGGGTAGTATGGGCATTTTAATAATATTAATTCTTCCACCGTACCTGGGTGGCCCAGTTGGTTAAGTGTCTGACTCTTAGTTTCAGCCTACATCATGATCTCATGGTTCATGATGAGATTGAGACCCACATCAGGCTCTGTGCTGACAGTGCAGAGCCTGCTTTGGATTCTCTCTCTCCCTCTCCCTCTGCCCCTCCCCCACTCGTGCTCATTTAGTTTCTCTCACTCCCTCTTTCTCTCTCAAAAAAAAAAAATATTAATTCTTCCAATCCATGAGCACTGTATATCTTTTCATTCAATTGTGTCTTCTTCAGTTTCTTAATAAATGTTGTATAGTTTACAGAGTACACATCTTTCACCTGCTTCATGAAACTTATTCCTAGGTATATCATACTTTTTTATGTGATTGTTTTCTTAATTTTTCTTTCTGATAGTTCATTATTAGTGTTCAGAAGTGCAACAGATTTTTGTATAGTAATTTTGTATCCTGTAACTTTCCTGAATTTTTTTATTAACTTAGTAGTTTTTTGGTGGAGTTTTTCTATATATAGTATTATGTCATCCCCAATAGTGACAGTTTTACTTCTTCCTTTCCAAGCTGGATGCCTTTTATTCTTTCTTGCCTAACTGCTATATGGCTAGTACTTCCGATACTATTTCATTTGTAAAGTAGTGAGAGTGGGCATCCTCGTCTGGTTTCTGATCTTACAGAAACATTTTTCAGCTTTTTACCATTGAGTATGATGTCAGTTGTGGATTTGTCATAGATGGCTTTTATTATATTGAGGTATATTCCCTCCATACCCTTTTGTTTAAAGTTTTTTTTTTCTTTTTAAATGTTTATTTATTTTTGAGACAGAGAGAGACAGAGCACGAGCAGGGGAGGGTCAGAGACAGAGAGGGAGACACAGAATCTGAAGCAGGCTCCGGGCTCTGAGCTGTCAGCCCAGAGCCCGACACGGGGCTCAAACTCACAAGCCGTAGATCATGACCTGAGCCAAAGTCGGACACCCAACCAACCGAGCCACCCAGGCGCCCCAGTTTTTATCGTTAGTATATGTTGAACTTTGTCAAATGCTTTTTCTGCATATATTGAGATCATCATATGATTTTTATCTTTCATTTTGTTAATGGCATATCACATTGATTGATTTGTGGATGATAAAATATCCTTTCATTCCTGGAATGAATCACACTTGGTTATGTTTTGTATATCTATCAAGTCCATTTGATACTTTTAATGTATTGTTGAACTTGGTTTCCTAATATTTTGTTGAGGATTTTTGCATCTGTGTTCATCTGGGATATTGGTATATAATTTTATTGTTTGTAGTGTCATCTGGTTTTGGTATCAGAGTAATGTTGGCCTCATAAAATGAGTTTGGAAATATTTCTTCTTCCTCAAGTTTTTAGAATAATTGGAGAAGGATAACCATTCTTTTTAAATGTTAGGTAGAATTCACCTGTGAAGCCATCTGGACCTGGACTTTTGTTTGTTAGTGTTTGTTTGTTTGTTTGTTAATTCATTTTAATTATTAGTAGTCAGTCTATTCAGATCTTCTACGTCTTCTTTATTCAATCCTGAAAGATTGTGTTTCAAGGAATTTATCCTTTTTTTCTAAGTTGTCTAATTTTATGGCATATAATTGTTCACGTATTGTATGATCCTTTGTATTTCTGTGGTATCAGTTGGAATTTCTCTTTCATTTCTGATTTTATTTATTTGGTCTCTCTCTTATTTCAGGTGAGTCTAGTTAAAGATTTTGTTGATTTTGTTTATACTTTCAAGGAGCCAGCTTTTAGTTTCATTGATTATTTTCTTTTATTTTGTTTTTTTTTCTTTTGTACTGTAATTTCATCCATGTATTGAAATATCTTGAAACATTTCTTCTATTTCTAGTTCTCCTTCAGTTAGAGCAGATGTTCCAAGGCAATTATTACTTATAACATATATAATATTTGCATAATAAATCTATAATATATAATTTTATATATAGTCTTTGCAAATGTGAACAAAATCCATGATTTACCCTGCTCTTTTTTCACATTGAGGATTACATTTTTTTTTGTTTTTTTAGTTTTTATTTCATTTATTTCCTCTGTGATCTCTATTTCCTTCCTTCTGCTAACTTTGGAATTTGTTCTTCTTTTCTAGGTCCTTCAAATGTAAAGTTAGATTGTATTTGAGATTTTTCTTATTTTTTGAAGTAAACCTGTACAGCTATGAACTATCCTCTTAAAATTGCTTTTGCTGTGTTCAGAGATTTTGGTTCATTGTGTTTACATTTTCATTTGTCTAAAGGTATTTCTTTATTTCCTCTTTGATTTCTTTATCAACTCATTGGTTATTTAATAATGTATTGTTTAGTCTCCACATGTTTGTGTTTTTTATTTTTTTCCATTTATAATTAATTTCTACTTTCATACCATTATGGTCAGAAAGGATGTTTCATGTGATTTCAGGCTTCTTAAATTTATGGAGACTTGTTTTGTGGCCTAACACGTGATCTATCCTGAAGAGTGTTCTATGTGCACTTGGAAAGGATGTTTATTCTGCTGTCTTGGGATAGAATATATCTATTAATATAGATATAGAAATAGAATATTTCTATTAAGATATAGAAATATAGATAGATAGATAGATAGATAGATAGATAGATAGATTCAAGTAAGTGGGGTATTGAAATTCCCTGCTATCATTGTATTGCTGTCTATTTTCCCCTTTATTTGTGATAAATATTTCCTTTTATATTTACGTGCTTCTATGCTGAATGTATTGATGTTTACAAATGTTATTTGTGACATCTGTTGGATTGACCCCTTTATTATTATATAATGCCTTTCTTTGTTTTTTGTTTCAGTCTTTGTTTTAAAGTCTATTTTGTCTAAGTATTGCCAACCCAGCTGTCTTTTCATTTCCATTTGTATGGTACGTCTTTTTTCATCCTTTCACTTTCATTCTGTGGGTGTATTTAAGTTTGAAGTTTGTGGGCAGCATATAGAAGGGTCTTGTTATTTTTTAACCCATTCAGCCACCCTATATCTTTTGATTGGAGTATGTAGTCTGTTTACATTTAAAGTAATTTTTTTTTTAATTTTTTTTTTTCAACGTTTATTTATTTTTGGGACAGAGAGAGACAGAGCATGAACGGGGGAGGGGCAGAGAGAGAGGGAGACACAGAATCGGAAACAGGCTCCAGGCTCTGAGCCATCAGCCCAGAGCCTGACGCGGGGCTCGAACTCACGGACCGCGAGATTGTGACCTGGCTGAAGTCGGACGCTTAACCGACTGCGCCACCCAGGCGCCCCCATTTAAAGTAATTTTTGATAGGTATGTACCTATTGCCATTTTGTTTATTCTTTTCTAGCTTTTTTTGTAGTTCCTCTTTGCTCCTTTATTCTGTTTTGCTCTTCTCTTGTGGTTTGTTTTCTTTATTGTTATATTTAGATTTCTTTCTTTTTTTGTTTTGTGTATTTGCTGTAAGTTTTTTACTTTGTGATTACTATGAGGTTCACATATGACATCTTATGTATATAACAGCCTCCCTAATTTGATAGCCACTTAATTTTGAAAACATTCCAAAGCTTTATATTCAACCCCCATACGTATTGTGTATTTTTATGACACATTTTACATCTTTTTACTTTATGTATCCCTTAACTAATTATAGTATTTTAAATTGATTTTACTCCTTTGGTCTTTTGTTCTTTGTACTTACTTTGTAAGTGGTTTATTTGCTACCTTTATTATTTATCTACCTTTTCTGGTGAGATATTTACATATGTATATTTTCCTATCATTAATTGGTACCTTTTCTTTTTAGCTAGAAAAGTCCCTTTAACATTTCTTGTAATGCTGGTTTGTGGTGATAAATTCCTTTAGCTCCTGTTTACCTGAAAAATTCTTAATCTCTCCTTCAATTATGAATGATAGCTTTGCTGGGTAGAGGATTCTTGGTTGGCACTTTTTCCCCTTCAGCACTTTGTGTGTGTCATGCCACTCCCTTCTGGCCTATCTGCTAACAAGTCTGATCATAGCCTCTTGGGGTTTCCCTTATACATAATATGAGGTTCTTCTCATGGTACCTTTTAAGATTATTTCTTTAACCTTAATATTTATACTTTAAATTATAATGTGTCTAGGTGTGTTTCTCTTTGAGTTCACTTTATTGTCACTGTGCTTCCTGGGCCTGGATGCCTGTTTCCTTTTCCAGATTAAGGAAGTTGTCAACTATTATTTCTTCAAATAATTTTTCTGGCCCTTTCTCTCTCTTTCTCCTCCTTCTGGGACCCCTATCATGAAAAGGTTATTCCACTTGATACTGTCTCAGAGGTCACTCAAGGTATCCTCACTTCTTTTAATTGTTTTTTTTTTTCATTTTGCTTCATGTTTGGGTGTTTTCCATTGCTTTGTCTTCCAACTCACTGATTTGTGCTTCTATTTCATCCATTCTGCTGTTGAACCCCTCTACTGTATTTTTCACTTCAGTTATGACTTCTGTTTGGTACTTTTTATTTTCTGCCTCTTTGTTGAAGTTCTTGCTGTGTTCATCCATTTTTTCCCAAGATTGGTGAGCATCTTTAGGACCATTACTTGTAACTCTTTATCAGGTAGGTTGCTTAGTTCCATTTCATTAAGGTCTCTTTCTGAGGATTTGCCTTGTCCATGGCTTGGAACATATTCCTCTATCTTCTCATTTTGTCTATTGTAATATGCAAAACGCTACCCCCCTCAGTCTTGAAAGAGTAGTCTTATGTAGGAACTGTTTTGTGTGGCCCAGAAGTACAATCTCCTCTGGTACCAGGGCCAGGCACTCTCTAGGCATCCCTTGTGTGGGCTGCATGTGCCTGCAGGGTGTGATAGGGCTGAGCATACTACTGGAGAGGGGTAGCTTGGGGCACTCCCCTGGCTGGCTTGCACAGGGAGAGCAGAGTTCAAGCTGTGTGTCCCTCCCAGTTGCAGCTTTGTCTCTGAGTGCCATGGGTGGGATTTAAGGCACATGTCTGGCCAGTTGCAGTTCAGTCATTGCACAGGTTGGGCAAGGCTCAGGGCACTCATCTGGCCCTTCGCAGTGTGAGTGCTATGTGGGGTAGGCAGGGTGTAGGGCACTTGCCTAGCCCAGTTTGGGGGGTCACTAAGGGGAGTAGGCAGAGCAACCTCTGGTTTTAGCAAGATAGAGGGAGGGTACCAAAAACAGTATCCATCAATTTCATTACCAGTAAGTTTGATGAGATTGCAAAGATGGTGTCTGCCAGCACTTCTGTTTTCAGATAAAGTTCCTCAAGTTCCTGTCTTTCTGGTAACTGCTTTAAAATTAGTGTGTCTCCCTCACTTAAGGTCTAGATGCTTTCAATCTGTTCCTTCTATACTGGATCTCAGGGTAATTGGGTTTGCACATGAGTTTTTTTAAGAGTAGGGCCTCCTTTCCTTGTAGTTCTATGATTGTTCTTCTCTTAATCCCCATTGGTTTCCAAAACAAGGCATTTAGGTGGCTCATCTTTCCAGTGCCTGCCTGAAGGGTTGGGGTGCCTGATGTGGGACACAATGCCTTTACTTCTTAAGGGGAATTCCACATTTGGGGGGATCCCTCCCAATTATGCAGTCACTACATTTGGGGCGGGATTCTGGGCAAGGCCACATCTCTGCTTCTCCTATCCCTTCTCACTGCATCTCTTTTGTCTTTTGCTGTGTAATTTATCTAGTTCTAGGGCCTTTTCGGAAGAAAATTGTCCCGTGTATAGCTGTAAATCTGTTGTGCTCATGGAAGAAGGTGAGCTCATTGTCTTCCTACACTGCAGTCTTCAAACCCCTTCCATTTATCTGATCGGATTTCCTGACGGCAATTCTAAATTCCACCTACCACCCCTTCTCATTCTCCTCCCTCCTCTCATTGTACTGTCTTTACCGCTTTTTGTGTCACATCACATTATATTTATTTGTTTATATGTTTCTTTCAACTCTGGACCCTGAAATCCTTGAAGCCATGAATCTTTCTTCCATCTTTGTACCCACAACACTTAGTAGAGCTTCTGGCATATATTAGGTCCCCAGGAAATGCAGAAAGTGTCAGTTCAACTGAACTTTCTTTTGACAATGGAAATGAGGATTTCATGGCTTTGGAGAGAAAGTTTTATTTTTCTAAGAAAGAGCTTTTTTTATTCTTTAGGCCCAATAGAAAGGCTTTACTTCTCATCATCTTTTAGGGTAACTTTATGGGGATAATAAATAATAATAATAATAATAATAATAGCAGCATTTATAGTTTACTGAGCACTTATGTTTGGCAGGCCTGTGTGAAGTATTTAACATATAATAATATCTCAGTCAATCTAGGTAAATAATATTACTTTCATTTTGCAGGTGGGGAAATGAAAAGGTTAAGTAACTTTCCCAAAGTCACATAGATATTAAAAGTGGGTAAAATCAAGTTAACAAATTTTTTGCCTCTAAAACCTTCTTTTAACTATTATAGGAAAATGGCAATTAGTATGTAACAAACCCATTAGAAAAGATATGCATTTTATTTGTTTACAGCATTAGAATATGGTAACCAAATATTAATGAAATGACTATTATATATGTCTGTCCATGTAATAAAATACTTGATTTTATTATACTATGGACAGAAGAGTCAGATATTGCCACAAGCAAGGAATTTCAGGTTGTTTGTCTAGTCTTTTAAGCATCTGGATATATTTTGAAACATTTTTTTAACTTGCCTTTGGTTTGGTTCTTTGACATGAAAAATAGTCACTATTGTGTAGGGAGCCAAATTTTTATCTCAGCTTTGTATTTTACTAAGCTGTATGATCTTGCATAATTCCTTAAGTATCATGAACATATTTCTTGGTTGTCAAGTAAATGAGCTGGATGGAATGATATCTTGAGTTCATTGTATCACATACCTTCCTATCCCTCTGCTATCTTGATTTGCTTCTGATCAACCTCTGAAATCCTAAAGCAACTTAATTTGGTGAGAGAAAGCTTGTCAGGGTAATTGTAGGGAGATATTACCATCTCAGAGCTTTATATTGACAATCTTTACTGGGTTCTCTTGGTTTGGGATTAAAACGAAACTTAATGAGGAGTGCCTGAGTGGCTCAGTTAAATGTATGACTCTTAATCTCAGCTCAGGTCATGATCTCACAGTTCATGATTCTGTCTTTCCGTCTCTCTGCCCCTCCCCTGCCTTCTCTCTCTCTCTCTCTCTCTCTCTCACTCTTTCTCTCAAAATAAATAAACTTTTAAAATGAAACTTAATGAGTAAGAGGGGCAACAGTTTTTGAAATATTAGCAATGTCCTACATTTGGCCTTTTAACGTTTAGGGATATTGATCAGGTCACCTTTAAGTTGATTCTAGCTGACATTTGGAGGACAACCATAAATTGAGGTTATGATTTCTAAAAGACAACTATGAATTTTAGCATCAATCTGGCTTTCACCATGGCAAGATACTTTTGGTAGCTGAGATCATCACAGTGATAGAATTGTTGAGCTGAAGGGAACCTTAGGAAGTTATCTAGTCCATCTTTCTGCCTGGAGCCATGTCATATTTGAACTCTAGAGATTAGAAATATTTTTTGTTTGTTTGTTTTTTAAGGGAGATTCCACAACTTCCCTTGGTATCTTATTCTAGTAACTGACAATCTCACCTGTCGGCAAATCATTTTTCATACCTATCCTAAATCTCTAGGGCTGCAGTTTCAATTCCTTTTCTTCCATCCTCAGAGGTAAAAAACAGCTGGTATAATAACCCCTCATGTACATGAAGATTGTTATCAAGACGTGATTCAGCTCGCATCCTAAAGCCAAATTCTTCGAATCTTTCTTCATAATTTCTTTTTGCTTAACCCTTTAATCACCTTGCTTTTGCACGTCAGAACTCTCCTCAAGTCTTCATCTTCTCAGTTATGAGTCCCAGGTTCATAAATATAGCATATGTAGTTAGTTAGCTATTGTACCTTGTGAATCGCAAAGTTGAATGTCTTACATGAACATGACAATTTGGATTCTGTTTCTCTTTAAGCAAACATGTGGTGAAAATTTTTCTTTTGAACAGTATAAATGGAAAGCATTATATTAACAGCATGAGTGATTATAAGGGTGCACATTGCCTTTAAAATCGTAAATGAACAAAAATCATAAACTAAAAGCTAATAAATTAGGGGAGATAATTTTTAAAAAGTGATCACTTTCCTTTAAATTTCTACTTTCAGGCTGAACAGAAGCTCCGTGTAGTAAGACAAGAATAAGTTTTGGTTATCAAAACAATTTCAGTTTCAACCCTGTATATAACTGGACTCAATGAACAACTATATTCTAATATATGAGCTTTACTTACCTACTATGTTACGTATGATAATAGTAAAAATGACAGATTCCTTGAGGATAAGAAAGAACCATTTTTGTTTATTTTTGTATCTCTAGAGTCAAGCCCAATTAATAACAAAGATTAATAGTCACTTAATGTTTGAATTTTACTGAAGGGTTACTTGTAAGAATTAAATGATATTATATATATGAAATATTTGGTCAACTAGTGAACTCTATGTAACTATGAGTCACTACTGTTAATTTTTAAAGAGTCAGTATTAATACTGGATTAAAAAAATAAACCAAATTTTGATTTGCAGTCATCTTTACAGCAACATTTTTGTTATCCTTTTGTTGAATATATCGTAAAAAATTTTTCTGAAAGTTTGAGGTTCCTAAAATGAATAATCAATAACACAGAGCTTAACTGCTTGGAGTTAATGCTTAATCTTTTCTTTTTTTTTTTTTTTTAAATTTTTTTTTCAACATTTATTTATTTTTTTGGGACAGAGAGTGACAGAGCATGAACGGGGGAGGGGCAGAGAGAGAGGGAGACACAGAATCGGAAACAGGCTCCAGGCTCTGAGCCATCAGCCCAGAGCCTGACGCGGGGCTCGAACTCACGGACCGCGAGATCGTGACCTGGCTGAAGTCGGACGCTTAACCGACTGCGCCACCCAGGCGCCCCAATGCTTAATCTTTTCTGATGAGCAATCTGAGAAAGAGAAATGAACTCAAATGTGACTAAGGTGACCTCCCAGAGCCCGTCAAAAGTCACCCTGGCACCAGGAGAGCAGATCTACTCTAAAAAATTTACATTTTTCCGGAGCTTCCATGACCTTGTATGCATTTCCCCGTGTGGGAGAGAAAATCAGTGATACCTTGACTGATAAAAGCACCCAAAGGTTTAGATAACATTGCTTTATTTATTAACAACATGACTAAAAGGAGTCTTTTTAAGTACTTGACCTTCTTCCATGGGGAACATTGTCAAAGGGCCAGAGGAGTAATACAGGGAAAATTTTTATGTCAGAGACGTAAAAAGGAGTGTTTGTAAGTAATAGTTGATCTTTCCAAAGAGCACCCTTCCCTGGCTTTGTACTTGATTTACAAATATTTGACTCAAGGAACATGAGCTTTGAAATCAAAGTGATTCAAAGATCTTAGGTTTGCCATACAAGTAGATACTTGGGCAAGTCATTCAGCCCCTCTAAGTTTAATTTTCTTTTCTGTAAAATGAAAAATATGTTACCCAGCTCCTAAGACTCCTGGCACTGTTGGCTTCTTACCTCCTCCACCTTCAGTAAGAAAGGCTGGTTAAAATGATTTACAAAACTAGTATGTCCAATGGACTTAAGAGACCCTTACAAGAAGTGATCGAAACTCTTTGATAAAACATTTTGTTGAATTTCTTTCCAAGAGTGATACTGACCACTTGATAATGACACAAAAGTGTAAAACTCTGAGAATGTGTTTCTCTTTGAGGAACTGCATTAAAAAAAAAATTGTATCTCGGGCGCCTGGGTGGCGCAGTCGGTTAAGCGTCCGACTTCAGCCAGGTCACCATCTCGCGGTCCGGGAGTTCGAGCCCCGCGTCAGGCTCTGGGCTGATGGCTCAGAGCCTGGAGCCTGTTTCCGTATCTGTGTCTCCCTCTCTCTCTGCCCCTCCCCCGTTCATGCTGTGTCTCTCTCTGTCCCAAAAATAAATAAATGTTGAAAAAAATTAAAAAAAAAATTGTATCTTTAAAAGTGAAAACTGATGACAGCCTGCCAAGGCCAAATAGCATGGGGAAAAAATCTGGAACAAGAATCAGGAGTCCTAGGTTTGGAGCCAACTCTTTTACAAATTAGGTGACCTCAGGTAAGTTACTTTTCTTTTCTGGACCTTAATTGCTCCATCTTTAAAATGAGAGAATGATATCCAAAGCCTTCCTGCATCAACAAGTCTACAGCATTGAGATTCAGGCATTGTTACTCAAAGAGATACTGCCTAGAGTCTTAAAGAGTTGAGGGCCCTGTTTTGTTTTGCCCTCACAACTTCAGATGTGAAGGATTTCTGCATGGTGCTATGGACCTTAGGACAGCATATCTCTGAAGGGAGAATGTCCACTGCCCCATTATGAACACAAGAAGATTCTGGAGGCACTTTGCCCCCTCACATTCCTTTTTAATTTTTTTTAAGTTTATTTATTTGTTTTTGAGAGAGTGAAAGAGAGAGAGCAGGAATGGCAGAGAGAGAGGGAGAGACAGAATCCAAAGCAGGCTTTGTGCTGTCAGCGCAGAGCCCCACACGGGGCTTGAATTTATAAACCGTGAGATTATGACCTGAGCTGAAATCAAGAGTTGGACACTCAACCGACTGAGCCACCCAGGTGCCTTGACTCTGTAGAATATTTTAAAGAAATAATTAAATTTGTAACATATGACATGGACTAATTCTAAATAATACAGGCAATGGTTTTCTTTAAATGTTATTTATTTTGTATGTATGTGTGTGTGAGAGAGAGAGAGACAGAGAGAAAGAGAGAGAGAGAGAGACAGAGAGAAAGAATCCCAAGCAGGCTCTGCACTGTCAGCACAGAGCCTGACTTTGGGCTCGAACTCACAAACCATGAGATCATGACCTGAGCCAAACCCAAGAGTTGGACGCTTAACCACCTGAGCCACCCAGGTGCTTAATTTTTAATTTTTTTCTTAAGTTTTTATCTATACATTTCTTTTTTATTTTGTAAAAGTTTATTTTTATTTATTTTGAGAGACAGAGAGCAAGCAGGGGAGGGGCAGAGAGAGAGGGAGACAGAATCCCGAGCAGGCTCCATGCTTCCAGCAAAGAGCCTGACACAGGGCTTGAACTCACAGACTGAGATCATGACCTGAGCCAAAATCAAGAGTTGGACGCTTAATCAACGGAGCCACCCAGGTGCCCCATCTACATTCCTTTTTTAGATGAAAATCATGTTGTCTTGATTGGTGACAAAGTTCATCACTAAATGGAAAAGTAGAAAGAACAACAACAAAAGAACACTAAGCAAGAGTTTAAGATAAAGAGAACAACAAAAAGCGAATACAAACCATAGAAATCTGAAATCATACGCATAATTTACTTTGCTAAGTCAGATTTCAGAGGGTGACATCTGGACCTCTTTGTGGCACTGCAGCAACTGTTGAATTTACCAAATAGGAATATCACTCTTAGTAATCTAATTATTATGGAGCTGGAAAAGCATAGATATTTGTGATTCTCCCACTTATGGCCAAAATTAGATCTCTTTATTTGGAATAAATATATTAGAGAAGCTTGTATTTTTATTTTTTTCTGCATGCTCTGCACTTGGAAAGGGACTGTGTCTGATTGTGTGCCTGGCCTAGAGCTGTAATCTTGGCCATAACAGATGATAAATCAAGTAACTCTCCCAACCAAAAAAAAACCAAAATAACTTATAGATGTTAATATCTCATAGCTAGCGGCAGTCTTTTCTATTGTTAGAGAAAGTAAGAAAAAAATCATCCAGAGACACACATCATAGTTATTGCTTTATTAAGCAGAATATTCAGGAATGGTATTTCTCAGTTAAAACTGAAATGAGGTAGTCTACAGATATGCCATTGAAACTACAACAAAGAACCACCTTTGATGTTTTCTCTTGTGATGAGGGCAAATACAAAACCCAAAGAGCAGTGGTTTCTTCAAAATCCCCTATCTGGGACTCAGAATCTATATTTTGTATAAGTTCATTTTTTTCTCTCAAAAGATCAAAATAAAAAATAAATTAATTTTAAACCTAAGGGTCAGGTGAACAAGAAATACATTATAAAATGTAGAGTCCCTAACAACATGGGATTTATTCTGAGAGCATTTAAAGTGCATTTGTTATAATTTGAGAAAGAAAAGGAAGCCCCTACTGCTATATATTTCTGTTCAAAATTTACAGCTGTTTCACTGCAATAGGAAGGAACAGATTTCTGTTGAGTTGGCAAGTTAGTATGCCTGAATGGAATAAAGAGATCAGGCCAAAGAAATCACACTGCTTTTAGTACTTTCTTTGCAAAGAGCTTTTTTGGACAGAGTTCATGACTGCTACAAGTAAGTACTCAGTTGCAAGAAGAATGCCAGTGGAGACCAAGTAGGCTGAGGCTTTGTATTAATACGCTATTAATGTTACTAATGTTAATTTGAATCTGGAGAGTTAAGAGCAAACCAAGTGACTAATACTCTCCAGTGAGTTCCACATCCCCTTCCTATTGAGTCCTGGATGTGGAGATCATTTATTAAGCCTGATTTAAAAATCCATTCTTCTGGGGCCCCTGGGTGGCCCAGTCGGCTGAGCGTCCGACTTTGGCTCAGGTCATGATCCCGCGGTCTGTGAGTTCAAGCCCCGCGTCGGGCTCTGTGCTAGAAGCTCGGAGCCTGGAGCCTACTTCTGATTCTGTTTCCCTCCCTCTCTGCCCCTCCCCTGCTCATGCTCTGTCTCTCTCTCTCTCTCTGTCAAAAATAAATAAACATTAAAAAAATTTTTTTTTCAAATAAAAATCCATTCTTCTGAGTGATTGCAAAATACCTGGTGTTATAGTTCTACATCTCACCTTTATGTTTATTCATCATGTACACAGCTATTTTTTTTAATTTATTTTATTTTATTTATTCTTGAGAGAGAGAGAGAGAGAGAGCATGAGCATGAGCGAGGGAGGGGCAGAGAGACACACACACAGAATCCGAAGCAGACTTCAGGCTCTGAACTGTCAACATAGAGCCCAACGTGGGGCTTGGACTCACGAGCCATGAAATCATGACCTGAGCCTAAGTCAGACACTCAACCGACTGAGCCACCCAGGTGCCCCCTGTACACAGCTATTTTTTAAAATATTTATTTATTTATTTATTTATTTATTTATTTATTTATTTGGAGGCAAAGAGAGAAGGAGAGAGAGAATCCCAAGCAGGTCCTTCACCATCAGCACAGAGCCTGATGGGGGCTCAAACCCACAAACGGTGAGATCATGACCTGAGCCAAAATCAAGTCAGTTGCTTAACCAACTGAGCCACCTAGGCACACCCACAGCTATTTTTTAAATATGTTTTTTCTGGTAATAAAAGCATTTAAAAAATCTCTTTGTATTTGGTAAAACACTCAGAAACTATAGTCAAGCTAGGTAAAGCCAAAAGGGGCATGTATTGGAGAGATAATGAGGCAGGTATCTTTTTCTAACTGTGATAGGAATGTAGGTGTTTCCAAAATTTCAAAGATCATTGGGATTTACTGTGTCCCCTCTCTGCTCCTCTCTGAACTTCTGCTGTGTTCTTAACAGTCTTTGGTAATCCAGTCTTTTCCAGCCCATCTGACAGAAAACATGGGCACAAAGCTCCCAAGTTTTAGAATTTAATGCTTCAGTTCATAGAGAGCTTCCTCATCATACTCCCTCTCCCTTTCATACTCAGACTCTTTAGAAGGAGACTCATGGGCCCAACTTACATAGCCCATCCTTGGCCCAATCACATACAGCCCAGGTGAGGTTTAGGTAGTCTGATGACAGAACATAGTTGCTTTCACTGCACCTAAATGGACTGGGCAGCAGGGGCGAACCCTCAAATAAAGGATACTGAGCAAACATTCCAATAAATCTCCCTTTTAAACCTATAATTCCTCCACTTAGAGGTAATTACTGATAACATCTTGATATACTTTCTTGCGGTTTCCCCCTTAAGCTTATATACTGTTTTAACGTTAAGATCGTTCTGTTTATTAGATTTTTAATCTTGGTTTCTCCAATTAATATTTCATCATTAGCACTCACTCATGGTTTGATTTTATCAATAATAACAAATACAATAGGTAGCGTGTATCAACTTCTATATTATTGTGGGCTTTTGTGTGTGTGTTTAATTTATTTATTTGGAGAGAGACAGCGCAAGAGGGAGAAGGGTAGAGAGAGGGAGAATCCCAAGCAGGCTCCACGCTATCAGCGCAGATCCCCATGCGGGGCTTGAACTTATAAACCATTGTGATCGTGACTTGAGCTGAAATCAAGAGTCAGATGCTTAGCCGACAAGCCACCCAGGTGCCCCTGCTATGTTATTGTTAAGATCTTTATATAATCTTGTTCACTCTTGCTGTGGAATAATATTTAGTAATCTGTTTACAGAGTGCCACTGGTTACAATATACTTTGATAGAAATTCCATTTGATCGTCACAGCTGCTTTGAAACATGGTATTATTATGAATTTCCCTATTTTACATATAAAAAAAAGAAACAGAAAAGTCATAAGACTAGTAAATGGTCCTTTCTCATCAGATTGCTTACCATATTCCTTTGAGTCCATACCCTGCTGCCTTTGCTGGTATTTTTCTGCATTCAGATTCTGTTCAATTGTTCATCAAGGCAGTCCTTTACACAGTAATATCTGTCCTCCTGCTCCAGGCCCTTCTAGACACTCACAGTGATTATAGGGGTAAAGGGAGAAGGTGAGGAAGAGAGTGGAAGCAACATGGCAGGAATCAGGAGTTTGTAAACTCATCCAGGACACTAGTGGGGTCAGGGGTGGGGACAATAGTATGGCTTCCAAATGGTTAGGCACATTTTCCCCCTAGAACCTCTCCTGCTCCTCACCATGGCCTGTACTACCAGGCATCCTCACACATGGGTATGTTCTGTCAGTGGCCTCTTTTTCTTTCTCTTTCCAATCCAGTTTCCTTCAAGAAAACTTATAATAGACTCTATAGGCGTGAAATCCAAGTATGGGGTAGGTTCCATTGATTTCTCAGAGGACTTCTATTTCCATGTCCCTGAGTGGTCAATGCCAGGAGGCAGTTTGGCCTGCAGCACAGGCAGAACCTCTGGAGACGATGCAGCCCAGCTCCACCCTCCAGCATCCCATCCCAGATAGAATCCAGTAACGAAAGAATGGAGGTGATCTGGTAACCCTGAAAAGGAAGACGGAGGAAGCAGCAGGAAGGAGGAGATAGGCATTGGCATTGTAGGTGTACCAAGCATTCTATAATCCTTTCTATTAAAAAGAGTCCTTTAGGTGGGATAATAATGAATGATACTAGGAGATGTGGATCACTTATTATAACGGCCTTCATTCATTTTGCCAGGAGTTATCTTGATTCAGGAGTATGCTTGTTAGGAGTCTGCCGCAGGTAAAGACACTCGTAAAGTGACAGAAGTGAGATCTGACCCAGGTAGACCCAAGTATAGCTAGCGTCTACCCAGGTCACCATTTTCCCACATGGCAGAGTATAGACCTTATATAATCATGTGTGGAATTGCAGAGACAATGTGGTCCTCCAACCTAGGGTCTGGTTACATTTGTCTTTGAATGCCTAGCATATGAGTTTAGAACATGTAAGTTAAGCTGAAGGTGGGTTGTAGAGTAAAAACACAAGCAAGATTATGCATCTTAAGATGGACTGGTTATATTGCCACTCACCCCTTTCCCGCTGCCCTTCACTCTTTTCTTATTTCTTATTTGCCTTCCTCAGGCAAAACATTCAAGACTGAGCCTGTTCTTTGGTGAAAGGTTACCAAGATTTGTGCTGAAAGGAAATCCTACATTTTTCTTTTTCCAGCTACAAACCTGGGCAGAAAATGTAATGGAACTGAGTAAATAAACATAACTTATCAGGCAAAAATTTACAAATTCTCAATTCACATTGAGATAGATGGAGGGTTAAAAGATTAAAGATTTTTATTTTTGTTTTTAGAGTAACTTGTTTATAGTCATGTTGCTTCCTTGTTATCTGTTAAATTTTTTGCCTTTGAGTGCCATCACTTATTGCTAATAATATGCAGATGATAATGAGGTTGTTATAATATTCATTGGTTAAAACTCAGCAGGATTAGAGAAAGTGAAATGTTTCTTAATGCGATTTATAGTGTTAGTCTCAAGAATTTAGAAACTGAATCCCAATTATTTACACAGATGGCATTTTGATACTATAAATATTTATGAAACTACAGGTCACTGAAGATATAAATTAATTTTCCACCAGTGAAGATAAACAATTTAAGGCAAACAAAAAGCATTTCAAAACAGAAAATTCTTATATTTTTAATAATGGCTTAACTCTATTGCTGATCTTGTTAACTGGCAAGAGTCTCCAAAACTAAATCAGATTTTGGGGTTTCTAAATTTTTTTTAAGTTACTGGGAAAGATAGTCTGCTTAATTTCTTATATGATACACAAAGGGACAAAAAACTATTCTAGGATGCGGTCCCACTTGTAATGGTGAGTCACTGCCTACAGCAGTCATAATGATAGAGGAATCTATTTATTCCTGTTCTCTAGGCCTAGCACAATGAAGCCATGCAGAAATTATATAATTATTCCTCCTGGATGGATTTTCTTATTGGTTTGTAATTACAAAATACTCTTTGAGTACTTTTGTATCCTGAAATTAAGTCTTCAGAATTGCATAAAGAACGATAAAGTTTGATCTCAGTTTATTTATCCTCTTCATATTTGATTTTACCAATTAGTAGTGTAGCTTCTTGGGTGTTAAAATGTGACTTCTTTACCTTTTGTATGGTTCAATTACCTAGACTAATTTTAACTATATCCTAAGGGAAACCTCTTATTTTCACAATCACATGGTGTGTTTTTCCACTGTTTATAACTGCTTCCTCTATAAATGAAGTAGCCTATGTTGCTAAGGTTCCTTGCTCTCTAGGTGTGCCTTTTTCAATATTTCCTGTCATTTTTGGGCCATTGTTCATAAATGGTTACTAATCATTCCCATAATTTTCTCTGAAAGGAGCCTTGAGGACAAGCACACGTTCTCTTATATAAGCTGTTGTTGATACTGCTTGCTTTTACTCTCCCCTCCCCATCCCACCCAACTAACAACTGTTGGGTGTATACATGTGCCAGGTGCTAGGGATAGAAAGATGAATTAATCCTGAAAGAATTTATGGTTAGGTAGCACCTACTTCTAGCAAGCTATTCTAGCTAGCACCTGCCAGTTCCAGAGATAGAGGTATCTATGCAAGTTGTTAATAAGTGCTTAACCTCTTAAAGATTCTTCTAGGATGATTCCTAAGATAATTGTAAGGAGGAGCTCTGATAGGGGCACCTGGGTGGCTCAGTCAATAAGTGTCTGACTTTGGCTCAGGTCATGATCTCACAGTTCATGAGTTTGAGCCCCATATTGGACTCTGTGCTGACAGCTCAGAGCCTGGAGCCTGCTTTGGATTCTGTGTCTCTCTCTCTCTCTGCCCCTCCCCTGCTTGTCCTCTGTGTGTGTGTGTGTGTGTGTGTGTGTGTGTGTGTGTCTCAAAAATAAATAAACATTAAAGGAGATTAAAAAAAATTTTTTTTCAACGTTTTATTTATTTTTGGGACAGAGAGAGACAGAGCATAAACGGGGGAGGGGCAGAGAGAGAGGGAGACACAGAATCAGAAACAGGCTCCAGGCTCTGAGCCATCAGCCCAGAGCCCGACACGGGGCTCGAACTCACGGACCGCGAGATCGTGACCTGGCTGAAGTGGGACGCTCAACCGACTGCACCACCCAGGCGCCCCAAAGGAGATTTTTAAAAAGAGAAACTCTGATAATCTTCCTCTTCAGAGGATTCCCATTTCTTTGTGGTTGTAGGTATGGTGAACCCACAATATGCTTTAACATAGTAAGCTTATTGTTATAACTGGAGCCATACAATGAAACTATTAATTTCCTACAACATACTTTCTGGTGCCTCCAAAGTCATTAAAACATTACAAAGCAAGACTTACTCTATATTTTGTTTAGAGGAAAGCTATTACAAGTAAGTAATGTACCATAATGGATGAGTCAGTTAAATAAATGTAGGAAACATATTGATATAGTAATTAAGAAATAATACTGTGTAAATTCTTTGTATTGTTTCACTTAATTCTCATAGCAATGCTTTGAGGTATTTTTTTAAATTGTTTATGTTTATTTTGTTTTTGGAAGCGAGAGACAGAGCATGATTCGGGGAGGAATAGAGAGAGAGGGAGACACAGAATCTGAAGCAGGATCCAGACTCATCTGTGAGCACAGAGCCTGATGCAGGACTCAAACTCACAGATCGTGAGATCATGACCTGAGCCGAAGTTGGACGCTTAACAAACTGAGCTACCCAGGGACCCCTGGGGTATTTTATATACTCCCATTTACAGATGAAAATCTGAAGCTTTGGAAAGGAACTTGCATGCCCAAAGTCCTTAACTAGTAAATAACAGCAGACCAGGACTGTATTGATTCCAAACAAAATGCCCCAACCCTATATACCTTCAGAGTCTACTATTAGAATTATACTCAATAGGTATGTCAGATATGAATCCTTAGTCTTAGGTCAGACCACCTCATAAGCTTTAGACCTCTTTTCATGTATGTTTTATGGGCATGGAAATGCAATCTATGATGTCCCATAGTAATCTACATGAAAAGAGTTGCTAACATCTGTTCTGCTCAGAAATTTTTGTGTAAGATTACTCCAAGCACCATGAATCCTTATCAGTTGCTTATTGAGGCCATTATTTCTTGAGTTTTGACTATATATTAGGCAGTTTCTCCTTTAGTCCTCACTATAAAATACATGAGGGTACAAATTTTCTAAAATCTGTAGTCATTTATTCAAGATTACATAGGTAATAGATGAATGGGATGTCTTAGATTCAGATTCAGCTGTTTGATTCCAAAGTGTTTGATTCCTAATTACACTGATTATTAAGTCAGAGCTCATGTTACCATACATTTGTATCTGGCCACATGTAACTTTAAAATCAACTTTATTGAGATATAATTTACATACAATGACATGCACATTCTTAAGTGTGATGTTTTGGATGGTATTTGAAATGACCACCACCAGTCTCAAGCTGTACAACATTTCCATCTAGTAAATTGCTTTGTGCCCTTTTGTAGTCTTCCCCACCACCTTTGCCTAGGCTACCATTGATGTGATTGCTGTCAGTACAGATTAGTTTTGCCAAGTCTAAAACCTCATGTATACCACGTGGCAACGAGAAAGAATGAAATATGGCCCTTTGTAGCAACGTGGATGGAACTGGAGAGTGTTATGCTAAGTGAAATAAGCCATATAGAGAAAGACAGATACCATATGGTTTCACTCTTATGTGGATCCTGAGAAACTTAACAGAAACCCATGGGGGAGGGGAAGGAAAAAAAAAGAGGTTAGAGTGGGAGAGAGCCAAAGCATAAGAGACTGTTAAAAACTGAGAACAAACTGAGGGTTGATGGGGGGTGGGAGGGAGGGGAGGGTGGGTGATGGGTATTGAGGAGGGCACCTTTTGGGATGAGCACTGGGTGTTGTATGGAAACCAATTGGACAATAAATTTCATATATTGAAAAAAATAAAAAAATAAAACCTCATGTAAAAGGAATTGTGTGGTATATATATTCTTTTGAATCTGCTTTTTTCACTTGGCATAATGATTTTTGAGATTCACACGTGGTTGCTAATATCAGTAGTTCATTCTTTTGTATTACTGAATAGTACTCTATTATATTGTTATATGTGTTTGTTTTTCCATTTATCTGCTGATGGATATGTGGTTGTTTCTAGTTTGAGGCTATTATGAATCAGGCTGCTAAGAACATTCACATCCAGTTTTTTTGTTTTTGTTTTTTTTTGGCTCAGGGGCAACATAATCCCCAAACGTTTCCTGAACTTTGCATTTGTCCTAAAGGATATTCTAATTGTTCTTCATACAAACCTGATCTCATGAGCATAACATGGACTCCAGCCAATTTCTGAAACTCATGCTTAGTGTAAGCATTTTTCTCTGAGGTATTTGATGATGCATTTACACCAACTCCCATTTGTATTGCAGTACGTCTTTCTGATTGATTATGTTGCTTTTAGGGTCAGTGATCATTTCACTTCACACAATATTCATCACTGTATCTATTAATCAGGCTTCTTAATTCCAAGCTTCTGAAACCCTTAAAAAAGATCCCTTAAAAGGTAGATGAATTTATGGAAAGGATATAAGGCAATTCATGCAATCGCCAGGAACCTACTGAGCAAAGTTTGGCAAATAGGCAGACCAGAGAAAGCTAGGCAGTTGCCAGGACCACAACCAAGGTCACATACAAAACCAGTCTATAGGTCACAGCTCCTGACCTAGACCCTTTGTTTCCATTCCTGATATATGACTGTATTTAGTTATTCCATTTCCTGGTGGCTATCAGAAGGCTGCTCCTAAGAAATGTTCAGTGAGGCCCTTGATATGGGTTGTGGAGAAGTAGAAAGTAGGAGCAGGCATCCTACAAGTGTTGGGCCAAAAGCTCTTGCCTTCTAATTGAGACATCACGACTTGCTTGAGCACTTTCTTCTCGTGGCAGAGCACAACAGGGCAGGGCATCCCTGATGTTAAGACTAGGAAGATTAGATACACCATTCATGATGGACATTCTGGGCCACATAGTCACCTGAATCCCATGTGGTGTAAACATGATATTACATGGTTAATAGATTTAGTTTCCTCTCATAGTCAGACACTAGCCAGGTGCAACTTCTTACTTGTATAAAAGGCATAACTTTTCTCCAGGCAACCATACTATACATTCCAAGTCCGTTCACTCTCCAAAAATTGCAGGAGAGTATTTCACACCTTCACCTCTCCTCAAACCCTCATTACATTTTCAGCCATCCCCGCTCTCAGCTGATGATCCTTTCAATTCACTGAGTGAACTGAAGCAATAGGAAAAGGCTTCCAAAGACTCCCTGTTACTAGCATCTGTACTCAATTCCTCCTCCCATCCTGCCCATAGATGAATTATCCATGCTTCTATCTGAGGCCAATGAAATAGTAATGCTGTACCTTGGAGTAAATGATTCTGGTTTATTAATAATAAAATAAGACTCCACTAAGTGCTATGCCATGCAGCATCTCAGTTAATACTTTCAGCAACCTTTTCAAGTAGGTACTTTAAGGAGCCCTGATTTATAAAGAAATAAACTACAGTTTAGGAGAGCTAAGTAACGTGTCCAGGGTTTCACAACTAGTACAAAACAGCAGACCAGGTTTGTTTATCCTTAAAAGACAGCTTCAGGGGCACCTGGGTGGCTCAGTCGGTTGAGCGTCCAACTTTGGCTCAGGTGATGATCTCACAGCTAGTGAGTTCAAGCCCCGCGTTAGACTCTTTGCTAAAGGTCAGGGCCTGGAGCCTGCTTCGGATTCTGTGTCTCCCTCTCTCTCTGCCCGCCCGCCTGCCCCCCCACCCCCCCCCTCGGTTCATGCTCTGTCTCTCTCTGTCTCAAAAATAAATAAACATTAAAAATTAAAAAAAAATAAAAGACAGCTTCAGAAGATGTCATCACAATTTTATGATGTTCCTTAGTGCATGGCAAAAGATAGTATTGTTCCACAGGTCATACAAAGTTACCTGATAAGCCTTCAGCCTTTACCTCAGATAGTTGGTATTTTTACCCAAAGTGGGGGACTCAAACCTTTACTCTTGATTGATCTAATCCTTGAAGTACTGAATGCATAGTGCTGACAGAAATTTTCTTGCCTTCTACCACTAGACATGGGTATCAGAAAGTATTCCAGAAAATTCCTTGGATTCCCTCAATATTAATGTCATAGAATCTGCTTAAAGTTGGTCCCAAACCTTTGTACGGAGCCATCACTGAATCTTCTTTCTCTCATAACCCAAGTAAAAGCCCTATTTGATCTGGCCCTCTATTACTTCTCTGAATTCTTCTTCTCTAATTTCTACTTTCCTTCTCACTCTATTCTCTCAGCCAAATAGGTTTTCATGCTGTTTTCAAACATACCATCTATGCGCACTCCTGTCTCAAAACCTCTTCTGGCTGTTGCCTTTGTCTGAAATCTCCCCATCTCCATATCCACATGGCTAACTACCTTACCTCCCTAAAGCCTTTGCATTAATCTCAAATTCTCAGCAAACCCCACCCCACCTCCTAATTCTCATCATCTTGCTCTATTTTATTTACTCCTAGTACTAGTACTTGATTTACTCCTAGTGCTAGTACTTTATTTAGCACTTACCACTTTGTAACATACTATAAAATTTACTTATTTATTATTTTCTATTTTGATTATCTCCTCTCCCCATTGGAATGTAAACCCTTTGATGCCAATCCTTTTGTGTTCACTGATGTACTGCAAGCACCTAAAACAGTTCCTGGCCCATATTAGGCTCCCAGTGTTTGTTGAGTTGACCCAAATCCTGGAGACCTCCATCATGATATGCTTTCTGAGAGATGCTGTAGGTTCCATATAGCTTCCTAACCTACACCAACACTTAGAGCATGATTGGGTAAGCTCAATAAGGAGCAACTAGCAGAGCGGTATGCATGTGGCACAGCACAGCAGAAAGGCTTTCTCTTGTTCTGGACCCTACTTAATGCTAGATGCTTTCAAGTTAACTAGTCAGTGAGTCTAGAGCAAACACAATAATATGGTGTATATTGCCTCCAAAGTCTATGGAGGGATCTGAAGCTTTGTTCTTCTTTTTCAATGATATATCAGTCAAGCTTTGGTTTCCAGACATGGATGTTTAATTAAATCAGCAAGGTTCTTAATTGGCTCTTCCCCTTTATTTCAGCCCTAGAGACTCTGCAATTAATTAGCCTCTATTCAATGGACACTCTTTCAGTGTACATCACTAACTTTCTAAAGGAAATCTCCTTTCTGAGGAAGCTGTAGAAAGCTCTTGGAGGCTGAACTAGATGATATTCAGTGGCACAATCTTATCCACCAAACATAAGTAACCCAAGAGAAGATGAAGATACCCTGACTTTTTTTCTTATTCAGAGTGATTCAGAGAGTTCCCTTCCAGGGAACGTCTTCCCAGGTATTTTCTTCCAGAGAAATCATGAGTCCTAAAATCTCTTTTGATATTTACCCAAAGATGCCTATTAAGTCTGCAGATAAGATTCTTGGTACTTGGGCCTGAAATCCAGGTGTTCCATGGGCTATCTTAATCCCTAGGTCCTTGCTACATACCTGTGGCATTTATGTTTTAATAGGAATTTAATAGGAATAAGTACTGTAAACATTATTATTGCAAGATCATATGGTTTACTGAGTATCTCAGTCTGACTTAGCATAGATTATGCTTTTTTCCTTTTAGAGTCTATTCTTTGAACTTGAGTTTGTAAGCAATAAATAACTTTACATAGCAAAACCAATTTTTTTTTTCCTTCTTCCTGCTTGATGAGGCAAACATGTATGCGGGACTTCCCTGTGTTAATTTGCTTCTGCTGCATTGCTCCTCCACCATGTGACTTGGACACCCAAGATCCTTTGTAGTTTTGGCTCCAGTGCAGATTTAGAGTACCTCTACTTTCATTCATTCATTCATTCATTCATTCATTCAGTTCTTCATCACATTGCCTTGAATGATTTCTTTGGAAATGCAAATATGATTATCTCGTTCATATCTACATAAAATTGTTCCATGCCCCCCCCCCATCAATTTCAAGAGAAAAGTTTGAACTAATTATCATGACCAAAGGTTTCCCTGTCATCTAGTCCTTATTATTTTCACAGGCCTTTCTACCAGCCATACAGATGCCTACTATTCAAAAATAGTATTTCTGTATTAAGAATCGAAATGTCACCCTAAAAATACCTGTGGCAAGAGACATACTATGATCTTGGGCATAATATGATGAAAGTTAAGCAACATCCCTTTTGTCTTAAGTGAAAAACTTTCTTTTATTCCTGGTCTATGAAATGTTCCCTAGCTCCAAAAGCAGAATAACCATTTTCTCCAGAAAACTGTACTTCTGGGATCACTACTATATTTAGACTTTAAGTGGAAAAAAAAGCCTCTGTTTTGGCAAAAAGAAAAATCAAAATAATCCTGAGATCTTTTTATTCATTCCCTACTTTCCCTTCTGGTGTTGTTTTGTAACTCAGAGTGATTTTCGAAGAGAAAAGGGACAGTAGAGTGAAGGGAGGTCACAGAGACAAGGGAGGGGAAATGAATACCTATCTACTGGGCACTTATTCTTGTGCAGGTATTGGGCTGATGCATTGAACATACGTTATTGGATCAATTCTAATTTGTTCATTTCTCTTAAATTTTAATATTTTGTAAATGTGTCTTAAAACCAACAGTGTTTTAGATCCAAAGAAATATGCCTTGCTTAATCTGAGCATCATGTTCATTAAGTTTTGCAGATCCAGAATCTATAATCAGAGAGGTTATTCACTCCAAGTCACAAGTAGAACCAAGATTCTAGCTCAGGTCTGGATAGTTCCAAAACCCATTAACAAATTAGAAGATATTATTTCAAGTTTTGATAAATACCTATGATTCATTATGAGAAATTCAGGATCCAAAATCATCTCAACTATGGGAAGGTCAGGAGGAGACAATAGGCACACCTACTAGAATAAAACCAGTACTGTCATGGAGTAGAGGTTAAAAAGTGAACAGTAGTGGATAAGGATAAAAGCAGGAAGTCTAGACTCCAGTGACAGGCAACAGAAACCTGCTATGGCAGGTGAAGGATGTTTAGTAAGAGATGATGGGGTGTTTTGATAGGCAGACAGAGCCCAGGAGGTAGAAGGCTCAGCACAGTCAGTATATAAAGATGAAGACAAAAGGCCTCAGAGATCTCTCTCAACAGATTTCAGTCATAGAAACCTTGTCCATGGAAAGGTTATAGTTTAAGCAAGTAGCAGCAAATAGTTTCACTCTAGAGGCAACAGTTTTGACAGTCAGTGACGAACATGATTTTTCTAGGATGGTACATGGGACAAAATTCTGAGACTGGGAAATGCCAAGAAGGAGATGAGAATGCTAGCAATGACACACTGCAAAGAACCCTGGGCTGAGTGTGTTAGAATGCCTTGTTTCTATCCAGCTCTACTAGAAAGAGGAAAAAGAATGCCCCAGTAGCTCTGTGACAGCACATGAAGAAGGCTAACATGGGAGCTCCAAGAGTGGTAGGAGCAATAAGCTGGCCAGGTTACTGCTGGTGACAAAATGTTCTACCTAAAGCTGCACAACGGCATAGATTCCTTTGAGGCCTAAGAGCAACATCATGGCTTTTCTCTGCATTAGTCTTCAGAGACAGGGGATTGGATTGCAGCTGAACATATCCCAGGAAAACCAGGCAGTGCATCCAAATGGGGACCAGCTTATCAGCATGAGCCACAGGGAGACCAGGAAGAGCTCCTCTGACCCAATAAGTGACCAGTTACTTAAGAATCTCTCTGCTTCTCCTATTCTTTCTGGCATCTCCCTTAACCCCAGAGGAGCTAGGCCTTGAAAAGAGAGGTGAAGACACAGAACCATGCTCTGCACCCTATCTCATAAGGTGTGGGCTGAGAGGAGGGGTGAAAGATCAAATGGCAAATGTCTAAGCCAGTGATGAGCAAGTAGAAAACATGACATTTGATATGAGAGTAGAGTTTTAAAGTGGCATGGATTATACTTCTAAAACTGCAAAGCTATCGGGTTTACCTAGGATGTTATTAAAGTGTCACAGCAAAGGTAAATTCAAAAAGTATATTTGAAGAAACTAATTAGAAAAAAAATTCTTAGTTTATCCCCAATAAAGCTGACATTTTGCAATAAATTCATTACACTAGTGCTATAAATGGTACCACAGTATTTGTCTGTGAATACTCAACTAAATGGCCGAATCTCCAGCATTATTTCATGGATTCGGTTCTCATACATCTCACAAATTAGTCTTTAAATACAATATGTTATTTTTAACAAGAGCATGTATTGGATTATTAAGGAGATCAATGCAATTTGGCTATGAACCTACTTTCTTAAGATATCTGTGAAATTGTCTCAAAGCATAGTCAACTACTAACTATGTAGTTGGGACGTGCTCATTTCCCAACTAGTTAGTTCTTGGTGTTCAAGAGAAGAAAGGAAAAGAGATACTGAAACAATTCATTTCAGCCACAGGAAAGAGGAGGCTATGTGGAGGAGAAGTTAAGTCTTAGAGGTAGCAAAGTCATTAATCTGCCTGGTTCTTTCTGGATTTGAGTATAACTCTCTGGACAGCGTGTTCTTAACCTCAGCCTCATTACCTCTGTACAGAAAGATGAAGTGAGGAAAAGTCATGGCCTTAGATCCAGCCCCAGCTACAAATTCCTTTGCTTTTGAGACTGAATAAGGCCTTGAACTTAAATTGGTTTTTTTTTCCATACCATCCCACCTGCTTCATTTGTTCCAAATTTATGCTTTCCACATGAAAAATAAGGTAGGTCATTACATAGAGCAGGAGGAATGCAACGGTTTGCAAACATCTCAGTTTACCCTCTCCAGGGGCTTGCCCATGAGTGTCATTGGTGCCCACATTTAATCCACTGTATCAGTTCAACCTTATTCATTTTTGACAGCCTTGTGAGGCTATTTAATTTCATCATTAAATGCTTGCCCCAACAGTGTAGCAGTCATGGTCTTGGTAGGGAATACAAGGCACATCCAGCTGGGACTGTGAATGAAATTTGATAAAAGTTTATTTACAGAAGTGTAGGCAGAGTTAATGGAACCAACTTACAGGATGTTGAGATGCCCAAGGACAGGCAACAGGGGAAAGTGGTTGCTGGTGGTAGTAACCTAAGACCCCTGAAGGAGCAAGAGAAAGAAATGAGATTGGCCCAGTGTAATCTGCAGCCACCAGCAGAACTGCAGTACCACACAGGAAGGTGCAAGAGAAGAAATGTACTGACATCTTTCTCCTCCTGCCTACCTGTCTCCTTTTGGTGTCTCCTATTGGCTGAATTCAACCAAAGTCAGAAGAAAAAGGAAACTAGGGGTCAGCCTCAGAGATCACAGGCTAGCAAATGGACTAGAGGAAGGAAATGGAGAATAATCTATTTGCTATTTGGGGTGTTTATATGGTTTGATTTATTGTTTTTATTAGTTTTGCATTTCTTATTAAAATACTATTTAGTTAAAAAAATTGTTTCTCTGTCAAGGCCTGGGTTTTGTCATGCAATGATTACTTATTATCTACTAACATTTCTGGTACTGAAACTGCACCTGGGATCTTCTGAACACTATATCATTGACTTCTTACTATAACCATAATGGAAGTATATTATTAACTCCATTTTGCAGATTAAAAAACTACAGCTGAAAGAGGCTAAATTTTCCCACGTTCCCATGTTCTCATAACCAATAAATGGCAGAGCTGAGATTTGCACCTAAGGCCTCTGATGACCAATCTATTTCCTTACCATGCACCATAGATGTGCTTCAGCATGGATGCAACTGGACCAAATGGTCATAACATACATGCATTTACACAGATCACTCAGTCATTTATCCATCCATCCCTGTATCCATGCATCCAGCCACCTATCCATCCATTAATTGTTTCTGTAGACATCTTTGCAAAGTATTTTGAAATGAGGGAATGGACATTAAGTTGTTGAGTACATTTCTGACTCACTCTTTGCATGACCTTGAGCAAGACCCATTAAATACCTGAGCTTCAGTTTTTTTCATTGGACAATAAAAGAAATGGGTTAGTTTAGTCATTTCAAACTTATTGTTTTTAACCATAGCAGCCTTAGAAAAGTAAGATTCTACTTAGAAACTTAAAGTTAGTAAAATTGCAATTCTCTGGATGAAGCCTCGAGAGAAGACCCCTGGAGTGCTATTAAGTATATTTCTGGATCCCAACCCCACCTAGGTTCACCCTCAGAGATTCCAAGGAGTGCAGGTGGACAACTACTGGGTCACTCCTGATTTCTAAGATCCAATCCAATTGGATCTCCTTGCACAATGTAAACACAAGAAAAGAATGAGGGGTTCTGGCCATGTTTTCAATAGCAATTAATGGAAACATACTAGGTATAATTTCTAGAAGATAACAAAAAAAAAGGGTGTTTATAATTACTCAAGTTACTGGGTTTTAGGTAATTTGTGAAATCACTGGATTTTTTATGAGAGTCTATTCTGTATGATTCTATTTTATTGGTCTTCTATTTCTAAATTATACCCTCATTCTCAAATTTTAGTGGAACATTTTTTCCCAAAATGCAACCAATGATGAGGCTATAAAATTGAAAGTGTGTTTCCAACTCTAGACAGAAAATGGATTGTATTGCTTCTACTGTGACCCAGATAAGAAAAAAAATTAAGAGAGAAATTGCATTTGAACTTCTAGAAAATACAGCTTTGTATGTGCCTGAAATCAAATAAGAACAGCAATCATATTTGCTGAGTAAAATTAGATTGTTAACTCTTTATACTCCCTTCTCCAATTACACAGTGGATTTCTTAATGGTAACTATCTAAACCCTAAGTGTTATGAATAATACTGTATACATTAGTGCTTGTTTATTGAATGTGTCTTAAACTAATTCAGAGGGTATTATGCATAAAAATCACAGAATATATTTGAGTGTTATGAGAAAACTTTCTGGAGGCAGCACCTGAAAAAAGCCTTGCATAATGACTGGGATTGAGGGATGGTAGAAAAAGTGCTTTCCAAGCAATGGAATAACTGGCAAAATGCAGAGGCAGGAAACTGAATTGTACACATGGGATTGGAGAAGTTCTGTGTAGTTGCTGGTTAAGGTTGAAAAAGAAAAAACACGCACAAAAAACCTACTGTTGGAAAAGTTGTTTGAGACTAGATCACTGAGAACTTTTATTGGATAATGAGGATTCTGATAGGCAATGGGAAGACATCAGCAATGAGAAGACATCGGCAATGGGAAGGATGTTGAGGAAGGGAGTGACTTAGAAATAGATTATAGAAAGATTACGCTGACAACATTATTATATCAGATGGATTGATAGGGGAGAAATTAATGGCAGGGAAAACACTGAGGGTAACAACCTGCCAAACACTTTGTAAGGCTATTGGGTGCAAATAGATAGTGATATTCTATCTAGTGCATGGGAAGTGTAGGTGTGCACCTAAACCAGTAGCTCCTAACTACCAGATGGAAGACAAGGAGGAGACTAGGGTACTCCCAGTCAGGGTCAGCTGAGATCTCAACTGCAATGAGAGAGAAAGTATCCTCACGAAGTCCAACCACATAGCCATTAGGGCAGGAATTTACTGGCTTCCATGGATGGAATTTGGGAGTTGTCCCAGGACTTCCATTGTGAAAGTCTCTCTCTATCTCTTTCTCAAGTGTCTGGAAAGCGCAAAGGAAGGAGGCAGATTAACTCACTAGCCACACTTCTCACTCAATGATTACTGCTGTTTCTTCTCCTTAATGGTCATATTTCCATTTGACTAAAAGGAAGAAAGTGGGTAGATCAGGAAATGTCTGGAAACTTGGAGGTGATCTCAGGCTAAGCAGCTAAAAATCTCACAAGATTGGATGTTTTAGTTACCATAGGAAGAAAAGAGCAGAGTAGCAGATAATAAGAATGTTCTTTGATCCCCTTCTACTTCAAAGCATTATAGCTCTAGATTAATATTCAGTACATCTTTGTTCAGGTACTTTTCTCTTAGCCTCGTCTCACTTCCATTAGAGAGAAAAAAACATTTAAAGTTTCCAAATTGTCTCTTTGTAAATTCCAAGGGATAAAGTGGGAGACATTCAGGAGCCTGACACATTAGCATCCCCTTAATGCAATATGAAGTTGAGGGGCTTTTAATGTGGATATTAGTTATCAAAACTGATTATTGAAATTGCAAAATAGCCTTGTACGCTGAGTGCAGGCTACGATGGATGATGACAGCAGAGCCTTTTACATTATAAATTAGAATGCATGCTCTTTTTTTTGAGTCATTGCTCTTTCAGGTTGCTAATTTATCTTTTTATCTGTGATTTATTTTTCCCCACTCACATTCTTAAACTGCCTTTCCCTGTGCTACAGTTATTTAATGGCATAGTCTTGGATTTACTGTGACTGGTTTGGCAAATTTAGAGCTTTAGAAAGGTGTCTTAAAATTTCTGCCGTGAGCTTTCTGGAGATGGGTAATAACATCGATTGGAATTGATAGTCCCTTGAAGGAGCATAGGTTGAAAATGTTGCCAGGGCTCCAGGGAATGACATGAAGTCAGTACCTTCATTTATTTTTCCAGTTAAGCCTTGGCTATTTCTGTCTGAAGTGGAAAACAGATATATCGTTTTCACCACTATTAGTAGTAGCAGTAGCAATAACGACATTTATATAACCTGCATTTATATATCAATTAAGAGTCTTTGGTTGCTTACCACAGATATTGATTTTGACCAATGTAAGCAAATGGGAATTTATTGAAAAGGATATCAGGAACCCCTAAATTGTTGGAAGCCTCACCCCAGGAATAGACAAGAATCAAGGCAGCCTTGGAGAAGGAGCCAGATCCTCCAGAAAGGCCTCCCAACCAGAACCATCTGATTAAGACCACTCCACTAGGAAGGAAAGGAACTCTAGCCATTCTTAACTTCTTTGTCCCTGTAGGGGAAATTTAAATTCCAACCAAGGATGGGGCATGCTCAGCCAGGTTTGCATGAGGCTCCTCTTTGGGTTATGCAGGACCTCTTATTGCTTGTTATGTGACCTGACTTTATCTAATGGAGAAGACAAAATCATGTTAGGGCATACTGACATATTTTTAAAAGTGGGAAATGCGTATTTGGCAAACAAACAAAAATAAATCCATTGTGTGGATTTATATATGTATAAATGTAGGGGCGCCTGGGTGGCTCAGTCAATTAAGTGTCCGACTTCGGCCCAGGTCATAATCTCATGGTTCATGGATTTGAGCCCCACGTCAGGCCCTGTGCTGACAGCTCAGAGCCTGCAGCCTGCTTCAGATTCTGTCTCCTGCTCTCTCTGCCCCTCCCCAGCTTGTGCTGTATCTCTCCATCTCTAAAATAAATAAACACTAAAAAAAAAAGATTTAAAAAATATAAAACATATTATCCAATTAATCTTTGCCTCAACACTCTGAGATATGCAGTAATATAACTATTTTATAGATTAGATAATTTAGGATTAAATGTATTATATAAATTCTCTCAAGTCATGTGGCAATTAAGTGACAGAATCAAATGCAAGACCAAGTCTCCTTATTATATATATTATGTTCTTTCCTCCTTGTCTCTCCTATTCTGTGATTTGATATTCAAACAGATAAGATCCTTCAGGAACTTAAGGTCCAAAATATTTTCTCCTTTCCTCTCTCTGACCGTTCCACCCTCCATCCCCATTTCTGTCATCTTTCTTACGTTCCTGTTTCCCTCAGTTACCCCTAGAAGTCCAAGCCTCCTATAATCACCCTGACATTTATATCCAAATGGCCCAATATATCCTTAATATAAACTAATCTCCCCTAACCTTTTCATGATGCTGCTGGAACTCCTGGCCTAGGTATCGTCAAGATTTCCTGCATTCCCAGTCTCTCAACTGATTGTTCCCTTTCATTGCTGTAGCTGGCCCCTGGCTCACTGAGCTACCCTTGCGCTGGCCTCAAGAGAGAACAACCTTTTTTTCCCCTCTCATATTCTATGCACTGTAGGACCTCGAGATAGAGGAGATGTCATCCTTACTTTTCATTGCTGCTTAGGGACCATTTTGATTACCCTTCCTTGCAAAAACCTGGCTCCTTTGAAGTACGTGCAATCAAACTATACCACCCACTACCTCCCCTGGGTGTAGTCATCCACCCACTTCTGGGTCACTTTCTTTAATTCACTGAATACTGCAGCATCTGACTCACCCTTTATCTCCACTACAAAACTGTGTCATCATTTGGGATCACTTCCACATCCATGTAGATGATCCATTCAGTACTCCATCTCATGGTTACTTGCTATCACTTTGAATGATCTTTTGTTCCATGCCAACTACTAAGCATCTTCTCTCCCATGTTTACCCTAGACCTTTCAGTTACCAATAATGGAATCATTTCTGAAATCTTGATGTTAAGTATCCTACTGTCAGACTCTTGCTACCCATCTTTTGAGCTCTTTTTTCTGTTTCTTGCTGCTTACATTTGTACCCCATATGTCTTCCAATTCACTGATTCTACCACCTTTTCACTGTCCTTTCCCTACCTTGACCCCTTTCCCACATGTTCCCCATTTCTTTCCTTACCCAACTTAGATTTCAGGGTTTACACTCAAACCACTCCCTTATAAATACACTTAGGTGTCCGCCCTACTCAGTGGCAGTATTTTGGAACCAGTTAGACCAACTCTTCATCTGCTCAGCCTCAGCACAAGAGCAGCTGGACATGATCGGAGAAAAATACTCAACCATGCTCCTTGAGCTTATTCTAAGTTAATGACTGCAAATCTCATATGAGTTGTCAGTATTACTCCACAATTTTTACTGCATGTTTCAGGTCGGTTCACTCTCCTGTTCTCTTAAAACAACTATTTCATGCCAGGTCATCTCTCCTGAAACCTACAAACACATGTTCACGTATCTCACTCTTACTGAGAAAATGGAAGAAATCACAGGAGAACTAATTCCCCTAACTTCTCAAACTCTGGCCTCTCCACTGTACCCTGAGCCCCATCCTGTTTTGCTTCCTCCAGGACTTTGTTCCTGTATCACTCCTTCTTCACCTTGGTCACCATTTTCTCCCTTTCTCAAGCACTCAAGAATGATAGTAAAGAAGCCAAATGGACTCCACATGCCCCCTCCAATTACTGTTTCATATCTGCTCTCCCCTTCACAGCAAAATTCTTTAGAATTTGCCTTTATTTTCTCACTTCATTCTTACCTCACCCCACTTCAATCAAGCTTTGTCAATTGCCCTCAGACAGAAACCACATCATTGGTATTCTCCCTTTTTCCAAACCTATGGTGCATCATCAATCCGCATCTTACTCTACTCAGTACATAGCATAAGAACTACTGCATTCTTAACGTTAGTTTAAATATTTTTCCACTCTCACATTTAATAATGGCAGACCTTGGGGCACCTGGGTGGCTCAGTCGGTTAAGCGTCCGACTTTGGCTCAGGTCATGATCTCGCGGTTTGTGGGTCCAAGCACCGCATCGGGCTCTGTGCTGACACCTCGGAGCCTGGAGCCTGCTTCTGATTCTGTGTCTCCCTCTTTCTCTGCTCCTCCTCTGCTCCCACTCTGTCTCTCTCTCAAAAATAAATAAGGATTTAAAAAAACAACAACAAAAATTTAAAGGGGCGCCTGGGTGGCTCAGTCAGTTGGGTGTCTGACTTCAGCTCAGGTCATGATGTCACAGTCTGTGAGTTCGAGCCCCACGTGGGGCTCTGTGCTGACAGCTCAGAGCCTGGAGCCTGCTTCGGATTCTGTGTCTCCCTCTCTCTCTGACCTTCCCCTGCTCATGCTCTGTCTCTCTCTGTCTCTGAAAAATAAATAAGTGTAAAAACAATTTTTCTTAATAATGGGAGACCTTGAGTGAAATGTACAGCTCCAGACATGATTCATCTTGACACAGGTTTTAAAAACTATAAACCTGAATATTTGGGTCTGGCGACCAGAAAAGGTCTATTTGATGCTTAGCTTAGCTAGGAAATCTCTTAAAAAATCACCCTCTGTTTAGCTTACATAAATTCATACTCAGAGTCTCCAGTTTTATTTCATTTTCCTGGTGATTAGAGGTTTCAGTCCCTTATTTTTGTTTGAAAACAATTTTTTTTTCATAGATTTGTAACATTTCCCATCAATAAATTCCCCACTAAGGGAAAGTAACTCATTCATTGTCGTATTTAAAGAAAAACTATGTGGCTGGATGATTTCTTCTGTTGGGGAAATCGCTACAGATCTAGGGAAAAAATATTTTCCTGGGAAGAAGTTGCTCATTTGCATACTGAAATTCAGTGTCATTCTCTTTGTGGGTTTTCAGATCTTCAACCTTATGGAATTAGTGGGGGTGGGTCAGCAGGTAAAGTGGTAGAGAGCAGGGATTGTAAGTTCTAACAGACCTTTTGGTTTGGCCATCAAGGTATTTTAAAGGATTTTAAATTTAAATTTCTTTAAATTGAGGATGCATCTAGTTCACCAAGACCTCAACAATTACTCCCCATTACCTTATATTCAACCAATTTTATTTAACAAATCTTTGCTGACATTTGTCTGCGTGTCAGACACTGTCGTAGGCCGTGGAGATACAGCAGGGAACAAGATATGGCAAGAGCTCAGACCTCATGAAGCCTGCCTTCTAGTGGAGAGAGACTCGTAAACATGAGCAAACAAGTAAATTAGTAAGGAAATTTCAAATAATGATAGGGAAATAATGAAGTAATAGAATAAAATGATGTGGTATGTGGTGTTTGAGGTAGGAGGTGATAATATAGTTTGAATAGACCAGGAAGACCAGGGACAGAGGATGGTAAGCAGAGTCAACACCAAGCACAAGACCCTGTGGCAGGAAGAGTTGCTTCGTTCAAGGAAAAACAAGGTCAGTGCCACTAAAATATAATGAGCAAGGGGCACCTGGGTGGCGCAGTCAGTTAAGCATCTGACTTTGGCTCAGGTCATGATCTCACAGTTTGTGAGTTCGAGCCTTGGATCCTCTGTTCCCCTCTCTCTCTGCCCCTCCCCAGCAGGCATGCCAGCAGGCATGCATGCACTGTCTCCCTCAAAATAAATAAACATTAAAAAAATAAAATATAATGAGCAAGAGGGAGATTGGTTTAAAATGAGGTAGCAGAGAGCAGATTGGGGAGAATCTTATAGGCTATAGGAAGGATGTTGGATTTTATCTAAATGTGATGAACAGCTATAGAAGATTTTAAAGCATGATCTGTTGTTTTTTGTTTTTGTTTTGTTTTGTTTTGTTTTTTTAGTTTATTCTGGTTACTGTGGGTTAAATAGTTGTAGGACCCAAGATTGGAAACAAGAAGACCAGTGACTACTGAAAAAATACAGATAACAGATAATGGTAGTTTGAAAAGATGGTGGGAACTGTAAATATAAACAGAATATACAAATATGGGACAAATTTTGGAAATAGAGCCATCAGGCTTTGCTGACGTTGGATGCATCAGATGAGGAGAAGAGAGAAATAAAGGACAGTTTCTGGGTTTTTGGCTTAAGCAACTAGGCAGATGAACAATGCCATTAATTGATATGGAAAACTGAAGGGCTAAAGGAGGAACATAGAAAAATAAAAATTCTGTTTTGGTCACATTGAGTCTAAGATGTTTATTAGACTCCATGTGTAAATTATGAGTAGGTATTGGATATAGGAGTCACTGCATAAATTTACATTACCCCTGAGGCCTTCTGAGTTTGCAACTCTGCTATAGTATGTAGATTAAGAATGTGGTTCACGAGCAAAAAGATCTTTGTATGAAGCTAGGTTTTTCTGCTTACCAGCTCTGTGACCTTGAGCAAGATTCCTAAAGTTGTCTAAACCATAGTATCATGGGTACAAAATGAGGTTACAATATTATATACTCTATCAATTGATTGTAAAAATTAAATAAGTTGATTTATGCATAGTGCTTAATGAAATCTCTAGAAAAATATAAGTACACAATATAGATTTGGCATTATTTATTGAGTATCTGCACTGAGATATGCCCATTGTATACATTATTTCACCTAACCTTCACCAAACGCCCCACATCAACCCTATCGGCTAAGTATCAATGTACAGGAAGAAGACTGAGAACAGATGGATGAAAACAAATTTATTTTTCACTTTTTAAAAAATGTGCACATCTGCACAGATCACCTCTGACTTATCGATCTAGGAAGCATTCATATGAAGTGAAATGTGTCTCTCTCTCCAGAAATGCAGATTCTTCTATCCAGCCTGCTACATTACATCTCTTCTTTGATGTCTATCATCTCAAACTTAGCATGATTTAATCTTCACCCCCAGACCCAGAACCCGATCTTTCCACTGGCTTCCTCACCTCAGATGATTGCATCTTAGGCATCCTAACTGCACATGTAGAAAGCCTCACAGCCCTCATTGGTTCAGGTCTTTCTCACACATGCTTTACAGAAGCCTCCTACCAAATGGCCCCCTGCCTCATCTCTCCTCCTCTGTCCCTCACTCACTTTGGTCCAGTCATACTAGCCTATTGCTATAGGAACTTTTTGCTTCCTGTTTCCTTAGCGTGACACTCAAATGTCTCAGAAATTCCCTCAGAAAGTTACTTTGCTAACCTGACCACCTGTTTAAAATTGCAGCTTCCCTAGTACTATGTTCCTTTTCCCCTTTAACTTTCCCTTCCTTCCCTGTGCTCCCCTTCCTGTCTTTTTCCTTCTTGTCTTTTCCTGGAAAGGCTTCCTACTATGTTGCCTCCAAGGCAGCATAAGGTTTGTTTCTACTCCAGATGTGCTGGTCATCCTCAAAGGAGCTATACAGCCTGAAGCCAATTTCTCTGGAGTTAGTTCTTTCACTCAGCAAAGGTCCACCCATCCTCTGCTTGCTAACTCAGCAACATGGCATCATTTAGCATTTTTCTAGCTGCAAGTGAGATACCCTACCACAGTGGCTAAACCCTTAGGGCTGTGTTTATCTTGTACAACAAGAATTTTGAGGGCAGGTAGTCCAGGGCTTCATGTCACTCACTGGTGTCCTGACATTCAGGATCCTTTCATCTTCTTCTTCTGCCACTGTGGTCAGATAAGCAGATAAGATTGCTACTTATTGTGCATTGAGTCCCCTGCTCCAGGCGGAAAAATAAAGAGGAAACAGTAAAGGAGCAAAGGATAAAGAGTTCTCTTAGAGAGTAAGGCTTGTCTTCTATGGGTTGAAATACCTGACTTTCAACTATTTTTAACCTACAAAAATGGAAATTTCATGTGTCTGACCTAAGATTTGGGAAGGAACACCTTCTCTAGAGACTTCCATTTACATGTTATTGGCCGGCCCAAACTGTGTCAGTTGGACACTCTTATCTTCAAAACAGGGTAGGAGACAAAAGTTGTGTGAGCCTCTGGGGCAGCCAGCTCAGTGCCTGCCACACACAATTTGGCTCGTCCTGAGTTGCTTTTCTTCCAAGACTCCATTCAGCCTCCTGGCTTTGGGCCTAGGAGAGGGCCCAGAGCCTCTCTTACAGGTTGGCCACCACTCCTACACAGACCTAGGGGAATTCCTACTCCATACTTGAGCAGCTTCCCAGGCCACACAAGAACTTTTGGGTCAGATATGAGATCTACAGATCTTGGAGAATTACATTTAAGGAATGAGGACAGGTAAAATCTCTGGCCCTCTGTCTGGATAAACCATACGGCCATTTCTGTTCTATTGCCCTTGTCCTGTGCTGACATGACTAGTGAATTGTAGGGCTGCACTAAATCTTTACACATATTATTTAATTTCATCCTTATAGCAAGCTTTTACCTTTCTCCTCTATCACTATTTTACACACGAGGAAACTAAGGCTTCAGGTGATTAAATCCAAGGCCCTTTAGTTGGCAAATGACAGAGTTTCTCTTCAGACCCAGGTCTGCCTCATTCCAAAGCCTCTGCCTGATCCATTACATTAAACTGCTTCTAACTAGATGTTTTCCAGGGCAATCTTTTCCCTCTCTCTATAGGAACCCTTGAGTCACTCTAAGTATTTCTTAATGGGGCTGACCACATAGGGCAGCTTAACAATATCTGGACAGTCGCTCTCCCAGTAGAGTTGCCAAGTTCTCCCTAATTCTGGTGCTTTCCACCCCCCACCTATCCCTTGCTCACACATGGATTTAGATTGGTGGAAATGTTAGAAAGGATATTCAAGATGGAAAGATAATATAGGAAATAGGACGAGCATAAACAAAAGTGAAGGAAGTATAGCTCTGGGATAGTGTATATTTTAGCTTGGTTAGAGCATAAATCAGAGATCTTAGCGCATATGCTTAGAAAGCCAAGCTCAAATCATACCATTAGGACCTTGACTATCAGACAGAGGAGAATGAACTTTTTTTCTGTCTGTAGTAGTGATGCATTAGAGGTTTTGCCACACGAGAGTAAAATTACACTTTGTGTTTTATGCTGCAAATTAAAAAGAGAGAGAGAGAGAAGTTTGAAAAGTGCTTGAGTTACAAGAAGACACGATAATCCTACTGCAGGAGTTGTTCAGGGAGATTTGAGAGTTTTGTGTCCTTTTCTGTTATATATATTTTTTCAAAATAGCAATGAGATTTGTAGTTGGTACATCAGAACTGTTAGCCTATAAATAGACAAAACAAAATATCAACTATCCCCAAACTCAATTTTCCCAATAGAATAAGAGTTGCTCCCGTTTATATTCAATAAAAAATGACCTTAAGCATCTGTTATTTCCGTTAAAATAGTCAAAGTGGCATGGAAATTGTATATTTGTAAAATTGTAAAACCTGTATGAAAAATAGAATGAGTTTTGTGGCTTCCTCGTTTAGAGTAGAACGGTCACATTTCAGAATAAAATAAAATAAAGAAAAATATTTGAAGAATATTGAAGTTAAGTGACTCATTTATAAAATTGAGAGGAAAATATGTAAGAACAGGCTGCATAAGGTTGTGTTTTTTATTTGTCCAAGTAATGCCATATTATTGAGGTGGCATAGAACATAGTACATCCATCTGTGAGTCAGAAATATGTGAGTCAGAAACACCGTTTGAAGAGCCCTCTGTCCTTTTGATTACTGAATCTGATGTTTTGGTTAGACTGGGTAATTTACCAGTAAGTTAAGATAATTGGATTATTAAAGAGGAAATCCATGTTGAAAGAATTGGTTGTGAAAAGATAAAATGAGGAAATGGGATTATTGACAGAACTGAGATGAAATTTTCACGGGACACCTCTAGCAAATAAATCGGCCCTTCAAGTGACTTGTTTCACTGTGAGTGAGTCAGTCAAAAGACAGGGTTGTAGGAAAAGCAATTGAAAGGAAGACACTACTTTGCAATTGGATTTCCTCGACTACTTATATTTGGAGGCAGTCATTGTTTCTGTTATTGAAAAGATGAATTTGTAAAGGAACAATGCTCTTTCCAAAATAACAAGATCATGAATAAGAATTGATATCTGAAGAAGATAAAGAATTCACATTGGTTAAAAAGGACTTCTCTGTTCACTTCAAAACGCCCATGCTATATATATATATATATATATATATATATATATATATATATATATACCTCTTCTGTAAAGATTGCTCTGGAAAGAAAAGCTAAAGCCTGTCATAGTGATTTAGGGTTTTCATCCTCCATGTGAAGGCCAAGTGTGAGGTAAAAGAACCTCATAGTTCCCTAAGGATTCTGTAATGGTGAGTCCATCCCCCAAGATTGACTGGTCCCACCTTTAGGGAATGCAAAGGAGGGCTGTCTACCCTGATGAAGAGCAAGCTGTGACCTGCTCAGAGACATTGGGCTCAGATTACAGGAAGATTTAATTTCTAAAAATAATGGCAAAGAATAGTAAAGCCTGGAGAGTTTCCTTGAGCTCTAATAGAATCATGATACCATTTATTTTTGGAATGGTGACGTTTCTGAAACTCTTCAGATGCAAAATCAATGCTAAGTAGTTTTATAGAAATTGGATGCATTTTACATAAAATTACCACCAGAGCTGAGGGCAGTGATGTACAAAAGCAGTGCAGACAGTGTTTTGAATGCACTAGAAAACACAGTCTGAGAGCCTCTCCGGCAGCACCTGGCATCTCTCCCACATTTTCAGGCCTTTGCCCTTTAAACTGCCTTTGCTGTTCTTGAGATTTCCAGTTTTGTCTAGATTATGAGCCTCTTAACCATTCATCATATTCTTCCTGTAGTTGTCATCATTTTAAACACATTAGGGAGTCAAGGGAGTCATTGGTGAAGAGATAGTATTTTATACCATGATAAATGCAGTGATAAAATCACCTAGAATCACCTGAATAATATAAAGAAAACAAGGTTGAGAGCTGAGTCCCAGGATTCTCCAACATGTAGAATTTGTGGACAGATGAAGGACCTAGGCGGGCCAATGAAATAGGAAGAAAACCAGGGAAGGTAATATCCTGAAAGTCAAAATAGTCAGCATGGAAGATATGATTTTGAAGGAGTCTTTTCACATCCAGAGATCTAGTCAGCTTTCTTTTTTAAATATAATTTATTGTCAAATTGGTTTCCATACAACACCCAGTGCTCATCCCAACAAATGCCCTCCTCCCTGCCCATCACCCACTTTCCCCTCTCCCTCAGCCCCCATCTATCCTTCGTTTGTTCTCAGTCCTCAAGAGTCTCTTATGGTTTGCCTCCCTCCCTCTCTGTAACTTTTTTTTTCCCCTTCCCCTCCCCCATGATCTTCTGTTGAGCTTCTCAAGATCCACATATGAGTGAAAACATATGGTGTCTGTCTTTCTCTGCCTGGCTTATTTCACATAGCATAATATCCTCCAGTTCCATCCATGTTGCTGGAAATGGCCAGATTTCATCTTTCTCATTACCAAGTAGTATTCTGTTGTATATATAAACCACATCTTCTTTATCCATTTATTAGTTGATGGACATTTAGGCTCTTTCCATAATTTGGCTATTGTTGAAAGTGCCGCTGTAAACATTGGGGTACATGTGCCCCTATGCATCAGCATTCCTGTAAATCATGCTGTGATCTCAAGGAAACGTAAGGCAGATTTTGTTCACAGAATTCTCTTCAACCAACAGGAGCTCTTTGGAAGAAATGGGTTTGAATACAAGATATTCCAGTTGTTTGAATCCTCAAACAAGGATCTGCTTTTCAGTGATGACACTGCATGTGTGCTAACCTTCAGGATGAAACAACTTACAGAAAACACTTAGGACCAGAGTATCTTATGGCTATTGCTAACATGAAACCATGTTTACACTCCGAACTTCTGGATGCCTGTACATCCCACATATATTAAACACTGATCAAAGTGGACAACTGTGGCGATGCTCAGTGCCTGAAATATGGTGGGGCCACATTCTCACTTGTTCGCACATGGGCATGTGTTAACCTCGTTATTTTATAATTATGTGCTGGAAATGATACAAAAAATAAAATGAATGAAAATTTTTTTTAAAAGTCAGAATAAGAGAAGGATAAACATGTCAAATGCTCATGACATTTTGATAAAGATGGTGAGTAAGAATTGATTGTTAGTTTGGGCAAGAGGTAGGATCCTAATGATCTCAACAAAAGGGATTTCCTATGAAGTACTGTAAACCAAATCCTAATTATACCGTGTTGAGAAGAACATAGATGTTAAGGAAGTGGAGACAGCAAGTGAAGACAACTTCTTGAAGAATTTTGCTTTTAAAAGACTGCAAAAGAAAAGAAAAAGAAAAAGAAAAAGAAAAATTAAGCAATAAGTGGAAGACAGCATGGAGTAATCACAAGTCCATTTTTTAAAAAATCTTTAGGTACAAATAGCATGCAAAAAGTTTACTTTTTAAAGTGTAAAATTGGACACATATACACCCATGAAATCATTGCTACCTCTAAGATAATTCATATCCATCAAACCCAGAAGTTTCTTTTTGCAGTTCCTCCCAACCCTCCTGGTACCGCCCTTCATCCCCGCAAAATCACTGATGAGCTGTCACTATAGTTTTATTTTCTAGTATTTTAGATAAATGGAACCATACAATAAGTACTCTTTTGATCTACCTCCTTTTACCCAGAATAATTAGTTTGAGATTAATCCATATTGTTGCAGGTATTGATAGTTTGTTCTTTTTTATTGCTAAGTGGTATTCCATTGCATGAATGGGCTACAACTTGTATTCCTATTCACCTGTTACATTTGGGTTGTTTCCATTTTTTAGGATAACAAAGCTGCAGTGAATCTATGTAGACATGCATATCACCTATGAATAGAGATAATTTTACTTTTTCCTTTTTAGTGTAGATGTAGATAGAGATAGAGATAGAGATAGAGATAGAGAGAGAGATAGAGATAGAGATATATGTGTTGCCTACTGCACTAAGAACTTCCAGTAAAATGTTCACTTGAAGTGGTGAGAACAGACATTCTTACTTTTTTCCTACTTTTAAGGGGAAATAACTCAGTGTTTCACTCTTAAGTGTGATGTTAGATGTCAGCTTTTTCATAGATGCCCTTTACCTGGTTGAGAGATGTCCCCACTATTGCTAGTTTTCTAGAACGTTTTACCAGGAATGGATATTGGATTTTGTCAAATGTTTTTCTCTGCACCCACTGAGATGATCTTGGTTATTATTATTATTATTATTATTATTAATATGGGAAATTACCTTGATTGTCTTTTGAGTGTTATAACAGCCTTGTATTCCTCGAATAACCCCCACTTGATCATCATGTGTCAACCACTTTATATATTATTGGATTAGATTTACTATAATTCTGTTAAGAGCTTTTTCATGTGTATTTATGGGGGAAGTGATCTGTATGTTTTCTTTTCTTGAGTTGTCTTTGATTTTGATATCAGAAATATGCTGACTTGAAACAATTAGTTGGGAAGTATTCCTTCCTTTTCAACTTTCTGAAGGGGTGTGTAGAATTAGTATTATTTCTTCTTTAAATTTTTGGCAGTATTCACCAGAAAAGCCATCTGGGCTTGCAGGGTTTTTGTGTGTGTGTGTGTGTGTGAAATGGTTTAAATTTTAAAAACATTCAACTTCTGTAATAGGTATAAGCCTCTTCATGTTATTTCTTTCTTCTTCAGTGAGTTTTAGTAGTTTTTGTTTTTCAAGGAATTTATCCATTTCATCTAAGTTGTAGAATTTATTGGCATAAAGTTGCTCATAATAGTTCCTTATTATTTTTATTATATCTTTAGAATCTGTACTGATGTCTCCTCTTTCATGCCTGATATTCTTAACTTGCATCTTCTCTTTTTTTTCCTGGTAAATTTGACTTGAAGTTTGTCATATTTACACAAAGAACCTGTTTTGTCTTCATTGATTCTCTCTCTCTCTTCCTCTATAATATTTCCATTCTTATCATTTTTCCCCTTATGCTTACTTTGGGTTTTATTTGCTTTTATTTCTCTAATTGAATCTAGAAAGTGAGGTTATTTATTTTATTCTTTTCTAATAAAGGCATTTAGTGCTACAGATTTACCTCTAAGTACTGCTTTAGCTTATATCCCACAGATTCTGATATGTAATATTTTCAGTTAGTCAAAATTCGAATTTCTCCTTTGATTTTTTCTTTGACCCATGATTTATTTAGAATGTTTAGTTTCAAATACTTAGAGCTTTACTAGAGATCTCTCTGTTATTGATTCCTAATTTAACTCCACTCTGATCAGAGAACATACTTTTTATGGCTTGGATTTTTTTAAACTTACTGATACTTGTTTTATGGCCTAGAATATTATCTGTTTTGGTAAGTGTTCTATGTACACTTGAAAACAATGTGTAGTCAGCTGTTGTTCTGTGTGGTGTTGTATCAATGTCAGTTATGTCAAATTGATAGTGTTCAAGTTTTCTATATCCTTATTGGGTTTCTATTGGTTCAATCAGTTAACAAGACTATACTTCTTGATTATTCTATTTGTCCTCTTTTGCTTTTCTTTTTGTTTTTTTGTTCATGTATTTTGAAATTCTGCTTCATAAATTGTTAGAATTGTTATGTCTTCTTTATAATTGTCTCCTTTATCATTATGAAATTACCCTCTATTCCTAATAATAATCTTTGTTCTGAAATCTACTTGTTCTTATATTAACATAGCCATTCTAGATTTCTTTTGATTAGCGTTATATGGTATGCATATTTCCACTCCCTGTTCTTTAACTTGTGTTCTTATATTTACAGTGGTTTGTTACAGGCAGCATACCGTTAGGTCATCTGCCTTTTAATTGCGATGTTTAGACTATTTACATTTAAAGAGATTATTAACATGGTTAGGTTTATATTTACCATGTTGCTATTTGTTTTCTATTTATCCTATCTGTTCATTATATGCTTTTTTCTCTTTTTCTGCTGTTTTGGATAAGTAAGTGTTTTATGCTTCCTTTTGTATTTCCTTAAGTAAAGTTCTTCATGGTTTTTTTTTTATTTTAATGGCTACGTTAGTGTTTCTAGTATAAATCTTTAGTTTATCCCAGTCTACCTTCAAGCAATATTATACCACTTCACACATAGTATAAGAACCTTCCCACAATATACTTTCATTCTTCCTTCTTTGCCTTTGTACTCTTGTCATTGTCATATGGTTTACTTCTATGTACATTATAAGCCTCACAATGGTTATTATTTCTTATTTCTTATCTTCAGTCAATTGTATTTGGAAAAGATTTTTAAAGGAAGCAAAAAAAAAAAACACACTTTATTCCTTTGTGAAATACTGATTTCTATCTGATATCATTTTCCTTCTGCCCGAAGGATTTCCTTTAACATTTCTTATCCTTCAGGTATGCTGGTGATGAATTCTTTCTGTTTTCCTATGTCTGGTGGAAGTCCTTTTGGTTGTTATTTTTTGTTTGTGGATTGGTTTGTTTTATATGAGATTTTTTACATTTTCATTGTTTGCTGATATGCAAAATGGAAAATGATGATGCAGTAGCACAGTCTGTGAATAGGGCTCACAACAGAAGGTTTGGCTTCAGATACAATCATGAAAATTTATCTATGTTAACAAGAGGAAAGACTGAGCAGATGTTTACTGATGTGGGTGAGTCGATTGATCTGTTAATGGATACAGTCAAACTGGGTTTCCAAGTTTAAATCCAAGATCCACTATTTAATAGCTCAGTGATCCTCAGCAAATTATTTAAACCCTTTGAACTTCAGTTGTCACATCCATAGAATCAGAGGAACAACTTCCCCACAGAGTGACCCTAGCAATGAAATGAGTTAGTATATACCCAACACTGAATATGTGGCCTGGCACATTGTAAGTGCTCAATACCTATGAGGAAAGAACGTGTAACTTTCCTTAGCTTTACCGCCCGAGTCAAAAAGAAACCATTCTGGGATCGCATTTTTCTGATTTTCCTTTTTCTTATCCCCCCTTCTCTCACCCCTCCTTCCTTCCTAAAAGAACATTTTTAAAATTCAAATGCCAGGCTGTCTGCAGATGCAGTGTTTAAGACTGATAACATTTAGAGGCCAGATGTTAACTGATGTAAATGTTATTAAGTGCTCAGTAGACTAGAGGCTGAGGCAGTGATTTCCAATTTTGTGATTATTATTTGAGTATATAGCAAACCAATCTGCCATTCCTTCCACCCCCATACCTCCACCAGAAAGGAGATATATAGCCTACTTGTTCTCAAGAGAATATAAATTATTTTTTAAAATATGCAGTTCTTAAAGAATTAAGTAATGGCATTTCACATGCCTAGAACCAGGCATGCAGCCTCCATGCAGACCTCAACAACTCCTTGTAGTTCTTCCTGAAAGGTCAATGACTTCCTGAAAGGTCAAACTTGATCTGAAAACTAGTCTAATTTTCTGAAATAAGCCGAGAGTAATAATTGCAAGAAATGCCATAACAAGTTTTTACCTTTATCGAAATTTAAAATTTGAGCTTCCTTAGGAGTAGTGTGGGAGCTGTCCCTATGATAGGAAGTCAACAAATGGGCTCTTCTTCTTATAAAGAAATATATATTTTTAAATAACAAAATGATGAGTCTGCTATGAATCACTGAGATGATTGTTAGTGTTTAATATACTATACACTCAGTTATTCATTCATTAATCTATGGAACAGACATTAGTTCTGAACTAGCAATATGTCTCAGGCCCAGTGCCAGGTACTAGTTAATGCATTGGTAAATACAACAGACAACCATCCTAGACCTTAAAGTTTTATGAGAGAGGAAGACAATTTAAAAATAATGAGCATACAAATAGGTAGAGCAAAAAGTTGTAATAGGTGCTATGAAGAAAAGGGGCCCTAACAAATAATGGGCTGGGGAAGGAAAATTTTTTAGTAGCTAACTTAATCCAAGGCTTAAAGAATAAGAAGACAACCATGCAAAGAAGAGAGGAGAGAACAAGCAGAGAGACCAGCATTTATTTATCAATTTAACAAATATTTATTCAGTACTTTCTGTGAGCCAGGGAGTGTTCAAAGCAAAGAAAATATGCCAGTGAACAAAACACACACACATGCATGGTGGCAGGGACTAGATTATATAGGGACTTGGAATCCATCGTAAGGAGGTTGGATTTTATTCTAAAGGCAATGACATGATTTGATTTTTAGGTTAAGAGATTGCCCTTCCTGTTATATGGAGCAGAATTTGGAGGATTGGGCAAAAGTGGAAGCACGGAGATTCATAGGGTGGCTATTCTAGTTTAAGTGAGATTTTAATGCACTTAAACCATGGTACCAGCAAAACTAAAGTGTATAGTTTTGATATAGGATGGGTAGACCTCCTTGGCCAACTGAAAAAGACGAAGGGGATTTGAAGAAGGAGGTAAATTGTGGATGATTCAACTGAGTAGATGGCAGGTCCATTTAGCACAGTGAGGGAGATTGGTTGAGTAAGTGGATGGGGGTGGGGGAGGTTTGGGCTAAAGATTAAAATTAATTCAAGTTTTCTGGCCTAAGCCGTAAATGATTGAATCATTCCAAAAGTGAAATTCACTATTTCATGGGATTAACATGTCCCCGTCACTGGAGTATATATCAATGAGCTAAGTGACCATTTATCTACACTATCTTAGCTATAGATATCAAGCAGAATTCTAGAACTGATTTCCAGATGGTATCTGAGAACTTATTAAAGAAAGCAACAATTTCTGGAAGCCATCACTGGTTGGGTAAGAACTGATTTTTCCAGATCAGGATCATTTCTCTTGAAGGGAATTTCAGTTGCCTTCGAGCCATTGGAAGCTGACTTAATATTTTTAAATAAATAATTTAATTAACAGATTTTATTTTGGGTAGGGCTACCAAATGTATAAATGGGAGTATTTATATCCAGTTAAGAGACTATGTGAATATCTTTTATGATTATCTTTTAGAAAAGATGGAAAATGGAGGCTGGAAAATACTGAGCTATTAGGAAATTTCTATACCCCAAATGCAACTTAGAGCAGCAGCAATACACAGTAGTAAGTTCTCAATCTTGGTACCCCTCAACCCCCTTTATACAGTCCACATACAAAATACATTCCCGCACAAAATTGTTCTCATTTGGGAGACCCCTACCTTTCCTGAGAATCACTGCCCTATAGAAAGTGACCATTACTGCTAAGAGTTGTCCTAACCCTTATGAGATTTAAGTGGATGAAAATCTGAGAGTAGGTTTGTGAAATTTCAGCCATGATTAGGACACAGAAAGAAACACATACTTACCTTATAACATTAACGTTTCTGAAAATCATTTTTTTACCTGGAAATATATTGACAGAACACTTTGCAAACTTGTTAGAAGTCATGTTCTTATAATTATGAGATAGGATTGATCTTGTTTTCCTTGTGCATCGAATCATATAACACAGAAAAAACCCAATGTGAAGTTATTAAAGGGTCACATTACAGTACTCTCCCTAGCTTTTGAAAAGAAAGGCTTTTTTTAAAGTGACCCCCATCTTATAATCTCATTAAAAAAATGAAGCATTGGTATTACTTTTTTTGTTTATGCATTTCTTTGGCGAAACATTTATGACCCAAGAAAGGATCTCAAACAACAACTAAAAGAAAGAAGTTGCAACTTTCCTCAGCAATATTAAAGCTTTCTACAAAAAACAAAACAAAACAAAACAAAAAACAAAAAACAAAAAAAAACATTAAGAGGAATATTCTTGGCACTGCTATTTCTGACACTGTCAACACCAAGTGACAGGGGTGACTGCTACCAAATAGGACCCTTTGCCTTCTTCTTGGGCTCAGTACCCTATGTAAGGTATTCCAGCCCTCTCTGCAGGTGACATTTGGTAGCAAACCCGTTTCTTCTTTATGGAGCTAGCTTTTAGGGGTCAGTTAGACTGACTTTTAGCTAGCTTTAGGGGTCAGAAGAGAGCAGAAGACAGTTTGGTGTCCCCACACCATGCACATCATTTCTTGATGGAGAAGTATATCTGTGCTATCTATGATGGGTATCAAGGAGAGCTGGTAAAATTTCCTTGGTCCCAAATCATTCATTCCTTCATTGGCATATCCATCAGAAATTTATTAAGTACCCCTACTCTGACAGACATGGTCGTTAGCAATGAGGTGAAAAAGTAGGAAAAATATGTTCTGTGTTCTTGAGGAACACAGCAGTTTGGAGGCAGACTCTAACAATTAGGCCAGACAAGTGCTATGGTGAAGATACATAGATATTAAGACAAGTATAGCCCTATGAGATAATGGAGCAACTAACTCAGCTCAGAAATGGCGCAGGGATGAAGAAAATTAATTCACTAGCTTAATAAATGGCACCAAATTCAAACACAAGTATCATCTGACTGAATTCTCTGGCTAAAAAGGGGACAGAAATGGAGATCAGAAAGAATCCAAGGATAGACTTTCCCAATACCTCCATAAGATCTCAACTCAAGTGACACCATGTGGGAAAGATGGGGTCGTGCCCTGGTGTAGAGCAGGAGACCACCTTTGTGGCTTGTAGAGTGGGTCTGCTGACCACCCAAACTAAAGAAACACTCTTCTGCATATCTGTGTCTCCCACACTGTTATGTTTTATTTTCATCGTAGCAGTTATCACTATCTGATATTACCTTACTTGATTTATTTATTGTCCCTACCTCCCCACAAGGACCTTGTCTGTCCTGTACATTGCAGCATTCTCAGGCCTAGAACAGTACCTTATTTTATAGTAGGCATTGAATGAATGAATGAATGGTCATTAACAATATAAAATCACATCAAGCCTCACTTGAGAACCAGTCTTTCTTCCATCTCCAAAATGTCTGTAAGATGTCTAATCTCAGACGTGCCTCAGAGATCTTCTACTCATTCTTGTTTTCGTTCACCTCAGGGGAGAAAGACTATGGTGTGGAGGTCAGGATATGGGGAGTCTCCGTTTAATTCCAGTTGTTTCCTCACAGAGCCGGAACTGGAAGCCAGATCTCCAGAATCCCAGAGCTCTTCAGCATTACTCTGCTACCTCTGGTTAAACCTCTCTGTGGGGAAAGCAATTTTGGATTATTGCCATGAATGTAATTTTCAAAGCCCCTAGGAAGAAAAGAAGGCAGTGGGAAGCCGCTTCTAGAATTCAGATGAGCCGAATATCATAGTTCTCCTTCCTACTCTATGGGAGGGAAGTCACAGACTTTGGCACTGGCTTCTCAGGGAAGAGCTGCAATATTCTCCTGTAACTGTGGCCAGAGGAGGTCTGCCTACCTGCAGCTAGGACATGGGTTCTGCATCAGGCTGGCTATGATTTTGCACAGTTAAGTCCTTCATTAAAAATTAGGACTCCATGGGGCACCTGGGTGGCTCAGTTGGTTAAGTGTCCAAATTCAGTTCAGGTCATGATCTGACAGTTCATGAGTTTGAGTCCCACATCAGGCTCTGTGCTGACAGCTCGGAACCTAGAACCTGCTTCAGATTCTGTGTCTCCTTCTCTCTCTGCCCCTCCCCGACTTGCGCACGCGTTCTCTCTCTCTCTCTCTCTCTCTCTCTCTCTCTCCAAAAATGAATAACATTAAAATTTTTTTTTTAATTAGGATGGTAGGGGCAACTGGGTAACTCAGTTGGTTATGCCTCTGACTCTTAATTTTGGCTCAGGTCATAATTTCACGGTTCGTGAGTTTGAGCCCCATATTGGGCTCTGCACTGACAGTGTGAAACCTGTTTGGGATTCTCTCTCTCTCCCTCTCTCTCTGTCTCTCCCCTACATGTGCCTCTCTCTCTCCAAATAAATAAATAAACTTTAAATTTTTTTTAAAAATCTAGGACTGGGGGCGCCTGGGTGGCGCAGTCGGTTAAGCGTCCGACTTCAGCCAGGTCACGATCTCGCGGTCCGTGAGTTCGAGCCCCGCATCGGGCTCTGGGCTGATGGCTCAGAGCCTGGAGCCTGTTTCTGATTCTGTGTCTCCCTCTCTCTCTGCCCCTCCCCCGTTCATGCTCTGTCTCTCTCTGTCCCCAAAATAAATAAACGTTGAAAAAAAAATTAAAAATAAATAAAAATAAAAAAAATCTAGGACTGGCATCCTGCCACCATTAATTGTATAAAGGTGGGTCACTGTCACTGTGGGTAAGAATGGATGCCCCCATGCACCTTGCCCATCTACAGGGACCAGATATCACACTGAGGCGATGGCTAACCTAAGTATGTTTATTTTTATTGAAACTATAAGCAAGCATTTGAAGATGCTAATTTCTGAGTACAATTGATGGAAATATTTTCCAACAGAACTTTGAAGAAACATGGCATTTTCTCAAAGATAAACTACCACCATCTATGCATACACAAACCTAGACACAAAAGTTTTCAAAAGGCAAAACTCCTGGGATGGAGTTCCAGGGATCATGTCGGGAGGTGGGGGCGGGGGGGTGCGAATATGGGTAAAGAGGAACCAATTAACTCCACTGAGGGATTTCTCAGAAGTCTTCACCTGCCAGAGGTTTTAATCCAGATAGAACAAGCTTTTTGTCAGAGGAGAAACATAAACGGTGAGATCCTCCCATTCATTCACTGGTTATATGCCTTCTGGTGTGAAACTCAGTTATAGGCAACAGGAATACAGAAGAAATGAGGCTTAGTCCCTGCTTCAAGGTCACAGTCTGGTGATGTGGAAGAAATAAGTAAACAGAGGAATACAATCCAGTGTGGTAGATTCTGGGATCAAGAAGGGTCATGGGGACATAGGAAGAGAGACCCCTGGGCACAAACTGTACAGTGTAATTAAAGGAGATCACATTTTAGAATTTTTCAAAAGAAGTTTCACGTTTTGGAACCTCCATTTTCTCCTCTTTGAAATGAGAAGAAGAGAATTCGCCTTCTGGAGTTATAAAAATTCAGTGATGTATGAGATATTCAGTGAGTAAATTTTTAAGAAAGAAATGCAAAGGGTCGGCCAGGTGGCTCCGTCAGTTAAGTGTCTGGCTCTTGATTTCAGCTCAAGTCATGATCTCGTGTATTGGAAGTTCAAGCCCCACATTGGGCTCCTCACTTACAGCACAGAGCCTGCTTGGGATACTCTCTCTCTCTCTCTCTCTCTCTCTCTCTCTCTCTCTCTCTGCCTCTCTCTCTCTCAAAATAAATAAACTTGAAAGGAAGGAAGGTGGGAGGGAAGGAAGGAAAGAAGGAAGGAAGGAACACAAAATTGAGACAGTGGGGCACTCTCCCCAAATGGTGGTGAGCTACTCCAATGGTGGAGTAGCTCTAAACCTTTTTTAGAGAGCTCGCCATCTTTACAGTGGGGCTATTTATCACAATAAGCCAGAGACTCAACTTGAGAAGGACTGAGCGGAAAGAGAAAAGTCTCTGATTCTGAAATGAATTATTTGTTGGATGTTGTTTCGTGAATTTCTGTAACAGAAATTGGGGTATGCGCAGTAATTGGGGGGGCAGGAAACAACCACCCTGGGAACAATTGCAGGCAATTCTGCAATCACCTGGCTTAGCTTGAATTCTTGGAAGTAGAGCTTCTCTTAGTTTAATAAAAGGTTTCATGTAGACCTTGCGGTTCTGTTCTTTATCCCTGATTTTTCCTCCCAGGCTTATGAGTAAGGCCTCAGTCACATTCTCCCTTGGAGACTGGCAAGCAGCCCCACCTGCTGCTGTTGGAGGCTGGGAGGTGCAGCCTGAGGAAGCTGCAGCTGTCTTCTGCCATCTGCTGGCTCCCTTTCTGCACCAGCTTGGGCCTGGCTTTGCATGTATTCCCAGGGAATGAAACCGCCAGCAGAGAAAGTGCAGGGCAGAGAAAAGAGTCTTGCTTTTATTAAAAAGAAGGAGATGAGAAGATGGCAAACAGAAACTGGCATGGGAGAGCTTTTCCTATTATAGGGTTTGTGTGAAGATGTCACCATCTCAAATATCTAAGGCAGGTATTTTTCTATGTAAGATTGTTTTGTTCCGGGAGAACATAGAAGTGTGTTTTGTTTTGTTTTGTTTTGTTTTGTTTTGTTTTGTTTTGTTTTATTTTATTTCATTTTATTTTATTTTACTTTATTTTATTACTTCCTTTTATTTAATTTTATTCTTAGATCATTGCCTTACAAGACTTACCAATTAAGTCTATACACATCTGTATAGACTCTTTGGAAAGAAACATCAAAAACCCATGTTGGTGGGAATGGAGATGAGAGTGAGGAGGCAGGAAGCGGGAAGGGAAGGGAGAAACATTTCACAGTAAATTGCAGTGTTCTTTAATTGGTTCAGCCGACATCTTTTGAGGATCTATTATTTACAAGGCTCTGATGCAGAGCCTGGGATACAAAAGTGAGTAATATTGGGTCCCTTCTCTCTGGGAAATAAGAATCTATTGGGAATCAGCTAAATAACGAAAGAATTAAGTAGAGATCTACAAGCGCTGTGATCAAGTACTGCAGTAAAGGAGTCTAGGAGAGCACAGAGGAGGAACAGGTGTTTACATCAAACTGGGGCCTCACTGTCAGAGAAAACTTGCCGGAGGAGGTGCCATGAGCTGAATTTGGGAGATAGCGACTTATCGGAGACAGTGGTGAGAAGGGCCCCCCCAGTTTCAGGGAGCACCACTTTATACCCACAGTGTCATCTGCTACCATCAGTCCGGCTCAAGAAGCCGAGAAGTCTAAATACCAAGGAGGAGAAAGTTGTTAAAATATTCAGACTTAGACAACAAGCAATTGATTCAGTCCAGGGTGATCAGCCAAGTCAGGGAGAAACAAGCAGGTCAGGAGGGAGGAAACACAGAGAATCCTGGACATGAGAGAGCAGTTCTGGGACTGTCTCTGGTGCTAGAAAAAAGGCAATACTCTTTCAGTCCGTGTCCTGGATATGGGCAGCCCCTTCAAGGGAGATTCAGTGAAATATTCAGAAACTCACTTAATCTGTCTGAAACTTCTGAGTGACCTCATGTGAATACTAAAGTAGCTATAAGGTCAAAGATAACAACTACAATGTTATTTGAGATCTTAAGTACGATGGCCAACAGTAGGGAAAATGCATAGGAGAGTATGGCACAGCTTCTGGGTGAACCATCAAGTTCCAGAGCATGGAAAATGATAATTCCAGAAACTGTGCAGTACGTGAAAAATACTTGTAAAAAAAATCATCCAAGCCTACAGGAATAATATTCAGAAGGAAACACACTAAACTACTAATAAAAGTCGTATTTTTCCCTCTAGTGTCTATGCTTTATATAATATGCTTACACTACTGTTATAATGATTTTTTAATATTAAGAAGCCTAAAGGTGAACTGTGTGTCCTGCTTAAGGCTTAAGACAAAAAAAAATTATCCTAAAGAATTTATCCTAAATTAATTCTTCCATTTATGTGTTTGTTTCTGATATTTTAGATTCCATTTTCTCCCTAATTGTGTTTCAGTTTGTGTGGTCTATTCATTTTGCTTGTTAAGTCTGTCCTCAGTCTTCTCCTTGCCCACACCCCTCCTCCCACCCTGGATCTGCGGGATGTATTGTGATGTCTGCCCGCTAATTTTGCTGTGACTGGGACTGGTGTCTGGTTGGTGATTCATGTTTGTTCCTAAGTTGTACATCTGTGTTGGTTGCTTTGAAACAGTGCCTCAGGGAATATGAAAGGCCGTTTGTCTCCCTGAGACTGCTTCTTTGCACCAGAGAATTCTTCCCTGGCTTCTTCTGAATTCCAGCAGGCTCTTCTATGAGTTTATAGAGTTTGGGCAGAGTAAAGAATAAAGACAGAAACAAAACAAAACCAAAAGAGAGCATCATGGAGAGAGTTTGGGTATCTGCGTCTAGTCCCTGCTTACCTAGTAAGACCAGTCTTCTTGGATACTAACTGGGGACAGAATGCCTTGTGACATACACTGTAAGGGTAATGCCTTGACTTAAACTTTCTGCCCACTAGGAATGCCTCCAGAAGAAAATAGGGCAGAGTGAGCCCTGGCAGAAACCCTCAATGGAAAAAGTTCTAAGAGTTTGGTAGTCACATGTACATGGTGCCTGTCTAATGTTTTAGCACAGGAACACACAGTCATAATGTTTAATGACTGGTACTGCATGGACACTGACCAATTAAATGGGTACAGGCCATAGTGCTAAAAGCTAGAGACCTCTGATGTTCCAGACACCAACCTTTTAGTCACTGGATCACCGGGGAGACCAACAAATTCTGGAGGGCCTGGGGCAATGGCTGGCTGCCAAGTGTTTCAAAAGCATTTTAATGTTTTCATATGCATCAAGGCTGAACAGATACATCCCAAATGAATAACGTGAATATACATGAAACTTCAAAGCTCATGCCCACTCTTAAGCTTTATGTAGTCCCGTCTATAACTCCCCTCTTTGTCCTTAAGAACAGTTCAGAGGAATCATCAGGACCTGCCCATTCCACAGGATCTGGGTGGCACAAAGGAGCCCTTATCCACAAAGGAGTGTTTTTTTGTTTGTTTGTTTTGGTTTGGTTTTGGTTTTGGTTTTTTTGGGTTTGTTGTTGTTGTTGTTGTTGTTCTGCCCAACAACTAGTATAGATCTCACCCAAGGAAAGTTTGCAAGTCAGCTTTCATTAGATTTTCACTCGCTGCGATGTAGTTGGCTTACAACATAGCTCTACTTATAGGCAGACAGAGAAACAAGCTGGCGTGTGTGAGTGATTGCCCACCTGCCTGCTTGCCTGCAGTCTTTGAAAGGCAGCCCCATCCCAGACCATCATCCTGCTGTGAAAATCCACGCACAGGTGCCTTGAAAGTCCAAATACATATTGGGTTGTTATGGCCCTTTCTTGTCCTTTTAACCAGAGAGTCTCACCTGCTGCTTCTTATCAGACACCTGGAGTTTGTAGGTTGGCTAAAAGCAGCTTCTCAGAATGGTCTCCAGGGAAGCATTATAACCCTGCATTCTGTTATTCTTTCCAGTTTCAAGGAAACCTATAGCTTCAGGGTAATTTGCTGCTCTCCTGTCTCCATTCAAGATAACAGCTAAGGTTGCTCATCATCTGACTGTCTACATACCAAACACAAACTTTGTTTGAATCCAGAAGAAAAATTGCACTCAGCCAGCCAGCAAGCCATTCTGATACTCTGTGATAAGAGAGGTCTGGGGTTGTAGAGAAAGAGTTGGAAGACTTGGTCTTCCGGTAACTTGCTCTACAAGGTACTAGCACGTGACCTTGAGCAAATATTTAAAATCTCTCTAAGCCTCATTTTCCTCAAATGTAGGATGGGGTCATACTATACCCTTCCCAGAGTTGTTATGAGAGGTAAGTGGGATAATAGATCAGAAAGCAATTTATAAACTAAAGAAATATAAACCTCACCCCAAGAGAGCAGATTGTAAGAACTAGTAAAAAAGAAAAAATAAGAACCATGAGTGTAGAAATAAATTATGGCAGCTGGATGAATATAAAGGAAGCCCACTATTGTAGTCTAACTCGGAAGAAAGAACATTCTCAGCCTCACACCTTCTTCAATACCTCTCTGCAGAGCTTTAACTGGAGACCAGTGAGTGGTCTAGAGAAATGGTAGGCGAGAGCGTTACTGTCACTTTGAGGCTAAAGGTAGTGCTTCCAGGGAAAATGAATAGGGGATGATGGAGAGCATGGGAAGGACACAGTACCTATGGTAATACCAAGAGAGGGGGAGAGAAAACAAGAGACGTAATCTCTACTGCTCCCGTCTGTATATTCATTGATCAGAGCTTGTTCAACTAATTCTGGGCTTCAGGGTACCTTCCTAGGGGGAGCAGACTGATCAGAAACCTTAAGGGCTCTCCTATACTGGAGCCACTGGCCATATCCTCCTCAAGACATAAAGCTCTGCAGCCCCAGAGGGTAATTGGCATTATCAGATTAATTAAATCATTTTCTGTGGTTAAACTTGCATGTGACTATTAAGTCTCAGACTGGGCCTCCCGTCTAATCAGCCAGTGAATGTTTTCAGGATAGCACTTTGTTCCTGAAACATTGAGAAATATGCATATTGTATCCTTAATAGACCGTGATGTTTATTTATGGCACAAAGAAGTCTCCCAGCTACGAAGACTCATTTAAGTGATAGTTTCGTGTCTGACACCTAGAGCTGTGTTAGATGAGGTCTCTGGAGTTGCTTATTATCACCAAGTTATTTCATGGTTGGCTCCTATTCTGAATTTGTCAAAGTTGTTCTTGCCGCTGAAAGGCCATGGGGCTTTGCATTAGGCTTCAAATCCTGCCTTTATTATTTACTGATGACTGGGCTTCTGTGGGACTGTTTCCCTCATACAAAATGAGAATAATAATGACTGCAACTCAGAGCTGTTTGGAAGATTAAAATTGTGCATAAAGTGTGGAATTTTATGTCAAGTGCCTGGCACACACTAGTTCTTCATGTCTGTGTATGTCAGATGCCCTCCTCCATGGTTATGTGACCAGAGTTTTTTGTTTTCTCTTAAGCTTTGATGTGGAAAATGGCCCTTCCCCAGGTCGGAGCCCACTGGACCCCCAGGCCAGCTCTTCCTCTGGGTTGGTGCTCCATGCCACCTTTCCCGGGCACAGCCAGCGGAGAGAGTCCTTTCTCTACCGATCAGATAGCGACTATGATTTGTCACCGAAGGCGATGTCAAGAAACTCTTCACTTCCAAGCGAGCAGTAAGTACCAGCTCTATGTGGCTTCTAATCTCACACTTACCTCATCTCTAACCTGTCACAGCAGCAACAACAACTGTTCCCCTTTAACCCGTGGGAAGGAGGGAGGAGAAAAATGAATGTGAGCCGAGGTGACGGTAATGACCCTTAAAGACATTAGTGCTCTACAGCATGAGAAATATGTATCTGGGGTCTCCAAGGGTATTAAAAATCTCAGACACAGTGTGCAGATTTCATCTGTTATTGATACTTTTTTTAATTGTCATTCAGCGTTCATTTCCTGAACCGCTGAATCATTTATGAGTTGAGAACCTTAACACTTTTTTTGCAAATCATACTAGAACTTTCCGCAACATGTTTGCATGAGGCTACGGCAAAAAGAAAAACGGTAGTTGGTGACATGCCTCCTCTCTCAGCAGTCTCTGCTTGGTGACATTTAATGAGCTGTCATCCAGCCACATGTCTTTGTCCCTTCTCTGGAACCTTAACTCAATGCCCACTTGTTGCCTGGCTCCTCGGTGAGACATGACACACTCCACCACCCTATTAGACACAGCTGATGTTTTTGTTTTGCTGCTATTAATTGTAGATCTCTAATTTTTAAGGAACAATGACTGGGTTGTATTACTCGTTTATTAACTTTCTGAAACCAAATAAGGTTGGATGCTGGTATTCATGCTTTAAAAGGTTTCTGGGCACACGTACAATTGTTTTTAACATTGTATGTTATAAAAATATTGGTAGCTCCCTAAAGTCTCCAGCCTGGAAATTTCCACTGGGCTCTCTTCTGCTTTTGAAAAAGAAACTAAAAAGGGTCACTCTCTTGTGAAAGGGGCAGGGGACATCTTAAAGCTACCAGTAAGAACGGATTCCCCAGGGCATTTCTGCCGGTAAATTCTAATATAAGCACCCCTTCCCTAAAATGTCTTAATCAGTGGGCAGGCCAAAATTCATTTCTTCATTCATTTGACAAATACTTCCTGAATTTTTCCTATGTGCCATGCAGTGTGCCAGGCTCTGGGGATACAAGGTTAACAAAACAGTGGAATAATCACAGATGAATTAAAAACAGATATTCTCAGAAAGGTTGCATGCTCCCAGGGAGGTTACAGTTAATAAGAAAGATAAGAGGAACACCCACATAACTGTGCTACAGAGTGGAAGGAAACATTTAATGAGCACTTAGCGTGGGACCAGCTGCATTGGCATGTGTGACTCCTTTTAATCTTCACAACAATTCTGTCAGGTAGGTACCACTATTATCTCCACTCTATAGATAATGAAACTGAGACTCAGAGAGACTGAGAAAAGTGTGCCCATCCCTTGACTAACCATATGCCATGCTCTATCCTGCAATGTAGCAAAGACTGACCATATTCAAACCTCTTAGACGTATTTGCCTATGTTCTTCAAACTGCAAAGCAGAATCTCAACTATCAGGTAGAAAACAGAGGAGTGCAGAGTCAAGGTGCCTGAGGCCAGAGGAGAGGTAACCACTTTGTTGCAAGTCATGTAGAACCAAGGGTGTTTCTGACCAAGATTTGCATGGGAGCTTGTCGGTGAATATACCTGGCATTGTATCTAGACTTCCTAGGGGGAGAACATAGGAAATGGGGGGGGGGGGCTGAAACTAAGTAGAGCTTCATTCACATTATGTTTCACAGGTGAAAGACTAGCTTTGGAAGGCAGCTAACAGTTCCCCAAACTCTTGCCAAACAGCATGATGAGTCTCAGGGTCATTCAGAGGCCTTTCAGAAGGTTCCAACCAAATTTCAGATTAAACTCTGATGATGTTTTAAGAGTCACAGGTTATGAAAATTTTGAACTTGAAGAGACCTGAAAGATTACCGTCCAACTCAGTCTTCAGCTGTAAAAAGAGAGATCTAATTTCGAATGATTCTGTATTCAGGGTCCCTAATATTCATGGTATACCTTCTTTTCAGTTTTACCAACTAGCAAAATTTTCCCCCTAACTCAAAACCTACACAATGTTGCCAACTTTAAATTCAGGAAAATAAGAATTATATGTGTAAGTTACCTAGTATCATTCTCATTTTAAAAAATTTTTTTTGTTTATTTATTTCTGAGACAGAGAGAAACAGAGCATGAGTGGGGAGGGGCAGAGAGAGAGGGAGACACAGAATCTGAAGCAGGCTCCAGGCTCTGAGCTGTCAGCACAGAGTCGGATGCTGGGCTCGAACTCACAAACCATGAGATCATGACCTGAGCTGAAGTCCATTGCTCAACCGACTGAGCCACCCAGGCGCCCCATCATTCTCATTTTTTTAAAGAAAAGGACTTCTTAAAATTAAAAGAAAAAAATGGAGGAAGGACACACTTTCATAATAAAGAACAGCTCTTCCCAAGAAAACACTGTTGGCAACATAATATCACCCTATCGAAGATACTGATTGTAGGAAAGTCTTGAGTGAATAAAATGGCACAATTTTTTTGGAGATATTTCAACATTACAGTAACACTTTTATATATTTGTCAGTTTAAGAATTTATATTTCTGATTACAAGAAGTAGAGCTTGAATAATGCCCAGGTTTTTCTGAGATTTCAGTTTACTGGGACCATGTTGGAAAATCCAGTTTCACACATGTAGCTTGAGATAAACTGAAGTCATGCCTTCAAAGGTATTTTACCTGATTATTACTCTTCAGAGTGAATTGAAACAAATAGAGAATAGCAACCCCCAAGCCTCTCGCTGCTTTTCCTGCCTTCTACCCGTAGAGCCGAGGAAAAGAAGGGCAAAGACAGGTCTAGAGTCTTAATGTGAAGGCCATTAGGTGGGGGCTCTGGAATGTCCCCTGCTCAGGAGCTCCTCATATTCAGCACACAGCAGTCATGGATTTATGTAAGAGTTGGAAAACTTGCATAATTCCTCTGTATTAAACCCTAATAGTAGAGGCAACACTGTTTTTGTTTTTGTTTTGTTTTTAATTTCTCTTCTGAATGCTTTCGGAAGAGTAAGAGGAAATATAGGCAGGGAGAGTGAGAAGATAAGGATTAAAAGTAAAAAGGTAAGTGGAAAATTACAAGTGGCTTTAACTTTTAGCAACAAAAGAGAGATTGAAATAAGCCTTTCTAGTAAAGAAAACAAGACCATCATTGGGTCCCAAGAGGAAATTTCAGATGTTTCCCTAGATGTGGCAATAATCTACTGGCTTCTCTTTTGCTCCTGTGTTGTAGTCATCTCTAACGCAATGCCTTTGTACGCCAAGGTACTGATTTCCCAATGGGAACATAAAGTACTGGAAACTGGTGAGGCCAGTTATGTTATCCAGAACTATGGCAGGAACCACCCTGGACAGGCCGGAGTTTTGATAATCCACCTGCAAATTCACAGGGAAGGAAGATCCTTATTTCCTTCATTTGGTTACCCCATTTGCAAAGCCGTATATTGGCAAAGAGCTTTTTAAAGCCGCCATTTGTGCGAGAACTAAGTGTTCTCTAGAGAGAGCTCTCAAGGGAAATGAGACCTAAGACTGAAGAAGAAAAGCATTAATAACAGATCTCTTAAATTTAAGACCAATTTATTGATGAACTACCAAAAATGTTGCAATGTAAGTGGTCTTTGAGACTTGAGTTAGATATACTGCCATCACACCTACTAGTACCATGGCTTTGGCATTGAATCTCTTTTACAGTGTCCAAATTATCTGTAAATAAAAGTGCACATGAAATTAAAGTGCATTTCCTATGTGCTATGCACTATTTACAGTACTTTACATACTTCAACTCATTGAATTCCCATAACCTTAACTTATGGGAACTATAATTTTCTTGTCTTAAAGATGAAGACATTGATGCTTAGAGAGGTTAAGTAACCTACCTAATAAATGGGGAACCAAGGTTTAAATACAGGGAGTGTAGATGATTAAACCATATGGATATTTAGTACATAGACTCAAAATGAGGATGCAAAATTAAAATAATGATATTAAACTCTACTCTGCCTACCTTTCCCGCTGTTATGAGGATCATATTCAATCTTTCTTTTAACAAAGACTTTTCAATTTAGGCACTTTGCTAACCAATAAGACATTTTCTATGTTTTCAAGGGAACTGAAAGATTTGTAAGTGTATAAAGCAGTTTAATATCTTTGAATAAAGCAATCATAGAAAAGGTATGCACAGGACTTTGAAAGATCTGGCTGGGCAGGCGAGTAGCCCACTTTGAGTGGTTACAGAGAAGCTAGAAGAGTTAGCCAGGCAGAAGGGTATGCAGGAAGAAGGTCCACGCACTAACTACTGTCTAGTTGTCAGGAACATTGTGGAGAAGCACAGCTCAGCACAGCTGAAGCAGAGAATGTGAGTAGATGAGGAAGTGGTGAAAGGCAAGGCTAGAAAAGTAAGCAGGAACCTCATCATGAACGGCCTGTGTTAAGGAGTTGGTCTTTATAAAGCTGAAGACAATCAGTGGGGAGCTACTAATAAAGGCTTTTAAGCAAGAAAATACATAATCCAATGAATGTTTTTGAAAGATAGCTCTGATTACAGTGAAGAGTGGTTTGGACAGTAGACAAACCTAAAGACTAGTGTCCAAGAGCCAAATGGAAGACTGCTTTGGTAATCCACATAATAGAGGGTGAAGATCTACATTAGAGCAGATCCAGTGGGCAATAATAAATATTTGTAAGTTAGCATCAACAGGGGTTGGTGGTTGTGGAGGGAGGTTTCAGGCTTGACCACCAAGATAGGTGGTTGCACCATTTTTTTTATGGTCAAGAACATTCTCTTATCACATGAAATGATGTATGTGAAAATGCTTTGTAAACTGTAAAGCACGATATTAGTTCTCTTGACTGCAGTAGGGGTAGAGATGAGTCTTCCAGAAACGTTCTCACCAGCTGGGAGGATAGACATGCAATTCTTTACTTAAAATAATAATGATACCTACTACTAATAAGAATAACTATAAATGAGTAAATGCTTTTATGTGCCAAGCATTGTTGTAAGAGTTGTACATGAATAATAACTCACTTAATTCTTACAACACCCCACTTTACAGATAAAGAAACTGGGGCTTAGAGAGGTTGCCTAATGCCTCATAGTTAGTAATTGTGAAACTCAGAAACAAACCAATGTTGTCTTGCTTCCAAATCTGTGCTCTTGACTACAATAGTATAGGTCTGTCTATAAGACAGACTAAAATCAGTGTTACAAGAAAAGTATAAGTAAAATACTATATGTAGGTATGAAACTGAGAAAGACAAAATTAATAGAGTCCAGAGGGTATAGCAGAAGAAAGTAGCATTTTTGCTTTTTAGAAAACCATTTCATTGTTCAATGCAGACCTACCCTCATTCAAAGACCCACAGAGCTCTCATCACTGGTTATTCTACAAAACTGTAATGTGCTGGGTTTGTCACTAGATGTTGCTCATGCCATGGTTCTGAATATCTGGCATTGCCCTCTCTAGCAGTTTGGAAAACTAAGTGCATCAGTTTTCATAATTAATCAAGTGTTTTATTTTCTCCATGCCGTCTTATTCTAATTGTTAATATGTAAGATTATGATTTAAAATTTTGGAATCATTTCATAAATAATCTGGGTGTACTCAGATAGGAATTTTGTTTTGTTTCTTTCCTATACTGGCTATAAATGATCTGTAAATTGTCTGATCCTTTCCTCTAGCAGCTATTATCTGACGTATATCATTAGCTTTTACTGTTCAAATCCTTTCAGAGAACCAATGCTATGGATCTGGAAGTCCATCTCTTGCTTCCGAATTTTCTGCTTTCCTGAACTACAAAAGTTTCATAATGCTTACCTCCCTTTAATCATTACTTTGTACCATTGTAGTAACTTTCCATTCATGCAATAATTCATCAGCTTTAGGTGCTTCATATGTATGAGATTTGTTTATATATTTAGCTTGTATTGGGTATTTAGACTCCAGAAATCCAGGAGCTTTGGATGACCTACTTAACTCTTAACTCCATTACCTTATTCCCAACTCACCCCAATGCCTTATGAACAATGTGAACTTCACAGCAGAAATCTGAACAAATAGCAAGATATTTCACCCACGTAAAGTTCATCTCAAGAAAATGGCTTGGGAAGGGGCAGTTCTTGTTACAGTTCACCACCCTGCATTTATCACAACTGATCCTCTTTTAACTCTTTCTTCTGTTTCCTTTGGCTTCTCTGCAAGAACGCTGAAGTTCTTCCGTGGGCTCCCTCTTTCTATATTTCCCCACTCCAGAAGCCGCCCTGCCATTGTAACTTTCCCCACAGTTGTAGGTAACTCTGAAATGTATAGCTCTAATTCCCGTATTTTAATCCTCCTGCTTGATGTCTCCCTTGGGATATCAATGAGGATCTTACAATTCAGCATGTGAGAAAGTGACATACCTCTTCCCCCAGCTTCTCCTTACTTTCCCATTTCTGCTCATGACTTCACTATTTTCCCACGTACCCATTTTTTAAATGGAAAATAGTATTTCTTTATGACCCCTTGTCCAATTAAACGCTGAGTCCTTGGCAAGACACTTAGGGTCTCTTCAGATTGTCTTTCCCTGTTTCTTCCTCTGCCTCACCCATTTCTTCTCATTTGAATGACTGCAATATCCCCCTAGCTATTCTTCCTGACTTGGTCCTCTCACCAATCCATCTCTTGGTGTCTACAGCATTTTTACTTTCTAAAGCACTTTTCTGTTTGCCTATCTCACTAAAAACCTTCACTAGCTCCTTTCTTCCTTCTGAGTCAAGCACCGCCTCCACAACTATGGTCCATACCATCCATAAGATGGGTGGGGACCTTCTAACCTTATCCTCCAAATATGTCTGTAGTAAATGTTCTCAACACTGCTCAAACAGTCACCAAGAATCTCAGTAAATGTGTTCAGTACTTTCCCATTTTAATACCGTTGTTCCTGATATTTCCCTCCTTGGTGACATCTACCATCCATGCTTTTTGAAGCCTGCCCTTCAAAGTGTGTCTCAAAACCACTCATTTGATCAAGCCTGTCCTACTTCCTCTGAACTGTAATTATTACCTCTCCTTTGCACCCCATTAAGTTTCCCCATTAAATGTTTATAGTTCTCATTCTGTATTTATCTATTTCTGTCTCCCCTGCTATGTTTTAATTTGAAGAGGTCATGGATTCTGTTTAATTCAATCTGTCAACTATGTAGGATCATCATAAAATAGGTAACATAATAGTTAAAAGCACAGATCTTTTGGAATCAAACTTTCTTAGCTACTCCAATTACTATGTGTTAGTTAAGCAGTGGCTTAACCTCTCCAAGCCTTGATATCATCTTCAAAATGGGAACATTGAGAGTACCTGCCTCAGGGCACCTGGGTGGCATAGTTAGTTGAGCATCTGAACCTTGATTTAGGATATCATGATCCCAGGGTCATGGGATTGAGTCCCACGACAGCTCTGCACTAATCATGGAGCCTGCTTAAGATTCTCAATCTCTTTCTCTGTCTCTCTTCCCCTACCCCACTCCCCTGCTCATGCACTAGCTCTCTCTCTCTAAAATAAAAAATTAAATTAAACAAAGAGTACCTGCCTCAAGCCTTGTTACAAGAATTAAATGAGATTATGTACATAAAGTGCTTAGCACAGGGTGTAACATATGGTAACCATGCAAAGAATGTTCTCTGTTGTCAGTATTCTTTTTGTAGTCACTGTACAAAGTAGATGCATAAGAACTTGACTAGAATGACTTGAAGGGGGACTTCTAGCTAAAGACAACAGTAGAAAGCAAAGTATTATGTTAAATAAGACCCCAAAGTAAAAGCCTGTGTTGGAGAAGAGGCCCACGTGGATGTATGTGTTGTTCAACTCTGCATCTTTAGGCCTCATAGAATTCCTGATATGTGGCTGGTGCTTAATAGTCATTGGTTGCATTCACGTTACTAACAAATAAGGTGCCATGTTTGTATGAGGATTATGAGGACAGAGATCAGACATTGAAGGAAGCTCATTGTCAACCAACTTCTGCGCAGCTGTTGAGATTCACACTGTGATAACAGATTGGCCTGATTTTGTGTCTACAACTAACGACAATGTGTCTTCTAATAATTTTATGGAGAACTTGCTGAATGTGGACTTAAGCAAATTAATCAAAGCTTGTGCTAAAGAGAGAGTGCATTTCTGAAAACATGCTTTAGACTCTTCCTAAGTACAGATTTACATAACTAGGTAGAGCTTAATCAGATCTTTGGGACAAAGTGAGCAACAATGATATGGTAATGGTAGGTTCATCCTGTACACTCCCATTAAAAGATTTTCCTTGGGTACTTTAAGAAAAAAAGTTATATTAGAAACAAAAAGTAATGGGATTCCCAGACAGAAATCTGTGTTTAAATGGCATTAAGGCTGTGGCTCAAATCAGCAAAAGCCAGGAAATCCAAAGTTAACCTTTATCCAGACTGTTGTGCCATTTTTTCCAACTCTGTGTGTGCTGGTGAGCAGCCTTCCCTTTGAATTTCCTACCTCTGGCAACCAAATCGCTTTGAATTACAGTACTGTGGGTCTGCTATTAAATGGGAATGTACCCTGAGGATATATGCTTATTTGCAAGTGCTTTCATGTGTCCCTGTAAGCCCAGGAGCCATGAACCTAGGTATTTTTTTTTCTTTCAAGTCCCTAAGGTCCCCATTTATGCCTAAATAAGTCCTGCCTTATACCCAGGTAGATGGACTTACGTAACACTTGTGTTGCTAACACTGATCAAGTTTAATATTACAGCTTATGTGTTATAATTCAAATGCACTTTTAAATGTTTCTTTTCTCTCTTTTCACCAGACACGGCGATGACTTGATTGTAACACCTTTTGCCCAGGTATGTATCGTGTTGGCCCTGGCTTGCTCTCCGTGTCTCTCTGGGTAGTTTCTATGTGTGGCCTCTGAACCTGCCCATTCATCTCCTTTTGTTCCTAACCATCCTGATCATTCTCCTTATAGGTCCTTGCCAGCTTGCGAAGTGTGAGAAACAATTTTACTGTACTGACAAACCTTCATGGAGCATCCAACAAGTAAGCACGGACTTTTTGTGGAGTTATGCCTTCCATAAAGGCAAAAACACTGAACAGCACTAAAAAAAAAAAAAAAAGGAAAAAAAAAAAACATTGCATGGAAATTAGCCCTCCAAACTAAGTTAGGATACATGATGAAATTTGAAAATAGGATGGAACATCATAGTATTTTAGAACTGGTAAAATGTGAGAATTAGTCTGGATCTTCTTAATCTTTGTGCCCTTCACACTTAGTAGACAGTAAGAGTTCAACAAATGAAAGGTGGAGATGAGGATTTTTTTGACATTTATACTTACTGCTTTGGGAAGTATGAATACTTATAACAGATGTAAATTCTATTAAATTTCTTTTGGAATATCTATTAATGAATTCAGAAATTCAGATTCAAGATTAAAGGTACCAAAATATTCAAGTCCAAGTTACCTTTTGTTTTTGATAATATATAAATAGGTTCATGCAACTTGATGAATAAGAGTGGGATTGTCTTCTCCTCTGCCCCCAAATAGCTATATAACCTTGGTCAGTTTATTGCTGAACCTTGGTCTCCTCATCTTTATAATGAAGGGTTTGAACTTGATATTCCTGCATAACTTTCTCCTCCAAAACCATTTCAATCTATGAATCTAAGTATTATGCAGGTCACTATCCAGCGTTTTAAAAGATCATCACAGGGCTCAGAAGGTCCCAGAATCAACAGTTGTGGAATGACACCCAAGGTACCTCATGATCCAACTCAAGTTAGTTTGATTGATAGTTGATTGGGTTTATATTTGATGCAGTAGACATGAAAGCTAGAGACTTGCCCAGCCTCTTTTGCAGGTGTATCCCTGTTTGTTCACTTATTAAATAACTCACCCAAGAAGTATTTTTTGGCACGTGCTATGCCTCCATGCATACATGTATGTTTTTGACAAATATTTATTGAGCACTACCTTTTACCAGGAACTGGTGATATAATAGTGACCCAAACAGACAAGTTTTCTGCCCTTTCAGAGCTGCCATTTAAATAGGAAGTGCCAGAGCATCTGGTGGTGAACAATCAGACCAAGTCTCTGGCCACATGGAATCACATTCCAACGACTATGGTCTGGTTGCTCCCCGCATGTTCTATTTTCCATCCTAATTGTGGATTTACTGTTCTCTCTTCCTCAAAAGTCTCTCTCTACCGGCCAGTGATTGCCTAGCTAAATCCTACTTGTCTTTTATAGTTCATCTCTACTATCACTGTCACCAGTATGCTTCCCCTGACCCCACCAAGCCTGGCTGAGTGCCCCTCAGTGGTCCCAGAGCACTCTCCCAACCTTATCACACTGTTCATGGGTCTCTGCCCACCACTAGATTGTGTGTCCCTTGAGGTCCTTCCAGAATTACACTTACTTTTCCTTGAATTTCTAAGATTTAGCAAAATGCCTGACACATAGTATTTGCTCCATAAATATGCATCCCACGTATAAATTTCCAAATAAATAATTGTTGGAAAAAGACCATAGATTATTTGGAAAATTATATTTTCAGAAGGGATCCCTCCTTTTTCCCCACATTTTTTTTTCTTTGCAGAATATGACCTCTGGGGCCATACATATTGTCCTCATACCCAATCCTACCACTTGACAACTATGTGACTTGGGCACAATTTCTCTATATCTCAGTTTCCCAATCTATAAAATAAGGTTGCTCTGAGAATTAAATGAGGTGACATTTGTAGAACATTTATAATGGCACCTAGCACATCATAGGTGCTCCATAAATGTGAGCTATTATAATTGATAGCTACATTTCTCTTGCTGAATCCAGGCAGTGTAACACTTCGGAGTTTTCGCATCCATTATCTCAGTGATAATCACCATAAATGCTGTTTATGACAGGTATTGTTGCCTCTGACTCTGTAGACAAGGAGACAAAGCTTAGGGAGATTAAATGACTTGCACAAGAAGACACCAGTTCTGGTGAAGAACAGAGTCAGACTTGAAACCTGGCATCCTGACTCTCACGGCAGCATTCTTTATAAGGAAAAACAGTTGTTGTCTTTCCTGTGTAGGGAAAAACCCAGTTCTTCCTGTGTTTTTCTTCCCTGTGAGTCTTCTTTACTACTGAGAAATCACTTTATTTCTGATACTCTGGTCACCAAATATGTGGAGGTTCCACCCCCGCCCCACCCCAACAACAAGCAAGTCTCCAACACCAGCTGGGTGTCCTACAATTTAACTCCATTCTGACACTATCTACCTGGAGATCCCGTCAGATCCCAGATTAAAGGCCCAGTCCCACAAGGCTGCTTCCCACTTCAGATGTCAGTCACAGCTCAGGTGCTTCTGACTTACTTCCTACAGATCAGAGGTTCCAAGGAGTCCCTCCTCAGGTTCAAAGAATTTGCCAGAGTGGCTCACAGAACTCAGAGAAATACTTACCTTTACCAGTTGATTAAGAGACACGATAAAGGACACAGATGAACAGCCAGATAAGAAAAACATAGCATGAGGTCTGAGAGGGTCCCAAACACAGGAGCTTCTGTCCCTGTGGAAATGGGGGGCATCACCCTCTCAGGGTAAATATGTTTGCCAGCCTGGAAGCTCTCTGAACCCTGTGCTACTGACATTTTATGCAGTCTTCATCACATACACATGGTCAGTGATAACTCTGGTTTTAGCCCTTTTCCCCTCTCTGGAGGGTGAGAGGTAGGGCTGAAAATTTCAAGCCCCTAATCCCGGCTTGGTCTTTCTGGTGACCATCCCCTCCCAGGAGCTTACCTAGAGTCGCGTCATTGGAACACAAGATGTTCCTGTTGCTCTAATCACTTAGGAAATTATAAGAGTTTTAGCAGCTCTGTGCCAGGAATTAGAGGCAGAGACCAATATATTCTATTTCTGTTACCTCACATTTTTGCATTCACTACACTAAATACGTTTTCTTGGTTATGGGAAGAAATCGCTGAATATTTTTAACAGTCATTTAGGCAGAACTTAGGGAATAGATGAAGGTCAGAGAGCCCGAAGGCAGAGACATGAGCTAGGAGTGTTTTCAGGAATTAAGATATTAGGAGTGAAGCCCTGGACAGAGATGATGGAGGTGGGAACTGGAGAGGAAAGATTAATAAGGATACATTTCAAAGGCTTCTGTGGTTTAGCGGGACTCAAGGTCACTGCACTGCATAGCTCCAGGGCGAGAGTGGGGGTTGTTTTCAGTTACCATTTGTTAGCAAGAAACTTGGATATTCTTTTTCTGTAAGTATGGGAACATTCAGCCTAACTGTGCTGATTAATAGGCTATGTCAGCTGAAGCTACTTCCTTGGGAATCAGGTCTTTCCACAGCCTTGAGGGTTTTGAGCCACATAAACCTTCAAGAACTAGAGGACCCTAAGACCATAACTGCTATATACAGAGCTGACCCAGAGTCCATTCTCACACTGTGGCTGAGGACCACTCTCCAAATCATGGCCCTTTGCATCACCTTTGGTCCAAACCAAACCACACTCACCAAACAGAATAAATCTCCGTCAGTAGGATAGTTGTATCTGATGATCTTTCTCAGATCCATCCCCACCCACATTTGTAGAGTTGATCCTCATTGATTCCAAGCATTTTCTTTTCTTTTCTTTTCTTTTCTTTTCTTTTCTTTTCTTTTCTTTTCTTTTCTTTTCTTTTCTTTTCTTTTCTTTTCTTTTCTTTTCTTTTCTTTTCTCTTCTCTTCTCTTCTCTTCTCTTCTCTTCTCTTCTCTTCTCCTCTCTTCTCTCTTCTCTCTTCTCTCTTCTCTCTCCTCCCCTCCCCTCCCCTCCCCTCCCCTCCCCTCCCCTCCCCTCCCCTCCCCTCCCCTCCCCTCCCCTCCCCTCCCCTCCCCTCTCCTCTCCTCTCCTCTCCTTTCCTTTCCTTTCCTTTCCTTTCCTTTCCTTTCCTTTCCTTTCCTTTCCTTTCCTTTCTTTTCCTTTCCTTTTCTCTTTTAAGTAGGCTCCACACCCAGCACAGAGCCCAACACAGGGCTCCAGCTCACGACCCTGAGATCAAGACCTGAGCTGAGATCAAGAGTCAGATGTTTAACCGACTGAGCCACCCAGGCACCCCCACCCAAGCATTTTCTTGAAACCAACACCACGTAACAGAAGTTCAAGGCAGGGCATATGTTCTATTAGAGCTTCCCTGGGAGGCTGAGAACTCAATGATGGGTTTTAGCTACAAATGAAGCCGCTTAGGGGGTTCACTTAATGAACCCATTGTATTCCTAGATAGTCAGTACCCTCAAATAAAGAAAACTGAGGACAACAGTACCTGCCAGGAATGGATCCACCAAACTGACAGCATTTCCCCCACATAGTCACTTATCTTAACAACTGAAACTACAAGATCCATGGAACTCATAAGTGGCTTTCTGGGACATTTGCCTTGGGTTCCAGGGTGCCACTCCTTGGCTTAAATGTAACGTTTAAGCAAGAATTCTGTCCTTGGAATGGTTTTCTTGAGACATCTGGATAGTGTGGTTTATTATATAAAAAGGAACTCCCACATAGAACTATACTTCTCTTAAGTCAAGATTTCCTTTATCTTTTGGCTCTTTTGCTCTACTGAAAAATAGTTCATTGTCTGCCTGAGCTTTACCACCCAAAGGGTGAAAATCTCAGTTTCTGTTGAGGTGATTTCCTTGCACTTCCGTGAAATGTTCCATTGAGAGATGCTTGATTGGGCCTGTATTTCTTGGCTTCAAATTAAAAGCTATTATTTCTTTAGTCCCAGGAGTTAATTTTGCAAATATGGCTTTCATTTAGAGCTGTTAATTCAGATAAGCATCCCTAAAGCATTTACTGGCTTCAGCTGATGGAGAAATCACATGAATGAGAACGCCCACCATTCGTCAGTCTGATAACCAGGGAATATCGCAGCTAGAAGCAAAACGGTGTTCCCCATCATTCAACTGTGTCACTAACATCACAGAAATCAGCAGTGGCTATCAGGAAATCATGTAACATCACTGTATCAACATTCTTCCAAGGCATAATTCAATCAACATGTATGTAATCTTTGAGAAAGAATTAATAGCCATTTAATTTTGTTTTCATTGTATATCTTTCATTGCTTTATGTCCTTTGGCATGGGATTTAAATTAGCTGAGAATAATAAAATCTCGAGCATTCAGAGGGGAAAGAACCCAGCCAAATTTCCTCAGAGTAAGTGAGGAAATATATGTAAAACCCTCACACAGGAGCTGGCACACTGTAAATTAGCAGTAAATGTTATTTGCCTCCTGCCTTCCCCAAGTGAGGAAGAAACTGAGAGGTTCAGTGAGTTGCCGAGGGCTATATATTTAGAAGGTGCCAGAGCCAGGATTAGGATTCCTGTCTTCTGATTCATAGTCCAGTTCTTTCTCCACTGTACTATTCAGGGCTGTAAAATATTATTAACTGCTGTGGCCAAATTATCCTCCCTATTAATATCACCATCTTTAATCCAGGCACATAACTTAGGATTCTTCTATAAGTTAGGAACCACTGGAAACTGGGCGACCAATGGCATTTTCTTCTGGCACTCATGACAGTTTTCTAATTGGCACTCTCATGCCCTGTAAGTAATAATGCAGCTTCCAGAAGTCATTCACTCGTTTAGTTTGTGTTGAGCCTCTTCATTATACCGGATCTTGGGAATAAGTGGTAAACCAAATAAACGTGGTTCTTGCCTTTGCAAAGCTTGCACACACAGATGCTTATCTGGATTAACAACTCTGAATAAGAGCTTTATTTTCAAAATGAACTCCTGGGACAAGGGAATTTATATAATTTATGTCATTTTCAAGAAGACATTGGGAGAATTGGGTGCCGTGAGTAGCCTAACTGTTAAGAAAGCAAAGATCCCTGGGGTGACTGGGTGGCTCAGTTGATTGAGCATCTGACTTCAGCTCAGGTCATGATCTCATGGTCTGTGGGTTTGAGCCCCGCGTCGGGCTCTGTGCTGACAGCTCAGAGCCTAGAGCCTGCTTCGGATTCTGTGTCTCCCCCTCTCTCTGCCTCTCCCCCACTCACACTCTATCTCTCTCTGTCTCTCAAAAATGAATAAGCATTAGAAAAACTAAAAAAGAAAGAGATCCCCAAACACTTAGGGTCTCCTAGTTCAATGTCTCCTTTCACAAAAGCCACCCTTGGAACTCAGGAAGACAGGCAAAGTGAAATCATTAAAGACATGTTATCAATCCAATGAATACATATTGAATACCTATATCATAGCAAATATTTTGCCAATTCCAAGGTGACAAAGATGAATGAGATTCAGTCTTTGCTTAAATCTCTTGCAGGTGAGATACACAAGAAAATAGGAAGTGAGATACAGTCTGAACAGCATCATGATGGGGCAAATGTAGCAAACCGTAGGTAGCATAGACAGTGACTACTTCCACTGGGGAAGGCTTAGCTGAGGAAGTGATACCTGAGGGGATTCCTAGTACAGGGGAAGGAGTTTGCCACTGAAAAAGAAGGAAAAGCATATAAAGCTGAGCAAAACATATGCAGAGGCCCAGTGACACAAGTGTATGCTGTGTTTGTGCAACTGTGGGTAGTATGTAGAACCAAAACTGTAGAGGAAAAGGAAACCAGATAAAACATTCTCATGGTATTTGGCTCCTCAGATGATTTTTACATCAACGGTTCATTCAATTGACAGTTCACCAATATTTATGGAGTTCCCACTATTTGTGTGGCAGGTTGGTGGGTCCTACAGAGGCTATATGGAAAGGAGTCGGCACTGAATCCTCCCCTCAATGGGTCACAGATTTGTGGTGGGGATAATATGCGCCCGTATGAGTCGTAACATGAGGAAATAACCTTAAAGGTACAAACAAGGCACCACGGGATATTAGAAGAGGAGTCAATTTTAGCTAACATGATGACATCCTTCACAGAAGATGGCATTTGACCTTCGAAGTTTTGATTCTGACACTGATTCCAATGTGTGGATTTTTCCCCCCACACATCCAAGCAAGTTTTCCTTAACATCAGCTGAGTGCCTTACAGTTCAATTCAATTCTGACCTGTCTACTTGGAGATAGCATCAGATCCCACAGGTTGAGGGCTCAGTCCTGTAAGACGACTCGTCACTTCAGACACGGGTTGCAAGTCCAATTTGCTACCTGTACCTCTGACCCGCCGACTACGGATCAGAGGTTCCCATGACCCCTCTAGCCAATTTGCTAGACTGGCTCACAGAACTCAGAGAGATATTTTACTTACTAGAATACTGGCTTATTATAAAAGGATATATAATTCAGTAAAAGCCAAATGGAAGAGAGGCATAGGGCAAGGTATGTGGGAAAGGGCAACAAGTCTTCCATTTCTTGGAAGGTGCCCCTTTCCCCAGTCTCCTTGCATTCACCAACCTGGAATGCAAGGAAACACTCCAAACCTAGTCCTTTTGGGTTTTTATGGAGGCTTCATTACATAGCCACGATTGATTAAATCATTGGCCGCTGGTGACTGAACTCAGTCTCCAGCTCCTCTTGTCTCCCCAGAGGTCTGAGGAGGGCTGAAAGTGTCAACCCTCTAATCATGTGGTTGGTTCCCCTGGCAATTAGCCCCCATCCTTAGGTTACCTAGAGACTTTCCATAAGTCTCCTCATTAACATAACACAGGACACTTTTTATATATCTCTTCACTTACAAAATTCTTAGAGTTTTAGGATCTTGTAATAGGAATGAAGACAAAGATCAAATACAGATTTCTTGCAGCAGCGCCTAGTTAGCTCAGTTGGTTGAGTGTTCGACTCTTGATTTCAGCTCAGGGCATGATCTCACAGTTCTGGGATTGAGCCCTGAGGCACGCTCCATGCTGAGTGTGGAGCCTGCTTAAGATGCTTAAGATTCTCTCTCCTCAAAAAAAAAAAAAAAAAAAAAAAAAAGATTCTCTTTCCTCAGTGTGGAGCCTGATTAAGATTCTCATTCTCCCTCTGCTCCTCTCCCACTTGCATGCACACTCTCTCTCTAAAATAAATAAATAACTAAATAACTAAATAAATAAATAAATAAGCAAGCATAGATATGTATTTCTTATCATAAATTACAATATCATAGAAAGGTAGGTGATATTTACATGTGTGAATTTGTGTGGGAGAGTTTCCTTTTCAGAGGAATAGCCTGAGCAATATCAAGAAAGGAATAGGACCTGTTCAAGGAAAAATAAGCGATCAAGTCTGGCCTTGTCAAAGTACAAGTTCCTTCCTTCCTTCCTTCCTTCCTTCCTTCCTTCCTTCCTTCCTTCCTTCCTTCCCTCCCTCCCTCCCTCCCTCCCTCCCTCCTTCCTTCCTTCCTTCCTTCCTTCCTTCCTTCCTTCCTTCCTTCCTTCCTTCCCTCCCTCCCTCTCCCCCTGCCTCCCTTCCTTCCTTTTTCCCTCCCTGCCTCCCTTCCTCCCTCCCTTCCTTTCTTCCTTCCTTCCTTTCTTCCTTCCTTCCTTCCTTCCTTCCTTCCTTCCTTCCTTCCTTCCTTCCTTTTTTCATTCTTTGTTTCAATAAGTATTTGCTGAGGGCTTAGCATATGAAGGGCCATCCTGGGTTCCAGGGATCCTGCAGTAAACAAGTTGTTCCCTGCCTGCATAAATTTTATATTTAAACTAAGGAGCTCTATACTGAACACTAATTACTGCCTGTTTTAATTACAATTTTAAAGTGCTGCTAAGGAGAAGTACAAGATACGTGAGATCCAACAGCCAGTCAATGGTTTGAGATGAAATGTCAGGGAGGAATTCTGACAGATAAGCTGGGGAAAGTATGTTGAGGCCAAAGAGCAGAGGACTTTGAATGCTCAGCTAAGGAGTTTGGAATTTTATCTCTTACTTTTCCTGAAAAACACCCCTCAGTATTACTGCAGGTATTATCAGCAGATGAAATAGTGGAAAGAGAATGCACTTTGGATTCAGAAAGACAGCATTGAATCTCAACCATGTCAATTACAAACCATGTATGCTCCAGCATGTTTCTTAACCTCTTAACTACTCTGCTTCAGTTTTCTTATCCTTAAAAGGAGATGATTATATTCTCAGTGGAAGCTAAGAAGTACCTAGCATGATGTCTAGCAGAAAAAAAGTAATCATTGGATGGCAATGACACAGAGGGTTTAAAAGTACCTTGCCTAGGATGACCTAGCCAGTAAATGTTTGGTAAACATGAATCCTTCCCATTAGACTCTGCAGCTGTCACGTCACGTATGCTACCTGGAAGCTAGATGACCCCTAATAGATCACGGATGGATCTGGTGCTCTTAAGAACCTAGAAAGAAAACTTGTGGCCATACCGGTGGGGAGACCCTTTCTTAACAACATCTTTGCAGGCTATTCTCTGTCATTTATAATTTGGCTTCCTCCCCAAACTTGGTTGTAGATCAGAATTCCTAGATTTATGTAAAAAATACAGATTCTCAGGCCTCATCCCAGATATGCTAAAATAGACTCTCCAGGGATGGGAAAGGGAATCATACTTTTTTTTTCAACGTTTATTTATTTTTGGGACAGAGAGAGACAGAGCATGAACGGGGGAGGGGCAGAGAGAGAGGGAGACACAGAATCGGAAACAGGCTCCAGGCTCTGAGCCATCAGCCCAGAGCCTGACGTGGGGCTCGAACCCACAGACCGCGAGATCGTGACCTGGCTGAAGTCGGACGCTTAACCGACTGCGCCACCCAGGCGCCCCGGGAATCATATTTTTAATAGCTCCCCAAGTGAGAACATTGCTCATCTATGCTTGAGAACCACTGACTGGCCTAGAGTCCCACTCCTTTGCTTGTTGCTAATATGCTATTGCTCTTTAGTGGGCCAGACAGCCCTCTATTCTAACAGTTCTGAAAATGGGCCCCCCGGACTGGCAGCATCAGTGCCATGAGTGATCTTTTAGAAATGCACACTCTCCAGCTCATCCTAGGCCAATTTGCTCAAAGACCCTGGGGGTTGGGTTCAGTGGGGGTCTTGGTAAGCCCTCTAGGTGATTTCTGATGACCCTAAAGTGTGAGGGCTACTGCTCTATACTATTTGGGCAGGCTCTTCTGTAATGCACTGGGTAGAAGTTCTGCAAAGCATGAAAAGGTTGGTAAGACCAGCAAAATTGGGCGGTAGGGTTGAGAAATAAACAAGGAAGAAAAACAAAAAAAGAAAAGGAGGAGCCCCAGTACTCCTGGAGCACAAGTTTGTTTGCTCCTTTCATTGGACTCTTAACATCAGCAGGCTTGTTACAATGTAGAATAATGCCCGGTTCCTCTGTGAAAGACCACTCCTTATGTTAAGCAACCTGGATTCCTGTTCTGTGTCTTTTGGCAACTGACTTCACGTCTCTGGGTCTCAGTTTCCTGAAGTGCAAAAGGGAGGCCCAGACTGATTGGTCTCTCAGGACCCCTTTGTCTGGCATAACTTTCTACCACACTACCAAAGGAATTGGGATCCACTCTGACATTTGGTGTTATTCCTGAGCAAGCCTATTGTCTGAGGGCCTTTTGGAACTGTTAAACCTAAAACAGAGGGGCTGGTTAGGGACCTGGAGTAAACGACTTCCTTCCCGAAGAGTTGGAGCATCCAGGAGGCTGTGCGTGGGGAAATTCCGGGCCATCTGGATGTCAGAGGATTGCAGTCATCCACCAGTGTTACAGGAGCCTGCCTTCCGGAGACAGCATGATGTCATTTGATAGCTCATTATGACCTGGGAAACTCCTCAGTGATCATGGGCTGGGGTGAGGTGTGGGGGTGTGGGGGGGAGGGGAACATGGGGGTGATAGTGACACAAAGACTCAGGCCTTCTTTTCTGTCTCCACAGGAGGTCCCCAGCTGCTGCTAGTCAGCCACCTGTGTCCAGAGTAAACCTGCAAGGTAAGCACCATCATGAGGCCTAAGTCGGTGTTTCAGAATCATAACATGTGTCATTTGTTCAGCAGCTGTTTTAGAATGATGGCACTTACTTGCATATCAGGGTCCTCCAAAGTCTCTCGGTGACTTTTTTCAAAGACATAGTAGAGTTTTACTTCTTTCCCTGTAAAACCAAATGAAAAGCAGTATTAAACAATTGTCCCATCATGTGCAGGCCTAGGCTTTCAGGGTGTGATGGATGTATGGTATTGCTGCACCCCAGGAGAGAGACAGAAGGCAGAGCTGCATTGACACTGCAAAGCGACCTCAGCTTGCTGGCCCCGGTGTGCTCAGGAGAGCTAACTTCAAAGACCGTCAGGGGCCCCCTGGTTGGCCCCACAGAGCATATTAGTGGTTTTCCTCTTAGCGTCAACTATAGGTCCCACTTGAGTCTACATCCTTTCCAGGTGTGAAACCAAAGGCTGTTCCAGGTCACAAATCATTTCCCTTGGATGTCATCCAACTTTGTTCCTCAGATGTGTGTGTGTGTGTGTGTGTGTGTGTGTGTGTGTGTTTAAGAAACCTAATCTCTCATCTTTCAGTGCTGTGCATATGCTTTCCATGCAGAGTTGAAAGCTGTGTAGGGGAGGGGCTACCCTGAAGGAACACCAGGGAGATGGCTTGAACATAAACTGTATGTGACAAAAGATGCAACCAGTTATGTGGCATTGTTTCCAAGTCCAAAATGGAGTTTCCCCCTTGAATCTACCCCCACTAGCGTAGCGGTAGGCCTGAGTAAAACCACAGGAGAAACAAGTGAGTTGAGCTCTATTGAGATTGCCTGACACCAAACAGCACTGCCTGGTACACTTCTCTGTTTCCAGCTTCGGTATTCCCTTTGCTTTATGCTTAACCATCTTCCTTCCTTGCATGTAGCGTCTCTGGCTGGCATCACAGCCACGTGAATAATGGACATAATACAGAAGCCCACCTTCTAAAGAAAGGAACAAAAACATAGGTTCCATTGACTCCTTGGCTTCTGAAGTATTTATAGTACACACCTTTAAACCTATTTTTATTAGAAAAAGACTGAGAACAAGAATAAAAGTGAAAGGAAGATATTAAGTAAAGGTAAATTTGCCTCTAGAGCCCCATGGTATGAAATGGAGAGAAGAAAATAGTGCTCTGTCCAGGGGCTTCAAAAACCTGCTGTGCTGATGTACCGTTTCCTTTAGAAGTTTGATAAAAGGAAACTCCATAGAGGGTTTTACCATATAACTGGTGTTACGTAGTCAGCGATCAAAGGAGGTGGTTTTGAAACTCCTTTATCATTTCATCATATTAGCCTACCAGTGAGACACCTTTGCTCATATTTGTGTTCGCCAAATTCGCTCCAAAGTCTTTGACAGCAATTCGAATATTTAAACTGTTTTCTTTTTTTTTTTTGTAATAAATACTGACACACATTCAGAGAATCTGTGATATTTATGGCTCTATAAATTAGCTCATTAGCTGGAGATGTTGCTGGAAAGATCATTTTGTGATTTTTGGCACAGTGACTACAGCTCGGCAGCTAGAGATTCTTTGGCTAAATTCTTTAAAACAATGGAGCAAAGAAATAACAATACCACTTAGGCAATTTGTTTTTGTCTGTCTTTGTGGCAAACTACAAAAATTCTGGCTTTTCATCGGGAAGAGAATGTAGCGATACCAATTATTACGTAATTATAGGTTTCAAAATCTCCTTAACGCTTAAGCCCAGTCAGAAGAGGAAGGAGGATACACACATCCTGTGTTTTGTTCTTATTATCAGCTTAAATAAGTCAGGCAGATTTTTCCTGGTATTTTAATATTTATCAGCGTGTGACAAAGAGGTGTGTTTAAATAGAAAGTTTAAAAGGGAATGAAAAGTAAGTGGCTCCGAGCAAACCGAATTGAAGGCTAAAGCGGTGCTTTCAAAGATGATTTTTCATGATAATAAGATCAGGTTTTCATTTATCATCAACTCAAGTTGGGCTCATGTATTTCAATTGAGATCTAAGATAAAAGATACAAGAAACCTACGATCATTTAAACAGATTTAGCAGCAATCTAATTTGTTAGGAAAGCCTGACTATTCTTGTACAAAGAGCAAGGTATAAGAGAGAGAGACAGAGAGACAAAGAGAAAAAGCCATATACTTTTAAGAGGTTTTTTTTTTTCCATGCATCTAAATGAAGGAAATGCAATTCATTTCAAAAAGATAATTGTCAGAACTCGTGGCTAAATTGGTGCATTGGGTCTTACAAATTGATCACTGACTGAAATAATTCATGGGGAACATAAGAGCAAATCACTTAGTCTTCTGTACCTTTATTTTCACTGTCGAAACAAGGTCATTCTTTTCAGTTCTCATGGTGCAACACGAATTTCCCTCCTCTGCAAAGACATCCCAATATTTTTTTTTAAATCAGCGTAATTGCTCCTTTTTTTTTTTTTTTTTTGCACTATGGCAACAATTCCATTCTAGATTGTGTTCTAATTCATGGCTTATGGATCTCCTGCAATGGAGCACTTTGAAGTCAGGTGCTGTGCCTTATTCATCCCCTGATTGTTCAAAACTCATTAACATAGCTATTTTCACCTACTAGGAAGACAGTAAATCTTGATGTGGTCAGTATTGCATAAGTATGTGGGGTTTACTTTAAGAAAAATGTTCATAAATTAAATTTTAGTTATGAATCAATATTTTTATCTCTGAGTATGAAAAATATTTAACTGTGGGGGTTTTTTTTACTATTAAAAAACATCAGTTATTCCACTGGAATTAAAAAGGTTTTGAAACACACTTTGTAACAGTATATATATGTACATATATATTTGTGTGGTCATATGGGTTTTGACAAAAAGAGTTAAATACAAAAAGTTGGCATTTGGTAAAGTATTGAGAATTTAAAATCCAAAAAGTATAGCAGCATAGAAATGATGTACTCCCGATTTAAGGAGAAAGATGCACTAAATCCTGCTGGGGGTGTTGAAAATGCTAATGCTATAAAGTCAGGCAAACATCTTAATTTTGATCATGTTTTACTTTTTCACAAGCAGGAATTCTAGGCTTTTTCTACATGATGCATGAGGATTGGAACAGAAAGGGAGAAAAATTAGAAGAAAGAGCACTCCAAAACAAAGCAGGGTTCTATCATCTGTACACATTCAACATGGAAACTGGAAGTAATTTTCAGGATTTCAGGCCTCAAAACTATTTCAACTGAAAAAATCAGATAATTGAGGAAAATCAATGCGTGTGTGTGTGTGTGTGTGTGTATGCATGTGCATGAGTGGGTGGGTGACTGTGTGTGTGCATGTGTGTGTAGGATAATTGTCTCACTTTTTCCAACCATCCTATCCCTTGGCTTTGCATGCATTTCAATAGTGAGTACAGATATGTCGTGGAAAGAATTCCCTGAAAGGATAAATCATCAAGTGTTCACTGCCTTTACCAAATGACTCTTTGCTTTATAAAAGGATTAGGCAAGTATTCCTTTTAATGGCCAGCACCTCCGATTCATATAAATGTGACTGACCTTTAATATATATCATATATACAACATTTTAGCAGTCAAATTGATGTGTAAGGTGGGATATTCTATATTAATCTTCTAAAATTTAGCAATAAACATGTTGAGCAAGAGCATTGCCAATATAATAGATCAGATGATATGAAGAACAGACCCCACCCCAGACCCAGATATGAAGAACATGGGTCCCCCCCCAGACCCATGGGTCTTTGGAAATGACAGCCTGACTAGAAAATTGCCTGAGGACTTCAAGCCAGACTGCTGCAGACCCAGAGCCTTTCCCAGCCTGGGTCTCCATAGCTTTGGTTGATGGTGGTTTTCAACACCAGCCAATTAGATGTTTTTCAAGAAATGCCTGTATGTGGAGAAATAAGATGTGATATTACAGGACTTTCTGGTATGTCTGAAATAGGTTGGCCTAAGTGAAAAACAGACTTAATTAATTTTTTTCAGTGCTCATGGGAATCCCTTTCTTCTATTATGTGTCCAGGCCATTCTGGGGGAGGAAATGAGTCTTTACTAGTTGATAAAACAGAAGAAGGGTATTTCTGCTAAGAAGCCTATTTCTCAGTATGAGTTCCTCCCATATCTGTGCTTGATTGTAAATATCCCCCGGAAGGTTCATGGGGGTGTGCCAGATGCAGGGTCTGCTTGAGGAGTGGACAAGGGGCTCAGAGAGTTGTCTTGGATTCTAAGAATTTCAAAAAGTCATGACATTGATTGAGTTCTCATTCTTTGCCAGGGCTGCCAGGGCTTAGGATGAGAGACCAACTGTGTGTGCTCGAGTAAAGGGCTCTCTCTCTGAGAACCACAGCAGTGGCCTGAGAGCCGGCCTGTGTCAGATGACTGGAAATGAAGCCTGGCATAAGCAGGACATTTGCTTGGTTTCTACATTAAGCAAGAACTCTGGAACAGGATTACAACACTTAGGGACAAATACGAATAAAATCAATTGTGTTACCAAAGGCTGTGGCCACCCAAGATAAAGGAGAGATTGGGGGAGGCAGGCGGATAACAAAAAAAAAAAAAAAAGAGAGGGGGGGGGGAGAGAGAAAAGAAGAAGGAGAAGAGGAAAAAAGAAAGGAAAAGAAAAAGAGAAAAAATAGAAATGTCAGATAATTTTTTCATTAGTGTTCTGATTCTCCTGTGGCCTGAATTATTGGGATAATTGCCTTAATGACTCACCTGGAGTGTTTAAGCAGGCTGCATACAAAGTGATAGGGCAAATGCACTAGAAAAACCCCAGTAATTCTGGGAATAATTCCCCAGATGGTTGTTTTATAAGAACTGCTTTTGTCTAAAATAGTCCTCTTCTGAACATTTACCCCCAGAGCATCAACATTGAGCTATTTATATTGATCTGCAATTATTTCATATATGTCTAAAATTAAGTGTGGGTAGTTGCAAAAACATTGACAAGTCAACTAAAGTGTGAAGAGTTAAAATGTTACCCTTGAGCAAACATTGCCAAAAATAAAGCCCTGCCCATTAATGGCTATTTCACCAGTTCAAAATTAATTTCTAAATTTAGTGTGACCATTTCTTCGTATTAAATGGAACCAATGAAACCTGCAACATCTAATCTCTCACTTGCCGCCTAAAGACTTGAGTTCGTTCCGGGATGACTCCACTTCATGTTTTTGTACTGCTGAGAAACACCATCCACCCACCCACCCCTGAAAGTTGGAATCATGCATGTTAGTAAGTATTTCAGTTATGCTATTGACGTCAATGGAGTCATTAAATAGATTGCTGGCCCTCCCAGAGGCAAATCACTGCCAGGGACCTAGATACAGACACGTTTTTTACAAAGACAACCATCAGGTTTTGCTATAGCAGTAAGCCAGAGAAAGGGAGAAGTTTATACTGTAGCAGACCTATCTCCAAACACAGTTTATTTTTTTCTTTTCCATTTTAGTTCCGGCCTTTCTTTCTCTTTGGTTACAGTAGGCTCAGGCGATGCCCAGATATTGTGGCCTCCGTGTTTTGTGTGCGAAAGCATCTCCTGTAATTGAGACCATAAATAAAGGGTGGCACGCAACTTTTGCAAACATGTCTCACCTTTAGCTGTACACAGCCCATCTTGGTGTTTATTTGGTGGCATAAATTGTCCGGGCAAACCACTATTGTCCGCCAGTAAGGCTGGGTCTGATATATAGTTCCCTGAATAAACAGTTTCTTCTGAACACACACACATATACACGCACGCTCAGTTTTGTCCTCTCTGCCACTTCTTTGCGGCTTCTAGCTACAGCCATCCATTTATGAATCAACCTTTATGCAGCCTGCACTGTGCTGCGGGCTGGGGCTCCTAAGCAAAGGGTGGAGGAGGAGGCTAGGAAGAAAGATTCACTTCTCTCAGCTGCCTCATCTGCAGAGCCGCCGCAGGAGACAGGAGGCTGCCCACGTGCCTGTGTCCTCCCAAACCCCAGCTGCTGCCTACCTCAAGCCTGGTCATGCAGCTCCCAGGCGTGTGGGAGAGAGCCCTTCAGGAAACATCTGTCTCCTTCTGGGTATTTTTGACAGCTCTATTTACCTGGACAGTCCCGGTTGTCAGAGCCAAAGATTCACCTCACACCTGGACTCTTCTGCCTCATAGGCTCAGAGTCAGGGAGCCACGTAGAGCAGACAGCTTTCTTCGGGTCTGGTCCTCTGAATCCACCATGTTGGCTTTAGCACCTGTCTCCCTCACAACCCAACCCCCCCCCCCATGCTTCCTTACTCCAGCACTGCCCTACTTGCTTATCAGTTAGTATGCATCTAAATGCCAGACATCTGACCACTCCTGGTAACTTGGGAGGTAAATCAGGAGGCCCAGCTCCATCCCCCCTCCACCATTGCTCCTTATTCTCTATTCCTGGCTTTGAATAATGGCTTCACCATCTATCCTTTATCTCTGTCTTCACCTCTGACAGCCACTGCTTGCAGCCTTTTCTGTAATCATGCCCCCTCCTTTCTTCCCCACCCCCCTCTTCAGTGCTTCATCCTCCCATACCTAAACCGCGATGGCGGTCCTCCCACTGAGTTTATTGTCCTCAGTCCTTCCCCTCACTCTTTCCCCTCACTGCAACCCACCCTCCATTCTGGTACTAGAACTATTCTTCTGAAACCAGTCTTAAATTATTTCCTTAGTTGGCTATGCTTTGCCTTCAAGTGGATCCCCACTTCTTACCAATTCCTCCATAATTTGCTCCTAATTGCTTCTCTGTCCTCATCTTTTACTTTAACCCCTGCCCTCATGCACAGCTGATGGCTGAGGTGCCCTGAACATACTATCCCTCAAATATGCCAGGCTTTTCTTGCCTTTCTACCTTTGTACATGCACTCCTTCTGTCTGGGCTGCCTTTTCCCAAAAATATTACTCACATATTCAGCTCAGGGATACTCTTACATTGTCAGGTGAACAACTTCTTCCCACTCGCTGATTCTTGGATTCTGGAGTCAGAATTAAACTAAATACATAGTCTCAAACCAGACCCTGATGTATAGTACATGCTTAGTAAATACTAATTCTTTTACCCATTTCCATCTGGAAAGTACATCCTCTTTCCTTCAAGATTCAGCATATGTACCATCTTCTGTATGTGCTCCCTGCAACTCATCCAAAATTACTCACGGTTATTATCTTAATTATTATCTCAAAATCTCATTTGCTGTTCATGTCATATTCTGCTGTATTTATTTGATTTGATTCCCTTTTAAACTAAGACTGTCCCAAGTTCAAGTACTAACCTTTTTTTTTATATATCCCCAACTTATAAAATGTGACCCAGAGCATAGTAAATGCTCAATAAATATTTATGGAATAAACAAATACGAATGAGTATATGCTCATGCCTGAATCAGAAAGGACTAGAAATCTCATATTTGGCTTGTCTAAATATCTTCTAGCTCTTGGGCATTTACACAATGCTGACATTCCTGACTAATCTTGACTACGTGTGACTTTTCTCCCCTTAAAGTAAGCTCTTTATTATCCGTTACTTCAGGAAGAAGTGGCAGGGTTAAATACAATTTAAAAAAACAACTAAATGTGACTGGCCTGTGACTCTGTGTTGTATACACTTGCTGCCTAGCACAGTGCCTGGCACAAAGCAGGTATTCAATTAGTATATTGAATTGAATTGGGCTGGGAATCCCTGGGTCAATACTTTAGACAAGTTATTTCTCTAAGACTCAGCATTCTTGTCTGGAAAGTGGGTATATTAATATTCTATCTTGTAAGATTGCTATGAGGGCTAAATGACAAAAGCTATGTGTGTAGTGGTTAAAAGTGAAGACTCCAGAACCAAGCTGCCCCTTGCAAATCCCAGCTGCATTAGTGTGTGACCTTGGGACCAATTACTTAACCTCTCCATGTCCCAATTGCCCCGTCTCCAAAATTGGGATGGAAATTTTACATACCTTGTATGTTGGTTGTAAGGATTAAACGTGTAAACATACAAAAAGCACTTAGCATAGCTCCTGACAAGTGTCAATAGTAGTATCATTTTATGAAACATGTTATGCAACATGTTTCCCATAGCACCGAGCACATAGCAGGCCGTCAGCATGTCACAGCTAAGAGCCCAGGCCTGCTGGCCTAAGTAGGGAACCAAAACAGAAAGCCTTGTTCAGATCTGTCTCAAAGGTTCCGATCTACTTCCTTCCTATAGGAATACAGTCTAGAAGCAAGCTTTCTTTGAAGTTTAAGATTTGTTTCCCTTAAAACCATAAAAACCTGCTAATCTGGAAATAGATTTGGAGCCGAAGGTAGCCACTATACGAGAGTGGCTCTTTCTCTTAACAGATTGCAGAGAATGGTCAGCTGGGATTCTGATAAACTGGATCTTAGCTAACTGAGACTTTTCTCTTGCTAAAATGAAGCCGGGGAGGACTTCGCTTTGTAAGATCGATTAATTGCAGCTGTACACTCATTACAGTTGTATTTAAATACAATATTCAGGGCTTGGTGCACACCTGGACAGGCACAGGCTTTTCAGCCCAGGGCGTTCAGCAGAGAACACCAACCGGAGCTTCCCTTTGGCGAGAAAACTAAACCTCCTGGCAGAGTCCAGCTAGGGGAGGGCTTTGACTCTTTTTGGAAAGACTCTTCTGCCCTGTCTCAGTTACTTCTGAGAATGGGAAGACCCCCTCGTACCCCCTATACCCCTTTCTCTTCTCTCTACCGGGGGTGGGAGGAGGTAGGTAGGGAGGTCAGGGTTGGCCTAGAGCAGAATGAACATGGATGTTGGGAAACAAAGGAGGCAGGAAGAGGATCTTCTAACTTCTCTGTTTTCTCCGGCCTGCATCCTCAAGACCACATGATCCTGGGGGCAGGGTGAATTCTGCTTGCTTGCTTCTGATCATCCGCTGGCCAGCACTTTATGGAGTTGCCTTTAGCACTATTCTCGGAATCCAGGAGCATTTCAGGGAAGTCTTTCACCCAAGAGAAGAGAAACAAAGCAGGGACTGTCCCCCTGAAACAGAGAACAGGCGAGAGAACTCACTGGATCTTTTTTCTTAGTTTATTGTCTTGACTTGCTCCCAACCGGAGCTGTTGACAAGTACCAAAAGTCACCCCTCAGAGTTTTGTATACTTTTCCTACCTCCTCTTTGGCTGTGTCCATGGTGTGAGTTGGGGCCATCACGATTATCCATGGAGGCAGCCAGGTCAGATAATGCAGTGTTGCCCCTATGTCCTCAGCTATGCTTTGACTTCAAATTTCCAGAGTGTAGTCTGGTTAATACTACCTGCCTAGCAAACTGTATAATTTGCAAATCCCACCTGCCTGCCTCTGATGGCAGGAGAGGAAAGGAGCTAGCAGTTATTCAACTCCTCTTATGTGCCAGGCACTGGGCTAGGCCCTCTGCGTACATTATCTTACCTAATTCTCAGAAGTGAAGTGTTCTGCAGATTATTGTCTGATTTTACAGGTTTAGAAAAGGAGGCTCAGGGAATACATGGGGTCTACTCAAGACCACATAGTTAGTGAGTGACAAAATCGGAACTGAAACCTAGATCTGTATTTCTTGAAAACACATGCTCTTTCCTCTAGTCTAGACCACGCTGTCCCTGCCCCCACCCCATTGTCAACCTCGCAAGTTGTAACTGACGGAAAGGGGGATGGTGAGGATTTCACAACAAGAGAGCAAACAAATATACTGAACTATCTACGGCTTTAATAATTACTATGAAATAACCTCCTTTAATTCCTTTGTTATCTATCCGTTTTATTGTAATAAAAAAATGTGCAAGTCTTGAGAGAAATGTCTCATACATGTCCATTATTCATTTATTAATTTATTTTGTAAATGTTTATCAGATGCCTACCGTATAAGAAACATCGTGTTAGACCCTGGAGATATAATAATGGGGAAGAGAATGAATTTAGAGCCTGACCTTGTGGACCTTACAGCCCAGGAAATATTAATTAAATAAACACATGATTACATGTTTGATCACTATAGTGAAGAAAAGTACAGAATACTATAATATTGTCTTATCTGTAAAAATGGGAATAATACTACTACCTACCATTAGGATTGTTGTAGTATCTAAATAAGCTATTATGTGTAAAGCATTTAGAATACTGTCTGGCATCCAGTATTAGTTAATGTTTGCTCTAATTATTATTATCACTAGTTATTGGGATTAATGTAAATTAGGAAACAGGGAAGGCCTTTGTGAATAATCTTGAACTTGAGACCTACACATTGAGCAGGAGCTGGGTGGGCAGAGACAGTAACTAATACCTCAAAGGTGCCACAGACTGAGATCTGTATCGACAGGGTGGCAGTGAGGGTCAAGACCAAAGAAGCTGAGAGAGGCCAGTCGAGCAGAGCATTTGTAGGCCACGGTGAAACGTGTAGATCTTATACTAAATTACATGGGGTGCCGTTAAGGAATTTTGAAAAGATTGACATGATCTGATTTGAATTTCAAACACAGCACTTTTCCCTGAGCCGCAAATCTGGGTTGCTGGTACCCCCTGTGTGCCCCCCCGGTACGTGTGCTTTCTCTGGTGCCTTCCTCAGCACCTGCCCCTTCCATCTACCTTCATGGCTAGGCAGGCAAGCTCCGGATCCAGATTGGCTGAGCTTAATTGTGGTTCTGTTCCTTTCTTTCTGTACGAGTATAGACAAGTAATTCAACATCTCTGAGCCTTTATTTCCTCCTATGTACAATGAGGACAACAATAGGACCTTCAGCAAAAATTACTGTGGGAGCTAAATTAACATATGTAAAGGATTTAGCACAATGCGGCACACAGAAAGTATTAAATAAATATTGATATTTTTAATGTATTGTAACTGCCTATTTTCTTGATTACTTATACCTTTAGATTGTGTACTCAGTGCCTGGCACAGGGCAGGTGCTGAAAAAATATTTATTGAAAAACATCATTGAAAAGAGTGAACAATGAAAGAGAGGTAGTACAATGAACTGTAAGTAAAAGAAGAGATGGGAATGCAAGCTGGTGCAGCCACTCTGGAAAACAGTATGGAGGTTCCTCAAAAAACTAAAAATAGAACTACCCTACGACCCAGAAATTGCACTGCTAGGCATTTATCCAAGGGATACAGGTGTGCTGTTTCAAAGGGACACATGCACCCCCATGCTTATAGCAGCACTATCAACAATAGCCAAAGTATGGAAAGAGCCCAAATGTCCATCGATGGATGAATGGATAAAGAAGATGTGGTATGTATGTGTGTGTATATATATATATATATATATACATATATATATATATATATATAATGGAGTATTACTCGGCAATCCAAAAGAATGAAATCTTGCCATTTGCAACTATGTGGATGGAACTGGAGGGTATTATGCTAAGTGAAATTAGTCAGAGAAAGACACAAATCATATGACTTCACTTATATGAATAGTTTAAGATACAAAACAGATGAACATAAGGGAAGGGAAACAAAAATAATATGGGGACAGGGAGGGGGACAAAACAGAAGAGACTCATAAATATGGAGAACAAACTGAGGGTTATGGGAGGGGTTGTGGGAGGGGGGATGGGCTAAATGGGTAAGGGGCATTAAGGAATCTACTCCTGAAATCATTGTTGCACTATATGCTAACTAATTTGGATGTAAATTTAAAAAAAATAAAAAATTAAATTAAATTAAACTTAAAAAAAGAAAAAAAATAATATTCAACCTCCAGTAATGTAGTAATCATACTACTATATCTATAGCAATTTCCCAAAGAAACACCTCTGTGGTATATGAAATGTACAGGTTGATGTTCATTTCAATAACTTTGTTAAACAAAATAAATACTGAATTAAAATATATATTAGCAATGTGTGGATAAAAAAAAAGAAGAAGAAAAATATTGCTGACCTAATCATGGAAAAATGGACTTCCTTGAGTCAGGGGTAGATCTGATAAGGAGGAATTTGCTTATGGGGTTAGAGAAACTGAATGACTGCAGCTGCCCGGTTGTCCAGCTTTGGGGAACTTGAATCAACGTCCATGGGACAAAACTATGTTTCAAGATCTCTGCTGCCTATCTGGATTGCCATCTGCACACAAAGAAAATTGGGTTGCATTCTCTTAGGCTACCTGACTATCTCTCTGGAAAGCAAAGGTGAAACCTCCAGAGTTCTCCATTTGTGGGCTTTGGAGGACAGTCCCTCCGACCAAGAGCACAACCCTGTGAGCCTTGGGAGAGACTTCTTGTGGGTTTGTACAGCTGGGAAGTCTTGGACATTCAGTGGCGAAAACCGCTCTACATCTCCAAGGAGAGTACCTGTCCTGACAAACAGTGATCCTTCAGATCTGTAGTGTGCCATTATCCATTATGTTGTGTTTTCCATTATTTCTTCATCTCTTATTGCAAATTTAAGCAGTCTATCTCTCTTTACCTGCAGATCATTTCTAGGCTTCCCTCTGATTTGCTGTTTGCTCCATGCCCCTCACACTTCCAAACCACCTTCTCTGTAGGCCTCTTAATCTGACTCAAAAACTTACTTATGGAAAGCCTCCTACAATTGCCTTTTTGTAGTAATTGCCCACTCTCTGTGTATTGTATTGGAATATGCATGTCCTGCATTGATTTTTAAAGGCGTCATAGTTCTTTATGCTATCGGCATATGTTCATCCATTTGTTTAGGCTTTTTTGTATTCCTTAAGTGAAAACATTTGTGTTGTGGCCTGCTACCAAGTAGGAGGGGAAGGGAAGTACTAACTTGACTAAAACTCAGAATCTGATCCTGAGTTTGCACCATATGGAAATAAGATTATAGAGAAAAAGCTACCTAAGGATATTGACCATATCACTCACGATTCTCCAAAGAAACAGAACCGGTATGAGAATACACACACACATAAACACACACACACACACACACACACACACACACACACACCCAAGGATTTGGCTCTTGTGATTGTGGGGGCTGGATAATTTGAATTACATAGAGCAGAATGGAAACCCAAGCAGGAGTTAATTCTGCAGTCTTGAGGCAGAATCTGTTCTTTTCTGAGAAACCTGTTTTGCTCTTAGAACTTCAACTGATTGGGTGAGTCCCACCAATATTATCAAAGGTAACCACTTTTTTTTTCTTTTTTTTTAAATTTTTTTTAACGTTTATTTATTTTTGAGACAGAGAGAGACAGAGCATGAACAGGGGAGGGGGAGAGAGAGAGGGAGACACAGAATCTGAAACAGGCTCCAGGCTCTGAGCGGTCAGCACAGAGCCCGACGCGGGGCTCAAACTCACGGACCGTGAGATCATGACCTGAGCCGAAGTCGGACGCTTAACTGACCAAGCCACCCAGGCGCCCCAAAGGTAACCACTTTTACTTAAAATCCATTGATTGTATATCAGACCCACATCTACCAAATATCTTCACAACACCTAGATCAGTATTGTGTTAATGCCAGGTACTATTGGCTAGCCAAGTTGACACATAAATCCTCAAAAAGGAGCAACCAGCAAATAAAGAAGCCTATCCTGGGTATCAGACCAGAATCATGCCCAACTCTATGCAAATAAAAAAAAATAAGATTCAGGAAACTAAAAATCTTTATATTCCTTCTGACTAGTTGATACTTCACTTCAAAACACAGTAAGGTAACCATTCCTCCCAGTTCACAGAATTGTTTCGAAAACCATGTGACAGTTTGAAAGACCACAAGCGCACAGTGTTTGTATTTTGAACACCCCGACAGCCCCCAGCAGTGACGACACACCTACTAAATGTTGGTGCCACCGCAGAGGCTCCACATAATGTCTCGCCATTCGCTCTACTGAGCAGCTGTGAGAGAAAAAAAAATCTTGGACTTCAGCTCCACAAGAATGCCAGTCATTCTGTGCCCCATGTCTGGAGACCACAACCTGTTATGGTAAACCCAATTGGGAGAAATATCTCAAAAAGAGGTTAATTTGGCCGGAAATATCTCAGAGTGAAGTGGGAGTCCTCTTTGTGTAGAGTACTTGTTTCCACAGAAGGGGGCCTGAAACATTCATAGCCTCTTCCACAATTAAGAAATTGGAATGTCAGCCCTAGTCTCCAGGTCACCCTTGAGACTCCTGCTCTCTCAAACATGAATTCCAAAATCTCCTTCTGCCCTTGGTGTCTCTGCATCTTGTGCCCCTGTCACTGAGAAGGCACACCTTCAGGCATGAGGCTTCCAGCCCCTGTGCAGACCACATAGCCCTGTGTTTGCCACAGTTCCAAGCTTCTGCTCTCACCTCTGTATTTCTGCATCTTGGTGGGATCCCCGGGTACTTCAACCGTAAGCCGCGTAGCTCCTGTAACCACCTCTGGTCTGGAACATCTCAGACCTGTGATCCTGCCTTCAGGGTGCAGTTTCCTCTTCACTCCCATTTACCTTTTGATAAAGAATTGCTCTCAGCAAATAACTAACCTGAACTGACTGTGGATACTTTCTGGCATTTAAGGAACTGGCACCTCAGCTGGTTCTTTTCCCGCAAATCTTGCCTTTCTCCTGGTCTTGAGTCACTGGTTTACTCAAGTTGTAGAAACACTTATCTCTCCCTCCTCTTTTCTCTGCAGCGATGGAATGTGCTCTCCTATTTCATCTTCTAATTTTGTTGGTGTGATTGCTTATTACCTCCTACTCCTCAAGTTTCTGTGGAGGGGAGTCACTCCAATTTTTAGAGGGAACACTGTTGGAGAAACATTCTCTTTTCACCATTCTGTGTTGCTAGGGCAAAGGGCGAAGGTAGGTTACAGTGGGTAGAATTTATAGGAGAGACAGTTTTTGCCTCAGCGAACCATTTAGCCCAATAGAAAATTGGCAGAAAATGGAATGTGTTTCCCTAGGAATTGGTTTATTCTGCATGCCCTTCTGGAAGAGCACATCTAGATAGGTGTAGAAAGTTTAACATGGGAGTCTCTTATTCAGAAGAAGGGCAGACTCAGCCAATTCTGAGCTTTCCCCTGCTTTATGAGTGTATACAATAGAACAGTGCTTTGACAAATCAGTTGCAACGCTATACTGTCCCCAAAGTCTTTTCTTTGTTTCCAAAGAATTCACTCTAAAACACTTGTTTTATCTCCAAAGCATGGGGGAGAAGTGTTAATGTAATAGTAAACCCCTGCTAAGTATGAGATCTTTTCTTCATCAGCAACCCTTAATGAAGCCATTATTATCTCACTTTTTAAACCAATGAAACCATCCCCAATGAAGGTAGCTACTAATATAAAGACACCAGGTGGTAAGTGAAAGAGCTAGAATTTGAACCCTGGCTTGTTTGGCTCCAAAGAGACTTGGCACTAGTCCTCTGTGGGATCAAGTGAGTCCTAGTGCTATAGGGGAGGCCCACACAGGTACCTGTCTTCAAGGTACATACCCCCTGGAGATGATGTTTACACCTGCTTCTCCAATCATACTGTGCATTCTCTGGATGACGCCTTCCTTTTCCTGTGCTACATTTAATCTACTTTTTCTCCAGATCCTAGAACTATAGAGAATTTAGAAGAAAAGGGGCTTCAAGCCCTTGTTTCCCTTCAGGGAAATAGCTGAGCCAACAGGGAGGTGATATAGTGTATTTTTCTCTTCTGGGAATAAGTCCTCTTCACCGAAAGGTATTTCTTTTGGGTATTGAGTAGGACATCCGGTCAGCGAAAGAAGGCAAGGTAGAATTTTTAGGACATAGAGCAGTGGGAGACTTATCTCCAGAGCATTACTCACTGCTTAAAAGATACCTTAGTCTCTGACGTCACAAGGAGAGAGAGTTAGATTTCAGATCTGTGGTGAAACTGGGGTGTGCCTCTCTTGAACACAAGGAGGCAGCTGTCCAATTCCAGACTGGCTCTGGAAAGTCCCATTTTGAATAATTTGCTTCTGATGGTGTTTTGTTCAACTTCCTTACCTCAAATGAAACTCTGTGACTTAAACGAAAGAGCACTGGGCTGGAACTCAGGAAACTAAATTTTAGTACCAGTACCAACCAGATGTGTGACCTGGGGTAAATCTTTTAACCTCAGACTTAGTCATCTTTATTTTGAATTACTTTGAATCTTTGAGTCTAGAGTCCAATCTTACAGACCCTTCAAATTTCTAAAATGGCCCTTGGCCCAGAAATGGTAGTGTGTGGGTGTTGGGGTGGATAATTTTTTGTCAGAGAAGAAATAGCCCCTAAGCTAGTTACTGGGGAATCTGGAGTTCAAGTCCAGTTCTCTGGTCTGGCACCCAAACCTGTGCCTCTTCCACCTCTCCCTGCCCTGACATTAGGCCATATTATTCTTGCATAACACTGCGTACCTTTATGTTTGTCCTAATCCCTGTCAGCATTGTGGTTGGCACAGTGCAGTAGCACATAGTCATTGAGTGGTTATGCGTGCTGGGGAAACAGAAATAAAGGGGACATAACCCCTCATCTCAGCTTAGAAGCATTCTCATGGCGACTTTCTGGGGCCAGACTGCCTGGGTCCCAGTTCTACTACTTATTAGGCTAATTATTTTTTAACCCTTCTCTAACCCTCAGGTTCTTCATCCTCATTGTCTCATCTTGAATACCTTGCTCTTAGAGTTATTATGAAAATTAAATGAGTTGTTTCATATGGAACACTTGAAATAGTGCCAGTCATAGAGGAACGACTGAATACATAGTTGTTGTTATTGTTACAACTGTATAGGTTTGTTAGCTCCTTTGTGCCAGGAGTCTTAGAAGGTTCCAACAGGGTCTTGTTTACTGACATGTGATAAATGTTTATTGGATCCAATTATTCAACTAGTTACAGTACCTATACTATGTGCAAAGCCCTCTTTTGGATCCTTGTTAGAGTCTGACAACTTACTTAGGAAAAGTCACCAGGTTTTAGAGCTTAGATAATTTGCAAAATATTTCTCTTCATTCCTCTTTTTTTGTGGGTGGCCTTTGCTTAGAAAGAGTTAAAGGAAGGAACTGAGAAGAAAATGTTCTACATATATACTTAATTGACTTATTCAGGTGAGCCATCTGGAGGAAGTGGAATTAATAGTAGGCCAATGGGACGATTAGAATCTTTTTTAAAGAAGAAGCCTCTTTTAGAACTCTGATGTCAGACAAAAGAGTATTACCTACTTTTAATGGGTTATCTGTGTCAGACAGAGATGGCGGCTTATTCTCTCATTCACTAACCCTCTCATTCATTCATTCAGCACCGAGTGCGTACTCACCATTGCATGAATCAGGCACTGTGCTGGGCAATGGGTATACAGAAATGGATAAGACACAGTTTCCTCTCTGGAGGAGCTCACAGTCTTGGGGTAGACAGATATAAGTGAATATACAATACAGTGTGATAAGAAGTTTGTGCTAAAGCACAGATAAAGTGCTCTAGATACACAGAGGAGGGCAGGTGGTGAGGAACAGGATTCCACCCTAGGTAACAAATAACACTGTGTTGCTATACATGGGAATTTTACAAATGAGCTTTTGTTGAATTCTTAAAAAATTAGTACTTCTCATAGCTAGGTCATTCATTACACAGCTGAGGTTTTGGGGTGAGGGGTTCCTCTCTTTTTCAGTCATTTCAGCTTAAGTCAGTGTGTTCGTTGAGTACCTATTATAACTAAGTGCACTAGGAAAATACAGGTTAATTTTAACCAGAGTCAGTAGGATGAGGAAGTAGGAAGGTATAGGAGGGATGGCTTGAACTCTGTCATGAAGGATAGGTAAGAGTTCATAAGGCAAAAGTGAGAAGTACTATTCAGGAACTTGCATCATGCTCCAACAAAAGTAGAGGGACCCAACACGTGTGGGCTGAGTTTTTGGATTGAACGTCATCCTGGGGGATTCGTGAAGGGAGGATAGAGTGGGTGTGTAGTGGGAAATTAGGCAGGAAAGATCAGTGGGAAAATAATAGGAGGCTGTGTATACCTAATACACAAATCAAGATTTTATTTCATGTGCAGTGAGGACTCACCGGTATTTGTTCCACAGGGGAGTGCATCAGTAGAGCTGTGCTCCTCAGGATACACTTGGTATAGTATCAGCTATGGTGGCAGGAGACAGTTCCAGGCTCGCAGTCACAAAACATGAAAGAGAACTCCAGTTTGCCCATCAATTCGCTGTGTGGTCTTGAGTGAGTTGGTAACCCTTTCTGAGCTTTATTTTAGCCTCTTCATCCACACAGTAAACACATAGAAGCTTCCCCAGGAGACTAGCAGCAACAACCACAACAGCAATTTTCATTGATCATCCTTCCCAAGGGCATTGGGCAAGGCCATTTCTGTGTAATGTTTAAGCCTCAGACAATTCTGTGAGTTCTTAAGACATTAAACATAAGTTTACCATATGGCCTACCACCACCTCCACTCTTAGGTGTCAACACAAGAAAACTGAAGACGTATATTGGCACCAAGTCTTGAACCGAAGTCTTCTTGGCAACATGTAATGGCCAAGAAGTGGAAACAACCTAGCTGTCCATCGCCTGGTGAATGGATAGACAAAAGATGCTATATCCATGCAATGCAATATTATTCAACAGTGAAAAGGAACAAACTAAGAAGACATGCTACGTATGATACGGATGGATGTCAAACTATTCTTCTCAGTGAGAGGAGCCAGACATGAGATACCATGTAGAGTATGATACCATCAGTTGTATTTTATTTACATGAAATATCCAGGAAAAGCAGAGATATAAAGACAAAAAGTGGGGTAGAGGCTGGAGACAGGCTTAATAGTAAAGGTACGTGAAGGATCATACTGGAGTGATGAAAATGTTTTTAAGCTGATTTATGGTGATGGTTGCCTGAGTTAGTAAATCTGCAAAAAATCATTGAATTTTACACTTGAAAAGGTGAAGTATATTTATGCAAAATAAGCCTCACTAAAGTTATTTGAAAAACAGAAAGAACACTATAAAGGAGGTTCTGTTCTTATTAGCACATTGCAGACAAAGATAAAACATTCCCAAAGCCTCCAGGGAAGAGTAGTAGAGCAATGGATGTATTAACTAACCTTACTGTGGTAAGCCTTTCACAATATACACGTGTATCACTCGTCACATTGTATACCTTAAACTTGCATAATGTTATATGTCAATTATATCTCAATAAAGGTGGGTAGGGGGATGTAGTAGAGCTAGGATTGGAAACCCTTTCTGCCTGCTTTTGAGCCCATGACATTGGCTACGGTCCATACCATCCCCTTCCTTCTGTTACAAAGTGGTTGTGACAAATAAATTAAGCAAGGGATACATATTTGATCACATCATTAACAGAGCATGCATGTGATTGGCTCTCAGAAAATCTTAACTGATTCTGATTTTGGCAGCTGTTGGTCTGATGGTCTGAGAGACAGAGTAAAGGCTATTGCAGTGGTCCAGGCAGGAGGCTCCAGCATCTTGTCCAGGCAGGGTACTCTCAGGAGGAAAGACCAGATGATGTAGAAAAGGAAGCCCAGCTAGGGATGTCCTCTTACTTTTCACATATCTTAGCTTTTCTAAACAACCAAGTGGGACGCTTGGCTCTATTATGAGAGAAGACAAAGAACAAAAGTCTTTCTTTCCTTCAGTAAACAGCTGACACATGTTCCCATCATAAATTTTGTAATTCATGATGTAAAACCAAATCCAACAACCCAGCCCAGCCAGAAGGTTAAATAAATAAGTGTTAAATAAATAAGTGTAGGGTTTTATTTTTTCCCCCTCTGCCCATGAGTCTCCACAGAAGATGCCACGTGCTCCTGCGAATCAAAGTTGACTAGTCCGTTTTCTTACTGTGTAAATTTGGGGCAACAGCCTACTCAGGTTTATGAATTGAAACTTTGAGGAGTTGAGATTTTTTTGTATGTTTTATTTTCCATTTTGCCGTCATGAGCACCATTGTTAATGGTAATTCAGAATCACAGGTGAGACATCGCTCTTCACATCGCTCATCCTTTATTTTGAAAAGCTGGGAAGACTCAACAGACAGAAACATAGCCTACAGCCTTGGCAGAGGCAGGACTAGGTGACTTAATGGGGTTTTTCCTGAGTTACTTTCAATGACTGATACGTTGTAACCCAGATGTGCCTGCTACGTGGCGAAATTTTATTATTAATAAATCCACTTTCCTCCAAAACAAACAAGATAGCCTGGCAAACAGCAGTGTTTGCTCTGTATACATCTGGGTTGGTTTTTCATCATTTCCTAGGACCGGGGCCCTGGTACTTCCCATTGCAGTAGTGAAAGAAATGTGGGAATTCAGTTCGCCTATTTTGGCAACATAAACATGAGACAATTTGTGGTCACAAAGGCAGGACTCCCCGTTCCAGAGGGCCTGGTGGCAGCGGATGGGGCTGTGAGGTTCCCTGGGGAGGACAATATTGAATCTGGAAGCACATAGGACTTAGGGCATGTGGGAAGGAGGATATTCAGAACACCTCCTGGTTTTATGGCATTCACTCTTTGAGTCACAGTCCCCAGAGAGCCAGGAAAAGCGAGTGTATGTCTGCCATGGTAATTAAGTGTTCAAGTTTGAATAAACTTGAAGAAATCTTACACATAGCAAAAGTAAGACTGCCAGCTTTGTTCATTGTTGTAAGAACTCAACCAATCACAACTCATTCAAGATCCCTTGATTGAGTACTACGTGTGTAGCACTGTCCCAAACACTGTGAGCAATGTTAAGTCAGAGTCCCGATCATCAAGGAGATTGCAGTGAGTGAGGATGGGGATGATATTTAAACATGAAACATTTCACCATTTAAATAGCAGTAAGTGATGAGTGGTGGTTTCCTCCTCACGTAAGCCTTTCGGAGCTGCCCCAAGTCCAACACGTGTTCTTTGAGAGTTCCTCTCAGAACCCAAACAATTTGATCAAACACTAGGAGAATAGGATCATGGAAAGGTCACAGGTCTTGGAGGCAGAAACCCTTAAATCTAGATCCCGCGTTGGCTGCATATCAACTGAATTGTAAACTCCCTGAGGAACAAGTCTATTTAAACATGGTGTATTGCAGGACTTTGCATAGTGCCTAACGCTTAGTAGGATCTCTATAAGTATTCCATGTTGAATACATGAATTACCCATGTAACCCTAGCAAAGTTAACCTGAGAGTCCAGAGTTCTCCCTGGAAAAAGGAGTAATCATACCTACTGATAGGAGTTGAGAGGTGGCCTCAAATGATGATGGAGAGTGCAGACCCTGGAGCTTCCTGCCAGGGCCCAAACTCTGGCCTGCCATTTATTTGTTCTGTGGTTTCAGGCAAATAACTTGTCGTTGCCTCAGTTTCCCAAAGTATCATATAAGGATAATAATACTACCTATCCTTTAGGTTTGGTTTGTTTTGAGGATTAAATGAATTTTTATTTGTATAGTCCCTAAACTGAGGCCTGGTACACAGTGTGTGCTCTAAAAATATTTGTTAAATAAAAATACATAGAGGATAAATAGAAAATGGGTTTGTAGTGAGAACTAGTGAGTGCCAAGAATAATTATATAATTATAATGAGTGCTAACTAATCTTATAAAATGCCTAACATAACCCTATAAAAGATGCTGAATCCGTGTCAGTTCAAAGAACTTTATGTTTGATCCTCATTTCCTAAGCCAGTGCTTGGCTCATAAAAAATGCACAACATGGAATATAAATATTAATGAGAACTATAGGTTCTTCTGAAGATCATGAAGACCTATGGGCTAGATATATAGGGAGAGGTTTCATCAAGGATAGAAAGTTAAAGTTGGGTCTTGGTTAGGGATTAAATAGGGGTAAGGAGTTCACAGAGGAAGCATATGATTTGCATAAGCTGGGGGAAGGAAAGATCCAGTTATAGTCACGAGATGCTCCATTATCAACAGGACTTGGCACCACTCTCTGAGGGAATAATTTGTCATGGTCCAGCTCTTTAACGGAGGTGGCCAAAGTTCTGTTTCAGTTCTATGGTTTCAACTGCTTCAATTAATACTTGAATGACCTCTTATTTAGTCACCCATTTATTGAGAAGTTTTACATAGATTACACTATGTATCAGGCATTTTGTTAGGTAGTGGTGAATAAACTAAAAATGGACCTTTCTTCTCTTTTGGACCAGGAGAGAGAAAAAAACCAAAAGCAAAATAATCAAATGTTGATAAGTGCTTCGAAGGATATTTAGAGGGCACAGAGGGAAAGGCATAATGGGAGACAAAGGCAGTTGTTGACATGGGAAAATGAGAGTATGTCCCTCTAGGGAGGTGACATTTCACCTGAAGCCAGAAAGCTGAGAAGGAAAAGGGGGGCTATTCCAGACAGAGAAGCAGAATGTTTAAAGAAGGGAGAATGTATTGAATTTGATGTAGTTGAGGAAGGCGGTGTGGCTATAGAGTGAAGTGAGCTAGGGGAGAACAGTACAAAATGGGGTTAGTAAGGGGCAGGGACCAGATCCTGCAGGGCCTTGTAGGCTCTAGTGAAGAGTTAGGACTATATTAAAGCAAATTAGGAAGCCTCTGAAAAATGGGAAAATGGAGTGGAAAATGTTATGAGACATTTTAAGGCTCACTTAGACATCAATGTGGATGATAAATTGGATTGGAAAGTGGAATCAAGGAGAACATTGAAGCAGACCAAGTAAGAGGTGATGCTTGCTTTGTTTAGATGGTAGAGAAGCAGGGATGGAGAGAAGTGGGCATTGGGTATATATTTCAGATACGGAATAGACAGGACTTGCTAATGGGTTAGATGGGGAGGGGTGAAGGTAGAAACATTCAGAGAAAGAAAAGAGTCAAGAATGAAACCCAGGCTTCTGACTGGAGCCACTGCATGCATCTTGGTGCCACTGATTAAAATGGATAAGATTAAAAGAGGAAATTTTGGAAGGTGGGATGGGAAAGAAATCAAGCATTTGGTTTGAGCTATTAATGTTTAGCATTGTTTTAAGCACTGAATCCTAGAGAAGATATGATATAGAACATAAAACAGGTTAGGCTAGGGATCTAAACTTGGAGTTTGGGCATATGCTTTGTGAATAAATCTATGGGTATGAGTGAGCAAGTAGAGGGAGAAGGAAAGTCCAGGACCATGTCCATGGAAAGAGACAGCATTTAAATACTGAGTAGAGAAGGATGGAATTGGGAAAAAGACTGAGATGGAATGATCAGAGAGGTAAGAGGAAACCCTGGAGTGTGGTCTTACAAAACCTTGGAGAGGGCACTGTTTTGAGAAGGATGGCCATCAGCTGTGTGGAAGTAAGTTGAGGGTAAAAAAAGTTGAGAACAGAATTCACTCATGATCTTGAGAACAGATTTATAGGACTTTTAAGGATAACAGCCAGATTCAGAGTGGGATGAACACTGAAGGATAGTAAAGCATATTTTTATGTTGATGAAAAAAAAAATCCAGAGAGAAGGAGAAGTTACTGATGGAGGGAGAGGGGAAATAATCAAAGAAATAATCCGAGAGGAAGTAAAGGACAGTGGGATTCAGAAATCAGTTTGAGGACTTGGCCTCTGGCAGGAGCAGAGACACCTTTTCAGGTTCAAGAGGATGACTTTAGGCACAGGTAATAATAATTATCAAGACAGCTAATATTTACTGAGAGTTTACTATGTACGAGATAATGCTCTAAGTAATTTTCATTTATTCACTCATTTCATCCTCATAATAATCTCATGAGATCAGTTTGTACACACAGTCAAAACTGAGAAAGTTCTGGGGCATCTGGGTGGCTCAGTAGGTTAAGCATCTGACTTTTTAAAATTTTTTAATTAATTAATTTGTTTTGATAGAGAGAGGGAGAGCAGGGGAGGGGTACAGAGAGAGAGAGAGAGAGAGAGAGAGAGAGAGAGAGAAGAGAGAGAGAATCCACCAGCACAGAACCTGATGTGGGGCTCAAACTCATGAACTGTGAGATCATGACCTGAGTCAAAATCAAGAATCAGATGCTCAACCAACTAAGTCACCCAGATACCCCATGAATCTGACTCTTGATTTCGGCTCAGGTCATGATCTCATGGTCGTGAAATCGTCCCCTGCATTGGGCTCTGTGCTGAGCCTGTGGAGCCTGCTTGGGATTCTTTCTCTCCCTCTCTCTCTGCCCCTTCCTCACTTGTCCTCCCCACCCCCACCCCTGCTCTCTCTTTCTCTCTCTGTCTCTCTCTCTCTCTCTCAAAATAAACATTTAAAAGAACTGAGAGTTCTTTCTCATCTGATAGTTTAAATTGTGGAGGGGGAGGCAAATGGGATATTTGAAAAGAGAGAATATAGAACATAGTGTCACAGAAAGTTCTCAGTGCAACTTCCAGGCAGTATTGAGAGTTTATTTGAGATTTGAAACCATGAATAAAAAGTAAATCTAATGCAAAATCCAAATGGGTCTTCTACAGCATTCCGTGATCATGCTTTAGTAGCCTGACTTGATACTTAGTTTGGAAGCAGGAGTAATTTCCAATGCCAGAAGTAATAAAGTATACTAGCATCCCCTACTAACATCCTAGCATTTTGTAAACGTTTTTGAAGCTTCTTTGGAGATGTGGCCACAAGGAGCCCTCCTCCTACCCTGCTACCCTTCATGCCCCAGCTCAGAAAGAGAAATCATGGCCTCCATGAAAGAAGGATGATGATAGAAATTGACTAGCCAAGTTTGAGCTTTATACCTAAAAGAGGTCTAAGCTCACTTCTCTTGTCTTGCTAATACCTGACAGCTTGCCAGGTTTCTGTCAAAGACAAGGGCATCTCCTCTGTCTGAGAGATCACCAATGCTCTCCCCATTGCCAAGATCTCATGAATAGAGAGGGGGTGCAAAATCTTTACTTGACACAGAAAGCTTTAGGTTGACAAGTAGCAGTAGCTAACATTTATTTAGATTGACAAGTAGCAATAGCTAACATTTATTAAGTACTTATTCTTTGATCAGGCTCGCTCTGGGCTAAGTGCCTTTCTTATGCAATATCTCCCTTAATCTTTAAAACAACACAGTGAGGTAGATAGCCTTATAAGGTACATATTACAGATAGGAAAACTGAACTTTAAGGAGCTTCAATAATTTTTCTAAGATCAGGAAGCTAACAAGTAGAGAAACCAAAAGTTGATTCCAGATAGTGACAAATCAGTGAGCATCCATGCCAGATCAAAGTGTTGTGCATCTCAGTATGCTATCGTATGTTGCTACCATTCTATAAAGTTTTACTCAGAAAACACAAATTTTGAACTAAATTGAGACTGGTTTCTATTCCCCCACGTTCTCAAAATGAAGGACGAATCCACTGGGAGTAACCACAGAATTTATGGATTTTATTCATATTTCCCTCTCTTCAGAGCAATCAGCCTGGTAAAGAGAAGAGTTTAGGGCTGTTAGTTTTTGGAAGCTCATTGACCTATGTTAAAGCAATTTACCCTGAAGTCAAACATGGAACCACATGTGACACAGCATAAACTGAGCTTCTTGGACCTAAGCCCTGGCAATGACCTGGTCTTTTCCCACCATGTAATTATGAATTGAGATTTCTCAGTTAAAAATTTACACAAATTCTCAGATCATTGAGGTCAGTAAGAAAAGTTTAGTCTCAGTATCTGGACATCTCAACTGTCCAGGTTATTTGTGGATCTACTGATAATAAGCTATCGGTACAATAATGACAAAAGCCAGAAGCGGGTTGAATGCTTAATCTGTGCCACCTAAGTGCTTTATGTGCCTATTTCACATATAATAAATTCTTAGGCAGAGACTATCATGAACCCTATTTTGAGTAAAGAAAATGAGATGGAAAGAGGTTAAGTAACTAGCCCAAGGTCACATAGCTACCAAAGGCAAAATGGGGATTTAGAGTGACACTAGAGGCTTTGAAAGCCAAATCATCATCTGGAGACAGATAACAGTGGATACGAATCATAGCCTCCCTCCTTACCAATTTGAAAGATGAAGTTAATAAACCTGACTTTGTATGGTTATTGCAAGAGTGACAGAAAAATGCACATTAAGCACCAAGTGCATGCCTGCCAGGTATTGGATGCTCATTAAATGGTAGCTGTGGTTACTAAATGGAATGAGCTGGAAAGTTAACAAGTATCCCATCATTTTGATCACTGTAATCAGGGAACATTTATAATTCAAATATCTCCCCTATATAAAATACTCTTTTCTCTCCTTATTAAGTGTCTAAATTACTCAGCTAACCAACTCTACATCCCCCTTCATTCTGCTTTCTTAGAGCTGATCTGTGCCTGAGACTCTCACAGATACTTTAATTCTACATAATTTAAAAAGTGAAATAAATACTTCAGTTGTCATTTTGTCCTTTCTAATGAATTGAAGATATTTTTCCAATGGCTTTAGCTATAAATGTTTGCAATGGTCCAGAGCTCCCTGGGGGTAAGATGAAAAACAAGCCCAGCCAGAGTATCCTGGTGACCCAGCACGCCTGCCATAATAACCTATTTGGGGATGACATGGTAAGCTGGTTCATGGCATTTCGCTTAGTGGTTCTGATTGTGACATATGATGATTCAAGTTTACTCATATACACACCAGAACTTCACAAAATGACCTTTTTTGAGGTCCTTGAGGTTAAGCAGGGAGGGAGGGAAGAGCATTGAGCCGCTCTAAACAAAGCAGCATTTGTTTTTACACCACTTGCTTAGACAAGTGTCCCCTCACGTGCAGCAGCTATTTGCTATGAGGCTGTTGGCAGAGTGACTAGAATGTGACAGAAATTAAGGACAAAATCTGAAGTCTCCTGGAAAATCACACTCCCCAGGAAATGTTAGCCATGAGATTATAACTCAGTGAATTATTTCTTGTCATTCACTTCCTTGCTCACTCTTTTCCTGCACGGTCATTTTAAAGATGGTTGAATTGGATATTTACCAGACCTTGCTTTGTGCTTTGTACGTACTGCACCAGGTCTATGGAAGACTGAGCCTGGAGTAAAATTATTTACCATCTTTGGGGTTCATTCTCCTGGTCTGTAAAATGGAGAGTTGGACTATATCAGTAAGTCCCAAATCTTATACATAGTTTAATAAGGCATATTCAACATTATATTTTTCACTTAAAAATATAAGAAAAATATCTTCAGGAACCACAGAAAATAAAGCTTGAAAAATTCTTTTTAGCCAGTAGAGATCTAAAAACCAAGGGGCCATTTGAATCTGCATGAGGACCAAGCATGTGATATTTTTATGTTCTCAAACTTACAAAATTGATTGAGAAACTCTGGACCAGATCATCTCTAAGCTTGTTTTCAAGTTCAAGAAGTCTATGATTCTACAACCACTCCTCCCAATAAAAATTAGTGTTTTTATAGCTGAGAGAAGAGAGATATATTTTTTAAAAAGGATAAATCATTAGGCTTGAGAGGTGATCAGTCATATCCAACATTGACTTCTGATTGTTGATTCATAGACAAATATGTATGCTGACACACAAAACACAATTTCTGGTTAAGTCTCCTGATATTGACCAATAATCTAATTAACTTAGGCCCACGTGAATTTTTGACTTGTTTGTATCAACTCCACCATCTTAATAGCCTAAATTAACCAGATAATTTAGTTAAGAGGTATTTATTAAACTACTCCTGTTAACTTTCTCTTTGACTCTTGTGCTTTGCAATCAGATGAGTAATAAATTTAAAAGACACAGTAACTTAAGTTCTTTTACTTTAAAGTCATGTTTTATATGGATTTTCTTTGTCTATAAACTTTTTTATGAATTTGGAATGATCAGACAAAAGAGAAGAGAACCAAGATTAAACACCATAAAGGAAAAAATCAAAGAGCAGAGAAATTGGCAAGAAATAGACTGACTTAGAAAAAAAATTCAAAAAGAATTTTTAGGGAAAATCCCTGTGTCAAGGAAAAGAAGGCAGAGATACGACACAGGGTGTGTTTTGTGACTTACATGCATTGGCTCTGTACCTGTATGATTCATTTGGTGGAAAACATAGCTGGGTCAGAGAACTTTTTACTGATCCCAAACTTTCCTGGAGTCATTTGAAGCTTCATTTTGTGTGCATATTTTGTCTCACTTCTGCAAAATGGAAATCTTAATTGCTTTTCAGAAATAGCCCTGGTCATTGGAGTTTATCTGTATAGCCACTTGAGATTTAGAATTAGATCATGGACTTTGGAATATGGAAAAATCTTTAAGAAACTGGGACAGGTTTGTTCCAAGCGACCTCTCTTTGTCTCCTGACAGGAATAGATAGATAGTAGGTCCCCCAAGGGAGCCCTATTGAGAAAGTCCAAAGGGGACAGTCTGCCCATTGGAGGTACAGACTAGATCAGTGCTTTTCAAGCTTTTTGGTTCATGACTCATAGTAAGACATACATTATACACCACAACGTGTGTGTGTTTTATAAAACAACACCTTACTACATATGTTATACCTGATATTTTCTATTCTATTCTATTCTATTCTATTCTGTTGTTGTTTTAAGTAAATACTGGCCAAGATCCATAAAATAGATTTTATAACTCACTATTGGAAATCTAGGTATGTTCCTGTGTGCAACCATCCCTAAACATATACATTGCTCAAATACAGTACAGCCAATTTTCACTTCACCTTATGCTGAAATGCTTGCATTTTCTCGAAAACCATGCTGTTTTTCACATCCCTGCACATGTCATTCTCCCTCTCTACTCCAAGCACTTTACCATTTTCTCACTCCACCTCCCCTTTCTTCATCAAGTTCACTCCTGCTGCCCAAGACTCAGCTGAAGAGGTCAACATTCCTTCCCCTCAGTCTACGTTGACCTGTTTTTCTGTACTCTCCTGAGCATCCTGGGCTTATCTTTTTCTCTGCCTTTTCATGCTATGTTATGAGGATCCATTTATACATTCTTCTTCCCCTCTGGACTCTTTGAAAGCAAAGTTTTCTCTTATTTATATCCGTAGGAAGTATTCTAAGGTTTGACACATATCTGATTAATACTTTTTGGATGAATGAGAGCCTGCCTATTGGTAGGCACTTGGTACCAAGTAGCTGCCTCCTTGGTAGGTTGTAGTGTGGTTACTGAAAATAAGAAAGTATATCTTTACTTGTACCCCAATGTTTATAGCAGCACTCTCAACAATAGCCAAATTATGGAAAGAGCCTAAATGTCCATCAACTGATGAATGGATAAAGAAATTGTGGTTTATATACACAATGGAGTACTACGTGGCAATGAGAAGGAATGAAATATGGCCCTTTGTAGCAACATGGATGGAACTGGAGAGTGTGATGCTAAGTGAAATAAGCCATACAGAGAAAGACAGATACCATATGGTTTCACTCTTATGTGGATCCTGAGAAACTTAACAGAAACCCATGGGGGAGGGGAAGAAAAAAAAAGAGGTTTGAGTGGGAGAGAGCCAAAGCATAAGAGACTCTTAAAAACTGAGAACAAACTGAGGGTTGATGGGGGGGTGGGAGGGAGGGGGGGGGTGGGTGATGGGTATTGAGGAGGGCACCTTTTGGGATGAGCACTGGGTGTTGTATGGAAACCAATTTGACAATAAATTTCATATATTGAAAAAAAAAGAAAGTATATCTTTACGGAGAATACGCATCTGGGTTGCAGTAGATGTGTTGATCCTCATTAGAACCCATTTTCTGTTGCTTATAGAAGATAATATAGCAAAGTAGGTTAAAAAATTGGGCTTTGGAGTTTCACAGAGCTGGATTTGAATGCTGGCACATGAGTTACTAGCTCTGTGACTTTAGGTAAGTTCTTTGATTTTTTTAAAATCTCAATTTCTTCAACTATAAAATAGGAGTACTGACATCTATGGCTGTTGTTAGGATTGTGTAGATATTAAATAATGGAATAAGCTCCAGGAGGGCAGGAATATTTGTCACTTTGATTCATTTTCATGGATTTAGAAGAGTGGCTGACACATACTTGTATCAATGAATATTTTGTCCTAATAGGCCCTCAATAATTTATAGCAGCTCTTCTTCATGTGAATTCTTATCAAGTTTAATATAAGATTTCTTAGAATATGCATGATCTACATAATAATTTCTTATAACATCTTTAATCAGAAGTTAGGTGATACTGTGAGGTGATACTTCCAGACCCTGACATTCAAGGACTCAAAGTGCATGTTGAAACATTGTTCTTCCTAAAGAATGTCGTATTTCATGCTGTTAGGTTAGTATTAAGTTTAACCATTTCAAAGTTGATTTTGTGGAGGTTCCTCAGTTCTGTTTTTGAGTTGTCACATATGGGTATTTGACTCTTGCTTCTTCCCTTTTCTCGTTCTCTTGTTATACATCCGTGAGCCATATCATCACTCACTACACATTAGATAGACTCACACAGATTCTGATTCAAGGGCTTGGGGAAAATGACTGCATTTCTCAGTGTTCCTAGAGTTGTTTCTCTCCCTTCCTCTACAAAGATCTTGTGTAAGATCCATAAGGATGGAAAATTCATTATTACCTAATGTCCTTCGCTGCTTCCCATTTCATGAATGGATGTTTGTATTCCAAGGTTTCATCGTAGGCCTTTCCCATTTTCAGTACTTTTGTAAGCAACTTCTTGTGCCACATAATAAAGGTATTGTTTTAAGGTTTTCCGAATTTCATCAGCTTACAGACTTCTCTCGTTTCTACCAGGAAGCAGAACAAAGAAACAAATTTTAAAAAGCAATTCTCAAACTTTTCCACAAACCGGGACACATAAAACGATGACATTGCTTCCTTATTATAATTCGTCCAAATAAAGAGAATTCTTATTAAGAACGTACTCACCTAGCCTTCACTTCCTTATGCATTTATTCAAAATCCACTTTATTATAATATTTGCTGCAGAATCTTTTAGATAGTAGTATTAAATGATCAAGATTATTAGCCATTATGGTTGCTTGCTTTATATTTCACATGGTAGGAACAGTGTTGTACTATTATTACCTACTCTCTTATATGTAAAAGTCTGCCAGAAGCTCTTACTCATTTGTGAATGAATTACGGTATCATTTCAAAGTGTAGTCCTTATAAATTCCTCAGATATATACTAAGAGAGCATGTATTAAAAAGAATGGTACATTCTATGATCCTATACTAATTTAATTTCTTATTAAATTCTTCAACAGAACAATATATTAAAAGACTATTGTTCTCAAACTGAGGATTACCCCTGAGTCACTATAGTCATATCAGGCTGGTGAGGCTCTTCACTAACAGTTTGGAAAATAAGAGGAGGAATATACTTTGGGGGAAAGAGAAGATGTTTTGGTAAGTGGAATTAAAAGGAGAACCTTGCCTGACTGACTAATATGTCTCACTTAGTTGATTCAGCGATGAGGGACAGAGGAGACCACAGAAGAGCAGAGCTTTCTGGAGAAACAAGGATGAATATTTATAGAACACCCACTATGTGCTAGGTCCTTCACAATCTTTTACATCCTCACACTGAAGCGTTGGGGAAGGTTATTAAATACATTTTAAATATCAGTAAACTCCTGCCCATAAAAAAAAATGTTTTTTTTTTTAGTCACCTGTCCAAAGTCACTCAACTCTAGGAGGCAGAGTTTAGATGTGAACCCATGCCTTTAAAACTCATGCTGTCTCCACTGACCATACAATCCAAGAATACTCCCAGTTAAACCTGTATGTGGCTGTTCAGGTGAGTGTTGCACTTGACATCATATAGATTTCCACCTTCCAAGAATCCCCTGACAAATTGAGGAGAGGTTCCACACAGTGGTATCTGAGACATCATCTTCTCCATCTTCTACCCTAAATGGTTCCTGTGGGGGCATCACTAAAGCCTGAAATGTCTTTTATATGGATCTGAAAACATTTAGTGAAGAAGAAAGTAATATGTTCATGGTAGCCATTCCTATAATATTTTCAATAATAATAAATTTGATTACAGAATGATAATATTACAAGAAAAATAACATGCTATGATATAAACTCATAAAGGCGTGAATATTAAAACTAAATGCATATTGGAGACATTTGTTCTATTGCACAAACTCAGGCATCCAGAAAGATTATTTCTCTCAAGTGTTCTTGCTTCTATCTCCACGTGAGAAGACTTTCAAGGGTCCTGTTTCATTCTCAGAGTTGATAGGTTTATCCTTCAATAAGTAAAGTGGCTGATTAAAGCCAATATTTTTCTTAGATAAATTTACGTTCTGGTAATTTGAGTCCTTCTCTTCATGAGACTTCCTGAAATACTGACCATAGAAAGGAATATTATCAATTTAGTTCTGGGGCCTGGTCAGCACTCAGATTGCATTCCTGGCTGTAGCCTGGAACATCACTTCCGGTTGGACTCACTTCTCCTTGCCCAGCAGGAGCCTATAGTATGTAGCACCATCTCTTAGTTAATAAATCAGCTAATTCATTGCTCTTTATTGATCATGAGCCGTATTTATCTCACCCTCTCATTTCACAGGTGAGGGGCAGATTTGGAATGACTTCCTTATGCTCACAGAGCTGATGATAGCGTGTGGGCTGGAATGGAATCCACATCCCCCAACTTGAGTCCAGAACCCCTTCCATTCCTCACTCACTTATTAATACATTCATCAAACATTTACTGGATGCCTACAGTGTGTGAGTAGCTGTGACTATAAAGGTGAATTAGGACACAGACCCTGCACTTTACCCTGCTTTGTGTTTTTGATTTCCCAGGTCTGAGTTTTGTCTGGAAGGTGACTTTATGCCAGGACAATCTCTCCACCCTGGATGAATTGGACAATCACAATTGGTCATGTACAGCTCCATTTCTAGTATCCAAATATATTCTTCATAAACAGCCTATTCTTTGGTCTTCTAGCTTTCTGACAGGGGTGCCTCAACCAAATATGGTGTTATTGATAAATAGTATTTAATGGGTGAGCTCTGAAGATCAATCTAGTAATACTACTAATAGGCTCCATTTTCTCCTCAGTGAAAGGGAGTCCATATGGACACATATGCTTGTGTGTCTATGTGTGCATAGGTGTGCTTGGGGTGTGATTCTCTGAAACACAGAAAAGTGGGTGTTTGCTCATGAATGGACCACAGTAGAAGGACAAATATATTCTAGGCCTCACATGACTGCCACACTCCAGAATACCAGTAGTGAATAAGCAGAGTTTTGTCAATTGGTAATTTTTAATGATTTAAGAACACTCTTTTGCCATTGTTTTGAGAACCCATCCTACAGCTTCTGCTATTGACTGGCAAGTATTTCCTGAGGGCCTGCTGCATTCCCAGCCCCATAAGACCTTTGGCCTATGGGGGACTGAGTCAGTCACTTTCACATTCTTCTTGGGGCTGTCATTCTTTGCCTCAGTTGATCCTGAGGTAAAAGAACTCATAATATTATCTCTGTGTCACAGAGGAGGAAGCTGAGCCTCAGTCCCAGAGAGGTTTAGTGATGTGCCAAGACCCTCAACACTAGTGACTGATAAAACCATGACTGAATCCCATTCTTCTTGCTATTAGGACAGTGCTCTTTTGGTTTTTGTTTTGTTTTGTTTCATTTTTATCTATAACAGATTGCCTGCCCATAGTTTATAAAAAACAAAGCAGAGATTAGAGAAAGAAATTTTTGCAAACTCATGAAGTGTGACCTCTTGATAGAATAAAACCATGAAATAAAAACATTAAAGTTCGTTTTAAATACTACCTGAAACTAGGTCACAAATCTATTCTATAACCCTTTCTTCCCCCTGGCGTAAGTTCCTTTCCCAAATGACAGGTTTGGTTTTTCTATCCATGTAAGTTCCTAGGACCTTTTTCTTGCAGGGATTACTGCTGAACTTCTCCTAAGGAATGACTTTGTGATGGTAGAAATACAAGTAACATGTTCACTGGGCTTTTACAACTGTAGAGAAAGCTCTTTCTGAAGCTTGCTCATCCAGCTGATTAACTTTGCTGGAAAGTAGCCATTAGCTTCCTAAACTGCAGAGGATTGTACTAGTCACTTATAGTCAGCCTAGAAGCAGAGAGGGATTAGAACACAGCCTCACTGAATGAAAATGGGGAAAGCTAAACCGTTTGCAGATTGTACTGCGTTGTTTCTGCACTGGTTTCTGGAGGATTTGAGAAAGGCCTGACCCAGGTGGAAAAAAGGGACCCAATGGCTTCGCAGAAGGGAGGTGAAACAAACAAACCAGACCTTCTCAGTACCACTCCCTAGTCAGGTGGCATGCATGAGACATTTCCCTGCACCAGTTTCCACATTTATCAAATGAGCAAGGAAAACAAAAAGCATTACAGGTTGCTCAGTTTGGAAAGTTTCCCTAATCGTCATCCTACTGTGATCTGTGACCACGACATGGGCTATCATATTGTGTAGTGTAGGAGAATCTAAAAACTAGCTTCTGGCTCTTGATCATCTTATTTGATTTATTGTCAGGAAGATGGCATTAAAATGAGCTTCCACTTGCTGAGCAAATCTGGATGGGCAGTGGAAGGTGGAAACAAGGAGTGGCCTGGGTGGTGGCAGGAATTAGAATGATAATCCCTTGCATTTTAGAGATTGCAGAGCACTTTCCCACATATTGTGTCATTGGATCCCTGCAAAGCCCTAGGAGGGCAGGTGGTATTTTTAGCCCCATTTGACAAATCAGAAAATTGATATGCTAAAAGGTGAAGTGATGGCCAGAATTCACAAAAAAATGTTAATGGTAATATAAAAAGTAGAATAAAATCCAAGCCCTTGCTTCCTTTTGCAACACACCAGAGAGCGATTAGAATCTACCTTAAAGCGTTTTAGCTATACTCAGATAATCAGCAACGGATTATAACATACTGGTAACACAGGACTCCAATATTATTCTCCTTCAGGGCCTTTAAAACTTCTCTGCCTCTGCCTCCCCTCCCCCATTTTTATCACTGCTTTACTACATGCTTCAAGAAGTCCCCAAGACTTTGTTAGGTGACCATCCAATAGGTTTTCTTGGCTCCCAGTAATTATGACCCCTCAGTCCTTACCACCGTAATTAAATTGCCTATATTGAAATATGATTCTGCCTGGGCACTGAGACTAGTTATTTACAAGTCATTCAGTGGCTGTTTCGGCTATTTCTTCCCCAACTCTTAGCGTGATAAACTGTCTGGATAAATATTTCTTGAATAAATGTTGCATGATCTACTGTAGCCAAAAGGGAATTTTGCTTCCACATTACCCTGAACACTATTTGGAGAAGATTGGAAGCTCTTTTAAAACCATCTAGGATATAGTGCTGTTCCCAGAAGGAGGCTCTTAGGAAATGAAACTCTAGCCATTTGCCTAAAATGTTAGGTCATTCCCAGAAGACTTAGAGTTGAAAGAGGACAAGCGGTGTGATAAGGTTGGAGATTAGTGTTTGTGTAGCTATATGGGCAAAGAGGTAAGAGCTGATATTTTTGGAGTTACTGGAAGATTTACTCATGACACCCAGCCTGCGTATGTGTCCCGTACTATTGCTGGGAACCAAGCTTCGTGCCAGCCCTCTAACTGTCAGATAGCAGTTTCTGGAAAGAGACTTGAGCTTGCTATGTGGTCACTTATAACAATCTTCCTATTTTGTGCCAGCTTACAAGTCCCTACAATACCACTGATATATGTTATCAAAACAGCATATAGGTAGAATATGATAAATATGATAGATGAAGAGCAAGGCTTAGGACTCACATGTCATCTAAATATGAAACCCAGTGCTTAACCTAGTGCCTATATATACAAAACCCTCTGAAGTATTTAGGAATTAATGAATGTAATGAAAGCCATCAGCATAAAAAATGAATTAGTCGAATCTTGGCAGTGAGACCATTTCTGCAATGGCAAAATCTTAAAGGGCATGCAGAACTTGACAAGGGGTGAGGATTACAGGTACTGTACTGAACTTTTAGCAAAAGCGGTCATCGGCAATAGTAAACAGATGGGCATGGCTGTGTCCCAATAAAACATTATTTACAAAAGTAGGCAGTGAGTTGTGTTTGGCACACCATAGTTTCCTGACCCAGGTGTACATTATAGCTACGAATTCTCATTTTTATGATTTCGTTTCCTTCTGAAAAATCCCTCCTTTGTTCTCTATTGCCTGCAGTCTGGAGCACAGACTCTTCAATTCTGTTCTAATCTGGGCAGTGCTTTCCTACCCCCTGATACTTTTTCTTCTCTGTGCTCAACTCACATTTTCTGTACCAATAACGCCATTCTTAATGCTTTCTGCTTAACCAAATCCTACCCATTCTTTATGGCATATATTCTGAAATGTGGATACAGGGGTCATGTCAGAATCATCTGGGAAGAATTTGATATTAACGGTATTCATCTCCCACCCTAAATTCCGATAGTGGGGGTTGGGAGGTGGAAGTAGGGACATGTATAACCTGAAAAATGGTCCTAAGCTTATTCGGGCAATTCCCATCCTCCTCCCAAACTACTGCTTTATGACACTACTAACATATCATTTCCTCCAAGAAGCTTCCCATACCCAGCTCTGTTTCTTTGGATTCCCTTAGCCCTTATTGGTCAAAAATTCATTTTTAACACTTACGGTATTTTTGGTTATTTAAGTGTTTCATGTGCCAGGCATTGCTGTAGGTGCTGGGGATACAGCAATGAACAAGACAGTAAAGGTCCTTCCCTCTGAAGATTTTGTTCTAGTGACAAGAGAGACAGACAATGAACACATGCCCACAAGAGTGAAGAAGATGTTTTCAAATAATGAAAACGAAACAAGCTAATGGGAAAAGGAGTGACTGGAGAAGGCAGATGGAAGGATTAAAAGGTGCTACTTTATTTAAGAGAGTCAGGAAGGGTTTAGGGAACCTATAGTTGATCTAAAATCTGTAGAAATCTAGGGAAAAATAATTATGAGCCAAGGGAACAGCACATTCATCTTTCTTTTCTCTGACAATGCCACTGAACATAGAAAGTTGTAGTAGAAAACCTAGGGCATGATTAAGAGCAGTTCCCTCATTCAGAATTGCCAGATAAAATATAAGATACTCAATTAAATTTGAATTTCAGGTAAATAACGTTTTTAATATAAGGACTAATTATAGTATAAGACTATACAATAAGAATATAGTATAAGAACTAAATCTAGCATAAGAACCAAATAGTATAAGGACTAATTATAGTATAAGAACTAACTATATATATATATAATTTATCTGAAATTTAAATTTAACTGGATTCTTTATTTTTTGCTAAATCTGACAACTCTATATTTTACTCATAGGAAAAAGTGACCCAGAGTGATTTGTGTCTAATGTCATCCAGTTACTTGGAGCTGAACTAGAATAAAATCTGAATCTAAAGCAGAAGCAATTTAATTTGGTGTTGATATTTTAGAAAATCTTATATTTATTGCTTTTTAATTGTCTTGGTGGGTAGCACTTTGTCTCCTCAACAACTCATTAAATGTATGTTCTATGTGAATTTTGTTTATTAATTTATTTATTTATCTATTTATTTATGTAATTATACACTAAGTCCATTAATACTTAATTCATTCTTGTATTCCGTTACTATTGCAAGGCTGTAATAGAAGTAGTATTCTGGGTACAAAGAGGACATGGCCTCTGCCATCCAGATAATAGGGAAAATGAGCATATTTAAGTCATTTTAAATCAGCTTAGAATACAAAGGGTCACTGCAGAGGAATGCAGTGGCACTGGTATTTTGAGTAGGGAGAGATGGCTTACAGTGGGAGAATCAAGGAAGGCTTCAAGTGGAAGTTAACATCTGACTTGGGTTTTGATGGATAGTAAAGACTTCAATAAAGGGGATAAGGATCATCGTCCAGGCAGAGAAAACAGACACACGAGGAGAAGGTGGTGATAATAACAAGACTTGTTTGGGGAGCAAATCCATCTCTGCATTTGCAGCAAAGAATAAGTAAAGGAGAAGAGTATGTGATGTTAGACCTGGGCTATGTAGAACCCTGAACGTTAAATCCAAGTATTCAGATGTATTTGATAAGTCATGGGGCTCATTAAAGATTTTTTAGTTGGCACTCAATGTAATAAGAGGCACATGTGAAGAAAATCAGTCTTTTGGTGGTACAACACATGGAGATCCATAAGAAAGTGACTGCAAATGTCCTGGTCGGTTAAATGAGGGCTGGACTATAATGTATAGTGACAGAAAGATGGACTGAATGCTAGAGGTATTTCTGAGAAAGAACCCACCAAGCCTGCTAACTGGTGGGTTGTAGAAATGGAGAAAAGATAGAGGCATAAAGATAAAGCTGAGATTTGAAGTTTAGATGACTGGGGGAATGGTGGTACCACCAATAAAAATATGGAGGTCAGGGAAAAAGGTGGATTGTAGGTGAAAAGACGAAGACAGTGGCTTTATCTTTTTAAATACAGCATTATGGAATTTCATAGCTATAAAAGTCGTGACTATGCCCAATCCCTTTACTTCACATAGAATAAAATGTACTGACAGTAAATAAATGACTTGCCCATGATCACTCAGCAAGTTAGTAGAAGAGCTAGTTTCGGAAATCAGATGCCTTATTTTCCCTGAACAGTGTTTCTTCCATTAGATGATCTATCTTATGATGCGTCTGGGTTTATAGAAGCAGAACAATCATCTGATAAGACACAGTGGTCAGTTGGAAATATAGATGGGGCTCTTCAATAAGAGATGAGGGCCAACAATATGGGAGCCATCAAAATGAAAATTAATATTGAAAGATTTTAAGGATGTGAAAACAAACAAGATTGCCAAATTAGAGTTGCTAAGTCAAATGTGGTAGATGGCAATGGATACTGTGAAGTGTCCACTAAATTTTACATTTAGGAGGCCCTTGGAATTTGAGAGAAAGAGAGAGAAAAAGCAGTTGCCATGGAGGGAGCAGAATCAAGATTATAAACCCTGAAGGAGTGCAGGAGTGGTGAAAGTGAAAACAATTTAAAACTGTTTCTCTGGATGGTGATAGTATGAGAAAAATGGGATATTGCTGAAACAGGGCCCACAGAATATCTTTTACATTGTTGGCTGGGTGAAACATGAATGCATGTAGGTAGAAGCGGTAAAGGTCCTGGAGAACAAGAAGTTAAAGGTATAAATGAGTGCGGGTATAACGGAGGTTAGCATCGTCCTGAAAAGCACTAGAGGAAATGGGGGGAGCATAAAACAAGGAGAGGCAGACAGGTAGACCGAAAGATAGACAGAAAGGCCTTCAGAGGCATGAGGGGTGATGGAGTTCAAATTGGCCTTTATCATCTCGGTCAGGCAGGGTAAAAGTGAGAGGACAGAAGTGGGAATGTTTTCAGTGTAACAACTGTGGGGTATCAGTATTGTGATGATAAAACTGCACGTAGGGCCTTGCTGGGGTTAGAGTCCTGTGTACAGGGTGGATGTAATTAACTTAACCTGATGCTTTCATCTATGGCAGCAGAAGAGGAAATATGGACAATGGGGATTTCCCAGGAGTTCCCAGGTAGTGGTGAGAGTCCCTGTTTTATATATCGCTGTTGATGGAATTCATGTTAGATAAAGAGCCAAGCAGACTGGGCAATGTGGGGAGGAATTAAGGGCAAAAGTCATGTTTCCTAGGGTACCTTTATGCCAGGCTTTCCACTGGCATTTGCACACATTATTTCATTAAATTCTCATGGCGGTAATCATAACCTTATGAAGTACCCATTATTACCACAGTCTTACAGGAAGAGATTCTCAAAGTCACACTGGACAAGCAACTTGCTCAAAGACACACAATTGTAAATGGCAGAACATTTTCTTCTTCAAACCATGCTGGCCATTGCCTCCAGGAGCCATGAAGAAAATAGGACAGTTGAAGTTAGTCGAGGAATTTCAGAATTAGAGGTGGAACACTTCCCAATGATAAGCAACAAAGTGAAACAGAAGGGACAGAAGAATCATGATGCTAGTTATACATATCGAGGCCCGAAAAGTTAGAGCTCATTGATATTTTTCCAGAAAGTTTTATTGAAGGACAACATGCAGAGATGAAAGTGCACAAATCCTAAGTGTAGCAGTCAGTGAGTTTTCATAAAATGAACACACCCGTATAACCAGTACCGAGACCAAGAAATAGATCGCTGACAACCCGGTAGAGGGTCCCCTCAAGTCCTTTTCCAGCCACACCCCCCAAGGTAACCACTATCTTGATTTCTCATATTGATTTGGTTTTGCCTCTTTTGCATTTTACATAAATTGGATCCTATTATATATATTTTTAATACCTGGTATCTTTTGCTCAATATTTACCTTTATGAGATACATTCCTGTTGTTGTCTATGGCGATTGTTTTGATTGATTTAACCAGCACGCAACCTTGCAAATACATAGCTACCCCCTTCTCTAGTGGGAAGAGAGTCTCATTATGGGAAGCGCATAAACAAGAGATTATTTACATTTCTTTTCAATATGCTTTCCTTGGGTAGGAAGTGGGGGAGACTTGGTCGATTTGTTTCTGATATATACAAAATGGTGTTAAAATTGCATTTAGATCTAGTTTATAGAAGATTTGTTAAGGACGTTCCCCACGAGCTACTCTATACCACTATATACATTCTTATAATCAGAAAAGAGACTTCAAGATGGTCTATGTGATTTACGTATACATTGTCAACTCAGTGAAGAGGATGAGATTTAATGAATGTGCTGGTATTTTGAAAGAATGAAATTATATCATTATGAGGGTTTGAAACTTTAGGATTCCCTGAACTATTCTTAGTTATTTGGAAATTATGTACACCTAGTTCTGGAAGAGGATTTAAGGAAATACTAACTGCCATTTAATAATATCTCTCTGGGAAGGCCCTATGTTAACCACTCAGCGAGGCAAATATAAATAACTAGATACACTTGAAAACACAAGACATAATGTTCTGAAAAATAACATACCAGAGTCATCAGAAATTTCGACAAGTATGTGATTGGTATGGCAAGTGGGTTTAAGAAAGCTCCAAATTACTCAGTCTCCCTTGAGACTCAGTTTCTTCTTCTATAAAATAGAGATAATGCTCTAACTCTCCACCTGCTATGAGAATCAGATGAGGTGACATATGAGAAAGTACTTTGCAGATTGTAAGGTAAGTATGATATGATGCTTAGTGGGTGTATATCCTTTTCAGTTGCTCGTTGCTGGTGAAAGTGAAGTAGAGTACCCAGATTTGAGGCATCACAGGTTGTAAAAATTTAGCAGGAGGATGAAGAACTGTGCCTTTGAAGTTAGACAGTCCTGGATGAGAGTACAGGCAAATTATTTAACCTTCTTGAGCCACAGATTCATTCGTAGAGTAGCAATAAGAACACACCTTACATTTGCCAAGAGGAATAGATCATTGTAAGAAAGCACTCCTCTTGGCCCCTTCTGTGTAGAATGCTCCCAGTAAAGCGTGTTTGTTACTATAATTCTGTAACAACAACAATAACAATAGTATCCCAAAAATTCAAGCAGCCACTTAGTGCTGTTGACGTGCAAGAGATCTGACAAACATTGACCTCTTGGGTACCTATTTCATGGTTTCTTTGTTTAGGAGAACCCTTGCCAGGCTGAGAGCAGAGAGCAGGCCTGGGATCCTGGCAGCTCAAATCATGTGACTGCTGGGCACCCGTGGGATTCAGGTATCAAAGGCACCTTGGGCAGGAGGGCTTCCAATGTGGTGAACTATTCTTTCCCTTCCCAGTCCACTCTTCCAGATAAGCCCTTTCCCTGCACTTCCTTGATGAGTCTTTAAATAATAGTACATCAGAGCTAAAAGAGACCCCTAGACATCACCTCTTCCAACACTTGCATTTCACAGTTGAAGAAATGGAGCTCAGAGAGGCTGAGGGGCTTGTCTTGGGTGGGGGTGGAATGGGTGATAAACCTGGAGCAAGAACTCAGATCTCCCACTCTCAGTTCAGAACACTTGCTTCTGTCCCACACTGCCCTTGGGAGGTGGCTTCACCTCACCCTTTCAGTGCAAATGCAGGATTATCTCTTTAAGAGTTGAGCTTGAATCTGATTCCATATGGAATCCCCTGGACAATGCTTTGCAGCTAAGAGTCACCCTGAAAAATATTTTTTTTAATTTTTTTTTAACGTTTATTTATTTTTGAGACAGAGAGAGACAGAGCATGAGTGGGGGAGGGTCAGAGAGAGGGAGACACAGAATCCGAAACAGGCTCCAGGCTCTGAGCTGTCAGCACAGAGCCCGACGCGGGGCTCGAACTCACGGACCGCGAGATCATGACCTGAGCCGAAGTCGGACACTTAACCAACTGAGCCACCCAGGCGCCCCTGAAAAATATTTTTGAATACAACCACATTTCTGGGGGACTTATTTCTCATATTCAGTTTTTGGAACTGGGGATCAGCTTAGAGATCATCTTTAAATGACCTGGTTCATTTCTGTATGCTACAATATATGTGAATGCCCACTTCCTGTGGAAAGCTTCCTTCTCTAATTCTGCCAGGCAGCCAATCCATCTTTCCTAGGCTCTCTCACTACCCCAGTGCAGAGCTCTGTGCCAGTGCTTCTGTTGGCATAGCACAGAATAATGGCTAAGAGTGAGATCTGGAATCAACAGAGTGTGAAGATCCTGGCTGCAACTTGACAAGATACTCAGTGACTCTCCGTCTGCATAAAATGGGGAAGGTGATACCTGCCTCATAGGATGTTAAACATTAGCTGTGTGAGGTCCTTTGGATAGTGTCTAGCACACAGAGCCCTCAATAAATGTCTTAGATTGTATCTCAATTTGCACATTGACGTGTCCGCCCCCTCCCCCCCACCCCCCACTAAACTACAATCCTCTTCAGGTACAGAACCTTGTCTTGGTTAGTTTTGTTTCTGTGGGACCTTGGACGGTGTTGTCTGCTACATGATAGATACTCAGTGTTTCCAGAAGGGAGGGAGAAAGAGAAGGGAAGGAAGGAGGGAGGAACCCTTGTGGGATGTGGCTGAGCTCCAACCGAAGAAACCAAAGACCTGGGTTCAGGCCCAGCTTTCCCGGTTGCTAGCTGTGGACTGTTAAACGAGTCACTTAATGAGCGTAAAACACATTCTCTTTATCAGCAAAATGGGTTGCCTAATACTCACTTCATAGCATCCTTAGGAGGATAATTGGAGACAATGTATGTCAGAATATTTTGTAAATTAAAACGGACTTTCTGAATGTGTTATAAGAATCCCATCCTCCCATCCTTGTTATGACAGATCTGCCTTCTCTGTCTTCTTGGTGTCACTTAATAATTAGTTAGCCACCGTGCAGGGGTGCCTGTCTGTGGTGTAGCAGGCACTGTGTCAGCGGCTGTGAGGAGGTCTCTGCCTTCAAGATGTTTACAGCATGGAAGGGAGGTTAGACCCGTGGCTTCCGCCCCCAACCATGGCAGGCATTTGGAGAGAGCTTTTGGGCAGGGGCCCTTGACCTCAATCCACCTAGCTCAGTGAGTGCCCAGCGGCTGTGGTCTCTGAAGTGACCCCTGGCAGCACATGCATGCCAGACTTGCCCAAGCTCGCCTGTGGAATGCTGCCCCCTTTGTGAAATGTCACCAGCGTCATGTTCTCATTTCCCTCATAACACACATTTTAAAGCAGCAAGCTGTATTCCCCATGACGTAAATGGTACAGTGGCACAGCAGCAGGGCAGAGGGTGGCTGGACGCCAGCGGAATAGAAAGTCAGGGGCTGATGTCTGGCAGGCCACTTCCCCACTCTGAGCACCTCAGATGGGGACCCGCTCCGGGACTTTCATCTTCACCCTCACGCACAGAGTTCTCTTTCCTTTGGTATAAATCCCCGAGTGTGAAGGTCTGGGAGCCCCTAGAGACACACAAATAAGGAGAAATGTTGTTTCAACGCCTCTTATACTCCATCGGGGAACCAGTATAAAAGCAGCTTCTTATGATAGACACTCCCTGAAAGCATTGCCTCATTTCCCCGCATCCAAACCCAGATTTCCTTAACCTACCCTTTTCATCTAAATGAGGTGTTTAAATGGATATTAAACCTACATTCTCAACTCTGGGGGCTCGACTGTCTCCACAGCGTTTAGAAGGTTTAGCTCATGTGGGTATTGTATTAGTTTTCTATTGCTGTTGTAACAAATGACACAAACTATGTGGCTTAAAATGACACAAATCAAGGTTTTGGCAAGGCCAGTTCCTTTCTGGAGTTTCGAGAGGAAAATCCATTTTCTTGCCTTTTCCAGCTTCTGGAGGCTGCCTGGATTCCTTGGCCCTTGGCTGTATTTCATACTCAAAGCCAGCAATGGCTGGTTGAATCTTTTTTGCATTCCATCACTCTGACATGGACACATGTCTTCCACAAAGACCTTTATACACTGGGTCTATGGAAATAATCCAAAACGCTGTTTATTTTAAGGTTAGCTCATAAGCAACCTTATTCTCATCTGCTGCATTAATTCTCCTTTGTCATGTAACATAATATATTCATAGGTTGCAAGGATTAGCATGGACACATCGTTGAGAGGCCATCGCTCTGTTTACCACAAGTATTGAGGGTGACTTAAGATGTCAGGACATCTCTATAGCAATGTTTGACAAATACGGCCCACGGCCAGCCACTTGTTTTGGCAAATAAAGTTTTATTGGAACCCAGCCACGTGCATTTGTTTATGTGTTGATTGTGGCTGCTTTCATGCTTAAACGGCAGAGTTGACTATTTGACTATTTGTCACAGAGACCATATGGCCGAAAAACCTAAAAGTGTTACTGTCTGGCCTTTTTAGAAAGTTTATTGAGGGACACCTTGGGGGCTCAATCGGCTAAGAATCTGACTCCTGATTTTGGCTCAGGTCACTTTCTTGCATTTCGTGGGATCAAGCACCACCCCCCCCCCCCGCCCCCAACCTCACATGCTGCCAGCTCGGAGCCTGTTGGTATTCTCTCTCTCTCTCTCTCTCTCTCTCTCTCTCTCTCTCGTCTCCCACCCCCCCCCACTCATGCTCTCTTTCTCTCTCCCTCTCAGAATAAGTAAACATTAAAAAAAAAAAAGTTTACCGACCTTTCTCTGTAGCACTCCATCTATCTCTGATTGTGCCTATACCTCTACAGAACATCACTCGAGGAACTTCTGGATATTTTCTTCATGTTTTCTACTCCCCTACCCTCCATACACATGCTTTTTAAATTCCTAGCAGTTCTCTGCCCGCTTCTCCTCTGCCTTCAATGCCATAAAACTACTGAACCCTTGTAGTAACTCCAAGCACTATGGTGCGTTATCTTCTTACTTTGATACGTGCTGGTCCTTTTGCTTAGAATACATTTACCTTCTTTTTGTGTCTCCTGTCAGGCAAGCTCCTATTCATCCTTTAAAACCCTCCCAAGGCATAACTTTCTCCAGGAAGCCTTCCCCAACACCCCTACCCAAGGAGAAGTAATTACTCCTATTCTCAAAACAGTCTTTCTGGATTATAAGTGCCTTGGTGGCAATAACTGCAATATCTACCTTTCTTGGTATCCCCTGTGCCTAGCATAGGGACTGGCATGTATTATGTATCCAATAAATATTACTCTGATTCAATAGTACTTTTCATTATGCCAGCCAGAGATGAGGTACAGTGGCAATAACAACAACAAGTTTTATAGAACTTCAGAATTGGCCTCTACTGTTATATATGGAGGCTGTATTATCTTGGAGATGTCACTTCTCTTCTTCTGGTCTCAGTCTCATTGCTTAGGAACCAAGCAGTTGGTTCTCTAAGACCCCTCCAGCCCTAATGGTTCTCTCCACCGTAGAGAATTTGGCCTAGTTCCTTGGCTATGCTGCAGATAGAGATATCTCCTGCATTAGGTTTGTGCCCTGCAGAGCTGGAAATCATCCAAGACATATATCACTCATAGCTTTGCTTTGACTGTATGGCAACTGAGGACTAAGGAAGTGGGGGTGGAGGGAGTGGAGGACAATAAGGAGTTGGTGAGATAATCTGGGGGGGATTATGAATTTGTCATTGACCTTCCTCCAGGAACCAATTAGAAGGCAGACACATGCCCTCAAGAGTCATGTCCAAGTAGTATGTGCTCACAATCCCTAGCCTATAATCCTTGCAACAATCCATGCCTAGAGCTCTGACCATTTACTAGAGGTTTACCCCAAATCCTTGTAACCGTATGGGAATCACACCAAACTCAATGTGGCCCAAATTAACATGTTCCTCCCTCTCCCTCCTCCAAATCCCTCACATCTGTCGGTGGTTGAATGTTATGTACCCCTGTAGGGCTAGAAACCTTGGTGACGATTTTGGACACCTTCCTCTCCCTAGTCCTCTATAAACCATCTCTTATGAAGATACATCTTTTTTTCTTCCAAGAATTACTTGGAATTTAACTCTTTTCTTCCATTCTGTTGTCATCATCTATTCTAGCCTGCTTTGTTCTCAACTTAAATCACTACCCTAGGGTCTTCCTGGGGTCCCTAACTCTAGCTACTTTCCATCGAGAACCATCTGACATACTCCTGCTTGCCTAATTGTCTTAAATCCCATCTTTTCTCATGCCACTCCCCTGTTCAAGCACCTCCAGCAGTTCAGACTTCTCCGCTTCGCTTCATCATTGGTCTCACTCTGACGAACCGTTTTTCTTCAACACTGTCTGCTCAGTAAAACTTACCTCCCCCTGCTTTGTATTTCGTTATGGATTCCATGTCTTTCCTTCTATGATTACCTTTACCTGGCTCTTAATTCAGTTAAGTTCAGTGCACTTCCACAAACATTTATTAAAGCACCTGTTTTGTTCATAGCATAGCACATCTTTATGGCTCCTAGTTCTTTTCCAATGATCCGAAGCACAGCCCACAGTGTCCCCTTGCTGTTTTCATTCTTCATCCGTGCCTCCCTGCTCCCCTCCCAGACTACATATTCCTTGAGGATGGCAATGACTGTGTCTTTTACTTCTTTGTACTCCCCACTCAGGCCCACCACTAAGTCCAGATGTCCAGGCCACCTTTCTAGCCTCATTTCCCATTTCCTTTCCTACCTGTTCTGTCTTCTATACATTAATGATAATGCAATCTACCTCATAAGGTTGTTTTGAAGATTAGAGACAGTTTATTCATGTAATTCTCAATTCGTTGTTGCTGTAATTAACATTATCCTTCTTGTCTGTCCTTCCCATGGTCCTTCAGTTTTTGGTGCACAGGCTCTTGAGCATTTGGAGTTAGAGAAAGTAGCAAAAGAGATTTTGTCACTATTAGACATAGAATTGCTCTTGCTTCCCACTCCTAATTGGAACATTCCACACTCAACCCCATATATTATGTAGGCTATTGTATTTATTTTGCCTGTATATAAGGCAAGTATTTATTAAGACCCCACTGTTTGCCAGGCAGTGTTCAGGGCTTGCCATGAGCAAATTTCAGTGGCCTTTTTTGTAAATGAGTCATTCCGCCTTCCTCATCTCAGACCCAGCCCTCCCTTCGTAAGAGGAAATGCGGTATGGGAACTGCAATTCAAAGTTTTCACTGAGGGCTTGGTCCTGAGCCTGGGCCATGTAAAACTCACTCACTCTCCACCCTCTCCAGTTCTCCTGAGGCTGCCAGGTGCCAGCTGGGGCCTTCTGTCTGCTGGCTGCCTGGGTGATTCAGTTTCAGAAAAATAATTTCTAATCCAAACTACAACTATTTGAAATTCATTCAAAGTGTAGCAGTAATTCATTCATTCAATAAATTCAGTCAGGGAATAAATTCAATTCAGTAAATATTTGCTAAATTAAAGCCATCACTCAACAAGACTGACTTAATCTCAAAGCACCTACTGTATGATGCCACAATAAGCTTTGTTGTGTAATCTACTTTTTAAAAGATCATTATTCTCTGCTCTACTACTATTTCAAATAATACAAATTCTCATAGTTCAAGGAAACTTTTTAAGCTAGATGTCATGGCATTGTGTGATAATTGCCAGAACTACCATACAAACACAAAAAAAGAAATAAATCAAACAACAAACCTTGGCTAGTAAGAAACAACGTAGAAAAAATCATAATTGGAATCTGTCATCCAGATTATTCTAGTGTTAAGATCGCTCTGAACCAGTGTTAGGTTGATATACGTGTGAAGCTAGAGAAAAGGCCAGAATGTCAGAAGCAACACACAAAACATTTCTAGTCCTTGTCTGTATGTGTGTGTTCAGGGGGATATTGGTTCAAGCCAACATTTCCTACCTCGCCTGCACATTTATGTTGGCGGGATTTCACTAGTAAATATTGGTTTAAACCAAACACTGACATCTTTAATCACAGTTAAACAGACACTGCATTATACTGCCTTAGAAAAGGAGAAGCAGAGAAAGAGTAAGCAGAGCATTTAGCTACCATCTTTCGAAGGTAGAAAGGAAAAGTTAGAATTAAGTGAAATTCTTCAGAGGTAGAAATGCCAAGACAACCATTGCTGAAGTACAAAATTTTGTTTTTCTAAAGTCTGGAGTTGAGTTCAGTGAAGTGACGTAGTTCACAAACCAGAGGAAATTAGGGGAGGAACGGAAATACTGCTAAATCAGGAGAAGTTGGCCAAAGGAAGCCAAGCTATCTGTGACATACAGCGTTGACTTCTTTCTTCTATATTCTCATCCAGCTCTGGTTCACTACTGTGTCAGTTTGTGTTGCCATGAGACCTGGGACCTAATTTTATATTTTGATGCATGCTAGTTAGAAGTTCTGAATCTGTCACATAGAACAACAGCTTGTCTACCTGCAAAAAGCATACTGTTAACCTTTCCTACCACACACACACACACACACACACACACACACACACACAAAATCCACCCCAAAAAGAGCTGCTTGACTTTATTCGTTGTGTGCCTTCATTCACATCCAGAACTCCATAAATCACCTGGAGAGCTCCTCTCAGGCTGTGGTCCTTCCTCCCACCGCCCCTCCCCCCACCCTTGCACTCCTCACATTCCTGTTCATCTCATTTCAGACATAGCCCTGGGCTGCTTAGATATTTCTAAGAATGTCTTCAGGAGGACCAGCTGTTTTATCTCTGAAATCTATGATTATCTCCGCTTAATTAAATCATTGCAGCCCGCATTTGGGGGTAGATGATAATCAGATTTGAAAGAAGCAAGGACCTGCTGAAATGAATGGTCAGCCCTACTGAAGGTTGCCTTAGGGAAATACTGTTTTCACTTGTCTCCTCCCCTCTCCTGTCCTCCCTTCCCCTCTCCCCTTTCTTTCTCCCCTTTCCTTTCCTTTCCTCTCCTTTTCTTTTCTTTTCTTTTCTTTTCTTTTCTTTTCTTTTCTTTTCTCTTTTCTTTTCTTTTCTCTTTTCTTTTCTTTTCTTTTCTTTTCTCTTTTCTTTTCCCTTCCCTTCCCTTTTCTTTTCTTTTTTCTCTTTCTTTCTCTCTAAAACTTTTTAAGCGTCCAACTTCAGCTCAGGTCATGATCTCACTGTGAGTTTGAGCCCCACATTAGCCTCTGTGCTGACAGCTCAGAGCCTGGAGCCTGCTTCAGATTCTGTGTCTCCCTCTCTCTCTGCCCCTCCCCCATTTGTGCTCTCTCTCGTGCATGCTCTCTCTCTCTCAAAAATAAATATTTAAAAACATTTTAAAAAATACAATAAAAAATTAAAAAAAAAAATTTTCCCATCAGATCCCAGGAGAGTCTGAGCTGGAACGACTTATAGGAAAAAAAATATATTGAAAATGGAAGACTCAGATAGAGTGGTTAGCACCAAACCTGGCTGAGGATGCCAGTCATCTGGACCAATTCTAAAAAGAACACAATTTCCCAAAGCCCGCTCTGGAGACAGACTATGTCAGTATTTCAAGGTTTAGCCTGGGAATCACCTTCAGGAAACTGGCATAGTGATCAAGTATCAGCTTTAAATTCAGGCTGGATTAGAAACTGATTTCTAGTATGTATCTAGTGTGACTTTGGGCAAACTGTGTAACCTCTGGAGCCTCAGTTTACCCACCTGTAAAATAGAAATAATAACTACTGAATGGGATTGTTGCAAAAATTAAGTGAGATAATATACAAAGTCTCTCATACACTGCCTGATTTACGGTAGATTAAAATAAAATGAAGACCATCCAAATGTCTCCTTTGGGACTTAGCAAACAAAGGCAGCCACTGAGGCATTCCTAATGGCACCAGAGGTAAACTGCCTAAGTCTGAATTCTGGCTCTACTAAATCTGTGACCCTGGAAAAGTTACTGAATTTCTGTGTTTCTCATCTGTAAAATAAAATGATCTATTATATATAAAATAATTCTCAGGTCATGCAATTTTGATGAAGATAAAATTAGTTCATGAATGTAAAGTGCTTAGAAAGTGTGACTGGTACTCAATGAATATTAACTACAATCATTATCATTATTACTATCTCTTTTAAGACAAGCATCTGTGGAATTATGAATGTTGGGGTGTTCAAGCCCTGTCTATAGGTTATGATCTATAACAGAGCTGTCCAATAGAAATAGAATGCAAGCCCCATAGGTAGTTTTAAATTTTCTACCAAACACACAAAAAGAAAGATGCAATTAGTTTTAATAATGTACTTTACATAATATCTAAAATATTATAATTTCAACATGTAACCAAATATGAAAATTTATTTACATCATTTTTTTCCAGACAAGTCTGTAAAATCCAGTTTGTATGTTACACATACACACTAACTAGCCACAACGTATCACATCAGACTAGCCACAATCTTAATGCTCAGTAACTTAATGGCTAGTAACTACCATATTAGACAATGCAGAAATTCCAGATCCTAAAGCAAGGCCCCTTACCTTGATGAGCTTCAATTTTTTCTTTTGTAAATATGGAGATTACTTTCATGGCTTTGTTTGCAGAAAATGAGCAAACTCGAAAGTACTTTGTCAGCTGGAAAAGGCTACATGGAGTAAGCTTTCTGCTCTCTGTAAAACTTGACTGTCAAATGCATTGCCATTCTCCCATGGTGAAGTTCCCAAGGTCCTGTGTGATCTGAAACATCACCCAAGAGAACACCAGGTGAACGGGGCTTTCCAACAGTTAGTTGAAAGAGATTTGGGCTAATAATGTTTTCAGAGGCAGGGAAATTTCTAATCCACCTACCATGTTTACTCCTAATGGCAAGACCCTTTGCTTCCACTCTCCATTGACTCTTGAAATTCCTTTGACAACTTCCATTCTACAAGTAAAGGTAAAGTTTAGGTATAAATAACCCTTCCACTCCCTCCGATAACACCCGAATTTGGGGCCCCGTTTCTTCTTAACTCCTAACTTTTCCTGCAAATAATAATCCCAATACTAATAATTTATCAAGAACTTATTCTTTACCTCACCTTATAATTCTTATGATTTACTGCTATCAGATCAATAATTAATTTTCTTATAAGCATCATTTTCATGACAAGAACACTGAACTTGGAGTCAGAAAGCCTAGATTCAAGTCTATAGGTTCTGCATTTACCACTTATGGGATCTGGAGTGAGATACTAAAACTTCCTGGACATCAGTTTCTTCCTCTATAAGACAGAGACAATAATACCTCTCTCATAACTTATTATATATATGAAAGAAATTTATAACTGCAAAGCATTGCAAAACTGTAAAACAGTGTTAAGATATTTAAAAACCACTTCGTGTATGCCATTCTTCTGTTGAACAATTTTCAATAACTCTTCATTGCCTATTGAGTAAAATCAGATACCTTAGTCTAGCATAAAAACTTCTTCAGGGGTGCCTGGGTGGCGCAGTCAGTTAAGCGTCCGACTTCAGCCAGGTCACGATCTCACGGTCCGTGAGTTCGAGCCCCGCGTCAGGCTCTGGGCTGATGGCTCGGAGCCTGGAGCCTGTTTCCGATTCTGTGTCTCCCTCTCTCTCTGCCCCTCCCCCGTTCATGCTCTGTCTCTCTCTGTCCCAAAAATAAATTAAAAAACGTTGAAAAAAAATTAAAAAAAAAAAAAAAACTTCTTCAAGATTGCCCTGACCACCCTACTTTTACAAATTTATTCCACTCTACTCCCTTACTAAAACCCAGCATTCTAACCAAATAGGACTGGTAGATTGGATATCCTCAAATAGAACTAAATGGTGTGGCATGCATCTAATTTTATACCTTTGTTCATGCTGTTTATTGCCTTACCTTGTTTGTTTTCTTCATCTCCCAAAATTCCATCCATTCTTCTTTACCTGGCCTCCAAATCTCTCTTGATCTCCCTTTCCCCCATGTCTTTAAGATCTATCTGTACTGTCTCTGAACTTTACTTGTATCTTTCTTATGACAGTTGTGAAAATATTTGGGATTCTAGTATTGCTTGGTGCACAGAGGCCTGCAGTAAGGTGCCTGAATACAGTTCTTGAATGAGAGTCGAATAACAAATTCTACATGTGATTTTTTGCAGAAGTCCCCTTGACAGACTGAATGTCCCCAATATTAAAACTAGCCATCTAGGGGCACCTGGTTGGTTCAGCCCATACAGCATGTGACTCTTGGTCTCAGGGCCATGAGTTCAAGCACCATTTTGGGCTTGGGGCCTACTTAAAACAAACAAACAAACAAACAAACAACAAAAACAAACAAAAACCTAGCCAGCCTAGAAATCTAATCAAGATATGAATGCAAAAGAAATGGAGAGCCCATTAATTGTGGTAACATTGAATAAATCAGCAAAAATAAGGTGGTTTGTTTGATGAGTAGTAAAAAAAGAACCAAGAACAAGAATTCCTGACATAGTTTCTCCAATACTGTCTAGTAGCAAAGGCCCCATTCCTTTTGGTTAATTGATATCCCATCTACTGATATATTGGGCAAGTCAGCAGTGCAAATAATATTTCTTGGGCTTCTACTAGATAATAAATGCTGTGCTGCATAAGAAACCAGGCAAGAAGATAGGCTCCCTTCTCTCAAGAAGGTTATCCGATGGGTGAGATAAACCAAGAGAAATAATTTAAATGAAATATGGTCAGTTGGAAATAATGGGAAGGGAACTTAATCCAATGTTAAAATATTTAGAAAGCTTTGTAGGGGAGATGACTCTAGGCTGAATCCTAAAAGATAAGTAAAAATTAGCCAGGTGAACAAAGTTGAGAAGGGCACTTCCGACCAATGGAAATACTTGAGAAACAACTACAGTCTCCCATAGTAGTGGAGCTGAGTATATCAGGCTTGAGGAAGCAGCCTAATCATCCAGCTAACTCCCCTGCTCTGATTTCATGCTTACCAAGCAATCTTATGATTATGATTCCTATGATTATGAATCTTATGATTATGAAATTGGTCTCCCATGTAGAGGAATGTGGAATGACCATAAGACATGAGAAACTTCCCATAAGTTATTATTCTCTATAAATTGATTGGTCCCTGACTTCTCAATGTGTTCTTGGGCATTGGACTAGTATAAGCAGAATGAAGTCAAATCACACTGACAAAAAATCACATTCTGGACCTGAAAAGCCAAAGTGACCGGGAGTTTTGGTCACCAACCAAATACCACCCTCCTAAAGGCTATCTGATTTCAACTCATGAGCATCTCAAACCCATTTACCTGGCCCCATCTCCACTGCCGTGTCATTCTAACCACCACCACCTCCTGCATAGGTTACTGCAAGAAAATCAATAAAAGTGCTGCTGGCAACTGGCATGAATACTTTCCTAGGTGCTGGGTACTGCAGTAAGTGCTTTGATATGGATATTTTGTTTAATCCCCATACAATCTGGTGGGAAAAATATACATCCCTGTGGGAAAGATGAGGAAATTAAGTCTTACAGAGAAGTGAAGTAGCTTGTCCAGGTTCACATTGCTAATGAAATAAATGGCAGAGCCAGAAGTCAAACCTGTATTTGTCTTCCTCCAGATCCTGGGCTTTTAAATACAATTTAACTGGCCTCCTTCCTGCCTTTAGGTTTATTCTTCAAATTGTAGGTACAGTGATCTTTTTAAAATGCAGATTTGGCAAAGCCACTCCTTTGATAAGGCTCCAGAAAGATTTCCCACTGCTTCCAGAACAAAGTCCAAAGTCCCCTCCGTGGCCTTCCTTGGTTCTGTTTGACCTAATCTAAACTACATACTAGTCTTTTTCTCTCTGTGTGTGCCTGCCACATGTACTGCTCTTGGTTCTTTGAGCACAACCTGATGTTCCTCCTGCCTAGAATGTTCTCTTTCCTTTGTACCTAATTCTTATTCCTTTGAATCTCATAACTTTTTGAGGTACACCTTCCCTGAACTCCCTCTGTCACATCTCTGCTTCTCAGACTTTCTGGTCTCCTGTTATCCCTGCACTAAATTCTTAGGACACTCTACACTTCTTACTAGCTTCTCTCCCAATTGTAATTAAATAAGTTCTTGCATAATTGTCTATTTCTGCCAGAATATAGTCTTCAAATAAGCGAAAGCAGTGTCTATAAAATTTACCACTATATCCTTAGAGTTTCAAGCTGAGTCTATGAAAGAATAGGCATGCAGAAAATCTATTCATTAATATGGTGTGTGTATAGGTATGTGTGTATATGTATGTATGTATATATATATTTGTATGTATATAGATATACATATATGATAATGTATGCATATAGTATATGTGTATGTGTGCATATTAATATGGTGTATATATATATATATATATATATATATATATCAGTGTCTTTGTATGTATGTGTGTGTATATATTTAAAATGTAGCCATAAAAATGGATGCAGTCATGCATTTGCAACAACATAAATGGATCTAGAAGGTATTGTGCTAAATGAAATAAGTTAGACTGAGAAAGATAAATACCGTATGATGTCACTCATATGTGGGATCTAAAAGACCAAATGAATACACAAATGAACAAAAAGCAGAATCAGACCTGTAAATACAGAGAACAAACTGATGGTTGTAGGAGGTGGGGGGTGGGGTGGGGCAGGAGGAGAATGGCCACAATGGGTGAAGGGGAGTGAGAGATACAGGCTTCCAGTTATACAATGAATAAGTCACAAGAATAAAAGGCATAGCATAGGGAATGTTGTCAATGATACTATAAAAGCATGGTATGGTGATAGCCAGTAGCTATCCTTGTGATGAATGTAACATAGCCTATAGAGAAGTAGAATCACTATGTTGTACACCTGAAACTAATGTAACCTTGTTTGTCAACTATACTCAAATAAGACATTTTTTAAAAACCTGCTAATTAAATATTTATCTGTCCTTATAGTACACCACATACTATCCTAAGCATTTTACATTTATTTTACTAATTAAAGACTATAATCCATTATACAGATACATATTATTCTCATTACATGGTGAGGAAACTAAGGCATGGAGAAGCTAAGAGACTTTAACTTTACTGTATGAACCCAGGTGGTCTGGTTCCAGATACCAAGCTTTTAACCACTACTGTATATCCTTCATAAATATCTCTTGCATATATTTAGTGTAGCAACTAAATAGCAACTAAATAGTGTTGCTATTAGGATAGCAACTTACCTCCGTCTCTAATCACTGCTTTGTGTCACTGTTCTTTAACACTAACACAGGTGGGTAATGGAGTTCCTTGAACATTCTCACATTGATGGTAGGTGTTATTGTCTACACGAGTACAGATTCTCATTAGTAAGTAAACGCCAAACTCAGAGTTCTTCTGAAGAACAGGTTTCTGTGAAGGGAAGGACATTGGAAGAGTGAGAGGTAGGGCAGAAGGGAATGGAGCTTGAGGCTGGCATCTCAGAAACATAGTTTTGTCTAAGCCCACCTGGGTGAAAGCAAAAGTTGGATCATTTGTTTATAACAGGCCCCATAGCTTAGCAAAAAAATACCATGGAATTTAGAATCAGAGAACTTAGGTTTTCTCCTTCCCTGCTGGCTGCCCCCCTTCCCTCTCCCTCCTTCCTTCCTCTCAATCTCTCATCTCTCTCTCTCTCTGTCATAGGATGGCTTTAAGCAAATCATTGGACACCTCCAAGCCTCTATATCCTCACATGCATAATGGAAAAAGTTTAATAATTATAATACAGAATAATAATTTCTGTCTCATGGGATTTATTTTTCAAGGAAAACTATGATTTGCAAGGGATGAAAGCACTTGGTAAACTATCAAGGTATATGTATAAAATCTAGTTGTGATTGGAGGTTTTTTTTTTTAACTTGCAGTCTTAGAGGAGTTTGCTAAAGAAATCAGCATCAAAATGACCTACTTTTCACTGTTATTTCTCTTGAGGGCAGTGAACCTCTTCTTCATGAATCCACCCACAGTGAAATCCCTGTCATGTGCAATTGCAAAGTTCCATATTTATAAAGACACATTAACAGAATCCTGCCTAGAGAAAGGCCACATAGGGCTTACAAACTGCCTTTGGAAGCACTCTGTTACAGAATGTAGAAATGTCCTCCAGTTTTGGTGATTTGTTCTAAGAATGCTTTACTCCAGGTTAAAGCAACATGCCTTCTTGAAATCTTGCACTCTAACAGGTACATTTCATTTACAAGTATTCATCAAAAGAAAATAAATACCTTCGGACATAAAAACATACAATGAAAAGTATTGCTAATGTAAGGAGGAAAAAAATCATAACCAAGGCCACTAAATAAACAGGCCAATAGCCCCAGCCTGCTACCTTGAAATAAAGAGAGGCTGATTTCCATATGTATGAAACTATTTTGCATTTTAACAAACACTTATTACACTGTGAGGAGCAACAGAGGAATGAAATAAGCCTGCTAACATCAAGGCACAAAGAACCTAGAGAGGACATCTACAGGGCTAGAAGCTTGTGGATAAAGCTAGAGTCATAAGCTGAATACAGAGAATCCAATTAATACACACTTCTCACTTCCAAGGATCAGAAGAGTGGTCTCTTAGTTTTCCTGATGAACGACTTCTTTCATATTTTTTTTCCCTGTGGAGCCCTTGCTTTAGAAGTTTTGTCTACAAAAACAAAAACTGTATTTAAAGGTAATAATTAGTCTATCAAGTTAAAATTTTAAGTTATTTTGTAGAGGCCTATTTAATGCTATTTAAGTTATTATGGTAGTCACAAATTAAGAGCTAGGGAAGGTCTGAGGATACTTTCCTTTCAATGTCAAGGGTTTGCTTTGTTTTGAGGTTAAGTGTGGATTTTTGCTGTGACTCAGTTCTGTGCTCTGCTTTTACAGAGCACGCCCACTAATACGGGGGAAAGCTTCATGCTAGCTTGCCCCCACATCCATGTGCCACCCGGCCACTGCATAAGGTCATTATGTAGTTTGGGTACTGATCAAAGGTACTTAGCCAAGTGATGAAGAGAGCCCATCAATTCATCCCATGCGTCACTTCCCAAGCTTTCTGTCCTAGGGCTACGTCTGCCAAGAGAGGGCACATTTTTCTAATTTTCACCAAGGTACTGTATAAATTTGGGGCGGGGGCAGGGGAGGGGAGGAAGCTGCTAAGGCACCCGGTTGCACAGACTAACCATTTTGGAGAATGGGAAAGGTGTTTCTTATACAGTTATTCAATGCAGTGGACCATGTCTTGTTCATTGTTGTAAACCCCAGCACCTAGCATCATGCTGGGCATGTACTAGACTCTCGATGGAATTTTGTGGAATGAATAAAGGAACAAACAGTTTTCTTGTACAATTCTCTACTTCTGAAAGTCCACTGACCTGGTGTGTCAGATTTGGTGAAAGCAGAATGATATATCAGGCCAGGTCTACATTTAGAAGTGAACACCACTAAACTCTAACCTAGCCAAGAGGCAGCTCCTGTGTGAGGTCATACAGTGGGAGCGACACTCTGGGAGGGGGTGGGGAGGCAAAAGAAATTTCCTGACATGTGCCAAGCACTCTACCGAACACTTGGCATATGTCGTTTCCATTCATTCTCACAGCTAGTTTATGCTGTCTTCCTGTTTCACAGGTAAAGAAACAGAGGCACAGGCTGCTCACCTTGTCTAAGGTTACACGCCTACTGAATGAGTGGCAAAGTCAAGATTTATAAACATCTGAGTCAGACTCCAATGGGTTCCACTGGGTTTTGAGGTAGTAGGAGCATCCTGGTCTATGCAATATAAAACTAACCTATTTGGGGGGCTGTTTTTCAGATATATTCAAGTTATGTTGAACAAAAGGAAAGGAAATGTGGTGGGTTTTTGTTTTTTGTTTTTGCTTTTGTTTTTTTAGAAATCCTGTTCTTTGTTTTTGTAAATGGGCTTCCCTAGATGGGGATTATCTGTAGAAAGCATACATAAGAAAATCAGAAAGATGGAGAACAGTGTACAAATAAAAAGAATAGGAGTCAGTGAATTGTCATGAAATGGACACACTCAGGTAATGAGTAGTCAAAGCAAGAAATGGGCCATTACCAGCCCCATAGGAGCCTGTCCTTAAGTCCCTTCCAGTCACTAGCCCTCCACAGTAACTAATATCTGGACTTCTAATATCATAGATTCACTTTTGCCGCTTTTGAACATTATTTAGATTGAATCCCATTTTTATGTGCTTTGCAATATCTGGTTTCTTTTGCTTGACATTTATGTTTATTAGGTCCATCCCTGTTGTTACATGTGGTGGTTGTTCTAATTGGTTTAACCACTACATAGCCTATGAATAACTACCACCTTCTCTACTGGGAAGAGTTTGATTGTGTGACACTGCTAAATAAAAGATTATTTACATTTCTTTTCTATGTGCTTTCTTTGAGTAGAAAGTGGAATGACTTGATGGATATGTTGCATTTTTTTAAGTTTATTTATTTATTTTGAGGTACAGAGAGAGAGAGAGAGAAAGAGAGAGAATGAGTGGGGGAGGGGCAGAGAGAGAGAGGGGGGGCCTAGAGGATCCAAAGCGGGCTCTATACTGACAGCAGAGAGCCCGATGCAGGGTTCAGATTCACGAACCGTGAGATCATGACCTGAGCCGAAGTCGGACACTTAACCCACTGTGCCACCCAGGTGCCCCTTGATGGATATGTTTCTGATACAGACGGAGCTATCTTAAAATTGCATTTAGAATGATCCCTTATATCAGGAATCTAACATAGTAAAAAACGTAAAAGCTGAGAGTAGAATGGTAGTTACCATAGGCTGAGGAAAAGGGGATTGGGAAGATGTTCGTAGAAAGGTGCATAGTTTAAGATATGCAAAGTAAGTAAGTCCTAAAGACGACTGGATAGCATGGTGCATATAGTTAATAATGTATCATATACTTAAACATTTGTTAAGAAGGTAGGTCTTCTGTTAAATATTCTCGTCACACACACACACAGAGGGAGGAAACTTTGAGAGGTGATGGTTAAATTAATGATGTTGTTTATGGTGACAGTTTCACAGGTGTATGCTTTTCTTCAAACTCATCAAGATGTACACATTACATATGCACAGCTCTTTTGTATGTCATTCGTACCTCAATAAAAAATTGCATTGAGATGCTGTTTACAGAAAATTTATATTTGGGCTGGAATGTGATGTTTTCACTTGCCGACTTCTCATCTCTGTTAAGAGTGATAGGACTTAGGGTTTCAAAGTTTAAATGATATAGTTGTGTAAATGGCCCCTGTCTACTTTTTCCAGAGACCAGTGAGGTAATAATACTTTACTGCACTGAGTGTGGAGCTAACCTTTAGCGTACCTGAGGTTTGTTACCAGCTTGGCCACTGACTTCATTACTTCATTACTGTTAAAATCTATTTCCATATTTTCCAGCTATGAGGAGCCAGCTCTTTGTGGCCACGCTGAGATTTCTCAGACTTCTGGGTCTGTCTTTTCCAACACCCATCTGTCTCTCTCTCTCTCTCTCTCTCTCTCTCTCTCTCTCCACACACACACACACACACACACACACACACACACACACACACACATTTCTACTAGATTTGTGTGGAAAAAAAAAACTGGGGAAATTAGAGTGTAGGCTAGATATTAGCTGAATTGGGAAATTATTAAAACAGAAAAGGGGAGATCATTACTGAAAAAAATGAATGTTAACAGTTTGTATAGTGTGATCACCACAAACATGCATGAACATATATGCACAAAAGGATTAATAATAGTGAGCTTAGGGGCGCCTGGGTGGCGCAGTCGGTTAAGCGTCCGACTTCAGCCAGGTCACGATCTCGTGGTCCGTGAGTTCGAGCCCCGCGTCGGGCTCTGGGCTGATGGCTCAGAGCCTGGAGCCTGTTTCCAATTCTGTGTCTCCCTCTCTCTCTGCCCCTCCCCCGTTCATGCTCTGTCTCTCTCTGTCCCAAAAATTAATAAACATTGAAAAAAATTAAAAAAAATAAATAATAGCTTAGTAAAAATGTGACATTTTTATCATTTCAAATTTTTGTTTCTCCATAATTTTCTAATTTTCTCTAGTGCACCTATATCCCATCTGTAATAATAAATGTGATATTTATCAAATATGTATCATACTTAAAGGTTTACAGTCTGGTTTGCCTGTATCCTCCTATTCTACCTCCCCTGTGAGAATAGGGTAAGTATCTTTACCCTCATTCTCCGGATAAAGAAATTTAGTCTCAGCAATCTTGCGTAACTTGCCTTATGTCAGCCACTGAAGCAAGATAAAGGACCAGAACCATACCAGGTCTCCTGAGTAAATATTGCACAGCCTCTGTGTGCTAATGACTGCGTTAGGTACATCAGAAAAGGGAAGAGGAGACTCAAGAAGTGACCACATTTAAGAAGGCAATTACACAATTTTAAATTGAAAATATCCAACGGTAAGATTCCACTTTAAATCAGCATTTCCAGGAATCCACGCATTTTCGGTGTGGAGCTGAATCTATTTCACAGACCAAGAAATGGTCTTGCCAGGAATCTTCCTCTAGTAATTTAACCTCTGACTTCTTGGCTTGTGCCTTAAGGTAATTTAGAGATAATCATACCTCTCCAGTGGCTATCACGGACATGTTGCAAGGATAAATGAGTAGTGTGCTTGGAACTCTTTTGAGAAGAGGGCTTTATGAATGCCACATATTATTACCAGATTAACATTGGCTATAATTATTTACTCATTCTCTCTTCCTGTTTCTCAGGGTCGAATGTAATACCTACCAGACCTGTAAGAGAAAGTGAATCTCCCTTTGCCTCTCTTATTAGAGGGAAAGAGGGAAATAAGGGAAGAACAAGAGGTTGGTTCTCCCTGCTCCTCTTCCCTTTGGAAATTTTTGATAAACAGGGTCAACCCCATGATCATACATGGTCCCATCACCTGCTCTTATCCCCTTGAGACTTGCTTCTGTGGTATTAAGCATTGTTCCTTCTCCGAGCCATTTTTGCAAGATAGGAAATGACCAACTTCGTGGGCATGCAACCTGGGCAAGAGGCATAGAGCCCCACATCCAGCAGGGCCCCATAGTTGCTGCCTGGAAACTCATGATAATTTTATTTTTGATCTTGTGTTTTGTAAATGAAGTCTGATGGGGAAATGGAGTATACTCCAGTGACTTAGAGCCTTGGCTCATATGCTGCCCCACCTTCTTTCTGTCACTTGTTTGCCTCCCCTAGACTTATTCTCAGCCCACTATTTCCCTGATCCCTGGCACCCCAGGACTCATCCAGCATCCCTCCCCTTGCCACCCATTCCCAGAGGGGGCCTAGGTGCATGTGCAGAGAGGGTCTGAGTTGGGCACGTGTGCCTTGCAAAGTCTCAGATGGGACATGGTAGCAGCCATCCCTGGCCTGGGCTGGCATGGCTATACCATGGTAGACAGACGCCATGTCTTGGTGGGGTGAGCCTCTTGCCCACCCCTGCCCTGGGTATCTAGTACGCCCCAGTGCAGACCTTGTAATGCCCTTAGGGGCCACCTGTCTGCTGTGGAGTGGGGCATTGGTACTGTGGGGAAAGGAAGTGTCTGACTTCCCCAGAGCCTGCCCCTGTCTGGGGCACAGCACATCAGTTTGGCAGCTGGCAGATAGGGGTACCCCAGCGACTTGTGAGCTCTGTCTTGCCCTAAGTCACAGGATGTAGGGCCTGGAATCCTGTGAGGGTCTGCACTCTCCTCATAGTATCCTCATGCCCAAGGAAACACAATATTACAGAGTAAATAAAAAACACCATGCCATTCATTAATTGTGATAAATGTGCCATAATAACGTAAGATGCTAACAATAGAGAAATATAAATGTGTGGTATGGGGAAACTCTCTACATTAGCTTTGCAACTTTTCCCTAAATCTAGGGTTATTTTAAAATAAAAGGTTTTTTTAAACAGAAGACAAAAAACAAAGTACTACCATGATAGCTCAGAGAGAGAGAGACTCCAGAAGAAAGAAAAAAAAAACTTCATGATTTCATTACCTTCAACAGCACTTTTCCTGCTGTTTGACTAAGGGGCTCTGCAATTTCATTTTGCACTGGACCCTGAAAATTATGTAGCTGATTCTGACCATAAAACCCTTTGTGGAGTTCACAATTCCTCTCTCTCCCTTCCTATTCTTCCCTACTCCCAAATGCCAGGCCTTTGGGTTACTTTGATTACCATTAATAGTTGTGTTCCGATGCATTGATAATCTGCTAAGAACTAAGAGATAAATATTCTCATCTTTATTTTAAGATGTAGGAAATTGAGGTCCAGGATCACATAGGAAACAGAAGAGAAACTCTAAATGTGTGAGTCTCACTCCAAAGCTGTTGCTCTTCCCTCAGGACTGCAGATGCACCATTCAGTCTCTAGATATCCAAATCTCTAGACAGTTGCAGGCTGCTTGGGCATTCCTCTGAGTACTTACTGAGTATCCGGTAGGTACCACGCACTGGATCCAGTGCTAGAATCAGAAGTTATAGTGTGGAAGCCAGTCCTGAGCATCACTGGTCCTTTCCTTTGGCTTTCCCCAGAAGTAGCAGGGGGTTGATGCCCATATACTTAGCCCACTCTGACATCTGTGCAGCCTGCGTTAGTTACTGTGATAAAAAGGGTCCAGAATGAGACACAAACCGAGTTTTAACTATAGATTAACAGTCTGGAAAGGAGCAAATTCTCACTAACTACAACACTAACTTCACAAAAGTTCTCACTTAAAAATATTGTAGCTGACCAGAATAAGAAAGGGCAGTAGAGTAAGGGCCTATCATATCCATTGGCCAGTCACTGGGATCTCACGACTGTACTAAGTCTAGGAGCTCAGATGTGCTTGTTCTGGGTAATAGTGAATGAGCCGTGGAGGTAACCCTTTACTGCTGGATCTTTTTTTTTTTTTTCAAAGTTTATTTATTTTTGGGACAGAGAGAGCATGAACGGGGGAGGGACAGAGAGAGAGGGAGACACAGAATCGGAAAGAGGCTCCAGGCTCTGAGCCATCAGCCCAGAGCCCGACGCGGGGCTCGAACTCACGGACCGCAAGATCGTGACCTGGCTGAAGTCGGACGCTTAACCGACTGCGCCACCCAGGCGCCCCAACTGCTGGATCTTTGAAGAGTCCTCCTTCTTCCTAGTCCTTCTGCTGTTACGATTATTGTATTTCCTTTGTCAGCCCAGAGTGGAAATTGGATCCCTTTTTTTCCCTCTTCATGAAGGAGAAATGTGATAGATCATCTCATGGTCATGTGGCATATCGGCCAATTCAAAAGACTCTGAGCATCTTAGTTACTGAGAACCACAAGTTGCGATATGGAAGACATGAAGGTAGTAAGGCCCAAGTCACTGGGAAATGGTTGGACCTTGTCTCTGATAAGAGGCTGGGAAAGAGGATGGGGGGGTTCTGGCACTTCAGGGAAAGCTTTGTTGGAAGAAGTGATCCTCTGGAAGGAAATAGAGGAGACAAGGGGGTGTGCTGGACACCCTAGACAGTAAGTGAGGAGCTTCTGCCTGTTGAAGCGGCGTAACAAAATTGAAGGGGAAAGGAGGGAAGGGATGTGTAGGTCTGGCTTGAAATGAGTTTTACTAAAAACGCCTCAGTTCTTGTCTGCACATTTTTGCGGAGTGTGAAAAAAATAGAGGAAGTCACCTCCAATGGTTTTGTGGCTTTTTAAGTATGACATACAGGATATTGAATTTTAACCCCTCGTTATCCTAGCGTCTGTGTATTTGAGGAATAAATGAAAGATCTGTTCTTTGAAATGTGCGTCTGTGATCAAGCGATTCTAGTCCATTGGAATCACTCTTCTACTCATTCTCTTTTCTGCTTCCTACTTAGTATGAATGTCTCACACACACAGAATTATTCAAGTAACAATAAGAGGCCATGTGGTCTCCCTTGGATTTCTGTATGAACATATGAAAAATATATTCTAAATTTGACAGGAATGTGTGTAATCTTTTCTGTAATAGAAGTCCACACAAGATTCTTAAATTTTATTAGCACCTGTTGTGTGCCCGCTTTCCAGAAAGCTTGATAGAATTAATGAATGCTGTTCCCCTCAAAACCAGTCATGTATGCAGGAGAGGCTGGCTGACTTTTATAACTGTTGCATCATTAATTCATCTAGCATTTATAAAGTCAATTCCGTGTTTATTAACATAGAGTGCTTAAGTCAATAATGTTGAATATTAGACTCTTGGGTATGGAAGGACACGTTTTGAACATTCAGAAAGATCTTTATTATCCAGCAAAAGTATGATCTTGAAGACAACATTTTTTAATGGACTACTGAGAAATATTTCCAGAAAGTCTAGAGTCCCACCACCACAAAGCACAGCCCCTGGCTTTAATCAAAGTGAAAATCTGCAGTGTTCACATCTGGCTCCACCTGAAAGTCCGGTTCAGAATTTCCCTGTGACCCTGGCAGTGGCAGAAGAGAAGTTTTAGCTTTGTTTAGTATAACAAGAGCTGAGACTCCAGGCCAATAAACGTGTTCCCGTAAAACTCCAGTTTCTCTTAGACAGAAGTCTTATCAGGGAAACCTCATCTTAAAGGAGAGATTCAGAAGAGGGGAGACTAGCCTACACCTCTTGCTAGTGCGGGTCAATGTGTGCTGAATTACAAGTCTCCAACATGTACACATCCCCCTGAATGAATGACTGCCTAGACTTCCAAAGTCACTGTCAGCGGCACCCCCTCCCCCAGCCCCGCGCCCAAATGTTTCTTTTAGAAGAAAAGCAAATGAGAAAATGCTTTCCTCATTTCTCCTCCAGACTGCAAACCCTCAGAAATGACATCACGCACCCTGAAGAGCCCCGGGATGACTAAGGCAGAGAGAGCCTGAGAAAACTCACTGCTTCTGCCTTTAGTTTTAGGACACATGTATGCAGATGAGCCTCTAAGAGATGTTTCCCCGCCTTCTTCCTCGGAGGAAGTTTCTTGGTAGATCAGGGACACCTCATCCAAGCGGGGGGTGGGGGGGGGGGATAGTGGTGAAAACTTGGCACCAGCCACCCCAGGCAGAGCACCGCGGTGATTTGTTCTCCTGGTGGAGAGAGCTGGAAGGAAGGAGTCAGCGCGCAAATAATGAAGGAGCACGGGGCCACCTTCAGTAGCTCCGGAATCAGCGGCGGCGGCGGGGACTCGGCTATGGACAGCCTGCAGCCGCTGCAGCCTAACTACATGCCTGTGTGTTTGTTTGCAGAAGAATCTTATCAAAAATTAGCAATGGAAACGCTGGAGGAATTGGACTGGTGCTTAGACCAGCTAGAGACCATCCAGACCTACCGCTCTGTCAGTGAGATGGCTTCTAACAAGGTAAGGGGTGACCGTTTATTCACTCAAGCTCCCCGGCGTCCCCTGGGCTCCCCCCGGCCTCTGCCTGCAGCCTGGGGTGCATCCGAGGACGCGGCATGAGAACGGGTTTGCTGAGCCTGCCTCGGAGGGTTCTGTCCCCAAGTGCTACACTTTGCTGGTGTCTTGATGCTGCAGCAAAAGTTAAAAATCCTCCATCCGCTTTCATGCCCAGAAACCAAACTTCTTTGTTAGTGATGTAGTTTGGAATTTGTTTAAGGGGAGAGGTGCTTATTAACTGTACAAATGAAAATCCTTTAAAAAAGAAAAACCGCTGTCAGGAAGATAAAATCTGAATGAATTCATAGGGTAAAATGGTAACACACTGCATTGCAACCAGGTGTTAGACATATTTTTTTGAACAAGAAAATAATGCGATCTCCATGTATCAATGGAGAGAATGGTTCTCCCTGAAGTTCTATTAATTCTGAAATTCTTCTCAGAAGGACATTCTGGGATTCTCTAACATTTCTTTTGTGATGCTGGCATGACCTAAGATTAACAAGAAGAGAGAAAGAAAGAAAGAAAGAAAGAAAGAAAGAAAGAAAGAAAGAAAGAAAGAAAATATACTCTGTCTCCCAAAAAAGAAAGTTCTTTTTTAAAAGTTTGCTGCTTTTCAAAGTGGACTTATTTGAGATTAAGTTCCACCCATACTGCGAAGAAATAGTTTTATTTACGATCCCCAGACAAAACTTAGTGTTGAAGAGTTTTAATTATCTGTCATTGTATCATTTGTTTAATTAACACCTGGATTTAGAGTGCTAATTTATGTAGTGAGAGTTGTTGCCTTTTGTTTGTTTGTTCCCCCCCCCCTTGGAGAATGTTAACTTTATAAATATATATGATGTGTGTGTATGTATGTATATATTTATTGTCGTTGGTTTTTGTGGAAAGCTTTAACACTATACCTTTATAAGTGTATATCTTAAGAATCCCCAATCATCTTAGCCTGAAGAATTGTCTTACTATCTTATGGTTCTGGTGCTGGGAAGAGATTTTGCTCCACACCTGCCAACATGCCCTTTCCAGCCCTGAGGTTCCCTGGTGAATGTGTGTCCCTCCTCCCTCTTTCTGACGTTAAAAGTATCACCTTCCTATCAAGGCTTACTGACTCCTGCTCGAGGGATCTGAGTGCCTGGAGCCCTGTGTCCTTAGGAGGTCTTGAAGGGGCCTGGGAGTATGGGGATAGACTCTTCTTAACTCTTGTTTCTTGGTTAATGAAAGGGCAAAAAATAAAATAAGTCTCTTTCTCAAATTGTAGTTCAGATTCAAGTTGGAAAAACAAAAGAAAACTTTTGAGATTTAACTATTTACTGACTTTTTTCTGAAGTTCTCAACTGAAAACTAAATTCCGGGATTTTCCAGGCTGTTGTAAACTTGACCAACTGCTTCCCCACGAGGAGGGCTTAACTGCGTAACTTCTCTAAAGCACACTGGACTCCAAGTAGGAAGATTTTCACACATGCTTTAGCCTGCTTCGGAGCATTAACAGATCCTTTGTTCACTGCATGTTGTGAGCATTGATGCCCATACAACATGTAGGTCCAATATTTAGGGGTAGTTTTTTAGCAGCTTTCACCATAAAAAACATGCTGAACTTTCTTCTTGAGTTACTAAGATAAAGTAGACAACTAACTCCAGGGAACAGAAAGAGTATACATTGAGAAACTGCAAATTGTCCTTATTTTTCATTTGGAGTGTTGATGCCTTATAAATTCTAACCAGGTCTGTGTCTGGAGTGCTGAAATGACACATTATTTTACAAATGTATTTACAAATTGTTCCTAATCAGTGTAATGGTCAATAAGGCTCTAAGACCAAAGACTGTGTGGGTCCCAGTGAGAATTCCAATCGTTTAAGGCTTCCGCTCCTCCTTTATGGTATCCTGTGCAGGAAGCAATGAAAGCTGAATAGAGCTAACCCTAAAGAAAGGGCTAAACCTTAATGCTGACACAGTTAGCTTAAGGACAAGGCATGCAGTTTCACCTATTTTTGATATGTGCAGTGGAGAGGTTGTAGGGCAAAGCAATTATCCAGTAGATGAATAATGCTCAGCTGACAGCCAAAGTCAATTTCATTTGTAAAAAGATCTCCTTCTCTTTCTATTCACTCAGTGACCTTTTTCCCCCCAGAATCTTGATTAGCCAGATAATTGTTTCAGGTAAGGCTTAATCTGTGGCACATATAATATAATATAATATAATATAATATAATATAATAATAATATTTTGTGGCCACCAAAAAGAAATTGATCTGTATCCATTTTCTGGGAATTGAATTATTTGTGGTAAAAATAAAATTCCACATTTATTTTTAAATGTGGTTGAAATTATTTGAACATTCCATCCAAGTCACTGTTTAAAAATACAGTCATCATCATCATCATTATCATTATCACGCCTATGTAGTTGTATCTGGTCATTTTTGGCAGTCTTGGCAAATCTCTGAGTTGATAGACTTGGAAGTGAGTCTGAAGATGTTCTATACAGGGAAGTATGTGAAAAGCATAGGCTTTGGAGTCAAAAGATCATAGTTCAAATCCTGTCTCTATCACTGACTAGCTACTTGACCTTGGCTAACTTACTTAACTGTTCTAAGACTGAATTTTCTCATCTGTAAAACAGGTACAAAGTGTAAAAGTGGTACCTTACCTTACTGGGTTACTGTAAAGATTTAATGAGATAATGCATCTGAAACCTTCAGCAAGGCACCTGCTGTGTAGTAATAATTAATAAACGATAACTTGTTGATAGCATTTACTACATCTTTGCAAAAATTATGGGTCCTTAGTTCTGATCAGCTAAGCGATTACTGAGTTTTTACCGACTCAACAGTGGTGATGGGAAAACCAGTGTTTTATGTTGGGGGTGTCTGGGAACACGCAAATGGTTGAGCATTGACTGTGTCTAGTAGAGAAAAAGGAAGCAGTCTTTCATATTTACCCATCTGGGTAGGGTTGTGTGTTTATTGTTTTTTCTTCACCCTTTTATATTTTGAAGAAAATTGTGACATCAAAGATTATAACTGGCTTTCCCAAGTGTGCTTCAGAGCCTGAGAGTTAGACAAGGAACTGTTTCTGTGACTTCTAGAAACATAGACTTCTCCTTGGCCCCAATTTCCCTCATCCCTTAATACTGGCCCCAGGCCAAATGGAATTCCAGAATTACAGAGAAAGACGCAGCCAGGTGGGATAATACGGTAGGTTATTTTTCCCAAAAATGACAAGATGAAATAAATGAAGCAGTTTTATGAGGCGATGACATTGTTTTTCAAGATGAAAAGAATGTCAAGGGAACCTTCTGCCAGCAGCCCAGGTTCAGTTAGACATGTTAGAGCTGTTGTCTCTAACAACAGATTGGCTTCTTAGACTTGTTCATTAATTTTTGTTTCAACTCTTATCACCTCTTGAATTAGAAGAATTGTCATACACTTCAGCGAAATGCATCAGAGCATGAGTTCCTCAGTGGCAAAACAGTCAGATGTTTTGAAAACAGGATGCTTTGGCTGTGCCGTGTAAAAAGAGGAACGGAAAGAGAAACAGTATAGCAAGGAAGAAAGCAAATAGCCTCAGCAGGATCCCCGGCCCAACAACGGCATAAACACTGACCTATCTTCCTGACCTTCACTGTGGCTCAGTTCCTGACCTCGTGTCACCAAAGCCAACCGACGTCATTGGAGGAGGATAGGAGGAATGGCACAGCTGCTGTGCGGGTGACTAGAATTTCCTGTCTCCTTCCTGACAGACTCAGTCAGAAAAGTACAGAGTTGCAACAACAGTAGCTGAGGAAGGACCTGCACAAAACAATCCCAGTCAGGCGTAGCTGTGAATGACAAGGAAAGGGAGCTTTGACTGAGAAGTGGAGTCTCTCGCCTAAACTTTTCGGGTGAAAGTTTTCAGAGGGGTCATTTATACCCAGCATGTTGAATGTTTTTCAAAAGATGAACATGCTGTGGTATTTAGCAAGGAGCTATATTCAAACAACTTATTGCTCTCCTAACTTCCCCACAAACATCTCCATTATCCTTTTCTTTCTTGGCTAGCTTGGCCCCCCAGGGCTGTTTTATGTGTAGGTCAAAGGTGAAAATAGATGTTTCATTGTTGAAAAGAGCCATCCTCCTTAATACTAGTAGTCTCTTTAGAATGAAGGAGCAGGACCCAGCACTTCAGTCAGTGTTTGCTAAGGAAATCTGTAAGATAGGAATGGGAGATAGAAGGTCTTTTTTCTCTGAAGGCCTCATGGAGACAGCTGCAGATAGCATCACAGGGGAAGTGAGTCCTTCTGGCTATGCAGGTTTATTTGTCCGGTTCTTCAGGTGTGTCCATACCAGAGTACTGAACTACTGAACCTTTGTAAAGGCAAATAATTGCCTGTGCTCTTGGGTGGGAGAGAATAAACTCATATGATTCCACCAGCTTGGAGCCACCTGGGATCCAAGCTGCATGATACTGGAATGTGATCATGATAGGCTGGTTGCCCTGTAATTGGGTGAGTCCTTTTTTCTATTTAACTGAAAAATCGATAAATATGAGACATGTTGGATCCAGCAGAACCATAAAGGAAATAGATTGTGTTGGTCAACAGGTTCACCTTAGAGCTCGGTCAGGAAGGTGATAGGCAGGTGACCAATTACTGAAGGGGATTAATTCCACTTTTGCCCAAAGTTAAATGATAGGACTACAGCATTGCCACGCTTAGGGCAAGAGGGGTCCTTTCCCAGGACCCTTTGCTTTAAGAGGGCCCTAGCCTGGTCTTCCTCCCACTGTGCTCTGCTCCAGGAGGTGAGAAGGCAGGCGGGCTAACGGGCAGCTGTGCTTCCTGCTCCAGACTACACTGCATCCAATGGGCTCCGTATGTTCTCTACCCAATGGCTCTGAACCCACTTCCAGGGCCGGTACAGGCCTCTTTCCTGGATATGTTGCAGGAATTCACACCCTTAGGCCCAAGGAGTAGCCAAGAGGCAGCAGTCCGGCTTGGAAGAGGTGTGTGGGAGGAACTTGAACATGCAGGCTGTGGCAGAGGGTGCACAAAAGCTTGCACGTGGGTTCCGTGGAGAAGAAATGGGACAGGGCGTGGGCCAGGAGCTAGGTCCCCCCTGCACTGCTATAACCAGGAACGCACATTTCATGCTGGCCTTCCAAGCTGCTAGGAAGGGGTGTCTGTCGAGGTGGGAGTATTGGAGGTAGCTCGAATTGTATTTTTATCTATTTAAACTTACGTATGTGGCCTCATGAATGCCAGAGTTGACCCCGATTAGAGGGCAGACTAGAATGAAAATCAGTTCTGACGGCCAAGTGGGGCACTCGAATATTTTCCATCCAACTTTTCTCACTTTCCTCCCAGATGTATATAGAACCGGAGGCAGCAAAGGGAAGAGAGCCTACAGGTACAAGCCATGAGTTTGAGTTCTAGCTGTGCCTCCATTGAGGGACATTATCTCAAACAGTCAAATCATTTTGAAACCTTGCCTTTTTTTATCTACAAAACAAAACAGTTGGAGAAGGCTATTTCCATGGTCTCCTGCAGCTTTTGTGTTTGTTGTTGGGGCAGTAATAGACAACCAAACTCCTTTTACAAGTGTATGTGTGCAGACATGTGCTAAGCTCCTTACTGACATTCTGTCATTAATACTCTCAGCAGCCCTTTGGAATAGATACATTATTATCTTGATTTTACAGTAAAGTGAGATTTAAAGAGTTGAATTAAATTGCCTAGGGTAAAGAAGAGAGCAGGATTCACACTCAGGGCCATCTGACTCACCGTCATTGATCCCAATGGGACAGACAAATAGAGACATATAGAAGTATTTAATAACCCTCACAAGGAAATTTTGTCATTTCTGGGATGTCTTATTCTTCTAACTCTGGACATCATTGCTTGTTTAGGTCTAGGTCAAAATCCTAGTGTGCAGGTTCCATCCTCTAGGCCTCCAGACCAGCCCTTAATAATCTTAAACTCAATCTTCCTGGCTGGGAAATAGTGTCTTTTAACATAGAAGAGGGAGGAGAATAACCATAGTTATAGAAAATGGTTGTAAAGCACTCATCAAAAATGTGAATAACCGTATTAAACTAATCTGATGCCTATTGTGGACCAGTTTACTAATAAGATGTATTTGTTTCCAAAATTCTCCATCATGGCCTAAGAGAAGACAGTGAAATTTTGTTTAAAAGACAACCTACCCCCAAATTCCCTTTTTATTCACCCCACAACATAAAAAGAAAATGGAGAGAGGCTATTCTTTTTTTTAAAAAAATCATTCAAATTTAATTGGGGCAATTTCATCATATATTACATCTTTTCTAGCATATGCCCGAAGACCATGAAACAGAAGAGCATTGCTTCAGTAGCAATAATTAATATAGGGAAATTTCTAAGCCGTATTATTTGATGTGTGAAACTAAGGCAGAAGGAAAAAAAATTAAGTTTCCTTACAACTTACAGCCCATTGACAAGTCCTTGAGACAGGCAGAGTGGCATCCTCTAGGAGGAGTTCAGCTGCCTCAATGATGACACTTTGCTAAGGGCAAAGGCAGTCTTAGCCCAATCCCCAGTATCCTGTAAGTCTACTTAAACATATAAAAATTTCTTTGGAAACTTCCTTTATCTCTATCCCCCAGAATATATGTTGGCTATCATACTCCAAGCTTATGGCCCATTGATATACATCTGAAGGGTCTCATGACTGAGTTTTTACTCAATAGTGATAAATGACCTTTCCCTAACAGCAGCTAGCCCCTCAAGGTCCTGGAAACCTTGCTTCCAAAATACCTTAAGAGACTTAACTATCGCTACCCGCCTCCCAGCCTAAAAGTATACAATCCGTCACTCTTTACAACCCCAGTGCAGCTCTTTCTGCCCACGGGTCCTGTCCCCATGCTTTAATAAAACCACCTTTCTGCACTGAAGACATCTCAAGAATTCTTTCTTGGCTGTCAGCTCCAAACACCATTATCAACCATATCATTATTGAGAGTGTATTGCGTGTTCTAATTTTTACTCTTTGAAAACTTAACAAATCAAAGATTTTGAAAGTGTAGTGCTTTGAAATAAGTTTGATTTTTAATCTATTTTGCTTAACTTAAATATTTCTGCACTGATATTTACAGAACCATTTCCTTCATTGAGTTCCAATCCATGTACCCCAGTCTTTCTGCTAATTCATTTGAAAGTCCCCATATGATCAAATCCTTAAAAATAAAGCAGCAATGAAGTGAGGGCACATTACCTTTGCCTGTTGCACCTCAGGCTAGCTGATAAGACAGCACTATATTATCAATATCTGATAAATACATCATTTTAGGGGAGCCTTTCATTCCATATGAAAAACAAATCAGATAACTATATTTAGAGTATCACATATAAATCCAGAACACTAGTTTTGAAAAATGGAATTACATATATTAATGGAATAAATGTCTATTTCACACTTTTTATACTTCTTCCGTGTCTTTTTTTTTCTTTTAGATAGAATGTGTTCCAATCTGAAAAACTTCCAAAATCAGTGCCATTATTATCTATGAAAGAAAAGCCAGGGGTGGAGCTTACTCTTGTGCTATTTTTCCAAAACACTTTACGTCTAAGTAAGAGTGTGCTCAGCAAATGGAGATCCATCAGCATTCTGGAAGCCAGGACTTGCCAAACCAAAGATACTCGGGCAGACTTGTGCCACAGTCAATAGATTTCACGCTCTTGAAGGCACTATGCCAATAGTGGATGTGCATCCCAGCACATCTCTCCACTTAGCATTTTTCAGGAACCTGTCAGCCCCTCTCTGACTTGCCCATTTGTACGTGATGTTTCCCTCAACTGGTGCCAAACTGTTTAGTCTCCTGGATATTTTACTGTAACTTCCTTTGTTTGATTTACTTTAAAGTAGCCAAGTGTTTCCACAAAGAAAGGACTGTTAAGTTATTTAGAAATGAAGAAGACAGTAAAACTTCTGTTTCTTTTGTTTCTGTTTTGGGAAGTGCCTGATAATCTTTTTCTCTTTAAGAAATACCCGATAGTCTTTTTCTTTTTATGGAGCAGAGTTTAAAGTCTATAAATCATGCATTTCTGCTCATCAGTCCTGTGTTTCCTTCTGCTAATTACTTGCAGCTTAAAAATATACCACTTCTGAAACCTAAAGCCTTCAGAGACTGAAGTTTAGTGAACGTATTGAAAATAAATTTCATCTTCATGGCTCAATTTTACCGTTTTATATTTTTTAGTGGTTCAATGTATGGCAACCTTGAAAGTATACCTTTAAAACTTTAAATGGCCAAGTTTCCTTCACTCTTTGCTAACAGCATAGTGCATAATGCTATAACCTTCAGCAGTTGTAAAGATGAACTTTGAGTACAGATACCAGGTCGTAAAAGTGATTAAATGAATTTAAAAAATTTAGATTTAGGATGAGAGTTTTGTCAGTTGCTATCTGAAGAGGTAAATTTTAATGAGTTGTTTTGGAAAGAAAACAGTAGAAGAGAAGTCATCATCGAATAAAAATATCTTTCCAACTCAACCAAATAGGCTGTGTGCCAAAGCTGATTAGACAGGGCAAGGTGAAGTGGTAATTTGGCAACTATTTAATGACTTTGATCAGTATGGATGGTGAAAGTTGATAAATCAAGCCAAAAACACATTGAAATATATTCTTTCCGGTTATAGTCACACATGGTTGCATTAAACAAAATCCCAGAACTTTAAGCCTAAAAGAGAACCTAAGGTATCATTGATTTTGAAGACTTCATTTTAGAGATGAGGACTAAATAATCTAATATACTCCAGATCTTTGCAAATATAAAACATAATCTAAATGAAAGGTAATTTCATTATGACATGACTTCTCCAGAGTCGTAAGGTTAATTAATGGAAGATTAAGGTAGTAAAATACAGGTCTGATTACAAATCCAGTTTGCTGTTCATCTTCAGCAAAAGGCTGATTGCAGTTAAGACGGGGGGCATTCCCTCTATCATTTCCACTGATCTTTAACCTTCTCATTGCCCTCCTCATTACCTTTCTTGAGTAAAAGCTATACGTGTCTTAATCACTTCAAGTAAAGAGAACTAAATTAGTATTCCTGAAAATTGTGTGCTCAAAGTCTAGCAGGAAGTATTTGAAATGAGTTACTTTAAGTCCCCTTGGCATTTTTTTTTCACTTTTTGCTGTTTTAATTTCTGAATTAAAAAAAATATATATATGTATGGGGTGCCTGGGTGGCTCTGTAGGTTACGTGTCCGACTTCGGCTCTGGTCACGATCTCAGTTTGTGAGTTCGAGCCCCGCATCAGGCTCTGCGCTGACAATGAAGAACCTGCTTAGGATTTTTTTCTCTCTCTCTCTGCCTTTCTCTCTGCCCCTCCCCCTTTTGTTCTCTCTCTCCTTCTCTCTCAAAATAAATAACTAAACTTTAAAAAATGTATGTATATATTATCAATGTATATACCTATATATGTTTGTGTGTATATATGTGTGTGTATATGTATATGTATGTATTTATTTACTATCAGAAAAATATCTCATTTTACAAAGGCAGGCAGGATTACCATTTTTATCCTCTCATAATTGAAATGATACTCAAGTTTTAAATAAGTCCTATTGATCGAAACTGGACTTCCAACTTCCTCTCTACACTTGATATCAGAACATCTATTGAAAACCTGGCTTAAGAATACAAATAAAAATAAACGTTAAAAAAAATAATAAAAAAAAAAGGGGGCACCTGGGTGGCTCAGTCGGCTAAGCGTCCACCTTCAGCTCAGGCCATGATCTTGCGGTCCGTGAGTTCGAGCCCCACGTCAGGCTCTGTGCTGACCGCTCAGAGCCTGGAGCCTGTTTCGGATTCTGTGCCTCCCTCTCTCTCTGACCCTCCCCTGCTCATGCTCTGTCTCTCTCTGTCTCAAAAATAAATAAACGTTAAAAAAAATTAAAAAAAAAGAATACAAATAAGAGTTTTATGAGAACTTGAGAATGAAGAGATATGCACCTTTATCCTTCTCTTGGTATTCTATTGCTAAGACTTCCCTTTGGCTCAAATACATCATCAGGCCTATACTAAGAGCCTACTCCTGACATGCCACACTTTGCGGCTTTCTTTTTTGAAACCTGGCCCAAATCGGTTTGATCAGATTTTTTTAAATCATTCTCTTACCTAACTTATTGGTTAATATCGTAGTTAATATTTTAGTTCTCTGAGGCTTTATTTATGTTTACTCCAGATTTCAGGCTCTTGAGGCCTACAATCATGTTTTGAATTTTTTGAGACTCCATCTATGCTTATGGTAGTAGGACTAAAACGTATCAAAGAGACATAGCTCTATTTCTGTTTAATGGTTAGGAGAAAAGAGGAAAAACTAATGAAGACTTTTGTTCATTGGTGGTAGTCGATTTAAGGTTTATCTTGTTTTAAAAAGCTCTCCCCAAAATTCTTCTTGATTTGGTCATTTAAGAAATTTGTTGACATAAGGACTTTTAATAGATATGAGGGGGGCGCCCGGGTGGCGCAGTCGGTTAAGTGTCCGACTTCAGCTCAGGTCACGATCTTGCGGTCCATGAGTTCGAGCCCCGCGTCAGGCTCTGGGCCTGGAGCCTGCTTCCGATTCTGTGTCTCCTTCTCTCTCTGCCCCTCCCCCCTTCATGCTCTGTCTCTCTCTGTCTCAAAAATAAATAAAAACGTTAAAAAAAATAAAAAAAAATAGATATGAGGACAGGTAATGATGTCAATAGTGGGCACAGCATATTCAAAATGAAATTTTTTTTCATATTTTCAAAAAATTTAAATTCATGGAACATACTTAGACTATCTACTGGTAATATGAATTTCCAGTATACTCCTACAGGCCCATTTGATTGTGAGAAGCTAGGGACGCAGCTAGATCACGAATGATTGTCCTCCAGCTCCTACTCTAGATGTGCCACTCACCGCCCAGACAGGTCAGTTGAATCAGCCAGAACCTACCCATGTACCCAGGTGAAAGGGCATAGTGCCTTTCCTGCCACAGCCCCTAATCATTTGACTGCTACTGCCGGCTACCTTCTGTAATTGAGTCAGAATGACTTAAATATATCTGCATTTACTGATGGGTATGTTTTTCTTGGACAGGTCCAGTACACTATTTATGTTTGCGACAGGGTGAGGTGCCGTTGAATTTTCCCTTGCTGTATTGTAACATTTTTTAAATATTTCTAAATCAGTATGATTTAATTTCAAAAATTTATCTAATTTTGATTACAATAATTGAAAACACTGTTTTGTTAATTCTCTCTCCTATATGTTTAAGGTATTAAAATAAGGTCATTGTCTAATGCTGCATTGTCGGTGGGGCATAAAAAAATTTTCAAACTTAGAAAACTATATATTGCTTTTCAAGAAAGAGCTTTTAGAGCCTTTAGTAAATCCTAAAATAAGAGAGTCTTGCCAAAAATAAATAAAAACATGAGCCCCTGGGTAGGAATGGGTTCTTTTTCTTTAAAGTAAGATAATATATCGGGTTAAAATAAGTAAAATAGGAGCTCTTTCTCATACGTGCTGGAGAACGTGGACGGAGCCTTCCTGGTGCTGGACGAGATTGTGGATGGTGGGTGAGGACCAGGGCCCGAGAGAAGAGGGGCTGCTCAGGGACACTCACAGCAGGAGGTGCCTTGGAGGTTCAACAGCACTAGATTGTACCAAGCACACTGTTGGCTCTCTGGCCAACTCTTCCCTCCCTGCTCCCCACCCCGGCATATTCCCAGTGCTCCCATCCCCCCACCCCACTCACGAGGATGGAGGTTGATTTCAATGTTAGCCAAAGTCAAGCAAACAAGAAAGTCATCTGATGCTGAACTCTGGCAGACTGTTGAAAGGCAGGGTTTGGGGGAATGGTTTGATCTCCAGTGCCCAGAAAAAAAGGGGCAGCACAGGCCCCTGCCCCTCTCTGGAAGATCTCCATCCTGCTCCCTACTGCCTGCATACCTCCCGCTCTTAGAGCTCCATTCCAACCTCAGCTAGATGTGTGACCTGGGCCACTGCTCATTCTGCCTCAGCCTTCCTTTCCTCATCTTTCCGATGGGGATAGGGGACTGACCACCTTCCTCATAAAAAAAAGAAAAAAAAAAGGAAGAGGAGATATTAGTGAAGAAGAAGTCAGGAAAGATGTTTCTGTTTTGATCACTGCTTTTCAGGTCTAGCCCTGAGATCCAGGACTGCTTGCCCAGAGAATTCTGATTCTGCCTGAGGAAACATTAGTTAAGGGGCATTGTGTGGGGATTTTTTAGGTCCATTCCTTCACTTTAAAGCATATTTGCTCTCAAAGTTCCCTGTGATACCAGGATAGAGCATTAAATAAAGGGCCACTTTCTCCAAGTGTGTAGCTCTTTGTTATTTTTGTGTTGCCAGATCCAAGGTAGCAAGGTAAGGAGACATACCCGAAGAGTGCTTTCCCGCTTACACAGAGCTCTCCATGTTATCGTATTCTGATGCTCACCAGGAGGAAAGCATTCATATATCCCCACTTCGGTGTGAAAGCAGGATGCAAGACTGATTTGTCACTGATTGGTCCAAGCCCTTCAGCTACTAACCGGTGATGCCTAGAATCAAATCTTTTTCTTTTTGCTCCAAAGCCAGATGATTTAAAAATACAAATTAAAGGAGGGGCGCCCGGGTGGCTCCGTCAGTTAAGCGTCCAACTTAGGGTCAGGTCATGATCTCATGGATCGTGGGTTAGAGCCCCGCATCGGGCTCTGTGCTGACAGCTCAGAGCCTGGAGCCTGCTTCAGATTCTGTGTCTCCCTCTCTCTCTGCTCCTCCCATACTCACGCTCTGTCTCTCTCTCTTTCAAAAATAAATAAACATTAAAAAAAAAACAGGGGCGCCTGGGTGGCGCAGTCGGTTGAGCGTCCGACTTCAGCCAGGTCACGATCTCGCGGTCCGTGAGTTCGAGCCCCGCATCAGGCTCTGGGCTGATGGCTCGGAGCCTGGAGCCTGTTTCCAATTCTGTGTCTCCCTCTCTCTCTGCCCCTCCCCTGTTCATGCTCTGTCTCTCTCTGTCCCAAAAATAAATAAAAAACGTTGAAAAAAAATTTTTTAAAATAAATAAATAAATAAATTACAAAATAAAAATTAAAGGGAAATCCACAGGGTAATTTATTATATTCTTATATGGCTTGATAACAAAACCAAGTCTATGTAGTCATAGACTTTTAAAGCTAGAACTCAGTCAAGGTCCCTTCTTGTTTTTTAGGCCTCAGCATAGATGTAGATGTAATTTCTTTGGAGAGAACTTCTCTAATTATCTGAACTCGGTACCTTGTTGGTTTTACAATTTGCTATCACAGTTTATGATTTTTAGTTTTTGTTGTGGAACTTAGCTTTTACTCCTCTCCTCCCTTAGACTATAAGGTTTTTGGTGACATGAATTGTGTCTACCTTGTTCACTATTGTAGTTCCAGGATTTAAAATGGCTCTAGGCTCATGGTAGGCATTCAAACAAATATCGTTTGCATGAGGCTCAGAAACTTAATCTAATTTGTCCAGAGGCACGTATGTTGTTAGCGGCAGATCCATTAGAACCCAGCCATCCTGTTTCCTGTTGCACAAACACGGTGTTGCTTGCCATGCCCAATTCATTTTGCTAATTGTTCAGCTGAATGAGAACCCCCCACACCCAATCTGGTTTACAGTGACTCTTCAAAGTACCCTCAGACGCAGCAAACTCTTGCCCCCAAGCCTTCTCCCAAACTCAAAGTCAGACAACAGAGAACAAAGTCATCAGGGCCAAATGCTGTTTCTTTGTGAACAGAAATATGACGCACACCTTGGCTGTTATTTGGCTCGGTGTTGAGGTATTTGGTCTACCTTTCTCTTGAAAAGGCTACATCCTGTGGCCAAGAATCTAAGCCCTTCGGAGACAGGCAATGCATGTGCAGCTCTGAACATATCTATGAACACGTGTTGTGTCTGAAACTCAGCCTCTCCGCATATCTGTTGTGTCTGGAGTATAGCAGCTTAGTCATTCTGTCATCGTCTGGTTGTGTTTTCTGACATATTGCTGATACTGCTCTCACTGCTATCCCAGCCACATATTCAATTAATTCAGATATGTTACTAGACTGACCTCCACTGTGGCAATCTGAGCAAAATGAATATTTGGTGCCGTTATCATTACGCGAGGCAACTTGTGGCCATTCATGGTTTTTGTCAGTATTTGAACAGTTCCAAACTTAATTTGAGGAAATTGGCTATGTCGTGGAATCATGAATGGATAGAGCTGGCCACAGCAGGACATCTCAGAATATATATGTATTTTTTAAAGCTACAGTTTTAATACAAGGCCATTTTGAGTTATAGCTTCATTTGACAGGCTTCATCTATCTTTCTGGCAATTCTGGTTTACACTCCTTAGACTGGTGAATAATCGAAGTGTCACCCAGAGAGCCAGAACTTCTATGAGTAACTCGTGTGTCATGTAATCAATATGACATAGCACTGCATCACACCTGCAGTAGCGTGTTGTGGGAATTGTGTAGTTAATTACACCAGCCTCTGTCAACAACAAGAGAAGGGTTGAGATGCCGCAGAGCCGGCTGAAAGCTCCGCCCAAATGCAAACCCATGCAAAGAACGTCCCATAAGCTCAGATTCTTTTAAAATTCAGAGACAAAACTGAGAAACAAAACATCAACTTCAAGTATAAACCCTGTGGAATCAAGTACAAGTGCTGCAGACACTTTGCCAATCGCTTTATGTTTAATTTCTAACCTTCCATTTTTAAGTTGGAAAAACTTAGTCTCTGACTCAGTGACTTGCCACGTTTCTCAGACTGGGATTTTATTTCCAGACTCAGCTGGATGCTCAGCTGATCGTATGGCATGCTAGTAAGACGTTGAGTTTGCTGTTAGAGTCCTGTTTATGCTGTTAGACCCCCCTGGTAAGGCCAGCTGTAATCAGAACCCCCTCTACATCGTGTGTATGACCTACACATCCAACTCTGAGACTACTTTTATAAGCCTTCCATGAAGCGGCAAACTATATATTTGGGGGTGCACTGTTGTGCAAAGCACTCATCCATCGCTTTCAAATTGTGGTAGCTAATACTAAGAAAATGAAATGTGTGATAAAAATTTTTATAGAATAAAATTAGTTTACGACCACCGTTTTTATCCTTTATATAGTTCAAAACTATGTTCAGGTCTCCCACCTGTGGCACATTCTTCTCAGTTTGCAAATGCAGAGTCTATCATAGGGATACCAAAATGCCAAAACTGATAATTTATTCAGGGAATAAAATGATGTGTCTGTGTAGCCCATGGATTTCCTTTATTTATTCGATGGTCCCTAGAGGTGATCCTGGAAATTTCCAGACTGGAGGCCTATCCGAGCGCTGGGAAGTTGTTAACCCAGAAGTAATGATTTCCACAGCAGGCTTTGAAGCATCACATTGTCTTTTATCTCAAAGGGTATGTGACCATAGTTAGCTGAAATCAATATAATTAATTTAAAACACAATATATGCCACATGATGTATTTAAAGGATTAGAGGAGTAATCTCAAAAACCAGCTAGGGTAGATTTTTGTGGCTGCAAAAATATTGGGAATTCTAATAAGGTTATACATAGTGCAGAATTTTAAACAAGCCAGGAGATGGTCCAGTAAAATTGGGTATCAATTCTTAAAGAGAATCATGACCAATACTTATGGAGTTATAAAAAGAAAGCACATGTTTGGGGGGCAATTTTCCTGTTCTGTGTCACTGGCTTTCAAGTCAGATATGAAGGTCCTGTTTTCTGCTAGTCAGTAGAGGACACTAGACTGGATGGTGACCTATGGTAAGTTTTCTAATTTTAAAAGTATAGTAAGTTATAGAACTTCTTGCTGTGAAATGGTTCAGTAGAAACCTTAGTCATCTGCTTTGGAATCACATTAACGCTCCCATGGCCTTAGAACTTGCTTTAGAAGCTTGAGGTTAAATATTAGCCATTAGGCAGAGAAAAAAAATTGTAGACAGCTTAAATGCAAAAACAAAAGGGTAACTAAATAGTGTACTTTGATTCCTTGATTTTTCTTAGTTGCTGCAAGGATTTTTGTCATCTGTTAAAGAAAGGCCTTTGCTATCTTTTGTCAGGCCAACGCCCAAATTTGCCAAGGTACCTCTTTTTTTTTTTTGGTTTATTTCCATTATTAGCCAGATTAAAAGGTAAGGGTCAAATATATAAAATGCAATTGTGAAGCTCCAATAACAGATGCAGTGTTGCTGTGTTTCTTACCAGAAGGAAAGACCTCTGTCAAAAAGAACAAGTTTGAACATTTTAAATTATCTAAAAATATACAATACCTCTACACCTGACAGGGTATATGATTTTGAAATCCAGTCTCTTTATGGGATATTTGGGACCTGCGATATCTAGAACACACTTATACTAAAAAAAAAAAAAAGTTTACCTAAAATTTAAATATGTCTTTAATAGTGTCTTTTGTCTATTTAATTGTGTCACTGCAGCAGCTTTAAGAATTAAGAGAATGTTAAGTCATGAGAAATTTCTCTAAACATTCTTATGGGAATTACTTTGGGTATAGAAGAGGTCCATTTTTTAGTGTCGCAATAGTGTATACCATATCTCCTCTTAAAATGGTTTCAGAAATTCCAGGAAAAACGGACAGCAGCAAAGAGGATAAATAGGTAGGAAGAAACACTTAATAATTTTGAGGGCCGTTCAAGACCTGCTGTCAAGTTGTAAAGTGTTGTATTTAAATTCTCACTGAGTTTTTGTCAATTCAATGTATGAAAGCACTAATGGTTTGTCCTTCTTTTAAAATGTCACTGGAGCAGGGGCGCCTGGGTGGCTCAGTCGGTTAAGCGTCCGACTTCGGCCCAGGTCATGATCTCACAGTTCGTGAGTTTGAGCCCCGCGTTGGCCTCTGTGCTGACAGCTTGGAGCCTGGACCCTGCTTCGGATTCTCTGTCTCCCTCTCTCTCTCTCTGCCCCTCCCCAACTCATGCTCACACTCTGTCTCTGTCAAAAATAAAGAAACTTAAAAAAAATTTTTTTTTAATTTTAAATGTCACTGGAGCAGATACTTGTCCTTTAACCAGCAAGTAGAATTTATTCAATTTTAGCTTCATGATAAATGCCAATGTTTTGTTGCAGAATATCCTAGAGATGTTCATGCTTGTTTTTCATTCCATATTTGTATGGTTTACTACATCCCTGGGCAGTGAAGAAGAGAATCACTCAATTCTAGTATGTTTAGATGAATTTCTTTCTGATGTGGCACAGGGACAGTTAGAATGACCTAACGTTATCCCCTGGTGGACTGAGGGTTTGCTCCAGAATATTGGCACGGCAGCGCTTGTCTTCTGGGATGGCCCACCATGGAACTGTAGTTTCTATTTTAGTAGATGTTAGTGGACAATGAATGGCATGTTCTTCCATCCTGAACCCTATTACCTATTCACTCAGTTCAATTCCATTTGCCTCTCAAATAAGACAGACAGGCCATTAAAGAAACTGCGACATCACGTTTCAAACGGATGATAAAGAGGGAAAGATAAAAAAGGAGACAGGAGATGAGATGCTTACTGTCAGATAATCTGAAATGTTAAGAACTGTGGAAATTGTGAGTTTGATAAAGGTTCCACAGAAAGTATGCTATATCCCTGCCTTTTGTTTACATCAGATTTGGTAAAGGAAAGTATAGGTGCTTAGAAATTAGAATTCTTCACTTCTTTGGGTCTTCTTTGCATGTAAAATTAGGGGTATGAAAAAAGCAATGTTGAAATAAAATGGCTCCTAGAAGGTAGCCATTTTATAACTAAAGAAACTGTGTCCATCACTGAAAACAACCTGAGCCCCCCCAAAACTCAGTTTATCTTGCACAGAGACCGGAGCCCTCCTTACTTGCACATTTCACTGAACTGTGTGCTGCGGTTGCAACTTCCTCTACCACCGCTAGCATTCTGAGGAGGAATTTTCAGCCCCCTTGCTTTCCTGATGCCCGGGAATTCTGATTAAGTTGTGACTAACAGAGTGTAAAATGTGAGTCAAAATTTAGTCCCTAATAAAGTCATTGTGACTTTAATGACTTTGGTAGTTGTTTCATACTGCAAAAACAGGAAGGTCCCACACAATAAGGCGCCTGTCTCACAGATGGGCTCCTGCGTAGACGGCCACCCACAGGGGAACTGCTGGAGCAGTCTTCCTCTCTTTGGCTCTTTTTTTTTCTTTTTTTCTTTTTTTCTTTTTAATCCACACAGTTTTCACCTTCAGACTTCAGCGTGAGGTTATCAATAAGAGGAAGGTGCCTGTTTACCTAGTTTTTGATAGGCTGAAGATAGATTGGATCACTAAAGATTCACTCCTCAGTGAAACTCAGGTCACCCCCACCCCCCCTCACAAGCCCAGATTAGTCTTAAAAGTAGCTCCTCCATGTGCTTGATACTAGCCCCTAGTGTTCTTACTCTTCCGAATTTATGTCTTAGAAACATAAAACCACCAAGTTTTAGAACTGGGGTGAGTCTCTGAGATCCTTCTACATTAAGCCTCCTGTGCAATTAGTGAAACTAAAAACTCTTTACCAAGAGAGCTCCTAGGTTGCCTGTGGATCTCTGCACAAAGCTCAAACCAGAACACTCGTGAAAAATATAGAAAAGTGATCAAGTGTTCCATCATTCCACAAAAAAAAAAAATGGCTCAGAGGAAAATAACCTCCGTATGTAGCATTGAAGTGAAATCAAAAATTAAACTCATAAAACAAAATGTTCCTATCAAGTGTAATTGAATTTCAGCTTTTGCTATTATGTATTTTAAATAACTTCCCACTCTGAAAGGTAGCCTATTTGAAAGCATTCACCTATGATTTTATAAAGAAGATATATCCTAGGCAAGCAAGATTAAATCACTTACAGAGAATAATATCTTTTTCCATTTTCAAAAAATAATTGCAATTTCTAGCGGTGTTCGCAAATCTAGTGTTGGGCGTAAGCTTTAGGAGGCCTTGGAGGAATTTGTGTTACTAAGGGTCCATTCACAAACTGCTTGTCTGTGCTCAAAAGGGGCTCTGGCCATTTCCTCTGGGGACATTATTTCTAGGTAGGCTTTAACAGGGTTTTCTTGTGAAGGCAGATTCTTAACAGAAAAATAGGATCTGTGTACATTAGGTAGTAAAGACACATTTATCTTTGACATAGTGCACTCCTGTTTGTGGATTTCTCTACTGCATTTGACAAAGTAAATAATGTCCATTCCCTTTCAATCCTGTAACTGCTTGGGACACAGTTTCACTCAGTAGAGCTGTTTTACCTTCCTCTCTGGGCGGAACACACAACTTGCTAAGTAGACAGGGAGATTCCAAGAGTCTTAGAGTATCAAACTCTGGAGGCATGAGAAACGCTTCTTTTCTGTTGCTGGTGACTTATTCTTACAGACTGAAGCATTTCCAATTTGGGTTGTTTTTCTCAGTAGTGTTGAGAGAGTTTTATTTTCTGGGAAATATCAGTTGCTGGTAAGTTTCGTGTCCAGACTGTGGGAGGCTGCCACAGAACTTATCGTAGAATCATGACAGGTTCAGATTGAAAGGCTGAGGGCCGAAAACCATGCATCATTTTCATTTTATGTATGAGAGGTGAAGTGACTTCACAGGACTGTTAAGAGAGCTAAGAATGAAAGGATTTGTGTACTACATTGTGGCTGTCTCTGGCTCAACAGAAATAGCCTTCATATGGGAGTCTGACCCTGAAAACCCAACTAAGCCAAATTCTCCAACTGTCTCCTCGGCCTGCGTATCTCAAGCACAGTTCATATCCCGCTCCACTCCTCTGTGTGTTTCATCACACAGGCCAGCACAAACCATTCTAATTGTCCTCTACCTTATTAGAATGTAAAAGATAGCCCTGTCTGCTCCTTGAAGGCCAGGTCTGCCTTTCTTAGTTTATACAGAGCCCAACATAAGTGGGCTCGTCATAAATGCTTTTTGATGAGAGCGATGATCGCCTTAGTCAGTGTGGTTGGGCCCTCCCTTATGGAGGAGGAAAACCACAGGTTGTTGCTAAGCAACATTTTAGGACTGGGTCAGCTTCTGACCCAGTGTGACCTCCATTTGCGTACTTCATCGAGTTAATGTGTTTTATGGTTACCTCAGGACGACTTTGTTTTTGGTGGCATTGGCCATCTGTAAGCATGAGAAGGAGGGAGGTGATATTCATCTCTCGCTTCTTCTGTAGCTTACTCCTTCCCTAAGCAATACAGGAAAGGTGAGGAGTTTGGCTTATTCTCAGCCCTGTAGCTGAGAGGCACTTCCCTGCCCTCACACTGAGCCTGAATGACAGTATATCCCAACAGGATTTTGTGGCAATGGAAGGCCAAAGAAAGAGAGGAAGGAGAAAAGTTTTTCCCTTCTGAGACTTTTATTATTGAATTTCTACCTGCTTCTATATTCTGAGCTAAGGAGCCAATATGACTAATCAAGAACCAGCCCCTCTCTGTCCAGACTGTTAACTGTTGTGGTTAACTCACATGCCTTACTTCATCTGACTATTTCTACTAGGATAGAAGTTCATTAAAAGCATTAAAAGGGGTTTCCCCCTCCCTTTTTTTTTCTGCTTTATCTTTAATGCTTTGCCTGGTATGTTTTAGATGTTCAATAAATATTTATCTAATACATGATAAAATGGTTTTGTTTGATCTAGTACAAATGTGATTGACCCTAAAATCTTCCTAAGTATTTCACAGGCCAAAGGAACCAAACTGAGGATGGGGTGTTTGAATGTTACATTTGGCTAAGTCTTATGCAGAGATATAGTTAAAGGAATCATCTGTCTATGTGCTTTTTTTTCAAGATATTTTTACAGTGCTTCAAGTTAAGTTTCCTCCTTTGCCAGAACTTAGCTGCTTAATCAGAGCATAGAATCCTGCCTTTTCCAGCTTCTAAGTCTTTAGTGTAAGTGCCTGACTTTTGAGAAGTAAAAATGAGAGGCCATGATGACCAAGCAGGTATGTCTTAAAAAAATAAATAGCTTAGAACTTACACAATTCACCTGTCATTCAAAACTGCATAGAGGTTCAGTAGCTAAAATGCACTGGCTGAGACCATTGACCCAGGGATCCCTGGTTATTGTTACTAACATATTGTATCGTGGGAAAACACACATACGCAAGCAGGGCTCCCCAGAATCTCTTTGAGGACAAAGCGGAGTGCGGTGGGCCGGGAGGCAACAATGCTAAGCTGCGTTGCCTTCAGCTAGAAAGGCTGGGTCTCCTGGGCACAGGCAGTGGCATGACAGGGGCTTGGATGCTTGAAGTGAAGCCATTGTTGGTGCAGGATGCTCATTTGAAAGGAGAATGCCTCACAGGAAAGAGAGCCAATTGCGTGTGGGGGCTGTTGCCATGGTGCTTTGCTATTGCTTTAACATGCTGTACTTGAACTTCTGGGAGTCCAAGGGTGGGGTAACAGAGAGGAGGGAGAAGAAGGGGGGTGGGATGGGCCTGGGAAGCTCACTGCATTAGGGCTCTGGTCTTAGACTTTCCTCTAGCCTGTGCTGTCTAATGCTGACACGGGAAAGGGGGCGGAGGAGGAAGCGAGGGAGGGAGGGAGAGAGAGAGATTGAGAGAGTCTACAGGAAGGGAATGACTTTCTCAACATGTCCTAGATTGCTAGAATGAAATGAAAATTAATTTAACTCCTAGATATTTCTAACATGAATTTGAAGATGTTTAACACTAAAATACCAAAACAGCATAGTCATTCATAACCCAAAAAAATTCACCGTGCCTGCAGCAAATGATAGCTTACGTTTCCTAATACATTCCAGATCCTAGATTGAAAAGGTGAAATGTGTTTAATTCATTTGTCGAATGCAATCTAATATGCATATTAGTGAGCTGATGCAGTGGAGAAAATGGCATTCTGCAAATGATTTTTTAAATGAAGTGCGTTAATTCTATTCCTGTTTGATTGTGAAAGAAGGCTGAATGCATCTGCACACACTGTTGGTGTGCAAAAAATCCTCCAAAAAGCTAGCTTTTAAAAAAGTACTTGTGTTCTGAAAGCCTAGTCTGAAGACAGCCACAGTTCTAACCTGTTCTCAGTTTTTAAAAAAATGTTTAGGAAGTAAATGAATCCAATGCACCATCACTTTGAAAACGTTAGAGTGGCTGAGTGCAGAGAGGGCGGTCTCTGCAGTGGAGAGAGGGTTAAGAACACCTAGTTGAAATGGGGGAGGGTAGGGACTTCGGATTTACTTAAATATTCATGGGGCTTCCTCCATTTTAATCTTCTCCTTTTTAAAAGATGGCTGTGTTTCCCAGTCTGGCAACCCCACAGGAAAGAAGAATTGCTCCTTCCTTGCAGAGTTCAGCTGAGCAGGACTAATCTAGAGTGGAAACCCCTTCGGCCACCAGGACTATTCATAATTCATAAGGGCTGCAAACCAGCCAGCTGAATACATTTAGACAGGCTCTTGCTCCTTCGTGCAATTCCTGATTTCATTACTCTCTCTGCCAGGAAAGAAGCAGCCAGCGTAGGCTTCTTGTAAGAATGGAGTGTGAAGATGGGCTTTGTTTGGATTAGGAAATGCCCTAAATTTTGGAGACTTTGTCTTTTATAAGCTTTGATTATTTTACCACTGAACCTGCAAGGCTTTCCCCATCCTTTCTCGGGACTGCTCTCTCAGAACAGTGAATTCTTTCCAAGGGATTTGTGGATTGTGGCGAGGAGAGCTTTCCAAAATGCCTGAGGCAAACTATTTGTTATCTGTATCTTGGGGTTACATCAAGGTGGGTTAATTTGATTCTGTTATGTGTCTTTGATAGAATGTGAAACATTTACATCTGTACGCTTTCTGTGAAGTGGCAAACATCTGTAATGATTTCATTTGTGTTGTCACTGAGCCCACTGAGGCTGCTTAGTGTAAAATAACAGCATGTTATATTACATTGTATGTAAATAGACTGTGCTGTATTTTAATTCTATTCTCTTTATGCAGCTCTATTTGTAAAGGATGCATCTTTTTTTCCTCAGTTTTCTCCTAAACTTTTTACATATATCTCCTCTCACATGGTATTTTCGAGTTAATTTCCAATAAATATATTTTAAAAGTTGTTACATTTTCAAGTGAAATTATCATGACTTCTATTAAAATCCCTTTTCCTACGTTTGCGTCTTCAAAAGAAATCAGATGTTAATTCTAACAAATCTTAAGAAAACCTCTTTTCCCTAAGGTGACGTTGGAATGATTTCACATTAAGGAGGCTTTGTACTTTGCAGAAACAGTATCATTTATTTAATAATACCTGCTCCTCCAATCTCTTGGTTCTTAGTAAAGTTGAAAATATCTGAAGTGATCATTTGCTATTTTTAAGGTGGTTAATACATTTTTCTTCTTCACACACAGTTCAAGAGAATGCTGAACCGGGAGCTGACACACCTCTCAGAGATGAGCCGATCAGGGAACCAGGTTTCTGAATACATTTCAAATACTTTCTTAGGTAAGATATTAACTGGGAAACTTGTTTCGTAATTGAGATTTTTCAGTATTAATCTCTGCAACCCATCAGTGACATCCCTGTGTGAGTCTGGAATGGGGTGAAGTTACAGAAAAAGCCATTTTCAGTAAGAACTAAGGACAACATTTAAGGTTAAAAAAAACTAGCAGAAAGATGTTACAAAGAGAAGAAAAGATTGAAAATACCCATCAAAGACAGAAGGTTATTATAGGCTAATTGTATTTCTGTGAACCTCAGGTCACCCCTTATCCACCCACCCCCTTCCATCATGGCCAAGACATCTGAAAGGTGGGGTGGGGGCGGGTGTTCAGTCATCTAAATCTGAGGGGCCACCCTATTGGCTCTTTTGACATGGTATTCTTTAAATTCTGCCTATAAGTGGGCTTTGAGCAAAAGATTTCCTCTTAGGTGGTTTGTAAGAGATGTGGTTGGAGAATAACTGTGTGGTGATTTGGCCCAGAGGAATAAGCTTTGGAAATAATTTGACTGTTGCTTTGCTGAGTTATTTCATAAAGATAAATGGGAAGAAAAGAATGTTCACATCTCTGAAAGATTTGGCTTTCTGCAAGCTGCATCCTTATCTTCCCAATCTGCTGTTTTGATCTATTGTGCTCTGTTGTCACATTGCTGGTATTTAACTCATGACACTGACAGAAAAGATTTGCATCAAAGATCCTCAACTACTGTCAGGCATCCTGTGTGATACTAGGGATTTCTGAGCTCATGTTTAAAGCCATTCTATTGTATAGTGATATAGTGACCGTATTTGGATTATTTTTTTCTTTAATAAAGATATGTGGGATAGGCGAATCTGTCCTTCAAGGTAAATGGGTAGCATCTAGATTCTGATTCTGTTGACTTTCAAATACTGCTGAATTATGCTCCTTTACCGAACTCCACTCTGCAGGGAAATGACCCATTCTTACAGCTGAACATCACACCTCCCTTCTTTTGGCATAGCTACACATCATTAAATCCATGAACATTTGCTTTGGGGCCTTATGGAAACACACACCTCTTCTGGTTTTATTTAAAAAAAAAAAAAAAAACCCAACCCAGTCCTGTTTCTCTAATGCCAGAGCAGTTTCTGCTGTCAGCCAATCAATCTCTGATCAGCCCAGTGCAGAGCTCAAGGCAGTGCTCTGCAGCGGACGGGCAGAGGCACGATTAACAAGTGCTTTTCCAACTGTTTCCAGTATGTGGGTGCCTTCGGCACCTGGTTCTCTCCAGCTGCGGTTACAGCACTTTGGTCAAGGAACAAAGGAGAAGAATTTTCATATATCCTAGCTCCAAGGAGACCTAGCATCTAACTGAACACAAAGTGCTATATACTGATCCTTTTCTTATGCATTAACCCCCTTCATTCCTTTGAAGACAGTCATCCTCCACTGTCCATTTCAAATGTGCTCTGCTCTGTGCAACACCCAATTACAGTCGTACAGGGACTGTACGTTGAGGAAAACCAATTCTCCAGGTTAATGACTATGGGAGAGAAGAAGAAAATCTTGATTAGTGCAAGAACTCATTTTTGTGCTCATAAACATTGCATTTTAAAATGCCAAAGCTGGGGTGCCTGGGTGGCTCAGTTGGTTAAGCATCCGACTTCGGCTCAAGTCATGATCTCATGGTTTGTGAGTTTGAGCCCTGTGTCGGTCTGTCTCTGTGCTGACAGCTCAGAGGCTGCAGCCTGCTTCGGATTCTGTGTCTGTGTCTCCCTCTCTCTCTGTCCCTCCCCCGCTCACGCTCTGTCTCTGTCTCCCTCTCTCTCAAAAATAAATAAACATTAAAAAAGTTAAAAAAAAAATAGAATGCCAGGGCTTATCTGTCTTCTCAGAAGAGACTCTCAGGACTGGAATACGGCGGCATGAGCCCTTTGTCATCCGAGACTGTGCAGAAGCAGCTGTCTTACACTTGTAGTCCCTTTCACCATCAGCTTGCCAAGGAAGGCAAGAATTGTTTAGCATACTAATCTTTCTTATCATCGTAGGCTATTAAGTGAGAAAGCTGATAAGATATTAAAGATGAGCTCTCAGGATCAACATTGTGTGTCCCAAGAACAGGCAAAGGTCAACTCTCTCTTGAATATTTCATTTGCCATTTGGCACATCTGTTGAGGAAAACCAATTTTTGGCTTCTCATTAGTCCAAAAAATTAAATTATCAAGAACAAGTTGTTGGGGAAGGTGTTAGAATCTCAATTCTTATAGACTCAGCCTTAGGAAGGTGTGTGTGTGTGTGTGTGTGTGTGTGTGTGCAAAGTAGACCTGATCAAACACACCAGACAGATTAAAATTTTAAATATTCTTGGGAAAATATAGGGAGAAAAAAATCAGTCATATAAACAAGGATACATTATTTGCCTCATCTTACAATGGGAGCACTGGAATAGATGGCATCCAGATCCCTTCCAACTCTACCATTCCAGGACTGTGCTACAGACTGAGTCTTTCAGTTTTGTTAAGACATACCTGGCAGTCTGGATTCTCTGTAATAGACTGTAGGCTTGCAATTTGACAATCCCGAAAAGCAAACAAACAAACCAGACTTGCTTCCAAACTGCAAATGCAAGACATGGAACTCTGAATCCTGTCTTGTGGGTGAATGTCCCTGGAGAAGAAGCATGAATGCATCTTTCTTTGTAAACTGTCAGACCCGCAAAGGACCCTCATGGCCTTGTCGTCCAATTCCCCCATTTTACTAGAGAGAAAGCGGGCTCAGAAGGGCAAAGGAACCTAGTCAAGATTACCTGGCTATTCTGTTCCTGAGCCAGAGCTAAGGCTTTGCCCTCTTGACTCCCAGACCTAAATACCCTGTCACTTCTTTAACTAGGAAAGAAGGCTGTTAGGAACTCAGACCATCACGTTTAAGGGCATTTACATAATAAGTATATTCTTTTGGAGAAAAGTCTGTAGGAATCAAGATTGTTGGACCTAAAAAATAAAATATGTTTATTAACAGTTCCCAGTAATATAAGAGGGTCTTATCAGAGCACGGCAACCATCTTAGGAAAATATGAGAAGACCTTAGCGCTTTAAGTTAAAATTAAAGAGCATTATTACAGTAAGAGTCATTGAATGTTAAAATGCATCATGTGGGAAGGAGGGGATCCCTTACTCCAGTGATCTGTGAAACTTGTGCTGTTTCCATCTAAAGGATGGTGTCTAGATGGAGGAGTTGGAAGGCAGCAAAAGTCCATTTACCAACCAGGCACTTACTGATGCTTATAGGATCATGAGCTCCAGGTTGCTTGGAGAAGTGAGAGGAAGTGAAACAGGACCTACAGGGAGGAAGCATAGGTAAAGCAAGATATCTAGATATGATATTATAATTTAGTAAATATTTTTACAAACAGAGAAAAGTCATTCTTTTAAATACCCTACTGTGTCTCAAAGAGTAGAACATGGAATTTCAACGATGCAAGGAGAAGAATTTAGAAATTTTGCATGATTAAATGCTGTGCTCTAATAAGAAAAACACCTCCAGTTATGCCATTAGCAGAGTTTTGACATGACCAATTTTTGCGTCTGTTGTTTTTTTTTTTATTTGTTTTATGCTTATCCGCTATTTCTCCACTGTATTCTAACCGTTCTGTAAGTGTAAATTCACTGTGTTTATGGCGATTCTTTAAGTCTGTGTTTCAGGTTATTTCTACATTACACCGGCTAAGCTTTTAACAGAGGAATTCAGAATAGGAATAGGGAAGCCTGTCAGTTGTCCCAGTGCCTGTACAGGGAAATACCCATTAGTGTCAAGTTGGTGCTATCTGTGAATAATGACTTTCTTCTTTATTGTAATGGTCCAGACACAGTAGTGGTTCAGCTCAATTAC